>NC_072467.1:1847360-3159860 GCF_027596085.1 Anoplopoma fimbria | reverse complement strand
GGTGCAGAGAGAGCCATCACAAATGTCTCTCATGCGTGCACTGAACTGTTGCTCTAACCTCAGAGACCCCAAATGTTCTACCTTTGCCATTACGCAAACACACACACACACACACACACACACACACACACAGATTTGATAATAATATCTGTTAGATTCCACCCTGTATCATTAAATCAACGATATGGTGATGGAGTTAAATGGATGGATGATTTTACACGACTGACTGCCACTGTTTATTAAATGCTTTAGCCTTGTTACATGTTATGTTTGTGTGGCCCCTGCATGTCTCTGTAAATGTGAGTAAGTGCGTGTTAGCGTCTTAGCACAAGTTCTCAGTGGAAAGGGAGAAATGAGAGGTGGTGACGGTGTGAGGAACGGGCAGCTGCAGCATCTTTTACTGCACTCCTCATCCCACTTCAATCTCAGTGTCTCAGCTTCTCCTTCCAGGAGAAATGTGGAGTGTGTGGGCGAGTCGGATCTGCAATTAACGCTGGTTGTCAGAAAGAGAATGCTGGCGTTTACACGATGCCTCTGAATCACTGAGTGAAAGTCTTTCTCCTCCACTCTCCTCCTCCCAGGACATTTTTCCAAGGAGGACAAAAAACACCAGAAAGCTGAAAGCCAAGGATGTATCAAGTGAAAAATAAGAGATAGAAGCCGAACATTCTTGGTCCAATAAAGAGGATAGTGTTTCTTTCATTGTTTGGTTGGCCAAGATGTTCTTTTATCCAGCAAATTCAGCTCTAACAATACAGCGATTATGGATAATACCGTTGTTTTAGAATTGGTTTCTTTAACATTTTTACATGATTGAGAATATATTTTTTCAATCCTTTGGCTTTATTTAAATAATATGGTTTGTTATCTTAAAGTGAGCATTATGTGCAGTTGAAATTTCTATTGAAGAATGTAAAGAGATTATTAGGAACTTAAAAACATCAGAAAGGTTGCATAAGTTCAAGGGGAAACGTACTGAAGTGTTTTTTTTTTCTCTTAAATTAATAATCGTCTTTCATTTTTCTTTGTGCAGTTACGTTAAAAACTGGCGTTTTCTAAAAAAGAAAAGAAAAGAAAATGAAGATAACTCTGCGTCTTAGCAACATGATTCATTGTTTATTGGAGCTCTATCATCAATATGGAGATTCCAGCGTTTTCCTGTGAGACCTGGAGGTTGGATGCAGAATCTTGAGCCTGGCAGATAATGTTTTTGACCGCAGTTAACTGTAGACTGTTCCCTGTGGACTAAAGAGAAAATACTTTTGTAAACAGATAGCTTGGCTGATGGTGCACAGAAAACTGTTAATCAGACCTCAACTGTAAATTTTATGCAGAAAACTTCAGATCATCTTCAAGTCAAAAGACACATTTTTCTAAAATATTTTTTTCACTCTGTGTTTGGTTAAGGTTTTTTAGGTCACTGTGGGCCTTGGTTAGCACTAGTACCTCACTGCCAAGAAGTCCAGGGTTTAGTTCCTGTGTGTGGTGTTTGCATGTGCTGCCTGTGTTAAACAACATCTTCATGTGCTTTGATCGTGAGCCATGGGTTTGGCTGAGAACTAGCACTGGGTGTCAGACAACATAAGCTTGCTAAATACTACTTATCGTATTACATATGGTGGCTGATTCTTGGTAAAAGGAATGTTCATTTAAACATTAAAATACAGTGGTTACATTTTTAATACTGTTTCAAAATATGAGTGACAGAAGTCATACTAAGGTTATTACTTACTAAATAAGTGTTTTTTTACTTTTCAAATATCTATTCTAAATAAATGCTATATGTACTGCAATGAAAACTTTAAACATTAAATAACTAAATATCAGTGGCTGTCAGAAACTCTGTTGCTCATCTTCAGTATTGTTTAGGCCCTCTAATAGCCCGAGGGTAAGCTCAGAGGGTGAATCTATTACTCGCCGAGGCCCTGTTTGTATAGCAGGACTGCTAGCAGTGACCTTTCAACTGTCCTGCCCTTGACTGAGACCTCTGGTGGTAAGCCACCCTGTTTGGCTCACTCAGCACATGTGCTGCTGAGCAGGGCAGAGCAGCTTAAGGCCGCGCTGTCTTTTCCTGTCGCCCCCTGCTCTTCCAAACGAGGCCTGACTGGAGGTTTCTTCACCTCTTCAACCTGGACCACACAGGAGAAGCAGCAGGGAGATCCTCAAGCATAGCCGCCCGCACTCTAAATCTGCTGTTGATCTGCTCTCGCCGCTATGTCCCTAGTCTGTCTCTCACTCCAAATCCATACTGGACACACAGTGTGACTCTGAATACAAGTACACAAACCCATGGTGTTGCATAGCCACTGTAGCAACAGCAGTGTCCTAAAAAAAACACCATAGTTACTTTGTACTTTGTATTCTCTAATTATTGTGTGTTCTGGCGTCTATTTCTAAAGCACCATACCATTATGTTTGAGTTCCATCAGTTTCTGGCAACTGTGTTAAGTTTTGACATGCCACATTCTCTAATGAGTAGAAAGACTAGCACACGCACACGCACACTGTGTGGTTTGGGAGGGTGGACTGTGGAAGCATGCAGTGGAGCAAAAAGGTGATGACTTTGAGAAGTCAAGTCAATGTAAGGTGCCTCATCCTGATTTGGTTCTCTGGAGTGCAAGAAGAAACCACAGCATCACACTGTGCATCATCTCAAGAGTTAGTGGGCATACACACCAAACACGTGTGTATGTGTCCTGTGGTTAGGTCAGTCATTGTTTTTTTGCTTGTTTTCTTATTGTTGTTAAGATGAAACTACCTGGAGACGTAACAATAATAAGTGACTATGTTGCGACTCAATACTGTGGTGATGTTAAGTTGAATCATGTGTGGAGCAAAACTGATCGTGGAAAAGGAAGTTAATAAAGACATCTCTTTGCTGAGTTGCATTTTAAGTGAATTTTAATGAGACTCTGAAAGAAATAACATAAATCAAAGGAATATATTATAATCTAATTTACTAGATCAAAAGATCTCCCATGATTGCTAATATACCCCACTGTATTGAATTCCTGATGTTCTACTGTAGATCTTAAAAAGCATCTCTCACTGGAGATTTATTTTCTCTGGCTTTGTTATAGAGTCGGAGTACAAGCATCAGGAACAAACAATTGAATTATGTGCAAAGTAAACTTTCTTCAAAGTCTGGTAAGCTCTGTGAGATGAAGATGTTTACACTGTTTTTTATCAAGTGCTAAAATAAGGGATTTGAAACATTTAATTGAGCCTCCTACAATACACATAATAGTGTATAGTGTAAGAGTCCACGGAGAAGTGATAACCAGTGGCTGGAGTAGTAAATACAGCTGTGAGACCTTGGTGTCACATCTCTCCGCGATGACTAAAAGTCCAGTAGCTGCTGGAAGGAAGAGTTGGATATCCCGCGGCTTGACCGGCCCTGTGGCCTCCCGAGCCGCAGGAAGGAGGTCTGGCTGGCGATATCGTTGTTTTTCTGTTTGTCTGAGAAGCCTGAACCAGGCCAGCTGGGAGGTGGGGGTGGGGGGGGTGATGATTCCTCCCATTATTCTGCAGCGCACACAACCATATGAACAGTGAGGGGAAGTGACCCAGCACCCTTCGCTCTCTGGAAGCTGCCCCGGCCCACCACAGGGCTCTGACTTGTAGTTCAAAGTTGTCTTCATGTCTGCTGTTAGGGCTCAGCTCTACCCAACGCTCCATGCATGTTGTTCTGTAGCCAGAGCACCAGTTTCCAAACTGTTATACATTGGACCGATACATTGTGTGTGTGTGTGTGTGTGACCGTGGTACAGTTTGTTGTGTTTCTGTGTGTGTTGTGTGTGTGTGTGTGTGTGTTGATTCTGGGTGATAACACCATGTCCACTTTATGGGAAGCGTAAGCCTGGTCAAATATCACTTTAAGAAGCGAGTCATTGTTTGTCAGTTAAAATTTGACTTTTAAAATCAAGGACGATTCAGAGAGTATTTTTCAAAGCATCTCCAGCCTCTAGATCCCAGCTCTCTATAGTGTGACTGCGATCGTGAGTGAGGTGTTGAGTCTTCCCGCTGTTTGTGCGTCTGCCCGTCTGTCCTCTCCCTTTCTCCCAGTCCACTTTCCATCTGTGTGCTTCGGGCCGCAGATCTAGTCGAAAACGGTGTAGTGTTTCCACCAGTGAGCTGTTGCCAGCCTGTATTCACGTCAGACTGTGTTGTTCTTGATTTTTCTTTTTCCCTCTCCGCCCCTCAACCTCAGTCGCTGGTCCAACAAACAGAGGTGTTCAGAACTGAGTTCAGGACCAGAGGCTATCAGCAAACAGTTTGACTGAAAAGGTTCCTGGAGAGGCGAGCAGCAGCAGCAGCAGCAGGCCCTGTGGGGGTCTCTCCCTCTCTTTCTCTGTCTGACTCCCTCTCTCTCTCTCTCTCTCTCTCTCTCTCTCTCTCTCTCTCTCTCTCTCTCTCTCTATCACACTGTTTGCACACAGTGTTCATGTGACAGCTAGCACACATCATCTGATTTGGGAGAAACCGTAGGCTGTGGCTGCAGAAGTTTTTGTTTTGCTAAGTGAATGCCGTTTATTGATGTCAAAAGAGAGAAAAAAATCTTTCAGATTTTAAGTCAGTTTTCCGACTTCTATCAGTGATAAAGAAATGATGATATGCCTTGTACGTCATTTGCCCCATTCACCCTGTGAAAATAGAGCCTTCAGGGTTACTCTGTTATTGAAACTGCTGTTTACTGTTAAACACCTCATTCACATAGCAGACTCTCATTACTCGAAAGGAAAACTGTCTTTCATTGTGACTGTATGGAAACCTAGTAACATAAAAAAAACCCATGACAAACATTTACAAATGCAGTTTTTCTAAATGTTCAGCCTGCACGTGTCACACTTTATTAGAAAGGGATGAGTAGTCTCTTTAGCGTTCATTTTTTTTACATTAAATAAAATATGTGAATAACAGGCCTGTGTGAGATCATTACCGGTCCTATAACATGAAATTGTAAGAAAAACAAAATCAATGCTACTTCAGCTAGCCTCTTCCCCTGTTGTTATGACTCATGGCCATCCTCACTGCTCAGATTGCATAAACCTTTTATGTAATGGAACACTGTGGGAAAGAGGCATCGAGTGAAAGATAAAAATGGGGAGAGAAAATCAAATATTTATTCTGAGCTTTTTAATTTCTTTTTTTCTCCATTTAAAAACAGACAGTCTCTGAAGGCAGATAGTAAATATAATCCCAACATATGGACTACATCTATGTGGACCAAAAAAACTGTTGTCTTTCTACAGCGCTCAGTATTTGTTTAGTTAAATCTGCCTGCTGATCATCAAACACGGGGGGAGAGTTGAATATCTGGAATCTCAGCGACTAATCTGGATCCACAGTGTTTCCAAAGATGTGTTGAGATCGAGTAAATGCGCTGCTGCTGAGACACATTATGCATGACGTGCCTAATATCCTTACAGTGTGGATTCCCCCTGGAGGAAGATCTCGGTTCATCTTTGCTGTTTACCATTTCTGAGTTACAGTCTGTGCAACATCAAAAGGCTGCCATGGCACTTAACACAGCTTGCAGGGATCCTTGGAGGGTGGGGGACTGTAGCTCTCTGTGGTGTTGGCATTACTATTGTTCCCTGGTGAGAAGTCCATCTGATGACAGACAACCATGCAAATGGACACATGCCATCGCACCACAGCGCCACACTGTAATGCTAAGCAAATGTATAAACCTCTAGGACCACGCATGAATTAGTTTTATTTATGCATGTGTTGTATGTGTGTCTGTGTGCGAGTGTTAGAAAAACACTTTCTTTTAGATATTTGCACCACAAGTGGAAACAGTGGATCGCAAGATTCACATGCGTAACAAGCAACGTGTGACACAGGAAGTGTTCATCCATAAAGAGTGCTAAATGACGGCGTGCCATGTCAAAGCATTGGCTTGTTAAACTGACGTACTGTCATAAGAAATGTTGGCGATGGAGGGCTTTTGCTCAGAAACATAGTTTGTAAAACTGATTGCATAATATACAGTGAGTAGTTCGCTATTAGTTTATTGTATTTTACAGATGGCATACTGTAGATTGGAAGATTAAAAATAATTTCTAAGGGTTAGGGTAGAGAGTATAGAGAATATAGGCTACTAGAGGTGTTCAGATACCAGTATCTGAAATGCCTCCGATCCAGCCTAAAATGCTGGTGAGAATTGGAGTCTATGCACCAATCCGATATCACATTAGAATCTAGATGGCTCACTTGTTAGCTACTTCCAGCATTGATTTACTTCGCGGCGATTGTATTTCTCCGGGTGCTGATGATGGTAGTAGCTAATGAGTGAGCCGTCTCGCTTCTTTCTCATCTTATTTTAGAGTTGCACATGCCCAGCAACGACCGTACGACTGTATTTATTTGTTCATGTTTTACAGAAAGGGTTTATTCTGAGCCAGGCCATACAACCATGCTAGCAATGTAAGAATGATAACAAGGTTGTTTTGCTTTTAAAGCACTGGTATTGAATTGATTCTGGGTATTGGTCCGATACCCAAGGTCAGTCGTCTGAATAGGTATACGGAAGGAAAAAATAGTATAGGAACATCTGTAGTATATATTGTACAATTATAAATTACAAATAGATTTGAGTTAGGAAATATGTCATTTCCAGCTACCACCTTTGTTTGTTTAAGATGTAAAGGGTTTAAAAGTGTTTTGCTGTGGACTGGATGGAATATATTTTAATCCAGTTGTTTTGTCTGTAAGAATTGTGGAAATACCTTATTAAGTGTTGTTAAAGAATCTTCTGTTTTTTCAAGGATTCCTGCGTAGTTATTTTTCCCAAACGTTGATTACAATAACTCTGTGACTCAGTTGTTAATGCTAGAGGCAGAAACTAGGGCCAGTAGGACAGTATAGCAACTGTACCTTAATGTCTATGATCTCTCAGTTATCAAGCACATTCATTTTTTATGAGACATAATTCATCATCCTATTCTTGCATGCGGGTAGTAATTATCATTTTCTTTGTTCCAAAAAGTTTTACTCAAATATGCATCAAGGGATTTACCTTGAGGAGGAGAGCAGCTTTTCTACATGAAATGGATATAACTGTTAGGAGAGGGTCATCTCTTTATCCTTGAGAAACTGAGAATCCATTCATTGGCTGGGCTCGAGAACCTGACTGACGCAAATGGATCATTGGGAATAGAAGTGTCCCAGCAGTAATTATGTTACAACGCCGCTGCCGCACACTACCACTGAGGTGGGATGGGATGGGCGCACGGTGCTTCTTTTAGTCTTGTTTCCCTTACATCTTTCCACATAGTTAACACAGTCATACTGGTCGCTCTCTCTCCCACTCTCTCTGTCTGACCCTCCCTCCCTTCCTCTCGTGTTTTCTGTCTGTCTCTTTTCCATACACACACCTGCTATCAAACCCAAACACACACACACACAATGAAGTGCAGTGGAAAGTTTCTGACTAACGTTTATCCTGCTCTGTTGAGCGAACGTCTCCTCCCTGTTAAACGGCTCTTAAAGTAAGGAAAAAGTTGGTTGCTGATCATGTCACCTGTTTGTCCCTGTTGTCTTTCTGGCCTTTAGATCTCAGCTGCCTGTGCCTCGAAGCTGAAGCAACAATGTCTGTTTCATTTCTTTTTTCCTCCATGGTATCCAGGGCTCTGTGGCACTAAGTCAGTTAAAAAAGAGACATGAAATTAATGTGATGTCAATGGCGTTTTTCTCATGAAACCCCAAGGCACTTAGTCAAAGTCACCTTGCATAGTCCTCCTGACAGTACTGTGAGAGTGAGATGGAGGATGTCTGTCTGGTAACGCTGTCAGCACAAGATGCCCTTTATTATTGGTTGTTATATCCACTCATCGCCATTCAGATGTTTTAGATTGGATCCATGTCTGGGATTCATCCGGAGAGTGACATCGTTTCCATTCAGTTGGCTGTGTAGCGGGGGCCCACAGTGAAACATGTTCTCTGCAAGAGCAGGTTCATCCTGTGGGGTTTTCTTTCCTTTTGATGTCATTTTGGAGGTGATAAGTAGCTTTCCGTCTGCGGGTCCCTGTTTTACAGCACCATCCCCCCCCCCACCCCAGCACAAGCAAGGTGCTAGCAGCATGGAGGATTGTTTGAACTTGCATCGATCCAATGTGGGATTACGGCTGGGTCATTGGAGAGTTGGACTGAGCCACCAGTCATCAAGGCAGATTAACCACTCGCTGTCTGCTTGGCTGCCATTTCAGTGCAGGCTCTCACTGCTGCCTTTGTCACTGTCCCTACTGTGCAGGTCACTGTCTGCTTTTGAACAATGCATTTTTACATCTTACTTGATTGAGTTAGGTTCAGACTGATTTAATGTTCCTAGGAGACATATTGCCTAATGAAATAAGACAAGAAAGATGTTTGACAACCTTCTGGCATGGCTTGGCTTTAAATCTGTAAACATTTATGAAACATTTGTCTTAATTTTACAGTCTCAACATTTCGGCCTGTAGGTTTATCGCTTGTGCAAACAAGGTATATGTGTTTGATTTCTTTCAACACCTTTAGGGTATTCATATCATAGTCATTTTACCCCCTCCTTTAAATGTTATTTAAATCATTCTCCAGTGCGAGAAATGTCACCTCCAGCCATGCTTTACAGAAAAAGTGGAAGTGCTGCAGATAGTCCATGCTTTGCAGACTGCCCCACCTCGCTCTTTACATTTCTCAAAGCCCTCCTTTTTTCACTTTTTTGTTCGCATGCCCTTGTGATAGCACTTATTAATTATATCTCATTAGTTGCCTTGGAAACTGAGGTGAGGGAATGTATAACATGAATTCAAAGAAAGAAAGAGAGAAAAAGAAACAGAAAGCGAGAAATCATGAGAAAATGCAAGAAAGAAAGAAGGGGGCGGGTTGAAAAGAGGGGATGGAGAAAGTGGTTGTTGAGGGATCAGCCGTGTGTCAGATTAGCATCAGGAGACATTAACACTAGTGATGCTGCCGGGGCCACAATCCTGCCTTTCACTGCTGGAGAGGGAGATAAGCGCGCTCTCACAAAAGGGAAGACAGAAAGAAAGCGTGAGAGGGCTGGCTTGCCTCCACTCCCCTCAGGCCAACAGCCCCATTTACAGGTACAGCACCTCCTGATGAAAGCGAGAACAAAGAGGTGGATGTTCATTTCCGACTGCGCTGGTGTCAAGGCTCCATTGAAACAAATCGGTAGAAACTGTGGATTTAGGGCTGCTTTCGCTTCATGTCTCCAGTCTGCCAGAAGCTAATCAGAACTGAGCCACAGTGTTGGCACTTTGAGTTCCATTCATTTAAGAACGTTTTCATGGTTTATTTCAAAGAATCCCCACATCAATGCGCATCAGATTACTGCGTGAGGCCCTTGCATCCTATCAGAAACGTACTTCTCTCATTATCATGTTGTTCCAATGCGTATTTACTTGTTTCGGTGCGTATTGTGAGAGCGGTGATTCATTCTTATGTAACCGTTGGAGTGTTTGAATAACGAGGAAAAAGGTCTCTGCCTACTAATTGTAAAGTGAGTGACTGAGAGCAGTGTGTGCACGTCGTCCAGCCTGCGTAATGATCCTTCCAGTAAACATAATAAGCACACAGAGTGAAGCCGCAGGAGATGAGCCTCTGTTGTTGTTTAGTCTCAGGCTCAGTCAGGACGATAATAAGGGGAAGGATCAGAGGGGAAGGGTGTCCCCAAGGTGGTCCCTCCCTTTCTTCCTCCTCTCCATCTCCTACCGGCTCCCCCTGACTCCCCCGCAGAGGGGTATGTAAAAGGGTCGTGAATAACAGGAAGTGGAGGGGCAGGAAGTTGAGTCTTGTCTGCCCACGGCCTGTGGTAGGATACTGAGGCTAACAGTGCCTTGCACAGGAAGCGCAACTGTCACGGCTATGCTCAAGACTTTGGCTGCTGTCCATCACCTTCAAAGAAGTGGAGGCATGTTTGCAGCACATAGTGGGCACTTCTTTAACACCAGTCAGATAGAATGAATATATTTATATGAGATGAGGAGACTGGAAAAGATTACAGTGGTCTAGTAACTAGACCTCAACTAGACTCTAGTTGATACAGTTTTGTTACAAATGTACAGAATAACACTGGCCTTGTTTTTTCGTTCGTTAGGAAAACATAAATCTACTTTGTCGTTCTATGTTACCTTTTATAGAGGACAACAGTTGAGGGAGTAATGCCTCAACTTTGTGTGTTGTGAGCACAGACTTAAAGAGAGAGAGGGAGGAGGAGGACGTGCCGGATCCAGTAATTACAATGGGAATTGAGCATGTTTTATTGATTGTGAAAGGGCCAGGCCTGTCACCAAGCCTCCCAGTGTCTCCATGGCCTGTCTCAAGGGAGGATGAGGCAGGCTAACCCACCTGTCACTTGACCAGTCTCACACATCGTCATGGAGAATCAAATCGGCTCTGGTCAGAAATGATTGTAATGCTTAGTCACTCCCACGGATACAGCGTGCAAGCGTTTTAAACAGAAGGTACCGTAAGGCATGGACTCCTTGTGTTAGACGCGTCATATTGACTTTCTGTCAAGCTGAGGTGGTCGTTCCTATGGCGACATATTCTCTGCACATCGATGTATGTGTTGCTTACAAGAGTTTGGTAAGCAACTTCCAGAAGTGCTGGTCTGGTGGTTTATATCAAAGTGGACCAGGTGTATCATATCAAGTTTGTGCTGTAGGGTTACTGTTGTGAATAGGTACAGACATTGCAAATAGCTCTCAGCTGCTGTGAGCAGAGATGTTCAGACCTGATGCTGAACTTGCTGTCCTCTGTGCGTCCACATGGAAGGAGCCATCTTGGTATAATTACATGGTGCTGCGTCTGTTTTCCCAGACCAAAACTGACCTGTTAGAGAATGTAACTCATCTGTTAGTGTTTTGTAATTCCAGTTTCTAAAGGTTCGCTCTAAAGTCAGTCCATGTTTCTTGAGCCAACCGAGCTAATGTTAAACACATAAAAAAAAAGTATATGGTCCATCCAGTGATGCAAAACGACCTCCCAACAAAAGGCCAGAAAATGTCTAAATCTACTGTTGGAAAAACTATGTGGAGTAAACATTTTCAAACGTTAGCTAAGCAGGCAAGTTTCATCTAGTTTCAAACACAAAAGGCTGACCACTACCTTCACATTAAGGTGCATCTGTTGTGCAGCATGTGCAGAAAGTAGGGAAGTATCAGCAGTAGCTAATTTATCTTAATTAAGATGTAAGAGAAGCATCACTTGTTTAGAATTTCAAACTTCTTTGTATCACCATCCATATTTGAAGCATTGTCCACTATCATGGCTAAAACTTTGTTTCCAATTAGAATCCGCTTTATTGACCAAGCATGTTAACACATTTGAACCCTAAGTTAATCACCCTCTTCACTACTTCTCCCTGGATGACAACCAGGACAGGCGGCCTCCTGTTCCTTCGGTAGCTCCATTGGTTTAGCTGATATTGAGCTTCAGGTGATTGTTGTTGCATGTGACCAAGCTCTCTATCAGTCCTCTGTACTCCTCTCTAAAAATAGTCTCTAAGGGAAGACCGCATGTTTCGTTCTAGAAATTATTCACTGGAATGTCAATATAGTGATAACTTTCATTTTGCCAAAGATGACTCTGTACTCCATACACTGTACTTAAAGGAACAGCAGATAGGATTTAGCAGGATTTATTGGCAAACATGTAATATGATATTCGTAACTATGTTTTCATTAGTGTATAATGACCTGGAACTCTTTTTTTTGTTAGGTCAGAATGAGCCTTTTCTATCTACATTTCTCTTCAATGAGTCCGCCATGTTGCACTGCCATGTTTCTACAGTAGCCCAGAACAGACAAACCAAACTCTGAAGGCCTGCATAGTTCTCTCTTTGGAAAGGGAGGGGCGACAGAAGGGTATTCAGTTGGATACAATCTGTAACCTCGCCACTAGATGCCACTAAATCTTACGCACTGCTCCTTTAATACCTTTAAATAAATTCCTTTTCAAGTCCTCACTGTATACATTCAGTGAGTCTGGACAGACATGAATGTAAACTGCAACTTGACTGTTTGGCAGAGGCATACAACCACGGGGCGGTAATTCTAGTTATGTTTATCTCTTTGTCTCTGTTTCTCACACACACACACACACACACACACACACACACACACACACACACACACACACACACACACACACACACACACACACACACACACACACACACACACAGGCACAGAGCACATGATTTAGGCCACAAACAGATACTCTGTCCCCTCCAAACACTCAAGAGAAGTCAGAGTGTCACACACAAACATGTACTCTGCTACAGTGCAGACATTGTTCTCCTTTGTAATCTGACCATCTTCTGACATGTCTATCTGTGTGGTGGGGCCAGCTGAAAATGTCCCACCCAGTTCTGGAGATTGCGTTATTTGAAATAGTATGAAGTGATTAGTGATTAATCAATGGCAGCATAAGATAGAGTGCTAATTACATCCTGAAAATAGGGTTTTCTCAGCTAGATGTTTTAGCTTTCAACTAACACTAAGTCACAATACAGAGAGTGTGGCACACCTGCAGTCTGAAGGCCCTCTCAGCTTGTCATTTCGTATCTGTGTTAGAGAAATGTCATGACACAGTCTATTATGCCTCTAGACTTGAACTGTCCTGCTGTGACAGCTCGTCTGCATAAAGAGAGAGAAGGATGTGTGAGAGTGTCTCGATTCTTTCTGTTGTACAGTTTCACACTCAGGTTACATTGATGAACACATTCACAAACAGAACTTGCTCTGAGTAATTCAGACCAGTCTCAACAGATGATTACAGATTAGCGAGGACAAAACTGTACAATACTGTTAAGTAGTGCAACAAAATGAAAGGGCAACAAATAAAACTTTATTTGCAATCAACTGTAAAAAGCAATCGGTATAAAGCCTCTCAATAACTGCTAATATGCTACTGCATAAAAACAGAGAAAAAGATTATCTGCTTACCTCTATGCAGATTAAATACACCACAGTGGTCAGTTGTCTGTCAAGTTCATGACTTGTCAGCTTTACAAAAAGCAGTGAACAAAATCTGTTTTGAGACTGTGTCATGTGATTTGAAGTAATTCATTTCCATTACCCAAAATAAAAGAGGGAAAAATCAAGATTGCTAAAGAAGTTTAGATTTCTGTCATTATATTACCTTTTTAAATACACAAAGAATTCATACGCAAACCTGTCATTCCAGTAAATTCACTGAGGGTTTCAATATTATACAAACACATGGAAACGTTATGAACATCTCACTTTTGGCAACTTGCAATGCTTTCAGAGTGGCTCAGGTATTTATTCGGGGGAACTAAACACCCCCGATTTCCCGTTTCTTCGAACATGTTTCTATCAATGTGTGTGTTTGTGTGTGTGTGTGTGTGTGTGTGTTTGTGTGTGCGCACGTGTGTGTGCGTGTGTGTGCGTGTGTGTGTGTGTGTGTGTGTGTGTGTGTGTGTGTGTGTGAGAAATGGTGAATGAACAAGAACCTCGTCATTCTCCCTGTCCTGTTGTGATGTGGTTTGGGGAAATTCTTTGTGAGGGTTCAGGCGGTTGCTTTCCTGGCGCAGACAGCCATGCGTGGGTAGTTAGCGAGGTGATCTCAGTCAAGTTTGCCTTCAGTGGAGCCCCGATTCAGACAGCCAGACACCATAATGCCAGTCCATCTGTAACCCATAATGACTGTGTGCCACTGGAACCGGTCATTTTCGTTTTCACTGCCAATTCGGCCCCTGGCGTCCTCGCCTCACAACTGCTGACTGCAACTAATGGCCTGAGTTGTTAACCTTTCTACATTTGTACTCATTTGGGAAATGCAGTTGTTTAGACATTTTCTATTTGCCGGGTGTAAGAGATGGATGTGCCTCCAGGGAGAGGGATATATCTCTTCTTGCAGAGAAGCAGAGACAGGACAGAGTAAGTTTTTCCCCGGGGAACGGTGCGATCTGAACCACTGGCCAGGTTACAAGCTCATGTGGGAATATAACCCCCACCCTCATCAACCCCACTGGCTTTTCCTCCAGCCCAGGAGATTTCAACTACTGTCAAACCCAGACTGGGTGCTCTCTTAATCATCTTAAGAGCAAAGCTGGCATCAGGGTGGGTCCGCTCGGGAAGAGCAGTGAAATGTTGTAGATCTGTTTCTGCAGGAAGGGAAATGTAGAATATTTTATTTTTTGTAAAATGCTATTGAAACATCTAGACGTTAATCTAGATGCAGTACTTAAAACAAAACGTCTCTATGGTAAAAATGAAGCTACAGCCAGCAGACGTTAGCTTATCTTAACCCAAAGACAGGAAACAAAAGGAAAACATATTTTGTTACTGTTGGAGAGAGCCACGCTAGCTGTTTTCCCTGTATCCAGTCTGTATGCTAATCTAACTGGCTGCTTTCTATAGTCTTGTATTTAACCGACAGATATGAAAGTGGTATCAATCTTTTCATCTGGCAGTGCAAAACACCTGTTCAGTGAGTCTTGTGTAGCTGCTGCCCTCAGTGTGAAGTCGTCTTTCATTGACTTTAGCTGCGGTTCAAGTGCAGCAGCAGAGGAGATAAGGGTACACCATGTGGGTCTCGTACTTTCTGAATGTGCTCGAGAACAGAAAGCAGAGCCCTCCGGTGCTTTGAAGTGCTTAAGGAGACATTGTTGAGTGTCAAGTTAACTTTCTGCCCTCCTCCCTCTCTCTTTCTCTTTCTGTCTCCTTGCAGATTGTGGTGTTAAAGAGCACATTGCGAAGAAGAAAGAGTGTATACAAGAAGAGCGACTGTTGCACAATGTGCTAGGAGAGCGCGGGGAAGAAATCGTGTTGTTTTTCTGATATTGTTGAGGTGTCAGAGAGACCAGAAAGGACGCAGCCATGGGGCGGAAGAAGATACAGATCACCAGGATCATGGATGAGAGGAACAGGCAGGTGAGTGTCAGAATTTTTCTATCTACATCGATCCATCAAACAACCTATTTATATATCTATTTATCTTATCTGGAGCACTTTTTTAAAGTTTCAAATATTTTAATCTTTTATAACTGATTTCTTAGCTTATCTCACGAGATGCTACCACATCCTTCTTTTGTGTCTCAGAAGACAGTCTGCTTTGTGCCTATTTTGAGGTTACAGTCTTCTTCTATTTTCCTTGCTGCCTTGGACCAGAGTTCAGCAGCTGTCATGGTTTGCATGGATCTAAACAGACATACCTCCCTCTCCAAAGTCCCAGCCAGCTGAACAGGGACCATGACATTTCTTAGTCAGTGTGGTCATATTTACAGACATGATTCCCCTGCCACCCTGCAATTTCAGCCCGAGAAGTTGATGAGGCAGCAGGAGCACTGGGCTGCAGCGGGGGCCTCATGGCGTGGGAGTGAACTGAGGGGAGCGAGGAGCACAGCGGGCCTCCTGTGGCCTCCCCACACTGTAGGGCTTGTACCCTGGCCTGGCAGTATGGCTGGGCCCCTTCGCTGTAGCACTATGTGTTTGCAGCTGTTTGGTAGTAATTAGGAGCAGCCACTGCACCACAGCACCCTCTCATTTGCAGGGTGGGTCAGCAGGACACACAGCACCCTTCTCTGCCTCGGCTACATTGGTCCCAGCTAGCCACAAAGAGGGAGAGAGCTGGAATTCGCTCTGTCTGCTCATGTTAAATATAAACTCCTAAACAGCAAAACACTGTACAAAACAGCTTAGGCCTGTTTGAATCAAGAATAACAGGCTGGGATATCTTTAGCAGGAAGGCAGGAAGAAAAAGAAGGCTCTTTTTTAGCTGCGCTCTCTTTGATTTAAGAGCGAAGTTGAGGAAGCGTGAGCGCAGTTTTTGACAAATTACACCAATTAATGAAGATGTGTAGGTTTCCCATAGCCAAATAGAACAGATCTTGTTAACACCCCCTCAAAATGTAATTTTCATTCTTCACAGGTGCTGTGCACACAGAAATATAACAGAGCTACAGTGGTGCTTCCTCTCCTGAGGGTATTACAGTAACATGATACGGTACTAGCCAATCGGTACGCTGACCGTGTCTCTGTAATCGTGAGACTAGCAGGTCAGCCAAGTGCGAAACAAAAATCTACACTGTGGGCCAATTATCAGTATAACACCTGGCTCTGGGTTGGATCCAAGCAGGACGGTTGTAACGATTCACTGCTTGTATCTAGACTGTATGCAATGACCTGTGACATCGGGGGGGGAAAGAGAGGAAGTTACATGAAAACAGGTTGTCAACTGTTCGCTAGGTGAGCAGACGATTCCTTTCTTTTTAATGCATGTATGAAGGGAGTGAGGGAAGACATTTAGCTCTATTGTTTCACAGAGAAGTGGAGCTGCACAGAGAGATGTTGCTAATTATCAAAGTGTCTCCCAAAGTCGTGTGTTTGCATCAGATTTTAAATGTCTCACTGTATAATTTGTGAGAAAGTTTATCAGCAGAACGCAGGCATTTCAGCTTGCATTTCGTTGGTTTTAGCTGGCTCAGCAGAGAAATTGCTGTGACGATAGGCCACCGTGCTAAAATAAGGCTTCGGTATAAAGTGATGTATGCTTGTGTGTCTTTCTCTCTCTCTTTTTCTCCCCATGGGCCATGAAGCGTACAGCCATCTCCCTGGGGCGTGCTCCTAAACAAGGGGGAATAGCCATTAGCATATGGTCCCCATTGTCGTGAGACAATTTGAATCTTTATCTACGCCGCTCTGCTGCTAGCTATCCATACTCTTAGCGCTAAAATGAAAGAAGTCCCTAAGTGGGCTAATTAGATAGTATTGCCGTACACAGAATGTTTTGTGGGAACAACGGGGGCTCCCTTGCATTATCACTGCAAGTGCTTTAGGAGGGCTGTTAACCTTTCAGGATTTATAACACGGACTGTGGCAAAGGCTGAGAAGGTCTGTAATTGCACAATCTATCAGGAGTTGTATCTGCAGAGTTGAGACAGGCAGTGAACTTCGCTGATATTTTGCTTCAAGTCATTACCTACGGTGTATAATGACAACACGTTTTCATAATTCAGAGTAATGAAGTGTATTGTGCACAAATGACAAGTAAGATAATTAATATTTAGATAATATATATGATAATTAAATTTAGTACAGTTGTTGCATACGTCATGTGTAACTGATTTTTGTGCAGCTTTATGTTCACACTCTGCTGTGTAGCCCTGCAGAGGTGAACAGAATGAAACTTGAAGGCAGCAGAGGTACTTTCATACATCCCGTTGGATGCTAAAGACCCAAATACTGAGCCATTCCATTCATAAGTGACGGTCCTACAACACAGAGACACAGTCATCAGCCAGACTGACACTCTGATTGCAAATTAATGCTAGATAACAACCATTCAACTGCAACCCTGGTTGATTCTCCTCATTTACAGTATTCACAGCAATTATTACAGTTTGAGTCACAGACTTGCACGCATTTATTATACGCTATTATCTAACGTTCACATTTTGTGAATGTGGCTCCTGAAAAAAGAGAAAAAGTATGTATTGTGTTTTGACGTGGTGGGTTTCGTGCTGTTTCATAAAACAGCACGAAATAACAACAGCAGAGTCAGTGGCCCTCGATGAGCAAATCTTCGGGGTCTTTCACCTAATTCCCCAGGATCTGCAGGGGGCACGATGGTGGAGATGGGAGGACACATTAGTCTTGAAAGTTAGTGTAGGGAGTAGGCTGGTGAAAGCAGTGTCTAGTGACGTCCTATGGATGTCATTAAGCAGGCTCACTGGGGGTAATTGCCCAAGTCATTAAAAGTTTGATGATTTTGCTGCTGGGTGGAGGGTTGCCTGCCCTTGCTGTGGCTCATTTTGGATTGTGCTCTGGCACTTCAGATGCCTGTAGGCACCGAGCAGCTCTATCTCTCTCCCTTTCTCCCCAGGGAGCAACACAGTGCACACCTCCCACTTTTCAGCCTTCACCCATTCCTGTGGTTCTGAGCAATCGTCATTATTATTTTGACAGGTAAAGAGCTTGTTGATAGACCATGGACAGAACAGAGGGACACTGTTAAATGTGACAGGCAGCGCATATATTATCATTGTTCAAGATGAAATGTAGTTTCCATAAAACTGCGCTGAAGCAGCAAAACTTGAAGTCAGGTGATGGTGATTGTAGTTTCACTGCCGATACATTTTAAAACATCACTGAAATACTCACAGATGATGCTAAATTATTTACAATTTTATCAAAACAGCACATGGCCTCTTATTACAATTACAGTTTTCAATAAATTGAACAAGCCAATGGTCTTCAAACTGGATCATTGTGCTTATTGATTATGATATTTCTAAGAAACCACTTTACGTTTAGTTAACCAGCATGTCATCTTCTCCACTAAACAGGATCATTCAAGGCTACTCTAGGTTTCAAGGTCAGTCCCACCCAGTAGACGAGGCCTTTGCGGACTCAGTTGTCCACATGGGGATCCTGGGGCTGTCCTCTCTCCCAGCCAGAGCTGATCCATGCAGACAGTCGTGGTGGCCCTGGCCTGTCTCCCAGGCCCGCACACTCTGGCAGCGCGTAGCCAGGGCAGCAGCCACAGGGCCTGGGTCACTCTGCCAGCTGGTGCCAGACCTCTCTGACTCTCAAGCCCTCTCTCATGTCTGCTACGGGGGCTTGTCAGAGGTGACATGAGGTTCTTATAAGGCTGCTTGCTCGTCACCCCACTGAAGGTGTTAGTGACTAAGGCATCTCCTGCCATACCCCAGTCTCAGCTGCACTCTTGAGTCCCAGATGTCTTGTTTGTCATCTTGGCACCTCTGCCTGAGGACAGACATTGATAGACCTTTTGATTGACACATCAGCTGTGTGTGTTGGGGTTTGTTGTAGCATATGTTTCTATATACTATACCGTTTTCTGTGGCAGTCTGTCTTGTGGAAGATGAAAACAATAAATGTAGCAGTAAAAGCATGCGTGACAGGCACATATGCTGGTGCTTTAGATTCTAGATGCATTTGTCTCAGGAATATTACACATAGATTGATGGTTGAACTTGGCATGCCCAGTTGTCGTGATTTTATTTCAAAAAGCAATTAAAACTAGTGTGCACAGTTCCTCCAAAAGGCAAATTTGCTTTTTGCTGATTATCTATTCCTCAGTTCCTGTGAATCACAGTACGATTTCCATCAGTAAACTCTTCAAACTTGTATTTAGGCAAAAAGGGTAAGTCTATTATGGCATGCTTTTCTCTGCAGCAGTACCACTCAGTGATTTTGACTGATATGATTGCAGAATATTTACACAAAAATGTGGATAGTGCACCTTAAAAAAAAACTTTTTTAGAGTCTTGTTAGCTTGAACGTAAAACATGAAAAAAACTGGTACCCAAAGTATATAAAATATACATATGAGAAATGAATTACTGAGCTCAATTAAAGCTCAGTAAAAACAGGTTATGGTGGTAGGGCACTTGGGAAGAAGTTGGAAATGTTGGAAAAAGTGTGAATTGAGAGCAGAATTATCACCTCATCCTGACATTGTGAGAGCTTCTTAAAGGTCAGGGCTTTCAGCCTTGCACAGTCTAAATGAAATGCTAGTATAGTCACTGATCTGTCTGGTATTGTGTGAGCTGTTGTAATGACCTTATCAAAAGCAGAGAAAGTTGGAATCTCTCCAGTTTATTGGAAGTTTAAATGTGGCCTCCCTTCCCTTTTGCCTTGACATTTGATTTCTCAGAACATGTGTAAGATGCACTGGTACAGTGATACAACAGAGCTTTACACACTGAGGCTAATCCTGTCATTGTGAATAACATGAATTAGTCAGGGAGCTAGACTGCATGTGTACCACATCTTACTATAGGAGCGACTCAAATTTATGAAACCACATTGGGTGTCTTTGTGGGTGTCTTTGAACCATAGGAAAGCTCCGCCAGTGAACCTCCCACTTGACCTCAAGGATGTCTGTGGTTTTCCACTGTCTCACCAGTCGCCCCAGAGAAGATGTGGGTGGATGTAGGTTACATTTGTGTACATTGGTATTTATGTTTAGAGCTGGTTTGTGTCATGACTTATCAACCTGAGCTTGCCATACTGTAACAAAATGAAGAAATAGAGGGCAAAACTGTATAAAATAGCCCCCTTCTTTCACTGTTAAAGGTAACTGTGTGGGTACAAAAGGGTGATATGGTCACCAATTTAATGGCAGTGTGAGCAGCAGCTGGCTTTTGTACAAGTACAGTGTTTGGGGCTGGGGCAACGACCAAGTCTCCATGCTGCTGCTGAGGTTGAAATGAAGCGGTGCCTGGGTCAGCAGCCCTGCACTCAGCACTCTGCCATGCATCCAGGTGGAACAAAGTCCTCGCTCAGCGTCTCATCCTGGGCTTCCTGCTGAAAGGTGACATCTCCATGGCTTAACAGCCACATTCATCTACTAAAGAGCATACAATTTGTTAATGATTTTCCCACATGACAGTCCCTCCTTTCCAGTTGGTTAGGCGAACAAAACAAATATACCAAGCAGGCAAATGAGCGGGTGGGTAGCCCTGGTGTTTAGTCAGAGGAAACTAGTATCAGCTGGTTAGAACTGCAGTGGCTCTACGTCGGTAGAAACGGCCCTGATTCTGGTCACATTACATCCCCTTATCTGCCTCCATGAAGTGATCCACCTTGAGAAAATCATCGAAAGACAAAACCCTCAAATGTTTTTTTCTTTTCCGCCAAACTCACTCAAAGGCTCTTTGTGTCTGCCATTTGCAAGGAAAGATGTCATTTGATTGAGCTTGTATTTAAACCTTGTCATTTTACGAAATGTCATTTTAGAATTTGGTCTGTCATATGAGCTCGACTAACATTGGGACCTTGAATAGAAAATGACACGAGGACAGGCTCCTCCATGTCTAGAGCGGGAATAATAGTCCTGTGTAATTACCTGTAGTGCGGAAGATTTGAAATTCATTTATCACATTTGGAGTGACCCCACTGCCTGAGCGTTACATAGACACTATGCAACACATAGGATTATACTGCATTATACCAGTTAAAATGAGGGTATAGCCGCAAGCTGTGTCCAATTAAAGATGAACAAAGCCAGCTCATCTGCTCAACTCCTCTCTTAGTAGGTCAGTGAAATGTGATGGAGAATACAGACACATGCACTCCTCCGTGGCTCCGAGCACAGCTTTCACATCCACAAGCCACATTGTATAATACACATTTTACAACACACATGCACTAAAAAAAGAAAAAAATCTGAAGCCATGATTTCAAATATACACATTTTCAAACTATTTTCTGCAAACAACCCTTACCAAACCAAAAGAGAAAACATCTGCCTTTCCATCGTCCCTCCTTGTTAACGGTGTTTTTAGCTTGAGAAATGACTGTAGCATGCTGTAAAGAGGTGGTGTCACATAATGACATGTGTGTGTGGCTCTGTGGCGACCACAGAGACAGAGCTGCAGAGTTACAGGACATAAAGTCACTTTGCAGAGAGGGTTGCGTTACCACTGGAGTGATGTATGACCCAAAGTCCCATCTGGGGGCTCATGTTACAAGGCTTATGCTGCACTACAGAGATAGCTCTCCGTATATGGAGTCAGGGGCTACAGTAATGTATGGACCCCTGATGTTGCCAGAGCTCTGACTCAGCTCGCTGACTCGGGCCTCTGACCCTGACCTCTGTTCTGATAACTAGACATTTCAGACTTGTACTATGTCATTGCATTCATTCCTATGGGGGAATGTTCTTGTTATCGGTCACCTTGGTAACCGTAATTCTGTAGTATAATGACACTGTTAATTCTGTTATTTTCCCGGCTTAGCCAACTGTGCATGCCTTTTAAAACTTAGCTGGACTCTTGACTTAGAGATTTTTATACTAATTTGAAAAAGTCAAATTTTCAGCCTAAAGCCGCTCTACAGTATTACTTTTAGCAAGTTGACACCACTAGTTTCAGCGGGTGATGTACATTTACTGCACTACTGTACCTGAGTAAAACTTTTAGGTACCTGTAATTTGAGTATTTTCATTTCATGGTATATATATATATTTTTTTACTTAAGTAAATTAGTATGGAGGACTTTTACTTTTAATGGAGCATTTTTACTCTATGGTGATGTCACTTTTAGTTGATTAAATTATGTGAATACTTCTTCCATTACTGATAAGTGTGCAATAAACATGGACTTGGAAATAAATAAACTACTACCTTCTGTTACAACAAGAATCAAAATTAACATGTACACTTGTGAAAACTGTGCGTACAAATTTATGTTTTGTTCACTTGACTTTGATCTCCCTTTTGATTTAGAGAAACAGTTTCCCTTAGTAATGGATGGTTTTGTTTTCTGTGTGCTCCTCAGGTTACCTTCACAAAGAGGAAGTTTGGCCTGATGAAAAAGGCCTATGAGCTGAGCGTACTATGTGACTGTGAGATAGCCCTCATCA
This sequence comes from Anoplopoma fimbria, assembly GCF_027596085.1. Taxonomy (NCBI): domain Eukaryota; kingdom Metazoa; phylum Chordata; class Actinopteri; order Perciformes; family Anoplopomatidae; genus Anoplopoma; species Anoplopoma fimbria. The sequence goes on along the minus strand of NC_072467.1, from coordinate 3,137,495 downwards.
TTTTCAACAGCTCTAACAAACTGTTCCAGTATGCCAGCACAGACATGGACAAAGTGTTGCTGAAATACACAGAGTACAACGAGCCCCATGAGAGCAGAACCAACTCTGACATTGTAGAGGTGAGTGAGCGTCGCCGTGTTACTTTGTGTGGGAAAAATGATTTCACATCATTCCTTTCCCTATTTTCTCTTCATTACGATTTGCTATACAACACTTAAATTCAGATTTAACAGATTAAGGCTAAATATATGTCTTTTGTACTGGATTCAGACTATAAAATATATCTGTGCCTGTACAGCTCTGTAAAATGCTCCACTGGTAATGTTTCAGACAAACTAGAGTGAGGAACAAATAACAGTTTCCTTCTAGTCAACATTCAGATAGGGCACAGGAGGTCTGCAGTCTCTGATAAGTTCAGCTTCTCTTGTGCCCATCAACCGACGTTGAAAACCTATCTCTGCACATGCATGCACACAGTAGCTGCTGACCACCATTTAGGTCCCTGCTTCCCATAGATATTGTACCTGTAGGGCTCAGTTCTCGGGCTACTCCTCATCACAGACCATCGGCTTGGCTATAGCTGCAGTGAAAATACAGTGTTTAGTACATTCCATACTGCTCTATAAAACTCAACAAGCACTTGGGTTTCCTGGCAGCTCTTGCATGCCCGGTGACTAGCGGAAGAGCAAACCACTTGTTATGCCAGCATACAAAACTGTCAGCCAAAAGTGTAGAAGCCAAAGTAAATGAGAATGATTAGGGATGCATCCTGTTCCAAACATCTTTCATTGGCACACACTTGTGTGGTTTCTCGGCTTATTCAAGATGTGCTTTAAGAGGCTGGTGTCTTCATTCTGACTAAATGAAAGCATATACAATGTATGTTAATGCCTATTGATAAAATCCTAATAATACTGATATATAGTTGCCCATTCATTTGTATAGCACTTATTTGAAATAAGATTAGCTTCTTCTGCACTAAGATACTTTTTATTAAACAATGCAGACGGCTGCATCGCAATTCTCTGGTGTCTTTACTGCCATCTAAAATATACAACATTTTTTTACTGGTACTCAATTCAGAGACATTAAGGGATTAAGATGGGTGAGATCGAAACATTTCAAGAATCCTAGCTTTGGAAAAGACTTTCACTTGGAGGAATTAGTGAAATTACATGCGGCATAAAGGAGTCAGCTGTGGCCCATTATCTTTTATTCATGCTGCTGCTGCTGCTTGTGAATTACCTGCTTGGCAGAGCTGCAGAAGAGTGCTCTGGCATCCAGTAGACTCATGCAGTCACTCCTCCATCAGGGGCCCACAGAGCAGAGCCGGGGCTCACCTGCATAAAAAATACATGGATACATTCCTTACTTACGTAACAGTGACCACAATTTTCTTTTTGCCGTGACTCTGAAAGCTGTCTTACTTTAAGAAAAGCCAAAGCAACAGCATCTTATACTCTGAGTCCTCATAGGGTGATTCACTGCCTAGCAGTTGGTTTATTCCCTTTATTTCCCATATAAAACATAAATCTGTGGTCTACCAATGTATGTTTATGTTGACAGCGTGGTGTAATTGGAATGTACTTTGTTCATAATGTAGCACCAGTGGTCCCATGCTGATCTCCCACTTAGCCCCCCCGGCTACTCTCAAGGAAGCTTCCCTGTTGCACAAAAGGCGAGAACAAGCCGCTGTTGTCCCCGATCACTCGGCCAGCGTCTTTGCACATATGCACAAATGTCCCTCTGCCTGCTGGCTACGTGGCCGAGGTTCAGAAGTGAGGAAGCAGAGCAGAAGTAACCAACCCAGTCCAATTCACAGCATCACCACACAACCCCACTATTTACTTGGCCATATAGCCGTTGTCGGTGGTGGTTCATAATCTGTGTAATTTGACCATAATTTGAGACAAATTCTAATATGAATTGTATCCTGATTGCCTCTTTTGGCAAATACTTTTTTTCAGCCTCTGCGCTTCTCAACAGCTGCACAGATCCTTGTGCACTACACGGAGGAGCTGATGCCTTATTGATGGCAAGAGTCCACCCCTCCTCCATTTATCTAGTGAAATGGGTCTCACATGAGGACATTTACGCTGGACACTTATCTAAATTTTTATAATTGTGTTAAACCCATTTTATGCCATGCAAACAATCATGTGCTCATTTGTCCGGTAATGGAGGCCAGAAAAACCCTCTCCCGCTTTTCATTGGGAGGCTGGTTTGGTGTGAGAAACTAAATCAAAGGTCACATTCCTGCTCAGTAGTACCATCTGTAGATAAAGGCTGAGCTGTGCAGTGTGGGAGAACAGTCTCCATGTTTTCCACAGATGGATGCATGCCTGGGCCACAGTTTGATATCTCAGTGGAGGGCTATGGACTTTGTGTCAAACTTGGCTCATAGTCCAAAGCAGAGCAGTAGGCTCAGGTTTTTCTTCTATGTGTATGTGGATGTGTGCGTTTGTTTGCATCTGCGTGTGTTGATAGTGTTAACCTTACCAACGCGACAGGTGAACCGTTGTATGAAAATCTCTTTTTTTATGCATTCACCTGTGTGTCTTACACTATGAAGGTGAAATATTATTGTTTGAGTTTTTGTGACTATATTAATTTTTTTTCCTCATTATATTGTAATGTACATAAACTAATTAACACACACAGATGCCTACATGTACAGTGAAGGTATAACGCCAATAGATGTTCTAATTTACTAAGTTAAAAAAAACACATTGCTGCATCTTTATTCTTTTGTAATGCAGAAGAGCAACACACTCCTGTCTCAAGATCCTGATTATCAACATACAGTAATCTGGAAATAAATGTGGTATAATATGGTTGTGTTATTGTGAACCAAGCAGAGTAGGCTTTTCATGACAGAACGTGTGATGGCGGTGTTCCAGTTGTGTTTCTTATTGAATTCTGTGGAAGCCCCAAATCCAAATGCTGCCGTTACTCATTAGATTAATCTAATATTATTTACTCTTCCTCCACTCTCCGCTAGTGGAGCTAATGAGATTTTGCTCTTGCTCCGCAATAGCCTCACACCCTGCTCCAGCACAGAGCGACCACTGTGTCTGCAGGAGAACCCTTGAAATAAGATAGTAACTTCACAAGCATCGTTCAGCATTTATCTGTCCTCACTTCGAGCAATTCAACATAATTAAGGTATATGGCATATATTAATCAGATTTGCAGGCATTAAGTCAACACATAATTGTAATCTTATTACATCAGAGCTGTGAATAAGCTTTAACCCAGTTTGAGAGTGAAATCTTAGTCAAATACCAATGCCTCGTAGCTGTAAATAACTTTTTCAGCACCGTATGCAAAGCATTGACTTTTCACTGCTCTTTCTATGTCTTTTACCCTGATGATTTGTGAGAGTAAACAGCATTCATAGGGAAATTCTGCATATCTCCCCCATAATAAAGAGGGACAGCCATTGTTAATGTGACTTGGGAAAACAGACAATTCCCTCTCTATTTATGAAGGAACGCCCCCTCTCACAAGACCACTACAGTGAGAGGAAATGAGACTGAAATTATCAGGTAATTTCCATTAGCTTTTATCTTATGATCTCTATCAGCTGTTGTTATGAAGGGAGCTGTATTACTCATTCAATAAGATATGTAAATTTTGACCATTACTGAATGTCAAGCCCTGTGTTTTCATCTGAATCTATTTTGTTTGTGAATTTCACGACTAACCTTTGCCGATTTTACATTGACTTAAGCAACACAATCATCACAACTGAGGGTTCAGTTTGTCATCATATGCCATATTCTGTATTTGATTTACTTTTAAGAATGGAGACATTCAATGGATTACTCCGCTGTGCATTTTCAGCGACATACAGCTTAAGAAAAAAGATCTTATTGCCAGTTATGGAATGAACGAACCCCTTATAGTGCTTTGGGCTGAATGTGCACCAGGAGTTTCAGACAGGGGATGTTTATGTTGTCAATCAAAGGCTGAGCAGTGATTAAGACTCATTTCTATCTTAATGAATGCAAATTGGCACATCTGCTATGGTGGGCTAGCTGTCCAGACTCTTCAATTAGCATGATTGATCAATTATCCTCCTGCTGGTGGCTCACTGGAAATGGAGGCTGGGGAACGAGAGAGGTGGGGGTAGGAAGAGAGATGAAAAGGCATGAGAAGAAAAAATGAACAGAAAACTGTCCAAAACTGAATAAATCAGATGCTTTTTTTAATTTGAGTCGAGAATAATGGAATTTAATTTTACTCAAAGAGGGCCCTCTCTTTAACTTGAAAATAGACAGAGATGAGTATAATTGAAAAGATGTCTTTTTATTGTTGTTTTTTTAACTTTTTTGACAAAGACAGCCTAATCCAGGTTAGAAATCATAAAATGATGTTCCTCAGATTAAGACAGAGAAATACATACAGTGAAGTATTGCAACAAAGTTTTTATTAGGTCATGTGGCTCTGAATGTGTAATCATGACTTTTTTTCTACTTCATTTGTTTTTTTGTATTGCATTTCCATTGTGATACATCAAATTTACATGAACAAAAACTCAATTTGCATTTTAAATAATGTGTCTGATTCTCCATCAGCAGATTTTCTGATCAAATATTCCTGTGAGAAATGAGTTTCAGCCGTGCAAATATTCAGTAGATCAGAACTCTTTCAACTTCGAAGTCTGTCGAGGATAGTGTGGTGCGCAGCTTGTTTGTGTTTGTTTTAACAGTAAGCATAAATCCTTGAATATCAAAGCACACTGGTGAGACTACTCTGAGTAGCAGAGGCAGACTGTCCTCAGTGTGTATTTATAATTGTGGCACAGAAACATAACAGGACGGTCAAATGAGGCTCTTACTGGCATGCAGGGAAACTGTTACTGCCACCATGTTCTCTAATGCAACAGAGAGCATTACAGTAGCAATGCTATAGCTAGCATAGCTGTGAAGGCAGTATCATTTTTTCTGTCAAACTTTCCAACACATTCATTGTATAATAATGATTATTTTTGTAAAACAATTATTGTATATAAATAATAACATTATAATATCTGCTAAAACTAATTTGGACATTTAAGTCAACTAGTAAAAAGTCACTTTATTTAGTTAATTTTTCATAATAGTAACATATAGCTGTTTTTTATACTTACACGTCTTATGTTGTAGCTCGTTGTAAAACAGCATAAGAACTGAAGATAATATATTATTCAGTCAACTCTAAACAACAAAGTAAATTCACGTCCTATGACCAGTTTCAAAGAAGCAAACCTGCCAAGAACTCAAAATTCTGAATAACATGACAAGATTTGCCAAGACATCGCTTTTGCCTTAATGCATCAGTGCACCAGATTTTTGTTTTCTTTCCATTTTTGCAGACTAGTAGTCTGGAGCATAGTGGGATTCACATGGAAAAAACATGTCAGCGCGTATTCAAAAAGGGACTCAGTTCTACGTCAAATTTATTCTGTAACTTATATAAGTGACTCGTTTATCACTTAATTTACTATTTTAATGATTGACCTTAAATAGATAAATGTCCACCAAAATGGCAAAGCATACAAAATGACGCAACTGATGAAAGTAAGTGTAGTCATATTATTTACAAATTGTCTTCATAAAACTAAAATCCTATAGCGTGCTTTGGAAAATGGTTAGCAGGAATACACATATAGTAATATGTAGTTAATGGGCTCAGACACGTACATGTTTTATTTGAATGAAATATTGTAAAATATTACAAGTTTTTGATGTATTTGAAATGTATTCTGAGTTTAAAGCTTGTTTAAATAATATTAGATTGGATGAGGTCACCAGTACACATTTAAAATTTTCACGATTTGGTGTCCGTGCTAACCATTACTGTAGAGTTCTTAAGTCGATGTCCATAACATTGGCTGAATGAGTACAGGCATTACACTCATACTATTGTTGTTGGGTTTGTGTCGTAGTCTTCATAATTATATATGATACCAGTAAACGTTGGAAGTGTTTTTGCGGTTTCATGTTTTTCAAGATGTTTTATCTCGGTTTCGTGTGCGCAAACACTGTTTTTATATATATTTTTTTTATCTCTGCTGCAGTTTGATCTTCTGATGCTATTTTTGATGTTTTTGTCTGTTTTTTCTAAAGAAACTGACATTGCTGTTGACCAAACAAAACTGACATCACTTCCTTTGCCACAGTGCTTTTTTCTCTGGAAAGGCCAAACATGGGGCCACCATTCTTGGTGTTGATGTTCATCAGCAGAATCTAAATAAGGCTGCTGTTCAATCTACTTGTCTATAGAAGTACAATTGTAAAAACGTTAAGAGAAATACATCAACTGAGTTCAGGTCTTCTCAGTGTTTGCCTTGGGTCTCTAAATCCTTAAATCCACCCCTGAAAAACTCACTCACGTAGTAGTTACTCGCCATTAGAAACATCGCTGAAATACACTGAGCGGATGTAATTTCCAAATAGGCGTATTAGCCGCATGTTTTGACAAAACCACTGCGGTCATAAATAAGAGCATGGATGTGATCAGCGGATGTATTTTGCTGGCGGTAACGTTATCAGTTTTATAAGTTAGTATCAAGTCTTACACCCGGGAAATACTGTCATACTCACAGAGGAAAAACACACCCAAGTTGCGGCTTAGTCACACCGCTGAAATACATTTTGGTTTGAATCTGCTTCCAGTTGGCACTCGTTTTGACTCTAGGGAAGTGAAGAAGAGTTGGGTTGTTAAGTGAACTGCAGTCAAAAAGTCGTAGACTGCCCGCTGCGGACGTCGGGCAACTTGTTTGAGTCCACAGAGTCTTGAAGCCCCCCCACCCCCCACTTCACAGAGCGCTGTTTGCCTGTTTATTCAAAGTGTATTGAAATTGAACGTGTGTCCAAATGTGTCCTTTGGTTTCCAGCAATACACTCGCCAAGTGTGAAGTAGACAGTTCACAAGATATCCAAAGAACTTACAGACAGACAGACAGAAGTTTCATCAATTAAATGTATTGTACAGTGATTCACCTTCAACTCTCGATTACTCTTTATATCCAGCTCCTGGCCATTATTTATCTACTTCAGTCCTTTCTCCCCACTATGCCATCATCATATTACTTTATTCCTCTTTTTGATATTTCACCTTAGAGCTCACAGCAGCACTGATGAGAAATCCTTTTTAAGCTAAATCAAATGTCATTGCTGTTGACGTAGACTTATTGGGTTGATGTTGATTTTTCAGGGCTTTTCAATATATGTGAAATTTTCTGCCAGCCCATTTTTAATATTACAGAAAAAAAGTACTTTTGGTCTCCAGTGATTTATTGGAGTGATATTAAAATTATTTTCTATATTTTTATTTTGACTGTAGATCACACACAGTATTGCAGATTATATTAAGTATGATGGTATTACTGTACCTTAAGTATGGGGTATTTTATTTTAATTAATGGATATGCACATTCTCTGTGATGCTGCTTTGTATTTAGGAAGATGTTTTTTTTCTCAAGCATCTTCTCTATGTCGCCACATAAATACTAAACCTGTCAGTCAATCCGTTGTCTCTGGAGGGGATGGTAAAGTAACAGCATGGGCAGCCATTAACCAGCGTTTCTGAAATCCTATTACCGCCTCTTCATTTGGGGCTCATATAAACACATGAGCGACTTCCTATTTCCCGTGCGCACACAGTGTTTTTGTATACCTGCGAGCAGTCATTTCACTTTTGTGCCAGAGTTAACTAGTGTTGCTAGTCAAAAGAAACACGCTGGCTGTCCATACAACACCACCATCTATTTTCAGACTAGTGCAGTAGGACAAGTTAAAAATAAATATCTCTGAAATGATACCAAGAAAAGAGGGAGAAGGGTTAATTTTGTTAACCACCAGAATACCTTTGCTCATGTTACTTACAGCTATAGTATGTGGTTTCAATTTGCCCCTGTGAAATTTAGATTCATACATTCTGTATATGTAACACTCCATTACTTCCTCTTTTATAAAGTTAGGAACGTGGTGCAAATTCTCCAGTTCATTTAATTTATTATCACTCTCCTCTTGATATACAGCATTTCATCTACATTGATATCTCTTATGGAGTAATCTGACTCCTGTGAGACTTGTCTGAAAAGTCTTCTCTTGCCACAGTGAGTGGAGCAGTATTAATGGTTCTGTTTTGAGCAACACGCTGGGTTTCAAAGTGCCCCTTTTTGTAGGACAAGGACTCCTTTTCCTCTGGGCTTTTAGTGAAAAAGGGTCACCAGTCCTCTTTTGTAGTTTTCTGAGTGTAATGAAACAGTTGTGGTAATGTTCATGCGAGTATATCACATGCTGTTCTGTAATAGGTGTCCTCTGCTGGAGCAGATACACAATAATTGCCACCTGATGGCAGAGTAATGGCCTTTGATTTTAGAAAATGTAGCTTGATTATTGGAATTAAATATTCCATAATCAGCATTATCTCTGCTCTTTATATGGGGTTTTGTCCTGTGTGGCTATTCAACGGTTATCCTTTGAATTGCTGAATGGTTTTCTGTGCATTTTTAAACCCATCATGTATTGCGACTGTTTTATAGTGTCTCCGGTGTGTGATGCTGGTTACCAGGTTACAGCAAAGAGATTTTTTGCTTTTAGCACGTGTGGTACTTCACTGACGTCAGAGCCTTTTTTCCACCCTCTCAACTAGATACATGTCATTTCAAATCGAGGGTCTCTTAGAGAACGTATAATAAAAGGAGACACAACAACAAAAGACCACAAGCCTCGCTGCCTTCTTCGAAATATTAGATAATATTAGACTACATATTACAAAATCTTGAGCTTAACCGTACAGTTTATTCACCACAGAGAAAAAGATGTATGAGTTATTCTTTTAGGCCAATTTATTACTTTTTCAGTGACTATTTTTTCCCCCCAATTCTAATTAAAAAATGTTAGTTGTTTCTTATTTGAAGGCTTTGAAATATCAAACTACTTCACAGAGTTTCTTGGAACCAGCGCTTGGTTGTCAGTTGGTTTTGTTTGACAAACTGCTAACACAGATAGTTAAAGGAAGACATTTGAGCTGATTGGTATGGACCTTTGCCTTGTACTGAGCTTGAAATGAAATATCTGTTCATTCTAAAATGACTGGTCAAAGCATCTTTTCAGTATTTTGTAGTTTATAGTTTTTTGGTTTTTTTTACTCTTTGATTTCTTTATAGGCACATAACCTGTCAAAATCCTCTAACAATGACATATTCAAAATTTCTTAAAATTCCTGAAATGTCAATATTTTTTATGTAAATTTAATTAATGTTTACTTAAGTATTTATATTATAGACTTAGCAGTTTGCCGACTGCACAAAGGTAATGTACTGTAATGAGTACTGTAACTGATGATTAACTCATTGCTATTAAGAACAGTAACGATAACATGATTTGTTACCCCTCTGCAGTACCAATGTGTTGGATGGCATGCAACAATGCATTAGTTCCTCAAACTGAGCTCAAACCACTTACTTACCTGGCATAAACTGTGGTATGAACATAAAATAGGTCAAACATTGGGCTTGCCTAATTTTGGTTTGATCTAGTTACAGAGCAACGGTGATGGTGGCTATGTTAAAGATCATTAAAACCACGAGCCATGAGTCCACCCTCTTCCACCGTTCTTCAGTGACCTTGCAGGCTGAGCGTCTGAAATGAGACCTTGCTTTTCGTGCACAGCGGTTTCTGCGAGTTAGCTCGTGCAACAATCAGCTTGCCCTTGTGCCCCCCTCCTCCCACTGTGTGTGCTGTGCGGCCAACCCCTCCTGCCCAGGGGCGAGGACAGAGCAAAGCCTGCTGGGATTGTGGGGGGGGGAGAGAGAGAGTGCGAGAGATATGGGGGTTATCTGGCACCGTGCCACCTTCCCCTGACTGCCTGGCCTGACTGGTGGCAAAGAGGAAGGCTGCTGTGTCTCAGATTGATGAGGACAGGTCTGTGGTCCGGGTATAGAGTGTTGCAGAACAGACGTCCTGCTGGCACATCCTGCCCTCTCTGCCGCACGCCCCCCAGCCCTCCGTACTCGCCTTATCGGAACTCCTAATTGTCCTTATGAATATTTTAGAGGCGAGCAGGAATGGGAGTTCAGGGTTGGGGGGGTATGGTTTCAAGGGCCCTGACAGCTAATGATCCACTCAATGACCAGAGAGAGAGAGAGAGAGAGAGAGAGAGAGAGAGAGAGAGAGAGAGAGAGGGAGACACAGAGACAGCGAGTAAAAACGGTTCGAAAGATTTTCAATAATCTGTATGTTAATGTTTTTGGCTGGATTGTGATTCAGTTTGATCAGTTTTTAATGTGTGCCACCTTTTCTTTATGCGGAGTGGGAACAGAGAGTGTGTTCTCATTACTTTTAATCTGTGGTTAATGATGACATTGGTTTGCCTTTATCCTCAATTTGTAGTTGAATTCCCTCTTGTCTATACTGAAAATATGCAGTCCCCTGATTGAGACTGTTCCCTCTGACTGTGGCGGCTAATAGCTTTGTCACATCAGTCATTCACCACAGTCTCAGAGCAGAACGCTCTGAAGGGACTGCTCACTGCACAGCAATTTCCTCTTATTCAGTTAAAATGGATGGGCTATTTCTAATTGGCAATTTAGTTGGTCAAATGCAGGTAATCCTTTGCGGTATGCAGTATAGAATATGATTAGTTTGTTAATGTATTTATCTATCGCTGGTTTAGCTTTGTGAGCAGGACTCACTTTGGATTAATATCTCACTACAATCTCACTTTGAGCTCACAGTTCATTGTGGTCTGTCCATTGCTATTTTGCCAGGTGGGATTGAATCTCACTATGTATATAAAGCTACAAGAAAACAACGTCAAAATAAAATACAGACGGTCGAGTTGCCTCCTCCCGCTGCTCTTTGTGTCCACTGTGTAACTAGACAATGGAGTGAGCCACAGGAAGGACATGAATCCAGCCTCATATCCTCATATCAGTCAGTAATGTGTAATGGTCATGAGATTAAACAAGATATGTCTGGGAATTAAAGAGGTCTCTTTATCTAATTGCCCATGATTTTCTACTCACAATATGTGTTGGGAAAATGGCGAGAGAGAGAGACACGAGGAAGGCTTCCTACAGTAACCTAGTGCTGGGCCATGCCATACAGTGCCAACCAAAGACAAACCAAAAGAGGCTTTTATTCCCCTCAAGTGAAGACTACAGCACCACAGGGGAAAGAGAACATGATGGTAGTGAAAGTCTCTTAAGATGTTATATAAGAGCAGAAATATTCCTTAGCAGATAAAAGCTTTCCTATCAGCTGCCTCCACACGCTGATTTTCTAGTGCGTTCACACTCAAAGAAGCCCTTTGATAAGCACATTAGATGGAACGGCCTGGACACAATGGTGATGTCATGAGGATTAGCACGCTACCTCGCTTAGTGTAGTGGCGGGCACAAGGGCTAATTCACAGCGACTGCAGGGCGAGGAGAACCGGCTGAAATGAGGTGAGCGGAGGCCGCAGCACAACAATCGGTTAAAATATAGCTTTTTATGTACTTTAGGGAAGGCTGGAATAATGCAATAAACATTCTTGTAGCACTCCACTTTTGGAACGTTCTGTGTAATTTTCAGCTGTTTCACCATCTTGCTGTTGAGGGGCCTGTAATCAGAGCAGTGGTGCACCAGTTATAGGTCAGGTGGTGCTCTGGCAATAGTGAAAGCTAGTGGAAGTGAAAGCTGATGTGATTCAGGCACAATGGAAGAAGCAGCCTCTTCATGCCTTCCTTTCAGCCGTCTCCCCCACCATTTTGAAGTTCAGCTTTTATACCGAACCACTATCTTTCTCCTTTCACCCTGCCTCTTGTTCACGAACAGTGTGTACAGTACATGAATAAGTTAAATGCAGAAAGCTCTCTTGACACAAGAGAGGGAGAACATCAGAGTGAAATTGTTTTCCAAGACTCACAGCAGCTTTGTACGTTGCTCGGGCCCATTCCACTAAAAGTACTCCTCAAGAAGCAGGTGATGTAGGTGGCTTATGCAATGGTTTGAGTTGTATTTTTATCCATGGGATAGTGTTTGCTTCAATTTTGCCATAAAAAGAATGTGAATACAAGGCTTAACAGTAAAGCTAAGGTCCTGTATTGTCTGAGTATTGTTTATATATATATATTCATAGCAGGTCTTATGGTACTCATTGGGCAGAATTACATTGTAAAAAAACACTGTAAAAAAGAATCACATTTATTTAATATCAAAGTGGTATGCAAGGTTTGGCTTCAATGCTCTATAGCCTTCTGTATGGAACATATATTGCAAATCTGGAGAGGTATTTACTGTGCTGAATGTTCCCCATGGTTACAGCTACTGTAAGTTAATAGTCAGGGCTCAGGTGGAGTCAACAGATAGATGTTTTCTTCAGGATAAGGAAGTCTCAAGGCCTCCTTCAATGGAAAATGTTTTTTTCTTTTTAAGAGAAGTTCAAGTATCACACAAGCAAACTGACTGACACACATACATGCATCCGCAGACAATGGTGCCCAGTTGGTTTGACGTCAGCCACTCAGAGTCTCATTTTTATTTGAAGAGCCAAATTTCTATCAATACAGGTTTGGACTGCTGTGAGAAAATAGCAGCTGGCCTTGTTCCCACTCATCTTTGTGAGCCTCTCAGGACCTTGTGAATAGATTACACAAGTTCCCTTGTCCATACTCCATCCAGCCCCCCTTCCGCAACAAACAGCCCATATCTTTCATTAGAAAAGCAACTGAAAATCCCGACCTCAGCTGTATTCACATCCGGCCAACTTTACTTTCCAAAGCTGAAACCCCACAACTTGATTAAACATTTTAGCGGCATTTTGAAACTGCTTTTTATCGAACTGTTCATAATGCAAAAAGAAGTTACCTATCAGATTGTCCAGTAGGTTTTCCTATATTTTAGGTCAGAACATTGCAGTGTCTGGAGGAGTCTGCAGCATTGACATGTAAGAGCAAAGTTGATCTGGGGTCAGGTGGCCTTCAGAGCTCCATGTGGTCCCTTCTACGGCCATAGCTCTGCGCTGCTGCCTCTGATTGGCCAGCGTGGGGAGCCAGGTCTTGACAGGTGTTTGGAAAAGGGACACCTGTTTGGCAATGTGCTGATCCAGTGATCCATTTACTGGGAGCTATGGGCAGCGTCTGTGGGACACCCAAAACATGCCAAGTAATTTAACAAAGAATTACGGCCATACTTTCCCAGGCCTTCAATGTCTTATGCATCAGAACGCCCAAGCGATGACTAACTCTTGCACACCGAATGTTGTCAATAACTTTAATGCATCTTTTGGAATATAATATGTAATAGTGATTCACGTCATATATCATGGAACAGATCTGATTGCTGCCTGCCTTTGTCTGCAGCTATCTGGTTCCAGCTCACCCACTGTGCTGCTGCAACCCGTCCCTAAATGACTTGGGCTGGAGGGTGCGGCGTACCGAAGGCTGGCCAGGCTTGTTGTGAAAGTAGAGCAGCCCTGCCCAGCTCACGCAACCATACCCGACCAGTCCAACCAAGATATTCCGATAATGAGCAGGTTGGAACCTAAATTTGCAGGTTGAGATCAGACCTTTGGCTCAATGGTGGAGAAAGTGCATAGTCTAACCACAGTAAACACAGCCCTTTCAGGACCCTAACTGAAGAGGGTTCATTCAGTAAACAGGAAATGAACCAGCAAGGCGTTTTCTTAGAATGAGAAGAATGCCACGGCTCTGTACCGCAGCAAACAGTAATGCATGAGTATTACAATGCTGGCCATTCATTATCTAGAGATCTCTCTCTCTCTCTCTCTCTCTCTCTCTCTCTCTCTCTCTCTCTCTCTCTCTCTCTCTCTCTCTCTCTCTCTGTCCTCTGGACATTGTCAAAACTTATGTTTGAAGAGATGTGGGTGTCTCACTGAACTTCTGTGTTTCTGTGCACAGCGTCACGTTTCTGTGGATTGACATTCTTGTGCTCTGAGCGTACATCGCTTAGAAAGAGTGTTCATGTGAATGCATGGGGACGGAATGAGCAGCGAGGGATTTCGACTGATCTGGTTTTAATTAGCAATGATATTATGCAGGACTCTCATAAAGCCATGGCACAGTTTTTAGGAAATGTAACTGAGGTTGTGGTGAGCATCGCTGGGTTAGCCGCATTGTCTGCACAGACCTAAACGTACTGTCACATCGCTGTCAGAGGATGTAGCAGCTGTAGAAATCCCCCCACCCCCACTTGCCGCAAACACACACACACACACACACACACACACACACACACACACACACACACACACACACACTTCACGTTTTTGCCACATATACTCCTACTCGTATAGTTTCTGTTTCTCCCTCTTCCACACACACACACACACACACACACACACACACACACACACACACACACACACACACACACACACACACACACACACACACACACACACACACACACTCATTTTCCACTTTCTTGGTCGATGAAGACGAGAAACCGAGAGTACGTTCTCATTAGTGCGTGTAGGTTCCTCTAGTCTGGCTCACACTCTGACCTCTGCATCCACGGGAGTCAGTGACCTTCCTGTAGACACGAGGCCTCCGAGGCAGCCCACAGACAGGGCAGGGCGCTGCTGTGGACCTGCAGTAGTCTGATAGAGGAACCTTGAGAGCCACACATAAATCATGTTTTGATGTACACTGCCTTGATATCACATGCTGTCACATGCTGTCAGCAAGTCTTGTTAACACCGCTATTCAGAGCTGTAATGAGGAGCAGAGAACAGCCTGTAAGAAAGTGAGCAAAAGAGCACTGCGTTGCATTTATTTGTTAAGTTGTATGACATCTTTTCCCTCTTTTATTTTTCTTCTTGAAGTTAGAATAGACTCTTTATTACGCCACACCACCCTATGTACTTATGAGTGCTTTGCTTTCACAATAATTGCTCAATTTCATGCTCAAATAAGCATCTTTGATCACATTCGATTATGCATTTTATTTCCGACATACATTAACATTGATGATTTGACAACCATACTGAATTACAGACTGGGACGGTCTTAAAGTGCTCTACTGTAGGATCCCCATATGCAGGGGTTTTCTTCCAGCTGGTTGGCTTATGATAACTGAAACATAATGAAAAATGCAAAGACACACTTGCAGCAAGAGAAGGAAGAACAGAGAGGGATGGAGCTAGGGGGTGGGGGGAGAAGGAGAGGAAAAGGGAGGAGGACAATATTTTCTTTCTCTGAACACTTCTGAAGGGTGAATGGATATAGAGTGACATTTCAGTTGGTGCAGAGCCTTGTATTGAACTACAGTTCAGCCTAGCGGTGGTGGAGCAGCTGTTCATGATGATGTACTGCAACAAAATAAAGAAATTGTTAATGATTTTTTCTACATGTTTGATTTATATTTTATATATTGGTTAACAAGCAACAAAAAAACACTACTACTATATTGTTTCTTTTCAATTGTGCAATTTCCTTTCAGAAATTGAGAAACAAAGGCCATAATGACTGTGCTAGTCCTGATCCTGAAGACTGTTTTGGGCACAGCCCCCTCATGGACGACCATTTCGGCAAACTAAACGAAGAGAGTGATTTAATGTACAAGCGCTGTGGTGTAAGTACTTCCTTTTGTCTCCTGCTGTTTTGTGTTGATTCCTGTCTTTATGTTGATGTTCACTACAGGCGCTAAACAAGAAAGAACACAGAGGTTGTGATAGCCCGGACCCCGATGCCTCATATGTCCTCACTCCTCACACAGAAGAAAAGTATAAAAAAATTAATGAGGAGTTTGATAATATGATGAGAAATCATAAAATCGTAAGTACTGTCAATGCAACGTTTTTGCTTGGCTTTGTGGCACAAAGGATTTTCACTCTTTTTTCATTTAACTTTTTCCTCTTTTTGTTACCCCCCCCCCCAGAACCTCTGTCAACTTCTTTCAGAGCTACTCTAGCTTCAGATTAATGCCCCCTTCACTGGGTGTGCATTTGTTTCTTATGTTGATTTGTTCTGCAACTGATATTTTGGCACACCCTGATAAGATCACATTTCATGTGAGCAGGTGAAATGTTGCATGCTTCTGCTGGAAAGATTACACCCTAGTATCATGGTCATGTTATCGTAAATCAAACAGCAGTTGCTACTTAAACACATCAGGAATGCACAGTAAATACTTACTCACATATTGTGATTGTTTATCATAAAGATCTGCAGGTTCAGTGATTCTGTTTTTTTTTTCCATCTCAAACCTGATTTTTAACATAACAAAAAAAGAACACAATTCCTTGATTATGTAAAATTTTCAATTTCACCTTTTGATTCTTTCTATTACCTCTCTCTCAATGCATTCTAGCATCAAATATCTCTTACTCCTGAACAGCTCCAGCATTAAAACTGTGTCCCCAGATCACACTAACACCACACTATCATTTAGCATCTTCCCTCTCCTTCATCAAGTACCACAATGGCTCACCCCCTAAAATACCACAAATCTTTTGTGATCTTATCATGCGTGACAATATTAGAGTTTTGCAAGAATTTAGTGCTTACTAAGCAGTCGTTTTCTCTGTGTTCCTGACATGAAGAGCATCACTTTGCCATTAACAAACTAATGATAACACCCGACTGGCTCACTAGATAATGCTATGATGAAACGTTCTCACTGCCACCTGTCATTCTCACTTACGCTTTGCACAGTCAGTACTTTGTAGGTAAATGCAAGTGAGTCACGATTGCGAATCCCCAACACCCCTCTCTGCTGCTCTCAGAAACACGATGATGTTTCAAAAGGCAAAAAGTACATATGTAGTGCTGACTGCTGCAATGCCAAAGTGATCACCTGAATGCATGTTTTTTAGTTTTCTGTGTGTTGCGGTAGCACTGAAGATTTGTGTGTATTCTTTGTGTATGTTATTAACAAGAATAAACTTTTTTGAAGGTTATATTGTGTCATTCAACAGCCCTCATCTCAGGCGGAAATGTTTCTTAAATTGTTTTGTTATAAAGCAACAGCCGAGTTCAAAATGTGCAGTACAGTATGTCCTTGTTTATTAAAGCAAACCCTCAAGGGAAGCTCTCCGTTAATGATGCCATGACAACCACTGACCCATCAGATTCATCATTAGACCTTGGGTTTTGAGTGTGTTTGTGTGTAAACCCCTTTGTGTGTTTGTCTCCCTCTTGTAGCCCACAGCATTGCCTCAGCAGAACTTCTCCATGCATGTGGCAGTGCCTGTATCCAATCCTAATGCCATGTACCAGCCAGGAGGGACTCTGGGCAGCCAGGCCCTGGCAGCAGCCGCGGCCTCCCTGAGTGACAGTGGGATGCTGTCCCCTCCACAGGCCTCTATGCACAGGAATTTGGGCTCAAGTGGAGGACCCCAGAGGCCCACCAGTGCAGGTTAGTAGACAACAACCCCTGTTAATTGGTCAAAGTGGTGTACAGAGGATGGTCCAGACCACTCAATGGGATTTATATAATTGATTAAACATGGTACATAACCCTCGTAAGACCACAATGCTTTAGCAGTGTTGCTAGGCAGTGTTTTCAACTTGGAGCCAAGCTAGCTGTTTCCTAAAGCTTACATTGTTTATGCTAAGCTAGGCTAATCGCTCCTTGGCTCTAGCTTCATACTTAGCGCATAGACATGGGTTTGGTATCAATCTCATCATATAACTCTCACTGCGAGAAAGTAAATAAGCATGTGTTAAGGTAACTTCAAGGGTTTTTTGATTGTCTCTGGTGCATATAGAATTTTTTATTTTTTTTCTAGATGGCTTTGATGGTAAACGGCCTAAGTTCATAACACACTAGAGCTCACGTTTGTCTGATATATTTTTTCACATCCTCTCACACTGTTTTCTGTATCTACATTGTGGAAAAAATAACGTCAGTCTACGTTGTCGACGTGTGTGACTGTTCTGACTCAATCAGTGTAGATGGCGCTTAAAGATTCAGCTACACTTCATAAGATAGAAGTACAGGCGACAAGGTGTGAAATGCTTCATTCAAAATTAACCACATATAAAGAACTGGCTAAAACCTCCCCAAACGCAGAGGGGTTCACTTAATGGCTGTTTCTCACAATAACGCTTCTCTTGATTATTCACTGCTGTATCTAGATTGATTCTTATTGGATCAGCATATATATATACTGAAACTAACAACATATCCGGGCTCATGTGGCAAACTTGCGTTGTTCTTGATTTAAGTGGATGTCTTCAAAGTGTTTACTTGGAAGAGTTTTCATTTGACTGTTGGGAGAGGATACGGTGGATGATTTCTAAGAGAAGAATAATGCTTGTTGCAGGTGCGTCCTCATACTGGAATTCAGCAGTCACCATCTCCGACTTTATAAACATAACACCATTCTAAATGCAACTTGATGAAGCTCTCTTTAGCCATACAGTATATTGAAAATGTTCCCATCATGAGGACACTGGCGACAGCACATGCCTCCCTTTCGGGCGCTGTGAAGTTAGATCTACATGACATTTTCATGTCTCGTCTGGCATCTCCATCACATGCCCCGCTAGCTTGCAGAAGGATGCAGATGGTTAATCATATCACTCTGTGCATCTCATTAGGTGGCATGCTGGATACCACAGACCTTTCAGTGCCAAGTGGTGTGGGCTCCAGCCCAGCGGGTAAGTCCTCCCGGAGAGATTTATTAGCTCTCTGTAGCTCTGCCCGATAGGCCTACTGCTTAGCACGCGAGCTGGATGGTTGTGTATCCATCTGTGATTGGTCCAAGACAGTTGTCACTACCATTGACTACTGACTTCTTTTGCCTGACTATATTGCATGCGAAGGGAATACAAGTATTGCTCCTCTCTACAGAGGAAACATATTATATGCTTGTTAAATGCATGTGTGAGAGATGAGAAATGGCTCAGCAGCATTCACACAGGGTGGTGTTTGTGCTTGAAACCAACCCCAGTATAACCAGGCGTGGCTTTTAGCTGTCCAACTGACTTTGACAGGTAAATAAACGCAGCGCTTCCTTTAAACTTGTCACCTCCATGTAGCCCACCCTCATCCTGTTTCCTTCCCTCTATTGACAGGTGCATCTGTTTTCCCCCACTACTCTGGCAGCCCTTATAAGGCTGGAGAAGGTCTGTAAGATGCCTAGACCAGCATAACCCTTTAGGTATTCGGGCCATGACATCCCACTAAGTCCTCGGTACACAATGACCGGACAGCCTGTCATGGCTGCAATGTGATGTGTGAGAGGCGAAGGCAGGTGGAGTTTAACTCTTTCCTTGTCGCTATGCCCGCTGTACTCCATATAGCATTTCTGACAAAATGCAATATGGTGTTACAAAATGTTACGATATTTAATGCTCATAGCTTGTGGATGACCACAATAATGTAGGCTTACAGTGAGACATTTGGTCAGGTATTAGAAAGTATTAAAAAATATGAAGAGCACCTCGGGTCGGTTTACAACATTTTAACGAGAGTGCCTGGTACGTTTAAAGTTTAGGGTGTGGTACCGGGTCGGGGCAGAGTTAGGATCCTCTGCCAGGGGGGCGTCAGCAATTGGCACAGTGTGAGGGTGCTGCAGCTGTTGTTTGTACCAAGTGCGTAGAACAGCAGAGAGGGTGGAGGAACCTTTCCAGCTCTGCTGTCAGATGACCATTCCTGACATAGTTCTGATTTTTCACAAGTAGCAGCTTTGACCACAGCAGAAGCCTTTCAAAGTGGCCAGATGGAAGATGTGCCATGTGACATCTTTACTCCTGTTCGGTGGTGTAACCAAGTTGTATTTATTTATTTAAAAAATTGAATGTGGCAAATAGAAGAAGTGGATTATTTTCCACACAATTTTTCGGTCCCTGTTGATGATAGGCAGCTGTTTTACTTATTAGCTGTTTTTGAAGATTGCCTGAATTGTGGGCACATGTACTGTATGTTCACAGTGAACATTACTGGCAAGATTTTTCATGCAAAGAAATTTCTGTTGTTCTTGTCTAGTCTAAAGCTCTACAGCTAACAAAAACAATCTCTTTGTGTCTAATTTCATACTGTTACTCTTGTGTGAAGTTCTATAATAGATATTTTCTTTCAACAGCTTATACAATTACATCTAATTACATGCTGGTCCTTTACTGGTGAGCATTTAGAATTAAAGTTGTGGTGAACGGGTTGGATTTGAGAGCGTGATCTCTCTTATGAAATATGTCTGCAACAATATTGGAGAATCGCAAGCTCTTAAAAACACAAAGCACGTTTGTAAGTTTGTAGATCAGGTAATGGAACACATAGTTGCAAGTTTTGTAGGTGCAAAGTTTGACTTTCAGAAAATTGTTATCTTTTATTGTAGGTGGATTGAATGTGAATCATGTAAACAAAGTTGGAGGGTGATGATGATGATGATGATGATGATGATGATGATGATGATGATGATGATTATACCCTTGCTGAATAAAAAAACAACAAGAACGATTATTAACTTTGTTGCCATGTGTCTTTATCTTAACAGATCAACTTCTGCACATCCTGTCTGTTCGTAGTTTTCTGAGACACAATAATAGGACAGTGCATGGCATCTATTATTAGAAAACTGTTTTTGGAGGCCTTGATTCGCATCTATTATTTCTTATCATTCATCAAGACATTTTATCTTTTGCCTGAACATGACGCACGTGGGATATTCTTTCCCTGAACTTAAAATGAAAACTGAATGTTTCAGTTGTAAACACACCCCTTATGTAATGCCCCTTTCCAAGACTGTGTTAATAATTCAGGACAATGAACAGAAACCAAACAGCTTTCAACACGCGCTGGTTTCAGTCAGAGAGGATTTATTGGCACTAGCGAGCCGTTCGTGAAGTCTGAATATGGAATGAGGGCAGACATCAGAAAAGCTCACTGAAACGTTCCCGCTGAAGGGCTGAGTCTTAACTTGTGGCTGTTACCTTGGCGCAAAATTAACTTTGTGGTCTGGGTATTTGTTCAGACATGTGTTCCCTGCTTGGCAAGTATTTGAAAGAAGTGGGATTTATGTATCATCAGACATCTGAAGACATAATCAGAGGCAGATTCCAAAGATATGCGAGTCAGGTGGGTTAATCCAAGTCTAAATTAGCAACTGAATACAGCACTGATTTATGTCTGTCTGTGAAGCACTGGTTATCAGCACAACGTATGTTGGTTTAGAAGTAAACAAGGAAAATTACTGAAATGTTTATAGAAACATTTTAAGTACGTTCTGTTTTCAGTCATGTTGTATAACGCAAACATTCTTTTTTTTGTTAAATTCAGTGGATTACTGAGCCTATGATGTAGACATGCTCTGTGGATGGGCTCAGAAAATGTTTATTGTTCTTGGATCTGTTAAAGTTACATTTTCTTATAGAAAAACACTATGAAGGACATTGAACACAACAAGCAGGCTACAGACACAGGTGAATTTGATCAAATTAATAAATAACCATAAAGAAAATTGTGAACATGATGCTAAAAAACAGCGATGAGAGAAAAAGCTATTTTTTTAGGATAAACTTTAGGCCTATAGCAATTTTTACTTCACAGTGCACTATGTATAGCATTTTGCATTTGAATATATATGTTAAATGAAGGTATATATGAATATAATGTTATCATTTAATTGTTACCGGAAGGTGTTATATACAGAAAGACACAAAAAAATAGAAACTAACCAACTTAAAGGCTGACTCTGGTATTTTTCAACCTTCAACCATGTGTTTGTGTGTGAGTGACTAATGGGGACAGCATATTTTTTTTTACATTGGTCCAGTATTAAGCCAGAGCACTGTGGGTGGCTGTAATGTAATCGCTCTGTTCATTTCCTCACCGTCAGTGAACGTCCAGTCAAAGTGCTTGTTTTTGCTATTTATTATAAGTGTCTGACAACATTATGGAAGGACCCTACAGAGAAATTACGTTTTTATCTTAGCTTTCGCTTGATCCGGTCTGTTTGTTATTATGTCTGTTTTTGTGTAAATCTCGCTCAAGGAGAAGTCTCGTTCTGAATGTAGCATCCACATTAATGTCAAAATGAGCTAACTATTCAGACATGATATTGAAAATCTTTTAGATTTATGCTGAGCTATTCTTTCTGTACTCCCAACACAACAAACTCTCAACACCGACACATCCCTCCAACTCTAACTCGTGTTTTCACTGTTCTCCTCTGACAACAAATCACATGACACAATAACAAACAGAAAGCGGTCCTTTCCATAGTGATGTCAGAGACTTATATGAACAATATGAGCCTGTCCGAGGCCTAAATACACACCCTTAGTGGACATAAAATAAAGGGAAGCAACTACCTCGAGCAATTACATTGCAACTTGTCATTTTGTGACTGCTGTCTGCCATCTGGCTCAATACTGCACCAGTTAAATTGTTGTCCCCATTTGTTACCTAGACACAAAAATAGGGTAAACCAGCATCAAGGTTTGGAAAGTACCAAGGTTTCCCTTCAAAGGTTCAGTTGGTAACTTTGGTTTTAAAAAAAGAAAAGTTATCATATTTGAAGCCCAGGAGTCTGTAACACAGCTGTTGATCACTGCTTGTGAAGCTTGTGAACTCTGATCAAACTGTCAAACTAGAAAGGGCTGATCGTACATGAAGCAATATTCTGTTACTGTATTACCTTTTCTTCACCTCAAATGTTTTCAGACATATATGTTAGTTTACTTGTTTGCTGTAAAATGAGAAAGTTACACTAAAATAAGTTTCCTTTGAGCACGGTGGAATCTTGCAAATGCCATTAGGAGGACTAAGAGGAGGAGATATCTTTTTCTCAAAGGTTACCAACTGAACCTTTGCGGCCGTTTTCACAGCAGACATCTGGATGTATCATACAGTAGCTTATTTTAATTAATTTAACTTAAATTAACATTAATAACAGCTGTATTACAATGAGGTTTACCAGTTCTAGCCCACTATGCATGCTATTAGTTACACCTCTACTTTTCTCTGCTCTGACAAATATTTGTGTTTCGGGCAGAGTCTCTTTTTAAAGTACAATACCAGCGCTCACTGATTGTTATCAGAAAGTCTTAACTTGCGGTATTGCCAAGCTTCAACCAATTCCTTTACATGGCAGTCTATTTGCACTAACATCTCATTCCTGTTAAATGACATCCTTACTGCTTTTAATCAGGTTTGCTATTTTTAGGGCCTTGGACATTTACTCTGCTAATTCTGTAAACATTGTTTTCTTGCAGCAGCCAAGTCTTGAATGATCAAAGCCAAAACTGACGGCGATAGCTGCTTGTATATACTGTTGATTCAGCTGTGAGATACTATTGTCGGCTTCATAACTGTTTATTTGACCGTGAATTGTTGCTGTCCTTATCTGTAGTCAGAGAGGCTATTGTTCCATTATGTTCCTACGCAAGAGCCTACTCATTGTGCACACACTTTGTGTTTCGCTGGGATACACTGAACACAATGGAGAAGTCCGCAAAACCTGCCGAAGTGTTACTGATCTGTTGATGCAGCGCTAGATGCCATTCATTCTTTTTTCCCCTTTGTTTTCAAGATTTCAACATGTATATATTGTAGAACGATATTTTTTACTTAGACTTACATAACTTGAGTTCAATTTGAAATTCATGCGCACTTGAAATATTGCTTTTGTTCGCTTATTTTTCATAACAAATCACAGCCGCATTTTTTATTAGGGTGGATATGTGTGGAATCCGCAGCACCCCGTCTTGTTCAGACGGACACGCATATCTTGCAATTGGAAAAAAGATACTGTATGTCGACAACAAACATGAAGAATGAATCTTTTCCTGAATCCCGTGTTTCATTTTTTAAATACTAGGTGAAGACAGTTTCCAGTGATCTAACGATCTATAAGGGACCACCCATGAATATACTGTAGGAGCACTTTCATTTCTTGGTGCTTGTATCTGAGATCATGTTTTTTATTAATTATTTTAGTTTACAAAACATATTACAGTATTTTATACAATATGTGACAGTATCTAAAAGCTGCACCATGAATCTATGCAGACATGGACTGTGAGTGTCACAGACTCTTAACACCCATATGTGACTCTTAAAATTATTTTAGCTGCATGCAGACATGGACTGTGAGTGTCACAGACTCTAACACCCATATGTTTTACTGTGAAAATGACTCTCATTTCTTGAAATATGTCTCAAAGAAAATAATTTTCCGTCCACACCCACTGATAATATTTACCCTTTGTATGGAATAGTTGTCCAGCCATAGAGTGGGAGTAGGGTGGATGGGAGTACCTAAAATACACTGAAGGGGACTCATCACTTTTCAAAGAAAGGAAATGACTAATGATGATGACGTGAACGTGAAGGTGTGATTGTGTTAGGGAGGGTCTGACACTTTGCTGTCGTTTGTCTGCACAGTGTAGAAACAACACCAAGAGATCTTTTATTGTTTTTATTCAACTGTGATGGCAGCTATTTCTTTAAAGCCGTCACAGTACATTTGTCAGTGAACTGCTCCTCATCCCAAGATGCAAAGAATTGACTTTGATGTAATCATTCACAATAAAAATAAAAGGCTCATCAATTTTGAAATGGACATTTTATTTTTGTAAATGTGCAGGATAATTATCCCAGTCTATTAAAACTTCCCAGAGGGTTGGAAACACTTAACGCTGCGTGCTGCAGCACGCTGGAAAACAACGCTGTGTGAGAGGTTTGCTTGATGACTTGAGTGTTGTCAGTCACAGTCCATGGTTTGATGATGTGTTTCTGTCGCTGTGTTCCTCTGCAGGGAACGGTTTTGTTAACCCAAGGGGCTCTCCAGGCGTCCACAGCACGCCCAGCGGCAATGGCCTGGGTAAAGTCATGCCCACCAAGTCTCCACCACCACCTGGAGGGAACATGGGAATGGGAGGCCGCAAGCCAGACCTAAGGGTTGTTATCCCTCCATCTAGCAAAGGGATGATGCCCCCACTGGTGAGTACAGAGCACACCACTGCACACAAGTATCCCCAGCTAAAGGACCTTTAAGTACCTCTGCTGCAGGGCGGACCAGAGCTTTGTTTAGTGTCCTCTAAACCTTCATAGCAGAATGTTTTGCAACATTCTGCCGCAACCATTTTTCGATATTATCACATCGGTGTGGCATGCGAAGGACCGTTTATCTGCCAAGTGGGGCTCACTGAGAGGGAGTGCAGGCCACACCTGAGAAACGTTCTTCTCGTGCTGCATTCTTCTTCTATCACTTCCATTAACATGTGGGCAGAGCCAAGAATCTGCAGCCCAGGTGTCATAAGTCACACTCAATTATTCACATTTAAATGGGAGGCTTTCTCCAACTATAATAATGAAGGTGCAGAGCGCTCTGACCACAGCGAAACACCTGAGGCTAAGCTAGACCCCCCTGGTCATAAATCAACATTCGGAAAAAGACTGTAAGTGTGGGATTTTCAGACAGCAGCCTGCAAATATACTATTTCCAACTGTGCGTGTTCCTGATGTTGTCAGCAACAGGAGCCACTCCAGGAAAATGATTGTGTTTGGTAAATAAACTTCGGGTTACTGTGGGTGCTCCTCCTTTGCAGAGCTTCAAGTAGCCTGGAGCTGTTTCTAAACATTGTGTTACCATGTCGGCATGTGGAATCGGTAGAGCGTCACAGGTTGTGTTGTAAGAGGTCTGAAACAGGTTAGGCAGAGAGGTACTGTAGGTACTTTTGGAGTGGTGGAGACTGTGGAGGGCGCTGGCTGTGGCAGGTCTGCAGACAGCCTGTCATTAGGCCATAATGGTATTAAATTAATCACATCTCAGTGTGACAGAGTGTAGATGAAGACTTAATCAGGGGCCCAGGGTGTGAGCCAGATAATATCTTGTCGCCCTTGTCGTGTCTTCCTGCCGCTATTGATTGAGTGTGGGTATTAAGACAGCCCTGGCCTGGTCGCAGTATGTCCCACAGCACCGAAAAGATGGAAGATGGGCTGTGGCTCCTCTTTCAGCACAGGGAGGATTTGAAATACGCTCCTCTACTAAGTACTCTGCGGCCATTGTTGATACCAGCGGTATGATCGCAGTCCCACATTCAGGATCAGATCATTGTTATCAGTATTAAGAACAAATCTATACTCTCTGTTCCTATCCTCACTGGCATTTGTCCGGGATTTGACTGCTTTTTCATTCACATGATAAAGACAAGTTAATCGGGCGCCTATGCTTCGGACAAAATTGTTCATGAGTAACAACTATAGACATAAAATGTGTGATTTCACAATGACTGGAGAAGTCATCCACACTTTTATATTCCTTAATGCCCCTTTAACTGTAAAATCTAGATAGCTGGCACGATTTCACAGAGCGATTTATAGTCGCTCTGCTTCTTTTCTGTAACTCTGCCTCTCTTCTTCTCTTCTGTTGAGGGCAGACGGAGGAGGAGGAAATGGATTTGGTGAGTTTTGACAAATGCCTGGGCAAATGGCTGAAATGTGAACATGCTTCCGGTAATCACACATGCAAGACTAAAGGCAGTGCTCAAACCGGAGATTGGCTCTTGGAACTGCCAGCATTAATAAATTAAAAAAATTGTTTTGTCACTGCATGTTTTGAGTTTGGCCTGTGAAAATTGCCTCAGCCTGTTAAATTGGCTCCTCACATCAACGTTAGTCATATACCACCAGGAGTGTGTGTGTGTGCGTGTGCGTGTTTGTGTGTGTGTGTGAAACAGAGAGAGACAGTGTGTAAGAAAGAGAGAGAGAGAAAGCTAAGCGCTAATAAAAAACATTTTTTTTTAAACTACTATAGTCCCATTTGCCAAGTTTAAGAATTAAAAAAGTGGGTAAAAACCGAAATGATTCATAGTATTCTTAGGAAGAGAAGATTACATCATCCTAAATGACATCATGCTGTGAGATACTTGGGGTTTGGTGAAGTCATCTGGCTGGAGAACAATGCATGGAAGCCATCAACCAGATCATGATGCAATGCTGCTTCAAATGAAACCGCTGGCAGCTGCACATACGTTTATTACATTGTCTTCTGAGGATTTCTTACAGTATTGTTCTAAACTATGACTGCATTTGATTAGTGGAGTTGGCGTGTGTGCATTTGTAGCTCACAGCGCGGTTTGCTGCATGACCACACCGCTCTGTGTAGGTGTGCGTTTGTGTGGACTGCATGCCGGTCACTGCACTTAAAACCACTGGAGCTTTACTCTACGTCACTCTGGGATTATCCTTTTGCACCCTCTCAGTTAAGAATTGTTTATTTGATTATTAAACTGATCACTGGACTCACTTTGATCTCTGAATGGATCGGCAATAGATGCAGTGGCATGGGGCTTGCTCATCACAGGCGTTCCTCGCCTACACTTTCCCTATAACAGTGTTTTCTTTTATGTCTAACAATGTGAAACTCATTTAACGCAGGTTGCAGTAAATGCTGCATGTCGGTTCTTGTGATGACTACATCTGCACGTGGTCTACCTAAAATATATATTTATTGTGATTACTGAATTCTTTAGATATTTTAAATCTTTTAAAGCCCATGGTTATCATTTTTGGGATAAATTCACAAGTATATCTACAGTTTGTATTATACATACACATATATCCAGTGAAATATATTTGGATGACATCATAAAATCCCTATAGAAAGCACATCAGTTTTTAATGTCTCTTCCAGTGTTGTTATCTTCTTTTTTGACATGTTTGTTAAAACACAAACACAGCGATCAGAATATTAACTTTCATGAAGCTACACCACCACCTAGTGGCAGCCTTTATTATTACATCAATATCCCAGATTTCCAGAATATATACTGCATACCTCTTAAATAATAAGACAATGTGTCCATTGCTTAGGATAAGAGTGTGTTGTTTTTATAGTTATATTGTGGGCTTATGCCTTTTCTTTTTTTGTGTTTTACAGAACACCCAGAGGATAAACAGCTCCACCCAGCAACTGGCCACTCCAGTAGTGTCTGTCACCACCCCCAGCTTACCCCCACAGGGCCTGGTCTACTCAGGCATGCCCACCTCCTACAACCCAGCTGGTGAGTCTGGCCTTGCTCTCCCCTCAGACTAAAAACAACCGTACTACACACTGTTGTTTCTTGCTCTTTTTCTCAGTAACACATGGTGTTGTAGCTGAAATAAGTTCTCACTGTGTTTGGCTGTTTTTTTGTTTTTACAGAGTTCTCCCTGAGCAGTGCAGAGCTCTCTTCCCTACAGGGCTTCAGCTCTCCTGGGCTCTCACTGGGCTCCATGTCGGCATGGCAACAGCATCAACTGGGCCAGGCAGCTCTTAATTCTTTGGTGTGAGTAACACACTTCCAAACAAAGGCACACTCTCCAGACGCCCTCACATAAATGCAACACCCACTGTGCTCTGTGATATCATGCTGAATCACACATCTACATATTCCCGGCTTCTCTTGTTGCCGCACTTCACATTTGATGTCTCATTTTCAGACTGAGCACAAACTGTCATGCTTGTCTTCTCCGCAGTGGTGGAGGTCACCTACCTCAGGGCTCCAACCTCTCCATCAACACCAGCCAGAGCATAAACATAAAGTCCGAGCCCATTTCGCCGCCACGGGAGCGTGTCACCGCATCTGGCTTCAACCCTCAGCAGCCGCAGCAAGGTTCCAGCCGACAGGAAGTCCTGGGACGTTCACCCGCTGACAGCCTCAGCTCCTCCTGTAGCTCTTACGACGGCAGCGATCGCGAGGACCACCGGCCAGACTTCCACTCCCCGCTGGGGCTGGGCAGGCCCCCTGCTGGATCTGAGGACAGGGAGAGCCCCTCGGTCAAGCGCTTGCGCATGGACACATGGGTGACATAAAGAGCCCCGCTGAAGCCTCCAGTCACCAGCCAGTCAGAGAGTGGGAGGGGTTAGACATGGAGATAAAAGAAAGAGCAAGGGTCCTTAAAGCTATCATTATGATACTATTATTCAACTCCATTTCAATTTGTAAGATGACTGAGTGGCAAATGTTATAAGACGTGTCGGGACATATCTAAAGTTAATTCTCAAACTGATACAGTAAGATTTTTAAAAAAAATCTCAGTTAGCTGGACTGAATTATATGCACAAGGAGGTGGTATCAGGTACTTGGTGCAATTCAGACGACATTTGCTAAAGAGAGATATTTAAAGAAAATTGTTAAACAATAGGCGGTAGATTATTGTAGTCACTGGTCTAGTCAGACACTTACATGTAGTTGCTGTATTGCTGTTGTGCTCGCAAGTTGCAATCAATCAGAGAAAGTTGTGTTGCTTTCAGGCTGAGGACCCTTACATATGATGTTCACTGCAAGAACTATCTTTTAAAATCATGCTGTAACCACACAAGACCTTTATCTCAAGTGGCCTCTTGTAAGTTATTGATTCAGTCGATCAGTCGATACAGAGAACACAGAGTTAATTAAGACTATACAGGAATTTGGATCATACAGTAAATAAATAACAGTTGAGACTACTTTAGTGAACAAATGAAAAAAATACCGTTTTTTACTGGAGGTAAAAAACGAAATAGCAACCGAATTTATTGCAATAATGACATACTATTAATTTTATAATTTAAAAGAGTAGGATATATAAATGTGCAATTAAGATAATGCGAACCTGTCCAGTTGAGCTGGTGAGAAAAATCAACATGTTCACATTTGTGTAACAGTTCATCAGTAATATAAGCCAAAGCTGTTCTTTTGTGTTGTTTTGTACAGTTGCTACGGTTTCCTATCAATTCACTCAAAGCACCATTTCTGTCATCAGTTTAATTTTTTATTGTGCTTTATTGCAAACAGTGTAAAGTCGTATAAAACAGATCTTGAATCGATATCTAAAGCCATGAACGTTTGCTGTTCTGTTTGTATAATTGATAATTTGAGCCAAACCTTCTCTTTTGTTGTGTATATAGCGACTTTAATATATATCACCAGGGTGTTAGTACAAACTGAATGTACTGTTCCTACACCATTTTCAAGAAAAGTATATTTTTGTGGATTTCAGCCAAGTTTACAAGAGTAGACCCTTAAAAAGTAGATCATTCACTGGTCAATATTTGCCATTGTGTTCATTTTACTGTAATCTCTTCTAAATTGAATTATCATCATAACCTCCCATGTGTTTTAGTTCCAGGTGGTCAATTTGTTTTTTTTCTCTCTTTATTAGTGATGACTGTTTGTCCTGAATTCATTGTAATAGCAATGCTGTGAGGTTGAAGTTCCACTATTTTCTAAATTGTGAAGGATGATCACAAGGCTATGGGAAATAGGGTTTCTTCCCTCCTATTGTAGTCGTATACCAGCAGCTGCTGAATGCACTGCCAACATTCAAACCCAAGGTCCCAGCCCCACACTGAAGAATAATCTATTGTTATTGCATGTAGCTCAACTGAAAGACATTTCATTTCTCAAGCCCTTTACACTATCCTGTTATTGGTTCACTGAATTAAAGCAGAAGTGGCTGCTGACCTTCACACAGATCTGATCATGCCTGTGCTCATACACTTAATGTGGTTGTAAATATCGCAGTCAGTCATAATTATGTACAAAAATACTCATGTGTTTCCTTAATTGGCCCCAGAAATTGTATCTTATATCAATTCCCTGTTACTAGTAAGACTACTATAGGCCTTTGGAGCAGGAAAAGTGAAAATCTGAAGGCGCAGAAGGTGTTGGGACGCTTTTATCACACCGTGCAGACAGAGAGGGGAAAAAAAAAAAGGCGGCTGTGACTTGTTTTCTTCTTCATCATCACAGGAGCAAATAATAATTCAGCAGCTAAATCAAACACCCAATGTCATTGACTCCAATCTCACTGCTGGATTGCACACATTTGTATGAGAA
The DNA here is from genome assembly GCF_027596085.1 of Anoplopoma fimbria. Lineage (NCBI taxonomy): Eukaryota > Metazoa > Chordata > Actinopteri > Perciformes > Anoplopomatidae > Anoplopoma > Anoplopoma fimbria. The sequence goes on along the minus strand of NC_072467.1, from coordinate 3,106,738 downwards.
CTTTGCTGTATGCGAAAGGTATCGCTCTGCATTCACCGTGACATATCTTGTGCGTGTTTCTGAGGTTTCTCCGCCCCATCGTCAGCTCCATGGTAGTTCTCAATATACAACCGTAAGGATCTATGCAGTTTTAGCCCCAATTTTTAGCACGTGTTGCAGAATATGATGTCATTATGGGGCATGTTTAGTCCACAAAGCATCAGGAAGAAGAGCATCTGAGGATTGACTGTTAGCCTCTTATCCAGAAGTGCCACATCTGGAGGTTGCTGGACTACAAGTTACATATAATACATTTTTATGAAATGATTGATTTGGATACCCCCGGGGCAATCTCTTCATGTTCATATACATTTGGTAGACATACTTTACATAATATGTAGTGATCCATAATGTAGTTTAACGAAGCAGGTGAAAATAGCAATAATGGAATGACTACAACAAAAATAGTCTGCCTCTCTTGGCAGCACCACCTCGTAGTTGAGCACATACTTTAGCACTTGATAACATATCAGGGAGTTTTGTAGTTTGTCGATCTATATGCACAGTTAGGAAATGCCTTATCCCAAAGAAAAATTATATATACCATTTTAATTTCATTTTATCTTGGTTAAAAAAAAAAAAAAAAGACAATGCAGATATCACTCAAACTTGACCAGACCCACCTCTTCTCAAAAAAGACCCACATAAGAAAATGCACGGTGAATGCACAGAGATACAGTTCACTTTGCTCTTTTGGTCCATGTCCAAATTGGGCACAACTGATGAATGTGAAAGGAAAGGGTAATCAATGAACCTGTAGAGGACTTTCTTCTCTTTGCTGTGTAAAAGTACACTGCTTTGCTTCATGGCTTTTATAAACAGAACTATGTGTTTGGTAAGTGTTTGTAGTTGATAGTTCACTTAACTAAAGAAGCTGTTTTCGGTTTGATCGCTCAGACCGTTTGGCGGCACAAGCTGGACTTTGTTGCCAATAATGAAATTATTTGTTTCAAAATTGAAAGAAATTTGAAGTTAACATTTTCTTTCCCTTGAATGTGTTATTTTATTTTCATCATACAATAAATATTCAAGTGAACTTTTTATTGAACAATTAAGATACTATGCTAGATATTGTTGTACAAAATTTGTATTCTTCACAAAAGTACAAATATTGGCTTTTAATGTGTAATTTAGGTTATCTCTCTTATTCTGTATAAAATGAAGTAAACAACTCTTGCATAGAATTTGTTCTCCTGTGAAGTCCCAAACAGTAGAAAACTGTCAACTTTATTAAACACCTCAGTGTATGCTCAATCTGAAATGTTTTATTCATCTTTGAATTTTGCCTAGAAATTGCATTTCTGTTCATTGCATTCATCAGCTAGTGAGACCACTGCCATTGTGACATTGAATATCTTCATCTCACTGACTTTATGTTAGAAGGTTCTTTGACATACTCTTTCAATTAAATAATCGAATAAGGTTTATTTAATAAAAAATAGTGCTGCCTAATTAAATGTTAGTATTTCACACATGCTGGATTAATGACTCCATGCAGTGTGGCTGTCAGTGGTGGGAGAAGTATTCAAATAAAACTACTACAGTGTTTAATATTTCATTACAAGCAAAGGTCTTAAGTAAAATTGTATAATAAAAATGAAAAAAGAAGGAGTTCTTATTATGAGAGTAATATGTTATCATAGATATTTTAATATAGGATTATTATACTTTTGCTTTCACATGTAAGCAGCGTGCTGATGTTGGTGCTGGATGTAATAGAGCTTATTTTAACAGATTTATACAAGAGCCTATATGGATGGGTAGCTTCAGATGTCTTTAATAATAATACCATAAAATGGAAATACTTTTGCACTTAACTACAGTGTTTGAATAAATGTACTTAGTTACTTTTCACCAGTGGTAACAGCAGTACTTGTCTAAATCTAGAAGAAAAAAGCTAATTTCACTAACTTTAAAATTACAAATACATCTTTTTTAATCTGAAGTTAATGTAAATCTGAAATAAAATTAGATAAAATATTCCTTTATTAATCCCACAGCAGGGACATTTGCAGGGTTACAGCAGCAGAGTAGATAGTGCAAACATGAGACATAAGCACACATATAATATAATATATATATTTAGTGTTTTCAGAGGTGACATCTGAGTGATATTTCATTTTATTACAGCTTTGCAAAACGACCTCATGTCTTTCCACAGTACCTCCAGCAGGAGGCACTGTAGTACAATGCATTACACAGAGCTGCAGATTGTTGGCCTGGTGATAGGTCTTGCTAGCTGAGTTAAAGGTAAATTGCTAAACCACTTAAAGTGTAACAGCCAACGTTCAAACAGCTGGAGATAATGCAAGATGAGCCAAAACTACAGCTAGCTAGCGTTAGCATAGCTAGCTAGGACCTAGTGAAAACACAGAGATAAAGTTATCCAAAGTAGTTAAAGCACTTTTACATTTTCGTGTAAAAGTGCATTTCACTACTTATTCTGGACCTATTAGCATTTCATCCGTTGCGGTATTGCCACACTAAACATTTTAACTAAAATAAATTGGGTAGAAAAACAGGGGTCAGCGGTGTAGTTGACAACCTCAATCTTTCACGGTTGTTTTTCAGTGTGAAGGCCTTGTATGTGCATCCCTCAGTAGATTTGTCCCCAAGTGCATGTTCTTGGCTTCCCTAGCCATCAGACCAGCTGTGCTGCAACTCTGGACCAGGTCCAGTGTGCATGTGTAGAGTAACCAAGCAGGGTTTTGGGCTGTTTGAGTAGCGTGAGGAGGACGGCTAACAGGCCACCTGCCATAGGGGCTTGCCCTGTTCAGATCCCCAAGCCCTGCCTTTCAACTGGGAGCCAAATTGGGGTTCTTTCATGTGGGCCTGATCTCCTTAAGACATCAGCAAATATTTAACAAGACTCAGACCAGACTCAAGCACATCTGTTGTCATATAGTCTCCACTGTTGGGCACAGACAAGGAGAGAGAGGGGGAACACCAGTGGGTCTGTTGCGTGAGCTTCGATGTGTGGACAGAAAGCTGTAGTTTATACTTTGCAAACACCAATGCTCACTTTTGACGAGTTTAGGCTAAACCATGTTCCTCTGTAAACAAATATGGGGCTGTGTGAAAGAAATGGAGTTTGGTATGACAAGGCAACCGCCGACTGCCAGATTCGTGCTGGAGATCAGAGATGAGATAAGACGAACAGATAGCCAACATTTCATATGCCTCAGTCATGTTGTAGAATCCATCAGCAGTATTTTGGGACGGTTTTGGACAGATAAGAAGGACAGTTGTATTGTAGAATTAGGGTAGATTATGGAATTAAGTATTTTTCTCAAATACTTGGAGCTATAAGAGAGCACATATTAGAGGAAGTGTAATGCATACAAGTCTTAAAACAGACAAATAGCCTCACAAAAGGCAAATAAATATTCAAATCAACAATAAACAGACTGACAGGCAGACAATAAGCAAACTGTGAGCTGGACTGTTTCATCATGGCGTTGGTGCGTCTCTGTGCATTTAATCTCTGGCAACTTTGTCTTTATATATTCAATATTGGTTGTCAGATTCACAACTGAAGCCAGACTGTATGTTGCGCCATCCATCACAAAAAAACAAACTTGGGTAGGACTCATCACTTGACTGCAGCATTCTCAGAGTCGTTGAAACTCACCTTGTGAGACTGGAATAGCCAGTTTCACCCAGTTTGGCCTCACCACCAATCACCTGCCTTCAAAGTTGTCATGAAGCAGGAAAGGGCACTAACTGCGTGTTTTGTTGCCTGGACACATTTTCTTTGACTTTATAGTTGGGATGGTTGTGCTTCCTCTCCGGAAATTTACCGGTGCTCTCTTTGGAGACTGATTCAGTGTGGGGCTTTGTCAAGCTGTTCGGCAGAGGTCCACCTGACAGGTATTGTATCATGTTTTCATTGTCTAAATTATACTGGAATGTGAGGAAGTTTATTCCGAATTTTTTGTGAGTTCAGATATTAGCCTATGCTGCAAATGGTGATATTTTTCTATGATTATTCTGTGATAATGTAGCCTGCCGCCTACTTTTGGTTTAACTGAGTTAATCAAGTTTTGGGTAGGCATTGTGTGTGTTTTATTACAATAAGTAAAGGCAGAAAATTGGCCTCAGTACAGATTCAGATGGCAGACAAACAATAGATGTCTTTACTATTGTCTGTGTATGGTGACAATCCTCGGAAGTGCTTAATCTGCCACTGTGTTGCTACTTCTTGAACTACTGTACACCAGGTACAGTAATAGAGTGCCTTTTATAAAATGTTATTCAATGAGTCAGGCAGGAAATGTTATGTAGGACACAATAGGATAATATGTTTTTGAAGATGTGTTTATAACTTTATTCAGATGTCACCTCCAATATATTTTACCTTTGGCTGTTTAGCCAAATATCACTTCTACTGAGTCTACTGCTCATAGGATATCTTGCTGTATTTTCTTTGGCCTGTATAGATGTAAAACAAGGGATCTTTATCTCACTGTTTTGTTTTTTTTTCATCTAAAGTTATCATTCAAGATGGATCTCAAGAAAAAGACCTTCTTGGACAACTTTCGTCTGAAAACTAAGATGATCATCCCGAAGAAGTTGGGGAAGAAGGCCCTTGCCAAGCAGGGGAGGGGGCTGGCCCATCGGCGCAGTATTTCTGTTCCAGACCTAAGGTTCTCACAAGGTGAAGCATTTCCTTCAGACAGCCGGTTTGCGCCCACTCCCTCTGATTCCATGTTCTATCTCAACACCCCTGGTCTGAGTGATAGTGATTCTGTTGCGAGTGGCTCGATTGCTGATGGACCATTTAACACAGACAAACCAGACAATTCAGTCCCAGAAAGTATTCTTAAAGTTCCCTCAGGTCACAGAGAGGCTGTTATGAATAGAATAAGTGCACCAGTGGGATTTCACTTTTATGAGGGAGTTGATGATATGACAAATTCACGCTCACAGAACAAGGCGAACTTTACTCAAGAAGGCCTGTACGCACAAGTAGATAAAAGACCCAAGGTGAATATACCTAAGTTTACTTTTGACCCTATTCCTGCACCAAGATCTATTTTTACCAACGCACTTTCACCAAAACCAGAACTTGTAGAGAGACAGAGTCTCTCTGGTGAAGACGCCCCCAGAGACAGAGGGCCTTCAAGTGCTGTTGCTGCAGTATTGGCCAGAGCAAGCTCAATGGGAGACCAAATTAAACCCTTCACAGAAAAGAGGTTCCCATCATTTGAGTATAGAAAAGCATCATCTGAAAAAGGAACTCCGCCAGCAACCAGAGTAAATGCTCCTGGTGCTACATCTCTGATAGTAGATACCCTGTATACACCTGTGGAGAGTGCAGATGGCACCTCTTTGGACTCTGCCTGTGGCAGTCCGACCGAGGAGCAAGTCAACATGCCCTGGACGACAGACTCGGAGGAAATGGAGCGAGAATTCTGCTCTCCCTTTTTGATGAGAGAATTTACCACCGAAGAGGCTCTGATAGAAGAAGCCATGGCTGAGGAGGAAATGGAAGAAATAGCAGAGGTCAGTTTTATAACAAGTGCATTTACATTACATGTATAACAAGATGATCCCAGTCTCAGATAAAGTCTGCATGTAATGTAGACTGTTGTTTAAAATTTGTATTCCAATGTCAAATTTGTCAAATTTCCTTTCACAGTTACATATCAAACGAATAGAAATCCAAACTAGTCCAAACTAGATAATCTCACTGGAATAAGATACAAGTATGCAAGCTCCAGTGCTCTAGTCAATAGCATGTAATGTATTCTCACATCGGTTATAGCGGCACACTTTTATTTAACTTTCAAATAGTGTGGTTTATTTTTTTTACACACATCAGCTGTTATGCTAAGAGTTGGCCTCAGCCTCTTATATGGCGAATGGCATGAAATCGACATTCCTTTTGTAAACCTGAGATTAGGCTTGTGGGTTTATTAGACTTTATTCATGTAGCACTGACATAGAGACATAGTTTATAAACTCATTGTGAAAGTAACTATTCAGTTTGCTGGTGCTAAATATCAAAGCCTCCTCAGATGGTTGGTGGTAAATGTAAAGCGACCACAAGGGATTGGACTTTATACAGCTATTGGGAATAGCTGAAACTCAGACTTTTACTGTCCTCTTTTGTCCTGATGCCTCATAGATACCAGTTGAAAACCTGTGTTACTAGTTAGAGACACAATGTGCCCGGAGAGCTCTACAAAGAGTACTCAAAGCGTCTGATAATATCTTACTTTTTACTGCCATTAGCAGTATTTACATTCTCATTTCACATTGGCTGTCTCACTTACATACATTATCAAAAGTCATGACAAACACTTAGTTTATGTCTTGAAATGGATTGACGCCCTTTTTAAGATTGAGGCTGTACACACACACACACACCTACTTTAGACATCTCAGCTTAACTGTACTTTAATAATTGTTTGCATTCAGATGATTCATAAACTGTCATTACAACCTTTTCCCCATGTAGATGTCCAGTGAACCGTGTGATTTCTTTGATGAAAATCAAGATCTTCTGGAAAACCCTGTGAGTACTCACTGGACTGTCCATTGAAGTAAGCCAAGCATCTGGTATAAGAAAGTGTATAAGTGTGATTTGTTCTCCAAAAGCAGGTTATGTCAGCAGGGCCTGACGCCCAAGCACCTGTCCCGTGGCAGAGATACCTCCTGAACATCAACCTAAAGCAGGGAAGAAACCTGGTCATCCGAGACAAGCGCTCCGGTAGGTCAAATACCAGCAGGGGGTCCATAAGTCCTGGTCTTTCAAAGCCTGGAAGACTAAGAAGCTTACTCGTTTAGATTTTGAGAAGATAATTACTAACTCTTTATCTGCTTACATCAAAACCCGTGGGTGGCTCATTACAGATCAAGAGATACCAGATCAGATTTATTGTAAATCCAAGAGGTGTGCGGTAATTTGTTGGTTGGCTTGTGGCTTCAGCTAAAGGGGGAAGCTCTAGATGAAACGCAGCAGGTACATACACCTTGTTAATCTTGTTTGTATGAGCCAATAGGACAGTGGCCAGTTTTATATGGGAAATGTGTTATTGTGTATAAAGAAGATGAACTGGGTTCAGTTAACGCATGTGTTTACTTGTGAGGATGACTTCTCAAGGGGTGTATGTACAAAGAAAAAAACAAAACCACTCGATAAATATGCAGTCAGACCAGTATGACAGAAAACAGACTGAGCTCAACCAATCAGGTTGTTCATGATCTGTACATGTAACCACTGCTATTGCAACTTATTTAAACAGCTGAGATTTCAGAGAGAATGCTATTTCAGGTTTAATGGTACTGGATTCTCTGATAGATTTTATTGGCAGTCAAATGGTCCCAAGTCTTCCTTCATAGCTGAAGGGCTTCCTCAAAACAAAGCCTGTGACTCATAGATTTATAAAAGGAAGAGATATCATATAACCAGTCAAAAATGAGCATATATTTTATTAATATATTCATCCTAAAGTAGCTGTAATGTTGTTATGTTGCAATTATTATTGCATATCCAGATAGAGAACTAAGCATGATCTTTCAAAGATGGTTTAGATTTTAACACGTATGAATGAGTGGATATTAATAAGTGGATGATATGTTGAGATTTATCCATTTACAATGATTTTGATCTCTGAGAGAGAAAGACGGAGAGACAAAGTGTGAAATACAAACAACAACAACAACAACCCCACTTGACTATTTTTTGAGGCCCAGGAGAGTTTGCTTTGGGAAGCAGCGACCTCAGGTGGCCAGACGTGGAACAACAACAGGAGAAAACTCAGAGAAAGATAGCTGTACTTTATAAATCCCAAAGTAGGAAATGATTGTGTTACAGCAGCAAGTTATCCACAAAAACAGTAAATACACAGTAAATATACATAGCAGTACTATAGATATACATCTATAGAATACACAATATAGTAGAATACACTATAAATATAACAAACTACAACAACAAGAATGCATTACAAACAAAGGATAATATATATATTAGACATAATGTTGCAAATTTGTTACATTTTTTTGTTTTAAATTGAATAAAATGAGGTAGCATTGGACTATAATGATTTGCAAATGAAAGAGAAAACAGAGTGTAGTACGATTTAGACAGAAACTATATAGCTGAGAGTTGTCTGTTAGACAGATGAGAGGTGTTGTAGATGGTCTTAAAACTGTAAGTTTGGCTATTTACCAGAAATTAGTTTTACTTCATGTAAAAATAAAAGTCTGAACTGGTCATTTGAGATAGATGGATGCATTCATTTTACAAAACTGTGATATGTCAGTATTTCAAATCTACAACAATCTTCTGTAATTGGAAATCTAAATCCTGAAGCTATTTTGTAATTATATATATATATATATATATATATATATATAAAAAATATTAGAATAATTGTATAAATATTATACTTTGCTGTAGCTCCTACAGCTTTGGGAATCACTGTACAGCCTAACAGTGAAAGGACTTCCTTCTTGGAATGACCCGTAACTGTTTTGTTTTTTTTCCTGCTTGGTGGCAGAAGACCCTCCAAGCTCAGTGCCCTACTCCCTGCTAGTTGACACCTTACTTTCCCTGACAAGATGGCACCATGATGATGCAATCCCCACACGCCCCCTGCTCTCTCCACTGTTTGCCCAACAATCAACACCGTGCCAAAGGCTCACCAGTGGCATACATTGTCATTACATATTCTGAAAGGACCCACGCCACCAGCCCCCACTCCTTGGTTTTTTGTTCTCCCCTTTTTTCCCATTAATTTCCATCGTCACCGTTCTCAGTCATGCCAGAGCTTTTCTCCTTGCTAGCTGCCACATTCTCCTCCTGTCAAGTTGCCTGGAGGTTTCCCTGTCACAGGCTGGCAGGGTGGAGCTGCTGTGGGTCCTGCCTGCCTTTGCGAGATGTTCATTTGGAGTGGGGAGCTGACAGGCCTGACAGCCCATCCCCACAGGGCCTTTGTCATGTGATTCAAGCCTCCCTGCAGGCTCTCTCAAGCACCCCCTTTATTCCCCTATACAAATGAAGGCATGGGACTGGCTTTCATTTTTTGGCCAATCTGCATGCAATTGCAGAAACAAAGAAGTCCCATACCCCCACCCCACTCGCAGACAGACTTTCTTAACAGGCTTGGGAGATTAACACTGGTTGCTTCTAGATTTTCGGTTTCTGGTTGCCTCATGCTGGCGAGTGTTTCTACTCTTTCACAATTAAACAGTTACATCCCTATGCTTTTGCCATGTGTGGGGTGCACCCCCTCCTCACATATTTCAGTCTCTCACACAACCAGCATGGGGGAAGGGTGTGTGTGTGTGTGTGTGTGTGTTGTGTGCGTGTGTGTGTGTGTGTGTGTGTGTGTGTGTGTGTGTGTGTGTGTGTGTGTGTGTGTGTGTGTGTGTGTGTGTGTGTGTGTGTGTGTTTTCATATACAGTGTACATTTTTAAAGTGAAAATATGTTCAACACGAAGTAAACATAGTTGGCATTTAATAATTCACTGTTGCCATATATTTCTATGTAAATCAGTGTTTATACACTCTGGTTAAGGTAACTACCACTTGTGTCACTCAACATTATCTTATTTGCCATTTTTTTTAATTGTTTTTAATTTTAGGGACCAGTGATCCTTATGTGAAGTTCAAACTGGAAGGAAAACAGTTCTATAAAAGCAAAGTGGTTTATAAAAGCCTGAATCCACGGTGGAACGAGTCCTTCTCCCATCCTCTTCGAGACAGAGAGCATCCGGTGGACGTCCGGGTAGGCGTTGTTTGTTTGAATATAAGGGCATTATCTTACAATTCAAGAGTGGTCTAGTACCGGAGCACACAATTTCTGTTTATTACTTAATGATGTTCGTAATATTGTTGCAGATCTACAATAAAAAACGGACGGCTGATGAGTTCATGGGTTCCAGCTCTATTGTTCTGAACAATCTTGAATTATACAAGTAAGGAATATATCCTAATAATAATAATAATAATAATAATAATAATAATAATAATAATATTATTTTAGGAAATAGATCATTGTAAGGATATTGATAAGTGGGCCAATCAGTTGTAATCCTATTGTCCTTTCTGTCTCTTCACAGAACCTATGAAATGGAGTTGCAGCTTGATGATCCAAAAAGAAAAGAAGATGACATGGGGGTTATTGTTGTTGACGTCTGCTTAATGTTCAGAGATGCCACCATCAAAAGAAGCCCTGTAAGAGTATTTCTGATATCAGCAGTATTTGTTGATGCAGGGGTATGTCCCGTCTTCCCTGAATTCTTTACTAATTCTTTAATTTTTTTAATCCATAGAGATGGCCAGCAAGGAAGACAAAGGTATGGATTTGTATATCATTACTTTTTAGTTTTTAGCTTTTAACTTTAATCATTTCCAAATTGTATCCGGAATTCCACCCTGATTTCATTGTTGTAATTTACACTGTAGTGCTCACGGTTACCCTGATCTAAAGCACCAGGGGGCAGTAGCTCACTGTACTATGGTGCCACAAAGAATGAGGTGTATGCTCAGGACCCAGGCTTTTGTGTGTAACCTTGGTTTCAGCACAGCCTATTTCTTTGTGGTTTTATAGTGAACCTTTTCTGCAATGCATATTATTCTCAGTGGTATCATTTGCTGTGGAAAAAAAGTGGTACAATATTACATTCTGATCAAAACCAAAATAATAATATTGACTGAATAGGTTTTCATGAAAGAGCCCTTAGATGAATATTATAGAGCAGTATTTGGTTTTGTAGTAAACAAAGTTCCACATCCTCTCAAGTGGTTTCCAATATATTGCAGCTGTAATTAGATTCAGAGTGAAATAGGAGGGTTGCTGTTTGGGACTCGCACTGCAGCGAGTGGGTTTATATTCACACCTATGTAGTCACTACATCTGCCACTGTTCAGTCTCTTGATGACAATCTCAATTTGAAATTAGATGACAAAGGAATGAAGCCATTTTCATACACATTGTAGGTTATTCACTACAGATGGTTAAAGATACTCAAAGGGAGACAGAAATGTGTGATGGGACTCTTCACAATGTTCGGCTGCCTAAATCACAGTGCTAATTTAACAATGTAACAATGCCATTTTCTTCCCATTTCATTTTTGACAAACGTACAATATCTTATTGCATTTAACACCTATCCTGGAAGTGCTGAATACCCAGCTCTTACAGCTCCACTCCCCCTCTTTCAGAACATCGTTTTCTCCCTCTGTGTTACCACCACAGAGACAGGGAATGGCAAGTGCCTAAGTAAAACTCTGCTGTGTGATAGTGTTTCAAACAGGAGGGGGGCGTATGGGAGAAGTGGGAGGGGGGTTCTGCTGTTCGAGGCATGTTGCCAGTGTGGGATGCCTAAGATCTGCGCTGCTGATAATTCCCAGGCATAGCGGGCAATAACCCAGATGTTAGGATGTAATATCGCAGCTGTGGATGGACAGTGCTGAGGTACCAGCCAAATGGACCCGGGTCTGAGCTCATCGTGCTTGTCCCCATGCTGTCCCACCATATGGAAGCAATCGCACAGCCCTTTTAGGACCAGGAATAGATTCTCTTTAGGGGCCACTTACAGTTAAGTGGAATTGTTTTATTGGCCGCTGAGATAGAAATGTGTCCAAGATAAACACTTGGGATGACTTGGCTGAGGCCTGTTTTATATCGCTCCTCCACTCCCTCTGTTCCTCTCCTTTTGAAGGGGCTGATATTTATAGGGCTGTGCCTGTGGTATTCCATGTTAATTCAGGTCCCTGAGATGTGCTTTGATCCCCTCCGGATTGGGTGGCAATGTGGGTTGTGACCCCGTAGCGAGGAGGAGGCGCCGGAGTGGCAGGGGAGTTGTAGTGGGGCTGTTTGAAGCAGCGTCGCCGGGGCAGTCGAAGGAGCTGGGCAATCAAAGAGGCTAGAGCAGATTACTGTCCTGCTCTTTAATTACAGTCCGCCCTACACAACCTCTCTGCTGTTTGTTTTTACAGCCCTGGCCTATCACTGCATGGCCTCACGGGAACTCTAACATGGAAACATATCAAGGCCCCTCTCTCTCTCACTCCCTCTGTGACACCCGGCAGGAGAAGTAGATCATTTGCTGGGCTTGTCCTTGGTTTTCCAAAGAGGCCTCAATTACACAACATCTTTGTTAGTTTCGTAGATTCAAGACAGATTTAGTTGAAACTATTTGTTATTTTGCTGGTTAAATAAATATTGGATGAATTTGCCAACACGCAGTAAACTCTGATGCTGGCCATACATGCTGCATGTATGCATAATTTGCTGATGAGAGAGAGCTGTGCGGTTTGCATCATTACTCACTGCTGCCTGCTGTCTCTTGTGCAGTATGCCAAGTGTCCTGCCTCCCCACACTCAGTCTGGGAGCCAGTGATGAGTGGGACTGTCACAGCCAGGGACATCTGGCTGCTCGCTGACGTTCCTCTCTTCCTCGCTCTCCAGGAGCCTCTATGGTGTGGCTTACCTGTCAGTAGAGATGTGGTAATGTGCTCCAACAGAGATGTGCTGTATAGTGTGGACCTTTGTCCTACTTTCATGCACTCTGTGAACATGATGAGGTGCCAGGGTGAGGCAGGAGCACGTAAACAGAGGGGAGGACACAGAGCTTCCACACACATTGAGCTTTAAAAAAAAAGGGAAAAAAAAAAAAAAAGACTGTTACCGTCTGTGTACCTTTGGCCTGCAGCAGACCCAGGCCGCAGCATCCCCGCGACCAGCTGAGACGCCGAGAGATCCCCTGAAGAGCCAGATGTGGACTGGTGTGCTTGGTATCACCTTGGTGGAGGGACAGGACCTGCCGCAGCATGGCCATGGGGACATTTACGTCCGCTTTCGCCTCGGTGATCAGAAGTACAAGAGCAAGGTTGGACTTGTTGTTTAAAAAAGTCTTTCTCTTTTCCTACTTCTCCTGCACTCCCTTTTCTCATGCACCTGTGTCTTTTTAATGTCTGCTCTTTATGCTTCAAGTCTTTCTTCCCAGCCCCTATCTCTTACTTCCCCGCTTCTCCTGCTCAGCAGGTGCCTGTCAGTGACTCACCTCCACCTTGGCTCACTGGGCCATGGCAGAGGCAGCTCATTAGACTGGGCAAGGCTGCCACTCACTTCTCCCTGTGCCTCGGGTGCTGGGCTTCATTGCTTTCATTTGCATACCCAGCATGCCCTGTTCATCTACCTGTACTTGTTGGCCTCCCCCCTGATGATTCTATGGTGCACTTGTCTTGTGTTGTCGTGTCATTTCTTTGTAAACCTCTCTGCTTTCCTCTCTGCTTGTTTGTTTGTTGGACAAAGCTGATTCTAATTGGAAGCTGTCAGTGTTTACAATCCCAGAGTGGCTACTGAGGTGTACACATACAAGCACACACAAATAGAGACACATGCACACAACACACCTCTCTTTCTCTTCTCCTGCCTTGTTCTGGTTGGACTGAATGAAGACTTAATCCACCTGCCATACAGGAGCTTCTCAGTCTGATAATGCTTTAAACCTTATGTTCTGTCAAAGTGTGTGTGTGTGTGTTTCCCCGTTACTGTATGTGCTGAATCTGTCTCTTAACTGCCCCCAGAACCTTTGCATTCAGGCCAATCCCCAGTGGAGAGAGCAGTTTGACTTAAATCAGTTTGAAGATAACCAGGAACCTCTGCAGGTGGAGGTGTACTCCAAGAGAGGGAGGAAGAGTGAGGAATCATGGGGGATGTGAGTATTTCCTGGTTGGTAGTGCACATTTTGCTCACATCGGCGCCTCCACGGAACCAGTTGGCCTTATGTGTTTCAATGGAACTATTTTCCTTTTGTGTCTCAGGTTTGAGATTGACCTATTGAGACTTCCACTTAATGAGAGGCAGCTCTACACTCATGTGCTGAACCCAGGAAAGGGCAAGCTGGTTTTTCTGGTCACCCTTAGACCCTGCTGGGGAGTCTCCATCTCTGACATTGAAACGGCTGCCTGGGAGAAGCCAGAAGAGAAAGACGCCGTATTGGAGAAATTAGTAAATTCCTTTTTTAAGTGAAATATTAGTATACAATCATAGTTCAATTTGGAGATTAGTGATGTCAGCTAATATAGTAAGAAATACAAATATGTCATATGGATTTTATAACATGATGGTGGTTCATTAACTTTAATATATTTCTGTTTAGAGTGACATTTTAAGTGGTACATTTATTAATCAGGCTCATAAAAAGAGTTTAGAATAACACGTTTCAAATCATTTTCCTTTTTTTTATCAGAGCTTAAAGAACTCACACAAGTGTTTGGCGGAGGTTGGATTCCTTCAGGCCAAAGTTGTAAAGGCAAATGATCTTCCTGCCGCAGACCTCAATGGTAATTGTTAGAACTACTCACTTTTGCTTTCTATTATCATGATCATGGATGGCTTTTTTTTTTTAAACAATAAATAATAACACTTCTTTGTCATTTGCAGGAAAAAGCAACGCTTTTTGTGTTGTGGAGCTCGGAAACTGCAAACTTCAAACTCACACAATTTACAAGAGCCTCAATCCAGAGTGGAACAAAGCCTTTACTTTGTAAGTAGAAATCTGGGGACAAAAAACGCTGTCTTATTTTGTGTTGTATATTTATATTTGAATAAAGTATTTCTTAACTCTTATGTTACAGCCCAATAAAGGACATTCATGATGTGATAGAGGTGACTCTCCTTGATGAAAATGGAGACAAAGCCCCAAATTTTTTGGGGAAAGTGGCAGTTCCATTACTGACTGTAAGTTTGTTTATGATCAGCCACCACATTACTACTTTGACAACAGGATAAAGTTGGTCTTGCATATAATATTAATCTGATATATAAAATACACATTTTTTTAATTCTTAAAGGTTCAGAATGGGCAGCAGATATGCCTGTTCTTGAAGAAAGAAGACTTGGGAAATGCATCAAAAGGAACCATCACACTGGTGCTGGAAGTGATCTATAACAAAGTAAGGATCAAACTAAATATGTTCAAGCTTGTTAGAAAGCTGATTATATTTCATCTCGTATAGTGTGAAGTGTGTTGAAATACAGTGTTTGTTGTGTCCTTCTTTTGTCCCAGGTCAGAGCTGGAATCAGAACTTTCCAACCAAAGGAGACAAAACCGATGGAGGAAAACCTGAAGTTCTCCAAAAAGGTTATTTCTATAGACTTTTTTTAGCAGAATTAAGCAGATGGAACAAAAATGCTTGCCAGTACGTTCTCCTCACATCACGATAATAAAGTATCCACAACAAAGCTACACACGGTCGCAGTTTGGATCGGACATAGTCAAACTAATTTGTTTAATTGGCTTTAAACATCTAACTTCACAAGTAGCAAATAAGATATTGTAAAGCTCATTGAACCTCATTGCAAAGTCATAAACATTATGTCCAGTATCAAATGATAGTTACTGGTGTTTTGTTCCCTTTATTTCCCATTAGGTTCTTGCCCGGAATATATGTCGGGTTCGAAAAATCAGCACAGCAGTTCTGTACACGTTACAGTACATTAAAAGCTGTTTTCAATGGGAGAGCATGCAACGGAGTCTAATAGCCTTTCTGGTAAGTCATTGCCTCACGTTAATGAACTCTCTTTAAGCCTTGGGGCGAACAAGTTTTGTCCCGTTTCACTGCAGCCCAGTTTTATTGTTTCATTTTATGTGAATTAGATGTTGGGGAGAATCTTTGTTTTAGTCATTTTCTCTCTCACTCGTCTTTTTCCCATGAAAAACAACGGTTGCCTTCTGTTTTTATCCCGCGCGTATGTGATGGATGTGCTCTATCCTTTAAATCAAACCCCACTTGGCTTTCCTTCAGTTCTGATGACATTAGAGTGTATTTGAAGGGGTGGGGTTTGCACGTTTGTACATCTGACTTCTTAGCAAAGCCTCCTCGCCCAGGGGACGGTGTAAGGAGGATCACAGTCTCAGCTTCCTTGGGTGGAGGAGTGACAGTCTGCCTCCGAGATTTGAACCTTGTTTAAATGTCTCTGTTTAGCTGTTTTTAATGAGGGTATATGATCTAAGGTCCTAAGCTTAAATAATCTTAAATCACCCCGTGAATCCCCCTCAGTACAGCACATGTAATGTCATGATTAAGAGTGTACACTTGCCATGAAAGCCCTGCCAGCGCCGTGTCAGGGTGAGGAAGCGGTCACAGACAGGGTGTGTGAAGAACTCTCCTTTCACCGCCTTTCTTCTGTCTGCTCTGTCTCAGAATGACATGCAATTCATACCTGGTGTATTCTGTAAGCCCTTCTCACTGATCCTTAGGTGCAAATCCCCCCAGGCAATGGCCAGGCTCAGTGTATCACAGCCTTTAGAACGGCAAGGCACACAGACAGGCAGGCGGACACACAGACAGGAAGACGGAGAACAATGCAGCCGATTGTATAAGGATAGAGTGTGGGAGGCAGGCTACTATCTGGGAAAGAAAGTTGAAGAACAGAAAGAGGAAGACAGTCGGGTAAGGGTGCGGTCTACGAAGGCAGATAGCGAGAGACTTGGAGGCAGGGATCCGGGCAGGAGAGCAGGAGGATAGGCAGGCTGACAGGTGACAGGTCAGCGGGATGGGGCCATCTTCTTCCACCTATAATTAGATCCTCCGCAGGCGATGGGAGTGTGTGGTGGCACACTCTAATCTTTCATTTCCACTTCTACTCCACCTGCTGTTTAGGAGTGCAGCGCACAAATAGACATCTTAGAATGAAGAAAAAAAGACTTGCATGCTCACTACTTTCATCAGGATCATCATTTCTATTGTAAAGTAGTGCTTCCCAATCTAGTTTTTGTCAGCTGTGTGTCATGTAATTATTATGACATTGACTGTATGCTGCTTTGAAACAATTGCTCTTTTAAGACGGTAACGCATGCTATTTGTAAAAGCAGACAGGAACAGTGTAGTCAGAGTACGCCTTCGTCTGCGATGAGGTGTGCTTCAAAAATTACAAGTGTCAAAGGTGCATGGCGAGAATTGCCCAAACAGAGTATTCAGCAACCTCATCAGCAGACTGAGAGATCAACGAGCGAAAGGTTCTTTTTTTGCATCAAGTTATATTCTCAACAAGTAACAAGCACAGTGGAAACCTGCAAATCACATGTAAATATGGCATGCAATTGATGGTAACCGGAATAAAACCGTCTGAACTTCAGTCAGTGAGAGCAACAACAAGGTCTTGACTGACTGTCATGACAAGCCTAGTCCCATGCCGCTATCCACACAAGTGCCGCTGCCCACTCTGAGGGTAGCCACTGAGCAGCCACCCCTCCTCCTCCAAGTCATCATTTGCAATTAAGTTAGTGTTTGGAGCTGTCTAAAGCAGCATGCCACCATGTGCCTTAATGAAAGCGGCTCCCACTCCTATCTTTATATCTTTAGGCAGTGGTAATAAGGTAACTGATTCAGACATTGACAGATGGCCTCTGCTTGCCTCTCAGATGTGCATAATTATACCAGTAGTGTCTGCTCTTTTCCACAGTGGCAGGCAGTGCAGGGCTTCTCAGGGTATGCTGGTAGGAAACGCTGCAGTGGTGGGTCTAGCTTTAATATACATTACAATACATTATTTATCAAGCAGGCAGACCGGTCCTACCCTTTTACACCATATACATCCTGTAATGCATTACCGCTGCTGTGGTTTCTACTGGGACTGCGGGATGCTCGCGTAGTGCTTTACCAGGAATACTCAGCCATTATATCACTCAGTCCCACAGGCCAATTCTCTGACCTCCACACAGCATGCAGACTGCATTTGTATCCTGTTTATGTAGATTCAGGTATGCATTATGAAGTGCTTGTTGGTGGTATTCAAATTTTGCATGAGGGATCACTGCTCTGGTTCATGTTAACTAAGTGAATGGGAATGTGGAGTTCCTTTTTTTTTTTTTTTTTTGGTGGGCAAGGGAGAAGCCTTCTTTGTTGATATCAAGACAACTTTTCTCTGGTGAGTGGCAGAAAGCTGCACACTAAGAAACATATACATGTAGCATTTACAGATTGATGGTAGATTTAGTTTGTTGTGTGAGGAATGGAAATACTTGCATTATTGTCACTGTTTGCGAGTGCAGGAGGTTACTTGTTTTGATTGTGCAGTCTCATCAGCGGAGCCCAGGTTGTTTGAAGTCGCCTTCGATTTCCCACCAATGGGTAGCAGTTTTAAAATAGAATCTCTCTAATTAGGTAATGTAACAACAAAAAAAAAGCAAGAAAAGAAAATAATCTCTTTGGCATTTTAACAAAGTTCTGGCAAATCCTCATAAACATTTTCATCAGTGAACGGAAATACAAACAAGAAATTTGAAGGAATTTTTTTTCCTCTTCTTGTTTATGCTACAGTAATGAGCCTAGGATCTGCGCTTTTCAAGAGTTTGACAACAGCATGTTCCTTTCTCAGAGAGAGAGGAAAAGTGACAGCTAAAATCTTCATAAAATAACGGCCTTTAGATGTGCTTTTCACTAAGACTGAGCGAGATGAATGTGCTATACATCAGCAGTGACTGCAGAGGGGTCACCTAGAGTTCTTTGCTGCACACAAGATTAGGACCTGTAGATGGAGCTACTGCACTGCTGGAAACGTGAATGGATGCACTAAGGAGATCAGTTACTTTTCTCAACATTCTGGGAACAACTTTCTGTGCATTACACCAAGAGACACAAGTTTCTTCCTCAAAAAAGGAAGAAAAAAAGACGCTAAATGAACGTGTATTAGACAGCCAAATTAATCTGTTTCAGAAGTTTAAAGTTGAGAACATTTTTGATTTAGATGAAATGGATGAAAGTAATAAAAAAAAAAAGAAAAAAAGATCATTTACACTTGAAAGCTGATTTTGAGCTTTGCTGTCATTAGATCGCTTTAAGTATTTAAGTAGAATTAATATTTTAACATATGAGGTACCTCATCTGTCAGGAGTTAGACTAGAAAGAAAACTGTGTACCTTATGTGAGTATTTGAACCGTTTTCTTTTTGTCATTGCCAGGTAGCAACCGCTTTAGACATCATTTGACAGCCTGTGAAATGCTGATTGCTCCACATCACACACTGTAAAGATGGCATTTGATGAATGTTTGATGAGATGCAGCCGTAAACACACTTGGCAGCTGCAACGGGCACTTTTTGAGGACTGATAGAATCATCGTCTCCCCAGATGAGGGCCGTACAGGGTCAGATCTGGCTCCAGAGGTCTCGGGAGACCACCTGTGTAAAGCCTCCGGCAGTCGGGGCCATTAACCAGAACACCAGCCTGTCTAAGATCAAAGCCATAATCAGAGTTTTCATAATTGTTCTTGTTAACACTGTCCTTGAAAACGAGATGCTCTGTGAGTGTTGGATCTGCCTGTTTGTGGTTTACTGCATTGCAGTGTGGCCGAGCTTTTGTGAGAACAGCAAGCCCGTGCACGCCTGTGAATTGTCTCCTTGTTTCTGCTCTGCATCTGTTTTCTCTCAGTTTGAAAAAGTTGGAGGCCTTTCAGGAGTGTGTTTCTTCAGTCTCATGGGGTTATGCTCTCCATCTCCTTGGCTGTGGGAGGTTTCACAGACTGTGTAGTGGGAATGTGTCTAGTTGAGAAAAAAAATTATGACAGTGATGGCGATGGTGTGTATTCACGGTTTTGAGTCTGAGATCTATTAATTATTAAATGATAGGCTCTGACTACTCAGCATTTCCTCCTGATTTAACATAGTGTTATTATTTAGCTGCCCTGAACGGTATGTGTCAGTTGACAGCTCTGGAGGGTGGCTGAATGCAGTAACCTTGAAACATGTCCCCTTATTAGTGGGATTAATAAGCTTTCTCCGTTAATATTTACTTCATTAGAGCTGTGAAATTGTTCCTATCTTCATATGTTTTAGGAATTCAGCTTTGAGGAAACACTTTATTCAATTTAAACTGACAGAATTCTTCATTATTATTATTTTGTATTTTCAGACAGCATGAAGTAACTTAAGTACAAACAAATAGTGCGCTGATTTATAATGGCTGGCGGCACTGAATACAACAAGTAGAGGTTTTATCTCTGCATCTGTTGTACTTAGTCGCTTTGTATTGTGCCATTTTTTTCATGTATGCTTTGTGCTTAACCCCATTGTGTGGGCCATATAATAATGACTGCCTTTAGCATACTCGCCACCTTCCTAGTCACAGAGGACACTTCTCCCCAGGCAGCTGAGGTGGCGACCTGTCCGCCCCCGAGTGTGGGTGTTTCGGGGCCGGTCTTGGCCCCGACGCGTTAACGTGCATGTGAGCTGAGCTGACAGGGAGAGAGAGTCAATGCCACTCCCTCCCCACCTCCTCAGGGGGAAAGGCTCGCATGGCAGATCTGTCACCCAGGAGGTCGCTCAGTGTTAACGCTCCCGACACGGATTAAACACTAGTGGCCAGTGCTGGAGTGCAGGGTCAGTGTAGCCACCACTGACAGACACCACGGGGCCCCCACTGACTGCCCTGCTCCAGCCTCGTACTGGCGCTGCTCTGGCCCTGGCATGTGTCAGACAGGCGGGGAGACAACGGCCAGAGCTGGCCCAGTGAGCAAATGCTAATGCTTTTCCTCACACGGCTGCTCTTCCTCAGTGCTGTGATAAAGAGCTGCTATCACTTTTGCACTGTGCTGTGCATGCGTCCTTACAAGCTGTGGCATTTGTTTATCAGAAGCGTGCCTTCTGTTTTTAAATTGTAAAAAAAATTGTGAACACTGACTCGAGTAAAATTAGACTAAATAGCACAATTCTTCACAATTTATTTTGAGGACAAGGAATTGTTTATTCTATTATTTAACTATTGTTTTATTAAAAATATGTTTTGTTGCATTTCTTTTTCAGTTTTTATAAGCAAAATAATAGTAATGACTGTTAACAAAGGGGGAAACTAACCACCTAACCTGAGTAACTTTAATACAGTAAATATGAATGTTACTATATATAATAACATATTTTATATATAAATGTATTTGTCAATTGCAATACTCTCCAGGACTGGAGGATTTTACCCCGCTGAAGAGGGACACGAGATTTCCCATTTTATTTATCTTACTCGTATGTAGCCTCTCTCTTTCTCCCCCTCTTCTTCTCTCTCTCTCTCTCTCTCTTTCTCCCCAGTCGATAAGACTTGAGCTGAGCGTATGTGAAATATTTATTCAGCGTTAGCTCAGAGCACCATGGCTGCCCACACACTCTACCTGCCCCGAAGAGAAATCTTATCTGTGCTTCCTCTGCCTCTGACACCCCCTGAAAGCCTGTCCCCACACTGGCCCAAGCTCAACACAAATTACATGTCTCATTGCTCTGCGTTTACAGCTACTTTAAAGCCTGCCGCTCCTGTCCCCAACATAAAACCCTCAGCCAGACTCTGTTTCAGCTGGGCTAAAAAAAAAAAAAAAAAAAGACCTGCGTGAGCTGAGCTGCTACTTCTGCCTTTGATTCATTATTAATCTCTTTTTTTCATATTTTAATTGAGGAGGTAATGCAGATTAATTTTACTGCCCTTGATTTCACCCAGAAAAAGACCATCTTTATCAGAGTAAAGACTATTCAAGGGTTTTTTAAAGGATCCTATTTGTTTTTGTTTTTTAAATAATCATTGTAATACATTTTCTATATATCCCATATGTCTATATCCCATACTTGCACATTGTCACGCGCACAGATTTTGGCTTTTATTCTGTTCATTTCACGCACAAAAGAAATGCAGAGACAACCATACACATACATTCACAAACCCTGCAGCCTGTTAGTCAGTCTTGTTAAACTCTTTCAGTATATGTTCACGTAATCTGGCATCCGTCCACAGCCCCCATGACTGACCCTCATAATGCTGCCTGGCGCTCTCCTCGCTTTGTTTAGCTTTCCAAGTGGAGTGAAACTGAGGAGAGTAGAGAAGATACAGCCAAGATAAAATCTTCTGTGTTTTTTTTTTGATAGGTCATAGTCTTAAAAATAAGGGTATTTTGACATGTACGACGTTAAACAAATAGTTTTTTTTAGTTAGCTGTATTTTTAATGATATTGTATGGCCTCATGTGCTGTGACATTAGACTCAATTGGCTCATCAACAGTATTATGTGTGTTACACTGATGTGACGCCTATATTTATAGCCTGTTATCTGCTGTAGTGTATAAGAGAGCATTTGGCAGCCTTGCAGTCTGGTGGTGCGTCTGCCAGTCAGTAGTTTGGGTTGATAGACTGGGCACCCCTCTCCTCTCTTAATCAATTTACAGGATGGTAGAAACTCTTATAGAGGGTGTCTTTGTCCCTTTGTTCCTGCTACGATCTCTTCTCCCTCTCCTGGGAGCGTGTGGGTGGTGGGAGCTGCCATGCTTGCTCAGCTTTAAGTTATTTTATTCACACTTTTAATCGCTGAGTGCTTTATTATTAGGTACTGGGTTCTGCTGGCCAGGGATCTGCATGAGAAGGCGCAGAATGCATTTAGAGGAATCATATTAATGGCACTATAAAACAAATCTGTCAGGCTGTTCTTAACCCTGCTGGCAGAATTGCTCTGCCCAGGGTTGCCCCCTTCTCCAAGCGCTTACAGGTGGCTAAGGAGAGTGCATCTCCATCATCTACTCCACCGTGTGCTAATAGTTTTATTAATTCATTCTTTTTTTTCTCCCTAGACACCCTGTGCATAATCATACAGACATTTTTCAGCTAAATGGTGTTTGTCAAGGGAGTTTTCCTACATTAGAGACACTCCTCCCAGACATACATACTAACACTTGTTCAATTACAAGTCGTTCATTATCCAATTCTGCTGTGTGTGAACCTAAATGCTCAGGTATATCATTAATTATTACCTCCCTAGCTTTTGTTTGTTACTTTATGGCCTTTTTGGTTAAATAAATTACTTTTTCTTTTTTTTACTGCTCACACAGCAACATATTAGCATTGTCGTGTTTAAAAAGTTCAAGGCTTTACTTGTCATGTGTAATTTGTTGACGGATGAAAAAATATGCAGTCAGGCCCTTAAGACTGAAATGGAGCCTCTTTGATGGCAATTAAAATGTGGATTCTTTTTTATACGAATTTACACTTACGCCTGAGAGGTTGCACTTTGTCCAACATGTCCTTTAATCACTCAGCTGCTTGCTAATAAAACATAAACCACTTAGTGGGGAATTAGTTCTGTCTCCATTTCACAGAAACTCTGGAGAATGTGGGGAGACAAGGGAAAGGTTTAGTTCTGCCTCTGCTCATTACTGTGGGATGTCTGACGGCGAAGTCTCAGTCTTTGCACCTGAGTGAAGGAATCTGAGAGGTTTTCCCAGATGTTTCTCTCCATCGTTTTTATTAGTGTTAAAAAAAAGCATGTAAATCCTGAACACATGGGCTGACATACCATGAGGGAGGAATTGAGAAGATATTTCTGACAGTTTTGGTTTATACCCTCATTTAAGCACTCAGTTTAGACACAAGGCATTGTATTTCTGTAGGCTTTTATCTTGTCCACTGAGCCAGAACGCGGTGAGCAGAAATTTGCATTAGTGGGCGATTATGAATACCTGTGACAGATTCTCTCTGCCGGCTCCCTGGGCGGAAATGAATTGGCTCCCTCTGTTGACTTGCACAGGAAGACAGAGACCAAGCAATTAGACTTTAGTGGTTAATGTAGCAGCTTTTGCAGGGAGGGCAAGGAGGTTCAACATTCCTGCTGGGCTCATGTCAGTTTCCAGGCACATTTCCCCCCCTTTTCTTTTTCTTTTTTTATGCGAATACTGGGAATATGACAAGCTACCTGTCCACCAGCCAGCTGAATTCCTCTGGGGTGAGGGGAGCGTCACTTTAGAGTTGCCTCATGGGAACTGAGGTGACAACACATGACGTAGGTTATTCATAACAGGGCTGAGATGTACTGCAGCTACCTCTGCACATCATGCATATTCATTGTTTACCTTTTTTTTTATCCCCTACTAGCTGTAGTTTGTTGCTGCATACGTAATTCAAATGAGCTCTTTTAAAAAGACAAGAATAACATATGGTTGATAATGTTCATTTCTTTATACCTTGGTCCTCCTGCTGTGTTTGTTCATGATGCTTCGACTCACCCACTATCTCCCAGGTTGTATTGAGGGATAATAAGCAGTACAGTGGTGAAGCCTAGGGCAGTTGGGCCACAGTGTTGTCTGCATTACTCATGGTTCATGTTTCCCTGGTGGCTGTTTGAACCTAGGCCTGGTGTGGCAGTAGGTAGACTGGCCCCCAGAGCACCATACACGGACTCTGTATGGTTGCTATGACAGGAGCAGTCTGCTGTTTACAGACCTGCTATTGAGGCCTGAAGGCCCCAGTGGTTCACATCCTGTCTCGGACTTAACTCGAACATATTGTTCGTAGTCTAAGCAGCCTCAAGCTCTTTGAGCAAAGCCTGCACAGTACTGTCATCATGTGGGTTCAGCTCAGCAGTTATACTTAATGTTTTAAAATAAACTTTTTAAAAGAAATAGAAAAAAACTCAAGAAAGTAGAAGGAATGTAACCGGTGTATATAAAGCATGAGGACAAATTTACATTGTGAAAGATCACTGCCGGTATATAAAAGTGGACCATATGTTGGCTGTATTGGCACATAATCGCACTATAATAGATTTTAAGATTCAACTTGCTGTGGGGGACATTTTTATTTCATCCCTGTCAACCGACTGGTGTGATCCTCCTCACACATTCCTGATAATTTCAGTTGGAGACAGACTAATTAGGCTGTCACTAAATGGGTTTAAATGCAGCCGTCCAATTAGTGCTCTGCTGTGAAATGCAGTGGGTGTTGTGCAACGTGCTTAGCACCACTCCTTTACAGAATTATGAGGGATTACTCATTCAGTGTGATCCATCTTATTTCTACCAGGGGTCTTGGCTTTTCTCAGTATCATCGCCATGGAGGGGGTAAATGTTGCAAATGCTCCTCCAGTTGCCATATGCGCCTCGTCAGAGAGCCTCGCTGCTTCCGAATCTAAGAGGATTTGATGTGCTAGTTAAAAGACAGCATACCATGCCTATCCATGTCATACTTTCTGTTCCACTGTAAGACGCTCTGCCAGCACAGTGTTATTGGTGTATATAAATAGGATTTCAAGATATTAAAAGTTGTCCCTGAATGTCTGTTACTTTCAAACCACTAAGAGTAAAATCTGTTGCCATTGGCTGTAAATCTCAGAGGCTTTACAGTCTGTAGTGCTTTTCATGAGATTTAGGACGTGGTTAAGTCCATTCTATATTTTGTTTTTGGAACAGGCTTGCTGAGATTTGAAAGCAAGGTCCCTGCTATAGAGTGATGGGCTTTGCGTTTTACTGTCATGTCCTGTCTTCTCAGATCTTCATTGTGACGGTGTGGCACTGGGAGCTCTTCATGCTGCCCCTCTTCCTGCTTCTGCTCATTGGCTGGCACTACTTCCAGCTCACTGCAGGGAAGGCCAGCTCCAACCAGGACCTGGTGAGTGACAAGGACTCCGAACTCTTCAGCATTCATCCATACACATCTGTAGATGCACGTCAACTCTGGTCGAACCCTGTTGGAATGAAATCCTTTTGGCACACATTAGACAAATAGCTGATTTAAAGTAATGTCAATTAACAACTCTTGTACTTGCATGTACACTGTATAATACTGATGGTCTATAAAATGCACCTCACAGTACAGCCTGTCGATGAGGATTCCACGTTTTATAGCTGGTTAAACTAGTTTCTACATTCTCTCAAGAGGCCCAGTAAAACACCAAGCAGTAAAGAGCCACTAAAATCAAATCACTGTAAATGTTTGCATTGCCTTTAGTCTGTTGATTTAGTTTTGTCACATCTGTAAATGCAGGACTATATGTCTCTCCACAACATGCTACTATCTCCTCTCTTTCTACTGTTATGGAAATGATGGTTGCCCTACACATGTCTGTGAAGGTTAATGCTGTTCACACTTCCGACTGCCCCCCAATTTCACTGTGTTGTAAGCCTTCTCACCGGCCAGCCAGGGGCCTGGCCCGCTCACACTCCCTCCCCAAAGCAAAATCCCCGGCCCGGTGATTGTGTTTATGGCTGCTGGCAAAGATGCCGTCCCTGGGCAATGTTAAAGCCCAGGCTCACCCTCATATCCAGTGTTGAGACACCGCCACCCCTCTGTGACCCTCTGGCCGGCAATGACACAGCTCTGTTCCCAGGCAATGTCACAGTGTGCAACACATTGGGGTCAGGGATGACTTGATATAAAGTGATCTAGGCAACAGCATCCAAATTAAATGTGTTTTTTTTTTTCTCTCTTTCTGTTTTTCTGTGTGCTTATGTTGTGGAGAAATGAGATTGCTTTGGTGTGACAGTGCTCTTGTGAGGAAGGCCCTCTTTCACCTCTCCTTTTGTGTGAGGTCACCCCTGTGATGCAGTCTCTATGGAAACAAGCCTCTCCCAATAGGGGTGAATGTACTCAAAGAAAATTTCATTACTAGGTGTTTGTTAAAAATGCTCCAGTGCTCACATGTCCCTTCATTTGAAATCACCCTCTACCCTTTATTTTCTCTTAGGTGAACATGAGCATGGGTGACGACGAAGAAGAAGACGAGAAGGTATTTTATCTTGTCTCTTTCTAACATTTTACGGGATAATGTGTTTTGGTGGAATGTTTTTGCTTCTCAGTTTCCACAATAAACATAAATATATATTTTAACATGAACCATAAAATCGGACTGTTTTAACATTTCACAGTGACATTGCTCAATGGCTTGTGTAAAATTCATTTTCGACTTATCAGAAGCGTGAACCCTGGTAATATTTCTTTTGAAAAACCAAGGTTAAATCTAACACACAACAATGTCTGCATTGCCTCGGCCGGGTACAAATTCACGATACAGCAAAAAGCTGTTATTCTTATACAAATGAACACTTGCTTCTTAGAAAAAAGATAATATTTTACCAAAAGCTATTCAGGTTATACTCTGTATTTCGACGTCATCGCAGTGACAGTTTCTTCCTCAGAAGCTTTTTTTCTAACTAAGAATAGAAATATACACGTGCATCCCAAATGAGGGGGAACATCTATGAAACAGTTGTAGCATGTAGATCTTTATTCTGTTCCTCTGGGTATTCAGTGTCACTCTACAATTGCACTCTGCCGAGATACTGCAGCCCTTTTCAAAATCTATAAATCATATTTTAAACAGCACCGTCAATTAGATTTTGCACAGCTGTTAGCGTTAAGTCAGTCATTTTTAAAAAAAATATTTTCTAAATGGGACAGTTGTGTTGAGAATTACCTTATACTACCAGAACAAATGAACAAAGTAGAATAACACAGCAGTAAACTTTATTTGCCCTTAAGGTTATCAGTCATTTTCACTTGTTCGTTTGTGAGAAATCATAAATGATAATTTTTATTAATGTGTCTCTCTAGTGTCTCAACAAAACAAAACAACAGGAAATCTTTAAGTAGCCTAAAAATTATACTTCCCCACAGCACATAATATTCAATTACACTCATCCCACTGTTTTCTGTAAAGAAGGAAGAGTTAACAGGGATGTGTATTATTGCTTTATGGCAATGAAGTGTGGAGCTAACGCAAAGCCTCCAAGCAATGACCCTTGTGCTGCGTGTCTAGGCCCAGGATTCATATCCATAATGCGCTCAATATATTCTGCTGTGATGACCTGGGGCTATGAAAAAAAGCCAGCTTCTTTTAAAAACACAGGCACATCCACCAAATCCTGTCTGAAAGGATGGGCTAATTCACAGATGAAACTCGCATGATATGTCTGCACACACAGAGTGGGAAGACGCGTTTGCTTTTTATTTGCTAGGAACAGGCAAACTGGTGCTTAAACAAACAGCAGTGACACCGAAAAGTCAGTGTTATTTGTGAATATTGAATCGGACAGGATTACAGTTATTTAATATCATTGCTATGTAGAATGATTATTACATTTGTCTTTACCTAGAAACTTTAATATATAATAGAGGTATGTTTACCATTTCTTAAACTAAAAAGCAGCGTCTTTAGAAAGGTTTAAGATTCTCTCAATACGCTGCATGTGCTTGCAAACTTTTAAAGCTTTTTGAAAGGTTTTCCATGAGCCTCCATAAGCCCTTTCACACTCCGAGGAAATGAAATATCTCCTTTCATTTACTAATTAAGCAGTCACCCATGTTTGTTTTAAGCTGTCAGCTTTAATTTAAAGTGGCTTTTTTGAAAGTCTTGTTATGGTCTTGCTGTCACTTGAATGTAATATCATGCAGTTAGATCAAGCAGTGTAGCTTTACACCTCCTATCAAAGTGTTCTTTAAAAATATTTGGGGTTAAAGAGTGATCAGTGTTAAATTTGATGACTTCAAAGCCTTTGCTTTTTTCCCCCAGTCTTTCCTCTAACATGCGAATAAAGGCTTTTCCCTCCGAGAAGGTTATGATTACCACTCAAATATGTTTTTTATCCCCCTTTTCCCCCTTGAGGAAGGAAATATTTAAACCTCAGATAGAGCAGCAAGAATGTGAAGGCATGACGTTAAAGAGAGACGAAAGGCAAGGCAGTGTTACAGCAGGATAATACAGAACAGATTCTCTGACTGTGAACAAATCTGTCCTCGGGGAAAGAGACAGCTTACAAATTATGTGTGGGCAAAGTGACTTCCCTTTGGCCTTAGGTATCAATTGTGCAGATAGACAATATTTAATCATAACATAAAGAAACAGAGAGGCAAAACAAGTCCATAGATCTCCAATAGAAATGAAAAGGGAAGATGAAACGGCCGTTTCGTTGCCCCCCGGCTGGCCGTGCTGGTCCGGGGTTGACTTGCTCCCAGAGCCTTGCCCAGGGGAGTTTGGGGGGAGGGTGAGGAGGTGATAGTGGGGGTGCTAGACTGGGCTAGGGGGTTACTCCATCTCTCACCCGATAGTCCACAGTCACCGCTGGGTCTCCTTGAGCACACCAGTCAGACAGACTGCTGGTGTCATGATTGTGTCGAATGCTTTACGAGAGCTACCGCACACGGACCGACCAACACATTAAAGCCTCTGAGAGCTTTTTTGTGTTTTATCCCAGCAAATTGTTTGTTAGCTTATTTCATTTCCATGTGAGATAATTTTCCTGGAACACAGGTGTTTTTCATTTAGATGCACTTCTTATCTTTGTCAAAAAAGTCAGTAGAAAGATATTCAGTCTAAGAATGCAAATTTGGCACAGTTTATTCTAATTAGAATGATGCTAAATGAGCTTTTTTTCCAGCCTTTGATAATATCCCGCGTCTGTGAGAGTATGTTTACCTTTGTGCAGGAGATCAAATTGGTTCTCCATTACCGCACCTTAAAAGCAAGCTTTTACAATTTTATCTGAAATGAGAATATGATTTCACACAGGTTTTCTAATCAGTAGACATTTAGGATTCATTTACTCCATCCCCAGTTTACCCAATCCTTTTTCCATTTCAGAAAGAGATCTTTTATTAATTTTTGTTTTCTCTGCACTCATGTACATGCGGAAAGAGAAATGAACAAAGATAAAGAATATCATCAAATGATTAATGTAGGAAGAACTTCAGTTTTGGTTCGCTAAGGAGATGGAGGATTTCAAGAATCTTAAAACACATGAATAATGATAATCACAAGAGCTTTGCCTGTCGATGCATACTTCAGAGTACATCTATTTGTCTGTTTTTCCTTTTTAAAAATGAAAGCCAATATGGTGTCTCTTTTTTTTCTTGCCGGAGCCGTATTTCTGGCTGAATTTTCCTTGCAAGTGTCCCAAGTGCAGTTAAATAATGCTTCATATCTCTTATTAGGTAGGAATTCTAAATTGTGTAATTGGGTCGCTTAAACAAGCTTAAATGGAAAAAATGAAAAGGAATGTGAGCCTAACTGATGAGGCTCCATATCTAGAGAGCTATCATTTCTCAATGCGGGGCTCTCTGCGTCCATCAGGTGCTCGCGGCACAGATTGTAATGGCTTTTAGCAGACTCTACCAGTGCTCCCGGCTTTCAACATAAACGGAGGATAGCGAGCTCAATTAACACCTGATGTGGAGTAAAGGACACGCATGAGGGTTTGCTTTGCTCAGCCCCCCCCCCACCCCCACCCCCACCCCCCCCCCATGCAGTGGAGTGGAGTAAGATGATGCATAAACACAGATAGTCCTCTGTCCCCAATGACGAGACCATGAGATGTTAATCTCACAGAAAGCATATTTGTGATAGTTTTTCCTTTTTTGGACAGTGCTGAGCCTCCAGTGTCTGTCCAGATCCGAACCCCAGTGGGGGAGGCTCTGCTAGTGTGGGAATTGCTCTCTTCCTGCGCCTTTGGTGGAGGAGAGTGGGCCTGACAGTGGGGAGTCTCTGTGTGCTGGCAGACAGTGTGTTCCCAGGGGCTGCCTCGTGAAGCTCTGATAAAGGCATTCTGTCTGGACCCTGTCAATGCACACAGGCTGCGGCTTGGGCTGACTTGTAACATAAACATATAGACATCCCCAAGCCTCCTGCTAGGGTCCATCAGAGCGCCCTCCCCCAACACTCTCATTCCCTTTACTCCCTCTCACTCTTCCTCTCCCGCCCTCTGTCATCATTCCTGTCATTATTTCCTCCTTTTGATGTGAGGCTTCTCAGCTCTCTTTAGCTTGTGTTACTTGTGTTATCTCTAGTCACTCCGCTGCCTCTGGAAGGCTTTACACTCATTGTTATTTCTAGCCTTGATGGGATCACATTTATTTTTTATTTTGAGATCCCTCCAACCCCCCCTCACATGTAGATTTATTGCATTTCCAGGCTCAGTCATTATTATATCACTGCATCAAAAGCAAATCTGACTTTTAGTGTAGTGTTAGTTTGACACATAGACAATAGACAAGAATGATGCGAGTGAAAAGAGTGAACACATCCAACTGGTGTTCTAAGCGGGGTGAAGTGTTTTTCTCACGCAGAGACAGTGTTAGGATAAGTTAGGAAGTCTTGCCTGCTCTGATTTGTAAAAAAACATGTTCAAACTTGTCCCGTGCAGGCTGCTGGAAAGGAATCTTTCCTGCGTTGTGAGGCCCCTGCACTTCTTGTTGTGTAGTCTGACTGATTGCGGATGGCCATTTTGTGTACTTTTCATCTACCAGAGAGTCTTGATTGTGCTGCACTTGTGCAACCGCTCTATTGTGTGTGGCGGACAAAAGCAGAAATCTCTCAGCCATCCACATAACCGCTTCAGAGCACTGAGTCTGTCTCATCTTCTAAAGCATAGTCTGAAGATGTACAGTGTTTGCTCATTATGGCCATTCAATAGATAAATCACACATAATAGCACCGCAGAGATAAACTGCTCTTTGTCTACCCTGCCCAACAATTGACATACAGTGTACCTCATCAGTGTCTGTGCATTTTTTTTTTGTTTGTTTCCTTTTTAGGAATCCGGAAAAAAGGGTTTGATGGATAAGATACATATGGTGCAGGAAGTAGTGCTGGCTGTTCAGAACATTTTGGAGGAAATCGCAAACATCGGAGAGCGTATCAAGAAGTAATTTGAATATTTTATATTTATCCTACAAGATATCTTTATTTCTTTTTTTATTAATTATATATTTTTAATAGAACTTCTAATTAATCTGACACAATTATTCTTTTATAGCATATTCAACTGGTCCGTCCCATTCTTGTCATCCATGGCCTGCTTGATGCTGTTCATGACAACTGCGCTGTTGTATTTTATCCCACTGCGATACATTGTGCTGATCTGGGGTAAGTTCTACATCTAACAAACACAGTGTAATTCATAAAATTGTTAAAGAATAAATAATAATAATAATGATGATAATAATAATAATAATTGTGCAATTAAAACTGTATTCTGGAAATAACTAAAGCTGACCAACTCCCACTATTTAGATCCCTCATTACTGTAACCAAAACATACTGACAAATTGTATAAAAATCAATACCGACACCATTGTTGTAAAACAAAACTCTTATACAAT
The DNA here is from genome assembly GCF_027596085.1 of Anoplopoma fimbria. NCBI lineage: Eukaryota > Metazoa > Chordata > Actinopteri > Perciformes > Anoplopomatidae > Anoplopoma > Anoplopoma fimbria. Next base: position 3,074,845 of record NC_072467.1, on the reverse strand, counting down.
CTTCCTAACTGCAAATCCATGATTTAATAAAGTACAATCATTTAAGAACTCTGCCATGCCTACACCTCTGCAGATGCACAGAGATCAGACAGCTGCAGAGGTTTGCTCCGCTTAGTGTGGGCTGATGTAGCAGAGCCAAGCAGAGGCGAGGCCTAAGGTTTGTGTGGAAACAAAGCAGAGATAGAGTAGCCGGCTGTATATAATACATGATGTCCTTGGGCAGTCTGTAGGCTCCTGGTCTAGCCTCTCATTATCTGCTGTAGTCATACAAAATAGACAGTCATCTCAGTGGTCAGGGAGATATGCTGCCCTTAACAGGCTCTCCTCCTCCAGCTGAAAGCCCACAACCACTGTACTTCAACACTGCCTTCAACACAATCAATACCAAAAAACCATCATATCAAACAAAAACACACAGTCTGAGACACTCCTCTGCCTCCCCAGTTAACCCCCATCTCTGTGGTTGCAAGGCAAGCCTTTCAAGTTGCTTGCACATATTTAAGTCCTTAGGTTCTTTGTCTGCATGTTGAGGTACAGGCAGTACCAAGCTGAGAATATAATGGTCCCATTACAGGACCCCAGAGATATTGTTTTTTCTTTTCCCTCTGTGGTATGCAGCCATGTGCAAAGTAAATATAGATATGCTAGAAATGATCAGGCTGAAGCAAACAAAAGTGAGGAAAAGTTTTCATAAAATGTCAGTGTCTTATTTTCAAATCACAGTTATCATTATTCACCTGCTTTGATTGCTTGAATGTATTGCTTTAACTTGTCTCCATGGTATTGGTCTGGCTTGAATTCAGTTTGTCCAAAAAGGGATCAATTGAAACAGCATCATGTAATGCAGTTGCTAATACACCGGTGGAAACTCTACACTGTAGAGAACATGGATAGGTTTACACAACTCTTTTTATTATTAATTTGTTTACCCTGTATAGTATGTTGGTTGGTGTGACACCTTTATTTATTAATGTGTTCTTGTTTTCACAGGCGTTAACAAATTTACCAAGAAGCTGCGCAACCCATATACTATTGACAATAATGAAATACTGGATTTCCTCAAGAGGGTGCCTTCTGATGTTCAAAAGGTAAGGCTCCAATTTTACATACAGATAGGGAAGGAATTCCCTGAAGATGTCTGCATTATTTGCTGTACCGGTATTCCCAAGTGTTGCGGGAATATGTCCTCTGGCTTTGTTTGATTATTAATGGACTCTCGCCTTTAAAGCAGCCCTGGCCCAATTATTCCTCAGTGCAGCTCCGTGTAGTCGCCGTAATGCCTATGTGAGGAGATATTCAGATCTGTCCCCAGCCATATTGCCACAGCCTCGTCCGTTATTAGCAATTTTGTCCCCCTGATTGAAGCGCTGTGACATTAAAGTTGGTGATTGGCCGAGGGCTGGCAGAGGGCTCCTGACGTCGCTGACTGTTGTGTCAGCGCAGAAACTCTGATGTGGCCTCAGTCACTTCAGGGTGGTAGAGTCAATTAATGTAGTCGTGAGCCCCGGTCGTCTTGCTGGGTGCCATATGTGATTACATATTAGCCATGGCTGATATGTCATTTGCATTTACATCACAGAGCTGAGGAGAGCTGTCAGGCTGTTGTAAGTGGTGCTGGGCGCTCGCCGTTCCCCGACTTAGAATTTTCCTCAGCCAGGAAATGAAGTGCCACACAGCGCCTTCATCTCCCAGGTAACTCGCCAGACTGAATTCAGCGAGAAATCCTGACAGTCTGGATCTGGAAAGACACTCTCACCCCAGTCTGTTTCTCTGCTGCACCCTTGATGTCCTCCTGCAGCAAGCCGTTGCTGACTTCTCTGTGATGTTGGAGGGAGCCTGTGTTGTTTGAGATTTGGCTGACTGAGTTGGCAAAACAAGGTGGTGAATACATTTTGATTCAGAATCCTTTGTATGTCTTCTTCCCCATTGGGATACAATGTTTGAGCTTTGAAAATGACTCACTTTCAAATCTCATGGAAACAATACTTTTTAGCCTGGTTTAAAGGAGAAACTACATCTTGAAAATAGCTTCAATCATAAAAAACAAAACACCCTTAAGATTCATCATAAGTACGTTTCATTATGTCCTGTGAAAAATAACCTTAACATCATATACACAGGAGACCCAAAACAATAGACCACATATTTTGTTTTTGTTGACTTAGAACTTCAATCCTCAGATAGGTGTGGACACAAAAACACCACAAAGGCTGAAAATTGACTCCTGTCTTTCTTGCAAATGTGACTTGGCAATTAGTGCCTGTGCACATCTACAAAGTCTACCTCAAACGGGGACTTCTGACAACACTGTGTCTGTCCTGAAATAAGAAGCATCTGTCAGTTCTGAGGACAGTTTCATGTTCTGATGCAGGAGGCAGTCACTTTGTTCCCACATTCCATCTCCCATTCTAATAATGGCGACCGGCTAATTAGCATATAGTTCTTACCTTTATTCAACAGATTCACCGTATTGTTTGAGCTCAGCTAGCGTGCTTCAAAAGCAAGTTTTCAAATTCCAGCCCTTCTCCTTTTCAGTTTACCCTATGATCAGTCCTGTTTAGATTATGGTGGCAGTTTTGGGGGAAAAAATGGACAATTGAATCAATTTTTTTACTGTCAAAGAGAAGATGATTCTACAACATACATTTATTTTGTAAATCTATTTGAACATCAGGGCATTTCTGGAAAAAGAAATAGGGAAACATTAGTGAATCTATCTTGAGCTTAATTCCACACATCTAACTAGCAACAACAAAAAAAAAGTGGGTTGCAAGTTCAAATGTCACATTTCAGGTCCTGTTTTTCTCTTAAGAAATCAAAGTCACACCAAGGGTCTGTAAAGCCGCAAAGAAAGTTACACGCCAACTGATGTCGGTTACTTAAACAACGCTCGCTTTATATAGAACTATTCTCAGGCATGAACAAACTTTTCTTTAAGGGACATAACAGTGAGTGATTATGCAGTTTGCAACTCCCTCACTGGCCTGGCAGGTCATCCCAACAGTTGATTTCTGTTTCTAATATTGTGATTGTGGTGCGGAATGAGGGGGGGCGTACTCTGGTACGGAACCCTTGACTCTTCAAATCCTTCCTCCCTGTGATTAATCCCCTCTGCTCCTGTGTTTAAAAAATGATTCATTACAGGCGAGCCCGCCTCGCTTTCCCCTGCACCAGCTCTCCTCAGGGGAGCCATTACCGTGCGCTCCACTGAGCTCGGATTACCTGCCTCTGACCAAACTCCTGTTTGTTTTTACAGGTGCAGCACAGCGCGCTGAGAGCGCCCACCAGCCAGAACCAGACGCGGAAGAAAAGGTAAGCTTTGCTGGATGAAAGGCTGGTCTCCTTTTGAATATGCTACGACGCATTCCACCTGACAACAGTGCTCCAGTGCCAGCAGAGCCCATGACCCATGTGCCCCCCACCATACCACCCTAACTCTGCCCCCTGCTGCTGAGGGGCAGCCAGCCGCTCTCTGGCTTGTGTGTTTGCCACCCCCCTGACAGAGGCTGTGAACTGCAGCAGCTAGAAGGGCAGCACATGGCGCTGTCAATCACAAGCCTGGAGGTAAAGAAAAGAGAGCTCTGCAAGGCTCAGCCTTCATCTTTGGATATAATTTAGAAAAAGAATGAAAAGCGTTGGGTTTGGCTTACCTTACACCTCCACTGTTTTGCTTAATTCATTAATTTGTTTGTTTTTTTACTTTGGAACTAAGAAATGTGCCTTAAGTAAATACAACCTCAACCATTTATGGAAAACTAACCATGGAAATGTTTTTCTTCATTCATGTGTTAACATAATTAAAGATGAAAAGGTCATATATATCGCAAACTGATTTTGTAGTTATAATCAAAATAATATGTTTTCTCACACATTTAACATATTACGACAGAGAACTGAATGCTTTTCTTTTTGTGTTAAGGATTTAATGTATATAATATAATGCTCTCAGCTTTCTTATTTTTATCACAGCAACAAATATATATTTATGTAATGCATGTGTTTTATTTCCAGCTGACTTTTTATGTAACTGTATGCTAGACTGATTAATATGAGAGTTTTATTTTTACTCAGTATCTTGTCTGCATCATCAAATGGAGAATTTTCAGGAATCCTGAGTAAAGAATCTTGGAAAAAATCAGTTTGAGCTCTTGTTTTTTGCCCGTGTTTTTTCAATAACTGCACTCTAGTGGGGATGGATTACACCACTTCTTTACTTGAATACACAGTAAACACATCTGATTACACAACACAGCCATTGGAACAGAGCTCACACACCGGCCACCGCTGTGCCTTGGTTACCGAGCTCACATCAAAGCTGTGTAGCTCCAGTGTGCTTCCTAATGCATTGCTTTGTTGCCTTCTCACAATAACAGGGTCCAGATGAGAGAGAAAGAGCTCATCTCACAGAGAGTACTCTCTCCGTCCCCAGCACTTAGTGCTTTACATTTCCACTAAAATCACCTGGCCTATCTAATGGTTACACACACATTCTTTTTTTTTTCCCATCTGTCTCCCCGCAATACTGTTTCCAAGAAGAGGGTGTAGTATATCATTTATCAATTATCTCATCCATATTTAGTTTACATAAAAAAAAAAAAAAAAAAAAATTCACTTCTGGTCATTGTGGATTTTTCCAAAACATTTGAGACAATTTTTGATTCTCACATGAATGCCTGACTGTTATATTAGCTGCAGTAGTCTACATAAGAGGAGGATCACCATGCTAATAGGAGTTTCCTCATTCACCATCTTTCTGTCTCTCTGATAGAAGAAAAATGGCAAGCTCTCTTTTAAAGTATTGGTAGTAAGAACCGAAGTTGGGCTGAACTGAGGCTTGGAGCCCACCAGTGGGAGTTTGTTCCAACTGATTGGGGGACTGAGCGTCGCGGCCGAGTGCCCCCCCCCCTCTCCTCAGCAGTAGCACGCTGGTGAAAGAGCATCCATCTGTGCTTTGTGAGGAGTTTGATTGGCTCAGGGGGACCTGGTGGAGCCCCGGGCTATCTCTTTTGACAGGCTGATAGAGACATCACTGGGCTCTCCCAGGATCTGCCACCAGGGGTCCATTTCAAAGTGAGAGGGTGTGGAGGTGACCCTGAGCTTCTGACGAGCTAAATCCCACACACTGGCTGAAACCCTCCTACATTCTTGGCTCCATTGGGGCCGGTTTTGGCTGTGCTGGGAGGAGGGCAGGGCCGGGGAGGGAGGTGTGGAGTGTACAAGGAGATCACTGGGAAGACCCGGTGAAGTGTCCCCAAGAGGTGAAACCAATTAAGCAATATTCCCAGGGTACTTCGAATCGACATTTCTACAAACATTCAAATTGCAGCATCGGGACATCTAAATCTCTGACAGAACCCGTAAAAAGAAGAACCCGAAAGTTACTGGTCACATTGAGCCAAATTTAACTTAAAAAGAAACCGACTTTAATGAAAAGTGTTTTTTTTAGGTTGAAATAATAGTGTGTCAGATGTGACAGATATATCATTGAGGCAAATGCTGCCAGTGACATTACGAGAGGTCGTATGGGAGTATGGTTTCCTGCCTCCAAGCTGTCAAGTCTTTGGATCTGTGGCACTGAGGTCATGGACTTGGATGTTCCCTGTATCATTCATATTCAATGGATCATACAGAAGAGCCTGACAGGGTTACAACAATTGTTGATTCGGCTCCGCATGCACCAATGCACACTCATGCTACCTACTCATACACACATATGGTGTGCACACACATAAGCTCCCCTTCAAAGACGTGTAATCATATTTAAGGAATTATTTGTCAATGTATTTCCTCCTGGGAATCTGATGCAGAGGAAGTCACTGTGCAATATGGTTCCTGTATGCAGTGGGGAAAATCCCTGGATGTTCTACAAGCTTGCTAATGAACATTTGAGCCACACAGCAGTTAACATTGTCTGATCACATTTTTTTTCCCCCGACTAGTTGTTGTTGTTGTGCATGGTGTGGCAGTGATGTCTTCATCAGGCTGTCAAAAAAGGAAGTGCCTGCAGCTGTGGCGGATCCCCCCAGAGCCTGTCACACTCCTTGTTTCCATGGCAGTCCTTCAGGCAGCACCACAGGCTGGCTGTGTGCAAGGACCCATACAACCTGTTTTTTCAGCAGCCGCTCCTCTGATGTTCAGCCCCGGAGCGGGCGTCAAACTACCAAGTGCAGCGAGAGAGAACACTGCACCCTTTCTCTCTGTCGCAGTTCTGCGTTGCTTTACAAGGAGATGCATAGCAAAAAAAAAAAAGAAAAAACTCCTCATTTGAATAAGCCACTATTCTCAGCACCTCCTTAGTAATTGTTACATGTGCAATGCTGTTAAGGTTCTCTGACCTCCTCTCTGAGAGACATAATGTGCACAGTAGGACAAAGTAAGAAAAGCACGACTCATAGCCGACTTACATGTGTTAAAGCTCTTATGCATGTGTTATTTGGTCTGCTGGTACCACCTGAGAAGCGGGTCATGGAGATCAGTGGCTGCGCTCCAAGTCCCAACTGGCCCAAATTAAAGGTTGCAGAGGTTACGGTCCGCCTCCAGACACAACGCTGACACCAATAAAGAGGCAGAATCTGCCAGGGCATCAACTCAGTGGAAACACAGTCCCAATGACAGAACAGACTGAGTCCGCTACAGTTAGATTGTTCTGCCTATATGAGCACGTCTACCTGAGGAGGCTGCATGGGGAGCTTTTAAAATGATGCGGTTGCCTGCATTTGCTGTTTGTTCCAGATTGTAACTTAACCATTCGGCACATTGCTTTAGTCTCTCCCGATGATAGAATGTATAAATCATGGTAACCAGGATTGATGTTGTCTCTGGGAATACGGGTGGGAATATGATTGAGATAACAACAGAGAGAAAAATGGTTGCTAATAGCAGCTGTTTTCAGTCGCTCCCGTTTACTAATAATTCATTCCGTGGCCCACAGTACACACTGGTGTTAAGACATGGCAAAAGCCATAATTCTTTATAGCATCAAGAATAGAAGATGGCCTTTAAGAGCTGAAATTAAATCATTGGCCTTTAAAAGCATCTCTCTAAGGGCCAAGCTGCATTAATAAATTCAACTGATTCTGCTTTAATATTATTCAGAGTGCATTAAAATGAAGACAACAGCTGGGATCATGGCCAGTCTCGTGAGTATTGCTTGGGCCAATGAGTGCCTGCGAGATGCAAAGCATGTCTGAGCACAACCCTGCGTTGTGGACGCGGGGGGGCAGAAGGTCTCAGTGTTACAGGTGCAGGCCTGACAGTTTCTGTTCCTGGATCAGAGGTTGTTGGGTACTGACACCGGCCACAGGACAGCTACTGCCTGCCTGAAAAACAATGTCACATGGGAACAGACACCCGGCCACCCAGCCAAACATGACAGTACTGCTTATGAGAACTACAAGAACCTTCAAACTATTAAATGCTTTTCTTTTTTTTTATAGCCACTGCTTACCTTGTTATGTTGAAAAATAGTTGGAGAACAAAACTGCTCTGAGGCTTTGAAAAAAAACAAAAAACAGGAGAAGAAATAAAGTGTTAAGCTTTCTAACATTTGGTTTTACATCAGTGCTCTATAGTTAGCACAAGCACTTGTGTCAGGAAACAATACAAAGAATAATTGAACTGCATATTTCATTCTAATTAACAGTGATATAACGCAATGTGACTCTCAGCCTCCTGAGGAAAGAGCACCGTATTTTGTTTGATGAATCTGCTAAAGCCACAGCTAGTCTCGCCACTAACCCCTGGGGAATCAGGTATCATTAGAGATATGAACAGATCTGCTTTTTGTCTCGCTGAAAGGAGGGGAAAACACATTTCCTCCTTGCTGGCACATGGGTGAATGTGAAAGTGTTCAATATTAATAGCCTTTCATCAAGGACACAATTAGGACACCTCTATTTGACACATTCTATAGGTTCTGAATGAATATGGATATATGCTCCCAAGGAATGAGCCACTGGCTGAATAACAAAGTGAAATCTCCAGCAAAGCCAGCAGAATGAAGAATGCATAACATGACAATCGGGGTATTTTGATCCAATGTGAATTTAAAAGAACCAAGAGACTCTTAAGTGTATTATTATTATAATTCACGGCCAAGGGCAAGTTGTATATTTATCCAAATTAACATAAATGCCGCTATACAAACAGACAAATGCAGCACATAAAGAGGCCACATTTCTTTCATCTAGTACACTTGAAGTATTACTCCTCATACTTGGAAAACACATTGACACTACTTGTGTGTTCCAGCATCTATGCTCCTTTCAAGAGAATGAAAAAGAAGGAAAAAGAAAGCGATTAAACCTTAACACTGGTCATGGATCAGTCAGAGGTTCACAAAGAACTGATCTGATTAGTGAGTGCGGTTTAGGATATGTCATTTTCTACACCAGAGGTTTGTGGTGCTGACTGCAAGGCGAAGGTGTGAAGAGGGCTGTGGTGAAGTGAGGAGACTAATCACATGTGTTTCACCCCTGAGCACCGTCTCCTCCAAGCTCTGCCACATTATGACACAAGAGAGTCATGTAGCACACGAGCACAGTTAGGCCCATTAACCAGAGCGGCTAATTATCGGCTCCTACAAGGTCTTCAAGCTCCCAGGCAACACTTGCTCTCATTTCTGATTAAAAACATAAATGCATGCAGAAAAAAAGAGGATCAATTACAGCGAGGCAGAACAGATAACAGCCCCGTACCAGAGTAATTAGGCTGGGTGTTTCATCGGAACCGCTTGCTCTGTGATGGAGGTTTAAAGAGTCCAGTCGCAGAAACACCACAACTGTGTTTGTTTTATTTATGCTGCTGCAGTGTCACCCACCGGGGCCCAATTAGCCTGCGACTGAAGCCTCAGAAAACCATCTCGCTGCTCCTCTTTGACAGGAAATGAAAGCTGCACTTGCTTATGTCCTTTGAGTGACCCGTGGGCTTCAACCTGTGAAGGGCAGACTGGCCAGCAGCGGTGACTCAAACATGCCACCACAACCTCGCTCTTTCTTTCATGCCATTTGCCAGTATATTTCATACCATTTAACTGTGTCAACGGAGGACGCCGGGGCTAACGTACAAAGCTCTGGAAGTATTTAGGCTACAAATTCACTTCCACGCCACTTTCTCCTGGCTGATTTGATAGTGATGCTCTGCAATGTATGTAACAGCCTATTCAGCGTTCCTTACCCACACGGGGGAGTTCCACCATAAGGAATGAGCCTGATTGCAATGTTGGCGTGAGCTCTTACACCGGCTTCAAACCGTTTGTCAAAGTAATTTTCTTAATTAACTTCGATGTGCTCTGATTAAAATAGTATTTACCAATTTACATCATATCAGGCAGCGCTGGGTTTATATTGGCTTCCGTGGACGTAATGCATATGTTATACAACAAGAGAGAGAGAAGTAAAGCAGTAAATGATCTAGTCAAGCTTTGATATGGTATTATAAATACTCTCTTTTAAAGGACATGCTCATTTTAGCAAGCAGCTTCTTTTTCAGCCTCGATAACAATAACAACTGTTCTTAAAACCACTGTCATAGCAGTCCTTCACACCTTCTTCTTTTCTCCATTAGAAGTACACAGCGCTTCATGTAATCCTTGAATTACTACACGCACACACTCACACACACAAACACAGACAGACAGTTTATTAGTTTCAATAGGCAAATGAAAAAGAAATGTCTATGGTCCTTTAAGCAAGCAGCAAGAGACCAATTAGCAAGTATCTCCATTCAATTTCTCCATATCTCTACTTACTGAGTGTGAGGGAGAGAGAGAGGTCTGGGGGGGGAGGAGTTTGAGCAGCACAGACAGGAAGAGAGAAAACAAAGCCATCATCTCCCAGTGCTTGCCCTCCTCTCCCCTCTCCTCTGCAGCTCCAATTACTGGCTTCTCTCCCTGCCATCAGTATGCAGCGGGGCCGCTCTTCTCCTCCACTCGCCCCAGGCCATTGAATACGTTACCTCCGCTATGGGGCTCGGGGCTCAGGGGCACTGCGCCCCCTAACCCCCTGGATAATTTGGGATTCCTGCTTCTGCCTTGGAGAGCTGAAAACAAATAAAACAGCCAGATAAATGAAGAAATAAGGTTGCCTCACAAATATCCAGAGATCTACTGATTTATTGATTTGTTCATTCCTCTACTTATTATTTGTAAGTCATTACTGGTCTTCAGCCACCCACACCTACATCCTAAACCTAGGCGAGAGGATGATACTGCACTTCACTCTATTCTGCCAAAGTTTTGAGCAGCTGAAGCAGATGAGTATAGTTTATAAAGTTTATTTCTCCTTTTAACCAAATCGACTCAAAAAAAAAATGTATATGTGTGGTCAACTTTATAGAGTAATGTGGTATACAGTTGTCTCCATTGTTTTGCAGATATCCACATTTTAAATGTATTATTTCAGTGTACATATCTAGCTTTTTTATGTTGGCTTTATTCATGTATGTAAATCATGCAAAAAAATGTTTAACCTTGTAACATTTAATAGTTGATATTCAGTCTCCTCAAACGGCACTTTGTTTCTCACAGAATGAAAACAACCGTCTCAAATCTCTTTTACTCCAAGCATTCTACAAAAACACAACCCTCTTTTTGTTTTAAGCGAAGACCATTGTCAGGTGAGAATAACCATTTTCCTTCTTTTGCACCCCAAAATCAGCACAACGCACTCGAGGCAAGTCTATAAAGCTGTTCAAACCAGACTGCCTTTGGCTCAGATTTCTTTTCCATCTCCTTGTCTTTGTCCAAGGTTTAAGGTTTAAGATAGCTCACAGCTACAGACCATACAATTCTTATTAAAGCACTCCAGCTTTCATAGACAATACAGAAAGGTGTGTTTTTAAAATCCCTTTTTGAAAAATGAACAAAAAATATTTCATGGAGAACTCGTCAAACCCAATAATCTATTCCCCTACATCACTACTTGTAGCAATATAACAATGCTTAAGTGGAGCTGAATGTGCTGGAAATGCATACAATCATGCGGTGGAATAAATAACAAAAGAGTGCTCCACTGCGGATCTAAAATTGTAAAAGAGCATCTCTGTCTGTCTAGAGCCTTTTATGTTGACAAACACCTACACTGTAGTTCTCATGCAGTGGTCTGTGTCCACAGCTGCTCTTCCCACTCGCCCGCGAGCAGATGCATTCTTCGCTCTTTTGGGTCTCATGACTGACTGAATTGTTTTGGAGATAGGGATAACAATGAAATCCAAAGAAATGGGGTGGAAATGGTGGCGTGAAAAAGGAGATCTTCCACTTGGTTGTGCCGCTCGAGGAGGTAACTGAGAGCGAAACCCCAACGTGGGCTGTCCAAGTCAGATAGCTCTCACATCGCAACCAAACCGTTCCCTTCTCCTCATTGTGACATTAACGCCTGTTTAATATGCTTCTGTTTCTCCCCAAAAAAACAGTTGGTGTAAGTGATTACTAGATTACTTAATGTAGCGCTGAATCAATTCTCAAACGTGTCCATCCCTGCTATACAGAGCAGGCGGGTTGGGGGAGCAGAGAGAGACAGTGAGTATGATAGAGCCATAGGGGAGATTACCAGACTATTGAGAAGACACTGTTGTTACTCTTGGCTTCTTACAGGATTTCGTCAGTGGCTGTATCTTCAGTTTAATAGCTAGCAGCAAATGGTCAGGCGATGTTAAATTTGCGGCCCACATGACTTTATTTTGTGATATTGTCAAATAACGTGTTCGCAAATTCCTCCCATGATGTAATGTAAAGGTGAGGTAATCCACTTACAGTGATTAAGAGGCCCCCGATTTCTTTTTTCTTCCATCACCGGCTGATTCCAGTTTCAACTTCAAGGCTTGTTGACCGCAATGAAGCGCTGCTCCGTAATGGCCCATATGCATGAAAATTCTTGGTTTGAAACAAACCACATACAAGGGGGGGAATTTGACAAGCTCATAAAGTATCATCTGCTTAAATGCCTTATGACAATGTAAGATTAATGATGGCCCATTCAGTGCTATAAGCAGCAGAGGTGGAAGAGGCACCTGCTCCTCAAAGGCCAGCTCTAATCATTCTCATCTGGACTCCCTGCTGACATCCTAACCTGCTGTTCCTAAGGAAAGGAGATCTGCCTCCCAGATCCTCAAACACTTTTTCTGGGCCCGCCGTATTACTTTCCTAATTCAGCCCAGATGTGACGTCCCCACTCTGCCATCCTGTTTCTTTTTCCCCCCCTGCTCTGCTTCATCTCATTCCCACCTGCTAGCTGACCCGGGGACCCAAGGCCCAGGCTCTCATTTGGTTTGCCTTTCTCAAAGTAAAGTCCTCTTCTTTGAATTACAGCAATCCTTTTTTTTGTGCCCAGCCTGGAGGGTCTGTAGTGAAGTCTGCATACTATACTAAGTACTGGAATCTTACTACTGTCACATTCTTGCATCTCTTCTGTTGTCTTAGTAAGAATCCCCTTGTTCATCGCGAAGTGGTCAGTCTTCCATGTTGACTAACGACTGGTTTGGACTCCAGTGTGTTAGGCCACATGCATACTGTAACATCAACACAGCTATTCTTCTATACCAACTAATGTATGAAATAATTAACAAGTGTTATCAAAGTGGACTGGACCATTTTTAAGGTACTCTTGATACAAACAACTGATCATGTTGCATATTTTACAGTGTTACCCTTAAAAGACTCAAAAGGATTGAAAAAATGAAAAAATATCATTGGATGATGAACACTACTGGTTAGTACTGACCGCCTGAAAGATCTCTACTTTAATTGGATTGCTTGGCTTCCCCAAGCTGATGGACATGCTTGTCTCTCAGGACCACTGAGCGTCTGTCTCCACTGGATGGGCCCCAGTAAATAATCTCTCTCCCCTAAACGCTTACCGTTAATTGTGTTTTTTTTCTTCCTCTTCTTCTTCTTGAGATGTGGTGGTGGTGGTGGGGGGATGAGAGTGGGTTGGAGAGGGGGATAATTAAGACAATGCCTTTGCGCTTCACTTTGGAGCGGGGATCCCACTAGGGCTGAGGCAGGTGCCTCTTACTGGAAGAGACTTACTGACAAGACCTGCCAATCAAGCCGGCAGAGCTCTCCATTTCTTGAGCTCTTAGGTGCTCTATTCCCTTTAGTCCGTTTATTCCAAACACAGTTTTAAAATGCTGGGGATTAAGCAGGTAGCAAACAGGCCCAGTCTGTCTGAGGGAATCAGTGCTCCCCAGCCTACGAGTACATCTTCCGTCTCAGCCCGTCTGCGGCGGCACACATGGTGGAAGGTTTTATCTTACAATTGATTAGAGCTCTTCAGAATACTTCAGAAGCGCAATTATTACTCTGAAATAAAAACAGTGCAACAACGTCTCTGACTTTTGATAAAAGCTACTGGGAATATGGATGTCATATAGTAGTACAATTCTATTTTTGGTTTGTTTGCCCACTACAATGGTTGTTAAGGGGGACACACCAAATAAACAACATTTCTTAATTCCTGCTGAGCATTTTGCATGGAGAGTACTACAACTGCAAAAAGATTCTTTGAGGAACACAGAAGGGGACTCCTTTTTTGTTATTCTCATACCTAACCTGGAGGGCATTGTCAAACTGTGCAGAACCGCTCAGACAAAGCATATAGTTTAATAACATAATCAAGGCAAAAAAGTAATGGTTGTGAAGACAAAACACTGTATCTCTTTAAACTTGCTCCTCATCTAGTAGACAGGCTGGAGAGAGGTGCCAGCAGCTATTCACAACGAAGCGGGAAAGCAGGTCATGGAGTCACGGCCACTAAGAGCCGCTGTGCTATAGAGTCCCACTGACAGGCTTCTACAAGGCCAGGGCCTCATCTGGCTGCAATGCCAGAATTTAGGCACTTAATATGGTCCACTGTTGAGACATAGAAAATATATCCTTGCACAAATAAAAAAGAATCTTAATCCATCCAGAATATTTACTCACTGTTAAAAATGAATAAATGTTTCATAAAAGAAAGGAAAACATCGGAAAATCAGGATATGTTTAACTCATACATTTTGTTCGATTCTCTTGTAATGTGTTTTTTACATTTTATTTTTGAAAAATGGCCAGCCTCTTGCTTTTGCGCTAAATGTGATATGGAAGTTAAGGGAATGGGAGAGTGTTTCTGAATTCCCCAGCAACCATAGCCACTCGTCACACATAGACAGGAAATGGACAGCCACTTTGGGGAAATTCAATTCAGTTGTCGTCCACTGTGAAAAAGATTGAATCATGTAGACATTTGAGGTGATTTAATGGTGTTAACATACGCACAGTCGAGCTCCAGGACTTACGCTGCACAGGCTTTGGATTATTGAGTTCAGTGTAAAATCAGTCACTTCTCCAGAGTCCATTTGACTGGGAGAAATGGATGGACATTAGCAGGAATTCTGAAAGCGATATATTTATTTTAGGAGGATAAACCAATGATGGATTTTGCCTCAGGTGCTGTTTTAACAGTCGCTTGAATTTCACTGGATCTCACTTCTACTATGTCTTTCTTCAAATGCATTGTGGTAACGTCAGATTTGTACACTTTAAGTATTTATGCAAGTTCAGATATGTTGAAAAAGAATATAGCAGGTGGGGATGGGCTCAATGGGTTGAAGCTGCCTTTGTCTTTCCTTGATGTGAATGGCCAGAAGGTCTGGTGCATCGATGAGCCTGGCCAAAGAACATAAGAACTTCTTTTCATATGAAATGTTGGTAGAATGTAAGCTTTGTGAGAGACCATTTGTTAAATCAGAACTCAGAGAGAAGGTCTCTTTGTGAAAGATAGAGGTGTAGTATAGTTGCGGCATTCCCCCCATAAATGGACATAAGCCCCACAGAATTGGTCGCATATAGAAACAATATAAATCATCATGATCATGATATATGCTGTACTTGTTATGCCATTCTTTAGTTATTGCTACAGATAGACCAAAAACAGTCAATGATGTCATACAGGACTTTGACGTTCTTTATGGACATAATGCATTTTCTGTTTCCCCCTGCCAACCTTTCTCCATTAACTGTTGTTATGTATCTTTGCTTGAAAAATTATGGCCAAAGGGTCCCTGGCTTTAAGCATAGATGATAAATTCTCCTGTGATGAGTTCAGCATTTCCTTTGCCACTCAACCAATGTTTGAATGAATATTTGGCAGACAGTCTTTGGAACCGAAGGATAGAGATATATTCGTTTTTGGTCCGGCGGGTCAGATCAAGTATGTCTCTGAATTGAAGCATTTGTTGGTTGGTTTTAAACATTTTGGTCACGTAGTTTGGAAGGAAGATGGTCTCTGGGGAATGCTGGAGGGAATTTCCTCTTGTGCTGCTCATTTAGAAATCAGCTATAAACTATGTAGAGTGTACATTTTCAAAATTATTAAAAAAAAAGGACCAAACCATTTACAGTTTTCTAGTTTACTTTGTACTTGTTACCACACTACAGGGCTACAGGGCGGTCAATACAGTGCATGACGTTATGCTACAGTATGTCCATTAATGTTTACATATGCAAGCCAGTATTATTTATATAGCCTCAAATAACAAATTTGCCTCAAAAGACTTAACAATCAATTCAGAAAAGGAAAAACTCCCTAAGTTGGGTTAAAAATGTATATAAATAAATAAACTTTGTAAGACATTGTCTGGTAGGATGATATGAAGATCTAGTTTAACCATATACAAGATACAATAAACAATTTCGAACACCATCACTGTTTCAGTCTATTTAGCCATAAAATCAATTTCAAATCTAATAATTAAAAATATATATCTGTATTTTCTTATTTACTTTAATTTTGTTATTTACCTTAATTTTGGTAATTCTCTTTCATTCAAACATCCGCTCCTTACGCTTTGTGAACTGTGTAATGCCATTAAGACTCCCACTGAATTTTACTGAAGGACAAACTGTCAGTAAGCAACGTGTGAGTGGTCAGCAGGCTTGCCCTTGAGTTTCACTTTTTGCACTTGCAACAAATAAATATTTTCAAAAGAGGAATGAACTTGTTCTCCCACGACTCTGCTTGTTATTGTCAGTTTAAGCAGTTGGGTGTTGAGCATTCACAATTTTGTCCTCCTCACCAGCAGATATATGAACAATGTCCGTTTCTAAAGACTTCCTCATCAGCTGCAGAGAGCGTGGGAGTGCTAGTATCTGGAAACAAGCTTTAGCTGACTTTTCTCAGACTACAACAACATCCTCCTCCCTGTGCTCCATGCACATGTCCTCTCACTACATGCATTATAACCCTGATGAGCTGACCACATCCTTGGAACACTTCACAAGATAAATAATTGAACCCTCAATAGCCCTTGATGGACAAAAATTGCTCCTCCAGCTGCCACTTCTTCTTTTGCTTTGTTCTCAAGAGCAACAACAACAAATGGGCCTTTGCAGAATCCCACACTAAGAAAACACATTTCACAATGATAACACATAAGAGCTGGGGTTACATTACTCTCCTGCTCAGATGATTTGTGCCATTAGAGGTAGCCTACGTGTTGTACAAATAGTAATAAAGAAGCCTTCAAAAGAGATATGTGATCTTAAAAGAGTGTTTTATCCCAGCAGATGACTGATGTCACCATCATCAGTTATCTGTTACCAGCTAACCTGTCTTTTCAGCAATCAAGAGAGAAGGCAGACAAAGGTTTCAGAGCAAGACATGAGGACCTTGAACAATAGGTGGCAGTGTGCTACCACAGAAGGCGGCCGCAGTATCTGCAAGTTGTCTGAATCCAGTCTTGGCAGAGGAAGGCTTGAGGCTGTTCTGCGGATTTAATTAGACAGAAACAGATACTCACATGTTCATTTCTCAGCTGCCTCCCATCCATTTCTTTACAGTCTGTTGGGGAAAAAACGCTTTATGGTCCAATTGTAACTTTAACTGTGAGCACAGAAAGAACCACACATTCATAGTGAAAAGCCAAGTGTTAAGGCCTTGTTTCACACCTCCTAGAGGCAGCCATTACAGCAGGTAGAGCTGTCAGAATCACAGGCCAACTGTTAAAATACACAAAAGAGAGGGCAGAGACTTTTTTTTTCCATGGATAAAGAAAGTATTTTTGAAAAAGTCATAAAGTAGTCCTCTTGGCTGAAGACCACACCCATGCTACTTAAAAAAAGACCTATATAAATAGTATTTATTTGAAAAGACACAAACACTCATAATTCTTAAAGTTATAATGATATCAACGCACAAGACAATTTTATATATTTAAACTATTGGGTTGTATGATCATTGTATTTTATAGCTGTTTGCTTCAGTATAAGGTTTTGGTTAACACATTACTCACAATCAAAGAAATTGATCAGTCTCCATTCATGTGAATCAAAGTTTTTTTCCATATGGCAGCGCGGTATGCTAACATCACGTATGCTTACATACATGACGAATGCCAGCAGAGGAACAAAGCATGAAAAAAATGAGGTGGTGTAATTGAATCAGAGGGTAAAGTGAGGCGGTGTTAGTGACAGTGGGGGGGGGACACGGAGCTTGGAGAACAATATTTAGAGCAATGGTAGTTTAGAAAGTGGCTTGGCCTACCACTAACCTTCACATCCATATTAAAAGCAAGGTGTCACTGCATGCAAATTAGAGGTAGCCGGGTAAAGCACTGTTAATGAACCCAGCCATTGAACTCCTTACAGCAGGCTTGTCGTTAGATAGGTGCACCATAAATAGTCCATTTGGCCGAGAGCCAGAGGGAGAGGCTAAGGCAGAGTTAGCAGCAGTAGGATAGGGCCTTTATTGTGTTATGACAGACAGAGGGGACGATCAGACAGGATAGAGATATGGGCTTTCCTTTCCAGATTAATTAAAGAAAGGATCAATTAACAGTGATGAAAACCATGGCGGCATACTGACTAGCTGATAGGCCAATCAAGCCTTGAAATGCAGAGTAGTTGGCATGTTTTATCTCTCCAAACTTAATTGCAATTTTCCAGAGGGAATGACGTGATCAAAATGGCTGGGTGAAATTAGCTTCACATAGTATTTATTTGATGCATTTGTTCTGTGATTTCACCACTAAGTATTATATTTATAGGTGACTCTTCTCTTTTTATTTTTTGTCGTTCACACAGAAATTCCCAATTTTACAATTTATTCTTCCCCTGCTCACCTTTATCATGGTAATTGTGAACACCGTTTCACACCTCAACATTAGCTTTTGCTGAGTAGCAAAATGCCTTGGCTGAGGACAATTTGTCCCGCACTGCCCAATCATGCCAGATGCATGCGGTTATACAATATGGAGCATTCATGAATTCATTTGCATATTAGGACATGAATTTTATTCCCCCTCACCGCTGCTGCTCCACGGCAGATTCGAGGCAATAACGACCTTACAACAGATGAAAAGAACAAAGATTTGACGGCTCACTAGAGGAGCAGGCCTTTACTAGAGGAGCAGGAGTTTGTGTAAGTAATGTAGCAATGACCTTTATTCCAAGGAAACAGAGGTTATATATTATATATATAACTAACCCCCCACACAAGGCTCAGGGTCGAGCAATCTCCACTGCTAAATGTAAAATAATGTAACAAATTCAAGTTGCACTGGTGGTCTTTAGGATGTTACCATTTGCTTGTTTTTAATAATTTATCCAGTTATTATAACAATATTAGCTAAGATTAAACACACACACACACACATTGCTCATTACCTTGGGAACACAGCCCACCAAAAGCTCATTTCCTGTTGAGGAAGACTGCCTAACCCCGATTGACCCTCAGATATTCCCATTACCATGAGCCAATGTTTAAGGGAAAGCTTATTGAGCTACCTCAGCTGGAACACCCACCACTGATTTATGAGCTGGAGACTTCTCCGCTTTTAATGATTATCTGTTTATTTTCCTCCCCACAAATCATATCAAAAACAAGGAAACAGGAAATATTATTCAAATTTGTGTCAAAAAAGCAGAATCAAAGAAATAACAGTATTGTGAGTCTTCTGCTTGTTGAGAAAAATTCTGAAGTGTAAAAATAAGATGCAAGAAAAGATAATATATTTTGAAATGCCCCTTGGGAGGGGGGGATTCAAAAAAGTTTATTTTGAAGTTGATCCTCATTTGGTTTAATTTCCTTTTTAAATTAGTGTGTTTTATATGTACAGGAAGTCAGTAAAAAAGATATGTCAATATACTTGTCTCCCTATATAGTCTCTGATTAATTAATCTAATCCCTGTCAGTCTTTAAATGGCATCCCGGTGGAATATATTCAGTCCACCTACGTTCCTCTGACACCTTTCATTACAAGAACAAGGTCTAAACTGTAGATGCCGTAACCTCTCTGCTTTTTCCGGCGGTGTATGACCATTATGCACAACAAGAATCCAGAGATCTATCCATGTCAGTAATACTGCTAGATGGAGGAGAAGCTTAAGTGAGTCTGTCATGGTAATTATGGTGGATAGTTGAGGACTATCAGGTCCTCAGCTCGCTCACACACTGGTCTGATCTATCCTGAGCATAAAGAGTCTCCTGTGAGCACGAGGGAAATTGAAAAGATGCACTTATCTACCTAATGGCAATAGCTGAGGCAAATCACATGCATTTTATGGCAAGGAATAACTGTATTTGAGGCATAGTATCAGCATGTGCCCTGTGGCCATATTCTGCTGCTATGTTTGATTATCCATCAGGCTGTGTCAGAATGTGAGTGAGCGCCACTGTAACCAGCCGACTGGTTAAGGCAAATGCAATATCACAGAAGTGTCATTCATTTTATAATTCACTTACTGACAATCCAAGTCAGTCTTTGATAGGAATAATGTGTAAAAAGCAGCAGCCAACATTGAAAATGAACTTACTTTTTCCTGTAGTAGGAGAGGGATTAATGGATTCTGCATTGTCTTCTTCCATGCCATTGCTGTTTGTTGTTAAGAGATGGGTTTTTTTAAACCACAGTGATGGTACTGTGGCACATTATCTCAAGTATATAAGTTACTTAAATGAGACAGTGGGACTCTATGAAACCAGAGTCAGCCAGTAAATGTGAGGCAGAGCTGTTTTACAGTCATTTATCTGAAAATGGCAACATAATGTAATAACATTTGGGAAGTGACTGTTTTGATTGGGATGGGATAGTCTGCCGAGCTGCAGTTACATGCTGAAAACACAATATTAGTGTCCATCATTTGAGGTAACTAACAGGGTTTCAGTTTCAGGGTTTTTGGGAAATCAAATTAGTCTGCCAGACATCCAATTTGCGTTTTGGTTTAGTCAAATGTATCTGCTTCATGATATGCTGGAGGCCACAAGACAAGAGGAAAGTGGCTCATTTGTGTTACGTAACACAAATGCAATGCTCTTGATGTAAAGAAAGAAACTTTGATTTTGCAAAGCAAAATAATTAACCTACACTTGATGTACTGAGGACCTTGTAATCACAAGGTTCTCACACGGCAAGCAGCTCAGCAAATCCGATATGGATAATACATTTCCATTAAAAAGGCTCATTAAAATAATTGTTGGTCAATAAACTAGCGGGAGTAGAAGTTAGCCTCCAAATGGTCAGCAGGACTGTCAAGCTTCTGCAGTGAGCACATAGTTCTTCCACAGCTAAATCATATCAGATGGACTATTGACAGCATCCTGTCAATAGCTGAGCCCTTGGAGGGTTAGCTATTTGCACATTGACTGATTGACTGTTTCTTAATAGACACATAATTGGTGAAAAAGACCTTCCAATGAAGTGTCATTTGCCAGAGCATTTGTGATAATTCACAGCCTGTCCCATTTTCTGTTGGACACAGTCCCAAAGTAGGCGCTGTGATGAGAAACATGATCCACTAGACAGTGTCACACTGACAAGAGAAAATGTACAGTATTTGTAGCATGGTGAAATAGCTCAGCAGTCATCACAATGAGTACAAGACAAAGTAACCAGATAGCCGGTATGGAATCTATAGATGGATACATAGAGGATGCAATATGGAGAAACTCAAACTTTGACCTGATATAACATTATTCATTGGCAGTAATATTACAAGCTATTTCCTCTCATTCCAGACTGTGGACATTGTTGATGCAATTTTCACATGTCACTTTTGTTTACCATATTTATCTGCTGTGGTGTCTGACATAGCCATTATTGCCTTCATCAGGGAGACAGAGCATTTACAGCCGGCTGTTGTGATTGCAATGCAGTGCAGACATTTAAAGAGGAAGAATGAAAAGAAGAAGAAAGAGAGAAAAAAAAAAAAGGGAAAACGCCCCCGTGATCCTGCTGCATTTCATGAAGGCACTGCTTTTCAAACCAGCTGCTTGGAGGATTTTTAACATCTATTAATGCAGAATTACTCCAATTACAAGCCTTCTTTGCACCAAGGCCCCCTTCCGCTGCCTGCGTTAGATAGTGCACACCTCTGGGAGCCAATCACAGCCTTCACAGCCACTGGCAGCAGATGTAAGCAATTTACTTCTGATTTCTTCATATTCAGTGTGAGACAAGCTCCTGGTGACCCACGACCCTGGAGCCTGCAGGATTCTAACCCTATCAAATTAAAGCTCTCTGCTCACTTATTCCCTAGCGCTCCTCTGGTGCTAAGCAGCCATCTCGCTGCATAGCAACGCCGGTCGGGCGTGCTCGCTCATACGCCCTGCCTCATCAGCTGCTATTAGGGAAAATATACAGTGCTCTAATTGGATGAGATTCAGCTAAGGAAGTGCAGTTAAAGGTCATTTTCCACCGTGTGCCTCCTGCTCTTCAGAATAATTTCTGTGTCCTTCGTCTTTGGGAGCTGTTAAACAAAAGGGCCAAAGTTACAATCCTTCCTCTCTTTTTCTGACAGAGTGCCACAGGCCGTGATGAGCCGCGAGTCCTGTGAATCATGTAAACAACATAGCCAGGCCCTGACTGATATGCTCTGTGTCAACTGCACATCTCTTCCACTGTCTTCCTTCAAAGTGTCCTGGTGCCTATGTCATAACCTTGACGTTAGCCAATTTCATAAATTTGCACAAGGTTAAAAAAGACCACCTACTGTTCTAATTAGTGGTGTGTTTGCTGTATTTTCTCTTCATGGTGTCAGTTTTCTCCAACATGGATATAGGAGTAGTAAAGGAGATGATCAAACATTTACAGCTTGTTTTTTCAGAGCTGATATGATGCTTTGAGATGGTCAATTATAGCAATAGGTGACGATTACCACAGGCGATTTTAGCTTATAAGATATTCTTCTTTAGAAACAATCATAAACAACAGTTGAACTGATAAATACTTTATTTAATTTGTCTTCATAAATACACAACCATACTGTTCTCAGACTTTTGTCTGTGTAAAGAAAATGGCTGTCATTGGGGGCGGCAACAGGAGGGACACCTGGTCAAGTCCCCGTAAGGATCAGATGAGGAATGTTGATTGGTAGCTTGAGTCCTTGGCACTGCCAAGCACCCTTGAGCAAGGCACCAGATCCGAAAAATATATAAAATCATATAAGTTAGCATTTTGGCCTTTCTGGTTCCCTTGTCTCAAAGCCAATGGTTTTGGGGAATTTGAAGGTTTTTTTTTGTTAGATGTCTGAAATAGGGTCTTTGGTTAACACAAGCTGAATTTTGAAACTTTTCCTTGTTTTTTAAACCTAAAAGTTAGGTTAAAAAGTTAATAAAATGTGAATAATTGAGACTAAAAAACGTCATCACGCCGACCAGTCCGCCTCCACGGCCTCGTTGAGAATACTTACGATCATTCGACTGGATGTAGTTCGTTTAAAGCCTAACGTTAGCTTTTTTCTTCTGTCGATTGCATTCACGGTTCAAAAATCATAAAAGTGTTGATCATTTGTGAAAAAGAAACAGGTGTAAGTGTCATAAACTTGTGTTTGCCATAGTTTATTTTCTGCAATAATCTGAAATCCAATGGAATGCTTTTTGTTGAGGGAAACAATAAACCAACCGATTTTTTAAGAACATTAAAAAACCTCCCAGATAATTAAGCATTTAAGTAATTAGCATTAGCGGGCTATGAGCATTCTTGCATATAGCCTAAAATTAATTTTCAAGCTCCATTTTAAAGACAAAGTTCAAGTGTCAAATAATGTTATATAAAACAGAGAACTGGCCTGAATTGTAGAGCACCACAAGAATCTGGTATTAAAGTTAATGTTACCCACTATCACATGGATTTATTAGACCTTGAGGAATGTCTGAAGCTACGATAAACAGCTTTATAATGGTCAGTTACTTTGTTTAAATGCACATTGGCTGTTTATGATACAGTATGTACTGCTAATCCCTCATAAGATCCATGATCCTCTTAAGTCACGGGCCACTTCATAAATAAATGATATTCTCCACTGAGGGGCTTGTGGCTCCAGTTTAGTTCAGTTCACTAGCTTGTGATGCAATAATGATGAATGCCGACCTTCAGCCCTTTCACTTACCGCTTTAATGTATAGAGACTTACAATATGAGGATCACTATATGAAGCAATGTTCAAGTAGCAAATGGTGCATAAACACAATTTGTAACAATAAGAAAGGTTTATGTTTTACCTTCAATGGGTCATCATTTCAAAAACATCTAATATAATTTTTTCTCTTACTGAAAATTAATGGTGTGCAGTGATATGATATAGTGTATGGTACTGGAATAATTATGTATATCAGGTTGATTCAACCAAAACTATAATGGGGAAACACTATAATATCAATTGTTTTTTTCTTTATTTTAGTAATGACTCAATTACTGATTGAAGAATTTGAGTTTTCTTCTCCCTAGAAGATTAAACAGTTGTTAAAAAATCTTACGAATCCATTGTGAAAATTATATATTTCTTCAACTCTAGACACTGCTACAACATTCTAGTAATCTATAGTACATAGCAAATCCATTTACTCAAACAACAGTGTTGATGCAACAAATTACTTCAAATATTTACTTTTAAATAAGTGTACATTTCAAACTGAAAATTGTGACTGATTATTCTTATCTTATTCTTATATACTGATTATCTACTTCGTATAAAAATACCTGTTTTCACTCATCCTACCTCAAATTGATTTAACAATAATCCTCTTTCAGACCATGTATAACAACCTATCCAGTATAAAATATAACCAAAGTGGATGTCATATGGGTGTTTCCATTTTTATTCAAATGTTGATACTTTCTTATTATGGTTAACAATAAGTCCATCTATTTATTCACAATTTAAAATATGTTGTTTTCAGTCCCTGCCGCTCTCTGATTTGGGCTATGCTAAAACCCGGTCCGCTCCCTCAGAGTAAATGCTGCAGATTTGTGTGGGCTCGCAGTAGAAGGGGATTTTCGAGGCTCCCTGTCTGCCAATTTTACAGCTGGAAGGGCAAAGGCCTTTTGAGCTCCACTGGAAAACTGAGAAACATTCACCGAAGGAAAGGGCCCGGGCCCTGAGTCCCACAGCTTCTCCCACCTTTTGTCCTGCCTGAAAAGCCTCACTGCCTGAAACGCATCACTTGACGCCCAGTGTTTGCTGTTGGGAAACCTGATTAAAGCAGGCGAGACGTACACATACACAGCCTAAGCCTATCAATGACTCTCACAACCCCCCAAGATACTGTATTTGTCCTTGCAGCTTGGGCGCTCAGAGTGAATGCTGCCGTCCATTGATCTTTGTCTGATAAAGCCGCTGGCGTGGTGTGCATGGTGCCTTATGGGCTTCATTCCACTCAGGCGAGTCCATTTCAGTGAGCTGTGGTTGAGCTAATGTGGGACACGCTGCGCCAGTCACGGCCTTTGGGATTTGGCCTAAGTGCTGTGCGTTGTGATGCTTTGCTCCGAAATTCTCAAGCACAAGCAGCCTAGAAAGTCTTTTACACTTTTTAAACATTCCCTTCCAGTTTCTCACAAACATATCGCTGAGTGAAAACAAGGCTAAAGTCAACAAAAGGATATATTATAGGTATTTTATTAGTTTGAATATTTGCCATCAATAAACAGCATTGTAGCTTTCACACAATATGAAATGGCCTCATCATTAAGGATGAAGAATACCTTTCCATCCGCAAAGTACTTGTGTGTCTTTAAAAGAATTCCATCTGATTGCTGAGCAAACACTCCTGTCGAAGACATCTGACAGATGCTCTTTGAGTTCTATTGGCTTAGATCCTGCTGCCTGTCACCTTTCACATCTCAATGGGCCCAGACGTGACCTCTCTGTTGCCTCGGAGCTCCATACGTTATTGGCCCTAACACAATCAAATGCACGTTCAGCATTTTGGGGTCGAAGCAGTGGCAGCCACTAAGGTGCCCTCGTGCACAGAGAGGGCCAACTCCTGTGACCTCTAACACCTGAACCATGACCCTCATTTACAAGCAGGTCACCTCTGCAACAACTGCATTTACACAGGGTCAGCTAAGATCTATGCACACCAAAAAGCTCTAAAAGCAGACAGATCTTAATCATCTAGTGTAGAGCGGAGACACGAATGCACATCAGCAAAATAAATGAAAAGGGTCTCATTTTAGCCTGGCATCGAAAGAAATATAACGATGTAAGTGGAGAGAAATAAACATCTTTCCTCTTAAAAAACCCCCCACAGATTCTCACACACTATCAATCAATTATCATCACATACGATAAACACATACTCTTTCTCTTTATATATATATATATATATATATATATATATATATATATATACTAAATCATCCTCTTGATTTAGTCAAGTTCTTCATAAAAACAGAAATATTGATTTAATGAAATCAAATTTAACCATTTACCTGCACAATATGAACACATTTTTGCATAGCTAAATGTAAATCTATTTCGTCAGTAACATGAGCTAACCATACTTCAGCTGAACCAAATCCCTTTTTCCTCTGAACACAGGAAAGTCTGAAATGTGATGGCACAGAGACATTCATTGTTGCTGATTGGCCTCTCTTGATATACAGCTATGCTTGAACAGTGCCCTTATTGCTGAGACATCTCAATAAAAGTAAAAAAGGGGTCCTTTATGAATGACCTTCTGGCAGCTTTAAATCTCATAAATAGGAATGACATAATGCACCGTTTTATGGTTAATCAGATTCCCACAGAGAAGAGTATAGGGAAGCAGCTTTACAGTCGACAGATGTAGTCGGATATTGTTCATCAGCCTTTTATTTATAACATTTTTCAGCGACTATCATTATTAACAAAAGACTGATGTACATAAGTTATACCTTACGGTTTAAAAAAATAAGAATTTATTCCTCTGCTTTGGTACATCAGTCTGAATAAAGAAGGACTTTCATTTGATTCATATTCTGCTTAATGCTCCACACAGAGAGATTCACCTGTCATCTGCTACTCTCTCATAACACATTAATAGAGAGACAGACAAAAGGGAGCGAAAGAAAAGAGGAGGATATGGAGGGAGAGAGAAAGGAAATAAATTGAGAGAGGGGGAGAGAGAGGGAGAGGGAGGTCACAGCGACCGTGTGATGGTCGCTGACACAGGAGTTCAGCCTGCGGTCAAGGGAAGCAGTTGAAGATGAAGCAGACACACAGGCAAGGCTCTGTGTGCAGGTGCCCCCTCGCTGCCCCGCTCGCTTTCATCCCCCATCCACTCCCACATTGCCCCCCCAGCCCCGCCTGCTATCCACCAATCAGGGCACAGGGGGGCGGCGGCACAGTGGGGACACATCAAAGCGTTCTCTCGGTGAGAGGCTCAGGGCTGATGCTGGCACAACACAGAGGAGCACAGAAGAAAGCAGGGACGGCCAGTTTAAAAAAAAAGGAGTCCAAATGGAATGGAAAAAAGGAGTCTAACCAGAACAAAACATTTCATTCTCTTCACAAACCAGCATTATGCCAGCCGTGCATCCAAAAACCCAGACACATTTTTCTCACTGCCTTGAGCCAATGGCCCCCTTGAGTATGTGAACAAGGGGGATAATTTAATTAAGAAAATCCAATCTTCCAGTTTGAGGGAACAAAGTTAGATTTGAATGAGCGCAATATGTTCCCTCCTTTCTTTTTT
Organism: Anoplopoma fimbria; assembly: GCF_027596085.1. Taxonomy (NCBI): domain Eukaryota; kingdom Metazoa; phylum Chordata; class Actinopteri; order Perciformes; family Anoplopomatidae; genus Anoplopoma; species Anoplopoma fimbria. Next base: position 3,047,922 of record NC_072467.1, on the reverse strand, counting down.
CAAATTAAAATTTCATAGCTGAAATCAAAGCGTTGCTGAGGTGCCCCCAAATCTATTGAGTGTATGCTTTCAGAACAGGCGTGGTGATGAGAAAAACTGCTTGTTTTTCTGTGTCCTCAAATCTAATTAAAAATATTTATAACATTTTGCTTCTTCAAATAGAATGCAATGGTCTGTAGGTGAATGAAATACCAAAAACCTGTTTCCAGTCCTAAAAAAAAGAATGAAAGGTAATACCTTAAATCTTTGAACTAAAAAAAATGGATAAACACTGAATATAAGTCAAATGAATTATGTCCAGTCTCCCATATTGTCATTAAACCCATACCAAGGCATATTAATGTCTTCTCTCTGATGTATGACCCTTCATGTTCAATCACAACTTACTTACTTTCTTTGTGAAAGCTCTCAGAACGAGGAGAGCTTTCTAAATGAGAAGCACCCCTAGAATAATGCTGAGCAGCTCGCACACAAGTACGCGCCTCATAATACGAGTGTGTCAAGTCCCTAAGTGAGTATGATGCACAATCCAGAAAGCGCTTGCATATGTTAAGAAGGATAATAGGTTCCTATGGGAGAAGAGGCTAAGGCCCAAAAGTGAGCATGACTGTAAAAGTGCTGTGGAGGGAATGCACACTTCATGGAAAAGTGTAGGAGTTATTCTGAGCAAACACCATTTTGAATGATGAACTACATCGAGGAAATAAAGCAGCACTTGTATATACAATGATAACAGTTAAAAGGCTCTGCATCACCTTCCCTAAGGCACTGTCAGTAATTTGAACAAAATGTCACTCAAAATACAAAGAAAGGAAAAAAGAGAAGAAAGCATGCCGTACCCTTGCTTAAAAGAAGATTTTTTGATTTACTAAATGCTCTCTTTACTCATCTTTTCCCCAATGGAGGCAAAACACGAAGTGCAACATTAAGATCAATACTTAACAAAAAACAACAGCAACACAACAACACCCCGGTGACTTTGTTGGATCGAGCTGCAAGGGAGCGCTACTGCTGTTACTATCCCCACGTCGCCCTGTGTTCTTAGGTCCGTCAATAAAACGAGCAATGCCTCAAATTCCAAATGTTTGAATTCAACCTTTCTCCAGTGAAAAAAACGAAATACATTACAGTCAAAACATCTGGTCGCTGGACACATTACAGCACCTTGATGACTGGAGGCGCAGGATGAAGACAATGCTTTCATCATCTCCTGCCCTGGGAAGAAACTATCATACTGTATTGACTGAGAGCAACCCCTTGTTGATCATTACAGGAGTGAGGACATACAGGTGTGGAAACATGAAGTCTTATTGATAAAAATATCAAAGCCACAGACAGGCGCTGTTGACCCTTTCATGATGTCAACGCTCAGCCGTTGCTGCTGGGCACTGTTTAAGTGATAATATAGACATGGCATCTCAACATAATGAAAACTTATTGATGACCTGTGCAGCTTTAATGACGAAATTGACTGAACGCACCAAGCTATTATTTGTATTATTCAGGGCCTTTGACATGTGTCAATGTCCCAGAATAAAAGGGAAGGTTTTATCTGACTGATGTCAATCACTTTGGAGCACATTATATACAGTTTAAGGACAGCAGTGGTATACATGTCTGAACAATGAAAAATGTGGCAGTTGGGACAAATCTCAGGATTTATCACTGAACAATAAAACAGAGCTGCTCAGCAGGAAATGGGACACATTGAACACATGTTCCATGGTGTGTGCAATCTCATGTAAAGACCCAGCTGACATTCTGGCAGCATCCTCCATTCTGCTTTCACTTGCCGTTCTCTGCTCTTGTGCCAGCTTATCCTGTGTGTGGTCTTTGCTGTGACTTGGCACTGTACCTCCGCAGATCAGATTACCACATTCACATTCGTTTATTCCAACGAGCTCCGCGGTAACTTTTATGGGTGGGGAGAGGGCAAACGCAGCGACATGAAAGACATGGGCAAGGTCGGATCTAAAAGTGCAGATTTTAGTACAGGGAGTGGTTTCACTGTGGTGCTGCGGCCACGTGGCTCGCCAGCATGTATTTGGGATGACCTTCCCATTGTTCGTGAGCAGAGGCTGCCCTGCCCCTGGTCTGGGCTAGGTCTGTGCCCGCGGCCAACCTCATCAGACACTCAGCTACTACCCATCCATCTTCCCTCATTGTGCGCAGAGGTGACAGCTGGCATTCAGCTGTTTGTAAAAGGCCTTTAAAAAACAAGCAGGGCCTCCATACTCGGCTACATTAAAGTAATTAGCTGCCAAGCTAGTAGAAAGCACCCCCCACCAAGTGCCAGCAAGACTGCGGATTGAAGTCGGCATCCTGTTTGACACATCTGGGCAAGGGAGAGTAATGAAAACAGCTGCTTCTGTCCATATGGCATCCAAAGGCTGGCAGCGTGGCGGTGTGCTGTGCCAACCTTAGGCAAATTATCCATCATTAATCCCGGGATCTGACCAGCATACGAGTTGCTGCTAATCAAAACATCTGGGGATGGTGGCAGAAGAGGGGGGGAGGTCTCACTTGAAAGGGACGTATTTTGTCATTGGAGTCAATGCAAGGCGACTGTTCAACAAAGAGCCCTCGGTAGATTACAGGTGGGAGAACTGCAAACAAATAGATAAACAAATAAAGCAACAAGGATCTGAATAATTTTAGGATCTCAAAGAAAAGATGCAGCATTATAGTTTCAATGTTTCTCTTCATGTTTCTGCCACATTTTCTTTATAGTATGACCATCGACATTTGAGATTTAACAAGAACCCAACACCACTTTTTAAAATGTTGTTGTTTTATGAAATCATTGCACCACAAACACTCACCCAGAAAGAAAATCAATTCCCAGCTATTCTTTGATTAGGAGCAAATTGCCCTCACATTTGTTTCTGCGTTTGTCTATTGTGTGTCCTTTCCGTTCATAGGCTGGCCTGTTCAAAACCAGGCTTCAAATTCCCTCAGAAAGTCAGTGACATTAAAATGTCCTTTGATGTGCCTTCCCCAAGCAGGGAGCACTAACAGTAATAGTGATTCTGTCACTTAATGCTTTTCCGGGGATCAATAGCTCTTAAATGCTAAAGTGGGACAATTAAAAATAAATAGGAGGTTGCTCTAGTCTAAATCAGATTATACATTGCTGCCCCTAGCAGGTCCTCAAAAGCACAGTATGCCTCCTCAGTGAGTCATCTGCACAGCACCCTGGTTTGTGACTGATGCATATGTAAGTGAGGATGAATTGGAAACACACAGCTCGTTTTTTTTCTATTCCTGCCCGCGGGTCCTTCTGTCAGTCAATACAATAATTTCAGAGTTATCTAAAACAGTAAGTGTTAAAAAGGGCACTACTTATTACTTATATGCTGTATACAAAATATAAGCTGTATCTAATGAAGATTAATAAAAATGCAATCAGAATCAGAGAAATCACCCAAATGGCACAATAATGACATGACCGAGATTTATATTGGCTTTTGAGGATCCATCAGCATGAGCCATGCAGTGAGGTCGCAGGTTGGCTCCAACTCCCCTGTGGCTGCTGCTGTAATGTCAACTCTGGCAGTAATACAGCTGTAACTGGAGGCAGAGCGTGATGGGAACCCGCTCCTGACAGACATGACCAAACCCAACACAATTAGCTGGTGACAGCAGGTGCTGCCTAACTCTGTTGCGTTAACACGTCTCAGGTTTCCTTGTAATGGCCACAAAGTGATCCTAACTTTCAATTAACACATCCCCTGCCTCCATCGCCCCGGCCAGCCACTCATTTCCACATCCCCGCCATTAGCTGCGTGGGAAGCACTGCTTTGGCACAGGCGAGCTCTGTGCATGCTGACTGTGAGAGGCAACAGTTTTCACAAACAAAGACACTCATGTACTCACTGTTTCTCCCTTTTTTCCCTCTATCGCTCTCTCTGTCTCACACAAATGCACACACAAGGAAAATACACAAACACCGGTCCATTCTTCAGAGTTTTAAACAAACACCATTCTTCAGAGTTTTACACCACAGATTTGCTGCAACAGCCACTAAGGCTGCAAGAGGCTGAATATCAGTCTCTGTCCAGCACAAAGGGGAAGTACTGATGTTACCACTCCAGACTAAATCAGGATAAATGGCCGGACCCTTCAGGAGAAGACAAGGAGGAGGCGGCACTGCTGAGTGCACAAACACACATAGTGCAGATACCTTCTCACGCACAGGAAGAGGTTCATCTTCATTCAATGGTGCACTATCCATCACTTCATGTGACTCCACAACAAAGGCCCTGAAAACCACACAGCTGTCTGGGAAATATCTCTGTGACACAGAGCCAGGGGAATTACATGGCACAAATGATTGCTCAGGTTTGGGAGCTGGTTGCTGTCGAACAACAGTCTTGTTTTTAACTTGCTCTCCGCTCTCCATCAGAGCAGAATGAAGACGTGTTCAGCTCTGTCATTTCAGTCTATTGACCTCTGGCGATTCACCGGCAGGCTGTACCTGAAACAACAGACAAGAGGTGAAGGTTTTGGGCCTAACCTACGCACCGGCATACATCACACAGCCTGGTGAGTGACACAGCTCTATAAAGTGTCATTTACCTTGTCAGCTGGCAGGTACACCATCCATATGGATGGACACGCATCCTCTCTAGGTCACACATGCTCTGCCTGCAGACGGAGTAGTAAATGACTGTTTGGGACACAAGTTCACTCTGTGTTGGAAATCTCTTGTCTATCATCACCTATTACGACATCTTTACACAGTACATGGCCTTTGTAGAAGGATTCAACAAAGAAATTATGCATACCATACTTCAGACTTACTTTACCTTGTTAAATGTTGGTGTTAAAATCAAGTTAAATCATGTACAGAGACGTATTTAAGATTAACCACCATGCTCATATTAGAGAAAGCATTTTATCTTGCACTTTAATTGATACACATTTGCCATACACAACAGCGGATGAGCCAAGCCTGGTCTCAGAGGTACCATACCCAGAAGCCTAGCACTTGTCATGCTGGCTCTATCACAGTTTTGACCTTGTTTGAGGGGCAATGAGAGTCGTCAGGAGCTCCCTTAACTTCCCAGGGACTCAGTAAAGATGACAGGTCCCTGTGGAGTCTGAATAAACATGTGCTTTAGTGAAAGTTGTGTGTAATTTGCTCTTTGCCATCTTAACTGTAGTTATTACTATTTTAAATGGATACATCTGTCTATGTGAAGTCTTTCATTACCTCCACTCATTACCAGCACATCACAGTGCTCCCCAAGGAAACGCCTTTTACGTGCTCATCCGCTGAAATCCACTTTAATGTTCTGAATTTGATGCTTGTCTCAAAACAAATTTGTCTGAAGCAATTAAAAAGTATCACCTCGCAAACAGCCCATCCTAAATGGTATGTTTTACATCAGCTTTCTCCTACTGTCTGGTAAACATGTGTAGCGCTACATGTTTGACCTCACTTTAAACTGCATATCTGACATAAATGAATTAAAAGTAAAGGCTTATTGATTTCATATAGAACATGTGTGGTGAAGCTCAAAAATGTGTTTTGATACATTCATCATTTGTGTATTGGCTTGTCATTTACAGTAGTTATATTGACTCTGTGGGTTTCAACTCTTCATGGAAAAAACATATTTTACAATACGGAACAAGATTCATTAAAGAATAAAATTATCCTAACTTGCAACTTGCCAATTTAAAATCCACATGGTATTGGAAAACACAAGAACAAAAGTAAACATTCATGAACAATCTGTGTCCACAAAGAATGACTTAAATGTTAGAACAATAATTATAATAACTTTATCTGTATAGCACCTTTAAAAACAGATTTTACAAAGTGTTTTGGCTGACAACCAAAGCAAAAGCAAGATATAAGGCAAAGTAACAACAGAAAGCCCTACAGTGAAGCCAAACAGAAGTAAGACAAATTAAGGCAAATATAAACACTGATTTTGTGTTTGATAAAACACTGATAAAACAGTGATGACACACAAAAAAAATTGATACAATAAAATAAAAATAAAAACGCAATATGAGAAAGAAAAAAGATAAAAGCAGTAAAATATACTTCTGCGTTAATGTGTTACCCTTTATCTAAGATAGGGCCGCTGACTACATCCATAGGCTGCAAGGTCACATACTCTACACCGTAGTGGATGAGCTCCTCCTAAAAAAAACTACTGTAGCCCCGGTCCAAAAATAAGGGATTAAAACAAGTTAGTTCCTGCAGTTCGATGAAAGTATTTCATAGAGTCAATTAAGCTGAAAGTAATTTAAATGTAATAAAGGAGGAAACATTATTAACTGAGAGATTAATATAATGTAGTCATAAACAAGTTAGGATATAAATAGTTAAATAAGTTGTTGAAATAAACAGTTCTTAACAATTGTGAAAGTCAAACAGTGGGTAAACGAATAAAGAAATACACAGATTGTTCCTTTAGTTTCAGGTACTTTGTTTGATTGGTTGCTGTAGGTATCAGTCAGTGCCACCTGTGGTAATTGTTCGCAGGTCAGGAAGGGGGCGGGAGAAAGAGAAATAAACACGGAGAAGAGATGCGAGAGTAAGAAACACTAAAGTAGATTAGTCTGGCGAACGTTAAGTAAACAAAATACATCCGTAACTCGAGGAAATAACGTGCACTATTTCTTCGATCTCTGTTGATTGGGGGTGAAGGGTTTGTGCGCGTGTGACTGTGCTAACTGCTAAGCTAACGTCGGGGAGTCGCTTTATCGAAGGACGCCATCGCTGGAAAGGACAGTTTATGTGCTTTTGTGACGAGGACTTCATCTTCGCTGACATCTGGTTTCTCCAGCACCGACCATTGAACTGTGAGTTAGCCTGTCTGTGTTTTGCTTTCCTGAGTAGCAACACCCAGGCCTGCAACCCCGGCAGGACTTGTTTTGTAAAAGGTCACGTATTTCAGGCTAAGGTCAAGTATTTTAGCTCAGTCTGCAATAGGAAAGTAGAGGTTAAAGGGGTGAGGAACAGGGATTTGGCCAAATAAACCTGAGATGAACATAATAGTAGGCAATGATATTTTGGTTTAAGCCAATTCCATTTTGCTCATTGTTTTCAGGTACTTAATTGATCTGCTAATTTCAGTAGAGGTAAGATTGTTTAATATTATTTAAAGATTACTACTTGTAATTCTAACACAGTCTAATTTGTGTTATTTGTGTTTTGGTTTTCTTTCAACTTAAAGTGTAATTTGTACATTTCAAAAAGCACTCATTAAACTGTTATTCCCTTTCATTCAAAATATTTGTCTGTGGTCAATTATATAAAATAGAGCATAGTCAACTTGATTAGATCCACTAATTTTCACCCAAATCAGATACCTCTGTGCTAGCTACCACACTGACAACCCATTATTTTAGTTTAAAGTCACAGTGACATAGGGCAGTCAAAAGTTGCTAACAATGACGTTCTAATATCTTTCTAAAAAAAAAAAATCAGATATCTATTTTTGTGCATTATGCTACCACACTGACAACCCATTATTTTGTTTCTTTCTAAAAAAAACTCACTAGCCGGCTTGAAAGTCATTTCGTGACATAGGGCAGTCAAAAGTTGCTAACAATGACGTTCTAATATCTTTCTAAAAAAAAACACGTAGGTTTGAACTGGTCAAATATCTATTTTTGTGCATTATGTCCCTGACACCTTGTCCTAACTGGCTGCTAGAGATGCAGAAAGTTTCCATTTATTCCCATCACTTGCTTTGAAAGCCCACAATGGAAGAGGAATGGCCGTGTTGTGAAGTTGAAATGATCTATACAATACCTCCTCATTTCACTACAAAAACCAAAATAAGGTTACAGCTGGATGGAGGGAGATCACCAGGGAGCTGAAAGTTATCTACTTGCTGTTGGCTGTATTCTAAGTAATTTACAGTAATTATCACAATATAAAACGTGTGTTTTTTTGTCCAAAACGAACACATTTTGAAAGAAAGTAAGCACAGTCAGTATGAACTTCTTCAAATCAAAGGATTTGGAAAAACAGACCCGTGAGACCCAAATCCATGAACGACGATGGGCCACATTTAATAGGTGAAATTCACAGACATTGTGTAGGTGCAGATCTTAAAGTTCACTTTTGTGGAGATATCCATACTTTTTGCAAACACAGCTGAAAGTCTTTTAACCTGAATGCTTTACCTCACCATGACATCAGACGTCTAAACAGCGCGCCTCAGACACACTGCCATGCTCAATAAAATCCAGGTCACCATAATACCAGTTGAAACCAAAAGTAGAGAGAAAGGTCTTGACTGGTGCAAGTGGATGGAAATATGAACCTCTTAAGGAATGTGAGCATTTTAGAAGTCATGAAAAAGTGCAGCTGTTGCTGATGAAATCAGTTGGTTCCAGTCCTCATTTAAAGGTCAGAGTTGACCAAAATGACAATGCAAAGCATGGGCCCGTGATTCAACATATGCCTGCACTTAACATAATTACATTTTGAATGTGGCTTTTAGTTCATATTTACTTTTGAAAGCGTTACTTGAGTACAGTCCAAAGTACCAAATGGCTGTGTTTGGTGCTATGAGAGCATGTTAGAAATGATTTGGGTCACAGGGTGGCGGTTCAGTTGCAAGCAATTCACTCCTTGTTTCATCCCCACCTTGCCCTTGATTTCTGGGTGAATTACTGGCTTCCTTTTGAAAATATTTCCCCAGTTTGTTTAATAATGTTTATACAGCTGTTATACTGAGCTGCACATACCTGCTGGCAAATGGGTTTCCCGTCTCCTCTAATTCAGTTGCTCATGGAAGTCATTGGCTGTGACACAGCTTTGATCCAAAAAGTAGGACTGATTGTGCACCATTCTGAGGGTAGAATGGAGTTTGCCTGGTGGATGCCGGCTGAGTATACACAGTAGCCACTCAGTGGCCAACGTGATGGTTGATATAACAACATTTGAATGCAAACATAATTTGGTAAGAATAGTCACTTAAGGGCATTCTTAAGAACAAATGTCTAATATGTGCAATATGTAACATGTTTTAATGGCAATTTACATTCTTATTAGTTCAATTCTGAAAAAAACTGTGTTCTCACCTCAGTTTCAATTTCTTAAACTCTTACTTGCATTTTTCTCATTACAAAAGTAATTACATTAAGGCTGCACAATTTACTTTTTCAGCCTCTTCATCACAATGTGCACAAATTAACTCTACATGCTTTGTGCTACAACTTATTTTATGGACCCTGGTCTTGTGCTCGCTGAGACAGGGCTCCTGTCCAAACACAGAAACATCTCGTTCACCATGCATTGTGTGTGTCAATTCTTTGCTGTGTTATCACCATTCACATCTATGCAATGTGTTTATGGTTAAATAGTCTAATAGAGCACAATATTGTATATCGAGCCTTTCAATTTTGCTCTCAAAGTACACAAGATTGATGCAATGGAGCCTACAACTACAATTAATTATATAGCAGTATTTATCGTAATGTCATGAGCAGCGCAACTTGGCTGCGGGAAGCTCATCTAGTGATTTGGCATGGTACGCCTATTTCTTCCCACCAAAAATAGATGGTGAAAAAGATCTGTTGAGAGCAGGCAGTACCAGCACCACACAGCAATACTGTGTGTTTGGATACAACAGAAGCACTGTGTGTCTGTACCTAACCATAGACAGTATACTCTCTGTGTGGGAAATATTAACAATATAGCTTACTTTATTGTTCTACTACTTTGCAAGGATTTAACTGTTTAAAAGAGGCAGTGTTATGTAAAGTTGGAGTGATGTGAATTTGTAGCTGATCTAGATTTAGAGTTTTTCCAGTCCTGGTTGGCTATTAAAATATATGCACACACTATGGTACAATAATTCCCTTTTGTTATATGGCTTATTTTCTCTTCCTTCATCTTGCATTGATGATTTGTCATCTATTATTCCATTACTTTTTGCCGTGGTATCGGTATTGAGATACTTTGAAAAGGTATCGTATCAAAGTCATCATTTTAGTATTTTGAAACTAGTATTCTTTAGACCGCACCACCGCTTACATGTAGATTTTATTTCAAAGTATTAGCTTATTTTCCTGCCATTCTTTTGTCTTACTGGAATACACATTTTTTTTTATTAGAAATAGAGATATTCATGCGAAATGGGTTTGTGTGTGTTATGACATATCCACCAATAACCTCATGCTGTCAGGCAATTGCACCTCATTGGAAAAAACCTGATGAAATAAATGCCGGCTGCTGACTCCTCCAATTTTACGACACTCCTCATTGTCACCCCGAGAGCCTTTCGCAGATTGAGATATTTGCAAACTGTCATTTCCCATAAATAGCTGTCTGGTCTGCTCCTGCCTGTGCTCCTCTGACTCTGATTCTGAGAAGCTTTGGTGCATCATTTCCACATCCTCGACGTTTAGTCTATTAAAAGTCAGAACTGCTGCACAAAAAAAAACTGACAGTGGCTGACGGGTGTTGGAGCAAAAACCCTTTTAAACAACACACACGCGCTCACACAGCTATGTACATACCCTTCCCTACTTCATACCTAGTGCTGTCACTCACTTCCCATGACTCCTTATCTGACATGCTGCAATCTTTGAACTCCATTAGTGGAGGCAAATCCCTCTCCCTGTCTTTGGGATAAAATGGGCTTTGGCATAGTTCCATGCTGAGATTAAAAGTCGTCATGTCTTGTGTGGCCACAGAGGTTTTCATGGCTCTTTAGGATGTTATCTGGCAGCTCATTATTTCATGCACATTCCCCATCGGTATCAGATAAGAAAGAGATAAGAATGAACTAATTTTATATTTTTTTCTGGATTACAATGTCATGAAAACTTAAACATGATACATTTTTAAATAGATTTTCTCCAATCTTCCATTCGTTATTGTCAGGCAGTTTTTGCTTCCACTCTTCAAATGACAAATGGTAATATTTTTGATAAAGCCAATGCTGAGATTTTATTACTATATGAAAGAGAACATAGGCAAAGGGCTGCCACGAGTTAGCTTAGTTTATACTTAGTTTTTAAATCTTAATTTGTAGATATATTTTGCAGCCAAATCAGATTGTTTACCGGATATTCAACCTTTTTTTCTTTATAATGCATGTAATACTTGGCTTGTACAAATACAATAAAGAAGTCCATGAATATGAAATATGGAATTACAATCCCTACTCGACTTTGTGGGGGCTGGATTGGGGCTTTTTGCCAGTTACATCAGGTTGAACTTGTTTTCTTTTGTTCTACAAAGTTAATTTTGTTAACACTTCCTCTGCCGTTTCAAGGAATAATGCACAGAACAACACATAGAGCATAAACGCCTCTGTGCATCTTCAGAGCTCGCGCGCCATCAGCAGAGGCTCGTGCTTGGGTGCCAAGTCAGAGTATAAACAAAGCTTCAGTTGGCATAATCAATTACGTCGATGCTGGAAATGTATACTATTCAAAAAATGTATCTGATGTGTTATTTTTCGCTCTCATTTTGGTCCTTTTAGCTGTTAAATACAATCAGAAATCCATAAAGTCATCTAGATGCTACATTAGTAATTCAATTGAAACAGTGTTTGAAAATAATCTTTACCAATTTTCAAATGGCTCTATGTAATGGCAGATTAACGACAACAGGTCTCCCTCCCATCGGCCGTCACCCGACCAAAGTCAGAGTTTATGTTTAGGCCAGCACTGCCGGCATTTTTTGAATGCCTTGCTACATTTTTTGAATGCCTTGCTACCGTCGTGCAAATCAATGAGGCTATTGATTTTGATAACAAACCTGTGAGTGTACTGTAAAAATATGGGCTGCATATTTTTTGCATGTGCAGAACCTAGTAGTAGCTCATCTCGATAGCAAATAACCTAAAACTTTGCACTTTAATATGCAAACCTTTGTTTTAATTCTTTCTTGTGCTGCATCATACAATTGCGGTATGCCAACTTAACTCAAATGTTTTTTTGACTTTTGTGAATTGATGAATCATTAGAAAATGTGTTGATAGTTGCTATGTAGGCCACATATGTTTAACAGCACGATTTGTTATCGTATGCCTGAGTAAATTATATGTATTGTACTGTTTATTCTCTGATAGTAACACCTCAGTTTTTTACCAACTGTTCTGGAACATAATAGCCCACATGCAACTATTGAGAAGACATGGCAAGGAACATGTACAGCTAAAAACAAATGGACTCAATTTGCCAAAGGAATCTATACGTGCAAACAGTGTGAGGCTAATTGAACATTACAAAAGGCTGGAAGAGTGTGAACCCTAAAACACATTTATTTTGGCATATGCTTTTTTCTGAGGGCCTCATTAGTAATGGCACTATTGAAGCTGAGCAGAAATACAATACCGTTTCAAATATGGCAGAGGAAGTTAAAACAAGGTTAATGAGAGGTTTAACAAAGCACCATAGAGCCATGAAAAATAAACCGTAAAAAGCTGCTTTTGCAACCATTAAAGTGGTTGTGCTTTCCTGCTTTTCCAGCCAGTATCTCACTGTTACAACAGGAAATGCAGACAGGCTGTTAGGCAGCTACACAGTCCTTTATGAGCTTAGTTATTACCACTGCTGGCCCACTTTTAATAGCCATACGATCCACCCAGCACACAATGGGCTTTGCCTGATAATATCATAACCAAGTATTTACCATGGAGCCGTTTAAGATTTCCCAGATAGAGCTGAAACACTAGAGCTGCAAATTTGTTAATATCATTAAAAGATGTTACCAGTAACTGAAGCTGAGAGAATATGATCCCTCAAGGCCTCAGTCTGTGGAAATAATTTATAATGTAACAGCTATAAAACATGTACAAGTTATCAGGTTCAAGACCTGTCCCAGTATCTGAAGACTCCTGTTACACATGGCACTGCCTTTAATACAAGTGGTAAAACAATTAAGGGAAATGGATTTTCCACTGTCTGCATGTCAAATAGCACCCTAGCAAGTCCGTCATAAAAGCTCCAATCAGAGTAAGTAAAGGTAGTCATAGAGCACAAGCCATAAAAACTTTTTCACTCTTGGGCATGTACTTTAACGTGTGGATGTTTATTTTGTGGTAGATTTACCACATGTACTAAAAAAAAAGGTGTTTTCCATGCAAACTTATTATATCTACAGTGTCCCGTAAAACCAAAACTTATGATAAGTAATGAAAAGCATCATGATCATTGCCAGATAAGATAATCCTTTATAAGTCCCACAGCGGGGACATTTGTACTTGTATGAAATAAACCCTAATGAATCCATTTGTACCAACAATGTCACGCTAGCTTGTGGGGAAGGAGGCTAAACAACGCTATGAAATTAGGCTACATTTTTGCTTGAAAAATTGACTTGGCCATATTCACAGAATCTCTTGACCTCTCAGTTTGGGGAAAAACAATGCAGTTTTTTGCATGTAGTATAAATGTGCTATATTCATCTATAATAAAATGGTGTATTTGAATATGAATGCATACTGGTGTCCCTAAACATTGTTTGAATTGCATAAATTGGGTATGACCGGAAACATAAGATGCTTGAGCCAAATTGTATTCATGTGTAGCGATGTTAGTGCTCATAGTAGACATTTCACACAGTGAGACCATTTTTTTCAAACTTGACCTCAGTGTATGACATGACCTGTTGTGACCTCTAGGTTAATTGCAGCCTAATGAAACTTTCCAACCACAAACTAGAGTTAAAGAAATACAAATCAATAAGGAGTTTTGTTAGCAGTTACCAGAACAGAAGTGCTTGCCATCTAGTTGCCGAAAAAATGCTTTTCTTGCAGAAATATCAAAATGTTGACAGGTTTTGATTACAAATCACAGCAGGGGGTTTTCTGTGGTGTTCTTCAAGGTCTTGGTGTCTTAATGTGGTATTTTGGAGGGATTATTGATAATTTTTTATCAATTCTAAAAAAAGGTTAAATTTAGCACCAAAGCTGTGTAAGAAAATTGTATCAACAACTTATGAGACATAAGTTATCAAATATAGCCATCATCATTTTTTTTATCCTCATATGTTATTTACAATTTATCTTTTACTAATAAATGGTTTCATTGATTTTTTCTAGTATACCACCTCTATATGACATCTTTTGTTGACCTGCTTATTCCCCCTAAAGACCCCCTGCCCAAATAAAGGGTCTGGTAAAGAGGGGTGGAATGGAAAAGGGTTAAAACCAGCTATAATTTCCTGCATATCTCCACTATCACCATAGTGTATGTATCATATCCATCTACTTTGTCTAAGGTGTCACTTGTGTTCAACGAATTATGGGACATAATGGCACCGTGGAAGAAAGAAGAAATGGATGGTCATTGAAGCTGCCATAGTGTTTAGTATCCCCTTTATTGTATTCACAGTGGTAATGTGATATGTCACACTGTTGCTAATACACTTCTGTATGCTGTCATCTGGCTGTAATGCTTATCAGGCCTGTGTTGATGATTCGCCCTCTTGTCAGGGCCAATTATGCTTGGATGTGTCATGGTAGCAGGCTGTGTGACTGCTATTACTGGTCCGGTGGGATGACGTGAGGCAGTCACAAACTGCCTGCCCCCCCCGCCACCAAATCCCAGGTTAGCAGGTGCTGCACTCAGTCTTCCTCAGTGTAGGTCGATACAGGGCAAGAACCCATCTTCAGGTTACACTTAGCATGGATTGTTGAATGAGTAAAAATTGCACCTATTTTTCACGCGATTGGTTTCAGTTGTTGTGTTTGATCCATCTTTCTATGTCTCTTTTATTTTTCTTTCGTGTCTTTACCTTTGAGGCAAAGCCATGTGGAAACAGAACAGGTATTTTTGACAAGATCGATAAGCCTAGCTGGTTATTTAAAGCTTATTAATAATTGTTTGTAACACGACTGAAATGTTTTTATTTCATGTGTGGTTGAAATTAGCGGTATGCTTTGCTCAGTCGGTCACTTAAAAATACCTAAATACATTCAGAGCAATGCATGCATTTCAAAAATTAAAAAAATTAAAATTCTATTGCTGACTATAATAAATCTTGCCATCAGGACAAGGATATAGGACATAAGCTGTCAAGTCGGAGGAACTTTTGAAGGTGTTGAATTGCTGCCTTTAGACTATGATAGTCAATCCCTGGACTAGGACTTTGTAGTGTTTCCCTTTAAGCTTTGTTTGGTTCAGAAACAAGACAGTTTCCCAAAATAAAACTCCTCTCAATGACCTTCCCTTTCCACTGAGTAGTGCAAATCCCCATTCTCTCTGCCAACAAGGACTCATTACTCCCTGTTTTAAAGAGAGCTTTCTGGTCCAGGAGGCCTCATTACAGCTGAGAAAGACACCCATGGGACATGCAAGGAAAACAGTGAAGACCCCCCCTTGAGTAATAAGCCTGCAAACTTCTACACAAGACTCAGTGAAGAACTTACAAACTGTAAAGCGAGCAGCCCCCTGCTGTTCCATAGGAAAGGTGTCTTTGAGGTGTGCAGATTGTATGGCTCAGTAGTCAGGAGAAGTTCCAAATGCTCACAAACTGATTAGCGCTGCACAACGGTTCAAGACAGCAAAGCAGATACTTTGACACAAGTTATACCTTCACTGTCAAACACTGCTAAGGAGAACATACTTTGAAGCTTCCCTTTTAGCCAAATGTCACAGCTAATATGCTGCTTCTTCCTATCAAATTGTCAGAATATATTAAAAAACCCACTTATTTAATTAGCTTTATTAGTTGAAGTGAAAACAAAGACTGATTTCTTTGATAACAAATAACTATACGTGAAACAAGCACCGTCCCTGCATCTGAATCTACAACAATTGTTGAAACAAGGAATCTAAGAAGGAGTTATTTTTAGTTGGTGTCTATTGAGTGACCTTGTGGGCAGGACTGAAAACACAGCTGCTCGTTTCTTTGGACAAAAATGTTATCTGAACTAATAAACTTTGGACGGCAGTTTACTTTAAGAGAAACATTAAGGGACCAAAAAACTCACAATTGAATTTTCCCACAAAGTCTTGCAGACGTTTTTGTTTCAATATTGCTGCAAGCTGTGATTCCCACGTGAAAGGCATCAGCAAGCTGCCTCCTCCTGTCACTCACTGCTAAGGACAGAGAGCCTGGTACGTTAATGTCATGACCCCACGCTTCAGGCAAGTGTATCCACCCACAACCAACTCCATAGTGTCAGTTACACAGTCTGGACTTGATCACCATGCTCAATCCAACTCTTCTACTTTGGGCCACTGAAGAGAAATAAACATGTAAAATTTACTTGCAGGGAGGAAGTTGCCAATTTTCCATAGATAACTTTAGCTGCAGAAATAACGGCTTTACATGCGTACACAGAGACATGCTGTCTTGCAGTAGTACGTTGTTTTATACCTGGCTTTTCTTCCATTTTTGTCGTGAAAAAGTTAAGATTTCTAAACTTAAAAAAAAAAGGGACTGTCAACCTGTTTTTAAACCTTAAGTTTGTGAGTCTGCCTCTAAGGATCTGATCAGTTTTGGATGACTTCAGTGTCTGCAGAGGTCACCATTCCCAACAGTTAGCACAGTGGCAGATGGCATCTCCATAAGATTTAGTAACACATGTCAACCGAGGCTCCCTTAAGGGAGTTACCCGGCCCATTTATAGCATCAACTTCAATCTCATCTGTAACAACAGAGAGGTGACTACAGCTTGCGCTCCTCATGCAAATGCAAGGTTTCTTTTTTTTCTTGACTCTAATTGCAACTGTTATTTCTATACTTTTCATTTTTTAATGTAATCATTTAGTGATGAGTCTTTTGTACCATATGTATGGAAATAAAGGAAGGATGGATGTGGTGTTCTGTTTTCCCATCAATGCATGTTTTGGCTTCTGTCCTTTATAAAAGAGGACAAATTAGTACAGAAGGGTAGAAAGAGATGAACTAATGACTTAGGAATTTTACTGGTCTACAGAGGGTTTGTACAACAACAGCAACTGAAAGCACGGTCCTTATATACTTATCTATAGTAGATCATCCTCCTTGAACAGCAGAGCAGTTAAAATGTTGGGTTATCTGCTGTATTGGAAAATCTACAACATATTCCAACAACAACTAAATGGCTACAAACTTAAAAATAATTATTTATTTCTAATTGTTAATGTTTTAATTATTCACATTTAAATAATCTCAGTATAACTTCTCAGGAGTATGCATATTAAATTTATTTAGCACTTCTTTTACATTTAAACTTAAACTGATCCGACACCAGTACGAATGTGGTTTATTTACGCTGGCTAACAATAAGTTGTGTTTATGACATTCATGTGCAATGACTGGTAGAAGTGACTTTGCACATGAGCCAAATCCACCCACTTCAACAGGTAGTGTTGAGTCATAGGGGACTGTTTATTGACGGGCCTTTATATGTTTAAGTCGTTTTAATTGATCAGCCCCGGAGCATGCAGGCTGCTAGTCAGAGGGTGCAGGGGAGTTGTAGGGCGGGGGAACTTAAGAGCCATTAGGCACAAGTGAGTGCACAATCGTTGATGTGAACAGATTATTGTGGCTGGTCAAGCCTTAAAGAACACTGATCGCAGTGATTATCTTTTCACCGGGAGCACTCAAAGTGCACCGACACTAGCAAAACATTTAAGAGATGTCCAAGATGAAGTGCGACTGGAGAGGGTTCCTCTCAACACTAGATCAATATGCCACGGCCTACCAGGGTAAGTGGCTTGTTGTTGACAGAAGGTCATCTTAGTTTTTCTAAACTTATTAACCCCGGGGTTGTGATGCCTACTGTTGGCATTACAATACATGTGCAGAGAACAATATTTAGCTGGTTTTATTTCTGAAACCAGGTAAACTCCAAGTGTTCAAATAATCCATCTTGTTTAAGAATAGATAGATCCCTGCAGCATATAGCACTTCCTATCTGTAAAAAGACATCTGATACGTTGTATTCTTTATTTAGATGCCAAACTCCTATCTACCCGCTTTCTGTAAGGCATTAAAGATAAGAAAGTTACTTAAAGGCAGAAAGCAAAGTGAGGATTTCTTCAGTCGGCCATCCTTAAAGTGAGATTTTTTTTTTTTTACAAATTTTTACAATATAGAATATTAACAGGGTCACATGCACATTTTTGCAAGGTGAATCTAAAATACTATATGTTGATTCATGTAAGGCATTGCTTTTTACTGAACCTATCATTTTAAGTCCAGATGCTCTGATGGAAGGCACTGTGAGTTATTTCTGTAAAAAAACAAAAAACAGCTCTTTGTTTGCTGTGCTGTCAGACTTTTTGTTTATCGATACCCATAGCAAATTCTGTTTGAGTGACAGAACATTGCAAAATGCCAAAGTTGGAGAGAGCTTTCAAGTGGAGGGAAATTGAGTATGCAAGACTGACGCTGACTGATTTAGCAAATGTCAAGCAGTTATCTTGAGCAACAAGAGCCACAATCATAATCGGAGAGGCTCACTTTCAAGTAGCTGTTGAAAGAGGAGATATTTAAAAAAAAAAGAAGAAAAAAAAAGATGTTTCATCTACTCTCCTGTTCTCCTCGAGTCCATAATTCTGAAGATTTCTGCACTTCTATTTTTTATAATGATAGATATAACCTTGATATTCCAGATTCCTTGAATCACATGACTGGGAACAATATCTGCACTAACTTTGGATGCTGCTGAGAAAAATGTGTACAACACCATTCTCAGTGTATTCGAGCTGTCACAGACTTGTCAGAGTACAGTGATGCTGACAATTGATTCATGTGCAAATGTCTCCGCTCCCCGGATGGCAGTCAGAGTATATAAAACTCACTTTTCCCTCTCTGAGAATGACAGGATGCAGTGAGTCAAGACAACAAAGCTGTCACAAACAGCTGTCTGCACTGACAATTATCAGATTTATTTATTGACAACGATCGGGCAGAACCACTTCATGAAAAACATCGTCTGAAGACAGGGACATCCTCTCCTGTTAGACAGGATGGACAACTATGATAATACACTGCACACTTACACTGATAGGATGTTGTCAATCACCTCCTCTTTGAAAGGCTGCAGACTGATGGCTGAAAAATTCTTTGAGGCACTCCTTCATTACCTTTCACCATCCTCTAAGAGGAAAGAGCTCCCAGTCAAGTCAGCGTGAAGTACCAGATATTGAACTGGGTCACGGAAAAATAATGTTCAACTAAGTGAATTCAGTGAAAAATAGCCTCGATAATGAAGATCTACTGTGTTAAGCACATAATGATCAAAAGGCTAACCCTATTACAGACCCAGGCTCACCTCAGTGTCCTACTGGCTCTCTGAGGACAGCTATACGTGCATCTCAAGGAACACGGGGTGCAGGCCACCACCCTCGGGTGGCTTATGTACTTCTGGTCACAAATGCAGTGCCCTGCGGTTAATTTAATGATCTCTCTATCCAAAACCCCCTCTGAAAGGTGAGAGTAATAACACTTGTAACCCTACTTGTTTGGCGGAGAGCACGGCAAGCATGTGACTTGGCTGTGGGGGACATGTGTTAATCCTTGCAGCCCGATAGCACCAGAGGCAATGGCCCTTCATGTCTCATCATTTCTTTGCTGTGCCCCACTGCTACCCATTACATAAAGAGGCTGCACTGTTTGTTCACTGCTGTAAGTGTCAGACCTATCTGAAGAAGTTCATTTGTATTAGTGGATGCACACAGCATGCTGTGGCACTCAGTCCTTATGGGATGGATGTATACTGAGGGCCTCCAGCTGATTTGGGTAACAAGGTTTTCCAAAGAGCAAATATTTGGATTGAGGTAGCTTCCAAGTGGTGCTGAATAAAAAGTATATAATGAGTAGTATGGTATTAGATTTTGGCTTTGTGTCATGATACTGCTGGTGGCAAATCCTACTTGTCCAGATGTCAAACATTGTAATATATCCAATAATGCCGTGAATATTTGCAGCTTAAGACAGAATTTACCATTGCTCATTATTCTTTTTTTTTTATAATAATATATACAGAGTTTAATCATGTTTTTACTGATCAAAGTACCACTCCCCTTCATAATTTCCTCTCATTTGCCAATTTTTCCTTGGTAATGTAGTACAAATACTTTCTAAAATTAGAGGTCAAATTGTTCAAATTATTGTCATCATATCCTGTCCCAGACTAAATGCTAGTCAAACAAATGGGTAAAAGAGATATAGATGTGGGATTTAATTTCATTATTCAAATCAGAAGACTGCAGTGTAGTCGACATGGCTGTTTTCCCCCTGAAAACCCTCTTCGTTCATAAGGAGTGATCATTACTCAGCTACTAGGAACACCCACACATGGACTCTAAATACAAAAAAATATTTTCTAAAGATTATATTTTCTCATAACTGAGTGAATAAATGTATTGATAGATAGCCCAACATGTTTTACCCCACTGTCTTACAGAGAGAAGAGTAAATTGCTTGAGCAAATGTCAGAAATTAAGTGTGCAAAAATGTAGAACATCAGCCCCAGATATGATAACTGCCCCCTGGATGTAATTTGTCCACAGAGTATCTACAGGGTTACATTTTCACTTGTGTCTTGAGGCTGTTATTCTCATATGGAGTGGCAGATAATGTCCTTCTGAGTTGATACCGCTTGTCTGCAAACTTTTGAATGTTATGCTGTATCTCCTGCTCAGCTGAAGTGCAGCAGTGAGGTCTAAATGGCCTGTGAGGAAACAGTAATGCTTTGGAGCCCACACATAAGCAGGCATTATGCCTGTGGTCTGTACAGTATGGGCCAATTTGTGTCTGAAAATCTTGGGTGCTCTGAATGCTAATTTATAGTGTCGAACATTGTTAATGCATATTCCTAGATCCCAAGCAACTCATCCATCCTTATTATCAACCACATATTCATCTCAACACAACGGTCTTTAAAACTCTCTGTTCCAACATTCATAGTCTGAGACCAAACAAGATTTTCTTCAACATTTTAGTCCACAACTCACATGTGCATGCTGTAAAGGCATCATTTTTAGTTTTTCATTAGATTCCTCTACACGAACCAATACGAACCACCGATAAAAAAAAACTCGATGTGATCTTAGAGTTGCAGCCATGGATGGCCCCATTTCTGTTTTGTTAAGTTTAGCTGCTACAGTATTAATGGGTCTTGTACAACAAGTGGAAAGACTTGTCGCTGAATACCATGAGTTAGTCTTCTCTGCTTGTTCTTCTGTGCTAGACTATATGTGAGCATGTCACAAATACAATTGATAATAAGAATTACATTTCCAATGGTTTTATCACAGAAGTATTGACACAATGTAAATACATTGTACAATGCTATAAGATCGCATTTTTTCTTTTTTCTTTTTAGGGTTTACTAATGATGACAACGAATCAAGAATCTAGAGAAATGTAGGAAAGTTCAGTGTGGATTTGTACTGCAGTTACTGGCCATTATGCAAACGTTATTTAGGCTTTCATCAGTGTTTGTAATCAAAGCCCAGGTTTTAGATTCACACTTTCTCTGCCTTGCTCAAGTGTCCCATAAGCGCTGACTGAGCCAGCATTAGGGTGTGGCATTATTGAAATTTAGACTGGCGTTATTGCTTTATGAAAAAAAAGACTAGAAAAGCAATATACAAATGCAAGTCTAAGTTCATATATGCTATAAAAAAGCAATTCTAAGTCCATTTACGTGGCCACAATGTACAGGCAGCAAGCGCTATTTTACACAAGACATGCAGAGATCAATAAATCAGATCAATGAACTGGTAGTAGCTGCCCTTTAAATGTCTCCTCACCGCTGCCTTTCACGTTTATATTTTGTTAACTTTGCAAAAGCCCTGGGTTGATATCTCACCGTGATATGGTTTTGGCCTGGCTGCTCTTTGTGGATCAAGTCGGTAGCAGACTTGCGTATTGTGTTGGATGGTTAGTTTTAAAAAGGGAGTGGAGATTTGTGGGGTGTCCATCTTTAGTCCTGACTTGTTTATGCAGAGCTTAAAAATCACTGTTCACATTCCCCGGTTCTCCTTTTTCATTTGGTTTAAAACCAAAGAATCACCAAAGAGCTGCACTTGCATTCTTTATGTTAACGAGAGCAGACGTCTTACTGCAGTTAGCTACATGGGTATTTACTAAGACTGTACAAAGAAGTTTGAGGCTTCATTCATAATGTTGACTACAGCTCCCTGCTGCTATGGGTCAGTTATGGGTTCCACATAAGTCTATGTCATGAGGTTCTTGTAGGGAGTCATATAAATTTAGAAAGGGCCTCCATACTTACTAAATGTTTGGGAGGACCCTTTAAATTAATATACCATTTTTAAAGTTTCAAGAATTACATGACATCTTTGACCCAATGTGAAATGGACGAGGGGGCACGTTGTTTCCATTTTAAAATGATCAAACTTTTAGCAAGGAGTATTGACCACATAGGCTTTATTTGGTAAGAGAGCACTGGATTCCCCTGATATTAAGCCAAAGAGTTAACAGATTGGGTCCGGGTCAAATTGAGTTACAAACATCTAACTTTAAGCTTTAAAATACTTATCCAGAAGGTAGAGAGATTCGAACAGCCAGAACATGTGTATTAAGTCTGCTGGCTGGCCTTTACATGGTGGACATAATGGATCAATGTTAGAATTCATCTTTGCCAATATAGCATGAGTGTAATGAGCCCTGTGCACCACTTTTAGCTGAATTAAGTTATGTTTAGTGGACGTTGATGATGTAGGTATCAAGTCTGAAATAGAGTCCCATTGGTCATTTGTTATAACCACCCCAAGATCTGAGTCCCAGACCATTCTTAAGTTTTCAAAGGAGTGTGGGTTGATGTTGTAAATTAGTTTGTAAATCTGGGATATCAACCCTCTACTGTTCGAATTCAATTCAAAGAGGCTGTCATCATGTGGGTTCATGGGCTTATCCGGAAATCAGTCAAATGTCTTTCGTACGAACCTCCTGATCTGCATGTAACGGAAAAAATAGTTTCTTGGTAAGTCATAGATTTGGAATAATTTGAAAAATGATGCGAATGTATCTTCTATTTATACATTATTGCATGGTGATTTTAAGTGTTCTCTTACAGGTTTGCATTTGAGGGTGACATAGTCAAGATAAAGGATGCTTGCCCAAGTCTGAGGCTACAACTCTCTTCCATGGTTGATGACTTTCACATAATGCGGTTGGAAAGTACTAAAGATATAAACCTCCAGGACATACAGTAAATACTGTTTCCAACTGCAGAGTAGTCCACACTCTACTTTAGAAAGTTTGTAGTGGCAAAGAAAGGACATAGTTCATTTAAAACAATGCACTTCAGTGACTTTCTTCTACAGCTATATGGATTGGTAAACAAATCATTCTCAAATTATGCCGGGATGGCTCATTTTCTTATTGAGTCCCAGGTGCCGCTATTTTAATCATTACCTAATTGTCTGGCTGCTCAATCGACAGCATAGAGACCTCCCACTCTGATTCTGCTGACTCTGGCAGGGCCTCCAAGATCTGGGTTAACCTTTCGATGTCCATTGACGCTCCACAGGCTGATGATGATTGATCGAGGTGGCCCTTTCTGTTAGATAATACCTAATCAGCGTTCAGAGTAATTTGTGTAAATGAGACCTCATTATTGATGGTAGGCAACTTTAGGAGCTTTCATGCACGTTGAATCTAAACAGGGATTGGATCAGCAATAAAACTTTGTTTTGTGCCTCCTGCATCTCCTGCTTGAGATTGAGGGCAGGCAGGCTGGTTGAACTGTTGAATGGCAAATAAGTGGGAGAAGATGAGTTGACAGAGTGCACATAGAGAATGAGAATACCTGCATACAATACCGTGGACCTACTAAAAGGGTATTAGCCTAAATGTTGAATGGCTTGACTATTCTCACTATTTAATTTTGTCAGTAAGATTACCATGCAAAACAATAATAGCAATATCTTAATTAGGCAAATAATGTTCCTCCGTGCTTCCTGAAGCTTTCTTACCATTTACATATTCCTCATTATGTGACTTAAATTTGTTCCTTCTTATCTTAATTGAGCTATCTGTGATGAACCAGGGGAAAATAATTTTCCTCTCCATAAAACGACTTACTCTCAATCCATTCTGTCAGCACCCTGGTGGAATAAGTCCAAGCAGGGTATTTAAATGATAATAGAGCGTGTGGGTGCTTGACAAGCCGTCTATGGTGGAGATTATGAAAAGTAACTATTATATGCAGCTCTTTACAAATTTCAACTCCAGTGGAAATGACAGCCAAAAGACAGACAAAAGTCATCATCTGGATAGCAGTGCCCATGGATAATAAGCCTGCATTGGATATACACCATTAAAATCATATACAGTACCGTTACAGTACGAGTACCTTTTTCATAAAAAGACATCTGACCCATCATCTGGTTGATGTAGCTCCAAGTTTATCACCAGGTGCTTGCCATTGCAATATTTTACTGTAAAATCAAAGTGAATGCTTCAGGTGCTGCTGTTTCTGAGATGTTGATGTTGGAGGATGGATGGATGCCCCAAGGACAAGGCCCAGTCCTGGCCCCTGTAGATGACGCTCTGCCCCTCCAGTCACAGCACAAGGCCCGGGCTCTGACATGACGACACCATGCCTTGATGATGATTGATCATGTTGTTTTCTTCATTACTTTAACCCAATCAGTGCTTGCTGTAATTTGAGTGATGATGGCTCATTATTGGCAATTGCAGAGTTTAAGGGCTTCTTTATTTTACCCTACCATTGGACCCTTTGGGACAGCATTAAAGGATCAATGATTTCCCTCTTTTTCAGAATACACAATGCTGGCTTGGAAATCCTATTTCAACTGTGAAGTTCAAATAAATGGCCTGTAATGTGTACTGAGGGTGGGTTGTCATTACAAAACACTTGTAAAAGACATTGGTGTTATTTTGAAGCTTGAAAATCCTGTGATTCCTGAAAATAAAACTAATAATTCACTGCAGTCAAATAAGAGACCAGAGGACCATCTCACTGACTTTGATAATCTTCTACTTGGTTTGATCAATACATTATGAATTAAATATAGTGGTGCAAACATACCAGTAGATAATACGCATATTTATAATCTAATTTCAATATAATTAAAGTAAATGGACACTAACTAAATATATAAATACTAAATTTGAAGTGGTGTGGGGCACTTTATTTCAGATCTGTTAATGAGCAACTCATTAGGCATACAACACTTCAATTATACTGATTACTGCAGCAGATGTACTTACTTTTAATAATTCAATTAATTACAGACTTGTGTACGATCATGGTTGAAACCTAATTTCATAATTCTCTTTAAATCTGAGGCAGGTGTTTTACCTTTGCTGCACATTTGAACATGAATGATACAACAAAAAACTAAACTAAACTTGTGCCTTATTTAATGTGGCATAGTTTTTTGAATGCAATCTTTTATTTGATGCAGACCTTAACTTCTTTGGGTATAATTATCATGAATATTGTAATGCTTGCATTCAATACTTAAATATAGAATTGTAAACCTTGAGTAAATCAACAAATTACTGTATGTTACTGCTTATCATTATAAGATAATAGACTTTAGGTCTATAATATTTGTGCAAAAGCGTATTAACTCCATACTTTTAATCAAGTCTAAGACATTTTCAAAATATTAATTTATTCATAAAATCACTCTAAATAAATAGGACATATGTATGTTCATACATATTATATTACATTTTGATAATAAAATATACTAAATACAA
The DNA here is from genome assembly GCF_027596085.1 of Anoplopoma fimbria. NCBI lineage: Eukaryota > Metazoa > Chordata > Actinopteri > Perciformes > Anoplopomatidae > Anoplopoma > Anoplopoma fimbria. Next base: position 3,022,286 of record NC_072467.1, on the reverse strand, counting down.
TCACTACCTTACTATATACAGTAAATTAATATACAAGTTTCTGTTTGAAGACATTAGTCACCCTCATGTTGTGAATCTGTGTGTTCTGGTACACAACTTTGTCATTATATGTTTGTCTGATGGTCTGACAGTGGAAATTAAAATGTAATTTCTTCACAGAGCTCCATGTTTGTTAAGCTCCAGCTGGATGCTTATAAGCTTTGACACACATTTTGCGTCGCTGATAATCAGCTATTGATCTCAACCATACAGATGTGGCAGTAAAAGACAAATAATCAAATAGCGCAGCTATTAAAAAGAATATGCAAAATATGACAGCTTAATTAAAACAAGTGTGCTGATCACAAGCGAAATGACATTGAGCTGTGATAGAGATAGACATCGAAATATCACCACTGTTGATATCTGCAGATAATAAAAAGATGCATTACCATTTCTAAAGCTGAATGCTGCAGTTGAACACTACGTCTATAGAAGCAGTGAAGTATAAAGGTACATCTAAATGAAACTGTTTTTGAGGTAAATTGGGATCATATATTCTTAGATTAGGGAACCAATGCGATCTGACCTTTGTAATAAATACTGTGCAGGTGTTTAACAAAACAATCACAGCAAAGAGCATTTCCAATTTCACTCGATGCCAACAATCAATCATAGGTCCAAAGATGGGACATAGCAATAAAGGCACCTGCAAAACCATTAATGAGCCTTTCTAGTGCTGAGAGTCACAGATGCTGAGAGAGACCCAAGCAGGGGAATTGTAAAGAAAGGTCATGCCACAACTTTACACAGTCTGATCAGAATCAATACAAAATTTGGAGATAGAATATCAGCAGTGCTCCAAGATTCAGTGGCAGATGGGGTGATTAATCATGCTAACACTTTAGTATTACTTCTATTACTCTTAGGGTCACAGCATATGTGCAAAGGACACATTATCTGCACTTTGAAAATCAAATATTAAAATAAAGTGTTACGTGTTCTAAACTATTTTCATGTTGTGTTTCTTTAAAGTGTTGCACTTCAAGTTGAGGCCCCCGTAATGACCCTACTATCACACACTTGTGAAATCTAGTGCATAAAAGAATTATGCGAGACACATGAAAGATCTGCAGCAGTGAAGTCTATAACAATTCTTGTTTGTAGCCTTGACAATGTTGATCCTGTGAGGCACTAATGCCCTGAATTAGAGCAGATGAATGGGCCACTCTGCTGGTCATGACAGGGTTTCACTAGCCATCTAGTCTTTCCCTTTTCATCTTATTCCCTTTGGTGAATCCCTGGTCCAAATGTTGTCCCCTTTCTTCTGGTCTCAATTTCTGTTCATCAAAAGAAAGGTGAACATATGTCGAAAATCCTGTGGCCTCAGCCACAACATACTGTGTCATTAGAGCTGAAATTGGAGGGTTGTACTGCAAAAATGCACGTGCAAAAAAACACACATACACATATCAAACATATCATAATAGCGGATAAAACACAAAAATGTACAGCACGTATATAGAGATACAAGCATGTTCACACACACACACACACACACACACACACACACACACACACACACACACACACACACACACACACACACACACACACACACACACACACACACACACACACACACACCTACATGCAAGAAAACACACACCCAGTGGACACTGGCACACACACATACACTGAGGTATTTGATGTCCTCCCTGTTTGAAGCCAAATTCTTGTTATCACTGCTAGCTATATACCCTGCTCCATTTCCAAGGTTTTTGAGGAGAGTCCAGGGCTTTCATCTGAGAGCCACCGTCTATACAGAAGCCAACAGTCTAAGAACCAGTGACATACTGACTGATGGTTAACATTCCAAAACCCTTCCCTTGTATTAATACATGAAGACACACTCCCTTTCACAGGCACTTTAAGAACTATGCAAATCTGACTCCCCCTGTCTTCAATCATTATCTATATTTAACTTATAGATGACCTTTATCATCACTTTATTAAATCTTTATGCCCCTACAACGCACCTCAACCAACAGCACCCCTCCCCTCTCTGCACTAACATCCAGTCCTTGTAGCTCTGTAGAGAACCACTTTACAGACAAGACAGAGTAGGTAGACATTAGCCATTAAGCCTTGTTGCAGCCATTTCCTGTCTCACATTAGCAGAAGCTTGGATTTTGAGCAGCAGGGACTTAAGGAGGGCGATGGTTCCACTTGTATAAAACATCTGGGATGTGGGAGTGGGCTTCACGAATGTTCCAGCTGCTGAATGTTTTTCATTTTTCACTTCAGTGAAAGGTCCTTTTCCAAGTCCTGCATTTTTAGACAACCTTAAAAAAGGAACCACAAATGACTTACCATACTTACGGTAATGATCTAGTCAGTGAGAGAATCAATACAAGCTCAAATAAGATGATGTAATCAAAAACAATTGTAAATTAGCCATTCTGTTTCCTCTGGAAGAAGTAGAGAGTTCCTATAAGGGATAGAACACATGTATTGTGTTTTGAATTTGAAATTAAACTGCATTCTTTTACCATTATTATTGTGGGTCGGTCAACTTTGAACACTATTTAAAAGGCAAAACAGTCTTTCATACAGCTAATATATTTGCTAAGATAATGGAATATATTTTGCTTATAACCAATTTTAGAATGCCACCGTGTTTGAGCTTTAATATTTTTCTAATGCTTGAATGAAATGAATGTATTCTGGTGAATAGTGAATACTAATCAGAATGCTTGTTAACATCCTCCGGTATGTAGCAACTGCAAACCATGACATTTCTCTTTCCTCTTGCAGAGGAGGTTTATGTAAAAAACAAAACTGGATAATGACACATAGCTTTTAGATAATTTTCTCCATTTTAGACTCTCTGGCTCTCCATTCCCTCAAACAAGCGCTGTCAAGATGCTGAGCGATTAGTAAACAGTGTGATTTTGTGTTAAAGTTGAACCCTATGCAAATTGACTTCATCTTGGCAAGCAAATCCACTGATTGCAACAATTCTATTGAAATTATTTTATTGTGGTGTGAAATTTTGCAGGGCCCTAAAGCTAAAGCCAGCAGTTTACACCTCTCAATGACAAGTTAGTTTCAAATATTAGCAAGTTCACAAGAGGACGGAACAATAATTCTGCTGTTTGTATTTAGAGAGGCCTGTATCTCCCTGAAAACAAACCCTTCTAAACATGATGAATATCGATTCCAATGCAGTTTGCAATCCTACAGAAGACAGTAGGATTAAGGTTAGATATATGCCACCACCGTTATATGGATGGGCAATGGTTTGCTTTAAAACCCACTGCTGACCAGTAAACATTACTTGAAGAAGTTCATACAAGCCGAAGAGGTAGCAAGACACAGAAATGTTTTCTCAACATTCCTTTAGACACCAGCCCAAATTGTAATATGGTTAATTTGCATCTTGTCCTCAACACACACACACAACTAATAACTTACCTTTTATATGCAGCCTATTAATGTGTGAATAATTGAACTAGACAACGGCAGAGACAGAAAAATAGAGCGCTAAAAGCAAAGAGAGAGAGAGAGAGAGAGAGAGGACAGGGTAGGGGTTGAGGGTGTACTTAACTCTATTGTTCTAAAAATGTTCACTTCCTTTTTGAACACATATTTGATTTACTATTTGGCAGGATTTCAATGCACTTTTACCCTCCATTTTCAGCAGAGGAGGAGTTAGTTGACACTCTCGATTCAGAACTCCACCAAAAGCTGAGGGGATCCCTGGAGAACCACTCATTCATTCAGCATTTCCATCAGCCCATTAGACTGGCCATCAGCCAACATAACTGCTTCCTGTTTCTCTAAGACACCTTTTTCATCCTCAGTATAATTCAGTTGTTTGAGAAACTTCCAATGGGGAGATGTAGTAGATTACTTTAGCCTGAGGATTCTTACACATTTAACAAAGTGAAACTGAACCAAATATCAGGAGAATGGTGGAGCATTCATTCCTGCAATTCATCCGCTACTCAAAAGCACGAGGATTGGATTTAGATTTGAATTTATAGCCCGAGCTGTACTGGAGTTGTTGTAGAAGTGCTTCAATGTGGATCATAAGTGAAAAAGTAAAGGGTCAACACATGTAATTGGATTTCACAGATGCAACCATTTCCACTGACTTTCTCTTTGAAAGCTGAATACAGTGTGAGTGCATTACTGACTGAAAGTAGACACCCTCTTTATGATATACAGAAATAATAGTATCACTTCTAGTAATGCAAATGCTGGACTATTCATAGTGACTGTGAGTAAAATATCACACATATTAAAATGTTACCAAGTCCTAAGTTAACAGGGAAAAGTCTGAATCATTGGCATGGAGTCATATTTTAAACTTAAATCAACTGCATGAATTGAACATTTTGAAAACAAATTTTGGAAAGTTCTGTCAGAATGTGTATCACATTAAATGGATTTTGCAGTAGCAGTGCTATTATCTCATGATACTACATCACATACTGTATGTGCTGTTAATGGAAACCAAAAGATGATTGCTATTACATGTATACAAGCTGCACATTAGCCAAATTGAAGTATAGAGGGTGAAAACAGAAAAACAGAATAGTGTTTTTTATACATGTAGGGCATAAATTATGTCCGATCGTGCAAGCTTGATGCCACCGTCGAACAGCTAGTCAATGGAGAGGGCAGGGAGAAGCAATGGAGCGAAGTAATGTGTAATCTTACTACTCAATGGGCTGTGCCCAGCAACGGGCCTCTGAATGCTGGAAGTGTCAGAGAGATAAATAGCAGAGTGTCCCCCTCGAAAAACATGATTAATACCCCGCCTGGTGACGCTGCTGAAGATGAAGTGGGAGCAGCTGGCTCAGGCAGCGTAGGCACGCAGGGAGAGGTGGGAGGGGGGACGGGAGCGAGCGCAGCGGAGCAGAGAGGGCAAAGAGTAGGACACACTGGCAGCTATGGGGAAGGAAGCAAGGCAAGGGCAATCCGGGCCACCATAGGCACAGGGAACCCTACCTCCCCTTATCTCCCTGTCTATGCAGCTTTATTCATTTCCCACCCTTTTTTTCGTCATGGTTTAGCACTTAAATAATCTGAAGCTACTCAATTACCTTAGAATGCGTGTTATTTGTGAACAAACACATGCAGGGCTTCAGTAACATCACTTTCTGCATGAAAGTTGAAGGCTGTGTCTTTTAATTATACAATTCTTACAGGAAATCAAGGCCACCAGGAAATTCATCTCAATTCAATTAAGCAGCCCGACAGTTCATAACCTTGCCATTTATGCCATCCGGAATATAACGTAATATCCCACTAATATATTGCGTTTAACCATTTTCATGAGCTTTATTATCATGAGTGCATAGAGGTTAGAGCTGCATGTGGTCATGTACTGCAGACACTGCTGTACTTTCTCAATGCAAATTTCAACACACCCCTAAAAGTGCATATTGCATTGTTTAACACCGTTTTTCCACATGTTTTTTATAGCTTTGTAACCACTCCTACAAATCAACCTACACCTCTCAATGGTAACTCAACAGACAAAGTTTTGCCCGTCATTAAGAAACACAGTTACTGTTAAGTACAGTATCCCCTGCTGAGTGAGGCCTGTTTCAGTGGAAACAGTTGAAACTCTCAAAACACAGTACCCAACACATGGACTTATTGGGTCTGTTCTGTTGTGTAAGTAAACATGTCGAGGGGTGGGCTACTTTTTCATGGTTCAGGGGCCCCAACCCTCCCCTCACACAATTAACTTTTCCAGTGTAATGAGATGATTGATATGCTGGAAGTGTGTGCTTTAAGGAGATATTAATCATTCCCTCTGGTAATTTTAATCATGCGTTCCATCATCCCCAGCTGCTGAGGATCACCTTCCTAGCAAACAAAGGGCGGCCACGCCACTTGCATAGTCATTCTGTTCTAGTTTAACTTTATTTTGTGCTGGTTCCTCCCATCTGTTCGCACAAGCCTCCACAGCCCACGTTGCACGTTGACAAGCTGGGGAAGCAGTGTGTGGGTGGGTGATTGTATGAGTGTGTGTGTGTGCATGTATGTGTGTAAACTTTAGAAACACAGGCATCTTTGAAATGGTAAATCTAATCCTCCAGGTCCATGACTAGCTGGTACACCGCCACCAGCCACCTCCACCAACACGTACAGTAATGCATACAAACAGCGGGCAGGCACACACACCACACACACACACACACACACACACACACACACACACACACACACACACACACACACACACACACACACACACACACACACACACACACACACACACACACACACACACACACACTTAGAGTCTGAAACACACACAATCATTATGACACACTTACTGGTGCACGCACAAAGAGATGTATAGACAAGCACATATACAAACACACACATACACCACAAGGTGTGGACAATATGTCAGAGCAAAACATAATTTGGCATTTGAACCAATCACTATTATTGGAAGTATAAAGAAATGCTGCAGGGAATATTTGTTGAGATGACAAACAACTTGGAAACTCTTTCTCTCCCTTGACTGCTTTGAAAGTCAAAGAGACTTATATATTCCCAAAACACTGATTAGTTCATGTTGAGTGCCTCCATTGTGCTGTACTGTACCTCTGTGTTGTTGTTCCATGTTTTCACCCAAGGCTATGTAAGATTTGGAAGGGTATTCCACAATCAAAGGCATTTCTCCTATGACTTTTTTTCAGCTGCTGTGCTGTCACAGTCAAGGCCACGGGGAAGCTAGTGGTGACCCAGCAGTGCTTACAAACACAAAACAGTACAACTCTGACTATGTTAAAGCAGAAAGTGTACCTCTCTCTGTGGGACATACAGAATCTGAGCCGGGAGGCAGGAATCTGCAATATAAACCATAAAGAGAATAATCTGATCCAGTAACAGAAATGTTAAACAATAATAAATAATGCATAATGTGAGGACTGTCAGTAAAACATCAGAGTCAGTCAAGGATTTATTATTTCCCCAACCAGCCTCGGTTTTGCTACAAGAGGTGGTAACAAGACATAGACGCTCCAAAAAGTTTGACCAAAAATGCTGCTCAAACCAGCTACAGCTCAAAACTTCCGGCTGACAAGCGTCGTAAATGCATGCTTAATCATGTACAAACTTAATGACAACCAGCTGACAGATATTCCATCATCAATGCAGAAGTTTTTGAAAGTTATTGAAGGGGGCTTGTCTGGTTGTTCACAGATTAGCATTGCTTGCATGCGCGCAGAGGCCAATGCAAAGTAGATAGGTTAATCCCCAGGACGAGTTGATAGGACACATCCCTAAATGCTCTGAGCTTCGCTGCTTCTAAAACCCATTAATTGTGCCCAATCTGAAAAAAGTGATTTAATTTTACATTCAGCCTCATCTGTTATCTGTGGCACACTTCTGCAGAGTACATAAAGGTAATAGAGGGGCTATTCCCCACTTATTATTTAATAATGATGAATGAATAGGCTGGGAAGTGACAGGTGTTTAGACGTTATGTCGCTAGAAAGGCATCTATTTGCAGCTTTCCTGGAAATCAGTTCATACCTGGGGATGTGCAAACTTTAGTGTGCTGTCAGTTTCAGTGTTAACAAGAAATACTGTACAGTAGCATTATACCTCAAGTCTAAAGAAAACCCCAACATATCCATAGGAGTTTGAAGAGAGCTAAGCATGTCTTTTCTGGTACATTGAGATTTTTTTTAAAATATTTACTGAATCCTTGATGAACTTCTTACTCTACTTATAAGCACTTACGAAGGCCTTTTTTTTCTCAGTCTAAAATGCTTCAGTTGCTTTGACTGAGGTTTAAACTTAGCACAAATGTATGAACAAATATAAAGTTAAAACATGTTTTAAGTGTAACTTGGTTACAACAAGTTCATTTGGGGAGTCACCATGTGTGAAGATCAATACTGGAGATTTATGAGGCCAAAATGAACGCTAATTATGTGAGACACCTTTCAACCTGGCAGGTGTGCTTTCACAGGCTACAACAGTATTTCATTTTAAACCAGTGAAAGTTTTGTCAGTGCATTTAATAAACCTCTATTCAAAAGCATTACACATGTTATTATGACTTCCTGCTTATCACAAATCTAAATTGTGTTGATAGAGCAAATCACCTTATAGAAACGGTTTTGTAAAGGGTGCTTGTAAAGAAAACATGATGACTGCTGGCTGGCCCTCATTATTTCCACCTTGCTTTATCCTGGCACTTCTGCTCCACTGCATGACTAAAAGACAATTAATCCTAATAATCAGGGCTTTAGCCATCATTCCTCATTCTGGCAGGCCTCTTTTTCCATAGGGGCACAGAGGGAGTGCCTGAGCCATGGATCTCTGCTGCACAGATGAACCTTTACAGATGTTGAGTGAGCAGCGCGGTTAATCGCTTAGCCATCTCATGGCCCTCACACACGTACAAAAATGGAAAACTGAAGGTGGCATTTCATCATGTCATGTCTAAGGCTGAATACAAGACTGTCTGGACGTGATATTTATATATATATATATATATTTGGTTTGGTATTCTAAGCAATGTCATGCTAACAGCAAAATAAGAACCTTAATAATAGAAATATAGGAATGTGGGCGCCTGTTAAAGCTTGCCGTAAGGAATCGGTCCAACATGTTGGCACTGGTTGTTTTAGCCTCAGTAAACAAGATATATGTTTAAATATATATCATTGAAACCTCTCTGCTGAGGCAACAACTCTTAAAATAAGCAGGATGCATGCTGGCACTCGTGCCGCAAATGTGCATATCCTTTTGTCAGCAGTGCCAGAGCATAGTGACACCCTTTCATATCGCAGCAGAAAGGCTCTGATGCAATGTTTGACTTATCAGCATGGGGACCTAATCTTCTCAAATTAGAGCCCAAATGTTTGGTGAGTGATACAGGCCCAGTGTGTGGAAGCAGAGGGAGTGCTATGACCGCCGCAGACAGGAGGCCCAGGCAAACAAGCAGATGCTATGGGGCTGCTTTAGATGCGGAAGAGGAGGAAAATCACCATCACAATGCAGCAATTATGGCTGTCTCAAATTCACTAAGCTGAAGCACAGTATGTTCTCACAGAGTCTCAGCAGCACTCACAGCATCCCACACAACAAGCTCATTAGGACAGCACATCCTCCCTCTGATTTAGGATGGAGGAATTAATGCAACAGCACCTGGTCTCTTAGAGCCATCCATCCTGCCGTATACAGGCGGCCACGCTCAGGTTATGCATTATCTTCTTTAAAAGCGTGAAATGTGGCCACCCCTGCTCAGTTTTAAGCTACACCTCTCTTTTTCCAGAGTGCTATGTGAGGGGCAGGCATATTAATCACACTCACAGCCACTAATGCTAACAATCAGTCAACACAGTTGGCCAGGCTCTCCATCTCTGGTGACAGGGAGGTTTGTCCTGAGGCCTGCTGATTCGTCCTGCTATGTCTGCCTCTAGGACAAAATACACAACACAGGCAGACATTTCCTCCTGCAATACCCCGACATCATATCATTTTGTAAATTAGGGAAATGCTGAAAATTTACATAAGCTGTGGTTTGCTAGAGTAGTTGTAAATGGAAACATTATAATAATTCTAATAAAAACGATACCCATTAATGTTGAAAACCCCCCCAATAATGTGCAAATGAAAGACAGCACATCCCAAGAACAGATACAGTTTGGGAAAACTAATTTGTTATTGATTTTCTACAACATGCCTACAACATATGTCAAATAGTCAAGTTTTGATAAACTAACAGCTGGCTAGTTCAACTGAGAGGAAACTTCCTACTGAGCAAGAATGATCTCTCCCTGAGTGTCATCCGCCAGCAGCATGAGGCAGAACCAGCATGTTTGGATTCCTACTGTACAACAAGAATGTGGCTCCTCTTGTCAACTTCAAGCTGACAAGTGTAACATTGACACAAATTAATACAAAACCTGCACAATTAATTTCATCCTGTGCTCCAGCTTACAAAAAACAAATAAATTAACACAACATTCTATGAATGTGCTGAGTGGATGTATATGTGTGTGCGTAGTTGCTTATGCAAGTCTGGGGGTTTGTTATTTTTTTTCCATTGCTCAAAAAGAAATGCTAATTATTGGGCTTCAGGTAGCGTAAAATGTACAGCTGTGGTGACTGTCAGTGCTCGATGGACTATTGAGCTGGTGTACGTCTTGACAGTGGGTGGTGTCTCTCGCTCTCATCCCAGGAATCACCAAGTGGCATTGCCATCTTCTGCCAACGTCAATCAGCAGGTTGCTTTAAAAGCACAAGGGAATAAAGCTATACCTGCCATTCTGTACTTAAACCATTCCCCCCCTTTACTGTCTGTGAAACGATAAGCTAAAACGTCAGTGTATGTTGACCTGTACTGAATTCAAGGTTTCTGTGTCCTATAAAATGCCTCACGGTGTCATAGGATAGGTTAGTTGGTAGTTAGAATCAGTTTGATACTTAACTTGTTTAAACACTAAAGGTGAGCCTTAATGTTTCAATTTTAGATCCCCTCACCTTCACTGGTAATAGCCAGATGGCAGCGACAGTCCGTGCACAACACTTATAAGTGGGGTCTGCTAGCAACAGCTGCCTGCTATGTTCCACTGCTCTACATGACTGTATACCACAAGTCACTGCTATTTGTTAATAAGAATGTTTACTCTCCATATTGATGTTGAACCAGATTGTTGGATCTTGGAAACAAACTTTATAGACCAGCTTGATGTCAACTTTGATTACTTTATTTCTGAAGAATTCCAGATGTTTGAGTCTTCACTCGAGGGGATTGGCGGTACATGCACTGACAGAATTTGGACCCATGGGCTGTCGCAAGGTAGAGTAAATATATGCACTCAGGGTAACATCTGAAAGATGATTGAAGATGTGTATTTTATCAATTCATTATAATAATATTTCATAATAATCACTTGTAAGTCTATCAAGAGAAAAAAAAATGGCCTCCAATGATTTGAGTGTGACATGGATCATTCACTGTGAGAATAACTGATCGCTGATCATTTGATTGATGGATTAATATTTCAGAAATATTGTTATTTAAATATGGCCATCACCTGCAGCAAAAAACAGATCTGCCAATAAAGATGAATGTATTCTCATGGTTATTGGTAAATTAATTCAAATGCCTTGGTGCAGAATGTGCTGCGGCTGACAACATGGAAGACAAGTGGAAGTGTGTCCTGCAATAGACCCATCGCTGCTGCTTTTTGATGATACACGTTTGATGCTGTTTGAACTAAAGTCAAGCTGTTTCATTGATTGCTGAGAAATTCTCTTTCAAGCCTCTACTTTTGACAAGAAAAGACTTCCAACATGTTGTACTCTGCCACTGTCTGTGCACATGACATTACTCCTGGAGTGATTCAATATACTGCATACTGTGTAAAGTTCCACAATATGCCTCATATTATGAGAGAGCACAGATGGTCAAGAAGGTTAAGAATCCTGTCTCTTGATTTTTTAGACATTTTCAGAGGGAAAGAATAATGTGGTGCACATTCCCCAAGTTAAGGATCCATTGGCCCCCCAATTTGGCCCTGACTCTGCTAGCTGTTAAGTGATAGGTATGGTAGCAGGGTGGATCAACAAACTGCCATGGATCTAGGTACAGTAGGAGGCAGAAATGTTTGGCTATGACGCATGACCAACTTCTAATTTAGGGACAAGGAAGATCTCCTCGATGCTCCACTGTCTCCAGAGAGTCACCAGGGTTAGAACATGACTCAGTGATTACAGAGTCTAGAGTCTTTGCTAGCTCTACATATGGTTAACCCTGAGCTCAACCACTGAGATCAGAAGAGACCAGTCATACAAATATGTATAATATCAGGTGCAAGGAGGTTAAAGTGGCTGAGGTCAGCATCCAAGCTCCGACTTGCTGTGTGTTCAAAAAGAGGGACCACCACTGTGACTTTAGGTGGGGAGGATTGCTCTGTTGCTAACCTTTATGGCTAATATGTGGGGAGGCAATTTATAGCAGGGCCAAACTGCCGCCCATCTCATTACGTAGCCACCCTGCCACTACTTAAGTAATTGACCCTTTCTCTAAGTCCTGTCCCCTGCTGGTACACCGTCAAACTGACAGAGCTACCATGGAGCCCACACTGTCACTAACTGCACTCTCTGAATAAATATTATCAAATTTTTGAAAAAGCATAGAAACGATTTTATGGTCAGACCAGGGTCCGACCACTGATCCACAAACCTCCATCTGATCCACAAGCCTCCATCATTGTTATACCTGGAATAAAGCACTTCTCGCTATTATATATATTATATAAGTCTTATTTTTACATTTAAATGCAACACCAGAAAAGGTGTTGTTTATTGTTGCCATACCACAACTGTAGTTTTAGTAAATTGCCACCCAGTTGGTAGTTGAATTTTATGTCTTATAATTTGTTTATTGTAATATTGTTTACTGTTTATATAAACGAAAAATACTGGTACAAAATACACACCAAAAAAGTTTTCAGCTCTCCCAAGAACCACTGGTGCATAGCACCCAAGGACATGTATGTTGTGGTATTTCAGTTGTATTCATAAGGCCTTTTCGGACAATGAGTATACACTGGAATGTGCTACAATTGTAAAAGGAAAAAAAGGATGAAAAGAAAATAACTCACTTCTCTGAAAAGCCACAAGGATGTAAATCCGATCAGAGCCCCTCAAAAAGACTGAAACTCACAACTTGTATGTTGTATATGGACAAGAAGAGTACTCAATAATTCAAACAAATCTTAACACTGCACAGGTCGGACCCTGGACCTTCGCTATGATTGGCCAGTCTCTGTTCGAGAGGCCTTAGCAAAGGGTCAATTACTGGTTGTTAGGTTCGAACTATTGCCCATGAGACGTTACAGAGAAAACCGTCTTGTGATTTTGGCATGCCAAAATGCTTCTTGTTACCATTTTAAGTTATCCATGAGGAACCTGAACCCTCACTTCCTGAGTGTCAGAACAGTTTTTGTATATGATAACCTACTAACTTCCCAACTCTGTGATCACAGCCTCCCAATGAGTTGCCCTGCCTTCCCAACCATTGCTGAATACTTAGTGGATAAAGAGTTGAGCAGGGTTGAAAAGGCCCATTGTGATAGCATGACATTTTTATTGTGCAGTGATGCAAAGAGGAGTAAGCCTATTGAGCCCCATTAGTGGTTTCAGCCAATAATCATAAAACTACAGTTACAATGGACTACTATTGTTTCTCAACATTAGAATACATTTGGCCATCACATAATATCCGTCAATCATCTTATAGATACAGCGATCTCTTCAATCCTTTCTGTGGTGGTGAGGTTGTAATGCTCATTCTCTGAACGCTCTCAACATTATGTCATGGTATTACTGTAAATGCATTAGGTATGTGTTGCACAGTTCTTTGTTTGTACAGTTCACAGTTCACTGCAGACATACATGCCATCGATCATGTACAGTTGAGTTACACTGAGTCACACTTGCCGAGTCAAAGTGCACAACAGGGAGATGTTAAAAGTAAGCTGAAAAAAGGGAAAATGTAAAACATAGCATATGTAGTGGAGCAGGATTGAAACTCACTTGGCTGATTCCGTCGCCCGAGGGAGAGCTAACACTAAAATGCTCTTTGACCATGAAATGGCCCTGCCTGGTAATGGTGGTTAATGGGTGTACGGTGCAGTGGTGCCGCGGCTAGGCAGGAGGGAGACCTAACAGGGGCATCCTGCCTGCTCCAGTAGTCCCCATCCAATGAAGGAAAAGGGGAAGGTTGGGATAGTAGTGGTGTTTTGCTTGAAATTATAAATGTCAATGTGCTGTATGTGTGATGGGTAAATTTAGAGCATCAACAAAAATAAAGGGACATTTGTTGGGTCAGAAAGCAAGAAACAACAAAAAGTACAGTCTCCTTTTCCACAAATAAGCACTAATGAAGACATGGTGAAGCCAAGCTGCATAATGGAAAAATATGAATTATTTAGAAAAGAAGTAAGTGTGATATGCAAGACATATTTTGCATCCTGAAGCACTGGTACAGAATAAAACTAATCTTTTGCTAAATGAGCCTTCCCTTGTAAAGGTCACAAAATTATCAATACCATATTCACTATCATAATTCAGTCCCTAAACCCATCAGCTATCTATCTGATATGGAATAAGTCTCTGGGGACAAGGTACTATAATTCTGGGGTTACGGTGTAGCCAGCAGATATCCGGGCCAAGATGTCTTTTTCCATGTGCTGCTCATTGTTTACAGTCCGATTAGGAACTTGAGATGCAAGACTGGAGTTGAAGTTGAGAGACGACGTGTACGACCGTATTTTTTCACAAGTATCCAGTTTAATCTCATTTTAAACCAATAAATATCTAAATCATCATCAGACTATAGCCGGCGGGTTCTGAGATTGTATTTCATCCAAAGGGTTTTGCCTCTTTTGCTCTCCACACGGACTGTTTACATGAATTCAACTGAAACTTGCTCAAATGTGATTGGTCAATACTATTTGGACAATACACGGAAACCAAAATGGTTCTGATATCAAGATTTTCTGAATGCAGAATCTGAATATAGAGATCAATCATAAATGGTAATTTTCTTAATTAATTTGACTGTTAAAGGAAACTTCATGAGACCATGATTGATATCTGTGCAGATATTATGGAGAAATGTAAGTTCGGAAAACTAATTCTTCTTTATGACTTTATTTGAGTTAATGTAAAACAATGGTTCTACATACACATTATTTATAGCTACATATTAACCAGAAAACAAAATTTTTATAGATGACTAATACTGACCCCCAATTTATATGCACACTTGTATCAGATTAAGTTTGATTCAGTTGACCTTTTCAGATTAGAACATATGTTTTACCCTTCGTCCTTTGACTCTTTGACATACTGAACTACAGTTTATGCAACTGGTTACTTGTGTCCAGCTTTGCCATGACTTGAAGTCCCTCTGACTGCTGACATATTCCCCTTATCACTGCAAGGTTTCACCAATGTGTCCTCCAGCTGAAATCCTGAAAGAGCAAGAACCCAGGGGCAAGATTTCAGTGTCAAGACCTCAACAAAGCAATGGCATATCATGGGCCTACACGGGCAGATGAGGTTACTATTTGAAAGCCATCTAGCAATATATCATGTGACAGTACAGAGGTAATGCATGCATTGTAGCCTAAAAGTGTCTTCCTCTATAGGTCATTATTAAGAGACAAGACATTACACCACAAGACCTCGCAAATAGCCTTGCCTTTAATAGTTGGATGTTTTTAGGTACTTAATAATATATTTCTTAAAAATAACACATTTACCTGAAGTAAAACCCACATGGATATGGGAAAGCCTTAGTTAAAAACCGCAGGACAGGTCAGTACCTTCTTTTGAAACATCTAATGATTTGACTTATTATCATATCATTTTTCAGCAATGAGTCATTGAATGGGTAATTAAAATTCTGCAATATTATCACCTTTTTTATTGATATGGCAAACAAATTAACAAACGGTTGCCTACATTTACCAGATACAGAGCAACATTAGCATTAATTTGGCATCAGCATTAGCAAATAGCTGCTAAATGCTGAAATAGGTTTACCAGTTAGTCGCTTAGCTAACAGCTAAACAGCCATTTGGTGCTGGGCAGAGAAAAGATGATCTGAAAGAAACTATAGAGCATTATGGATATGAGGAAAAAAGCAGTGAACTAATATGGCTCAGTACTAGAAACGGTCCCTTTACGTTCAAACCATCCATTGTTGGTATAAAAGTATTGGTTTTATTTCTGGTTTAAACATGTAGACTTGAGTACTGTTTGTTGACACTTTACACTTTACACATTTACACAGTTAAACAGTCCTGGATTAGCATAAAATGATAATTATGTGGCCAAAAACATTTATTTCAATAACTCTTCTGTAAAAGTGTCCTCAAAAGAGATGCTTGATTGTTTCAATAAATGTTAATGCTTTTAAGGTGTTTTACTTACATTTTGTCTTGCTGCAAATCTTTACAAAATAAAGAGAAAAGCATTAGAATACTCAAACAATGGTCATGTAAGGTCACCAGTGCTTTCTTGCAATTCAGTATTTGCCTCGTTATTGAGTTACCGAACATACACATATGTATGTACATTTACACAGAAATGCGTTATGTTCTAAACAGACACATTTATAGAAATATAAGTGCAAAGACATACACTTACATATGTCCTTAATTAAGACGCATTAAAGACTCTAGAGCAAAACCAGTTTTAATGTGATTTGACTGTGAGTCGTGATGAGGGACTGAGTCATCAGCTGTGGTGCAGACAGTGAGGGAAGGAGACAACTGAGGGTTAAGCTGCAAACCTCTTCTGACAAACCTTGTCTGAGAAAGCCTTAGTGGACAAAATGACAAGTGAAATATGGGGTCAACTATCAGTCATTCATCAATGAACCCATCCTGTCATCGTTTGAATTTTGAGCACTTGGCAATATTAACCTTCTTAACCCTGAGTCGCATAAGACAGCTTGGCAATGCCTGAGACTGACAGGCACAGTATCAAAGTAACTGTTGGGTGTCACTGTTATAAATGTTTTCATTCACATAAAGCCATGGATGAAATGGCACCAACATGATGATAGGCACTTGAAGAGCTCTTCATAAAAGTCTTATCCTAAATGCTTTACACTAAGGCTTTTGGCAACTTTATGTGGACTCTTCGGACATAAAATGTAAGTGCTATTCTTTGTGAGTATATTTTAAAACAATTATTAACTTTTGTTTCATACAGTGCTTGTCCTTTGTGCTCGAATAGATAGTTGTGCCAAGTAAAGCTGCCAAGGGCCATGCCAAGGCTCAAGGGTATTTAATCTAATCGATATGATCTACATGAGTGGACAGAGCAATGTGGCATCAATGTAAAGAGGGTACTTCTGTGACCTCTGCTGACCTAAAAGTTCACTGGTCTTAAGTTAGTCTGAGATAAAGTTACATCCAGTGGGAGCTGGGTGATATCCACTTACTGCCATCGCCTTGTGGGAAATGTGGTTGACACAAGGAACCGTGACTTCTAACACTATACAATATTAACCATGATACATGATCAGCAGGCTCCAAATGCAAGCGATAGCTTTATCACGTTCACTATCTTTGTAAAATAATAACTGGAGATAAGTCTTGCCACGCTGAAGTTGCATTTTACTTCCTGTCCTGCATTAAGCTGGATAATATTCTCTGTTGGTAAATTACTCCCTTTGTTGAGAGAAATTAACCTCAGATTTCCATTTCAAAGCATTATGAATTGAACCATTTTCTCTGCCCTCCCGTTCTGGTGAAAAGAGAGCGTGGAAGGAGTCTGTAGAAGTAGCCTGCAGTGATATGCAGGCCATACAGGGCTCCTTTCTTACAGGAGTAACACTCTAACAGAGAGAATCAGCAGCTTTCTACTGAAGCGTAGAATGAGATCACTGGGCTTTTTGTGCAAGGTCAACTTCGAGGCAAGACACATCGTGTTTAAAATTCAGTCCTATCCTCACCGAGCACTTGAAACACACTGTGCCAGCCGGGGAACCTGCTTGCCATTATGCAAAGAGGCGGCGGGCTTAAAGTAAATACGTAATCTTAATGAATGCTGAGATCTGTGGAGGTGGGAGTGGGGGGAGACCAAGTCAAGTAGAGAAGGGTCAGAAACACAGGGTGAATAATCCTGTGTGTCAACAAGACAAAGCTAGCTCTCTTTCCCAATATGTAGCCATGTTTACAGTAAACAGAATTTGAAAGTTTTCTGACATATGACATTGTTGTATCGCAAAATATGCAATAGACTTCAGAAAGAATCTGACTTTTTTCATATAAAAAAAGTGGAATACATGGTCTTACTTATACATGGAGGTTGGCAAAAAGAAAAACTAAGTGGTTCCTGATGGAGATAAGAGAGATTTATGATAAATCAACAGATGCTAATGGGTACTAATAGGCAAAGGTAATTATGTTTGTATCTGCTAACAATCATTTTAGACTACTAAACATAAAAACAAATAGTAAAAACGTATGCATCCATTAAAGTGCATGCTTACATTTGCTCATTGTCTTATATATTGTGACCTATGTCATTGGCCCCAACTTGTCTCAGATGCATAAATTTAAAACAAGAGGACAGCCATTAGATGACATGTCACACAATATAGGGTCTTGTTCTGGCCCTGTGCCTGCTGGCTGTGTCCTTTGCTTTGCCCACTTTGCTCTGCGAGACTGCCAGGACATTGAGCCTGACACATCAGAACTGCTGCTCTCTTGGTGCCCTCTTTCATTCGCACTATCACAGAGTCAAACCCTGCAGAGACGAAGCTGTCCAGAGACTGAGCCCTGCTGGGTTTGACTGGGCCAAGATCCGATCAAGCCTCGAGGAGAGGGTCATCCTCTTCCCTGACTTCTACTTGCTATGATCTCTGAACCGATTCTAAAAGGCCTCTGACTTGATTTGAGCAGACAGTCCCCCTTGAAAGCAGCCTTTGGTTTGGCTTCTGTAGCCTGGAACGGGAAGAGCAGGGTCAGGCTACACACAGGCAGGAGAAAGCTCAAGCAAAGGCGGTGTGTGATGGGGGGGCGGTGGGGGGGAAACAGAGCTGATAGCCATGCTCCAGGTGCAGATGGCACACTGTTTTATGTGTGGCCTCAATGGATTATGTCAGCCAAGCTACTGGAGGCATATAATATGTAGAGATCACACAAAAACATTGTCAACCAAAATTCAAAGATTCATTAACAAAGGTCATCTCCATGACAGCAAATGCCTAATAGATGGCCAAGACTCTTGAAGTCACCATGAGGATAAAAGCAGGCTGGATAAAGGAGCATTGAAATGAGGACAGGGTTTGTAATTTTACAATATAACAAAAGGTTTGTACAGTAAATTGTATTACATTCATACTGGATTTTGTTGACAGCATCTCATTTACATTAGATGAAGGCAAGTCATGGGTCATTTGAAATAACAATTTTCAAATGAAATGCTTTCACCAAAACTTCACACATCACAACCAAATTTAGTATTTTTGATACATGTAAACATTTTAAACAAAAGGAATGAGAGACCACTTTGAGTGAAATGGCACGAACTCTACAAACTGAGTGAGGATAGTTTATTCAAGGGTCCAATTATTAGCTAAGTAATACTTCTCCTGCACATTGCGATGATATGATCAAGGCGGGCACTGCCCCTAAGGAGCAGGGGCTGCAGCAACCCTGAAAACCAATAATGGTCAGAGGTCAGAAAAGGGGAAACAAAGATCCAAGTCCCATCCTATTGTGTGACATGTTTCCTTCGCCTGCTCGCCCCAAAGGCTTAGTGTCAGTGTTAACACTTCAAACACTCAATATCTTCACAAAACACAAAGGACACTACTACTTGCCATCCACATCGTTTCTTCCAGGAACAGAGATATGGATCCTTCTCAAAGGTCACTGCCAGCTGAAGTTTCAATGATTAAGCAAAGCTTTGTTGTTTGACTTTTTTCCTGTAGCAAAATCTACTTTTAGGTGCAAATTGAGTAGTTTGTTCAATATTATAAAATTAAATTGGAACACATTTTATATGTCAAATTTAAATTGTAATGGGTGGTCATTTTTTGTTGGATAACAATTTTATAATTTAAGGATAGATAATCTAAATCAAATGTCAATCCAGATTGCCTTTTTTTTGACATAATTAATATCTTTACAGTAGTATTATTGTTGCCTGCCATATACAATAATGCTTCAACAATGATTCAAACAGTGATAATGTATATATATGTAGAAGTCAGTTTGAGTGGACTAGTATAACACACATAAATATGTTCCTTACTATAAGTATTTTTTTTCTAGCACAAGGGTGATATCTTTCTTGGTAACTTTCCTTCTTGTGCCACTCTGAACCCTTGAATACTGCGCCTGTGAGCTATGCTGCCACTGAAGCCTCTGCAACAGCATGCTCCTGAATCAGTCAAAAGACAGCATTGTTACCAGACAACTGAGTCCACCGTCTACTCTGTTACACATTTATGGAATCATGCACCAGAACACAGACAGTGTCGTGGCTAATCTCACAAGACCGGGATCCAATTTCAAGCAGGCACGGGTGATTCAAGAATCAATCTGGTTAGCTTCCTGTTTTTAGCCTGCTGCTGTTATACTCTGGGTGTAACTCAAAGGGATCTCCAGTTACCCTGGAATGTGTTCCTGCTCCTAAGGTGGTGATAAAACACCTTATTTTATGGGTCACTGATTACTCACTGTACCCTGATGTGTGTGCTGAAACCAATCTTAGCAAGCACAAAACTAGTGGACTCTCCATATTTACAGTATCCTCCAATTTTGTATTTCCTTCCCATTTTCCCGTACAACTACACACATAAGAAAAGAAAAATCTGTGGCAGTTAAATATATAATTATTTGTTCAAGTGTGTTTTGCACAGTATGAGACCTTCCGATTGCTGCACCAAGTAGAATGCACTGCAGGCAGTCTCTTGAGGGAAGGTCTCATTTTCTGCCTCCCGCCGTGAAATATTCAGTCCGGCCTGAAATAATATGGGACTAGTTTCAAGGCTTAGCACTTTTCAAATATGCTGGCAATAATGGACAGGGCATCAAATGAAGCACAGCCTCTCAAAGCAAGAGGAGCAGAGGTTTTGAATCCACAGCCAGGGTTTCACATAACACCACAGACAGTTGAAGTGCTGTCATAAATTTATAGTGTAGTGATTAGTTATTGGAGAGATGAGCCTGTGAATTCTTGCCAACATTGATTCAGTCATACTGTACAAGGTCTATTTGGTTTGGGCATATTTAATACAAATCCATATCCCAGTTTTATATCTAAATACTTAATTCGGATACTGTAAAGTGCCAAATAATATTTTCACATTTCACTGCTTTTTGCATATCATCAGGCAATCTGAATTTCATTCAGTCTTAAAAAGAAAAGAGAGGAAAATCAAGGGTGCGCCATAAATGCACAGAGGAGTGCAGAAGAATGTTATAGAGGGGGCTTTGGTGAAAGGATTCAAGGATTTAACAATCCCACATCCTCTCAGCCTGTCCTTCATCTCTAATAATCAAGCTTGGCCACAGAATATCCCTCTGGATGGGAAAAAAACATGTTGCCTGTCCGCCTCTCACTCATCTTTAGACTGCCAGTCTTGGGTCTTCCTCTTGAAGTCTTCTGTCACATTTATAGCTTCAAACACTAAGCACAGCCTTTTTTAACTGACTGCCATGTCTTTAAAGCTAGATATCTTTTTTGTACTACATTAGCATGAGATGAAGGGCAGCGCGTCTGATGCAAAGGAAGCCCTGAGAAGGCTGGACCACAGACACTATGAACTTGTTTGTTGCTGTTCACCAAAGGCCACCAAAACAAGCAAACGGTTTCAGCTCAGGTGAAGAAAAAGCTGTGTAAATCCTTAGTATTCCTGCATATTCATTGGTACTCTTAGTGCAACTTGAGACAAAACTAAAGTTCTTGAATTGGATGTATAGTTGTATGGTTCACAGACTGAAGTCAAATTTATATTGGTTTTCCTGAAAATGGTGCAGGCAGGGAGGTCCAATTTATAATCAAATAATATTCACTAGCAATACAGCACACCGTATAGACCAAGTTTTGTGCTGGGTGTATGGGTATGTCAAACTGTTCTCATCTGACAAGTGAGGAGGCAACCCAGTGACAGCTCAGCATATGCTTAATTATCTATTATCTATTAATCTAACAAAGCTAATAAACATACATATCTGCCATATTTACACAGTAGTAGATTATCTATCTATCTATCTATCTATCTATCTATCTATCTATCTATCTATCTATCTATCTATCTATCTATCTATCTATCTTTTTTTCCTTTCTTTTTATAAAATGATACTCACCTTAAAGAGTGTAGATGAAAAAATCCCTTGAGTAACCTAGTGCACAATCAGAAACCTTTAATATCAATACTATGTTTTTCAATAATAATATGCCGTACAATTATTTTTTTAATTCACTCTCGAAGCAATCAAACCTCCTAATGCGAATAATAATAATAATAATAATAATAATAATAATAATAATGATGATAATGATGATAATGATGATAATATGATAATAATGATATGATGATAATGATGATGATGATAATGATGATGATAATAATAATAATAATAATAATGATAATAATAATAATAATGATGATGATGATGATAATAATAATAATAATAATGATAATAATAATAATAATAATAATGATATAATAATAATAATGATGATGATGATGATGATGATAATAATAATAATAATAATAATAATAATAATAATAATAATAATAATAATAATAATAATAATGATGATAATGATGATAATAATAATAATAATAATAATGATAATAATAATAATAATAATAATAATGATGATAATAATAATAATAATAATATGATAATGATAATAATAATAATAATAATAATAATAATAATAATAATAATAATAATAATAATAATGATAATAATAATAATAATGATAATAATAATAATAATAATAATAATAATAATAATAATAATAATAATAATAATAATAATAATAATAATAATAATAATAATAATAATAATAATAATAATAATAATAATAATAAATAACTGCATGTATTCTAAAAAAAGTTCAGGGTTTGAAAAGTTTATAAAAGAGTTTTTTTGTATTTCTTGCATGCCCGGAAGGCTGCCGTGACAGAAAGCCGGAGGAAGGAGCGCCTGGAACCGCAGCGTCCACTGAGCGGCGCCGCAGCCCGCAACTTGCACCCAGCCAGCCGGCGTGTCCTCCCCGCAACACGCTGCAGGCCAATCCGCTCACTCACTCACTCCGTGTCGGGTTACAATGACAAGGGCCCTGTCTGAACCACGACTTTTAGAAAGATAATATTACAGGTAGGTGCAAGCCACGGACCGTGTCACTATCGATAGACAAATTAAACATTGAAAAACAAGACCGTGACCCAGAAATTCTCGCTTTAATCGGGTCACCGTGCCTGTTTTCAGCTCTGAGTGATAATGGCACCTCTCACTGTCCTTAGCATTTGAAGTCCCCTTACCGCAACCTGTAGCTTTTGGGGCAGAGAAAATTGTCCAGCTGGACGCCTTGTATTTTCCAATATTGATGCCTTTGTATGTTCTGAGCCATGTACACCTGCCTGCTGATAGCTTTCAAGGTTTTTTTTCTTTAAAGCTAGTTGAAGGTCAGTTCTCCTCTCTAATGAGCCGCTGTGTGGATTTGTATCAGCAGGACTAAAACCAATGATGGAGATAATGTATAGGCATTAGCCTGAATTCACTTGTAACTCCAATGGAAGTGAAATGAAAGTGTAAGATACATTAAAGAAAACAAAACAGGAATGGAGTTATTTTATGCATATTTAATCACTTGTGTTTACATTGGTGTGTGTGTGTGTTTGTGTGTGTGTGTTTTCCTAAGCACATGTCATGGCTTACCTTTTAAAACACTTTAACGTTAAGTGCAGAATTGACCAAATAATTCTAACCATCTAGTAAACCCTGCAATATGCTGGAGGACGGAACTGATTCAAGTCAAGTGAAAAGCTGCAGTAAAGAAAGAAGTATACATCTCTTTTCCTTTTGTTGCACATAGGGGAAAAAAGAGTCTGAAAAGTCCAAGTAGGCTTGTCGGGTGTCGAAAGAAACGCCGAGATGCAAGCTGAAATGTCTCTTAAATAGGCCAAACAGAGAGTGTTTTGCTCCTACAGGGTTTTGTTCAGGGTTCCGCTGAGAAAGCCCAATGCAAAGTGGGCCTACAGCCAACTGGGATGGATTCTAGGGTGGAACCTAAACAGATGGGAAATAGTATGAAGGTGAACACAAGGTCAATCTGAGCTTCAGTGATAAAGCTGTGGGCACCGCTCATAGCAGTGTTTTAAAAGTTGACTTAAGAAAACAGATTGTGTGGTCAGAATAAACTCTTAAGACCATATTGGGCCCTTTTTTCCCCAGGTTTCTTTTGTCTAGATTGCCACAGGCGTAAGACAGCAGACACCAAATGGTCAAACATTTCTTATCATTATGTTTGTCTGGAAATCAGCAGAATGGGGGGTGTTGATTTACAGCGGGTGGGTTTTCCTTTGTCCCTATTTTTTTTTGTTCTAACCCAGACTTTCATGTTTAACAGGTCCACAGCTGATCCATCTCCCAGTACACAATTGAGACGGAGGAGGTTAAAGCACTCTGAACGCATGGGACAATATTGCAGGTAATTAATATGTCAGTTCAATGATGAACTTCGTCAATACATCTATCACCACACTTACTTGTAACTGGAGTAGCTCGTGGGATGCTGTAGAGAGCGCAGACAGAGAGTACATTTGTCCATTAGTAAACACTTCATAGTGTGTGTTGTGATTGGGGAGGTAGCAGGGCTCCTCTCTGTCCAGTTGCAGTCATTTTCGCCGTCACCTCCTCATCGTTGTAAAAACACTTGCTGTGGTTTGGTAGATTAACAGAGAACCCCTTAATGGAGTAATTACACCGAGCCAAACATCTATTTTTCACCTGTGCTCTGCCATTATTCTCTGTCCCCTATCCACTCCATTGGAAGTCACTTACTCTCCTTACAATGAGTTATCATTGACTGCCATTTAGACGTTCTGGAGCAATTTGTCTTACTGAGGCCACGCGCTGGCCTCATTGCAAAGAACAATCATTCTCCCTCCAATATATAAAACATTCATGGGGAAAAGGAAGAGAAAATACCCCACAAACAGATAGTAGAGAGTGGCTAATAGATACTATAAAGGTGACAGACAAGGAAAATAATGTAGGAGATTACTGGAGCAGGAACAAGCCTGCACAACCAGTACAAAAGCTTCAGGGACTGTACCGCTGGAAAAAAAAATCCTTCACAAGACAAATGTGTTAAATGGGTAGTATGGCAGCAATTGGTGGTGGTAATTGCTGTTGGTGCAAACATACTATACGTCTCAATTTAAACTTTAAATCAAAAGTTATTTTGCCTTTATTGTCATATTTAGTTATTTTTAGCTATTCTGGTTTAATATTGCGGTCGAATTTGTTTTTTCTCATTTTGGTTCGATCTTCTTTGACTCCATTGGCTTTAGGTCCTTGATTAAACTGTTTATTTCAAGCTTTAGATCATGTGTTACTAGGTTGTATGTAAAGAGGAAACCTTTTGTATCTACTGGCTTGTAGGTCACGGTCATTTCACGCAGTCACAATCTGAATTTGCACCCAACTAACATAGAGAATATTACATTGGAGTTTGAAGGTATAGAAACTATTAGATTTCCCCTTTTGTTATTTTAGATACATTTCTTTCTAGCATTTGCTACTTTGATCTAGCATACTTTTCTCTTATACACAATGGTATAGCTACTGATGAACTGATTAACTTAGCTATGAATCAGTTTAACACCCAATTTATTTGAAGACCAGCATTCATTTTAGACCATGGCATAACTGTTGTGCACAGTCCAGCACACATCCCATTCAGTCTCCCCAGACAGGGTTAATCACGTTCGTAACTGAGTGTTTTGTTAGATTAGTCCCTCTCACTGCTTAACACATTGACAAACAACCATTATTCTTTTTTCTTGCACTGATAATCGGGACAACTTAAACATTTCTTACCAGCACAAGTGAAACCATTAATCCTCGGTGATACTGCTGATAAGTGGTGACTTTGGAGTAATGGCCCTGTCACCTTAAAAAGGAGAGAGAAAATTTTAACAATTAAAACAAGACGGCCATTATATTTTGTGCATCCCATCTCTTTGTGTCATCAGGAGGGATCCGTCAGTCGTAATAGACTAAATAATGGAATGAGTCTTTGTTGAATATGGATTTTAAGGAGGAATGACTTCCATACAAAAATGGTCAGTTTAAACTTGCTTATGTGATATCTCAGTTTCATGAATATTAACATTGAATAAAGATCATTTTGCCTCTAGAGCGACAGCAATAGTCAAATAATCGATCAACAGAAATGAAACGGCACATTTTTGTTAATCGAAGTCCATTTTCATGCCAAAAAAATGATGGTTTCCTTCTCAAATATGAGAATTTGCTACTTTTCCTTGCCTTTACTTAATAAATCAATATGGGTTTTTGACTGTTGTCAGACGAAATGAGGCATTTTATGACATCACCTTGAGTTTTAGTTTTGTAGACCAACCAATTAAAATTAATGAAAATAATCATGACGTGCACACCCATTTGCCTTCCCTCCTATCGGCAACAAACTATATTGTATTATATTGCATTTTCTCCCCATGAATTGTCTTCTGATTAGTTGTTTTTCTACAGATAGTTGATGGTTTCATATTCAAAGAAGCAGTAAACATGAACAGCCATAGAAGGCATTAATGGTAAGTGTTAAAAATGAATAAAAACCCTAGCTGAAAGTCTTTATACAATGTTAGTGCTGCATGCAGGTACATACCAAGTAGAACCATGTCTGATACCAAACCAATCTTAAAATAAATATAACAAAAAGAATGAGACACTCTTGGAATTACAACTAAGCACGTTTTTCTGCTTTCCAGTTGTGCCATTTACAACACTTGTTTGTCCTTCAGTTGTGCTTACAGACAGTCAAACTTGACTACAGTGTATTGTTTTGTGATATTCCTTCAGTCACACTGTATGACTCGCCCTCCACCCTTTCAATACCTTTTTTATGTGGACTGGAAACATGATAATACGGTATAAGTATGAGCTTACCACCGGTGCCAAAAGGAGATATTCAAAGACTTCACATAAGCTAATTGAAATTCTCTCAATTTAATCATTTTCACCATCATATGTTCTATCTGTCATAATGGCTGTCTCCAGCACTAATCAGTTGTTGATGTAGCTCCTGGAGGTGTTACACTATAACTGACAGGTTGATAATAAACATGCATAATTGAGTTTTTGATTGATTATGATTTTAGATTATTTTCCAATTTTCATTTAACGACTTCAGCTATCTTGACATTAAGGAAAAATATTTATTAATCAAACTGTACATTTGGTTTAGGATAGTATTGTTAACCTTATTGCCAATTTGGTGATGATAACTTTGAACAGCTGAGTTCTCTTAGACTTTATGGATATATTCTAAGAATAAGACGGAAACATGTCCATTTAATTGCTCAAGGCTCCTCAAGATGGGAAAATCTGTTCACATTTGTGTTTGAATCATTTTTGTTCTTGTTTGTTTCATGACACTGACTCTCAACGAGGGTCCTGTTTTAGTCATAGTATAACTAATTAGCTGGTTGAATAAGAGTTAGAACATAACATCTTCTAAAAGAGATGTTGAAGAAAAACACTTTTACCACCTCGTTTAGTCTTGATATGTCATTAGTTTAAAATTCGATTGGAAATTGAAACATCTAAATAACTAAAGGTTACGCTCACGTACTTCTGTCTTTAGGCTGTGCTGCTCATACAGTACAAATTGATATGGGCTCCATCGGGAGAATCAGTTTTGGAAAGTATCATAATAGAGTTTCCATACCTCATAGATTCCTGCTATGCTATGCTATGCTATACTATACTATTATTTGTTAGTGGCTCATGCTACATGCAGAACTCACCATTCCTTGGCAGCCACACAGTCCCAGGCACTTGATACTTAGTATTTCTATGGCCGTAGCTCTGTTTTGATCAAAGGGGTTCAGGGGCCTAAGTTTCAAATCCCCCAAAGCCCATTTTGGCGACTCTTTGTTTAGCCCATTGGCATTCTGACCCCATGCTTCTCAGACTTTGAACTCAAAGCTTGGAAAAGCCGTATCGCTTCTTTAAACACATTATCAGTGGGCTAGGTTTTAAGAATATCACTAATCATCTTAAGGTTTTAGTGCACTGTGGCAGTGTCGTTCAAGCCTCGGGGCCCATTTACTGGCAAGGACTGGCAAGGACTTGTAAGTTTATGCATTTCATATAAGAGTAACTTTAACCTACACAGCTACAATAATTCAATGTAGAGGTGAAATTGTTTAAATTTAACGTAACTTTTGAGTTATACCCGGGTTGGTACAGTTTTGTGAAAAATATGACACTTTAGAGAAGTGTGATGTTTCTCATTTGGGTTTCAGAAGACTGCTTGTAACATCATCCATGTCCATCCTCCATCCTTATACAGTTTTTGTTTAATTTAACTTTGCTTATTTAGCTCTGACGGAATGGTTTCTTTTATGTGTCAGGTTTTAACTTGCTCCTACACATCAGAGAACTTGACTTGAAGTTCGATTTAAACTGTTAATGCTGCAATTTACTAAATTATTTATGTATTACTGTCAAGAAATTGGCATGGACTGCATACATTTTGAAAGGCTAATACAGCTCATGCTCATATTATACAACAGTCATAAAAAGTGGCATTACGAAGGAATGTCTGCAGAACCTGATTGGTGCTAGTTGTTGCATATTCTTTTTATTTTTGCTGAATCATTTTCTAAATGTTTAGTTTATTGTTAGTCTGAATGGAAGCCGTAAATGTTATTTTTGTCTCAGTAGTAGTAATTGTTGGCACTTTTTGCAGCAGCACTCCATAGCAGTGGTGTTGAATTTGGAAAAAAAAGACACCCTATCACAAATGTTACATAGAAATAGAAAGTTTAATATGATTACTAAGTGCAGTCTGCATTTTGACAATGTTTTATTTCATTATTCAAATGGCCATATGTTATATTGTTCTATTGTTGATAATGCTCTTTGTCAAAACTAAATAGTTGTTAAT
Source organism: Anoplopoma fimbria (assembly GCF_027596085.1). Classification (NCBI taxonomy): domain Eukaryota; kingdom Metazoa; phylum Chordata; class Actinopteri; order Perciformes; family Anoplopomatidae; genus Anoplopoma; species Anoplopoma fimbria. Next base: position 2,993,555 of record NC_072467.1, on the reverse strand, counting down.
TGCATAGAGCGTGTTTAGTTAGTCGTTAAAAAGACGGACCAGTCAGGTATGTATGTGAACACATTGAACGCTGCCTGGATGAACAATTATCCATATGTCAGGCACATCTGCTTCGTCTTTTTGAACACTTTTCATTTACTGTAGCGCAACATCTAATAGTTGTTGATGATACTAATGACTTTAAACTCATGCCGTTGCAGACTAGTTTAAATATAAATGTCTTGTGAGCACATAGTTTTGAGAATGTGTGTGCACATGTAGTTTGCACGCAAGTCTGTTTGTGCCCCTCACGCACCTCCTAAACCTCATCGGCCCATGCTTAAGAGTTGGCACCTTGAATCGCATTGTCTTCATCTGGAAATATTTCAGCTGCATTTCTGCCACTCTAAAGGGAGATGAAGATAAAGGAGAAGAAGGTAAAAACACACCCTGTTGTGTGAATCCTAGAGAAGGCCTTGAACCCTGCCATTCATCCTATTCACTTCATCAGCTGAGTCTAATTGCCAGAGAGGACAGGATACCCAGGGTCCAATTGTTCCTTATCCTCTTTGGAGCCTCTGAGGCATGAAAAGCGAAAGGCCTGCTTTTGATCTTTTTTTTTTTTTGTTAGTTTTTTTTTTTCTTTTTTTTCTGTCATCCCCTACTATCCTTTCCCTTAGAGTGAGACACTCCTTTCACACTGTGCCCCCTTCTTCAACCACGCAAAATAATTATCAAGCTCTGCTTCATCAAATAATGGTAGATATTGGAGGTCATGGTGGGGAGGGCCAGAGGTCTGCAGGGGTGGCCCCGGGACGTGGTGGAGCTCCCAACTCATCTTAGAGGCATGCTCCTTAGCTGTGGCTACCTTTATATACCTTGACCCCGGTTTTCGTTTGTCTGTCCTAATGAGACCCTCTCATGCAGCCATTGCAATAGAGGTCTTGCAATGGCAGGGTTGGGAGGCCAAAGTACAATGAGACACAGGGCTGTGCTCAGACAAGGGCGCATCTGTGCTATCTTATTAAGCCTTGGAAAAGAGCTCATGCGTCTCAACGTCCTATAGGGGCTGAGAGCAGATCTATTGACACTTACTTGTCCTTTGCGGTCAACACCTTTCTGTGAAGAAGCAGGCACACCCAGGTTCTTGTTAGAAGTAGTTCTTGGCAGAGTATTTATCGAGGCAAAGTGCTTAACTTGGTTTGGGTGGCCATGTGGCGTGAGGATAAAGAATGCAGCTTTGTATTGATGAAAAATTCCTTGGAACTAGAGACATGACAAAGGATGTCAAAGACCAATTTGTCAAAAGCAAACAGTGCTCATAGTTAAAGAACCAAGGAAACTAAAGTCTCTCTTAATGCTTAATTACAAACTTTTTTTTATAGGTTCAAAAGCATGCTTTAGGTTATTATTAATCATCATTCTTTAGAAAATGTTTATTTAGAACACTAAGCTTTGTAGCCCTTAGTTATGCTATTGGCCACTATCCATGCCCCAAAACTTTAAGAATTTGAAAGGGTAAAATGCAATTTAAAAACAAATAATAATAGCAATAATAAAAAATAAAATTCACTGTGTAAGAAACAATGAGACCAAAGCTAACCTACTATCTAACTTGACAAAGGGACAGCAGGATATGCGATAAGTAGAAAAACAAAAACACAAGTAGGCAAACAAAAACCTTTAAGGAATCATGTTAAGCACGCCTAACATCTGAGCACTGTGCGAAAACAAAGCAGGACTCCTGTCAGTGCATCGATCCACTCCTGAAGGCACACACATCCATAGCTCTCTGATTGCTCCCTGCCTCTCGCTCCTTCTCTCCCCCGCGCCTTCTTACTCTCTCTGCTCCGGCTCCTTTCTGAGAATGTGCTTATCGATCTGGCCTACTTCGCTGGAGTTAACTCGCTGATAAACCTGACCAAGGGCTTCCAATGGCCTGAGAGAGTTTGGAGAGCTGGTGAGAAGGCAAAGGTGATAAGAAAAAAAACCTAGTCGCTAAATTCACAACATTATTTTGTTGTAATGTTGAGTTAGTCAACTGTCAAGTTGATTAAATGTGAAGACATATAATTTGCTATTGTCTGCACATGGAGCAGGCAACTTAGCCAGAAGATAAAATGCAATAAGATAGATGCTCAACTTAAAGTATTAACCCTTATCTGATTTGAGTCACAGTATCCTACAGCTTTATAGTTCTTAAGCTGCTAATAACCTGCTGATTTGGAGACTGTTGTAAGACTGACTAGAGTGGTTAGAACCTTAAAGTAATTGAATTGCTGTGGAACTTAACCCTTAATATAAAGATGAATTAAAACATTTCAAAACTACATAGTTTAGGTTGTAGTCCAAACTATTTTCAATTGTGTTTTGTTCAAGCACTTTGCATTTATATTTTTCCACACGGTAGTGTTGGCTTTTGTGAGTGTAGCATCCTAAGGCAAGTGCTTAAATCCAATTATTGTATGCTGCTATACTACTTTAGTATATTTTGGTAGAACATCACAGAGGTGTCGACATAGACCAGGCTTGTATAGTAAAATGATGAGTATATTGAGCAAAACCGGGATGGCAGTGTTATATAAAGTAGCCTCAGTCATTCACTCATGTGTAATTACAGTTGAGTTCTCTGACATAATGCACTTTATCTACTGTGTTACAATCCTTCACAATTGATATATCAAACTAGTGGAAAGTCGGGATTGAAGTCTGTGCATTAATTTGACTCAATGGGTTAAAATTCCAGTTGCATCTGAATTAGTGAGGATTCTCATTCATTTTATCTGCTATAGGCCATCTGTGATAAGATTGAATAGAAACCAGAAACAAATAACAGCCCTGTCTTCAATTAAGCAGTAAGACATAGTAACTGTTGTAATACTATTGGTGTGCAGTGTATTGTAGATCTAAAACAAGCAATAGTTCCTTGTGGTTTCTTTTCAACAAAGCATGCACAAAGATATGAAAAAAAGCAGTGTTTCTTAAAAAAAGTGACTCATGTTTTGTGTGACAGTGTGTGTAATCGTGTCTCCCGAGTGTGATTACATTGTATGTCAGTTTGTGTATATTTTTGCAAGTGTGTTGTGCTGTCATGTTTGTAACATTCCATGTGGGAGGGTCTGTTGATAAGTAAGCCATCTGTAGTGTTCTGCCGAACGACATGTTGTAAAGCGAGATTTGAGAGTGTGGAGAGACTTGACTTGACAAATCTTGGCACATAATGAGACAGAAGGGAGTAAAGGCAGAAGTCTGTCCAGAGATAAACAATTAGATTTGTCCCTGAGGTAAAGGCCAGGCAATGCAAGGACTCGCAGACTAACAAAATCAATATGGCTTCCAGTAAGAACACTCAGGGGGTAGAGTGATGAAGAGGTTATCATTCATTTCTCAGATAAGGACACACATACACAATGAGGAACAGTAACGCTTTAAAAATCAATATGATCACCAACATAAACGCGGCTTGTCAGTGATGAATACATTTGAAAGTATGCATCTGATATTCAGCTATCCGTCAAACACCATCGGTCTAATGAGACATTATGACGGATCAACAGGGACGCTGAACTGAGCCAGTCAAGAAGCCAGTTTTCTTCAGCAGCCAATTGTGAGCGGTTCTTAAAGGAGACAGCATTTGGGAATGATACTTTCACACCCTCAGATAAAACCATAATGGAGCATGAGCCATAGATGGAGTGGGCAGTCCCTTTGCGTTGTATCCCCTCTTAGGTCCTGCCCAGACTTGAACGTCTAATATAACATCTCACCACTGTTCCCAGCAGACCTCACAAGGGTAGCACTGCCAGGGCAAGAAGGGTTGGACTGTTAGGGGGCGGGGGGGCGGTCCTGCACTGTGCTTGCACTTGCTGTAAAGAAGACAACAAAAAGAGATGGTGAATGTTTTTTTGGGTGGGGGTGGGGAGCGATCACAACTTCTGTTAGGCAGGGAAGTCTCCTCAGAGACGCCGAGTCGCTGACCATAAAGGTGTGAGCCTGTGCCGTGGCCAGCCTGTCGCCTCATCTCCATGGAGACGGTGACGTTGCACCCCAGTGGGCTTGTCTCTGCTGTGGCCTGGAGCAGCAAGAGCACTTGGGGATGTGGCCCCGGCCATCACATGGGCTCCATGGGACCAGGAGCCACTGCTCTGGTGACCTTCAACAACTTGCCAGTCTGTCATCTCGGTTTGGGGAATAACAAGAAAAAAATCAGCTAGGGATTTGTGTAGAGACATTGTTTACTGGGCCATTGTATCTTTGGAGGAGGCTCTTTGTTCCAGTGGGAATGAACTCTAGAGAAGGACTTACTTTTCACAACATTACCCCACTTGACATTCAAAAAAAATTCTTTGCCTTTTCTACCTTTTCATTACAAGACAATAAAGGGGATATTCGACTACCACTATGTAGTTTTGTACTTTGATATTCTCTGAATATCTCTGGCTGCGGAGCAAGTGATGATTCAAAGAAATCGCTGTTTGGACATACCCATACTCACCACTTTAGTCTGCATCATTGTCATTCTTTAAGAAATGTGCTGAACTGTTGCACCTGTTTTGATTACACACAATATAGCTCCCCATAATACAATTATAGAAAATAGGAGGGCAACGCAGTAACATCTTAAATGGTCAAATAAATAAGAGTTTCCTGGGCTACAACTACTGATGATTTTTATTATTGATTCATCTCTTGATTATTTTCTTCATTAATCTTTGGTCTTTAAAATGTAAAAAAAATAATATAAATGGTGAAAAGTGCCCACCACCATTTTTTTTCAAGCCCAATTTCACAATTTTGGATTTCTCGTTTTGTGCGACCAACAGTCCATAACCCAATAATATTCCAAATAATATAATAAAAAAGTAAATACTTTACTATTAAACAATTATAAAAACAGTTCCTGATTTATTTTTTGTCTATGGACTATTTGAATAATTGTTTCAGCCCTATCGGACACCATCATCTCACGTTTCTAACCATATCAAGCATATGCTACTTTAAAGATCAGTCAATCATCAAAACTTTTTAATGCTAAAGGCACCATCATTTCAAATGTGTGCATTGTAATGCATTGATTGTTCTTATACAACTAATTTAAGGTCTCAGTCTCAGCTACACTAGAATATCACATATTCAATATTTTTTGGCTTATAAAGTAAAACAAAAATCAAAAAAGCTAAATACTGAAGTGTGCTGTCTTATGTTTCAGGAGTGTGGACACCACAGTAGCAAAAAACCAACATGATTAGATACATAATCAGACGCATCAGAGTAATTCCTCTATAAAGCTATGGACTATTGTTGGTATCACTGTGATAAATTATTGCCAAATGGGACCTCAAATCTTCAGGTTTGAGTGTAAAGCAGCACCATCCAAACCGTTCCCTGGAGACACTTGTGTTGTATTATCTGACAAACCAATGTAGAAGATTGTGTGGAAAAATCTGTGCTTTCTTCCTTTCAGCCAAAAAGAAAGAGAGGATTTTGAATGGAGTGGTGATTCTTTATGCAGAGCTGAGATGCGACACCTTCCAGACGGTGAGAGATGGCGCGCCCTAATAATACAGAGCTGTACAATGGTTCTGACAGGCGAGCAATAAAGCAATCAGGGTCCCAGGCATCCAAATCTCTTTACCGCCCACCCTCTACCAGACTGAGAGATGGGCGGCTGACCTGTGAGCTGTCAATCATGGGGGATACCTGCTGGAGCCTGATCAGGGAGAGCTGAGGGCACCAGTCCATCAGATCTGTTTTCACACTCCAGACACTAACATTGCAAGCATAACCACAGACACAAAAAGCCCCACCGCCTCACTCTTAATTAGGAGATGTGGGTGCTTTGTTTGGGTGTGTGTGTGTGTGTGTGTGTGTGTGTGTGTGTGTGTGTGTGTGTGTGTGTGTGGGGGGGGGGGGGGGGGGGGTTGGACTTGTTTGGTTTAAATGGGTATGGGAGTGTCTTAGATATATGGGGATAGTAAGTGGAATCCCAGTGAGACTGAGAATAACCTTTTCCCTTGATTTTGGAATCAGGCATTGATCTGTCACGCTGTTTTGTACAAGCAAGAGCTCTTTCAGCATTGCTTCTCAGTGTGTGTTGCTTCTCAGTGTGTGTATGTGCAATACGTGTGTGATGGGCGGTGGGGTTGAGAGGGTGGGGGGAGGGGGTGAGGCTTGTTCATTAGCTGTCTACAGCCCATTCCAGCAAATAGATCACCATAATACTGTGGTTAGTTAATGGCTTTCTGGTGTTTCCTCTAGAGTCTTCCTGTCTGAGGGCTGACTGCTAAAACTCCTCCACTGTTTTCTCCTCCGTTTTCCAAGTGGGGAGTCTTGTGTTTTGCTGCCTTATTCAGACAATTGGTTTCATCCAGCGGTCAAGTCTGTAAGCAGTCTGGCCATTTGGACTCGCATTAGAGAACTAAAAGCAACTTCACCAAAAACATGACTCGACTGGAATCGCATGACATGAATCAAACTGGTTCTCCACAGTTAAAAACACCCAGTCTTTGTGTTGCTTCTGATATATATGAGACATAGTTTATGAAATGTGACATATTGAATGTTTAGATAAATACAAGATACATTAAGTTGGACATAAATGGAGGATGCTTTTCAGTAGATCATTAACTTATTTGTCTTTCCTAAGATATCACACACGTGCAATAGAAGTGAAAGCATATGAAACACATTTGACAACATCATTACAAAATGGTATGTAAAGTTCTCATCAGAAGAGATATCTGGCTTTTTGTTTTCAAAGCTCCATCCAGCACTGCTCCAGAGCAGATGTCTCACCACATGTGCGATTGCCATGAAATTTGGTATGTTTACTCAGAAATCAGTAAATATCATCAAAATCCACATTTAGATTTAAATGTTTTTGGGACAATTTTGGACTCACCATAGGAGCGTTTTTCTTTTTGGACACTGTGTAAGCTTTTGTCTAGCGCCTTGTTCAGCAAAAAATGTCATGACAAATCATATGTTATAACCAAAATACGGTATCATGTAGTCCACAGAATGTAGTGCACATTCATACTGTAAAGACAATTTTAATGACTCCCTCGTCTTTTCTCTCGATCTGTACATTGACACTGTTTTCCGTGAATCAGCTTGTATTTTGATAGCTAGCTTTCCTATTTGTTTTTTATTTTTCCAAACAAAGTGAAGCTAAAATATTTCTTATAATAAATCAACTCTACATGTAATGTAAATGGGTTGTTGGTACTGCTAAAGCCACTGAGAATCACCACCTAACCTAACAGATCCCTGCATTATGAGGCCTTTTAACCTGTGTTTGGTCTATGGTTGCTTATCGCCAACCTCTCATTTTAAACCATGCTGGCAAAGGCAACTGCAAATGACCTGCCCATAGTAAAACTTCATACGGCTTTTTTCTCATCCAATCAAGATCGAGGGATCTAAGGATAGAGGGTGTCATATGATGTGCAGATTGGATGAGTTAAATGTGTGATTTTTGGATATAGGCTATATAAATAATAGTGACTTGACAGTAACTCTATGCCTATGGTCCAATGAACACATTTTGTTTTGGATTGTTCAGAATAAGGATTTATGCCTAATTTGCGTATTTACTGTTTATCATTTTTAATATCATTTCTGAGGAATTAAATATTAAAAAAAAAATAATAATCACAAAAACTTTGCTTTGGCTTCATCACTTTTCTATAGTAAGTTTGTTAGTAGAGCTTCACTCCACTCTTGCACAAAGTGCGTTATTTAAAGTGTCTGTCCAGCTGAGGAATATTGAGATTTAACTCTTGATAGGCCGTATTGCTTGTGTTGTTCATCATATACGGTACATTATTCCTAATGCATTCCTCCTTAATTGTTACTTATTGAGCGGTTTGCCTCAGACATTTCCCAAATGGATATAACTCAGAAGGGTGTTTTTCCAGACATGCTTAATGCTTAATGCTGTTTTGACCTTTACAGGAAGAAACATGTAAACTTGATCACTCAGTCGCTGTCATGTGATGGAATTCTGTGATCAATGTCAGTCCTTTCTGAGGGTCTTAACAAAATTAAACGTTTTTTTCAGAATTGTTTTGAAATGGTGCATCTTCTCGAGTTTAGCGTGCGATTAATACTGTATGTGTGTTTTGGGAGCTATATATAAAATGATTAAATTGGACTGCATCATGAGATTAGGGATGTAGTTATGACATTTGTGAGTTAGTTTTTTGTTGCTAGGCAACTGATAACAAAAACATGTTTTGTAAAGACACAAATAAATTAATTTAATGAGTGTCATAATGATTGTGTGTGTTTCAGACTCTAAGTGTGTGTGTGTGTGTGTGTGTGTGTGTGTGTGTGTGTGTGTGTGTGTGTGTGTGTGTGTGTGTGTGTGTGTGTGTGTGTGTGTGTGTGTGTGTGTGTGTGTGTGTGTGTACACACACACAAAATATATCACTGAGTGAAGAGTAAGAGGCGACTGCTGCTTGTAAAGAAGGAGGTTCTATATTAACGTGTGTGTGTGTTAAGTGTGAGAGAGATGGATACTGAGCTGGTCTGTACCTTTGGTAATGCTATTTCTGTAGCGTATACAATGATTATATGACTTGTATTTGGTGCAGCGACTGAAATCTGGAAATCTTCCCTTCTTTTTGCAAAGCCATGGGATAGCTGTCTTATGTGCGGAAAAGTAAACGCTCAATTATGGAAGATGAAAGGGGTGTATGTTTTGGGTAGATTTTCACCTCAGTCATATTTGACAATGAGTAATGAGTTTTGCAGAAGTCTTGACTTAAACTGTCCCTCAGTGGTGCTCTGTAGATTTTCCCCCCCGCATCTGGGAAACTTGCTCTCTTCTGGGGTCTGCAGCACAAAGTCTCCAGACCAAAGAAAGGCTTGTTTTGTTCCTTCCAGATCTCTGATGTCATCAATTACAGCGAACATGTATGTGATCTTCTGCAGCTGGAAGAGCAGCCCATATGCATTTTACATCACCCTTAGTTATTTTTGGGTCAAAGAGAAGCTGACATCACACTGAAGTCTGGTTGAGACTGGATTTTTCTTCCCATGCTCCTGTCCACTGACCGCATTATCCCCAAAACGCATCAGGCCTTTAAAACATTTTTACATCGTGCTGTATAACCAAACTTGGATGTCTGACTCTGCATTTAATGTTTTAACCTTATGTCAAAACTTTTGGTTTGGTTTTCTGCCATGGTATGTGGTTCATAACATAAACACTTTGGTAACTACTTGTATATTTAAGTAATTTTGAAAATAACTAAACCGTGTTCCTAGTTCATGAACACACTGTAGTTGCATTGGAATATTTTCAGTAATTATATGATATAGCCATCAGCACTGCTCCTGTGTACTGAGCTTTACTCTCATTCTACTCAACAACTTTGACTGAAGCATCAAGTCAGATGTAAAGAGGATTTCTCTTTAGTCAAATGGGAGCCATGGTGACCCCAGTGTAATCCTACTCCTTTCCAAGTATTATAAATGTTCAGAAATGATTCTTGTTTGAGAGTGGAAAGAAAGTATATCATGCTTAAATCATACTGGCTGCCATCTTGGTAAAGTCTGCGTGGAAGTTTTCTTCATTTTTCCATTTCTCAACTTCAACAGGAACACACAGCAAAACAAACAAACCTGAAAGCCTGCCCCGACAACTTCTTCCTTTTATTGGCAGCTGAAAAAAGCAACTGCTAAGGCGTTGCTGGACCTCCAGACCTTTGTGACCAATGGCGTGTCATCCCTCACTTTGTCATGGTTAACTAAAACCAATCCCCATTCAAAGCAGCATCCATCAGTGTTAGTTGAGAACAATGACAGATTGCCTTTCTGCAGCACTCAAAGCATCTGGATCCTTTCTCTGGTCCCTCTCTTTTATTTATGGTAAACAGCCTGAATAACAGCTGGGCAATGGGAATTTACAAGTTAATCAATTGTTTGTAAGGAGCCACAGCGATGCCCCATACCCAACCATCTGCGAGTTAATGCTCGTTCACCATGCTAATTTTCCCATAGGCAACAGCATATCTATTGATTTTTTTTTTTTTTTTTTTTTTTTTTTTTTTTTTTTTTTTTTTTTTTTTTTTTTTTCTTGAGAGATTTATCCACATTTAGAATTATGAATTGTTTAATATATAAAATGGCACCTGCTTTGAAGATGTGGGAGTCAATTTAGTCTGTAAGCAATAACATGTTAAAGCCTGCACTGTATTTTACTGAAAGAAAAAAGTCAACTGGTGGTGATAAACTTGTGTTCTTCCAGGGGGATTTCCTGGAAGTCATATTAAGTTTCACACACTGCTGATGCACCTCGGTGAGCACTGTTTATCCTGGACACTGTGTTTCCTGTTAAAGTGAAGTTGCCTTTGTCTCTTCTCCCAGGTGTTTGTGCCGGTGGCAGGGTCTTGATCTTTTGTTCCTCCGGCACCCTCCCATGTACCGCGAGATGACCGGCATGCACACAGGCCTCACAGGTCGGTCACAAGTATCCATCAACACACGGTCAGCAGTCCACATGAGTGACTCTTGTACAATGTCATAAAAAAAAAAACCTGCCAAAAATAATGTTTATTTGCGTTGAGAGAAGACTAATATTACATCTGGATAGAAATATTAAAAGATGTATCTGTTTTTTATTATTTTATTTTTTTTATGTTTTTTTTCTAAATCTAATAAAGAAACCAACACAAACAACATTCTAAAAATGAAATGTAAAAAAACATGTACTTTCCTTTGCGCGTGACTCAACTACCCCCAGAAATAAGCAACAATATTTAATGAGATGGCAGAAAATAACAATAGCATTCATTAATCTGACAATACAATATTTAGAGAACTCATAAATACAGAATGGAACAGCAAAATCTTTGCGAACATGCAGAAATTGGGATTTTATTTCCTGTTCAATCTGCTTTATTTGGCCGCGCTATCGTGGCAGCCTCGAACCAGTCTTAGTATAGGGCAACATTTACAGCTGTGCTATGAGCACTGGTATTCACCTTTTCCTATTTCCCGGCTGTAGCACAGAAACCACACACTACTTTATTTATAATCCAACCAACCTCAGTGTGTAACTCTTACCCCGTACTCTTGCTCGCATCACACAGTGAGGTCACTTCCCTCTGCACCTCCACCACTGCTCTTGCATTCCAACATGGCTCTAGGACAGCATCCCAGCAAAGCTCTATACTCCTCAAATCACAAAGAGGCCCAGATCAGAGCCGAGCTGGACGTGAGCCAGGATCCAGGCCCTCACAGCCCAGGCAGCTGAGGGCAGCCTATAATAAGTGGGAGACAATGAGAACTAGCACACCTCCCACGCTTTGCATGTGGATGTCGATTCAGAATTGAAATTAAATGGTTTCATAGGTTTCAATAGATCACACTAATTATAAAAAGATGTAACCACTGGTGGGTTTAGAATATATATACATTAACGGTATATGTTTAACATTACAGACCTTGAATTAAGAAAATCTGTATTATACAGTTTACTATAGTGAGTTTTAAAAGAGCAAAGCTGTAAAGGCCAAAGATTAATACAATCCACATGAAGGTATAAAAAGAGGCTTTCTGGAGCTTTTCATTTTGCTGAAACTTTAAAAAAGTGCTTAACTATTTATTCTTTTCTTATGAATTCATAGGCCAGCTTACTTTTTTATGTGTTGCATACACTTTTTAAAATCTAAATTTAATTGCACCGGACTGTAAAATCTGGGCAACAGAGCGATTTTTCCAACAGTCATCAAAAACATGTATGTACATTTTTTTCTCACATGGGGGAAACTAGACATATTAAAGGCATTCTGTTTTAATGAATAATAATGAACAGTTCACTGTGATGTAGACGGCGGTGGTGCTTTAATGGTCCCTTGTAGCCTCTTAAGCCTCTGGTGATAAATCTCACACAGGCTCACTCGTATAACTAAAACCCAAACCTCATTCAACTTCACATCCATCAGTGTTTGGCTGAAAGCGATGACAAAGCACTTTCAATTACACCAGTAACTGACTCTGGAAACAGTTCATAGCAGGGTCCAGGCTCGAAGACTAGGGGAAACACACAAGGGGGAGGGCAGGATGGCTTGTGGGGCATCCGTTTGACTTGCTCCCAAATAATCAAAAGGGTGGTGTGACTCCGGGACACAAGGGATGCCGCCAGCGTCGCGAACCCAAGGACAATTCACCTATTTTGTGCGCTGTCACCCCTGTAGTCTGATTTATAGTTTGGACATCCATTCTATGACCCATTCTTCCATCAACTCGCCGCTATAAGGATACTCTGGCGTTCAGAGGCTGAAGTATCAGAGCGTCCTCAGTCAGGGCTCTTGTCTAGTACCAGAGGGCCTTGCGCTACTGAATGGGGAGCGATGCGGTTGGGAGGGAGAGTGTTGCAGCAGCAGAAGAGGGCCATTCTTAACCCTGAGCACCAGAGGATAGAGGAGCTTTTTGAGAATCCATCAACTGTAAATGCTTCATTCTATAATGTTGGTGTTTTCTTTGCCATTTTTCATCCCAATTTGTAATTATATTATCTGGAGTATGTGCTCTCTAAAAGTTAACATGCCAGTGTTTAATTGGAGTGATTTTACTCATAATTGCATGATCCTCTCTACCACTTTTGGCTTCCACTTTATTTGAATAAGCATGCTAATTTCGGAGTCCATCCTCAAAATTAATCAGTATAGCATACTAAGTATTGGAGCTTAAAAAATGAAATAATTGAGGAAATGTAAATCTGCTTTGAATAATGGGTGCCTTAATCGTCAACAAAAACAGCAAAACTTCAACAATGACAGCATCAGTTAAACATCTAATGTAACAGCAGATAGGTAATGATCATTTTTCTCTCCTTTCTAAAATGCCTTTATTACATAAATTTAAAAAAAGAGTCTGATCCTCCAGGGGGCCTGATCTTTTAAAGCAGCTCTGACTCCAAACCCCCCTGATGAAAGGCCCACACTAACATCAGGAGTCCAGAGCCTTTACTCTCTAACTTCAGGCAATTATGACACAGAGGAGATCTTTGCCTTCTGCACTCAAAAAGAAGAAGAAAAAAGGCTTCTCTTTTTTCCAAGCTTAGTTGTAAAAATAAGCTTGCTCTCCTCAATTGCAGTCACCCTGTGCCCTTTGCAATAGCAGCAAGGATGTATCAGAACAAGCCATGGGGCAAAACAAATCACTTGTGATTTACAGAATTATAAAGATTTTAATAGCTGCAATGTTTCTCTCTCAGATTGGTCTTTATTTCCAGGAGTCAAAGTTTCCTAGGTGCCCTAGGCTTTTTAAAAGCAGTAATTGGCCAACAGAGAGACTTAGGATCTCCCTGAGTGATTGAGTGTATTTGTTGCTATGAACTTGAGGGTATCACTGTAAAGATCACAGGTCCAGGTTGTGAGAGCCTGCAACTTATCAAGCGCAATTCAGTTTGCAGCAGCCGTGGAAGTCAGACGGCTTTTCCATACAGCTTTTGTTTAAAGTTGTAACCTTTTTGTGGAACTTGATGCTTTTTTTTGCTGATTAGTTATGTTTCCAAATAATTCAACACAAACTAAAGGGTGCAGGGCTGTGAACTAAAGACAGCCTTGAATTAATTCAGAATTATTGTTTTGATGAAGAGCATGACTGTTATTCTGGAAAGTGTCACACAAAATACATCTTTGAGAAATTACAATGATTTTTGAAGTGTAATTGATTCATTTTTTTTAAACTTCACTCTTTGTTTTCACCCGCAATGAATCAGCACACCACCTTTTACCATCAATATACATTACCTCAAGTTTTATTTATAATAGGGCAGAAATAACCCAAAATGAATTTAAGCTTTGCACGCGATGTAGCACCAATGTGCCTCACAATGCATAACAAATCAACCAGAATTACTACTAAACAAAAATAATAATTAGAAGTGTAATAAATGAATTTACTTCTTAACAAGTCTTACTTCGTCTCTAAATACCAAACTTCTCTTAAATGATCAACCCTGCACCTCTCGCTTGTTTTTTAGAAGGTCAGGCAGCAAACAGTCAAGAAATGTCAGCATAATTAGCTCCCCTTTTTCAATATTAACTATCCACACAATGCCTACAATTTATAAATTATATTAAAATTAATTAAGTGCCATTTTATTTCTCATTGTGCAGTAGAGTTTTATATAGATTGATGTTACTTGTTGTAACTGGGATAGTAATTAATGGGTCAAATTTATTTTGTTAAACTATTTAGATAGAGCAGTACATTTAACTCCACATATCTGCAGAACATCTCTCATAATGTCGAAAGCATGTGTTTTCTGACTGTTAGAAAAACAAGCCTGGCAGTAGGTAAGCTATATTAAGGAAATCCACCAGGGAGGCATAATCGAGTTTGACTCTCTACCGGTGGTCCCCTTGTTAGTGTTGTGAGTGTCAGAACTGACAGTGCAGGTAGCTCAAATGCCACTTAAGGTTTTAGCTTCAGTGGCTTTTGGAAAGAAATGACCGTGACCTGTGTAGCTTGAGCCCACATCCCACACCCTTTCTGCCTGACAGCTGCTCAATGGCAAGTGTCTGCCAGCATGCCGAGGGGAACGCTGCCAAGCAGCCGGAGATAGAGATGATTACCACATCCCTCTCTCCCTCTCAGCCCGCTCACTGAAAACTGATACCTACTAACAAACTGCTGTCGACATGTTAGCGAGGCAGAGAGAGTGAGAGCAGTAGTATGTGTTGAGAGAGAAAAAAGGGAGAAAAAGAGATGTGTGGGAGAGCCAACATGAGGAATCCAAACAAGTTAGGATTAATGACTTTGAAACAAGTTCTCGTTTCACCGTTTTCAGAGCTAACACTATTGTGACAGACTTGAAGAATGCAGTCTACACTATAAGGAAGAACCTAATAGGCAGGCACTCACCTATAGAATAACGATCCGATGAAGAATGTCAGACAATGTAGTCACAAGGTGACCAGTTCTCAGCCAACTCTAGCTCATCATGCAAAATGATGTGTATCCATGTGCAGTCATTAACTGTGACTGTACGATGAATTATTTCTTGGGTAGCAGTTTTAGTTCTTATGCTATAACAATTATAATTTGTGCACAGAGAATGCTACATTGTCAAGGGAAACTTTTTATTGAGTTGTTCAGATATGCAAATTGCTTCAGACCTTTACTCCAGCCACTTAAAACTTAGGTTTTTCCTGCTGAGGAGAGAATGAATGTCCTTCCAGAGAAGAGTTATAAATGTCATTGTTTTTGAATAAATCCCCCACAGCGCCACTTTAAAGTGAAATAAAGGAAGAAATCACAGCTGACATATATTTTTCTAATTGTTGCAGAGGGGGGACAGAAAGCAGCATGAAGTAGCTTGAATTATCTGTAATTAGAATATCGCTGTGCTTAATTACAAATGATTTTAATTGTCTGATTTTCAACAGAAGGACTATTTTAGCTACTGTCTTAATACACATTTGTTTTTGAAGATTGGAAATGACAATTATGATAATGTGCGTCCCAGCATGAAATATGTTTGTCAAAGACAGAAAAACAGGACATGTTAAGTAGACATAATGCATATGTAGATTCTTTGAAAAATGCTAATTAAAGACATTGTTACTGTCTATTTTGTATTTTTTTTGTCATTTGAAAATGAAGCTATTTCATTCTAAGATTATTTTCATGGCACTGTAGCCTTTTTGGAGAGTAGTGTGCCAGGATACAGATTGATGATTAAAAAAACAAAACGATAAAACCATATTTTTATCTTAGTCAATCATTGTTCAATTTAATTTCTTAATCGCACTGCCAGAAAGTTGGTTAAAAATACTCATTGATTTACCTAGCTTGAGGTTATAGCAAAGGTAAAAGTTTTCTGCTAATACAAAAAAAATTTAATTACTTTCAAATTGTTAAATGTTTACAGAGCATGTTTCAGACTCATTTTACAATTGGGCTCTGCAGAGGTTAGTGATTTATTCTTTGTGAATTTCAGTTATTGAATGCCCCAAATCTTAAAATAAATAGATAACTCTGCGACAAAATAAAACTGTCTACAGTAATTCATTGTGGAACTTTGTTGAGCAACAAGATAAGTATTTCTCCAAAAAAATCAATTTTCGAGAAGAGACAATGGAAACAAACCTAAGTGCTAGTTTGAACCAACCCCACAAGGCTTCCAGGGAAACCACAAAGCCTAAGAAGCACTTTATTAGCCAGCAGGGGGGGGTCAGGAGGACCAGCCCTATCATTGATTGAGGTTGGAGGATGCATCCACAGCTGCACTTTCTCTAAATTTCTAAGAGTAAATATGCACCTTTGAAGTGGGGGGTGCCTAGGAGCACTCCTCTGCACAGATTGTGTGGGTTTCTGTGGGGAGCTGTAGTTACGGGAAAGATCAATGGACAGGGCATTAGGGGGAAGAGTACACTACACTGTCCAGCCCTCCAGCCTGCAGAACAACTCAGCAGCTCCTACATGGCCAGTATTATTGAGCTCAAGGCAGTTTAATTCTCCATACTGTTTTCGCAGACTGATAAAAATTTCAACCTTTCCGGTTGTAAAATGTAATGGAGAAAAATATGAATTATACTGTGAACTTTATGTACAACTGGAGTTTGGTTTATTTTGTTCTCCTACAACTTTTTTTTTTCTTGAAACACAACAACTTCTGCGGTAGTCATGATATTTTAGACTTTTTTTTTTTTTTACAGGTTTAGACAATAAATATTTGGGAAATGGTCCCCTGGCTGAAGTCATTTCATTTAGATATGTAGTTTTAGACATTCATTTTTATATATATTCATAAGCATATAGCTCTTTCAACAACTATGTTTGTTTCTGAAGATAATCTACTTGCTACATGTACATTTTCAAGATAAAAAAAAAATAATATAAATTATAATAAAATAATAAAATATTTTTGACTGGAAAACCCTTGTCTGCATAATTACTGACTGGAAAGCCCCTGTCCACTCGTGAAAGCATGGAAAAACCCATATCCTGCTCATTGTGCGGCTGGATATGTGTACTTGTGGCTGACTCCAAGTGCATTAGACTTGTGCTGAACACACAGCTTCCATATTGTGGTTTGTAAAGACTATGGAAAAGCCTTTTGGGGTAGCCACACTTCCAGATGAGGCTAATCTGCTCGTGGTTGGTACAGAGTGATAAGTGAGCAAAGATTTATAAGCCTTTTGTCCCCTACTTATGCCTTATAATATGTCTCAAACTCAGTGTTTATTAAATTCAAATAAACCCGATACTGATAAAGCTTTGTTATTGTAAAAAAAAAAAAATAGCAGCAATTATACACTGAAATCCTCATTTAATTGATGGATTTTAATTAGTCTGAATTAAATTGGTTTGGTACAGTAAATGCTGGGCTGTCCCCGAGATGAGGAAGAGAGGACAACATGTATCATCTCCACAGAGTGTCAGAGTTTAATGCCTCTGCGCTCCCAGGTGTCGCTAGGGTTTGGCTCCACCAGGCTCAGGAGATGCAGCCAGAGAGTGTTAGCATTTACAACCCCTGTCACACTCCACAAAACACTGTGTCACTCAAGCACAGCCTGTGTGGCAGATCTGGCATTAATGGAGACGTTGACATCTTCCGACAGAGTGTTTATCTAATACTAATGCTAAGCAACCAGAGCAAGTCGCCCCCACACGTAGCCATCGAACCCTGCCGCAGACCTCGGTGTCTGGCAATCGCACTAGTTTTCCCATTCATCCCTCAAGACTTATAGAATTCATAACAATGGCTTTGCTCCTGCTCTGTGTCATGTCTTTTTATCATTCGGCCACATACTTCTTGCCACCATCCACTAGACAGCCCGTCTGCTTCACAGGTGCTTGAGACAAAGTTGGGTAATATTATGACAAATTGCAGAAAGCATCACCTGTGTATGCTGGCGTAAATCTTCAGCTCCAGACCTCCAACAAAAGTTGTTGACATTTCTGCCGCAGTGTTATTCTAAGATCTTTTTTTTTTTTGTGCAGATTTTCTTCAGTACCCCCCCACACACACACACACACACACACACACACACACACACACACACACACACACACACACACACACACACACACACACACACACACACAGACACACACAGACGGACTGGCCCGTAGAATTGGAGATTCAAGTTTATGTTTCAGCAACAGTATTTCAACACCTTCTCAACACTTTTAAATACTTTATGAGGGATCTTTATTGAATATATATTTTAAAATAATTTCATATGTATCATGTACAAAAATATTCTCTTACAATACTATACATTGTACATTCTTTTCAAAGGGAACATGTCAAGAAAACATAAGTTCAAGATATAGAACAGAGAACAGTAGTGGTTTTGAGTCTAAACATACTGTGTGGAATACATTACAATGCACAAAAGGCTGCAAGAATTCCTATATGTTACTATACGTATCAGAGACTGTTGATGGGTTCATAAAGTGTATGGAGCTATCTTTAGAGGATTGATTTCCCATACTGCCACGCAGTTGGCTGCATTTATATTCCATGCCTGTGGCTCTGTGACCCCTGGTTCTCCTTTGATGTGGCAGGCAGAAGCACAAACTAGGATGAGGCAGAGAGAGAGAAGGCTGAGGGATAGCAAAAGGTGAAACCGTCTACAATGGGAGGGGGATAGAGATTTTTTTTTCTTGTGGTGCAGGTTTCTAGGAGGGATGAGAGGACGGGATGAGGGAGTGTAAAAAAGACTGGTATAAGTTTGCAGGGAGCAGCGCGAACCAATGAAGCCATCATCTGACAGATCTGTGAGGGTTTGCACTGAGGGCGGGTTTGATGGTGGGTGGGCAGAAAGGAAGCTAGGGCCGAGGGAAAGGGATCGAGTGATGGTGGGGGGTTGGGAGAGGGCATGACGGTGGCGCGAGCTGATAGAGACGTCAGCGCCGCTTCAGTAATCTCACGACGGCTGGCCGCAGCGAGGGGCCATTGGGGGGCCCACGAGAGCAGAGGCATGATAGAGCAGACCACCCCGACAACACTAGCAGGGGGCCAGGCAGTATGGACAAATCAAAGCGGGAAGAAGCAATTTTTGAGAAATTACAGAAATCTCCATGGAAATTAGCATGAAACACTCTCTAATCTCTTGCTTTTCACCATGGACGATAGGGGTCAGTGCTTCAAGTTCTCCAGCCCTTGGTTTCTCTTTCTCTCTCGCCCCATCCCTAATTTCATTATTCCCTCTTGATTTTTTTTTTTCCTCCCTCCTGCTTTTTATGTATACTCATTTTACAGCCCCTCCCTCCGCTCATATTCTTCAACCATTCATTTGCTTGAACCCTTTTCATTGACCACAATTAAACGTTTAGATTTCAAAGGCAAATCAAGGGAGAGCCAAGCCATGCCCTCAGAGTGACACAGGATCAAGCTGCTGGGTGCTTTGGAGTCTCAGATGGGGTGAATCCCCCAAGATTTGTCCTCTGCACCCTTCCTTTCGTTCCTGTGTCTGTCAGAGCTCAGAACACTGTTCAAATGAATGGAAGGAGTGGGGCACCCCTAGTTGTGACCATGTGGTTATTGGTAATCAGCAGCAATTCAATGACACCTCAAGACATAATTCTTCTCATCACAATTGAATGCGATCTCAACAATACGGGACAAAATGTGCTTTGAGAAATTGGTTGTTGGACAGTATTGTAGATGTGCATACCTGAATTTCAAATTGTTCTGCAGTTTTTTTCTGGGTCTTTTCATACTTTTGTTGGTGTTTAATTAGTTTTGACTTGATTTGCATTCGTTCTTTGCATTATAAATTAATTCAATGCAGAGTGTGAGGTACTTTATTGTTGTGAACTTTGTTTTCACAATGGACAAGACCTGTGTTTTTAGTCTACAGTGTTATTGAGTTTGGACCCTATATTTTAGGAATTACACATGATTTTCCTTCTTCATGTTATCACATCAAGAGGAAAATAAATGTTTATGATTTTATCTACCTAGCCTACACAGAACAACCAAAAGTTTTTTTTTCTCGATTCTGCATCCATGGCAACACTGTTGTCCTCTTTCATGGTCGTGGTCATATCATCAAACATTGTACTAAACAGAGCCGCTGCTGCCTCACTGAAGTACATACACAGACAGTGAGAGTTTATTGTGCTGCATGTAATTTGTCCCTCGTTGTGTGTTCGCTTCATGGCCAGAGATAATTTCAAATGTATTTTGGGTAAAATAAAAGGGAAACATCACGTTCTGAAAAAAACCCTGAATTGTTTAATACAACATACTTTACCCTAAAACTGGATAATAAATACTTGTGCCATTTATAAAATACAATTTAAAAAGTTAATTAGATAAATGGTAAATTTAAAAATCATTTGTTTTTTTCTTCCCACTTCCTCACTATTAGGCTCACAGCAAAGAGAATGAGTTGCCAGGAAATTCAATCGAGGCATATCCAAAAGAGACCAGGGTCTCTTGAAGCCTCAGTACAAACAAGAGCCAATAGAAAAAAGAATTGGGTCATCTTTCTTTCCTGTTGTACTACAATATAGAGAAATAGTTGCATTCAGTCACAGCAGTTACAATTTATCTCAAGTTAACTGGTTTTATAATTTGATCAAGGATTTTCAGTTTTCATACACTTTTATTTAAATTCAACGAGGGACATGGTTGTACTCAGAAAATGTCATTCTGGTTCTCTTGTCCTCGTCATCCTGATATGTTGGTGAAGGATTTTTCCTGAACCTGCAATGTCAAATAAATTCCACACATCTCTGCCTTATTAAATATAGATGCACACAAATTCACTAATAGGTACAGTAGACAAAAGATAAAAATAATAGGCATTAGGTCTGAAAGTAAAATAGTGGCATTTGATTAGCATTACATTGTATGCTGAATCATGGAGAATGGCTATAGAGTAACGGTGGTGGAGGCTTAATTAGAGTGCTTGCAGACGTGGCACATTGCCGTGACAAGCAGTAGAAATGTGTGTAAGATATAGAAACCCTTCTAACCTCTAGTTAAACCCTCTCTTCCATTCTAACAGTTTGCCCTCTAATTAAGCTACAGAGTTGGATTGTCTAGTTTTATTTTTTTTACTGTTCACATGCAATTTTGCTAATTGCAACCATGAAAAATGACAGTATTGTCTAAAATCATAATCTATGGTATTATGTTACACATGTCAAAAAAAAGGTTCAGAAATGATCAACTATAATATATATGTGGGAAAGTTGCACTTTTGTAAATGCTAGGTAATTGTTAGGAACATGTCAAACTCAATACATTTTGTTATTTAATATATTTTAAAATTAGGATTGTTTTTTATTTTAGAATTAAATTAGATGAATATGATATTTTGATTCAGAATCAGATGTTAAAATGTCCCCTGAAATCTTATCAACCATTGTTATTTATATAACAGATCTACAAGCCATGGTGCAAATTGAATAAAGTCTTAATTTCTGTGAAACTGTGGTTATTGTGTATGAAGGAATATAACAAGGCTTTACACATATGAAGCTTGAGACCTCATTTAACCTAGATGGTACAAACATTTGGCAGGGCCTGAGTGTACCTGCTCCGTGTTGCGGTTCTGCCAGTAATAGATAGATGGCACTGCATCCAAGGTAGAGCAAAGGGCCAGAGACTTCTCTCTACCATCTTTCAGGGTCTTACTCTCATTATCCATCCGAAAATTAACCTGTCAATTTATCAATCAACACCATCTTGAGATTTCTGCCTCCTGTTTGGCGACTAGCATTGCAACGACGCCGTCAAGCTGATAACCAGGAGGAATGTGTTTGTTAGTGTAGTGAATGAGTGCATTATCACTTAAATGACTGCTATGAATCACAATTGCTGCCAGGCGGTTGATAAGAGGTATATACACAAGCATTTTGAATTGAAAGTATATATCTGTTTATGTATTCTTTTATGTGTCAAGAAATAAGGTCAGGGCCAGGCGCACAGTATTTTGGCTTTGTTGCACACCGTTTTCTTTTAGTCCCATATAGTGTAAAGCCAGGTTGTATTGTGAAGACGGAACTCCCAGATTTCCATCAATGCCACTGAAAAGGGAGCGGTTTAGACTAAATGACAAGCTTGCATATACTTTAATAATTGTAAATAAACAAAGTTTGTTAAGGCAGAATAATTATTTTATACCAAAAAGAAAGACTTGAATTAAAACAAAGCAATACAAAATTAAAATCTAAACAGAATATCATAGCTAATAATAATATCCATGAAAAAGACAATATTGGTTTTGCTGTAGAAATATTATAATAACTTCCAGAAAATTCTTACAGAATTAGTGAATATGTATGACAGTATAATTATTGTTTATAAATAGAATCAAGACAAGCAGTATCTTATTAATGATGGCCACTTTGATCTTTCATTGAATATTTGAAGAACCTAGCACTATTAGATTTTTTTTTTATATTCTAAATATTTAAACCAAATTATATTACTGATTTACTAAAACAATATTATTTTTTCATTGATAATGTTAAGAAATAATAGAGAATTGCAACATAAAAATCAATATTATCATTTAAATGTGTTTCAAGGACATAGCAAACATTGTCTAATACTTCGTTATGGACTTTGGAGTTAACGTTACATCTGCTCTTAAAAATATCTAAAAGAGAGGCGGGTTGAAATATGTGTTTGCATGCTCAGCATGCTACAGAGTTATAATAAGCACTGGGACATGTCTTTATCTCTAAATGGGTTATAATGTGATAAGCTAAACTAGACCCTCAAAAATCCCTACCAAGTGTGACCGCGGGTGGGGGACCTCAATTGCTTCAGTTCATCCCCTTTTTTCCTTGTATTTTCTTCTTCTCTGTCTGACTGGATTGCCCGAAAATGAACCGAACAGAACCAGATAGGGGCTGTGAATAGCGGGAGGGACTTTTCTTTTTCCAATTATTGTTATTTGCAAATGGCCTTATTGTGTAGAGGTGTTGGAGAGGAGGGGGCGCTAGTGAGGAAAAATGGCGGAGAGTATTTTAAAATGCTGACAAAAAGACGATAGAAAAAGGAACACAACATCTGGTAATTTGTTTCAGCAAGCTTAGCCTAATGATGTAAGCAGATTACTTTCCAACAGAGTAGGAAAGGGGCATAGAGGGCTTTTTTTCTTTTTTTCCCCCTTTATGGGTCTGCCCTGTTAAAGATCGAGACAGAAGCCACTGCCATATACACCATTAGTTCATATTGGTGACTGTTTGAGTGCTCTCCTATGCCATTTGATAATTCACATGCTCAAGAAGGGGATTTCTGATCAAATCAGAAAATTGCTGCTTATTTAACATGCTATTTTAGCACCTTTTTAAAAGGGGAACCTCCCTGACTATCTGAGCTGGGATGTAAGCAACTCGATGCTGTGGGTGCCCCCGGCCCGATTTGCTCCCTCTCCTCAGAGAGCAGGGATCAGTGGTATGCCCAGATTGAAAGGGAGGGCAGGAACCCGGCGTGATGAAGGACACTGGCTCCCTGTCAATGTGCGGAGGAGACTGGAGGATGAAACACACCATTAAGACCAATTTAGAGTGTTGCTCTAAATTTCAGCAGGACTGATCGATCCTGACAGGAGGGCATCGTACCGCCTGCCAGATCACTTAAACCACTGCCCCTTGTCTCACGTTGCTTAATGTCATGTCATTGGCTATCATTCCCAGTCGAACACTGAGCTGCTGGATTTCGATTCAATCACTATTTGTAGGATTACCTTTTTATTTTTACACATCAGTAATCAATGAGGATTTTGATAATAATGTCATAATGCAATCTCTGTATTGCATTCTGTTCTTTTTTCTCTATTCTTAATCCAAAGTGAAATCCTCTGAGACTCGTTGTCCTGTTGGTTTATTGATTTTTTTTCCCCTTGCGCAGCGAACATTGGACAGAAACTTGAGATCCAAGGTATTGGAAAAAAAACTATACCTTACTCAAGGGTTTACCTATGATCAGACAGGTATTCACATGATAATAACAATAACAGATGATAATACAATTTAATTTTAGAACTCAACGTGCTTCACAGAGTAAAACAAGACAGATATCCCAAAATATGACAAAACGATGAAATAAAAAAGCTAAACCAATTTATGATAACCGAACAGTCTCAGTAACAAAGGAAGAATGAAACCTATTAATAATGATGAAACATAAAACAAATTAGACAACATAAATAACGAAGTGAGATGACAGTAAATAACCCTTGAAAATCTGTGTTAATTCCAGTATCAGTAATGTATTTTATGCACATATTTAAGGAAACATATGCTGCTGTATAAACTTCTAGATTGTGTATGTTGTGACATGCAGAGTCCTAGCATACGCGGTGTATTATTATTGCGGTGCTACAATCTGCCGGCGCTGTGCTGACATTTTATATGCCATCTATTTATTAGTTGGGATGTTCATTGAGGCAGCTCAGGTTAAGTATCTTGCTCAGTGTCTGACTGGAGATATTGAACCTGCAGCCCTCTTGTTCCAAGTTCAGTTCCCTAACCACAACCAGTTTGCCCCTTTGAAGGATGAGGTCTCAGTAAGAGTGGTGCTATGTATACCACACAGACAGTGATCTATTCCGTGTCTGATATCATGTTGCTCCATGTCACTGACTGATGTTACCTGCATCCCCCCGTGATGATTAGATCCATGACTGCGCCTACAGTTCCCTTATAAAATCAGTTCCTTTCTTTTAACCCACAAGAAGCCAAGTCCCCTATCTGGGAGAAAAGAGCGAGTGAATGAGTGAGGAGGAAAGAATAAGTTATTTTAAAGGAAGATATTGCTTTATTGTGTGCTGTCATTCCATCCTTGAAACATGTTCCTCATCTCAGTTGGTGACATGCTCCACTGTATAAATGGGTTACGAGCTAGAATATAAGTTATGTAAGTCTCAATGCTTTGAGACATCTGCTAAGCACATTCATATGTAATGGCACATAATGTAATAAAAATAATGGAGAAAACAGAAATAACCTTGCTCTGCTTTATTGCAACCTTCCACCTGCGCTCTGAAAACACACGACTTTTTAAAAAGGAGAGTTTTCCTTAGCTGCAAAAAATATTCAACTTAACCTATTCACACCATGAAGGATCTGCACACTTGTGAACGTTAAAATCATTGTAAATATTTTTTCTTCATGATGGTTTTGATGACTAGTGTTTGCAAAAAAAAAAAGTTTCAGTGGCACTAAGAATTCTGAAATTCTGCTTTTAAATTTAGGATTAAATCGGTAGCTGGCAAAGTAATTATTTTTAAATAAGATAATCAATGCTGTCAGAAAAAGGCAATTTTTTTTAGAAACTTAAGTAAACGTTTATCAATCAAAAAAAATCAAAAAGTATTTATCAAGTAGTATAGTGTACAAATAATCAGATATTGGGCCTGAAATTGCCTGATGTGTTCTATATGAGGGGAGTGAACTAGTAGCCGATTGTTCCTTTAATGATTTGCCCAGTGCGTATCTTCAGGGGCTGTCTGTGCCACCAGCTGAGGCGTTAATACAAATATAGCAGATCATTTGTGAACTAACCTGTTTTTTAAGTGGCTTTCTCCAAAAGTGTGACAGGCAGGTGGGGAAACATGGCAGAAGTAATTAGATATTTGCTGTTATTGAACCATCCTGAGAATTCAGATTTTTCAGGTGACAAAACTTTTAAAATCTGAAGATTCTGATGTTGGTTCATTTAGCTATCCATCAATTTTTGTCTTGCAATTGCTATAAAATTAAAACAACTCACTCTACAAAAAGAACATCTCGTAATTAGCTTTAGCTGCTTTCTTTTAAAAAAGAAATAGTAGGGCAATTGATAAAGTCTAAGCTCCACCTTCGCCGCCTCTCCATTTTGTAATCACAGGCAGTTTGGCAGCACAACGTAATTAGTTTGCACGCCAGATTTCCCATGAGTCCCAACCCAGCTCAAAGCCAATCCCTTCCTCATCAGCAGCCCAGAGACTAAACACCTACTTTATCTGGTTCCCCCAAGGCTGTCCATCCATGGGGAGTCAGGGTGCCCTCAAAAACATTGCCAATGTGGGCTCCAATGCCTCAGGCTGATATGGGTGAAACTTCAGATGGCAGATGGCACAAGGAAGGAAAAGGACCATATCTTTGAGGTAGAACTGCCAAACAAAAGTGGAACATCATATCCTAGAGCCTTACGTCCCGGGGCTGAGATTAAAGCATGAAATATATGTTTAGAGGAGCCACAAATGTCTTCATATCAAAAACTGTAAGTGATCAAAGTGTCTGATGTGTGGAGGCATGCTGCAGGGTATTTTTTATGTTTTCACCAGTTGACAGTAACCGGGGAAATGTTTCACAGCTTGTTCAAATGTCTTCATTGATAAACAGGACAGCTGAAGTTGAGTGTAATTTATTACAGCAGCTATCTGATGTAGAATAAGGTAGTGCTGTGCTGTATGTGCTTTGCTTTATATCACACATGCATCAGTATCACAGCATGATCTCTACATCTAAAAATCTTTGTGACTGAGTGCTGTTTTGAAAGAAATTGTGAAGGTCTGTATTTTTTTCTCTCAATCTTATCCAGTTCACTTCTTTTCATTTTAAGTATTTGTAGATGTGCAAACATCTGAATTACCTCTGCCAGTCAACAGCAAGAAGTGATCGGGCAGTTTTTAATACCACTAGGCCCATCTGGGAGAAGGACCCTTTTCATTCGACATACTTGGCTGCTTGTCGCCTCACCATAATGGGCACGTTGAACGAGCTCTGAAGCAATAGCCAATTAAATGCCTTGAAGGGGATGCCTCGAGGCCCTGCATGAAAGGCTTCAGGTGTGAAATGCTTGTTTTTCAAGAGTGCTGCAAATGTTGGCTGCTTTCAAGTTTGCTATTGCCCTGCTGGCTTCCCCTTCCAGCCCACCCCGGCAGCCCTTCTCATGTGGAGGAGGGTAGAGGGTAGAGGTGATGGGCAAGAGAAGACCACTTAAGTACAATTTTCTATTCAGTGTTCCAAACCTGTGCACTCTCATGTTTTTCACCACTGCCTCGTAACAGCGTACAGAGTTTCAGATGATGCAGACAATAGCTTTTTAGCGCACAATAGAGAGAAGAGGAGAAGCTGAAGGGCAGACAGGGGGAAATATGGATGAGACAGAATGTCTGTGCGTGAATCCAAACCAGAGGCTGTGGTGATTGGGTGATGGCTGGGGTTGGCTGGGAGGGGGCTGAAAAGGAGATGGATTGTTTGCTAATTGTGGTCATTTCTGACCAGAACATGACAGGTTCAATGACTATTTTAATTCGTTATTGAATACAACAGAAACTTGAAATGCAATTTTGAGAAAAGCTTCTGTTTTAGAAATTTGTTTTCAGCCCCTTCATGGGAGGGAAGAATGTTAATTCATAGTTCAAGTGTAAGAACAGGCTGCCTTGTCTGTGTGCAATAAAACATTTACGTCTGAAGTGTTAAATACAGTCTGGATTGAAGTATGAATCTAAACCGCTCTATTTCTACTCTCAATTCTAACAACATAGAAGTTGAGAAACAGTCTTAGATCATTGAGGAGTAACATTAAAAGATGCCTGTGGGGACCAAGAGGGAATAAATCCAGGGGATATTAATCTTATTAGGATCATACATCACCGCAGTGCCTGGTGAGGAGACAAATGAATGGGCGCCTGTTTATCTGAGCTAAGCTATGTGGTCTACCTAACCATCGCTCAGGGCACATATTGCCACTAATAAATTGGTTAAGTCTGAGCAGAGTGATCGTAATGAAGTTAAGGGACTGGCTTGTCTGAGCTTTCGCCACTACAGCCAGCAATTCTCGCATCCCCCTTTTTATCTGTCCAGATTGGGAGAGCCCTTTCGATAAGATGCAGAGAGGAGAAATCAAAATAAATGGAGTCCATTAAAAGCAGCAATGCATCAACTGCTTGATAAAGTGATTAATAAACAGGCTAGGATTGTGATTGATTAAAGCATTTAATCAAACTGTTAAAAAGCCCTATTGGCAATGGTTCATAAATGCCCTGCATGGTTTAAATGTATAAAACACTACAATACACATTGTTTTTTCTTTCAAAAATTACAAACCTGTGCTGATCTGAGGCATATACGAAACCATGTGTTATAGTACAAAAAAGCAGTAGTTTCTCTTTTTTACATAATTAATGATAAGTGTTCCCTTAAGTGTTCAAATCTTAGCACATTCTTTTCCCCATTTAAACAGAAGAGCAATGATTGACTTAAGTGGTAACATGTACTCTTTAAAGATATTTAAAAAAGGCTATATACAGTTGCATTACACCTCCAAACACTTAGTAATCAATGACTAAAATCAATTGCAAATTCAAAGGAGGTGGATGAGTGGGTAGTGACAGACTGGTAAAGTTTGTGAGACTTAAATGTCATTCAAATTTGCTAATGCAAAGGGAAATACTTAGAGCAGATTGACATGTCGAGCTTGGTAAAGTTCAACCTGGATGTATAGCGCATTAAGATAGGAAATTACAGATGTTGTAATTATCAGAAATGACTGACCTCGTGCAAAAGGGTGTTAGGTAAGTACTTGTACCTTGCTTTTAAAACATGTAGGACAAGAAAAGATTGGTGAGTATCTGTAAATGGCATGCTTTTATTGAAAGTCATGCGGCAAATGGGGGAGAAAGTAATGTTAAGAATAATTTCCATGTTCAGAAGAAATGTATGATGTGCTGCAGAGTTGGAAAGAGGATGCGCTTGTTATTTTCATAGTTGGAAAATGATCAGTTTACATTTGCTACATAAATTCACATGGGAGCATTGTTTCAATGTCGATATATAAAACACAGATAACTAAATGCACTATGCCCCATCTTTGAGGCTTATCTGAGACTTTTCAATAATAACCTACAAGTATAACAACAGTGTAACAGAGGTAAAATATCAGAGTTGCCTACAGGGGTCTATGAAAAGAGTTAATTGTAGGAAAAGTCTAGAAGCTGGTGGAAATAATGCACACACAATTTCAGAGGTTTAAATCCAGCTCACAACAGTTATTGACTCTCTAGGTACCAGCGTGGAAAGAACTAAGTACTTGTAGCTTACTTGAGTCTTTCCATTGTATGCTACTGTATACATCCACTCCACTACATTTCACAAGGAGCTATTGTACTTTAATGAACTTCTGAATGGAATGAGTTTATGATGTATTTCTTTACTAGAAACTACCCAACTATCTAAGTATTTTTTTTTAAACGCCGTACTTCATTCAGCTAAAGCATTAAAGTAGTTTTTATGTGTTATTGCATCGTCAATAATAATCACATTGTTATATATTTCAAAATAAAACCATATAGGGTCCATTCTACGTCCATTATGAGCATTTTGTTTGTGATAGCTGAAGTATGATTTGCTGACTGCCATTTTAAGTAACTTTTTGACTGAAGGACTTTTACAGTCTGACATTTCTACTTAAGAAATGATCTGTCCCAAATTATCCCAAAACATCAAATTGTCTTTGTCTGTACTGTACTATATTGAGCCAACAACTTCACTGAAGCAAGAAAAGGGCCAGTTTTGCCAGTGGGCATTTTGGAAGTCCACCAATTGCTACAGTAAAGCCACCATTGTTAAACCTGCATTCTCATATCTGTGTCAACCTGAAGCTATAAAAGCACACGCCAGACATGCAAGTGCCCAAATGCAATGTTTGGTGCAAATGATTGCATGTGTTTCTTTATTCTTTGTCTTGGGAAGATCCATTAGTTAAAAGACTTTTGTGTTTTTAGAGTCATAATCATTTGACACTTAGTTAAAATTACCAGTTACAGTGTGTGCTATTTAATCTGAAGTCTCTTTCAAATGAATAGAAGTCAAATTAATGACACATGAATGACTTGTTAATTATGCAAATGGAGTGCCGCAGGAACCTGGTAAGTTGCGGGAACTCTGTCATCTAAAAGGGTATGGTGAGTGTGATAATGTAGCGGCTTGGCACAGCTCTCTTGATGTAATGACAGGTCAATTTGACTGGCTTTATGCTCCGCACCCTGGTTCTTTTCTCTGGCTCTGGTGTGGCTGCCCCAGCCGCCTCCCCCACCCCCCTTTCTCGTGTCCCTTGGACTTTGATATCTCCTTTGTTCCATTGGCTCCTCTACTGACACTTCCCAAGAATAAGAGATGCCACACAACCATGGCCCTTTCACACCAGACCGATGACCTCTGTCTCTTCCATGCATGACCTCTCACCTAGAAGCTGACAGCTTGATTAATTGAAGAATGTTATGATTTATGAGTATCTTCTCAGCATGATTAACAAGGCAACAGGTGGCACAACCAAACAGCTAGCAAGAACATTTCTTAGAGGGGAGAAAACAATGGAGGATTATATTTAGAAACCATGTTTTGTCCAACAGTGACCGTCAATTTGGTTAAGCCATATATCATTTTGACTTTTCTGTCTACCACTGCAGTTAAGATATCTTCACATAAAGGTTTCTTTTGTGTCTAACTTGTCAGCCAAGTCAGACTTGCAGGAAGAAGTCACATCCCAACAATGTGGTTAAGTATAAAGCTTATCCAGTGTTCTGATTATCAACTCACCGTGTATTCAGTCCAAATGTTGCCTTTGCTAATGTAAAGGGGAAGGTCTAAAATCCAGCAAAAGAAAGTCGGTTGTATTTCTTTAACACAAAGAAATCATTTTCAGGTTGACGTCTATACTGTATCTGTGAATGGCTCTTTCGGCATGTGATTACTGATGACTCTGTGTTAATGCTTGACTCTGCACAGCGACGAGTGTCATTTGGAGAGCAGCATGTAAGAGGAAACAGTGTCAGTTGTGACACAGGGCCACGTCCAATTGTCTACCTAAAGCTTTGCGAGTTAACTCACCTGACAGCTCCCTCGATAAGTCTGTCTTGTAGTTGAGACACTTAACTGCGTAATGGAAGTTGGTGGTCCAACTCAGGTGACAAGGGGATGGGGGTGTTGAAGAGGTCACATGAGACCTTCTCATCGACTAAGTCAGTCACAGAGAAGGACTATAGAGTGGGATAGCAGTCTCTTGACACAGTGTCATCAGCAGACTGTCCAGCTGAGTGAAAGCGCATGGTAAGATGTGGCCTTTTCTTTTGACAGGGATTTGTTCTGACCTCGGCTATAGGCTGTGACAACTGATGGATGATTGATGGTGCTGTTTCAGCAGTGTCAGTGAAAAAGCCAGGCCCCTCGGAGAACATTTCACTGACCCACAGTGACCCGGCTCTAACTTGTGTTGGACAACAAAAGATGGTCACCTACAGTTTGTGCCTGTCTTCTTTCCCTTGCCTGATTATTGTCCAAGAAAGTATTTTTTTCAAATAGCAAAAGCAGTTCAAACTGCAACAGTGGCTGTTTTAGATTTCCAGATTCACTTTACTCTCTACAGTCTTGTATGACGCTTATTTTATTGTTATCCAGCTTGTTGCTATTCGGCTCACCAACTATTATAGTAAGACCAATTTCACAATTTTTTTTGGAATGCTCAGAAAACACCTGCACCATGTAAAGTTGCAGCGGCTGACAGCTACTGGGTAAAGCAATGTTGGAGTGCTGTGTTTACAAAGAATTGCCATCAATGAAAAATTAATTATCTGAGAGTCAGCAAAGGTTAATTTTGGTCAGAAACCTTTCGATCCGGAGGAGCTGACCCCGGCAGTGCTGGTCACCGCACTTGTGCATAGCTGTGGTGACACATGCGGTGACCTGTGACATGGGCAGTGACAGCAGAGTAAACTGGGCCGTGCTCCCCTGCCTCACTGCGCCTGGAGAGCTCAGAGGGCTCCCAGCTGAGCGGAGCAGGTTAAAGCACAGCGCTGCTCCCATGTCACCAGCCCAGCCCGTGATCAGTAGCTCCGTCTTCAACAAACACTCCCCAGTCCTGCCACCCACCTCTGTTGTCTCCTAGAGACAGTGCTGCCCACCGCTGGTTGCCCCATATGTTTGGGCTGCACACAAGGTGGTTTCTCGGATACTGTGGTTGCTAATTATAAATTTAATTTGCATTTTAATTAGAATGGTGGGAAATTAAAGCCTGCCAGCTGGAGAATTTCAAAACGCTTTCCCTCCCTCCTTTTTTGTCTCTCCCTCTTCCCTCCTAGTTTAAACTTAGCATGGCTCTGTCCTGTAGTCATTTGTAAGAACAGCAGTAGCACCTTCTCAGTGTGGGACAGTGTAGTGTATCTTCTGAATCATTCCTTCTTTAAGTCTTTTTTTGATAAGTTTCTCTATGTGTGGTGAAAACTCCCATGTTCAACAACCACATCTTTCCTAATGAAATCATTTATGGCTCATTTGACACCTCACATAATGTAGTTAAGCTCATAAAACTCATTGATATTTTATGGGAATCTTAATAAGTCATTGAATGTCTTCTTCTGTGGTTTGATTAGTTAAACAAGGCCCAAATCCCTGTCATGGAGCTCAATTGACACACTTTACACATGCTGGGAAGTAAGTGATCTGCATGTGTGGGCTGGTAATATCATTCAGTTTTGGTTATTATTTTCCAATCTCCATAATTCGTCCCGTTCCCCATGTTGTTCCCCCATGGTCATTCTCATTCCCTCTCTCACCACCCACGGGCGTCCTTGCTCAATAATTGTCATTAATTGATTGACAGCTCTGATAGACCCAACTAACCCCAGATCTGCTCTCATGTCCATGTTTTAAATGAGAGCTTGTACATCCAGTGACCTTGTCTGCCCATCAGCTGTCAGCGAATGTGAAGCCAATCCAGAGAAAGTCACACCTTAGCAAAGTAGATCGTCCTAAATTATTGTGATTGGTTTGTGAATCTGTCTTGTGTTGTACTGCATTGTGCATGGTAAAATATGGTTAAAGTTGAGTTTAAACTCTTTGCGGTGAATGTTTATGTAAAGCATGCATTTGTCTTTATAATCTCAGTGATACTTGTCCCTTTTAATCTGATTTCCATCACACCAGTTTGCGTTTTCATGTGCTTGAGCAAATGTTACCCAAGACTGCCATTAAATTCAACAGAATTCAAAGATGTGCTTTTAATCCTGGAAACCCATCACAGCAGGGTGTCCTCTCATTGTGTAATCTATCTAAATTCATGTCAAATTATGTAAATAAGAATGTAATTACTTTCAAATAAAAAAACGCAAGTCCTATTTTTCTTTGACAAGAATCCCCCCAAAATATCAATGCGTCTAGTCATGTGTAAATTTCATATCATGGCCATGGTCCTGGTTATTTACATTTTTTTTAATGTTTTTTTATATTGTTTATATATCTGGCTTAAAAAAACTAAGCATTTTCTAACTTAATATTAGAAGTTTTCTAAGAGTCAGCTCCACCTTTTTGTTGAAGCTGAACTACAATTAAAGTAGGCTCTATAATAATGTTTTTCAACAATAGTCCATGCGTGTACTGTGTCCTAGGCACATGTAATGTCTGACATTTTTCCAGGTTGTTTTGGTTTGGGAGGCTGCCAGCCCCAGTTTTGCACCTCTTTGCAGGCCCAGTTTGATGTGGTGTGAATAACATGCAGACATACACACACGCCCTCATTAGCATTCATTCAGGGAAGCAATGCAGGACACCCTCTCTGCTCTGAGGGTGGCATTTGGCAAGGGCCAAATACACCTGGCAAAAAACCTCTATCTTACTCCAGCCCGTCATGTTCATCACATTTAGTTTTCCATCATGCACTCAAAAACGGTCTTTGTTTTTTCCAGAACATTTTTAATCAAACTGATTACTTGACATATAGAGAAGATCATTATTTATATCATACTATAGTAAGCAACGGTTGCATCTTTATACTGTCAAATTGCATATAAATGCCATAGACAAAACAATTCATATCAAAGTCTTTGATGTGATGCATTTGGGAAAATCTGTGTTAAGCTGCAATTAGACTACTGATTAAATTAAAAGAATGAAAGCACAAGAGAACAGTCCATTCAGTGACCCTCAGAAGTCTGGCATGCAGCAGCTTCTCCCTCTAAGGCATGGATCCATCAGCCTTAGTCTAGAGCAACAGTGGCTATCTAAAAAAGGCTTGGCAGGAGGAAGGCAGGCATTCTCCAGATCTAAATCTGTGGACTGCTGTGTCTGTTACTCTGTAAAACAATCTCTCTGTCTCGCCATGTAAGACACATCCATTCTGCTACTTGAACTTTTGTTCAGATATGTTGTAGTATAATGGATGGTAAAACTCCACGTTGATCTTTAGATGATAGCTCTTCAAAGTTTCTTTCACTTTTCTGCTAAGTTTGGGAAGCAAGAGTAAGCAGAGTAGCTCTGGCAACTAAAGTTTAGAAAAGTTGGTCAAATAAAAACACGGTTTAAACACGTATAGAAATCTAGTGAGTAATATTCATTTAGATGAAAAAATTGTCCTGGCAGGTGGCTATTGAAGACCCCTTTTAGGTTTATCTTTGTCAATTGTCAAATATTTGAGTGTATGAAGTGGTGTTATGAGGTGCAGAGACAGATATTTGAAGGGATTTTAACTCATTTGAGCAATTACATGCTTAACTGGCCCAAGATAATCTGTCATCCAAAGCTTCTGTCTCGGGCTCTCCCTCTCTTTTCCAATCCTCCACTCTCTCATACCCTCCTACGTGGCACAAGAGAAGCTCAGAATAGTGGGATTTAGAGCACAAAAGCTTATCCTGAATGGAATGAAGGCCTTGGAGAAATTAATTGCTTCTAACAAACAGCATGACTGCTAGCATGTTTTGTGTCCCATTCTTATCAGCCTCCAGAGGTAGAGGGTTGGGCGACCGGTCTGGAAAGGGTGAACCTACAAACGGGGGAAGTGGGCTACAGGAATTTGTATTTACATTATTTGAATGTTATTTAGGGACGGGTGGCAGCAAAGGCTTAATGCAGGGTATTTGTATAGGCATGTGTAATGAAGAGGATATAACGTCCCCAGTTGTTGCATCTGAATAGAGCATTACATTTGACATCAGGAAAGCAATAAAGGTGATCAGAACAAACTGATATTGGAGATGTTAAATAATACATAGTGCTAAATATACTGTCCATAAAGTGTGCCTAAAATAGAAAAAAATGTCTTTGCATGGCTACAAGTTGTCTTACAGGAGAAACTTTTTCGCATATTCAGTTTATGCATTAAGACAAGAACTTTGTTTAAAATGTAAAAGAATCATTACAGAAATTAAGTAAATATGTAAAAAAAATGTATACATCTGAATATCCTTGTATTGCAAAACAGCCTGTAAATTATGTATTTACCCATTATTGAAAAAACAACATCTCTAGTAATTAATTAACTATATAGATTTGGAGAGCATTCAGGGAAGCATTAGCTCAGGCAGTTATGGGATTTACTTTTGTGAGGGTGTGTGGCATATTTGCCCCAGTTCTGTTCTCTGCTTGCTCCCACTCCCACATGTCACCATTCTGTCTACCACCACCAGCGTGGCATCTATCATCCACCGCAGACGCAGCGGCACCCCACAAAAGGAGGCTGGAGCATGCACAAAGACATTTGCATTTTTGCATCTCATTATGGTTATAATTGCATGCCAGTCCAAGCAGCTCGCTCTCCATTATCTCGCGTAATTTTATCAGTGACGTTTGAAACGTGTGTTTAAATGTCAATTATTGACTACAAAAAAGGAGTGACCTTTTTGGAGTCATCTCTCTCTCCTCCATCCCCTTTTTACTCTTCCCCTCTCTCTCTATCTCTCTTTTTCTCTCTCCCTCTCTCTCTTTCTCTCTTTCACTCTCTCTATGGCCATGGTCTTATCTATTCCTTATGTCTTATTTGGGTCCTCTCACTGTTATGCTAGCTATATGTTGCAGAACTTGGCTTATCACATTTAATGACAACTGTCAGTTGACATGCATGCTGTTAATAATGTTAATATACTCACTGTCAACAGCTTTTCTTAAGATCTCATTAAAACAACAGCTATAATTAAGAAAGTGTCTCAAACAATGACACAATGCAACACATCACCGGTGATAAGTAATGAACTTGGTACAAGCTTTACTTGTATTAAATGTATATGGGGATATGTCAGTAATATAGTGGATCCATGCACCATGGCATTGCTGTCATCCATTTATTGATAAGTAAAGGCAATTAATTAAAGTGATGGCTTAATACGCCTAACTTTATCTACCAGTGTTTTGTTATGAATATTTACAATATTTAGCTATATGCGCAATCATTTTGCGTCATATTTGCTATCAGACATTCATAAATTGAATTCAAGTAATTTGAATTATCTATAAAACAATTTCGAATATCAAACTGCACATTGCGTTATGCTTTACACTGAACCACCATTTTTTATAGAAATGTTTAATTAAAACAACTTTAAAAAAATCTCAAATATATTTATATTCATGAAACTATCTTCTTAGAATTATAGTTTTATTTATATAGCAAAATTATTTATAATTTGTGTTGCCTTACACCACGACACTTAAAAGAGTGAGAACATTTTTAAAGAACTGATAATGTGTAAATAAATTAATTTTAGGAAATAAAACATCCCATTAAGCATTCTACAGATGCTAATGTGCACGATTTCTATTCTGAATCTCTTTTGAGAAAGAATTCCTTTTCCATTAGAGCCCTTTTGGTTGTGATAGTCAGGATGTTGCATTATTACTCAATGAACAGCATGTTCTGTCATCTGCCTAACCTTCAGCCATCAGTGCAATTTCTGAAATCCTGTTCTTTTAACAATGGATAAATTCTCACAAAATTGCATCTTATTATATTGAGGAAAGTTTCTTGTTAAAGTCAGCAGCAATTCCTGCTTTGACAACTTTATACTTTATAAACTTTCTATTTATAATGAGAGAACTTTTCCTCATAATCAGATGCTGTGAAAATGTTTCTCATACGCTGTTTACAATACAGTTTAGTGTGTTTGATGTACTTCTAGTGCAGATA
This sequence comes from Anoplopoma fimbria, assembly GCF_027596085.1. Lineage (NCBI taxonomy): Eukaryota > Metazoa > Chordata > Actinopteri > Perciformes > Anoplopomatidae > Anoplopoma > Anoplopoma fimbria. The sequence continues at coordinate 2,956,702 of NC_072467.1, read as the reverse complement.
TGGCATCAAGGAAGATACAAGTTTCATATATTAATAAATAATAAAATATTTTATTGTTTTTAAAGATGTTGTTTGCCTTGCATACATAATGATATGAAAACTACATTTCCAAACTTCAGTTCAATCTAAGATGTCCTAAATATATTTTTTTCCAAAGCTTTTGAAGAATGTAATTGATTTTGTTTTGTTTCCTTCTCTTTAATCTCCTCATTATATGAAAGGCCAGCCTTTGTTTTTCACCTGAAAATGAATAATAAATGAATAGAGGCTCAACACTCTAATGAATTCTTATTTGAGTCATAATTGATGAATAGAGACATTGGATGTATTTATATTCTCTATGTGAGAGGATATTCCACTTATAATAACTACACTGCACAGCATTGTAAATACGGATCAGTATAATGTATGGAAAAGCTGCATAGTGCTGCAGAAGAATGAGCATGCATGTAATGAGATGACAACTAGAGGAACCACAATCTCAAAGAGTTTATCAAACTACTTGCACCTTCTAATTAAAGAAAGCACAACCCACCAGGATACATTTACATTTGATTTGATCTGCAGCAGAAAATCTCCCTATTAGAACCCTCCACCCCCTGAATATGACAGTAATTGCAGTCTCACTCTGTTCCTGTTGTCCTTCTCTAGTTGAACACATTTAGCAAATTTACCTCGTACTGTAGGTTATTATTGTGCCATACAGTCTGGGGAATCAAATAAATCACTTAGGTTATCTTATTAATTAAGTCAAAATAAATTTGCTAGAGCCAATTTATTCTCTCCAAATACCATGGGATCCTCCACTGCAACTAATGGCATAGTCTGACATTTCATAGTCTTAACAAATAACCTGTAGTAATTCATTTAGAATGTTCCAATTAGAGATCATTTCTCGTGGCTGTAACATAGTATACACACACATGAATTTACATTGTAAGTTGAGCAGATGGTGTCAGACTTTTGTCGTGTTTTCTTTTGAAATCTTACTAGCGGTCTTAATTATGAACTGGGGCTTTTTAAAGAAATCTTATCTCACATATACAATTGTGTTTGCCTATAACTGCGTCAAAGTATCTGGCAGAAGTAACAGCACATTTTATAATGAGCTGAATAGTTATTACATTGTTTCATGCTACACTTTTGAATTACTCTGAGAGGATTTGTCACTTCCTTCGCTGATAAACACATTAGTAATTTAGCAAGTTTTCTCCTAGCAACAGCCTAAGCAGGCGATGAGACTTGCAATTGTATAACCCAGGCATATGACAGTGCTGAACCTCAGTGCCCCTGCCCTCAACCACCCCTCAGGCCCTCAGTGGAATAACACTTGATCCATAGCTCTTGAGTCTCTGTCCACGCCTCCCTTTTATGGCCTGTGGGCATGGGAAGACCCCGAGCCAGCCGTGCTTATCTGACCCTAACCTTGGCGTATGGTGACCTTGACCTGCACCTCACCCCTTCCTCATCCTCAGGGCTACATCTGTTCCTTTCCCTAGGACACCCAAGTAGTTAGTGATATTGAAACATCACCTTGGGGCTCCATTTGTTTTCTCTGGAGAGGTCAGTGAGGGGTTGTCATTAGGACTGAACTTGATCCCCTGCTTCCCCATAAATTGGTCTGTCCGTGTAAGGAGTGAGCACACTGTAAATAATGAGTGCATAATGCTGAACATGAAACAGAATCTCAAAAGTGACACTCTATACTTTTCCTTTTTATATTACATAGATGCATTTCTTCCCAGTCAAATGTGTTCATGGTGCCAGAGCAAAACTACAAAACCAAAAAACACATGTAGAGCACAAATGTAGCTCCTGAAGCAAACGGTGTTGATTGGTCTAACGATTGTTTCGGAAACAAAAGAAGCCTAAAACTTTTTTATGTATGAATAGTTAAACCTAACAAAAAAAAACGCACGACAGTGGTTGTCACTTTTCTCTTGAAGTAATTATAGCCACTTTAATTGTATTCTCACATAAATAAAGCATACATTGTATCAGCCTCACAATTGTTTTGGGTGATATCATTTCAACTCATTGGTTTATCCCAGGATGATATCTTGATTGTGATGCCCTTTATTATTTTTGCTTAGTGTTTCAGCAGTTCTGTGAATAGGCTGACCTTTTTGTGAGTCTTACCTTTATTCTCTTCTGCAGAAACAAGCGCCCTTGCCATGCGTCTATGCCATGGAAGATGGAGTTGGTATTAATATTAATGAACATGAACTGACAATGTCAGGTTTGAATGGATAATAAATTAAAGGATTCTCATTGATAATTAACTTTGTGTGGACAATAAACTCCCGGAGCAGGATGCCATCTTTCTTAGCAAAGATATTTTAATAAATCATAGAGGGAGATAAAATGGTTTATTCTTTCCTGTTGTGGAGATCAAATTCATCCCACACAACCCGTAAAGGAAAGATGCGTTTGGGAAATTAAGGGGTAGAAAGACGGCCACGTAACGTATCGTATCGTGTTCGCTAAGTACGTGAAAATGTATTTTTCTTCTCTATCAGTCTCATGGTATCATATCACACTGGAGTCAAGGAGGCTAAAGGTTACTGCTCTGAATCATGGCATTGATCCTAACACCTGACAGCATCCCTGTCTCTGTTTCTCACTGTCTCTTTTTGGTCTTTGTAATTATAACACACATCATTTTTCGCTTTTGTTGCTCTCCTTCTCATTAAATGATAATACATATCTTTAAATAAAACAAACCAAGAAACCACAACAAAATAAAAAATAATAACATGATTGTTACCTAGATGTAATTTATCCTCGTGGTGTTATCAAAGATAGTTGTTTAGGACAAATTATTCTCTTATCTTATTCTCTCTATTACATCGACCGGGACGTTAGTATGAAACCAAAGGTGTTTTCGAGCCTGGTGTGCTCTGCATATCATAAATCAGACCTAACTGACATTTTTTTAAAGAGAATGAATATCCACCCACTCTCTGTGGAAGGGCCATGGTATTTGTATGGTCAATGTGACCTTTCTCCATACCCTCTCAGATTAGGTGTACGACATAGAAAATTGCGCTCTTGCTGCAGTCCATAAATCATACCATGCCATTTTTTTCTTTAAAGAGGTATGTAAATACCAGTGTACTAGCTAGGTAAACAACACTAACCCTGATACAAATGGCTTGAAAATTGAAGAAAAGCACCTTATTTTTCAGCTGAAATTGCTTTTGAAACCCAGTCCAGGCACATGGGATGAAGGAGCCATGAAATGATTTGTGCTGGGGGAATAGAAATGGGTTGATGATAACCATACTCGACACAGTTCCTGTGTTGGGGAGTTCTAGCAATGATCAAAGATATCATTGTTGCACATTATTTCCCCCCATGCAGACCCCAAATGCATCAGTATCTGAAGTGACATCCACCCCCATGCACTCAGAGTATATTTTTCGTTTTAGGGGACAAAGGCCCTCCACCACAGTACAGCGAGGGCCAAGATTAACCAGTCAGTCCTGCTGCTGCCATACAAGCCCTCAGAGAACTTGTATAAAACATTTGTTCACATATTGAAAACATTTAGAATCTTTCATTTACAGTATGTTAAAGTTAAATGTTTTGCAATTCTACAATGCAAACATTAAACGTTAATTCTATAATATTAATTATTTCACTATAATATGATGTATAAAATAGAAAAAGGAGAGAGAGATCGTGGTCTAAATAAAATTGAAGCCATCTGATCAAAGTTTTTTAACTCAGGAAAGAAAATATATATTTTTTATTATGTTCCGTGTCAGAATAACAGGAAGCAATTTTGTTTACATTACATTACATTACAGTCATTTAGCAGACGCTTTTATCCAAAGCGACTTACAGGAAGTGTGTTCAACATAGGTATTCAAGAGAAGTACTAGTCACCAGAGGTCATAAGTGCATCTCCTTTCTTAGCTTAGCTAAGCTTAGTTTAGCTACTGAAATTGAAGAGAAATCTTATGCCAAAGAAGCTTTGTCGTAATCTACAATAACATCATCCACAATAGCAATTAGAGTAAACCAATGAACATATAGTACACAACGGAAACGTAAAGTTTTGGGGGTTTATTTGCAACATAATTGCTGTGGGATAAAAAACGAGAGTGGAAAATAATGCGTCCCTTCTGTTGCCGAGTTTATACACTAGATTTCTAGGTTTGAACAAATGTGGAGCTTCAGTCTGTCCACTCAGACACTTCAGCCATGTGGACTTAGACTTCTCTTAGTATCAAATGTAGACAAAAGGGTATTTATCTGGTCATCGTGTAAGCCAAGCATAAGAATCCAGTCTGCTTCTTTGGCTACAATGTCAGTTGTGTTATAGTTACCATTCTTATAAACCATGGTATGCTTCCATTTTCGTTTTGGCAACTCATCAACACCTGCAATCCTGCACAGTGAGTCTCAAGGAGAGCTGCAGGGCAGAACCCACGACAGCCAGAGGGACAGCTAATTCCCAACATCTGGTACAAGGTGGTGCTGTCCGTAGTATCGCCATGATCGTGGTATCGCTGCGGTGGACGCTGCTTGGCAGCTTGTGGCATCAGACTGTTGAAGAATCACCCCCATCGTGTTCTAAGCAGAATGGGCGGAGAGCAAACTGTTTCATTTCAGCACGGTGGACCATTGATGCCTGCAGAAGATCCCCTGTTATCTAATCAAACAGCACTGGTCAGTTATGATGCCAACTCCTAAATCCACAGCCGTCTGTAAAGCCGTGGGGGGAGATTAACCGCTACAGCGCCAATGTCCTACATTCAAAGACTTCCTCTTAAGATCTCTTTTTCTGGAAAGTACAGTTATCCATACAAGCAAACACAGACAGACACACACAGACATACAGCCTAAAGTAAGAGTCCTTCATGCTGTAATGGGGCTATCACAAAGACCACACAGCTTGCATTTTGGAAGAAGACTTGATGCTTTCTAAACCCTCTTTGTCTAAAACCACTAGAATATCTCGAAGAGGCTTGAGCCTTCGTGGAGCTTTGGAGAATGTTTACTTTCGCCATGTAGGTGCTGCCTCGTGTCTAAGATCCCCCATGAGTAGAAGACAATAAGAACTAACAAAGAAAAGTGGCCCAAGACATTTATCCTTCTATCTTACACTCTGTAGGAGCACTAATAAGACCACATTTTCAGCCGTTACCCTGGTATATAGGTGCACTTCATTATAACCCACGAAGCAGAAGCTCTCAAATAAAGCGAGCAAAGAGCTCTGGATATTTTTTAATATTTATATCACAGCCCGGTGTGGCAGTAATGATATTAGGGAGCTGACGAAATTCTCCACCCAGCTGGACATGTTAATTGAGGAGCCACGATTTAAAGGCAAAGTTCACATTTGTGCAGATGGTGGGACAATGCAAGATGGCAGACCTAGGTCAGTGTCATTTCCAAGCTATACCTTAATGGCAGCATTTTTTTTTCTCTTGCTCCTTTTTTCCTCAAATTTGACACATACTAGTCCCCGAGGTCCATAGCAGTCTTTGGGGCTGGTCCCTGTACCTTAGTGCCCTTGACGGAGGACTATATTTTACAGTTGATATAATGGCAACATTCTCTGTCCCACCTCCACTCTCAGGGTTAGTGTGTGCATTTGTGTGGCATTAAGATGTGAGAGAGGAAAGGGATATAAGAAAACTGAAATGGTCATAATTTAAATGAAAGGAAGATAATATTTTTCTATTTTGAATGCACAAATGAATTATCAAAGAGGCTGTTGCATCTTCATAGTAATGAGTTTGAGGTACATAAATGAAAAAATAAGTCGGATTGGGTTTCTCATTTGTTTCTCCAAAACTGGCAATTGCTATAGGTTACTACCCTGGAGAACTGTACCTGAAAGCTATAGGATATTGTACAAATGTCACATGAAACATGACATTATTATTTTCACCAGAGCCAACTGCCGTAGGGCAGTTTAATCTCCTACAAATACTTGCCTCCTTACAGAGGGACCTGTCCTTATGAATAATATGCAGAATTGTGCGGTGATAATGTGGCCATAAATCAATGGTATTTGTATGATTTAAAATAGTAATGTTAGATTTAGATTAGATTATCAAGGCTAATTAAATCCTAAAGTTATATTGCACCAGTGTAAACATTAAAATGAGTACACTGCATGCAGGCATCAGTGAAAGCCACACTGCTGGGAAGTCTAACAGATGGGTTTATCCTTAGTGAGATGGATACTGTCGCACCACACATCTACATCAAATTAGAGTACCCAGAGTGAGTCCTCCCCCCACTTTGACCATACACCGGAAAGCAGGTGTCTGCTTAATAATTTGGTCAAAGATCAGTGAGTTAAAGGTTGAGGCCAGGGGCAGAGAGGGCCAGGGTCATCCTGGTGGTAGGGAGGTGGTGAGACATGATCTCCTCAAGTCTGGAACAGCCAAACCCCAAGGTCATCCATTAGTGCTCTATCCCATTGGTGCTGGAAGACCCACAATAAATTTACTGTGCACCCTTAACCCTTTTAATACTCGCCGTGACCCAGATGAGGAGATCAGCTCCCTTAGGGAGGGGCACATTACATTATTAGCACTGTGCATTCATCCATTGACAGCTATTATATTCTAACAGTGTATTATGGGTGACTTCATACTGTAAATGCTTCAACACAAATACTAGACAGTAATGTGCAATACAATCATTATTTTAACATTTTTGTTTAGCTGTGAGTTTAGTGCATTTTAATTAATGAAATTGCCTGAATAAGTCTGATCCTGAGTCATGTTAATAATACCATGAGTGAGATTGCATCTTTAATTTAAATTACTGCAAGATATTTTAATATCTAGAATCCCTCCCCTGGCCATCTGTGATCAGTTTCAAACGTGCAGATGATAGTGTCAGTGTCTTGCCAAATTTTTAGAGAACATCTCAGTTATGACTGATCATTATCTGGTCTTTCAAACAATGAACAACTTATCTACCTTTTAATGCAATGCATTTTTCTATTCCTACAAGAAAAGGTGAGGCTGCAAGGAAGAAGGAGAATGAAATGTCAACAGTGTCAACCACTCGCTTTAAATAGGACTCTCCTATGATCCCTTGCTACCATGCTTGGTCAAACCTTTCCAGGTGTCAAGACTGGGCGTCAGAAAAAGAAATTAAAGTGACATAGTGTTGACAGGAAGAAAAGACATTCCAGTTTTCACCCCTCTCAGGACAATGAGGGAGCCATCACCTCGGCTCAGACACAGGCACTAATGAATCAAGCAACACCTTAGGTTCTGCAGTACAGGGGACTTTTGGCCGGGGGCACCCATATAGTGTCATTGATAATGGGATCCTGTATTGGACTGCTGTTGATTTGATGTCTACCGCAACCTCTCCCATGGCCTGCCATTTTGACACAGCTTAATTTTGCCCCTTGCTCATGAAGACATCCTGTTAGATGGTGTTGCACAAGTGTTAGGTCTCCATCTTTCCTGGTTATATCTCCCATCTCAGAGCCTGAAAACCTGCAGTGTTTTATTAAGCAAAGGAAGCTTCGTTAAATGTATTTTATCCACGAGGCACATGTGTCATTATGCGGTTGTGGGAGGCAGCAGAGTGTTAAATAAAGTTGAAGTCATTTGAGTTTACTATATAGAATATACAGGGATGGAAAGCTTCATTGAATATTTCAAAGTAAAAGTATTGTAACTTCTGTAAAAATGTGCTTCAGTTAAAAAGTAGGTCAGTTAAAATGTCTTCTTCGCTGCTACTGATTTGGCAGCATTGTTTTTTTCTTTCTCACACGGTTCATCATTTCTTTCAAAAAAATTCTTGGAAAAAGTAAAATTACAGATTTAAAAAAAAGTAGAAACACACACATACAAAAAAACAACAACTTTGTTACAGTAGAGAGAATACATTTGATTTGATACTCGCACTCCTCTGAATACAAGTACAACAAAACGATTCACTGTGTACAGTTTTAGAGACAACATTTGGTGTGTTTTTGGTACATTTTATATTCTCTCACAGTTTTCCTCCAATCCAAAGCTTCTTGTCCAGAACTGTTGTTTGAATGCTTTCAAACAGCGTATTTTAACGATAATGGAGACTTTTCAAACTCTGGCTTCTCACTTGCATTCACCATATGATGCTAGCTAGTTTATCCTGTAATCTAATAATGGAAGCTAATCTGACTAGCATTGGCGTAGTTACTGTAAGATTCAACAACTGGCACACTGCCAAACCTTTCTTGGTGAAACTTTTGTAGAATGATGTTCTGCATGTTACAAGAACTCTTTTCACCTAAAGTTCCTTACATTTTTTGGTTTATAGGCTGTATTAAACGAAAATAAAAGTTGTTTACTGAAGAACTTCCTATACTAGAGTATTTACGAGAAATATGTCACTCCTAATAGTTATCATTTGTTGTAAAAAGTTTTATGTATAGTACAGATTATTTGTTTGCAGGCAATAATATAATAAATTGTTAGGGAGTGGTAATAGTGGTATTAGGGGGACAATGGTTTTGATATTGATGCTCATGAGTACTAATTATAGAAATTCATTTTTAGAGGTAACAGTTCACTACCAGTATTATTGTTAATAAATTAGTGTTCCCCATGACAGGGTGTCGGTTCAACTGAATTTCGAGTCATAAGAAGTTGTTCGTTGACATTAGCTAAAGTTTTTTTTCTTAAATGAAGTGTCAAATGTGAATACGGTGCATGAGCAGCATTAAACTGCATGAGAGAATTGCCACTGGATAAAAAAAAAAAGACTTTCTCACTCTTTGTATATTTTCTGTATGTTCACCCTCCCTTACATGCATCCACTTTTCCTTCCTAGCTATCTTTCCTTTCCCCCCCAACAGACACACACCACTCACCCCCAACATCCCCCCGCGTGCAAGGCTGGTGGCTCCATTGTGTGACCTGTTCTCACACTGTTCCATCTCCACATCACGCAGCCAGCCTTTCACAGCAGCAATTCAGCAGCAACAATCACACACTCACGCCTCAAAAAAAGACCTCTTGCTCCCTTTGCCAACCAATTAAGAGCCATCTGGGCTTGGATGCAGTAAGAAAGCTCCTCCAAAATCACAACTGTTTTCATATTTTCATGATAAGTTTTTGATGTGGAGACTCAAATGTTTAAAAAAACAAAAACAATGCTTTATTTCGATGATAAGTCTTTGCTTTCTTGAAAATGAATTATTGTTAATATTTTGTTAATTTGCACAGAGCCAGTGGAGGGCACAACACAGTTTAAAGACATGACAGAGCCAGTCATTGCTTTTGAAGCTGCCATGCAAGTGTGTGATTCCTGATGAACTTGAGGTCATAGATTCCCAGTGGCTGCGTAGGGCAGGGAATGGAGAGCAGCAGGGTTCAAGCCTTGGGTCACTGGAGCTTCAGAAGTGGCCAGCCAGCTTTGTCCCAGGAGGGATGATGGTGACGGATTCACTGGTGTTTTCTCAAGGTCCACTGAACCCTACAGCAAAGACTCCAACTTAGAGCCTGCAGAAAGAGGGAGCACTCCTCTCATCTCCAGTTCACAGAACTCCAAAAGAGGGGCCGTCTGGACGGGCTCCAGGATGCCCCGAGATACACGAAATCCAGCCGCAACCTCACGGTGGCACTGCCAAACCTCATTTCAATCTTTTCCTCCATGTATAATCTGCAGTACACATTAGGCCTCTGACATGCACCGTAATGGTTCATTTCCCCATTGTAGGGAAGTGTTGAACCACTGTGTTGTCAAGTAGGCTTTATAAGGCGAAAATATATGAATAGAATCTCCACCCTGTCTTTTTTTCTTTCAATCTAACTAAGTTAAAAGGCTTACTTACCCCTAATCAAAATGGCAAGCCCACTGGCATGGTATGTCCCAGCTGTGGCCCTGGTGCAGCATTTCCCCTACCCGTACATTGTTCTGGGCAGCACATCCAAGAGCTCTTGCTGTGTTATGTACTTAACGGAGGTCAGAGTTGTCATTATCTGGGTCTTGTTGGCACTAAGGCCTCCTCTGATGATAGGACTCCTTTCAGACCTTCAGCTTTTAGCACTCCCTAAGAGCTAACCTCTGTGAAGACCAGGCAATCGACCACCTGCAAATCTAGCCCAGGGCTGGGACTGTGTTTAGAGGAGTGTGTTTTATGACATCCTGTCACATGTGTGCTGTTTGCCCTGACCTGGTGTAAGTTTATCACAGATGCTCCAAGATTTACCTCTGATCTTTTTTCCCCTTTTTTTTAAGGGGGATTAGTAAATGTTATAAGTACAGAGAGGAGACCTATGTTCAGTTGTTAATTAGGTGGCCCAAATGACTGCAGGCCACAGCCCTCTCATTCAAAAACAAATCAAAATCTAGTACCTGGATTCAAGCTCAATGACGAACTCAGAATAGATTGCAGGTGTATTTTCTTTCTGTTATTTTTTTCTATCGCATCATCATTTTAAAGCTTGCACAACATACATATTGGGGAAATAGATCTTTAGAAACATTTTGGCATGAATTGAAAAAACACAACAGGAGATAAGTGTTTGTAGAGGCTTAGGTTTTATTTCCTGATCTAAGCACTGCCGTAGCCATTCTAGCAACATTTCCTCATTCATGTCAGCCCCATGGTGTTACTCTGTAAGGAATTATTTTTCAGAATATACTGCATTTTGAAAAGATTCGTCTCCCCCATGACTCTCTTGTTCTCTCATTCTCTTGCTCTCCCTCTCTGTTTCTCTCTGTGTCTTACAAACACATTCACACACACTAAAACATACACACACACACACAGCAACATGCACACAACCAGACATGCACCACTCCTCTTTAAACCGGTTCTCATCCCAATAGCAATTTTGTCAGAAGTTGACAATGTCTTGATTTAGTTGTCTGGCTGTTCCGGCCAGTTTTCCCTGCTGCGCTAATGTGAACAGGACATCCTGCTGGGCACCAAAGAATACCACTTCACGGCAGCCGCATAGCTGGCAGCTTTTATTTATGGTGCTACCGAAATGAATGGGTATTAGTGTCCAAACATTTCACCATGCTCCTGCAGCCACACACAAAAGCCACTGATTTCCAGCAAATCTGCACTTATTTTATTCAAGAAGACTAAAGCTAGGGAGAGGGAGAGTGAGAGACAGACAGAGTGAGGGGGAGAGAGAAAACATTTATAATGACTTAAAAGACCTCAAAAGAAGAATAGGAATTGCGTTTGAAAAGAATTTACCAGACAGAAATCGGAAAAAATGGCCCCTCCAATTCACAGCATTTTTGTCAGAGTTGAAAATGGAATATATCTATATCCCTAAAATGACTCAACTTAAGTGCTTATATTCACAAAAACTGCACTTCCTTCACAATCACCCAGTTTTCCATTCTGCTTGTCAGTACAAAGCGTTGTTTTTTATAGGACTGTACCAGGAAGGAAAAAGTAATTTCATCATCGCTAAAATTGTTGATTTAAAGTGTCTTTAAAAAAAATCACTCTTGCTACCATTTTGCAATCCAGGCTGCCTACTGTCTTGTTAACCTATGAATTTTAAGTGGACTGTTCCCATTAGATAGCAGTAGTACTGCTGACTCCTCTTGGCTTTTCTGTAGGGAGCAGGCTGAGGCAGAGTGCTCTCCTGGCCCGGCGCTGCACTTTGCCTGGTCTCTGTGTCCAGGACCTCATCAGCACAGAGTCCGCCTGTCCTCGTGTCCCTGCCACTCACCTCCCTGCTCTTCATCTGTCATTCCTGCCCTTCTGCAAACACACTCCACTGACATTTTGAAAAACTCTGGCATTCACCCTCAATATGGATTTTTGTTGATTATAGCTTTCTGTCTGTGAAGATTGCACGTATTATTGACTTTGCAATCCCATGACTATTTGCACAGCTTTTTCCTCCTCTCTGCATCTCGGTGAAGTCCAGCAATAATATTACCCCTGGTTTCTCATAACCTCTTTTCATTATCCTTTCTTTTTTCATATTTTTTATTTTTTCTCCATATATTTTGCTAATCCCATCTGGCTGTGACCCTTTCTTTATGCCACCAGAGATCAGAGTTTCTGCAAAGCTTCGGTCACTGATGTCATTAAGATTGGGATCTGATACACTAGATGTCCATTGGTTAAATGCCCCTGGCCTGAACTCCCTATTGTCCCTTAATTCCAAGCGGCAGCTCTGTTTCACTTGCTGCATAATAGCCCATAGGTTAGAGTTCTGCTGCTTTTGCTTTGAATTTACATCTTTCACAGGCTCCAGTCTCTTGTTCTAAGCTGGCGGTGTCTTTTTTTTCCTTCTTTCATTTCTAGTGAGTTTCATTGGCTGCAGGCAGCTCGGCTGTTTGTGCTGTAGCTTTCCTGACAATCTCCCACATCCAGGCATCTTTTGGAGGGTCAGAGGAGAGCAACTTGACTTAACAGGTCAACGTAAGTGGGCTCCGCCCTTCTCCAGAGGGGAAGCCATGGAGCCTTCCATTAGGAGCTGACCTCCACGTTGCATTGGTCTGGCCCCAGCCAGGGAATCACATGGCTCTGCCTGAGACAGGCGGCTCATTAAAGCCCGCTGCCCATAGCAGGATTAGGACTTTTCATGGTTTATCCTCTACTCTGACAACTGACAATGGGCGAGGATAGCTGCTTCAAATGGAGTGTGCATATGAATCATGGAATTATAATTGCTCTTTCATGATGAGAGTATTGGAAAATCTATCCACATGCACAATGCAAAGAATTAATTGGGGTCTGTTTTCAAGGGCACATTGTTACACTATATGAGCCCAGGAAAACGGGAAGGGTGGTAATGAGGCATTCTCAATACAACCCGCATCTTTTTCACAGCACCTGTACACAGACTGCTGTTTGTACACACACACACACACACACACACACACACACACACACACACACACACACAAATATTTTCTGACTGTAACCTTTATCCACCATGATACTTTTACTCCAAGTTTCACTGCGCTTAATACACAATGGAGTGCCCTGTTTACTTGTGTTGTGATGTTTTCAAAGAGCAACCCCATTACAGTGGTGGCCCATTCCCCATGACCCAGTGGTAGCTACCTAAGGGTGTGCGGGTTACGGAGGGCCGTAGCTTGGGCACCAAGTAGGAAACTAAGATGACACTACCTCTTGAGCTGTGTGGGAGGGAGAAAGCTGGTGATAGCGAGGCAACAGAGCTGCTATCTACAGCACCAAGCCCCAGTCATGCTTCCTATTTACACCACAACTCTGTCTGTTTTCAGTATTCATATTTGATGTGGTATTATGGCATGAAAGAGAGTTATTTCCTTCATGGCTGAGGGCAGGTTACAGCTAGCTCTCAGGCCACACGGCTCAAAACAAGTTGGGGCGGGAGGGTGGCTTTTCTGGATTCAAAGCATTAAAACAGCCTGCACAAATAGAAAAGACGTAATGCCCAATCCTCTATAGTTACCCAGAACATGTTGGTTTACATAAATCTGTGTAAACCTCAATATAAAAATCTGAAGGTAAAATTGTCACTTTCAAATCCTTGCTTATAACTGTGGATCGAAGTAAAAAAAAAATGAATTAAAATCATTACCTAATTAAAAGTGTGAACAACACCATCGTCATTTACATCTGAAGTGAAGCTTTTTCACACTCATCTGTAATAAACACAATGTGATATGGTCCAGGTATATTTAAAAGGTGTTAATGAACTGCTGGTTTAATAATATTTTCTATTTCAAATTATTCCGCTATCAATAACCATATGTCATTTTTTGAAAAATAATCCATGTTAAAGTTTTTATTTAATTTAATTATTTCCGTATTTTGTAATTTTTTTGTTTCCCACTTTATGTGGCGAATGTCATTTTATTTTTCTTGCAATGATATGTTTATTTTTGTGAAAATGTATACAATATGTCAATAGTTTTGAAAAGTCCAACTTTTATGGAGCTTTCAAACCATGCATAATTAACTAAATCATATGTGTAGATTTATTTTGACAGTACTTAAATGATTTAAAATTGAAATAAATAATTTTACCTGTTTGGCCAAGACTCAATGTAATTAATTTTAATTGCATGACCTCATAATAAACAGGACAAAACTTATAGGAAATTAATTAAGTTTTGTGGAATCAGAGACGTTCTTTTGGAGTGCTGTCAAAAACAGAAAGAGGCCAAAGAAAAGAAGAACTGAAAGTCTGTTAGCAACGCAATTAAACTCTGGTAATGAGGTCAGACATCAGATCCAGTGCAAGTGATATCATTACGCAGGCTGAACGGACGGGCTGCTCCAGCTGCCATGCTCTTGCTGTGGGATAAGACTCACTGTCCTGAGGGCTGCACTTTTACTAGGCTGACCCCGGCCTGCCACTGGGGCACCAGCCACCCCCTGGGCTCCTGGGGGCTTTGGACCCCAGTCCTTGGGCCTGTGGCACCAACATGACTGCGGAGAAGTGAACTGTGCTGCCACGTGGGATGACAGGACTCGCCACTCCAGTGGAAAGCACAGAGACAGACAGGCACCAGCACACAATCCACCCTGTGTTGCCAACTACAAATTACTGGGTTCCTCTATTTCAGTCAGCTCATTTGTAAAAACCAACGAACAATGACTAGGTGATAAGAGGACATTGTATCAGTGATTAGAGTGCTGCGTTTAAACCTGTTAATGATTAAAATATGGCTCACAAATAAAACAACTTTATGCTGGTTTTCTGCAGAAGGAGTCCACTTTGTTTAGTTAAAATTGTGGTTTATACCTGCATACGAGATTGAAATAATGAAACATACAGATTGGTAGCAGTCTAATTTTCCTTCCCTATTGTTTAAAGCCTCGTTTGCAAAGTCCCTAGCAGGAGTCGGCTTAATTTGTCTTTTCTTATATGGTCTGCTTGTGTGTTTTGTGCTGTTCTCTTTTTGTCTCCCATGATTACTTTGAGGATATCGTTATGACGTTCAGCAGCAACAATAATTCTTCTGTTCTAATTCATATCAATTAGTAGGCGATGGTAATTCAAACTGACTGCACAGTGTATCTTGAAAGGCTTGCGAGGATGTTGTGGCGGCAGCATCACTGTGCAGCCAAAAGCCACCCTCCTTTCCCCTTTCTTCCCCCTTTCTGTCTTTCAGTCCACAACAAGGGGCTCCAAGCAAAGAGGACAATACAAGTCGGAGCCAGTACTTTGATAATTAGTTATTGATTGAGAACAATGGCATGGCGTACACTGTCGTATTAGCTAGACGCCAGTAGGTCGCGACACCAAGAGCAGCCATCAAGAAACGAGGGCCAAAACATGCCTGACTCCCCTAATAAGATATTCCTTCATGTTTTTCTCTTTCATTTCCCTCCTCTTTTTCCTTCCTCAGGCATGTTAGTGTTCAGGCTACATGGGGTCAAAAGTATTAATGCTTGTGCACAAACGAGCGTCTGATGAAGGAGAATTTAATTAGAGAATGCCCACTCAGGCTTCTCATACCACATTGCCCTGTTTTTTCTTTATTTCTTCTTTGTTTGTAGGACAAGTGTCCAGAAAAAAAAATAGAACAAAAAAAAAAAAACCTTTAAAAACTTTCTGGCACTGCTCGCATTATTTTCAAAACGTACAGGACTAGTGACTGCCAAATGAAACATGCATACAAATAATGTGAAGCAGTGATTTACATCAAAGACCACATATTCCTGTATGAATTATATTTCATGACAAAAGTCTTTTGAATTGGTTAAGTCTATGCCAGCAGTTTAATAGAAACATTTGGCTAATTTTGGCTTTTATTTTCCACGTGATTGACCCTAACTGTACGTAATACATTTTCTCTGACAATATGGTTGTCCAGAGTGAAAACCGATGCATTTCACTACACATATTGATGCTTACGGTGGCTGATGCATATCAGCGATGATGTCAATGCGTGAAAGTTTGGCTTTCAACCAAGCTGTGTTTACACATAATAGCATATCCTCAAATAATTGGTAGGTCTCCTTGCTAAAGAGGGATATGTCAGGTTTGGCATTATTGTAAAAGAAGCTCCCTAACTCACTTCACCTGATCCGTGGCCTGTAAAGATGCACCTGGCATTAAACAGACAGGGCAGGAGCGTCAACTGAACAATGGAGGACTGTCAGGACCGACAGCAGGGCACGGCTCTGCCATCACTGCTCTGACAGGGAGGGCCTCAGAGGGTAAACTGCTTTGCTGGAACTAATTAAACAGATGAAGTTATGACATGAATATGCAGATGTTGTTTACATTTTACCATATGGTATTATTTCAGGTATTAAAGCACAGGAGAGCCTTCCCGCTCATTAATGTGAAGGGATGGAGTGAAAACACTGTCTATCAAGAGACACTCGGAGCGTGTTTCGAGAGATATGATCAGACTGACACTCGGGTGTTAAAATCTATTTCAAGCCACTCAATTAACATACATGTTGATATTTATTACATTTTCATTTGAATTATTGGCATACTGGATGTTGGATAATCTACTCCTCATTGAAATTAGAATTTATTTTTTAAAATTACCAAAATGTGTGAGATTTCTTCTAATTTAAAGAGTAAAATTAAAATTATTTAGCACAACATTTAGCAGTGTCTATGACGTTATTTTACTCTAACTAATCCACAGCCTCCTATTGGCATTTTAATTCAATAGAGTTACACAGTTAAATCATTTTTTTAGAGCTGCTTTATGTCTGTAGGTTCCTGATTGGAGATGCCTCAGTACACCTGCCACAAAGCCAGCTTAATTCTCAATACACAACCTGCATTTAACTCAACTTCTCTATTTTTTTTCTGTTTTGCAAAGTGTTAAAAGAAGTAGAACTGTCTGAGTTCTTTTCCCCCAGTTTTGTGTGCAGCCTCACCATTCCCCGGGAGCGGGTGCTGAGAGGTTAAGAGGGAAAGGGCCGATGGAGTCGCGTTTAGTAAGAAGTGTGGGATCACGGGGGCCAGCTGGTGGGGTGATGGGGAGCGTAATTGTGCCCGCTGTGTGGATAGGGTGGGGGGTGAAGGGATGGGGTGAGAAACCCTGGAAAAGAGGGAGGGGAGGGGACACCTCAATTACCTGTGCTCCCTCTGACCCCTCTCTCCCTCTGTCTCTCCACGGACAGACGCAATGTCTGAGAGGCGGGGCGCGTTTCCACAGGCAGATGCACATCCCCCTCCTTTGTTCAAGATAGCATTCGCTTCTTTTTCCTGAACTGCAGAAACTTAATTGCAACAACCTCCGCTCTAATGCGTTTCTCCTTTATTTGTCAATGTCAAAAAAAATTGAATTTTCTCTTTAAAAGAAAGGAAAATAATCAAAACGTTTTTTTTTTGTTGTGTATTTATGTTTGATCAGGGAACTTGGTCAGGCAATATTAGATTAAAGATGTACAACAAAATAAAAAGCACATTTACCTGAACTGAGCAGTTCTCTCAAACATATTCAGCAGGTTACATGCAGCTGTCATAGTTTATTTTGGAGCTCCTGCTTGGGCTAATACAGTAAGTGACAGAGACTGGTGTAAAATCAATACTTCACAGGAGTGTGATGTCTTAATAAACTCTCTGTGTTGTTCAGACAGGAAAGCTAGACATGTACGAGAAGGACTACAGCGCATGCCATTGTGAAGCTGTCAAGTCTAGCCCTCAAAAGCAGATGAAGCTGTCAGATTATTAATATATTTATACTGACAGGCCCCAAGTCCACCCCTAAAACCCTCCCCTCTTTCAATGTCTCTCAAAAAATATGCTCAGCTTCAAAGACAGAGGCCACAGGGTTGGATGCAAGGTCAAAGGCCAAATACATTTTGAAAGCAAATTCTCTTCCTTTTGCAACCTGTTTTTATTGCTGTCGCTCCCCTTCTCTGTGGCAACCATTCAGCTGAAACTTAGGCTGAATTGGCAGCAGCTTTCAAAGCGCTTGGCAGCCTGGTGATCCTCAGGAGCTCTCAGCTGACATCTCTCTGGGCTTGTCTATGCTCAGGGGTCAGTGCGAGCCCTGACTCCCAGGACCCACTCACTCAGGCGCTACCATGAGTCAGTCCCGCAGACTGAAATTAAAATGTGAAAAGCGGTGCGACTGAAGGCATTCCTCGCCCCCCATGGCATTCTCCTTTCTCTGTGACAGTTCCTCTGAGACTGCTTTTTCTTTCATGTTTCTTTTTTCCCTTTAGATTATTTAACAACATGCGAACAGAGCTGTCAAGGAGAGACATGCTTGATCGACAGAGCAAGGGAGTGTCTTAGTCAACACGGGGTTAAATTCGATTTTCTGCATGTTCAGTACGCTAGTCTCAAGCCAGTTATTGCTTTGGCTTGATGTTTTTTGATGGATCAATTATCCATTATAACATGTTGCGAAGCCAAACATAACGGCAACTATGACACCTGTCACAATCTTCTATTAGGGTACGGAAATTGAAATAATTTAATGACAGCTAATTTAGTCTTTGTTTTGAATCTCATTATGGCCGCAGTAATTGTGTTCTATAAAAAAACTGAAAGTGAAATATGACTGCACACTCAAAGTAAAGTCCCCCGACTAGAGCTATTAATTTGATATCTCTCAATGAAAACAAATAAATAATGAATACATTTTTCCTTATCAGATTTAGACAAACACAAGTTTAAAAAAACTACGAGATCTTTTTCCTCCTTAAATGCCCAGTTCAGATTAAGTTTAAAGTCTGAGCTAACGCTGTAGAAAACAGGCAAGAAAAAAATACAACAAATCCTCAATATTAGACACTTATACAAATAGGTTCTGTTAGTAAACATATACAATAATTTCGGAATCAAAAAACAATGTAGAATTTATATTTTATTATCTTTAAAAAAAATATATATATATATAAACGTTCTGGGTAACATAACATAAAACCGTACAGTCTGTCTTAACCCGAAACGGTTTCGAGCACGCCCAGCAGTCTGAAATGTTGATGAGAATTTACAATTATCTCCACGTCCTATTGAGATCTGTGCCACGTAATAAGTCAAAGATATTACTTCAGATAGGGACAAAAGTGCAGAGAGCTGAATAGATGTGATATGCTTGTCAATAACACGTATGTGAGAAAGCTGCGTGGGAGCGTCTTATCGGTACATGTGTGCATATACTTGAATTTGCAAGTAAAGAGCCTTATTGGGATTACCCACGGTACATTCTAGTTGGTATCATAAAGAATAAAAGGGACTAGATGTGTCTCCCTTTTTTCCAGGGATTCGGTAAGCTCTCTGTCAATGGTTTGGGGTTGAATTGCCCTGGATAGCTCCCTTCATTCCATGGAATGATCTCAGACCTAATTTACTGGGCAGCTCAGGATCCAAAGCATACAAGGCTCTCCTCTGCATAGAATGTGTGAAATAGATAGAGCAGCCATCTCTCAGATGTGCTGAAGTAATCTTCAGCCAGAGCTGGTCCAGCAGGCCTCACCCCTAAAGGGATTGATGCAGTGTCAAAACCTTTGGCTCAGGGGTCATCCTCTCTTCTTGCCTCTCCAATCCGACAATAGCTGAATTTCTTTCCCTCACTATTCGTTTCTCTTTTTTCTTCTATTGAATTCATCAGCGAGGGAGGCATGAGATGTGAGATGTGAATGAAACATTTTCATTAGAAGGGAAGAGAATCCCCGGTCAGAGACAAGGCCGGAGCTGATCTGAGCCAATGACATCCCCACCAATTCTTTCCCTTTTTTTTTGTCCCTCTTACTTTACCCAGCTGTCATTCTCTGCGGTATGTGGCAAGCTGATTGAAATCAGCACTGTGTCAGGGCCGTCATATCTCGGGGAGACATAAAACATGCAGAAACATCAATAAGCAACAGGCCGCTGACAGCTCTCAGGCACCGATGCCGGCGAGGAGAGATGAGGGGAAGGTTAGGACTCTGGGGGGATGCTGTGCAGTTGAAGTGTCTTCTTCAGGCTTCACAGAGACCCAGGGAAGACAAGATAAAGTCTATCAGGTTATCGCCTAGTTCAAGTTGCTTCTCGGACAGCAAGGCCACTGGGACGCTGGATGTCAGGAGATCTGTGCGTGTGTGTGAAAGCTCATGTGTGTGTTTCTGTGGGTCTGTGTATGTGCTCCTGCAGGTGTACAGTATTTGGGGGAAAGAACTGAGAGAGATGTTGCTTTTAACTGTAAATCTAGTGCACTGCAAATTTATTTTTTTACTGCATGATGAGCATTGTGTTGTACACAAAATGTAATTTATGTGCTCAAGCTGTCAAATTAATATTTTGAATTATATTTCTTTGTTTTTGTATTTGCAAAATAGCTGAAAAATATGTTTCACTACAAACATTGCAAATAGGCCTTTTTTTGTCATATGTGCTTGTAAAGTAGGATTGATAAAGCACTAGCTTTACCTGGTAGTGAGGGCCAAGAGATGCTTTGGGATTTTCAGTGTGTATTTAATTCACTAATGGGAGGTAAAGGTGATAGTCTGTTAGATCGCAGCCTGACACTGCCTCTTACCACTGCTAATTAGGCAAGTTTTTTGCCCAGAAAAAACTGCTGAATCTCTCGTTTCTCATGCCTGATAATGGTCATAACGGTGCCCTAACCTACCTGTTTGGAATTACGATACAGGACAAATAATCAGCTTTGCAGGATCCTGACTTTGACGAGGTATATTCACCAGTAATTAGGATGACATAGAAGTCTATGAAGGGAGCTGAGTTTTGGCTGAAGTTGAAGTTTGCTAGAAGTTGAAGCCTATTATTTTTGTGTTGATGGGTTAACGTTGTGGACAGGCGCCCATCTACATATCAAATGTGACTCCCATTATTTTATGTTTCTCTCCGCTTACTGCGCCTCCCAGCACTCCTCCATGTTCTCCTCCATCTGCCTCCTGTCCATTGATCAGCCTTCCAGGGCATCAGTCTGTTTAACATCTGCTACAAGTTCTAGCAGCTCAGGTAACTATCTAGCTGCTCTCCACTGCCTATTGATCTTCATGTCCACCTGCAGGAACATCTGTTTCAGCATGTCGTTTGTCAACGCAACCAGCTACCTTGTTTCGCTTCACGTCTTGTCCACTTTCACTCACTCCCACAAAGAGGAATTTATTCCTAAATGCTTGTTGAATTGGTGTTTGCATTGTTCTAATAATGCATTTTAAATTAGTCACTCATAGTTTTTGCATCTTGACAAATAGTGTGAGTAGTACTTGTACTGGAAAAATTCATCTTTAAAGAAAAATATAAACTTCCAAGTACAACTGAATACAGCTTTTATTTTATTCAACAAAAATCTATATTTAATAAAAATGTATTTTATTTACCAAGAATGTACATTTTGAGAAGCTGCCTAATCTACTGAACCTATAAAGTTAAGTTAGTGCACTCAAATTGTTTACACTTTCTGCTGATATTTTATATTATATATAAAAAAAAAAGTATATTCTATTATTTTGCAATATAAATCCAAATTATTGCAAAAAATTGAATTAGCAGAATATACAATTCAAACAGGATGGCATGCACAAAGCAAATCATGTAACAAAATGAATTATTTTAATAAAATAGATGTGCTGTTAAATATGCTATAAATTATATTTTGAAAATAGCAGTAGTTAAGCAGTTTACAGTAAACATTATTAGAAGACAACAGACCACATTTTATTTATTGCTATTAATACTATGCTGGTTTAAAAGTGTGAGAGTCACGGGCTTGGGAGAGCTCGCATCTTCAAATTCCTCTCCTTCATAGGCTTCCAGAGCTCGAAGGAGCCGCTGCTGCGCGGTTTAATTTACTCTTTTGTAATGATGGGGCGTAGGTTAGTTAATTTCAATTTTTGATTTCAAAAGCTATCAAATACAGCTCAGATGAGAAATCAATTTTCCCAGCTGCCCTGGCTTTGTGGTGAAAGGAGCTCCCACCATTGGTGAAAAGCCCGTCACATGACCGAGTCAGGGATTAGTTCAGTAGGCCCATGTTGCCACCACCTCAATTACAGGCTGCCTCTTGTCATTTACCTCTATAACATCTCATTCTCAGACACAACTCATATTTAATTCATGAAAGCCTGCACAAGAGTAATTGTAATATAGATTGTTGTAGAAAATTTGACCAAATTTAGACCGTAACTTTTAGTTTTGCATGCCAACGTCAGTGATTGTGTCATTTGCTGTAATTTGGGATAAACAAAGATGGAACACTGAATTTCTAATGTTCCAAAAAAAAATCAGTAAAAAGAATATCATTTAAAAATTGTGCAACTTCATCAAAAGCAAGGTTTGATTTTTTTTCTCACAAAATAATACATTAAAGAAAAAGACCATGATGATTTTAATTTGAAAGGTAGTGACAATCATTAACGACATTATTAGAACTGTAATGCAATGCAATACAATAACTAGTCACCTAAATAATAATGTTCTGTTTAAGTGTAAAAGTCTCTCTGATTCATAGTTGATCATCCTAACTAGCGTAAAAATTGACACATATCAATACCCTATAAACTAGCATGTGTTAATAAATCAAGTATAAAAAGGATACCTCTTTATTTAAGCCGTGGACTTCACAATATAAACAGATCTGTGTGCTGAATGAGTACAATAATAAAAATAAAAAAAAGCACAAATAATCGTCATTCTTCATTTTGACACTCAAAGAATTTCGTACTGTGTGCGAGCATATTTACTACTTTGGTTTGGAAATTTGAATCAATTCCAACATTTCCTTTAGTCAAACAAACCCTCGTTTCCTTTGCACAACACAAATTGACAATTTGTTAAGTAATCAAAGAATCTAATTTTTTCATATGGATCAGTCCATGGAACAAAAAAGTAGAGCAGAGGCAATTTCTGGACATATCATGAGATTATATCCGCCTGAGAGTTGTGTTATTCTATGTGGTTTCCATGACAACTGTTTGGGTGAGGCCTCCAATAAAACCAACCTCAGCTGTCATCTCTTCACCTAAAAGCTTTGTAATTGCTCTCATTTGCATACTACAATTAAGTGTGTTAGCTCACAGCAAGAACAATCAACCTCCACTAAAGACTGGGGATAGTATAATTATTATATCAGTGGATTTGTATAAAATATCACTGAAGAGCCTTTGTTTAACATCGGCGTTGCAATGGTTAGATTTACACTTATTTTCATAAATAAATTCACAGACAGTGATTTGTAATGCATAGGCATGCTGGTTAAAATATTGTGATTACCATTTTTAATCAGAATTTCAATATCACCTTATGATCACATAAAAATGGCATCTTTATTCCAGAAATTATCCTTTAGATTCCTGTCTGTTGGTCAATAAAGTGAAAGATATTTTTATCCATTTTTGATGGGAGTCCTTTTGACTCAGTGGTGCACTTGACTAGCTAGAAACAGAATGATTTGCAGTAGTGGGAGACAGTTTGAACTGCTGATTGAATGGAAAGGTTATGTGCATTGAGCTCTAAGCATTGTTTCTCTTTCCCTCAGATGCGCAGAGGCAGTAATGAAGAGCTCTTGAACTCGCAGTCAGAGAAGCTGTGACAGGAGTTCAGAAGGATGCCTCTTTGGCTCTGCTGGACGTACCACACACACACCAAAACACACTCAGGCGCACATACACCCAGAGAACAGCAACGAACAGCAACAAACAGTCAATACAGAGATCTAAATGAAGCTGTCACTCATACGTTGTTTCACAAATCACTAATCTTCATACAGATATTGGAAAAATATCAAAATTTACCTCTGCGCTTCTGATCTTTTAGTTTCTGTTTTCCTCAATATTATTTACTTTTGGGGACCGGTTTGAAATGAACTTAGAGGTTACAAACTTAATATGATCATGGAGGCATAACTCGAGTTTGTGAGCTATGAAAGCAGCCGTAGCCGAGCTGTATTATCAAGCCTGTGATACAGCAGCACATCTTCGGGCAGGTACATTTTATTTAGAGTTTTTGCCTTCAGGCTCGGAATTGAAATGGAAGACCAAATGGCACAAATGGCAAGTGCACCATTCCTAGCTCTCTGCAGCTTCCCAGCACAAACTGGTCAAGCAGAAATGAGACCTGCATCAATTTTAATTTGTATTTATCCTGCTGATGACCCGCTCCTTTCACTCTGCCGTTGGAGGCACAAATTACACCCATCATAACTCTGATTCTAGCGGCCCACGGTGTGCTATCAGAAAATGAGCCTGGTTATATACCACCGGCAGGTTCAAGGTGTCACAACACAATTATACAATCATGCAACCTGACGAGCTCTGACTGGTCGCTGTTGTATGACAACTAAGCTGGCGGGCTGAGGTGTCTGTCACATCCAGGCGGGTAAGATAAGTTCACTGAAGAGTAGACTGTGCCTCAGAGTCTGCTTAGCTCTATCTAAATCAGTTAAATATCACACAGCTGCTGCAGTCTGGGGTGATTTATTTGGGGAGGAGGGAGTATAAAGACCCAAATCTGAACTTATCTTTGACTTGTCAGGTTTTTATTCAGCATAGCCAATTGAGCATAGCAGAATTTATAAAAAAAAACATAAATCAAAGTGATATAACATTGGCAGCCTGTGTATCATTAATAGAATTAAGTATCAATGAGGAAAGTTTAAAACCTTATATATTCTGCAGTGCTCTGCAGCAGCTCACTGTGACTTTCAATCAACCCTAATCCTTGTATCTCATAAAATTTAGACCAAAAAAATGAAGGGAAGCTCCCCTGCCTGGATCCCAGTGTGATCTCAGTGTCAAGCCATTAGGCTGTGTGAAATGAGGTGCCACTCATGAGTTATAATGCTGCACATCTATAGATGCAATGGTAAAATATAGCCCTCCAATGCTCAGTCCTCGGTCGGAGTTGGGAAAATAATTCTGCTCTGATAGTGGTCCATCCCCCAATATCCCAATTCAAAGTCACAAAGATATGAAGAGGGCTGTTGGATAAATTCAAAATAATCCACTTCAGGATAGCTGTGAGATTAATGGAAAAAAATGTGTGTTTGCTTGTGTGTCCTTCTGCACAAGCAAACGTGTATGTGTGAGAATGCAGACATCAACAAAACTTTAACATACAGCAGGATGCTATTCCTTATAAGATCATCAAGAAATGACACACATATAAAAAAAGAAAAATGAAGGATAAAAATGCCCAAACTATTCCTTTAGAGCCAACAGAGATGGTGGATATGAGCTTTCAGAAAATCTATTTATGGGCTAGTGTACTTCAGTGTATTCAGTTTGAAAGCATGCCAACAGAAGACACACGTCTCTATAACCAGTTGTTACAGAATTGCAATCAATGAAATCGTATACTGACTACTTCTATACTTAAAGGCACATGACAAAAGCATGCTAGCAACAGTCTGATCTTCTGAAATATTTACCCAGAGGTACTGTAGATGTTTCAATGATAGGGAAATAAAGCTAATAAGTGTCACTTTGATATGACAACAAATTATACATGATTCTATCAGATCTCATTTCCATTCCACAACACAGAGACAGAGAATACCCTGAAGCATGGCTGTTAATGGGAGCCTCTATCAGCCATCGTGGAAAGCCTGCCTCATTACTCACTCCAGCACAACTGTGCCCAGGGTGGTTGATTTCCCTAACGGACACTGGTTCACAGACCAGAGAGGCACTGCGAGGCATATGACTTGTTTTTCAATGTGCGGGGCACAGATGCCGTCCTGCTGCAAATGTGTGAAATGGTTTTTATAAGGAAATTAATTTAATTCAGAAATAATTTCTGAATTAAAGATAAATCCAAAAATAATTAAATTTAATGCTTTATTTTTTATCTAACTTAGAATTGTTGGGTCAATACATTTATATTTCACTCTTTTCCAGGCTACAGAAAATTGTCCTATGTAGCTATAACCAGCTACCACTCATCTTGGTTTTCATTATACGTCTGATGCTATGCAACCTGATTGTTATTCAGAGAGAGTTTCCATACAGGA
Organism: Anoplopoma fimbria; assembly: GCF_027596085.1. Classification (NCBI taxonomy): domain Eukaryota; kingdom Metazoa; phylum Chordata; class Actinopteri; order Perciformes; family Anoplopomatidae; genus Anoplopoma; species Anoplopoma fimbria. The sequence goes on along the minus strand of NC_072467.1, from coordinate 2,930,869 downwards.
GGATGCCAAATACTCACATAACCTTCTATCCCTTCCAACCTGTGCAATGAATATTTTAAAACCTTAATTTGTATTGGCCATCTGAAATTTTAGCTCAAGTCTTCCCTTTGTCCATATAATCTCAGGGACCCGTTTTCCTGCCATTGTGGTTGGAAGAATGCTGACACTCTGGTTATTTTTTTCAAAATTTGCAATCACTGCTGCTCTCTGATTTTACTCTCTCTACCCCTGTTTCTAGCTTCCCTGACAAAGTCAATAGGGGGCATCCCTCATCTGTCAAAAACAAACATCAGAATACTATTTTCTTCTTTTCTCGTTCCCTGTCTTTGTGCGGTTTCTCTCGCTGCCTGATAGACATACTGTAGATCCTCAGTCCGTCAATCGGCGCAGATTATGAGATTATTAGTCGGGTTGCTTGGTGACCCTAATCAGCATAAACAAGTAAGAGCAGTCAAAACATATAAGGGAGAAAGTTGTGAAGAAGTAGCTGACCCTCTGGTGACTCTCTCACCCAGAGGGGTGGCAGCAGCACTTGCTGTGTGTGTTTCAGTGCAATCTGTGGAGCAGATGGCTGGAGTCCTGGGCAGAGAGCAGCAGGTCTCAGCCTGCATGTCAGCAAGATGATGTGAGCTGGCTCCCTCCGAGCTTTAGTTAATACCTTCCTGTATCACAGACTTGTTAAGGGTCCGGGTAAAACTCACCAACTCTTTGCAATAAGTGTATCTCTGTCTCTCGCACTCTCCCCCTGGGTTATCTCTGGCAGTAAATGTTACTGGTAAGTATAGCCTTTATATATATATATATATATATATATATATATATATATATATATATACGGAAATAAAATACATATATGTGAATATTGGCATTGATATACTGTATATCCTAATATAGTAGAATACTGTTTATGGATAATGTAAACAGATGGTAAAATCAGTTTTTTGGTAAATTCAGCTAATTAAATACCATGTAATACCTTGTCATGGAGGCATTTCATTGCATTAATACAAAAATGATATAAAAAAACAATACTATGAAAAACATTCCTACTCACTGATTTACAACAATGGCCGGGGATAGGACAGTGATTGATTAATCTGACATAGACATAAAGGCATAAACATGTAAAGCAATTTAAATTGCCTGAATGACATACCCTCAAACTACAATGTCAAAGAGTAATAATGGACTTTAGTGTTTCTCTATTATAATGTAATGCCCCTTGCTAAGTGATTTTACATCGACTTTCATTGCAAAGTTTCTGGTTATTGTGAAATCATTAAAGCTAAAATCACCAGCAAGGTAAATAAATATTTGCTTGACTTTTGTTCCTTCCTCTGCCACTTAGGCTGTAATCTTGGTTACTGGCAGGTAGAGAAAGCTAGGCCGTGCCTTGTGAGGTGCAAGTGTGTGCTGTCTCTCCTCCTATCTCTCTGTGTGTCTCTCCTCATATTATATAAAGAGTGGCAGCAGGCAGAGTGACAGACTGCCCCAAGAGATGACACCTGTCACAGAGGGGAGTGCTGCTAATCTACAAGCCTCATTTTGTTTGAACTCTTTGTCACCTTGCCGTCAAATCCTCATCTTCTCAGTCACTGCCAGCTTCACTCCACTCTGCTTCTCTGCTTTGCCCAATCTCTCATATATACACTGCCTCCACCATCACCACACACATAGCACACTCTTCCAGATAAACCACTGGTATCTGGTGTAACATACTCCTGCCAACAAACATTTAGTGATTGAATGAGTATTGTACTTGCTTGTATTTTTTTTATTTGTGATTTTGGATATATTATAAATTGATACATACGGAATACTTTTTGACAAAAGTAAAACATTGACAGCTAAATGTCTGTTTCGGACGTGTACATTTTCCTATGTGCCCTTAGCTTATGAGAAAATGATGCGTCGTTGTTCAAACGTTTTTATTTTCGTAACAAAGCCCCATTCATTCATATTGAGATTTGTCTAAGTTAAAGTGATCTGAATAGAAATGCAGTCTGGAGTGGCCCAGTCTCTATGGAGCAGCACACTCCACCCCCTGGCCAAATATCTATATTGTCCACTTCTACAGACTGTGCTTTGTAATTATAATATAATTCATTATGTCTATGCTGCATGTGTCACAAAGGAGGAGTCCTCCCCAAAATCCTCCTGCGCTGTTCAGGCTGACCGAACACATTCTTGTTCCCATTTTAAAGCCTGCGGCTTGGAAATACCCTTTCACACCCCCATAAACAATAGATTTTCCTATTTTGCTTAATTGAGATATCACCCGCAAATCTGACAGCTCACACCAGCCCCAACCTCAGACTGACGGAAATCTCTATAGTGACAGGAAAGGAAAGGAAAGAAAGCCAAATAAGATTAATTGACAAAAATCATAATGTTATTATTATTATTGCAGTATTGTTATTGAAGTAATTATAACAATAATAATAATCTTTTCAGTTAAAATGCCTCATCATATACCTCACTATTTACTCCGTCTATCAAAGTTATGAAATCATGGGACAACCCCGTTTGCTGCATGTCATTCCACTTCTCTCTTTCCCCACAACCCCATCCCCCAAACCCAACAAAAAAAATGAAATCATAAATCATAAAAGCTGTGGTAAACATTCATGTTAATGTTGAGTTTTCCCCTTGACGGCAGAAAGGGAAAGAAAACACATGATATAATCCAAGTTTTAGCGGAGGCATCAGCCAACTTCTTTAAATGCCTCCATTAAGTGGAATTATCTTTTCCAGACACATTTGGTTTGAATGCATCCAAAAATCCCCATTTCATTTGGATTGCATGGGGTTTAATTTAATCCTTTTGCTTATTAAAAATAAGATGCAGCATCTTTAACAATAGAAAGGCTAGTCTGCATCGAACACAATGGCTAAGGTTAAATTGAAGGTTGTCCATACCCTTTGCTGTATTAGAAAAACATTCATATTCAAATAAAAGCTGGATACCCTGGTTCATATTGCATAGCAATGTGCAATTGTGCATATGTATGCACAAAGCAAAGCTACAATGCAGTTACAGTATTCTGATATTAAAATATGAACAACACTGTTTTTTATTTTGCATTTGCTTAAACATTGACGGAGCAATCATTTACTCCTATCCAAGTACTTATTGCCTTTATAAGTCACTAGTTTAATATCTACTACTATACTAACATAGGAAAAAGACGTGACTGCTGAACATAGTGTGTGAGTAACTTATTAAAGCAAGTAAAGCTTTATTAATACATCTCTTTATAGAACACAGATACAAAGTGCTTCACAAACACACAAAACACCAAGAATAGAGTTTAAAGGTTTCTCACTTCATGCCAAAAATAAAGATAAATAAAGTAAAAATGAATTACAATATAAAACACAGCACAATGAGAGACAGACCAAATTAAAATGTTTCAAAACATAAGACATTGAGGGAAGTCTATAAAAAGCTTGCCTAAAAAGTGCTGCAGGGATAATGTTAGGCTATAAATTAACTACACCACAGTAGCATGAGCGCAAATATACACAACAAGGCTGCAAAGGAGGACTAGTCTGGGTGGTGATGTTTTTCAGCAACTTGTTAGCAACCACATTTTTAAGTCATGTAAAAGCTTCAAAATTAAGAGGGTTATTTCCTGATATATTTTATTTCTTAGAACAAAATGTTAAAATCTCTAAAACTTGTTTCAACCACAGACCATATTTCAGGCATCTAACCAAAAACCCATTCAAAGAAAACTCAATGACTTCAAGACAAGGGAATAGGGAGTGCTAAAAAGCTAACTAATTTCCTGGTTTTAGGAGTCATTCCTGCAGAAATCTATGAATATGGGTTTTTCGAAAGCTGCTTAAAATAATCCAAAGATACAGCAGATCTGATAGAATGGGGAAGACAGTTCTAGAGGGTTGGGGCTAAAACAGCAAAGGCGCGATAACCTTTTGTTTTCCAGTTTGAGGGGGGATGAAAAAAAGTCATAATTCTTCACACATTTTCCTCCCAAACTGAGAACATATCCAGACTATAGCACAGCACACACTCTGTCAAACCTGTATACTACAGTCTTACAGTCACTCTCTTCACACAATGTACATTTTGTTTAGGGGGTAATGTTTATCAAATAAAATCATAATATCGTCCAGTAGAATTAGAGCCAGATTTTTGTCAGATGAGTGTCCTGATAGTTAAGGAAGTAAGATGGTTATGAGATTGATCTGCTCTTTCATCAACAACATGCCAATTAATGACAAAATGTCAGACACTGCTGCAGAAGCAGTCATTTTAGGAACAAGAATATCTTTAACATTGACGTCATCATTTTTGGATAAAACTTATTATACTTTAAATTGTTACTTTATTATATTTACAGCATACTTATAGCTCTACTTGCTAATATATACTTATTTATACTCTTAAATTGAATTGAAACATTTTTTTAATCAATTTCAACACATAGTTTTTCATAGTAATGCTATGACATTATCAATCAATATTATTCATGGTTATCAAACGCAATCGGTGAATACTGACAGTGATAACTCAGTATCATTTATAAATTCAAACATGTTTGGCCATCAACCAGCAGAATGGAAAGTGTTTGTAGCCAGTGTGCAAAGCAAAATTGAGGATCTAACATTTTCCGTCAGTTTTCCCAGTTACATAGAAAAAAAGCCTTCAAAGTAAAAAAAGTACTGACATAATGCTTTTGAAGCGTGCAAAGATTATACAAAGATAGTTTTGACATCTGGTTGTCACAAGCAACATGTGCAAATGTGAATTCAAATGATTTTGTCAGACAAGGTTTGTCTGGGACTCTCTTTGACATCACTGGTGCCCCCGTTGTAGTTGCAAAGCAAACAGGATCAGGGAGATAGTTAGTCAACTAACCAGCAACGCAACTTCAACTTCAAACATAAATGACTGTGAAAAGTGCCAGTGTCAATATATATTATAATATTCAGAGTCAATCTTCAGCCTATCACCAGTAACCATAAGACGTTTTGTGTCATTGACACAAGTTTAGGAGCTCAGCTTCTTCTTTACTCTGTTCATCTATACGGTGCCATAAGTGGTTACAGAATTCCTCGTTTCTAAATGCTTAAAGTCTCACTCACTTATAGTCTGAATTATCACAAAGGGAAAGTATCTTGATTGGCCTAAACCAGTTTACTGACATGAGACATGACACATTTGACTCAAGATAGTTATACAAAGTAAAATGATTACAACCATAGCCTTTTAAAGCTTCTGCCAAAACGTTCAGCAGCACCGTGGCTGCAGAAATGTCATATGCAGGTCATATTTAGCACAGTAGAAGTTAACAGTGTAATATTTTGGTTAAAACACCAAAGAAATGCAAATGAACTAAATTTGCCTTGGGTCAATCACACCACCAAGACAACTAAAGGGCATGACAGCTATGGAAATTTGTCTCTTCCAATAATAGCCGATAAACTTAAGATCCAACTAATCACAAATCAGAACCTCTAGAACATCTTTTTCTTTATGTCCTAACTTTTAATCCAATTTGGATCCAGCTGCTACAACTCATTTCATATAAAATGTTCTTTGTTGATACAGTATTACAAACACACTGAATTCTTACCAGTCCAAATAAGCTCCGTTTTAGCCTAGAGAGGCGCTACCTTGTGATGCATTGTCTTTCCCATCCCCCTGTCTTTGTGTCTGGGGAAAGTCACGTGGTTGTTGAGAAACAAATAATTTCATTGGCTATATTCAGAGCATGTCTACGAAGAGCACAGCAGCTTGTCTTGGGAGTCAAGAACTAGGTACAATGTCTTCTGTGATGGGATGGCCAACACAAATGGGCTGGTGCACCTATCCAATTAACACCCTGCCTGCCAATCCCTGTCAGGTCACACGCTTACTCCCATGACATGCTCTACCTGTCTCTGAAGCTCTCAACACATGCCCAGCTCCAATATAGAATTAACGGCACATTTCACCTGGTCACGTTGACATGCCATAGATTAGACTGGTGCAACATGGAGATATGCAAGGCACTCCAAATGAGGGCACCTAGGGTTAAGATTTCAAATGCAGTGGGGCTATTGTTTTGCCACTTCTTTAATATTAATTAAACTCTGAGGTGAAAAATGTTCTTTACCAAACTACTGCTTAATTTCTCCACAAGTGAACACCTGATAAGAGATTTTATTTAATGACCACCTGGATTATCACACCAGTTAAGACTTTAATAAAACAAATACGCTGCTGGCTGGGGCTAAGTGATTCTATTTTATTGCACAATTTATTGGACACATTAATATTTATACAATACCACAAAGGTTAAGATGATTTCATTAAATCTTTTCTTTTTGCTTCTTCCCTAATCCTCAAGCAATGCATGATACAAATTATTAGTAGTCCTACCAATATTCTGCAATAATCTGTAATCTGTAAATTGTCAAAGATGCACAACAGTTGCTTCCTAACTAGGTTTGGAGTATTAAAACAATTTCCATGCCTCTGTATTTTTTTTATCTTCCTTACTTTCCACAACATAGTGCTAAGCATCTTGGCTATAATTGAGATTTTCTTTTTATTATTATTATAAAAACACAATAAAACAAGAAACCAAAGCTTACTTTTGATTCCTTAAAGGTTTCTCATTTCATGCTCTAAATAGTTGTAATTATCAATATGTACAGAATATAGTGTGCAATGCAGAACAAAGTCCCAGACAAAGACATGATTGTTGTTGCATGGGGTTGCCTAATGCTTTTTGAGATGCACAGTGTCTACCTTTGGAGGGATATTTGGAGTTTGTTGGGTCAAAATTATATTTCATGAATTTAATCACTGCCATTATGACCCTCACATCGTTTGATGTTATTTTCACAAGGCAAAAGCATTTAAATTTGTCTATGACTAGAGCGCAATTCATTTCCACCAGTCCCAAGTGACTACTATCACCCAATGCTATGTGGGCTCTTGAAAAGTGTAGCACATAGCATGTTTTAAATGGGCCATGTTGCTATAACATGGAACATATGTGTTTTCTGTCACAGAAGACAAAATAAGGAAAACATATCTGGAATACTCTGGAATATTCAGTTCCAACCATCCATACTTGCTATCTATCTATCTGCTCACGCTCCAATGTTAACAAAAATAGAACAAATACAATATGTGTATAGAAAGTTGAACAATGACTATGTTCTGTCTGTCATGAGATACAATTATGAACTGAAGACATTTTGTATGGACATGGATGTCAACTGCAACTTGGTTGACTAATTCTAGTTTATGGCATATTTTACTATGAAATTTGAATCACATTTTCAGTACTATATACCCCTTTTCTGTAAGTAAACGTGATGATGTATTTTTATGGGCGGAGCGTAGGTGGAGGCAGAATCTCTCACTCATTAATGCTGAAAGTTTTGTTGGCGAGTCATTAATGCTGGTTAGTAAGTTTTGTTTAGTTTATTTTGTATAGCCCAAAATCACAAATGACAAATTTGCCTCAGAGGGCTTTACAATCTATACATATGCGACATCCTCTGTCCCGGAAATATGTTTCTATTGCTTTACTACCAGTTAATCGCATACAATACAGTGACATTTGGAAATCATCACTGGACCAACAAAATGTCAATATTATGTTCTGGTTGTTGACCGGAACGACCCCAAAGGAGGACGTCCAATCATTTTATGAGTTTTGGCCAATCACCAATTTGCATGTTAAAATATTGGATTACATTAAACTGATAGAAAGGCACTGTATGGGTTCCTGTTGGAGCAGGACAACAGGAGCCCATTCTCCTCTGTGCCACTGCCACCATTTTGATCGCATTTCAATCGGAATTTCCATATGGATTGTTTTTTCAAAGAAGACACAACTTTATTAAAATGATACTGAGACTTGGAATTGGTTAAACTTAAATAATAACTATTTTTAAAGCAAGATTAACATTCTTGATGTGTAACTTTAGCCCTCTACTCGGAGGTGATTCATGTTTGCTTCCAGTATTTCCTTTATTTTGCCTCCAGGTAACACCATGACATAATCGAGAAGTCTGCTGTAAAAGGGTCTTGACTAGGACTTTTTTAATGGCATACTTTCCATAACTTAAATATTTACTTATGACATGCTATACTCTGACTTCTTTTCACCTTTTTATGACATAAATATGAGAGTAAATCTTTATGATAAACATAACAAAGACTTTTAATATGACATTTTTAAGACAAATATACAATGACTTTTTAATGACATATGTTATGACTACTAAAGTATGGCTCTTAATGGCATACCATACCAAGACTTTTAATAACATTTTTGATAACATAGGATAAAATGGATTTTTTCTTATGACATGTTATGATATACTTAACTATCGTTTTTTTTTTATGGTGTTCTATACTATGACTTGTTTTATGACATTTCTTATGACAAATATAGTATAATATTTTTATGGCACAATATACAATACCTTTTTTGATTACATTTTTATGACATACTATACCATGACTTTTTTTACGTCATTTTTTTATGACATAGTATGTCATTAAGTATATGACATTTTTCATTCCAAAAATACTGAGATTTTTGAGATAACATACTGTATGATAACTTTTATTTTGAAAGATTTCTTAAGGCATACTATAGTTGGACTTTTATGAAAGATATTTTTTGGCATACTATATTATCCCTTTTTTACGATTTTTTAAGTCATAAAATACAATGACTTTTGAAGGATATTTTTAATGACACACTAGTGTATTACTTTTTGAGGACATTTTTTATGACTAACAATGCTATGAATTGTATTAATGAGATTAATCATGGCATTCTATTCTATACTTTTGACATAATATACGATTCATTTTTAAATTACATTTTTATGGTATACTGCACTAAGACTTTTTTATGGCATACATTATTCTGACATCTTATTCAATTTTTGCATGACATTTTATACTCCTTTTTATGTATTTTTAATGAAACATTATAGAATTACTTTTCATTTCCAATGACATCCTTTACTATTTCTATTGATGTTATTTTTATAATTTCATACTATACTAAGACTTTCATGGTATTTTTAAAGGCATACTTGTTACTAGTAAAAACTAGACCATGGCTTTTATGACTTATGACATACCTTACTATGACTGTTTTGGACATACTGTACTATCAGTTTTTTTGACAAACTTTACACTGAGTTTTATGACTTTTTTTACATACTATACCCTGACAATTTTCTGCATATTTTACTATGACATTTGTGGGCATACCTTACCATATGACTGTTCTTGAGGCATACAATACTATGACTTTTTTTTGTTTCAACATGCTATACCATGACTTTTATGACTTTTTTCATTCTACCATACTATGACTAATTTGGACGTACTACACTATGACATTTTCAGGCAAACTATACTATGACTTTTTTATGACTTTTTTTCGACATACTATACTATTACTTTTTAAGACTCCCTTTTGGCATACTATACCAAGTGTTTTTATGACTTTTTTTAATATACTGTATCGCAACCTTTTTATGACTTTTTTGACATGCTATACTAGGCCTTTTCTTGACATACAATTCAATGAATTTTTTCGTCATACCACATTAAGACTATTTCAAGGCTTTTTCAATCCACTATATTATGATTTTTTTCATGAAACACTTCCATAACATATACTTTTTCAAGTTTTTTTATGACATAGTATGATATGACTTTTTTAATGACAATTTTCATGGCATACTTCACTTTTCATCATAAGATATTTAATATCTTACTATATTATTACTTTTCATATTTTGTTTTACATTTTATAACTTTTAAATTACATTTTAATATCATACAATATTATTTTTTCTGTATATTTTCAAACAAACACCATAGTACAACTTTTTACCTACAACCTACAGTATTACTTTTTTAAGGCATACTAAACATGACTTTTTTATGTGTTTCTTTTTTACATAATCTACGACTTTTTTAGGCAAAATATGCTATGACTTTCTTAGGGCAACCTATACTATGACTTTTGAATGCCTTTTTTATACTACACTATCACTTGTTATGACTTTTTTCGACATAATTAACAATGACTTTTTTTTATATCGACTTACTACACGATTACTTTTTATGACTTTAAAAAGAATACTGTTCCTTGACTTTTTTATGACTTTTTTCGACACACTATACTATGACTTTGGTCTGACATTTTTCAGCATACTCTACTATGATTTTTTAAAGAATTTATTTGGCATACTATGCTATTACTTTTTAATGACTTATTTCGAGAAACTTTATTTTTACATTTTCAATGCCTTTTTTTGGAATACTATACTTTAATTTTTATAGGCATACTATGCTATGATTGTTTTATGATTTTGTTTGCCAACCTATACGGTGACTTTTTATGACTTTTCGACATACTCTACAATGATTTATTTTTTAAATGTCGACTTACTATACTATGACTTTTTTTTATATACTGTACATTGACTTTTTTATGACTTTTTTGACATTCTAAACTAGGTCTTTTTTTTTTACATATTATACTATGACTTTGGGGATATTTTGAACATACTATACTATGCCTTTTTTCAAAATATTGTACCATGAGTTTTTCTGACATTTTCAACATACTAAACTATAATTTTGAAAGGCATACTATACTATGCCTTTTTTATGTTTTTTTGTTTTTTTACATACTATACTATGACTTTTGTGGACTTTTTAGGTTTCTTTGGACATACTATACTATAACTTTTTCAAAATATTGTACCATGACTTTTTCTGACATTTTCAACATACTAAACTATAATTTTGTAGGACATACTATTCTTTAAAAAATTCAGCATATTATACTATGATTTTCTTTCATAGTATTTATTTCTTTCATATTCTTTCATATTTTTAGGCATACGATTTTGTTTGACTTACTATACTATGACTTTTTATAATATACTTTATAATTACTTTTTCATTAAAACTTTCTTTAACAAATTATACGATTACTTTTTATGACAATTTTCTATAACATATTATACTATGACTTTTCAATAACATTTTTTATGACATAATATGATATGGCTTTTTTATGATATTGTCATGGCATAATTCACTCTGCCTTTTTTTCTAGATTCTTTTGACATACTAAACTATGACTTTATGACATTTTTTTATGTAATACCATCATTTTTCTTTTTCATATTTGTATAGGCATACTTCACTACAACTTGTATATGACTTTATTTGACATACTGCACTTCGATCTTTAAATAACTTTTTTTACATACTATGCTATGAATTTTTTTCAATGACTAACTATTCTATAACTTTTCATTATATTTTTATTGGCATACTATAGTGTGACATTTCTGATGATATTTTTAATGACATACTATACTATGACTTTTTGATGACATTTTGATGACATATTATAATATACATTTTTTGAGTGTATGATTTCTTCTTATGTTTTTTTCAATGAAACACCTTAGTGTGACTTTTTATGACATTTTTCAATGACATCCATTCTGCTATACTTCTGCTATACGTCTTTTTCATGACTTTCATATGTGATTTATTCATGATATTTTTTTATGACATACTATACTATACGTTTTTATGATATTTTGATGATATACTATACTATGTCCATTGTATGACATTTATTAAATTGCATACTATACTATGACACTTTTTATTACATTGTTATTTTTATTAATTTGTCTTTTATAATGTTTTTGTTTATGGCACACTATTATTAGAATTACTTTTTTATTACATTGTATTATTACGCCCTTGGTTAGGGGTTACAGAGTGCAACAGAGGGACAAGAGACGCAGGGTTTATGAATGCAACAGTAGGTTATTTATTGCTGCAATCATTGACACAGTGACCTTTACTTACAGAAAAGTTTGATTTTAGAGTGACTCTAAGTCCAAAGCAAATTTTGTTCCATTCAACGCTTAATCCTTAGTAAACAAAAAAAACTAACAAAAAAAAACTTACTCCCTTAACTAAACATAAAAAAGAGAGAAGTGTTTAAACTAAAATTGCAATTCATCCTGACTGCTCTATAGTGCTCTTTTGTGTCTGAGTTACTAACAACTATACAAACAAAAAAGTTTACTCTAATGCTCAAGTTTACCATTGACTAAAACAAGTGCAGATTGTCTAAGCAAATGGGAATGTAAGGACTAATGCCAAAGCTAGCAGTAATCTTAAACAAGCAAAGGTTGTCTAAATCCACTTATATTAAAAACACCAATCACAGATTTTAACAAAGTTTGAAGATGCAATGAGGAATGAGGCTCTGCTGTCAGCATCAACTATCCCATTGCCGCTGACAACCCAGAAGTTGAACAGACCGTCCTCTAAATCAACCAATCTGCAGCAGCCACGTCGTTGGAGGTACATTAAGCGCACTGGAACCGGCACCTGTCAGACACACAGATCCTCATCAATACAAGAGAGCTCTCACTGTACATTCATGATGCAACACATCAATAAACAATGTAAATACAGTTGGGTTTTATTAAAAGTATATTATGACTTTTTCATGCTGTAGTTGTGGGAATTAAAGGGTATTAAAGGTTTATGTACATGTAACTTTTATGAAATGTAATCTTTAAAAAAAGCATTTCTAAAACCAAGAACCTGTGAAGAGTGGGAACCATATAACCGTGGGAAATCAGTCACCTATGTGTTTTACGGCATGGATGTGTTTTTGGAGTTTGCTTTGTACTACTCTTTACAGCTGTATGTCAGTTAATGTATGAAAATCCCTCACTTGGACAGATGTCAATATATCCACGAACCAAGATCTTTAGAAGAATTGTTAGGAAAGTACTATGTTTTGTTGCCTGAATGTCATAACTCGTGATAGCAACTGATTTTAAGTTGACGCTACTTTTTTTTAAAAATAGAATACTATACTGTGATTTAATAAACAAATGTATGGTATACAATACTATGTCTTTTACTATGATATCTTTCTAAGACTTGATTTTTTATTGACTTACAATTTATTGACTTCCATACATACCATTGCCATGTATGGAACCTGCAAGTCCAACAGCAGATATTCTCAAAGTTTAGAGGGGAGTGTCGTATTATTCGAGGAGATATGCAACAATCGGGAAGACTTCCGTCAGAGCTGAGTGAGGTACAAGCCCCTCCATGAATTTTGTAAATGTTTTGTCTTAATTTCATGTTTTTTTCGTGTTCATTACTGGCCACTTATGGCATATGACAGAATACATTCAACATTGGAAAATGTGCAGTGCCCCTTGAGATGATCACCACCCAAGGCCAAACACCTAGCCAGACCTGCCGGATCAAACTCTACCAAACTGCCACAGGGAGGAGAGGGAGAATAGTATTAGTAATGTGACTAATAATAATAATCGAAGTAGCAGTGGGTGTCAGCTGGGTCACAGCAGGAGGCACGACCATAGTCCAGGAACCACAACGATTCGTGGAAACCTGTGAGGCGAGAAAGCAAAAAGGGCTTCAGGGTGGAAGCAAAGCCAATAAGCGTAATAGTACAGGGAATAATAATAGTAATGTGACTAAGAATAATAGTGGTAGTAGCAGTGGGTGTAAGCAAGGCCACAGCAGGTGACACGATGACAGTCCAGATATAACCCATATTCCTGGGAACCTGCGAGGCGAGAAAGCACAAGGACTCCGGGGAAGAAGCAAAATCAGTAATGTGCATTAATAGGAGATTAATACATAAAGATGGAGGGAGAGAAGAGGAGAGTGGAGCTCAGTGTATCCTAGGTAGTCCCCCAGCTGTCTAGGCATATAGCAGCATATCTAGGGGCCTGAACCAGCCCTAACTATAAGCGCTATCAAAAAGGAAGGTCTTAAGCCTGCTCTTAAAAGTGGTGAGTGTGTCTGCCCCCCGGACTGAAACTGGAACCTGGTTCCACAGAAGAGGAGCCTGATAACTGAAGGCTCTGGCTCCCATCCTACTTTTATATACTCTAGGAACCACAAGTAACCCTGCATTGATGGAGCGCAGCTCTCTAGTTGGGTAATATGGAACTATAAGTTCCTTAAGATAAGACGGTGCCTGGCCAGTTAGAGCTTTGTAGGTGAGGAGAAGAATTTTAAATTCTATTCTTGATTTAACAGGGAGCCAGTGCCGAGAAGCTAATACTGGAGTAATATGATCTCTTTTCTTAGTTTTTGTTAGAACACGTACTGCAGCACTCTGGATCAACTGTAGAGATTTAAGAGACTTATTTGAGCAGCCTGATAATAACGAATTGCAGTAATCTAGTCTAGAGGTAACAAATACATGAACTAGTTTTTCTGCATCGCTTTGAGACAGGATTTGCCTGATTTTCGAAATGTTACGTAAATGAAAAAAGGCTGTCCTTGAGATCTGTTTTATACAAGAGTTAAAAGACAGATCCTGATCAAAGATAACTCTGAGGTTCTTAACGGTAGTGCTGGATGCCAGAGCAATGCCATCTAGAGAAACTATATCTTTAGATAATTGATTTCGAAGGTGATCTGGGCCTAGTAGAATAACTTCAGTTTTGTCAGAGTTTAACATCAAGAAGTTGCAGGTCATCCAGGTCTTTAAGACATGCTTGAAGTTTAGAGAACTGGTTAGTTTCGTCTGGCTTAATCGATAGATATAACTGGGTATCATCTGCATAACAATGAAAGTTTATTGAGTGTTTTCTGATAATATTCCCTAAAGGAATACTATGACATTTTTAGGCATACAATCTTCTTACAATCGCATACAAGACTTTTTTTTTTAACTTTTCTTTAACGTACTATACTAGAATTTTTCACAACCTTTTGGGACATACTATACTAGGACTTTTTTTCGACATACTATACTAGGACTTTTTTATGACTTTTTCAATTTACTGTACTTTTACTGTTTTAATGAGATTTTTTATCATAGTTACTATGATATTTTATGCTATTGGGGTTAAGGTTGCTATTTTTGTCTGGATAGTTTCAATATCATATTAAAATAAGACTTTTTAAATTACTTTTTGATGACTTACTACAGTAAGACTTTTCATGATATTTTTTATGAAATACTATGGCCATAAACACTAGGAAATTATTATGACAATTATCTATGACAATCTATACTAACACTTTTAATTGCATACTGTAGTATGATTTTTCATCGTATTTTTCATGACATACATATTTTGTATGACATATTTTATGACATACTATATGATGACTTTATGACGTGTTTAATGACATACTATATGATGATTTTTCAAGATATTATTATTGGCATACTTCACTATTACCTTAATATGACAACATAGTATGAATTTTTAATTACATTTTTATATCATACAATAAATGGTATGATTTTTTAAGATAATTCTGATGACCCACCATAGTACAACCTTTTATATAATTTTCTATTAAAAACTATACTGTGACTTCTTTATAACATTTTACAGCATACTATATATACTATGACATTTTCAGGCACAAAATACTATGCCTTTTTTTGACATACTAATCTATGATTTTTTTCAACATATTATACTATTTATACTATCAACATATTATACTACTTTTTAATTACTTTTTTAAGCATACTATGCTAAGACTTTTTATGACTTGTTTCAATATGCTCTAATATGACTTTTGGATAACGTCGATATTCTATGCAATTACTTTTTATGACATTTATGACTTTTTTTTCGAAACCATGACTTTTTAAAAAAATATACTTTTTCCAATATACTATACTATACATTTTTAAAACTTTTTTTGACATACTATACTATGACTTGTTGTACGGCATAGTATATGACACTTTTTTTAAGACTTTTCATGGCATACTGTACTGGTGTTCTTACATTTTTCTAGCATCTTTTACATCATCTTTTTAGATATACTACACCAGACTTTGTTTGTCCTTGCTCAAGGATTTGTAAGTGTACCCTAGCAACCCATTTAAACTCCCAACTTCTCAAATACTGCCGCTTGGTCAGTGCCCCTCAGCATCGGATATCGACGCATGTACGCCCCCTTTAGAAACTTTATGTCATGCACTAGGCTATCAACTAACTCAAACGTAAACCCTCCTGTGACAGTAGTGGACTGTAATAGCAAGTGACGTAGCATACAGTGTGTGGGGGTCTGCTCACAGACAACAAACACAGCAGTCTTTTCCAGGAGTCTGGTGTTGGTGTCCAGACGAAACTTTAAAGTGCGTCGTTAGTGTTGTCCAGGTTAAGTCACCCAACAGCGCTGTGTCAGCACTAAAGAAAAATCTGGTTATACCCATCATTATTCTGGTATAGGGAAACAAACGCTCTGGCTTGTTTGAATATCTTGAAAACAACAATTGTCTATGGAAGTGCTAAGCACAGGATGCAATGATGATGTCCTTGTGAAATAGCAGAGATAGAGTTAGGGAAGGAGAATACCATGTGAACTTTGCAGCCAGTGGCAGGCTTATACCCACAGTCAGGCAGGCAAGCAGGCAGGTAAGTAGGTAGACAGGCAGGAAGCTCATCTTATCATTAAATTTGGGCCGAATTAAATTATTGGACGGGCTTATTACAGTCCTGGGACAGCCAAATCCTTTTTTTTAATCAGAGCATTTGCTGTCAGGGTATAATGAGAATTTAAGCAAATATATCAAACAGTATACAGCTAAATAGATATTGGTAAAGTCAATCATGACACCCTGCAGATGATCTTACTGCCAGATTATACTGCTAGGACATTTTCTGTTGGGAAACTCACAGGTTGGTTGTAAAGATCATTTTCACACAACCCACTCACCAGACAGACCGATGATACTGGACAAGTTCTTAAAGATCCAGATTACGATTCATGTCAACAATTGTTCACTGCCAAAGTTTTTCAAATTATTTCTATAATATCTTCTCATGACAGATCATTATGGTTAGGGTTTGGTTGGGTTTAGATAAACTAAAGCTCCCCCTCACCCCTCTAAAAAGCCTCAGGTGGTCCTCTGAGTGGATACATCTAGAGTTGGTAGAATTTGAAACATGACTCCCTGTACTGATGTGTAAAGATTCAATAATAGTTTAACGTTGTTTTTTTACTCTGTCAACTTGAGCAAGGGAAATATCATTAGAACGGGTTTGCTAGAGATACATTTTGCTATCTTGGGATGTTACAAACCATTAGCATCAAGCAAAGACGTATCACTTTTTCAGGGCAGAGCATAGTATGTGAAAGGCTACACTCACCTCAGGGCATCCCGGTGGATATTAAGCTAACAGTTCTAGATTCCATTGGGCATCTTCGAAAAGAGATCCTCTTTATTACACTGTAAGTCAATGGCACAAATATGATCTTGGTGATGGGAAGCTTTTTAGAGGATTCAACCCAGCAGCTTCTAGGAAGGGGTACAGCTTGTCCACACCGCATGTAATTTGCAGACTCTTTACACTGTATTGTGTACGATGACAGGTTTGTGATTTGTTTGCACTTCATGGATGTCTAATTGATTAAGATTAAAAGAAGACGGTTTGTCTGGCTGTTGGAGAAAATTCCTGGCTGATTTGTATTTGCTGTGCCCCTCCTTTTTAAGTGCAAGTAGACCCTCTAACTACACACCTAACATGAGCCAACACAGGCCACATGCTGCTCTGCATGCTGGTTCACATGCACCGCATGACACAGCAGCTGAATAAAGCCATCACTTACTCACTGAACAACTGGGCTTGTGGTGTTGCTGTCTGTTCCAGGGAACCTCATCCTTTCCATGTAAACTAAATAACTCCTAATAAAACATAGCCTGCTCATACTGTTCATTACTAAATACAATTTAATATAAAATGCATCTTTATGCATGGAATTTTTTACATTCATTCTTAATATAATTCCTTTAAAAGTAAATCCAATAAGAAACAGAGTTAATAATCGTTGGGTGGTGCATCATAATTAAATACATACCTGTTTTATTTTCATCATTTAAAACATGTTTTCACAGGATTCACATTTGTAGTTAGTACTCTGTGATGTAATTATAATTGAATGAACAAAATCCCTGAAACTGTTACTTGTTCTAATTAAACCATAAATTTGAAAGGTAGAAATGAAGTGGCTTGAATAACAAAGGAAAATATTATGTCAAAGTCAGAGAAGTGGTTTCATTTTCCGCTGCAAGCTAAAGCTAAACTACAAAGTACAAGAACTGAATCCTGTCCTACTTCACTTGCTTTGATGGTGGACCACCATGTTATAAATAATGTATAAAAGGATTTACAATGCAGAGAAAGAGAGCTGCTTTCAGAGGAATGAAAGTTCCTTTACTAATACACGAAAAAAACATGTTAACTCTTTGCAGTCCAGACCCAATCTGAGATATAAAAGAC
Source organism: Anoplopoma fimbria (assembly GCF_027596085.1). Lineage (NCBI taxonomy): Eukaryota > Metazoa > Chordata > Actinopteri > Perciformes > Anoplopomatidae > Anoplopoma > Anoplopoma fimbria. The sequence goes on along the minus strand of NC_072467.1, from coordinate 2,912,512 downwards.
TTCATATATTTTCTTTTGTATTGTCCAGGTTAAGAGAGTGTTTGGTTTTCTTTTTACAGTTTGTGGTAGCTTATTTTTTCTGCCAAAAGGTGTTTGTGGCCTACTGGGACCACTTAAAAGTTTATGCAGAGCACTAGCCAAGTTGGACAAAAAAGCCTTGAAGAATACACACACTGGCCCCTTTCTCAGAACCTCTCAGCTCTGGCTAGGGGGAGTGTTGTTGGTTTATGAGAGGGAAAATAGCCCCAGCCTTCTGCAAAAGTGAAATGGGATTAAGGCCTTTGTTCGGCCCACAATGGTGAGGGGAATTAGCAATAGTTGTAGGCACTTAGAAGAGCTCTCACACAGAAGCTTATCCTAGATTTTGCACAATAATCATTTGAATATCAACAGTGTTTTGCAACTACAGCGCTAATGTATAAACCTCTCTCTTTTAGATATCAAAATCGCAAAAAAAGGATTTTTTTTTTACCAATGGCCACATCACAAATATTTACGCTCTTTATGAAGAATCATATTTTTGTGAATCATTGTCGCTCTGTGTAGCAGAAAACCACATGGCACTTTAAAGGTGGTGTTTGTGTAAAAAGTTTAAAAAATGTTATTAGTTGTGATGAAAGTTTCTTATGTTTGTTTATTGACCTAAAATGTAATTAAATCACATATATGATTAAATGGTTAAAGGACTATGTATTGTATCCACTAGATGTAATTGTCCATTTTACAATTTCAGCATTGCTACCAATGCATTGCAATATTTTTTAATAAATGTCCAGCATTACTTTCAGAGCAAAATTCAATATAATTTACACTATCATGTAAATTTTATAGTGACATTATTACTCACAATCTTTTCATAACACAATGAAAAAAAACTGCTTTAGAATTAATTAAGTGTCTAATCACTATGAAAAAGAAACATAATAAATAAACATAATGCATATATTAAGTGTAGATTGTATGAAAAAAACTTTCATGTACATTCACACTACTTTAACTGCTTCAGTGTGAGCTGTATATGAAATAGTATTTTGGTCATATAAATATAGAAGCACAGGATTCCATACTCTGATTTATCTGGGATCAGACGGATCGACTGTGGCATAACTCTCACGGAGAAGGAATAATTCAGAGCTTCTGCCTCAGTTGAGCCTCACAAGACTGGCTTCAAGAAGTGTGATGGCCTCAGCATTTTTGCCCACACAGTGAAAACGTATTGTCCAATTCACAAAACATTGAGTGAGATCAGCAGACTTGTCAAGAGGCCCTGGCTTGAATATGAATGATGAGAGAAGAGCAGGGTGGTCCTGGTGCTGTTTTGGTGTTAGGCAGGTGAAAATAAGCTCAACTGTCCCCGCCAGCTGCCCATCACTAAATCAGGAAAAAGGAGAGCAGCGAATTTACCATTAAAAAAAAAAAAAGAGCTGTTAAGCACTTTCATGTAAATTTACACCAGAAATGTGCCGAATTCATCTGCAGACATGAGTGTCTTTGTCAAAATGTATTGGATCTCTCTGGAACGATTACAATATTTTAATCCCCAACATGTAATCATAACTCCTTTTCTTCTAATTTCATACTTTAGGTAAAGTGCAAGAACTCACACTGAAATGAAAAAGACTCAAGGTGTTTTTTCAAAGTGAAAGCATGCATGCATTTTCTGTCAAAATGAAGAAATTAAGACATTACACCTCCCCTTCTTTCCTGTCCTTAACACATGCACGCACGCTAGTTCAATTCACTCGAGTGTCTGCATAGTTTCTGCATTCAACTGGATACAATGATGCACAAGATGAATAAAGTTATCTCTGCAGCTGAATGGGATGTTGCTGGTGGGAGGGAACAGGGAGGTTCCCTATACGCCTGAGCTGAAAAGAGCTCAGCTTTGAGGACCATTGCTGCAAGGGTCAGGGCCCAGCTGCTTTTAGGGGTGAAAGGGACACCAGCGGGCTGGACTGACTCAAGAAACCTAACAAAACCAATCGTGTCAAATAAAGACATCCCAGATTGGACGTTGACAGATCCCTTCCCGAAGTTGCTGAACACACTTCACACATTCAAACTTGCTCTGGTTTGTATCATGTCTCACAGTCAGAGTTCCATTTCACAGTGTAACATATAAATCTTATTTTATTTTTTTTGTTTGGTATTTTTGTTTTTGGGTCAACATTTCACACAGGTAGGAGATTTTTTTTTATAATTTCATGGTGCCAGGATTTTATAGTTTTATAGATTTAACTTATAGTCATCGTCATCCTTTAAGATTTGTTTGTCACTTTCACTTTCTACTAAAGATTGTCTCAGATTGAGGCCGTTATTATCAGATGGATATGACGGTTCTTCATATACTGAACATTGTTCGACGTGTTCAAATGTGTTTGTCAAACCACTGTTCTATAAGTGGTCTGTTGATATGTTTTACTTACTTTGGAATTGCTGTGTTGGTGGTGCTTCTATTTGACTATCATTTGAGAAAAAAAAGATATTAGGCCTTCCCTCATTTCATAGGGTGCAGAACGTTTGAATTTGAGGGGGGTAAGTAGGATAATAATCAGGCCACATTATAAGGAATTGATGGTTCATTTTCCCTGTCAGCAGTAACAGAGCTTTGCCCAAAGATGTGCCGACCTGTGCAGATGGGGTTCAAAGCCAATTTCCATGTTAAAAACTCCACACGGTTCAGAAATCCCTCTGACTGACTCTTGTTGATCAGAGTATGTGACAAGCCTGTCTTTTAAAACAGCTCTGCTCGCGTTAGTAGATGGAAGTTTTCAAAGGTACAACAAACAGTCTGGCCTGGTTTGAGTGTAGTAATGGTGTTGTTTTCATGCATAGCCAGAGGCAATGACATAAAGACAAAAGATAGCTCTGGACCGTGCTGTCAAAATAGAAAATATGTCCCATTATATGTGTCATACAGTAATTACACAAACTATAAAAAGTAGTCCTTTCCATTTTTTGTTTTGTTTTATTCTCCCTTTCATCAAATGTGTGTCAAGTGTCGTTACAAAGCTTTACTTCTTGCCAGAAAATCAGTTCAACCATTCATCATCAGCTCACATTTAAATTTTCCTTCAGGCTGTTTTTCTTTTTTTTTCTGCCTATGTGCCGAGTCTACTCACAGACAGGGAATCTGTGAGAAGAATAAAGAGATCACCGGGACGGCGGGAATTTGTTTGATGGGTTATAAGATGAACCGTTTTTTTTTAAAAGGAGAAAAATACTGCCAAGTATCGTCCTCTGTGTCCCGAGGACCGCGGCGTTTACGTCACTCTTTATCTAGCTGTCAACTGCTGCCTGAATACTGGTGTTTGCATGTTTGCACGCAAAGGACACATTACTTGTAGTATGCAATGTGCAGGGAGGGACAATTGTACTTGTAAGTTCTGCACAAAAACATTTTTTTGTTCTGCACAAAAACATTTTTTTTAGTAAAGCCATCTATCTTAATTGCAATCACATATACTTCAAGAGGGGAGGCAACTGGAGAACAGTCTCATTTTTTAGACTTTGTTCTTTGTTCACTGTTATCACGCGACTCTGTGTAATGGTGTCTGTGTGTTAAGCTGCTAGCCTCCTCCACTGTGCTGGATATATTATATCCATTGAAATGCCTGCTGGCTGCAGAGTATTAAGTATGGTGAAAACACAATCTTGGTTGGGTCTGTGCTACTAACAATAGATAGAGGCATGATGACTTATTAAACACAGCCAACCGGCAGCATGGCTTTTCTCATTACCTTTTCAATTCCCAGCCTATAAAGCCTATGGGTCCGGTGACAAAACTCTTGCCATGTAATTCTCTTTCAGGCTGCTTTCATCAGCCGATTTCGTGGAGAAATATGAAGCTGATTTTATCGTTCTCTATAAATTCACAAAAGGCCCTCAAGTTGCCCCCGTGGAAGACATACCTCATCTCAGCTATGTGCCACCACTATTGCTGATCCCAAGCATTTGATAACAGTACCTCTCCTTTTTTTAATGATTTGACAGGCGTCAGACATGAGCCCTATAGACACAGCATTTTTAATACACTTTCTTTGCTTGTTTACACCAACCTTCTCAGATGAAAGAAAATATCTATCATCTCTTTCTCTCTCAATAAGTGATATATATTAAAACCTACAGCAGCTTTCTGATTATATCAATTGTGCACCGTTGCTGCAGACAAAAAGGTTTTGCAGGTGTCAAAATATTGTATGCTTCAATTCTATAACTTTGAGTACATTTATTTATATTGAGAATTGTTTTAAAGCTTGGCCATGATTTATGTTTTATTTCGTCAACACATATATAAATCTCATCCAGAGCGCTCCAAAAATCTTTATTGCTGCAGAAATTGTTTCATTAATACACAAAACAGGTAAATAATAATAACTCACAGTCGTCAAGTCACTTGAAAATAATAAAGTGACATATTACACAAACTACAAATTAGCTATTGGGGAACCAGAAGAAAATGAGCAATAATAAGACAGTTGCTGTCATATATTGTTAGACTTTATGTGTTTGAATTTGCTTCTGTTTTGCCCAGTTGTGTTCACTTTCCTCTCATCTAATTCTCTCATGTGGTTTCTGGCACATTTGCGGTATTCGGCATACAGCAGGGATTGTTTCCTTTGAAATGTTTTGACTATGGTGTCATTTAAAAAAACTTTCATCATGCATGGGTACCTAATCAATTGAAATTCAGCTGCCTTAGCCCCAAGCTTGGGTGTAACTTAGACCAGCTTTCATCTGCTCAGCCTTTTTAAAAATAGAAATCCTGCTATGATGAAATTTTCAGTTTGAAATGGATATTCAGCTTCTCCGCTGTGTTGTTACTCTATTTAAAATGAGAGTGCTACAAACAAAACTTTTTATCCTTAGATTTTATTAACACAATTTAAATGATTTACCCAATTCAAGGGCTTGGTTGTCATGATGGTTAACATGAGTTGATATGTTTGTGATTCATAATATTTCTGTGTACAAGCATTAAAGTTCCATGTGTCAGTTAGCAGTTACAGTCTGGTTCTGATCAGTGCATCTCTGGGTAACATCCCCCCTCCCAGTCCTAATTAGATTTCCTACATTATAATGTGTGATAATGCCTCAAGGTTTGGTCCCTTCTATCAAAACATTTCTGCAAATAGTCCCTCCTGTTAACTCTTTGTGGGCCCACGTTACATAATTATTTCATATTTGCTATCTTCACCTCCATGGGGAAAATATTATCTGCAATAATCATTGTCATCATCATGATTCTCTCCGAGGTCTGTTGGCTCCAAATAAGTAATTTAGTTGTAAAGCAGCTTCATTTATTTTGCCTATTCATTTTTCTTCCTATCATATATCTAAATACAAATCTTCATTTTATAACTGACAGCTTATTACCTCTGAGCACATGCTGATAAATTTAATTCCAATGAGTTAGCTTCCATTTTCGGATCCCATTATCCACTAATGTGGCAGCAGCATGTGGGAGGAGAAAACTTACAGGACAAGAACTCAGGAAATAAGGTGTATGTCTTTACATATAAATATAAATGGATTTAGATGTTAATATTATGATTATTATTATGATTATTTTGATTATTATTGTTGTTGTTATTTTTATTATTATTATTATTATTATTATTATTAATTATAATAAATAGTAGTAGTAGATGTAGTAGTAGCAAATAGGTATTTATTTCTATATTTAAAAATTTCTTTATAACATGAATGTAATTTGTCAAGATTTATTTCCTATTATTTGGTAACAAATAATATATTTTGATTCTAGAACATTTATTTTAAAAATGTACAGGTTTTAAACACAAAATGCTGCTATTTCTACATTTATTGGATAGTTATTCACTGACATTTTTAGGGAAAGGGAAGTTTAAGATGCTTTTTTTCAACCACACTGCAGCAGAGCATTCCCCAAATAAAGCAGAACGGTGAGTGTGTGAAGGGTGAAGTGAGACTTTTAGTGATGTGAGTGTTTTTTGGTTTGTATTTCAGTCCATTCAGAATCATAGGTCCCTTTATAAAGATATACCTTCTAAGAGAGGAGCATTATGCCACAGTTGGGTCTATTTTGGCGAAGTAAGGAAGTAAGTAAACAATTATTATTAGCTTTGATGTTGGCCTGAATAGCACTCAATTAACAATGTGGCTAATGAGCCCATTAAGGATGAAAGTGTTCTCAACAGGTACGAGAGGATACTGCTGTTTTTGGAGTCTCAGTTCTCAGCATTGAATGCAGCATGAATAACAGTGCTCTTTCTCAATCGCTTCAAAGGCCAAACCTCTACAGCCCAGAGAGCAGAGTTAAATAAAGGTTTGCTTGCAATTGAGGAAAATATAAATAGATAAATATTTCAAGCTAAATACATTTCAGAACAACAACACATATCCCAGAAAGTAGCAGAGCTCTAAGTCATGCTAATATTGTGAATAGCTTAATTATACACACATCTCTTTTGATGAAAATTAAATATTCTTTAAGATGCCTCATGCAACAACAAATGTCCCAAAAATAAATGTGTGTGTTTTTAAAATGTTTAACTAATTTTGCTTTAATTACATTTTCGTTTAAGTAAATATAAACTTGCCTCGGTCTAATAGTAATTACTCTGCAGTACAAACAAGGCTTGTCTCTTGCAAAGAAAGAAAACTGAAAGAAAGACAGAATGTGAGCTTTTCTGCAGCTCCAGCATTTCCTCTGAAGGACTTCCCACTGAAATGCACTGAAAGCCTCACGCATGGATTATTTCCACTTTATATTTGCTGCTGGATTCCAAAATGTCTTGTTAACTAGCAAAAACAAATCTTTTATACTGACCTTCTTGTTTGTTTTATATCCAGGAAATGTATTTTTTCAAATTAATTATATAATACAAAATGAAAATTAAATGAAAAGTATGTAAAAAAAATAATAATTTCCCCTTTTCAACAGTAAAAATGTGACCTTACACAAATTATCTTTCATGTTGTGGCAACATCATGAGATCTCATTTAATGTATGTGTGATGAGGGCAAATCCTTTTATTCTCTGCTGTCAAGCAATAAACAAACTATTTCTGTTACATATTGAAATCAGCTTTAATTTATATGCAGGTGGAAATTATTTCTAAAAGGAAAAAAAAGACGAAAAAAACGCTGAAGAAAAAGGGCAAAAATGGTATTTAAAAACTGCACCAAAAATGACAACAAGTAAAGCAAATGATATAACAGTATGTTGAATGAATTTATCTATTTGTAAAACCTGCTTGTCTGCAGAAGTTTCAGAATGTTATCAGTAGTTTCAGCTCAAGAATAGCTCGAGGTGTTTTGAGTGTAAATCCGACTAAAGCTGCCAGCACTGACATACACAGCATATGCTAAATACAGATAAGAGTATTTTTAATAGATCTGCAAAAAGTCTCCCCGCATAGCTCAATGGATGTGCTTTGAATGTAGTTGATAAGTTGGCTTAAGCTGAATGCTGTATCCCAACGCAACATTGTGCTTCTGGGTGAGCCCATCACAAACTAGCCTTCCAGTAAAGACCACTTCCAGGGGAGGGATTATAGAAAAGCCTTCGAGATCAGCTTCATGTCTTACTAGAGTTCCTGATTATAAATTGTGCTATGCTACAGGAAAAACAAAACTAGGCATTGCCATGGATCATATGGAAAAATATCTTTAAGCCATTTATTTACCTACAATGTCAAACTTTAAAAAGGAGTGGTGTTTAGTGACTTTCTTCTAAATTTCCGTTAAAAAAATTGTTATTCTTTTTAATTCAAAATCCTTAAAGTTTGGATTGTTTACAATATTATTTTCTTTATTCAAATACATTTAAAAAGCAGCAACATTTTAAAAGAACTCGTTTTATAATTCAGCGTTAAACTAGCAGATATAAATTACAAGTAACAACCATCATACTTACATAGTCGTTAAACTACTGTTTATTAATTTGCCTCTTATTATTTTTAATGTGAAGAATTCAGTTCTTTACAAACTGTAAACTCTTCATTTTTGTCTTCAAATAAAAAGTTTAACTCTCTGTTATGATGAAACCATGGCTAGATAGATAGATAGATAGATAGATAGATAGATAGATAGATAGATAGATAGATAGATAGATAGATAGATAGATAGATAGATAGATAGATAGATAGATAGATAGATAGATAGATAGATAGATAGATAGATAGATAGATAGATGGATAGATGGTCTTTGTTTCTCTTTAGCTCTCTTCAGGTAATCTGATTGTGTGGCTGAAGAAATGAGAGGGGCAGATAAGCCTCTTTTATGCTTCCAAGCCACTTAAAGAGCTGAAGCACCAGCTTCTGTTGCTATACTGTGAAGGAAGAAAACAAGTCATTTGTGTACTACAAAATGGCTCCTCTCTAAAATGTGTTCCCTCAAATCCTTAATGTACTGTGAGCTCTGACATCGCTGCTGAAATGTAGTTTAAAAATGACGTTCACAGCAGTTTCAGACTTAAAAATGAAAAAAACAAAACATACACAGCAATATTTGTTAATACTAAAAACTCACAGAGTACGTTGGTTACATTTTTATTCAATATTTCCTTTTGACTTGATTTAATTACAACGAAATGATCTTTCTTTTCTTGTATTATTTCTATATATTGAAAATGTGAGTAAATGTTTGTTCATGAAAACAATTTATTGGATTTCAGTAGCAAAAAAAAAAAAGAAAGAATCTAGGATTGTATTTTATTCAGTGATATGGAAATGTCCTCAGTTCTTGCTATATGTCATGAGGGCATCTCTTCTCTGCCTCCTTAATAAGGTAGTTCTGCAGCCTCTACTGTAATATATTTCACCAATAAAGCAATTCCAAAGCCAGCCTGGCCTTTTGACCACCACTGAGAACGTGGAAAGCAGCAGGCCGCCTTTGCTAACTAGGCTTACTCTCTAATATTAGATACCTGTCCCCTGGCTTTTCAGAGGGGGGCTTAGCAGTTGATATTTTCATTTGGTCCTGCCAAGATGCGACACCCCCGCTTTAATCTTGTGTTTGACGTTAAGCGCTCTGTTCATGAAAAGTCTCGGTGAACTTCAACCTTAGGGTGGTGCTGTCATACAAAAGTGATGTGGTGGGGGAGTGAAACTGGCTGGTCTATCCTTGACCTCTCCCATTGGCCTGCCAAAGTCTTTCCCCTGCCCTTCTTAATCAGGTGGGACCCTTCCCTTTTAGAGTGGAGGATAGTATATTCACAGCATCCAGCTGCGTCTTTTGTACTTACTGGCACAGATTTCCGCAGATGAAGACATAGCAGAGAAATTGCGATGAAAGAGAGTGATGCTGGTCTGTGATTTTCTTTGTATATGGGAAAAAAGGTCCATACAGAAAACTGTGGATTATTGAACAATTAAAACGCCAATGATACATATTCAATATCAAGAAACACATTGAGAAAAATAATACATGCTTCTCTTTGATACTTTAATTTTTTTCCCATTAATGAAAATCTCTGTGGAATCATTCATTAACAAGGAAAGCTAAATCCAACGCCTAGATCCAAATATTGGACGTGATATTCAAGATTGATGATCTGTATGGAAAACAGAGTTCAGTCTTGTGAACTCGTTTGTTGAGTGGCAATTACTTTTCACCATTTCATCTGAGCCGGAGAGCATCAGTATACATTTGCAGGTATTAAACGTGCCTTAAATTATCAGAGGGAAGACAAAGTAGGAGTAAACTAATGAATTTCTTGGGTAACTACCCCTTCACTCAGCTGCAGGTATTGTGCTCTGCTTCCATGTTAGCATTTATGGTGATGTTGAGGACAAACAAGCCACTTCTTTGCAATCGTTAAGATGAGTTTCCCTACTGATTGATGTGTGGAATCAATTGCTCCCCATAGCATCCATGTCAGTCTATTACCACACAGCCTGGTAATGATAGGCTGTTCCCCACAAGATTATAGAGCTCTGTCACAAAGACTTGCTTCCATGTCTGACCTGGTCTGCTATAATTGAGAGAAGCTTCATTTTTACTCTGTAGGTAAATAAAAAAATGTCCTTATCATATTTAGAGTAGTGATTTCTTTACGCTGTAAAACGATGAATTATTAATATGATTGAATTACTGAATAAAAATGGACTTTTGTAGCGTTGTGAGCCTGAAAGAAGAAAAAGTATTTTCAATTTTACCTTCAAGAGTTTTTTACTGTAAACTTCATCTTAAATTTGATCTATTTGCTTTTATAATAAATAAAAACAATTTCAACAGTCAGTATCATATTCAAAGCATATATCTGATCAGAATTGAAGTCAGTGTCCTGGCTTTCTAATGCATACATCTTTGAAGTAATCAAAACAACAGGTGTTTTCTTCTCCAATGCCCCTCTGTGTAACTGTCCTTTTCTTGTCATGTGAATACACCACAGCTCTCTTACTGCCAAGCTGACTACCATCCAACCCAGTAAGTGCCAGCAGCATTGCAACTCATTTAGTTTGTGGCCCAGGGATGTACCACACAGCCCTGATCCTGATTACACATGATCAAAGATGGGTTCTTCAACAGTTTGATTACATATTTGAGCTTGAATAAAATCCACATGTCTGTGTTCCTCTGAAACGACTAATTGAAAAGAATTATCACTTTTAAAATGATTTAATACAACAATTGGAATTTTCTTCAGGTTGACCTCAATCATTGGAGAAGGACTACAGTATGTGCTGCATTTAATTACCTACAGTGAAAGTTGATTATCAGAAATGTGGTGCATATCAAGTGATTTCCTGCCCTAAGTAATGTTATTCTGTATAGTTAGAGTTGGAAAAAGATGACATGGGAACTTCAGTCAAGACAACAGGCATGAGCTAATGAGACTGGTTAGTGATTCAAATTTATGGAAATTTTATTAATTACAGACACCTATCTTTCATCTGTACCATTTAGTGGTGAAGTAATTAAAACCAACAATGACGGTCCCAGCAGTGGAAAAAGCAAACAAGATCAAAGAAAGCCGAGCCGTCACGAGAAAGTCCCGTACAAGCTGAACTGGGCCTGGCCGTGGGCACCGGGGCCTCATTAAAGGCAGACTGTGTTGATCATCAATTAACCTGCTTTGTGTAGCCTCTGATTTTAAACTTGCATAACACCACTTTAAGGTTTGTGCATAATGTTTGTCTGGAGGTGACCAAGAGGAAGGCTGCCTTGTGTCATTGAGGAACAACCTTTGATTGGTTGATTGGAAAGGACGATTGATTGTGGAGTTAACTGGCCTCAATACACAATGAATAATACAATGTTTACCTAAAAACATCTTAAACTGCATCATCAAGTCTTCAATCTGATGTGGATAATATTGATCTCCAAGACTCTGTAAAACAGTGTGTAAATAAGAGGAAAACAATTAGGAGTTTTTAGCTTTCTTTTCTTGATTAGCTGATTTTGCTCATCTCTACTCCAATTAAGTTAAAATAAAAACTTGTTACAACCATTTAAAAACTGCATCGCCTTTGCAAGTTGTGCGGGCAAATAATGCAGATACATAAGTACATGTATGATGGTTGATTAAATCAGTTGCTAATTTGATTTCTGAGTTAGGAAGAAGTAATCTTCGGTTTAGTGGTGGAAATTATTTAAAAACTGATGATCATGAATGTTTATCAAACCTTTAATGTGTCTAATGTGACGTACTACTTGGTATTGTTCTCACAGTAGCGGCATAAACTTATTTTTGCAATAGCGAAGTGTATAACAGTTCGACATGTTTTATACATTGTTGTTTCTATATGACATGTTATTATTTTAAAGAATCATGATGTCAAACCTTATAATGGATGATCCTTCTGATTTAAAGTATGTAAAGCAGAGCAAATATATATTTGAAAGTAAGGTTTTTGGAGTTCAGTGAGGGTTTGGCTACGTTCAAATGAACCACTGATCAACATATTTAATTGCCTCAAACCCTGAAGTGAAGATTACCACTCAAAGCGGAGGAACAGAGTATCTCGCCGCTGACAAAGAAGCATCAGAGACCCTACGCTATGTGGACAACAAATGGATGGCCAGTCTTAACTTTTATTATGAGCAGTGGAGGTCATATTTAAAATGAGAGATTAGCTGCTCATCACAATATTGGTGGATTATCAACTACCTGCAATGAAAGCAACCCCTGGCTCTGGGTCGATAAGAGTTTGACTGCATTTCGAATTAATTTTCCTCAGCTTAGAGAGCTGGACTCCTATCTTGTTATTGATCACAGCGTTAATCCATAACCAAGCACATCCTTTCCCCACGGAATGAGCAGTATAATATAAAACGATCACTCTTGACAGCGTATATAAAAACTGGAACAGACTTTAGAAGTGATTAGAGTTCATTTTTAAAGAATATGCTTCCAGACAATTTTTGTCAGTTCATTTTGTATCTGAATGTGTTCTCTTTTTAACAATTTTACACCAGCATGTCTTCTGCTCTGTATTCCTTTTGGTCGGAGTTGTGATTGATTGATTTCCCCGACAGCAGGAAGCCTTCACACCTCGGCTGCTTTCTCTGTTTGTCTTTTCCAACAGAGGGACCTCCACAGTGGATGAAATTTAGCCTCAACCTCTGACCTTTGGGTCCAGTGTTTGTCTCCAGTCCAGTGACCACAAACAACTCCTGGATTGCTGTAAATGTCAGTGCAGCGGTGTCTCCACCCTCTTCCCTGTGAACCATAGTGCTGCACTCAACCTGCACTGATACGACACTTTCATGAGAGCTCCATTATCAGTTTATGCTGTATCAATATCTCAGATTTCCTCCTCATGATGCCTCTTTAAGCTGAAACGACTGCCATCAAACAAAAAGCAGAGAGGGGCTGTTTTTTACACTCTTTTTTTAAACTTTTCTTTTATTCAGCTCTTCAAACCTTAAATTTAGTAGTTTACAGTACTTCATATAATGTAAAAATATGAATTATTTTAATTGACATCTTATTTAGGAAATTTAAGATTTTAGATGCGTGAGTTTTATCACCTAAAGAAAGCAGGATGAGCTGCTGTAAGTGACCCATTTAGCACACAAAGCAGCTGGTACCATCTGTCATAAAGCTCAAATATAATAGATTGTAATTCTTGTTCCTAAGACATTGGTTGTAATGCATCCCATTTGAAGCACTTTGGTTCACCCTTCCCCCACCCATAAACACACACACACTCCCTTCGTCTCCTCTCCGGGCCTCCCAAGGTTGGTGTCTCTGCGTTAGGACTCTATTGTTGCCTACCGCTGGATAATGCCCTTATTAATTGTACCTCTTTGTAAGGTGTCAGCTGTAGCCTCAGATTGAGATGGATGGATCTCTGGAGTCTGCTCCCTGACCCTCTACAGACGCTCTATCTCTGCACAACACACAGATGCAACAGTGAGTGCTGACACACTATGACTAAAAGCTGAGATAAAACAGGCATGTTTTAATTATTCCACCGAAAAAAGAAACATGTTTCCAAACTGAAAAGCGTTTTTCTGTCGTTGCTAAATTAAGCTAGCATGTGATGTGTTTTAATGATCTGAATATCTGAGTATACAAATCATAGCAGTGATGAAGTATCTTTTTTTATTGATTATTTTAGTGTTGCAGAAATACTGGTTAATTAGGTGGATAGAAGCCTCTGTGAGATCAACAGCATTAACATCAAATCCTTTCCTTCTCATTAAAGGAAACAGAGTCAATTTAATTAATGCATATTAATCCCAACTGATGCTCATTTTAGCTTTTAAAAAAGCATGGCAGTGTGGACTTCACATTGATCTATTAAAAGAATCTGGTTTGATCCCTCTCTGAATCAACATATACAAATTTTGATAGTGTTTGTCATAATCTTTGGATTCGTTAACGGAATTGTAGGTAAGAGTTCACCTGTAGACATGATGAACTTTTCTGTGTTTATTTATTAATGTTGGTTGGTTTCAATAAGGGACACTCAATGGTTCAAAATACTTGTTAATTGTCTTGCAGTGTAATCGATAGATACTAAAAGTCTCACACATTTTACAAATTTACAAAAATGATATGTAAAATTTACAATCTTATATGATTGGGAACATATATACTCTGTACATTTGCATTAATGGGATGAAGATGAGTTGAATTTAAAAATGTGATTTTAAATATTTTGGTAAGCAACATAACAGAACAATATCACTGCTGTTAGCACACTTAACGTGCCTTTGTGAATTTCAGTGGATGCCACTTTAAACGACCAAAGCATCCTGATCAGACAGTTTGGTTGTTTAAGTTATTATAAGGAGTTTATCTGAAGCCCCTCTGATGACATTATTGAACCCACTAATAGCAACATTTGCACAGAGAATATCTTATAGGAGCTTTTGGGATGTTTAAGGTTTTTCTGGTCAGATTCTTTTTAAAGAAAACAGAAAATAAAGCAATTTAATTGTCTTGAATCATTTTCTCATCTTGTTGAATCTTACAGGAGTACAGCTATTACGCATTTCAATATAGTGATGATTCTTTTTCAAAAAGTCATAATGAGGAAGAACTAGACATCTGCCTTCCCCACCACTTCTGTTACCAAAGTGCTTTTGAGCAAGGCAACTCATGCCTACACAGCTCCAATCAAGCTATCTTTATGTTTTTATTATTGATGATCCAAAATTTCAGTGGAAATTTGAGTCGATAAAATAAAGTGAAAAACCTGATGTGCTTTTTATTGTAAAATGTTCTCAGATGCTTTTTATTAATGTCCACATATTTGAGAAGTTAACTGAAAAAAAATGTTGAAAGACAAACTGTTTGAATGTCCTTAAAATGATCAAATTCCTGAACATATTATAATTATTTTAAATCACTTTATCCACAGCTCTTCTCTGAAACAACACAGTAACTACACAAGCAGAAGGAGACCGAAGTAGTAAGAAAAAAAAAAAAAGCCCAGACCAGAAAATAGAGATCCTCTCCCTTCAGATCCCATTTAGAGAGGCCCTGCACATTTTTAAAGTGTCAATTGTTTTTGTCTCTTGAAGTGTAGATGGAATGTTTGAATTCCAGTATTAACTGTAGTGCCTGCTGAGTTAAATTATGGTCCCTGGGCTGTGGGGTGGGAGTAATCAATAAGAATACACAAGGCGGTGTGTAATGTGTCTGCTCCTAGCAGCAGGGACACTGTCCCCCTTACCCTGTCCCCCAGCAGGTTAGATAAATATGATACTGAAACAGGGCACACTGGATTATATGATATCAATGTAGAATCAGGGAAGTGCTATTACGCTCCCCTAGCCTACTGTGAGTACTATTGACAAGGTTGGCTTTGAACACGGTAGTGTATTGCTCTCTCTCTCTCTTCTTCTTTCTCTCCTCTCTCTCTCTCTCTCTCTCTCTCTCTCTCTCTCTCTCTCTCTCTCTCTCGCTCTTCTTCTTCTCCCTGCATAATATGAAGAACCACGGGAGGAAAGGGATCCATATTTCAGTTAGCTTTGATTAAAATGGCAATTTTTTTTATGCCCATGCCTTGAAATTGTGTTTATTGCACCCACAAGTTAATCTGTGATGGGCATGCTGTGATCCTAATTTCCAGATGCTTCTTTACATAAAGAGCCAATAACATAATGTATAATCAATATACAATTGATTTGATTTTTTAACGCTCTGCGAGAAAGTGCTCATAACATTTTCCTATTGATAACTGTATCGTTTCTCTTTCTCATGTTGACCCCCGTCAAATGTCCAACCAATTAACCAGTGTGCCCATGTTGTTGTTTGGCTGCTTACTAGTTGCTCATACAGTAACCTCATATCACTGATCTACTCAGACTATTGATTAACTCTCCCTCCTCCGCGGTGAAAGGATCAAACCTGGCATGTCTAAAAGGCCATTATCAGCATCCACTTCAGATAACCTGCCCCAACCTGATACAGCCCCTCTCACAGGTCGCAACCCCTCTGCCCTCTCCGGCCATCATACCCCCTCTGACCCCCAGCCATCATTATCATTCTTGTGTTAAATGACATACAGGTCAAGAAAATGGCACCGTGTTGATGTCTCACATGTGAATAATCCATGCATCTCTGCGAAATGTCATGCTTCTGCTTCATCAAGTAGATTTCAGCATAGAGGCCAATGACAGTGTAATAAAGGCAGTTTAAGATGCAGCACATTCTCTCCATTAAATTGAATGTGTTGCAGGGATAGTTGGATTTTCATACACAGGGATATTTTTGAAAACATGTCAGCTCCTAAATATCACTACAGTTTTCAGAGCATTCTTTCTAGGAAAAAAAACACACTTTCATAGCAGACAGACAAAATCAATTAAAGGTTTATAGCTGCAACCCCAAGTCTTCATTTGTACACTTAATTTAGACATTCAGTCGTTCCTTTATTTCAATTAAAACCCTAACAAGTGTGCTGGGGTCTGGATTTGTTGCACTGTTACAATTTCCAAAGTGCTTTTTTTTTTCATTCTGAGAGGAATCTAGATATTAAAGCTTCTTTTTTTTTTTTAGGCCAGGTATTAGTCACATCGCGGTTGCTTTCACACAAAAGATTTGGCAGAAGCTAATTTGCATAAGGTCAGAGTCAAGCTCCTGATGGAAGTTGTGCAGCATCCCTGTCTCTTAGCAACACTCTTTCTCTCTTGGTGTCTGTGTTGAATTGACTGGTCCTTGGCACTCATCTTTCACCAAGAAAATTCATAATGAAATGCCACCCGACAACCTGCATCTATCACCGAGAGACACTCCTCACTTACCTCTTGGGTTGCAATACTTTTTACACTGGAATTAATAAATCAGCACATTGTTTTAATGGCACAGCAGAGGAGAGCTATGTGTTCGCTCAGATTTGCAGCGACTTTGGTTTTAGGGGGGATAAACATGTTTATTAAGAATTGTGCCAAGATTAGAGGCAAATTAGCAGGTAATTGGAGACACCTGCAAAACAAAGGGGAGTATGGCGAGGTGGTAGTGTGGAGAGCGATAAAGGAAGAGATTGGGCTTCTGGGCTGGCCTCCACCCATTTATTGGTGGGGGAGGCATTTAAAAAGAGGGGATTTGGTATGTTGAGAAAATGACTTTTGTCCTCTTCCATGGTGACAGCATCCAGATGCTGCCAAGAGATGTTAATAGAGGGTCAAATTTTGGACAATAGTATCCATCACTGCTTTCACAACTGCCTCCGTACTCAAAGCTCAACGCTTTCTATGGTGAAAAGAAGAGATGTGCTCCAATTACTGTTTTTGGCAAAGGCAGCCAGCCATAAACTATACTGTAATTATGGCTCTGCTGATGATTTCTATCATCTTGGTCACCTTGGTCACATGTGGTCTTTGGCCGGCACAGGTCAGATCCATACACATTTATCGCCCACTCCTTTACATCCTCCATCCTTTTAATGTCACACATGTCTTCTTCTTCTTCTTCTTCTTCTTCTTCTTCTTCTTCTTCTTCTTCGTGCTAGTCAACAACAGCCAAGTCATGACAGGTGCTGGGTGGACATTAAACCTGCTGTTTTCTGGTTTAAAGCACGCCGTGTTTCACGACTCATTTCCAGACAGAATCTGTCTCAGAGGGACTCCTGAGGAGATGTTGCACCCACATACAGACCACCTTACACAGGCTGATGCCACTGCAATAGTACAAATATAAATGTTAAATATAAATTCATTATTATCGTTATTATTATTTTTTTTTACATTTTTAGTAGTATTATTATTATCAAATTATATTTATAGTCAAATAGAAATATTTAAAATACAAATGAGTTAAGGTGTGTTGGATTCGGAATGCAGAACTCTTTTCTCTTTTAATTATTAATAAACGATTTATAAAAACAAATAAATAAATAAATAAATAACCGGTTACATGAAGCTGTTAAACGCGGACATGTACAAAACACTCAAAAACACGGGATTTTGAACTAAATGTGTTTGTTTTTATCTACATGTAGCTCAAATTATTTGTTTCATATTTTAATTATTTAATCGTCCACTGCGATAAATCGACGGAATTTCCTTTAACCACTGCATCAGTCTATTAATTGGTGTATTTAAAATAGAAAAAATAGTCCTTGCCGACGCGGAACTTTTCCACACCGTGTGAATCACACATGCTTTGCCGTCTCCACAGTGAACACACTCCGGGTTTCCTCCTCTCTGTCCTCCTCTCTGTCGCACTCTTTGGTGATTTCAACATAACCAAACCACTAATTGTCACCCTATAATTGCGATTTAATTTCATCATTTTCCTGAAATTCTGTGTAAAATTGTCCCAAACATAAATTGCAGCAAATAACAAACCTTTAGTGAATCTTATTGATTGAGAGTGAACGCACCTGCCTCTCTATCTGTCCATCTCGGGATCATGAACACACCAAGTAGGTCTAATTTCTGAGACATTCAGCTGGGATATGTCTCAATTGGGACTGAGATCAGAGGCTGTGATTGTCTATTGGTTTAGATTGGGTTGTTCAGTGCAATTCTGGAAACTTTTATTGCAATCCACAGATTGTAATGATGGAGAGCCCTCGATGTGGCAGCACTGATTACATCAGCCTGTCTCTGGCTCTACCTTTCATCTCAGGTATTTATTCGTTCTGTGCTCGGTGCACAAATATCTACAGCTTCTATACGTCTTGTATTGTTCACATACACCACATAGGGACGGACTCTCCATTACAGACGGTAAGATTAACAATCTGACTGTTTTCATTACGTTTATTATTGCTTAATTAGAAGAAATATATCCAGATGTTAAAAATAATGCCTAAAAATACGTTACTCGTTTCCTATTGGCTGCTGTGGAGCTTTGTAATTGAAGATTTATCAAGAACACTTTTTTTTTCTAAAAAATCAAGTGGCTCCTCCTCACCCGTTACTAAATTATGTTTCCATGCAAAGTTACCAGTGGTGGAAGAAGTAATTTAGATATTACTTTAGTTAAACTGGCAATGCTGCAATATAATAATAAAAAATATTGTATTATAACTGTCACTTAAGTACATGTTATTAGAAGATTGTACTTACCAAAAGTAAAAGGGTTCATAATTCAGAAAAAAGATCCCTCAATGTTATATTATAATTATAGGATTTGATTAATTTTACTGATGCATTATTGTATTTGTTGCTTTACTTTGTTGTAATTTCAGTTATTTTATATACTGCTAGTTTTTATCTATAAGGCTGCATCATATTTTATAAGATTATTTTATGCACATATTTAATCTGCGAAGTAAATAGTACTACAGCTATCATAAAATAATGCAGTGAAGTAAAACAAGTGCAATATATCCCTATGGAAAGATGTAGAAGTATAAAGTAGTATGATTGCCCTTTATCACAGTACTTAACATATAATTAGTTTCCACCATAACGCCACGTTACATCATGATGTTTGCATCATGCGTGTATGTAAACTGTGTTTATGTGAAATCTAATTCATTATTCCTCCTATCTATTGACAGTTTACGCCAGTGTTTTCTCAGATAAAAGGATGGATTCCTACCAACACACTTACCAGTAATGGATTAAGTATTCTGATCCTTTACTTAAAAGAGAAAGTAGCAACACACCGATGTAAAAATACTCCATGGCAAGTCATTTCTATAAATTAAAATACTGAAGTATTATCAGCTAATTTTACATAAAGTACCAAAAGCAAAATGACTCATTATGCAGAATGGCCCCTTACACTACTATTTATATAAAGTTATATATTATTGGATTAAAATTACTGATACATTGATTCAGAATTCTTATGTTGTTGTAGTTTCAGGCAAAACATAGTTGGGCAGTTGAGTTAAGCTACATAAACATTTCATAAAAACTCATATGTTGTGTAAAATCTACATTTGCAAGTAATTTGACTTTTAAAATAAATGTATTAAGTAAGCATATAATATATAAATAAAGCATTTAATGATTTACAAATACATGAAAATTGCACTTAAGTAGCTGGGTAGATGTACTTAGTTACTTCCCAGCACTGCAGCTGACAATAAATCACACTCATGTGTCTGCAGGCTGTGATCACTATCAGCATGTGCTTTCCAGCGTGTTCTTATGAGAACCATCTCTGTGACATATGGAGATGCTTCCTCCCACAGCCACACCTGACTGATCCTCTCCTCTCTCTGCACAGATGATATCACACAGCTAACTGCGACAAGATTCCCAAATGGCTCTCCTTTACAGTGAAACATGTCACCTGACCATGTCGCCGGGCTAAACCCAAATATTGTGCATTGTTGGTAAAGAGAGGTCAGGCGACTTGTGAGTCGTGTATTTCAGGCTGTGTTCTCTAATTAAGTATTCATGAAGCAGGAGTAGGAGCAGAGTATAGGTTTACACTGGTGGTTGGGACGGCATCACCCCCACTTCCCATGTGTAATGCTCGGCTTCCCCCCCGCCCCAGCCGGCAGACAGGCCATCATTCCTAGTGTACTTCCAGCAATGATATCAAAAAGGTTTTTTGGTCAAGCCAATGAGAGGTCACTCTAATAATACCCAAGGTCAGTGGTGGGAGCCAGCGAGTCTCCCAGTCATTATTCATTTGTTCACAGAGTTAATGACAGTTGCAGGGGGACGGGAACTTGGAGCCAGTAGCCATGTGATGTCACCAACACATGCCAAGGGATTAGGAGGGCAGGCAGGGGACAAGAAGTGTGGATTATACAAGAAAAATAAACCACAGCAGCAACCTTTAATGCTCCGTCACCCAACTCTGCATGTTTGCTGCTGGAGTTATGAAAACCAAACAGAGATGTCACTGAATTATGACAAGTGGCTGATATTGAAGCAGACAGCATTGCCAAATAAAAGGATATGATAAACCTTTAAGTGTGTTTCTACTTATTCATGTCTATCATGTCCACGTTGAATGTTCTTTTGGAAGGTGTTTAACATGTTTAGTTTGATGAGAGAACATGTTTTTTCTTTTTAAAAACCAAACACCATCATTCATTTACAGTCTTTTGGTAAATGGCTGTTATACTGTGGATGTTTTCATGGTGGGAGGTGATCCAGCAATTTAGGTTTCTCTCATTTACAACCCTTTTTTTAAAACAAATTACAGAATTTAATAGTCACCACATTATATATGGCGCCGTTATAGAGCGAGAGTAACAACGCTGGCGGAAAAACTGGAGACTGTGGCTTTCACACAGAGAGAATGAACAATGAACACACCTTATTCAGTCATTGGGCAGGCAGCGCAGAGTGAACAATGAACCCCTCCCTCCTGTCTAGCACCATGTCTGATAATGACCACATCCACCACCGCTGATAGCGCTCTTCTTTTATGACCTACATGAGCATAAATACGGCTCAGATAAAACATTTCAGGAAGGATATTGACAATATGACCAGCTGTGTGCGAGTGGCAACACAAACTGTGCTTTCTTGTGTTTTCATCATGTTAAATGGAGAAAAGAAGCCACATGTTGTATCTGCTGGTCACTTGAGCCATGAAGCAAAACTATTTTTATAATTCTGCACCTAAAACTGCTCCATATGTTGTTTTGTCTAAACAAAAGTCTTTGTTGCAAAGCAGCTGTGAAATGAGTTGCTTTCTTCTTCTTTCAGTTACATCTGCTGAATAATTAGAAAGAAACTAATATGCATTTTCAAGAATTGTGCTGCAGGAATCCACCAATTTGGCCTTTTTCTCAAAACCTAACATGCAGATACAGTAGATTCCCTGTTTGAGCATGAGGTCAGAGTATAAATATGAACTGCATTTTGCATTACTTTCAGATGAGTGAAGCTGTCAGACCAATAATATGAGCTTTCAGTCCTACTTTCTGCCACTTATCCCCCATTCTAGGACCAAGGGGTCATGTGAAAATTGAAAGTGACAGTCAAACCAGCATGTTGAACAGGCTGATTGGACTTAGCTGTCACGGCCCAGATCAGAGCTCTTTAACACCAGGCCTATCAGAGGTCTTTATGTTGGAGCAACCTATACAGGCCAGTATATAAGAAAATGAAAATCTTGACAACAAAAAGAAACTGTTACTTATCAATGACAGGAAGAGTCTGAACAGCCACCTTAATTATAGATTATATAAGAAATTGATGCAATGAGCTCAAAATGATGCACAAATGTAAATATCTAGAAAGACAAATTTTAAGTAAGTTGTCTAAAAAACTTTGAAGAATAATATTACCAACAGAAACAAAAGCTTCAGAGTTCACTGAGGGGATTTTCTCTTCGACAGGATTCAGCCCTCATTTCCACTTTCAGATGAATGAAGTCGAGTGGTTTTCCTTTGTGGTCGTTTGAATGAAAATGTTTGTATCACCTGTTTTGCGGATGATTTAATGAGTGCGTGATGCTGTCACATGAAAGATTTTTTACTTCATCGAAAGCATTCCCTGTCAATTTATATTTTGTTTCATATGCAGCATTGCATGAAGCCCAGTCGAAAGCAATCAGCACACCGTCATCCATTCAGATGATAATAAATCACGTCATTATCACTTTTACTTGGGTCCATCTTTGAAACAGAGGGAGGATGAAATATTTTTGTCAGGTGGAAGAATAACTTATGATCCTTTTATGTCCTGCTGAGAACCCTTGAAAATAATAATACACCACAGCAGAAGCACATGAACAACTGAAAGGCACTGAGTGTTATAAATCTGATGGGATTTGCATATTTTGTCTCCACAGCAAGAAGCTGGCAAAAGAAATCACATGGCATATGAAAAAAAAAGAAGCAGTTACTACACACACTCATAAGTTAGAGTTCACATTAACAAGGATATGTTTCTCCAGAACTTACTTGTGATTGAAAACATTAGGATTTCAAGGTAAAAGCGTCTTTTTTTATCTTGTATCTGAAAGACTCAAAGTCTAAATTATCAATCAAAAAATCTGTCATAATGTGCTTATTTGACCTTTGATCCTTATCTGTTTGATCATAACAATTTCTCTTTCGTTTACTTCTCTCTTATTTCAACTTCAACAGATTTACTTTATTACAACGTTTAAAAAATTCTTCAATAGCCTCTAAAACACTGAAACCTTGGCTGTCAAATAATGTTAGTCCTTGCTGAGGGGCCACTGATAGACAAGTCAGGAATCAAAGTGTCAAATCTTGTCTCTCCTGCTATGGTGAGAGTTTAAACATTAATTAAAGAATTGGCTGTCGTGTTTAAAGAAAAAGTTGCGATCAAATGAAATCTATCAATTCATTGCTGTGAATCATACTGGTGGTAAATATCTGATGACTAGTATTATATAATGTAGAGGAAGAAGCCAGCAAAACCTTCAAAGAATGATGAGAATCATCTTAGTTCAGGCTTTGTTGAATTAAAAGTTTCTTAAAAGAGCCAGTCAAACAATTCAGGACTGTAATGACAAATCTTATGTGGGGAAAAAATAAAACCTTTGTCCTTATTTAACAATATGAAATGAATGTTTCCCAACAGCCTTAAAATGCAATAATCCAAACTGAAAAAATACTTCACACTCTTGTTTTCCTGAGCTTTGACTGGTTGAAAGAGCTCACTCAACAACGCACTACAACTGCCAACTTGTTTTGGTGTGTACCAATGGTCTGACCAGTGTCATGTGAAGAGACACCTTTCTGCTGTTTTAAGTTAAAATCTATAACCTTTCTCATACATTTTTTTTAATATAATTTGATTTAATCTTCAACATTCAGCTCTCACACTTTATCTAATGTTGTCCTTCAATCAAAATGTGGGTATTATATGTTCTTGGCTGCACAGTTCAAATTCTTGCTCATTATCAAACACTGTGCCTCCTCTGTTCCCTTCAGACTGCAGAAGTCACCAAATAAATACAACATACTCCTTGTGTTAACTTGCCCACTCATGTTCTTTCCTTCACTGCTTAACTTCAACACTTGAAACTTGTTTTGGAGTGTAATAAAAGCAACTTCAAAATCTATGGAATCAGACAAATATAGTAGTCTGATAATTGAAATAAGAACCAGACTTAGCATGTGATCACCACAAAATATCAACCCAGCTACAGCGAGACATCCTGTTTGGCTCAGGCATCAGAAAGAGATCAAAAGTTACACAAAACCACAGCAAGGTGACAGCTAAAGTGGGGAGTTATATTCTGAAAATCCTTAATAATGAAGTGTATAACAGTCCTCATTTAAATCCTTATTTATGTTTCCTTGTGCCTAAAGAGTACCAAAGTGTTCCCTGTTGAAAAAGGGGCTCCACATTTTAACTAAAAGGTTGTCCAACAGCAACAAACTGAATCCTTTGGAGAGTCATGAAACACTTCAGAGTTGTTTTCCTTCATTCCTTCTTTCTGCCGACACACACACAGCAAATTAGAGGAGTGTAGCAGGTTTTGTACATTTCATTTCCTCACACACACACACACACACACACACACACACACACACACACACACACACACACACACACACACACACACACACACACACACACACACACACACACATAAATTAGAGACACTGTTGCTTTAATTGTGTGATACATTTTTAAATGTAAGAACAGAAACTTGGGCTCTCCTCCTTCCTCTAAAAGGATCAGGTAAAAAGACTTGTCTCCTGCCTTCCAAAAAGCTCTCTTCCCATGTCCATCCCAACATCACAATTCTCCAACCCATGTTCTCCCTTTTTTTCTGATTCCACTGATCTGAGCTTGAAATGCGGAGACAGCAAAGCACTAAGCCTTCAAACGTGTGATTTTTTCAAAAGATCTCTAGAAGCAATCTCTGCCTGACTGACCCCTGACAGCTGCAGATCTCTTTATTTCTCTCTCTGCTGGCACTTCATTTGGTAGAAAAGCTCTCAGATTCACACCTCTGTCAGGCAGCACAAGTGTTTATTATGTGCATACACACAGAATGTACCACATAGTGCACACCTCAAAGGCATGCAGTTTGCAGTCTTTTAACAAACAGCATGTATGATACAGTAATTAATGCTGCTTATATTTATTGCACAGAAATCTTACTTCTTGCTTAACTAAAAGTGAGTAAATATTGTCATAGATGCGCAATTTATATTTGTATTCTCCCCAGAGCCATGGAGTCCAGAAACCCAGTGTGATCCATGAAATATGTTTCTTTAATACCACCTATGAACCTGTCCTCTGTATATATCTGCTCCTCACTGCAGACACATGAAGTAAAATGGATTTGACTTCCTCTTCGTGTTTGCATTTCTTCTTTTTATTTCAGAGTCAAAACCAAAAGATTTTACGCTCAAAACACAACAACTTGTAGTGGAAGAACTGTTGGGGGTTGTCTAAAGGGAAAAATATCAAAATCTACTTCACTGTGTGATAACATGGTACAAAACAGATACTCTGCTGAACAAATACATACTGTAAGTAGCAGTTATACATTTAAATACACTTCCCCATTGTGTTAGATTATAAATATCCACAACAGAATTACCTGAACAATAGCATGTATTCTTATGTGCAGTTTGTCTTGGTTTTATTATGGCAGCTTTTCCTCCATCACTGGGAGTGCAGGCTTTGCTGGAGCCTCCCTCTCTGGAAATGAGACTGCAGGCTCTATCATTAGATCGGATGGCAAGTCTTTATGCAAAGTGTTTTGCATAATTACATACCAAAGCCAGAATAGCCACCCTCAAATTTTATGGGTCACAAAGCATCAACAATTGCCGCATTATTGTCCACCAAAGTCCAGCCCCACCGATGACAAGGAACGGAAAAAAAGAAGAAGAGAGAGAGAAAGAGCTCGTCTGCCTAATCTAAGCTTGGGAGATTGCATTTTCATTCCAATAAAAAAAGTAAAGAAGATTATTCCCAACTTGTTTACATATAGTTGTAAAGTTCAGAGGACTGGCCAAGGCTTCAGGGAGCTTGATCACCGAGTCTACAACATGTGAGCATCAAGAAGTGGCTCCAGTAAAGTCTTTCATACGTGTAACCTTCTGTACAAAAGGTCTCTTTAAAGAAAATCAAGAAGTTCATCACGTGATTTTATTAATTTTATTTTGGAAATTATTTATGTAGTGACAAATACCCCCAAAGTGGTCGTTAAATGATGTGTGTGTGTGTGTGTGTGTGTGTGTGTGTGTGTGTGTGTGTGTGTGTGTGTGTGTGTGTGTGTGTGTGTGTGTGTGTGTGTGTGTATATAAAAAAGTGGCTATAGCAATTAGAGCTGATAATGTTGATTATTATTAAATATGTTTTCCTAAATGTATCGAGCATTCACTGTCGTATCCTTCAGCTCAGATATTCAGGTGAAACATTATTACCACAGTGGTTCATTGAACCAGTTAAGGTGAGTTTGAAGCTTACATTACATTTACAATCTTTGCTGTAGTAAAAACAAAACAACAATAATTAGCTTGAAATCGGATTAAATTAATTGCATCACTAATTTTGAAAACTACGGAAGAGCAATAAAAAGTGAATTTAAAACGAAAAACACATCAGAAGTGCTTTATTTTATTTTCAGTAATAGAGCGTAATTATTATTATTGTAGCTTAGATTGATATCAGAATTAATAATAACAACGTACTGATGTTACATTTCGTTAACAAGCCGTTGTCATTATCACCTCCAACAGAGAGAAACCGGGTCACAGATGGAAACAGAAACAAGATGTCCTCTAAAGAAATACGTTAATTAAAATAAGATAAGAAACTGGTGACGACAGAATAGGATTTTAGAAAAAAGATGTGATAATAAGGAAAAGGTCAGATAGAAAGAGGCCTAAATTATTTTCAGTTAACATAGAAAGTCCTCCGTATTAATATTCGATACACTCAGACTGTTATCACTTAATATTTGTCAAGAACATGTGATAAAATATCGAAAATATCGGGTATGATATCGGCTCTGAGACTGCAGTTATACACATAAAGTAACAAAACAAACTCTGTCACTGCTGTGTTTTATCTATCACTAGTCCTACCAGAACACACCTTTCATTTTGAATGTATTATTAAATAAGTGATATATAATAAGTAACATGTATTTTAGACATTGTCAAATAAAATATGTGTAATTCCCAGCTGCCGATACATATTTCTATTTTGTTTTTTTTTGATTGAGCCAATTCGCAGTAAAAAGAAGAAGAAACCTACATGTAACACAGACCAGACTGAAGGTTAAAGGTGCAGAATAGCGCCATCTCGCTGTTGCAGACAGATTTTCCTGCATTTCTTTTTTTCACCCCCTTCTGTTGAGACCCTCCGTGAAGATTTGTCCTCTCATAAGGTTGACCGATGACAACAGCCTGCATGCTGCTGTCTTTTGGCGGCCACCAGTTCTATGTGTTACTGTTCATTAGTGCTGGGGGTCCCGGAGAGGATGGGAGGAGGAACTTGAGAAGTACAGTCATTTCACTGTAATCTAATTCAACGAAATGATCACATAGGCTGCAGGGCCTTCACTGGTTCCCAAGCTGAGGTCCCGGGACACTCGTGGGTCACCTGGGGAGTTAAACAGGGTCCTCCAGAATCAGAGACATCATTTGATTTCTCTTGTGGGTCGGGGTTGGTTTGCAGTTGCGCATTTACAGGATGTATATATTTGGTGATCCTGGTTTTCAGCTGTGGACAGTGTGTACTGAATCCCATCAAGCCACAGGAAATGTCAAAAACATCTTATCATGCAGGGATCCAGGGATCTCCACGGGTTGTTCTTGAGATGAGAAGATGTGGGAGCTCATGATGAGAGGAAAAAAGAAAAATCTGCTCAATATTATGGATGGTGTTTCTACAAAAAAGCCTACAATTTGTAAATTTCAGGGAACGGAACATAATCCAGCTGGAGATTCCCTGTAAACTATCAGTGTCTCAGGTTGGATGATGAAAAATAAAGTTTATTTATTTATTTTTGCTTTATTGGATGTCATTTATTTGTGTGTATGTATTTTTTTTTTTGAACCAACACCTAATTAAAAAAAAATCTTCAACAATTAAAACCTGTAGGTCAAATAAACGCAACTGAATAATGCGTGAAAATGCGTCCAGACACACAGAAGTTCAGATGCACTTATCCTATTCGTAGTAGTTTGTAGCACTTATTATATTCGTATTAGTCTGTTGCAATTATTGTTTTCATAGTAATTTGCCTCTGCACTATACTTTTGCTCTGGTTTATGCTTTAAGATGCTTGTTTAAGAAAGGAGATGCACTTATGACTTCTGGTGACTAGTAGTTCTCTTGAATACCTATGTTGAATACACTTAAGTCGTTTGGATAAAAGCGTCTGCTAATGTAATATAATGTAATGTAATGTAACTGTAGCAGACTCTTGTATTTCTCCGTGTTTTCATGGTGTTTTCTTGGAGTTTCCAGTGAGAAGCCAAATAAACTCCGTTCTGCAGAAATGCCAGACGTGCCTTTTAAATGAACGATGGAACAACATGTAACTACCGACACAAGAAAACAAGAAGCCGGAATAAAACACAGCTTTCTGATGAAACTCAAACGACACTCTTTTATTCTGAAAATAACACGCAAGTAATTGTGGAGTTTTCTATTCATTTACAAAGTTAGAATTCTATCTATCTGTCTTTTCTTCACCTGTGGAATATGTGAACAATGTGTTTACTGTGTTGGTGGTGGGAATGAAGATGATGATGATGATACCAGTGATGGTGACCAGATATATAACGCGAAGGGTGTGAGTTTTTTTGTTTGGTTTTATTAAAGTAACTTCACTCTACCACCAGCATCGACCAGTATTACGCCAAATTAATTTCACAGTTTGAAGGGGCTTTGCCAAAATGCGTGTTTGAAGTTTCGGCAAAAACACACACACACACACACACACACACACACACACACACACACACACACACACACACACACACACACACACACACACACACACACACACACACACGCCCTCCCACACACAGTGCAGAAGAGAATTTTACAGGAAAGAAAATAGAAAACGTCTCCATCAGAGCCGTGGAGTGACACAAGCGAAGCATGCAAAATTGATTAAACAGTTAGTACTTATTTGTGCAATTTAGGGGCATTTTACATCCGCATAAGCTAATGTCTTCATCATCATCATCATCATCATCATCAGAGGCATCCATCAGCATCATGTGGCTTCAGCTGCACACATGTATGTGCATATAGGGGAAAGATGAGTAAACAGACCTGCTCAATTGACATTGTCAATTAAGATGTCTTAATCAGCCATTTCTTAGTGACACACACACACACACACACACACACACACACACACACACACACACACACACACACACACACACACACACACACACACACACAGGGTCCTCCTCCAAACTACTTGAGAGTGACGAGCCTGTAACATTAATACTGCGACCCCTGGAAGACTGACAACCACTGCGGTGCACCTAATGGGGATCTTAATAAAGTATCCATGTACCCCACGCAACAAATCGATACAAGATGTAGGCCTATACCGATCAATACCTATGAAGTAGTCCTGATGAAATAATGCGTTAGGGTTTGGGAGGCTGTTTTAATATCCAGGAGAGTGTTTGCGGTCTCTTGAAATCATCCCACTGGTGTGTGTGATCGTGTATATTAAGACTAATCAAACTGCATATCGTTATGTGATCCCCTCCCTTATTCCAGATAAGTTTACTCCTCTTTCGGCTATAAATACATCTTTTAATAAAGTAAACTATCATGCTTCATAAGTGGCCAAATAGTAGCCTGCGTTTGGATTCATTCTGGCGTTCAATGTTCAAGTTATCATAAGAAATGTTGGCTGCTCCACTGGCATTGAGAGGCTCATCGTGGTATAAAAGAAAAACTGAAATAGCCTTCTTAAAATGGGGGGGAATTCAACATGGGGTCTATTCCCTCTTTTGCACCACATCGGCTGCAGTTGTCTTTATCTGCCCTATTTATATCACCACAAAGCGTTTCTCCCCTTTTGAAAAGTCTGGCAGTGTTTTTTCTTTTCTCTCTCTTTTCTCCACTGAACTTTGCCATGTTGGTGTTGATTGGTTCTTCTTTCTGTATATTCTGTTTTTTCTCAATTTTTCCTTTTCTCGCAAATGAAAAAAAAAAAGTTTCTGGTTAAATAGGACACACTCAGTGGCTATAATAATAATAATAATAATAATAATCCCTAGTTTTCATATGTGGACAGTCTGTGTACACTGCATTCACTCCGAAGGTCGAACGCTGTTCCTTTAATATTTTCTCTATAATCTAATATAAACCTGCTTATTCTCAATATCAAGGGACATAAAAAGTCGTTGTCAACAACATGATAACACATTTTTTGGGTCAGCGTTATAAATTATAGTCACATTCGATGAGGATCAATTTAGAGAAAAATCCAGGATTATCCCCTGATGTTATTCTATTTTATTACAAGCCTCCCAAATAGATTCATGACTGTTACTGTAACCCCCTGCTGCTTCCGATCACCTTAAAAACTACAACTTCACATGTGGACTCTCATCTCTGCAGAGGTGTCCAGTGGCCCTCCTCCACTCACACAGACGGACCCAGTGGGACACAGAGTGGATGACAGGTGCTTAAAACACACTTTACTTGTAAAGTTACAGCCTAATAGCAGTCGGCAGCTGCTGTCGTGTTCGGCTCTGGTCGCTTTTCTCTTTGTGTTAAAGTGAGCAGAGGTCTCGGAGGTCTCGGAGCTACAGTTCCAGGGTTAACGGGTAGATGGCACAATTTTCTTACATTTATGGGCAGAATGCAGGAAGTCTTGTGCACCAAGTAGAAGAAAAAATAAATATATTTGAATTGGAAAAAGTGGAAAGTGGAAGAATGCTCGGAACAAGGTTTGAAATTAAGAAAAAGCTAAAATAAAAGGAAACACCTTTGGCTGTTGATTCAAGTTTAATCCCTATTTTATAGCAACTTTGTTATAAAATACAATAATAACAATAATCATATTTTGTTGTACTTGTAAGACAGACATGTGCCCCATGTTAAGTTTGAATTATAGCGTGTGAATGAGCTGCTATGCCTCAGAAAGCCTTTTATATATGGACAATAAAGCGCAGGCTGCAGGGCTCATTTCTCATATAGTGATTGTGCCAAATCATCTGCATATTCCTCCCTTAACTGTGCACGTGCATGTGTTTGTGCACGTAATTGTGCACGTGTACGTGTGTGTGGAAGAGACAGAGGAAGAAACGAGACTGGGAACAATATTCTTATCTTATTAAACAAATAGTCCCACTAACAAACGCCGACCATCAGCAGAGACCCGCAGCATCCTGCAGCCTGTAGGGTGTTTTTTCTTTTCTTTTTTTGTATATATATATATATATATAGGCATATATATAGGCCTATATATCCTATATATACCAGCTCGTGTGTCAAAAAGTTCTCACGTCACGCAGACGTAAATAAAAGTGACGTCGCAGCAAGTTACACCTCATTAGTCCTTTTTGTACAAAGCTAATAAATGAGCAGAGGTACAAATGATAGAGTCCATTTACATCACTGTCAACTAACATCAGCCAGTCAGTGTGGAGATCCATCCAAACCCATTCTGAAGCTCCACTTATTATTTCATTTTGAAGGACAGTGTGAGTTTTTATTCTTCTTCTGTCTTTACATTTGATCCAATGATATGAATATCGGCTCTTTGTAGTGGGATGTCTGCCTTTAACTATTAATATGGGGCTCTGATCGGCCTCGGTGTGGATAAATAGGGCTTTCAGCAAGACGCCGAGGATAAAAGACCATCAGCATCACATCATAATCATCATTTTCATCATTATCAACAGCAACAAAAACACACACTCACACACAAAAACACACACACACACACACACACAGCAAGTTGGCTTCCTCCCATCCTGATTAAGCCTCTATACAACAAGGCTAATTCTATTTCAGACCTAACTCTCAACTAAGCCAATACTACTAATAATTAATGATGGGCCAAAGGTGTAGCCACCACAATAGCACTGCGTAAATAATTGACATTTAAACCCATCACATCCACATGTTGGATATTCACACATTTATACATTTATGATTAAAACGTTGAAATTTGCAGCGTTATGCAACTTCCTAGTGTTATTGAAGCTTAGTGATGCAGTTGAATATAAAAACTAATAACGCGGAGAACAGGCAATTATATCAATATATATTGGATTCTTCAGAAAATAATTTTTTTTTCCCTAGTCATTATAACTTATTTTACTATTTATGCTATATGAATTCATGCCAATAATAGCTTATTTATGTGAGCATCCAGAGGTGAAATAGTGGGGTATTTCTCCATGCACTGTTATGAAATGTCATCATCTGTTGAGGCTTATTACAACTGTTGAATCCTATTTCTGAAGTCAAAGTGACATCCTCCTTCCATCCATTATTTACCAAACACTCTAGTAAATTACTAATCAGCATTTTTATAGAAAATAATAATAATGTTAACCTTGTAGCAAAAAAGTTGAGTCGTTGAGCGAGCATGTTGGCTGATTGATTCATTATTTTTGAAACTCATTAATCACTTTCATGGGGCAAAAGGGCAACATCCTGCCACCCCCCAACCGACCACACACACACACACACACACACACACACACACACACACACACACACACACACACACACACACACACACACACACAAGGACAAGTTCACGCGTACGCATGGGGGAAGTAAAAAAACATCAAAATCGTCTGTTTTCAAATTCATAAATTATAATTTAATACCAAGAACAAATTTACAGCAGAATGCTTGTTTACAATAAGCTAACACAAACAAACAAGAATTGTGTTCAACTATAAACTTTCACACACACTCACATATATCACTTGCAATTATTAATAATAATAATAATAATAATAATAATAATAATAATGATAATCATAAAAAAAGTATCTATACGTTATCAATACCCTGCAGTCATATATTTTTATATATTTATATAAAAACGTGGGTCAGTTTAAACTGTTCATAATTACAATCATGTATCATTCTCTGGTCCATATGTGGCTACGAACAGCCAAAGATCAGTGTTCACTCAGTGATCCCTTTTAATTCAACCACAACATGGTGTTCTTGTGTGTGTGTGTTGAAGAAAAGCCTCAAAACAAAGACAGAAATGCTCGCTTCCGAATACACACACGCACGCACACGTTCTCACACGCACGCGCTCACGCACACCACGGCACCTGTCAAAAGACCAAAGGAGCAATAACACTAAAGTTAAAATATCAACTCCTTTTTTTCCCCCAAAACCTGCTCACCCTGTTTAATTAAGTCTGTAGCCTAATAATGAACTTCGTTTCTTTTTCTTTTTTGTTTCTTTAAATACAAGGGCTAGTGTACTGAATGCACAGATTATATCTATACAGTCAAAAAAGAGAGAGAGAGAAAACATTTACATTTATATATCAAAGGTAAAATAGGTTAGCGACCTGTGGCCATGCATTCACAGTCTAAATATACATGAAAAAGAAAACATTTGTAGTAATATGTATATACATTAAAAACATAACTTTCAGTGCTACTAGCTAAGTCTGCCACTCAATTTTGAAGACGTTATTACCGAGAAAAAAAATGGCAACCACAGATTTTTCTTAATCACATATACTTTGTATAAAGGAAAAACTCGTTGAAATGAATTGACCTATATTTACAAGAATACTGCCTCTATCAGTGTTTTTCAAGAGAAATACACGACTGAAGATTCAAATCTATAATTGTGTTCCCCCAAAATGTTGTAGGCCTACTTTAACAACGTTTGGATAAGGAATCACATAATGCTTGTCAGGCACTTAATGCTTGAAGTGAATAAAGGGTGACATTTCAGGGACGCTTTAATAATACTGCTATTAAACACTACTCTGGCTAGGCTTCAAACTTTTATGACCCCTTGACCTCTCCAACAGGTTAGTTTTGCTTTCAGTGCAGTTTGAGCAACTGCAAATGCCCTTAAATGCAC
Organism: Anoplopoma fimbria; assembly: GCF_027596085.1. Classification (NCBI taxonomy): domain Eukaryota; kingdom Metazoa; phylum Chordata; class Actinopteri; order Perciformes; family Anoplopomatidae; genus Anoplopoma; species Anoplopoma fimbria. The sequence continues at coordinate 2,878,685 of NC_072467.1, read as the reverse complement.
ATATAATGCATTTAAAGCAACTTGTCACAAATACCTTTTCTTACAGCAGGACAGGCAACTTGTAGGAGTTTTTTTTTTTATTGTGTTCAATTGGGGAACTAATGCAAAATATCCAAAGTTGGAGGAAATGGGGAAGACTTTTTCGGTAAATAATTTGGAAAATAAAGTTGATCCTGTAACTTCATATTAATAAAGAGCACAATGTTACCGCTGGGTCATAAAGTTGAACATGAACTCCAAAAAACTCCCTTTTCCCAGATGGTATTGGTCATCCTAAGAATATAAGTGCGCTTGCAGCATTAAGCCTAGATTATAAGCCTAAACTCCTATTGCTGTGGTTTTAATTCTTTTTAGAACTTTTTTTTTTTGAATTTTTTTTTTTAACACCTTTTCAAAATAAATCATTGTCTTAGAAAATAACACCACCTGTACTACATAAATCACATAGGCCGGTTTGGAACCAGAAAGGAGGAACAAAGAAAGTACAAAACACAGCTATACATGGACACAGGACAAGTCATTTGAGAAAAGAAAATTCACGTTTCGTATTTTCCCTTTCTCCTGGTTTTTTTTTTTTAATCTGTTTACCCAAATTATCATTTTTAAATGCACTTAATACTTAATTTTTCCCTCATAAAGGATCAACAAAATCCCTTTTTTTCCTCATTTTCTTCTTTCATTAAAAAAAAAAAATGAATCGAAGCAGGTTGTTCTGCATGAACACTGGGAGCTTGTATCTGCCATTTTGAAAGTTCAGTGGATGTCTCAATTTTTTTTTTTTTTTTTTTGTGGAGAAGGGGGGGAATTCACAGTCATTTACGTCAAAGTCTTTCTTCATGAAAGCCAGCCCCGTGTAACAGCCGGTTGTTTTTTTTATTCCTTCCACAAAAGCAGCTATAATCATCCCCCAACCCCACCTTTTGTTTGTTCTCCTTCTTGCTTTACTGAATTGACATGTAAGGCCAGTTAAAACTGCTCCCCGAAAGCAACATATCCCTGATGAGAGTTTCAATTGGGGTTTTACCTACCAATCGGACGAAAAATAATTGTTCAATGACCGAGGAAGAGACTGTGCGGAGGGAAGGCAAGCGGAGTAACAACTTCCCAAACCGGGTCGGCTGGTTGGGGTACTGGCTCCGGACGTATTCCTCCAGGGCACACTGGGACTTCTCCTGCAAACTTTCCACATGGGCCACATCTGAGAGGCCACAAGCATCTGGGAGAGAGGAGGAAAAGCAAATAAACATTAATAAAGTGTAACCTAAAGTGTTTCTCTTTTTTCTCCCACTGGCGGAAATTGATAGCCTGTCACATTTAGGAAAAAGCAATTATTTTAGGAAATTATTCTTAACCCATTATATGTAAAAGTGGAGTTTATAGGCTAAGTCTCGGGGCTTGTTTTAATAACAATTAATAACTAGTGCACATTTTTTTTTTTTTAGTGTATGACAATTATTTAATAACATTGCGCAAGGCTAAAAAAATCCCACACTAAAAGAAAAATACATAGTTCTGCACTATGATGGCAAAATATATGGCTTAGAGCATATATGTTATTTTATTAAACAAATATAAAGTTTTTTTTTGGTGCCATACTCAAGAAGCAGCGGACATGTGAGTACTCTCTTAATTCGGCGTTCCTCTTATCATGGCTGCTATAAAGTCAATTAAAGGTGAAGTAAATAATTAAACTTATTCATAGCAAAACACTGTGTTTTAGATGTCTTTCACAGTCAGAGGCACAGAGAGGAAGAGGGGGAGGGAGAGGGGAAGACAGGGAGACCTACTGACCTTTAGTGAGCAGAGATTTAGCTCGGAAAAAGGGCCCATAGCCTACGGAGTTGCCGTCATACTACACCACCAGAGACATAATCACTATCTGTGCTGCTGCATGTGGGCGGCAGCTGATTATGAGCCAAAAACGCTTGTACGCGCAATGGTTAAGTTTGTAAAGTTTATGCATGACAACAACCAAACCAGCAAAGCAGCAAAGACGTGTCATTCAAACTACAACACACGGCTCATGTTCAAGCCTCCGGGACTCAGGTATGGATGGAGGAGACAAATTAAGCCATAAAGGCGAAATAATACAAATTCAATGACCTGAAATGTGATATTTTTTAACCATCACTAGAACAATAGTTGTCTGCTGGAGCAAAATGAAATACAGAGGCTGATGTCTTGCAGGTATGATATCATTTCAAAATAGCTTAGACACAGTTTTATTTTATTTTTTAATTTACCTCCTTTAATAGTGGAGCTAATGTAACAAAAATAGCTGGAAAGTTTGGGTCATGACCTAGTTCTGGAGCAAGTCCTGAATCCTACGAGGTGCAGAGAATATTTCTGTAAAATAAAGAATGAAACCCGTCCCTCCTGTCACTGCTCAGTACCCCGTAATACTGTTAGATTCTGACATATTCGCAATTACAATGTGGGCATTTGGGTCTAAAATCTTTTTTTGGACATGTGTGTCCCCTAAATGACACGACGGTGCTTTAACTGTGTGCAAATGGGACATTAGGCTTGTCTTTCTTTTTCTATTCCCCTCCCCCTCGGAGCCTGACATCATTTATATCTGTCATTCGCTACAAACAAGACGTGGGGTATACACACATTGATATATGGCTTAAAAAAATAAATCAAAGTGTATAGCAATTCATCTGCAAGATATTGGAATCCTCAAAAGTGTGTTAATAGCTAGATTTTGAATATGCTTGTGTTTATTATTGTGGAGTCATCGGTCTCATTTAACTCATATGTTCATATGTTTTAGCCACTTTCCTCCTGTTTTGTTGTCAATTTAAATTAAAAACAAATCCCTTATGCCTGATATTATACAGTTTAGCCCCTGTGTGAGTGTGAATGTGTGTGAGATAAATCAGATGATTATTAATTTGGTTATATAATTTAATAGCCAGAAGCCTATGAAAAAGCCATGAAGGCAGCATATAGGTGAACATTGAAGCAGGCTGTTCCACTAAAACAGGCATGTTTATCTATATATACATGTATGTCAGTGAACATGTCAGTGAACATGTTAGTGACTTTCACACAGACTGAACTTTGAGTGTGCCAGTCTATTGTCTTACCTGTGGTGAAGAGCACAATTGCCTTTAAGCAGCTATATTCGGCAGAGTCAACGTGCAAAGCTTTGAGCTTTTCCACTTGTTCTTGGAAGATCCTAATGTGGTCCATGAAGGCCACCACTCTGTCCGCAGACATGGGGGAGGCGTGAAGGCCAGCCGCCGCCAGCAGAGGAGCCACATGCAGGGGCATCGAGCATTGCGCGGCGTTGAGCACAAATAACTCACTCCACGTCAACCTCAGAAGAGCCACCTGGTCGGTGATCTGAAGGTCTGGGAAGAAGGGAATATTCCTGGCCCACTCCACGGCGCTGAAGAGCATCCTGGCTGCTAGTTCACAAATGTTCTCGATGCCCATGATGTTGTTGGGTTGCATGCACTGACTGCCATACCGGGACGTCGGGTAGGGCTCCGCTCTCAACAGGAGAGAGATATATCCGGATAAGTAGGAATGGCAGTGCAGTGGGTCTCCATTTGTCAAGGAGAACTGACCATGGTGAGGCTGTGTGGGTGGCACCCGTCCCCTTTGCACGGCTGCAGTAAAAAGAGAAACTACAGATATTGAAGCCTGAATTCTACAAATCATCACACAATATCCTAATAGGCAAAGAGGCATGCAGCCAGAAATTACACATTTTAACTTGTGCAGGGGAGTGAATCAAAAGCTTACACCTCTTATGATAAATAAATGACACACATCATGTTTGCTCCATAACATCAACACACACACACACATACTGTAAACGATTTCTGTTGTTTTCACATTAATATTACTGTAATGTCATCGGTTTCTTACTGTATTTGCGTTATGCAATAAAGTACTGTCGATTTCGTTGTTTTCACAGTACTATTACTGTTATAACAAATGTATCACACATGTATGTATGCACACACACACACACACACACACACACACACACACACATTGTATTTCATGGGAGTTTAAAAAAAGGTTGCATGGACAATAAGGAAGCTGTAGGGAGACAAATCATGTAATCAAACACCACAGATGCGACTTAAACACGTTTAACACCACACATGCATATGTCTAGCTTTAAAATGATGCTTTTCGGCAACATGAGCTGGCTGTGGAGGAACACAAAGAGGGCAAAGGAGACCTTGCATGTTTAACCCTTAACCTACTTAGCAATGCATCTTGTTTTTACCATACATTCAGGCCTATTTTGGACTAATATTCAAATGAATTCTTCAGATTATGTGCGTATAATTCACCCTGGTATCCCGGTTTAGCCACAGAGAAGCAGACGTGGAGATGTAGCCCTGAACACGATATCTCTTAATTCGATACTCGCCATAATAGCGCAGTATTGTATCATATTTTCAGTACAGATATATACATTTAGGTAGCTCTATCATAGCCAAAGGGTCGAATCTTATGGGTGAAATGCAGAAATATGAAGCAGGATACTAAACACAGCTGCTAGAAATAAAAAAAATAAAAAAAAATAAAAGAGCTGCTCCATGGCGGACCAGCCGAGAAGAGAAGGAGGAAAACCAGACAAACACACATCATGTCTGCACGCCTGCAAGCACAATCACACAAATATATAAGAAAACAAAAAGTCCCAATACCTTCCCGTCTCATGCCGACTTTGAGGCATTTTTTGAGGCGGCAGTACTGACACTGATTGCGGTGGTGTTGGTCGATTGGACAATTCCTGTTTGCACGGCATGTGTAAGTGAGGTTCCGTCGTACGCTCCTCTTGAAGAAGCTTTTGCACCCCTCGCAAGTGAACTGGCCGTAGTGTTTGCCACTGGATTTGTCCCCACAGACCACACATTCAATGTGCTGGGACTGTTTCTCCGACTGCTGCGTGGTCTGGTTGGCCGGCGTGGACTGCGTGTTGTTCGGGGGTCCTTGGACCGGAGTCTGGGGGGTCGGAGGAGCGACTTGAGACGATGTGAGGTTCAACTGGCCCGGTTGAGGGGTGGGAAGGGATAGTCCTCCTTGGGTTTGCGAGGAAAGGGAGCCCTGGGTGTCAGCCACATCGTCCTGGGAGCCTCTCCACACTACCATTGCCATATCTATCAGTCAATGTAAAGAAAGTTTTTGTCTGTGGTGGTGTCGCCTGTGAAGAGAGTCTCAAAAAAAAAAAAAGGAAAACGCGGTGAAACTGGGATTGTGACAAAAAACACAAATCTATCTTCACGGTGAATCCACGATGAATCTCCCGGTGGGAAAACACAGAAAAATGTCGATTTCTTGCTGTTGGAGACGATGCAAAGCGTGGTTTTCTTTTTCTTTTTCTTTTTTTTTTTTTTTTTTCAAAACTGATGCCTTGCGCTTAAAGGCCAAGTCCAGGGGCGCTTACAGTCAGCCATCCAAGTATACACCCATCAATGGGAAATGTAGGCTTTTAAAAAATGTTAGAATAAAAACAGCCGAGGAGGAGGAGGAGGAGGTAGCATGGACTAGTGAAGAGGATGATGGAGAGAGAGACTGAGGAACAATTGGTGAGCACACTGTAACAGCAGCTGCTATCAAGTTCCAGCTCAAGTCTTGGAAGAAAAATCACCAACTGGGTAAAAAAAAAAAATCTTCTTCCTTTTTCTTCTTGTGAGGTTATAGCACCCCACACACACACACATACACACACACACACACACACACACACACACACTAAAAAACCATAAAAAAAAAAATCACAACCTATAAGCCTCCTCTGTGCATTGAAAAATAACACTAGTAGAGAATCAAAGTCATCAAATATGTTAAAAAGCCGGAGGTTAGGGAGTGATTTGCGATTGGTAGGAGCCGGGCTGGCAGAATGCTTTCTCTCTGATCAGCTCACTGAGCTCTCTATATAGTGAACTTTGACACGACTGCTGCAACTTAGCACACGTTACCATGGAGACGGGCTGCCATATAAGGAAGGAGAGTGTGTTTGACTGGTCAGAGCTCAGGGACCTCCCCCTGAACCCCATTGGCTAGTCGGCACTTGTGCTACTTGGTACCTTGCCAGAGCCAGCATGGAGGTCGAGAGGGCCGCTTGGTCCTAAAAGGAGACGAGTTTAGGGAAGAGAAATTTAAAAAAAGAAAAAAATCATCATCTCTAGTCACTCACTATAGCAGAGTATATAGAATATACTCATATTACCAGTAAAGCTTTGGCAATTGCATGAGGAAAAAACACAAAATCTGAATTCAGTGCCTTACAGTATAGCAGTATAGTGATGAATAATGACTGTAATGTAATGTATAGTCTGTATAGCAAGCTGGAAAATACAGATATTTTTTTTCCCCGAGACACAGGTGCACCTTTTGGCCATGATTTGTGCTCATTAGCCACAGTAAAACTGTCAATATCTTGTGCCATAATCTTTATCCTTTAGGCAAGTGAATATAAACAGTGGAAAAAAATACACATTTTAGATGAAAAATGAGACGAAATGAATGAAACTAGATTGCATTGTACTGTAAATGATACTCTACATAAAGATTGTCCACATTATCAAGGGTAATTGTGAATAAAAGAGCATGAAGACTCATTTGGTCCATGCACATACACTAAAGCCATGCGTTTAAAAGGGGGACTAAAATAACACCATGTTCTTATATTTGTACAGGGTAATAGCTATTAGCGCTTCTATTCACACCATGTACCATTCATCACAATCCACACCTCTTATAAAAATGTTATGATAGGCTACTGACAGCATCTGGACACCCGCAGCAGCCTGCTAATCCCCCGCCGCAAACATCCCTAACACACCGGGTCAGAAAGGCCATATCTGGGTCTCAAAAGTCAGTCCTTTTTTCTTTCTTTATGTGGTCAATACGTGAAATGACTACAGCTTTAAATGGGGACTACATTTAAAAATAAAAATGGTCCATGAGGTCAAAGGCCATGCCCTTCACATTAAGGTTAGGGAGAAAAGCTAAGCCACTTTCTGATAAACACTATAAAATAAAATGTGGTCATTTAGATGCTTTACACTGCCTGTCAGATGTTACCTTATAATAAAGAGAATCAGTTTGGGATGATGACAAACACACTGAGGGGATGCAGTGCATGAAAAACAGGGTCAGACTTTTCTGCCCACATGATATTTTTGTTTTAGGCTTGTAGGCTATTCAAACAGCAGTAAAGAAGAGGTTTACTTAATGCCCGGAGGCTATTAAAGTTGAACTGCAGGTAAAACTTCATACAGACATACAGATGGACCTAAAGCCTGAGCTGTGTCTGCAGAGAGAGCAGCTTTGTCCCAGGATGTATTACAGTATATGGCTGCCCCCTAGCGTATGAAGTTTTCCCTTCAAATAAGATTCAATTTAGAGGAGCCATCCGACACGGAACCCGTTTCAGTCTCTCCTCCAGCATCGACCAAACTAACAAGCCCCATTTTAAACTGATGACTGTTTGTTTAAATTCTGTTTTACATGACTTGGACGGCAAAGCTTTGAGAGTTGCCAAAGTTGGATTTACTTTTTTGCCACTTTAAGGCAATCCCAGCGGTGGTATTTAGACCAATTATGTCTTTATTCTAAAACAAATGAGCCGATTATTATTTAGTCTGCATGACTATTTTGTTGGTTTTTTTTTATTTTATTTACAGAAGCAGTGAAACTGGAGAGCCTGTAAATAAAAAACACTCAGAAAAGGTGTTCATGTATCCAGGATCCAGCGTCCTTCAAACGGTGAGTGGACATTTTGAACACTTTATTAGGATAAATCGTCAAAGTGCAGTGCTTTATTTTCCAGCTCTATATTAAATTATTGTTTAAATAAGCGGGCAGTATTACCTATTGAAATAAAAAAATACAAAAAGAGCACATAGTAGCGTACACACATGGGCTACGATGTTTCTAGTGCGGTCATTTTCGGTTATTATCCAAGTGTTAATTTCTAAGAGGATCACAATAAGCCCAATTACTTTGCAAATATCAATTAATGATGTTATTTGATGGTGACAGGGAGGCAGGAGGCTGTATTCTTATAGTAACAAACCTACCAAATGCATAGGTTGCTTCGTCCGTATCGGGATGCATCTTCTCTCTCTCTCTCTCTCAGAATATATTTTCTCTTCTCTTTTTCGACACAGTGCTGAGAATGAAACTGGCAAAGCTTCCTCTCCAACAGAAAAAAAAAAACTGTTTTATTGGAGAAAAAAATTGGCAAATGTCTGATCATGCAAAAACTTTTTTGGGATAGCAGGAACAAACAACTGATTCACGTCATGTGTTGCTGAGAGAAAATTGGAAATATAAGTTGTGGTTTCTTCCGAGCAGAACATCATTTGACTGCCTCTGGAAATGAGAAGGAGAGATCCTGAGCGTCTTTTCTCTCCAGTAATATGGCCAAAACGCACTGCTTTGTGTGGGCTACTGAGGAGAGAGGGTGGGGGTGGGTGGTGGAGGAGGTGGAGGAGGAGGGTGGAGGGTGGGGTGGGGGGGGTAGTCAGAACAGACACCTGTCTTTAAGTGCGAGATTCTGCATATTACTAATTATATTGCAGATTGGAAGTGAAGATGCAATAAGACCTGTGATTAGAGCTGTAATTAAAAACTGCCCAAATTTGAATTTATTGTAAAAAAAAAAATTAAATGGAGCCTATAAAACAGCAGTGACTATTGTGTAATAATATTATTATTATTATTATGAGTATCCTTATTATTACTATTCATTGGCTTTAATTAATATTAATAATTATAATATAAACCCTTATATATATACATCACACTGAATAAAGACACAAGCGACTAAATCAACATTATCTGTTGTTTTTACAGCAGTTGTGCATTATGCAGATAATAAAATGAAATGATAATAGCCTCAATTAACCTCCCGTAAATCTATACTGCGTTGAGGAATTGAAAACCTTTTTTTTTTCCAACTCAAACATTTCGACATCAACACAATTTATTTGCTACTAAACGACCTACAAAAGTCTTTATTTATTTCCCCGGTTTGAAAAGTTTCCTCTGTGTGATTAGTAGCTGTTCTCCCGTCAAGCAGAGGATAAAAGCACTATATGCTCAGCAAGCCTGCATGAAGACAACAATAGCTCTGCCCAACGGGACCAGTATCGATTAAGACGAGACAGAGGATGTCGCCAGCACTAAATATTTACTGATCACACACAAATAGCTGGATCTGTAACGATCCCCCCCATGCTCCAGGCTGGGAGAAAGGACTAAATCACTTTATTATTGTTAGTAAAACAAAGCTCAGGCTCTGGAACACACACAGGAGTGGAGATGTGCTGATTGGGATAAGTGCAGTTAAATGAATCGATAGCTGGTAGATAATAGTGGAGATTTACGGACGTGCAAAGAAAATGCTTTCACTCATGTATCAGGTTAAATCTGACACATTGGTAGGCCTAATTCTTCTTATACACCAATGACATTGGTGAAAATAGGGGAAAGAACAGATTGTTTCAGCATCTTGTATATTAAAGGTTTGAAATAGATGAAAAAATAAATAAAAAAGAAACCCCTTTCACACCTGTGTAAAAAGTCCTAATCCTAAAAGTCATAAGAGTCATTTATCTCCTCTCTGCCTTCAACAAGTTCTTCATTCAGATAGGGGGTTCTGACCCTGATTAACCCCTCCAGACCCGAGCAGTAGCGAACGATAACCAGGCTAATCAACTTCAAGAGTCTGATTGAATTAGATGACTGTGGAATCAGCAGAGAAAACTACATTTTCCCACTTAAAAAATAAAAAAAAACGATATCATTAAGACAAATGTTTTTGACAATTGACTCAATTAACATAAACTATATATATATATTTAAAAAACAATAGATTAATTAATTCCAGGTAACAGAAAAGATGATTTTGTTAACAGGAAATATGTTTCAGTTGTTTATAGACTACATTTAACACCAAACTTTCAATATTCAAAACTCTCTCTAACAGCCACAAATTGTTATTTTTTGCTTGATAAGGATCAATTGATTGATGGTGGTTGTGCCCCATATGGCATAGCATTTTTATCTGCTGCATTGCATAATATCAATCAGTACCCTCTAGTAAAGGCTTTATCCTTCCTCGCTTTATAGCAGCACTATATGTGGCTTGTTGCTTATAGTCAAAGATGAAAAAAATTGTCCAATTAGTCAAACGTGTGCTTGTACATTTGGCTTAATTTAGGTAAAGATATTTGCTGACATAATAAAAGTTTCAAAAAGTTACGTGAGACTCATAAAGCAAGATAACCAAATGAATGAATAGAAGTGACAGAAGCAGAATCTTATCTAATCAGGATATTCTAATATTTCAATTTTAATGGTAAAAAAGACTTGACAATTGTGTGGGCATAAAATTATTTAAATTGTGATATATAGAGGGGTTTTTTTGACATACAAGTTTCATGCCGCTGTGTTCTTAAAGCATATGGTTTCTTTTGATTTCACTTTCTTTCTTCGTGGTTGAATCTTTGACCCTTAAGCATGGCTTTTACATACTTTAATGACGAAAGTACGACTTGTCCTATAAATTATATTTCTGTCTGTTTGGTCTCTTAATGATATGTAATTACAGGAAATAGCATTCCATTATCACAATTAAAAGCCTCATTTTTGTAAATATGATGTGTGTGTGTATGATTTGATTGTATGCATGCGCATGTAAGGTATACAGAGGCACGTACTGTTTAACAGTGAGAGAAAAATGTGTATAACATTCACCTTTTAATGCTTCAGTGTAGGCAGACATACGTGTCTTAGATGAGACATAAAGAGTTCATTCAGTGGCGTAGATCACTTTCACTCCGTCTGCGTGCCCCGGGGGCCGCTATCTAAAAAGGCAATAGATCCCAGATAGCTCACTGTGTTCAATTTGCCAATGATAGATTATAGTGCCAATTTAAACAGATAGGGATCAATTTGTCTCAATGATCACTCTTTAGGCTGACTGCCAGCATGCTCTTAATGTATTTGTAAATGCTGGTTGTTTGAGTCGCGGCTGTTAAAGTGATCAAAACTGTAGAATGGAGAGATGATATGAGAAATGATAAATGATGTGTTGTTTTGGCTGCTGAAGACTGCATTGATGGAGCACACGTGATGATTACTTGAGGCAGCAGCATTGCAGCAGCAATGACCAGAAGGTCAATGGTTTAACTCCAAGGACTCGCTGGGAAAGTCTGGGTGGGGGAATTGTGTGATAAGTGCTCTCTAACCCTCAGGAACTACTGCTGAAGTACCCTTCGGCAAAGCAGCTTAAACCCCATCTGTCCCGGTGGAGCTGCACAGCGACCGGCAGTACAAGACTGCGTTTGTACCGGTCACTTGTGAGATGTGTCTCTTTGAGAGTGACCCACCCTCCCTTTTCTTTTTGAAAGAGGGAGAGTGGGCAGTCCACTCGCCTCACACTTTTTTTTCTTCCATGTACTCAGACAGTGAAAAAAGTTTTGGAGAAGACACAAGAGAGAAAGCTGTGGCAGCGTTCAGTCCGGAGCCAGACACGGTTCACATGTGGCCCCGAAGGCAGCAGACGGTGTATTGAATTACTGTAACTCAAGGTGTAATGTGGTAGCAGTGTGGGATATGTAAGAATTACACAAGCGGAAGTAGAGGCGGCTTACTTCAGCTTCAGCTCCCTATTGCAGCCATAAAATGTGGAATTGTGTGGTTTATTTTCTTAAATTTCAGCCGTAACCATTCATTTTTTTAAATAGCAGCCACACTTTTACAGATATAATCAATGTCTCACTATCATTATATTTACCAATTACATCAAACTGCCATTTAGAAATACATGGTTTGTAAAAAAAAAAAAGGAGAAAACAGTTGAAACCCTGCACCGATCGACATCATGTGAAAACTTAAAACCATATTATGTGCTGTGTATAATTGCAAGTTGCAATGTCACACCTGCTACATCTATGACTAATAAAGTTTTAAGACCTCATATGAGCTGTGTTTTAACTGATTTACTTTATACGGTTACTTATCTGGAGCACTTACATTTCAAGAATTTATTTTTCCAGTTTTACCACATTATTTACTGTAAATGTGTAGATTAAGCATTTCTTTCTTCCACTGTCACATTTTTTTCAGCTGTATAAGAAACACAAAGAGTACATTACTCCTATTCCCTGAAATTCACACTAGCTTTAATAACCACAGTAACATAAAGTATCAGCCGCTTCTGCAGGCTGAGAAATCAATCAAACTGAAATGTTTAACATAAGAATGCATTTCTCCATGAAAGTGTTGCAGATATACAGTAAATTGTATAACTATGAAAAAAACAATCAGTCTGTGAATATTGACGATGTTAACTACATCTCTACTTCCACAGGCAACGGTTCAACAAAGGTGAATGGAAAATTCATATTGTATAATAGCAAATATTGCAATTTTTTTGTCACACAAATCCACATGTAATCTATGGTCCTTGTGAACTGATGTAGGGAATAAAATGCGAATGGGATTTGGTAAGCCTGAATGAAAAAGAGAAGACATCTTGGTGCGAAGATGACCTCAAGGAGAAAATCCAAAAAAAAGAAAACAGGAATCACTTATTCACAGGATTCTGGTTACTTTCTCGTCATATGAGGAAACACACAAGCTGCTTCTCGAGCTCACAACAAGAGTCAATACTCCCTGGATGATGTCATCAGAGTCAGAGTCATCTTAGACTTGCTCAACCTGCAATAAATTGAGAGGATTTGTGGACATGTGATAGTGCCCAGAGGTTAGAGAAAGACATGACCTAATGTGCTCTCATACACACCCTCAGGAGTAAACTGTATTAGTTAGTAATGTTCCAGTTCATGAGTCCTGCTAATTGATTACCATGGTCAGTAAGGTATAAATGTATACAAAACGTTTGTCTGCTTGTGTGTCATATTTTACTACAGTATTTATTTTCAAGTGACATTACTTATCCCATAAGTGTACCACCACTTTTCTAAATACACAATTATTATATCATGTGACCACACTTCATAAACACTACAGTCAATTTGTATTTATTCAGTTTCTAAAAGGCTTTTAAAAGAGAGACAATACCAGACTATTATTCTGTCACCAAATATTTACATTTTTTAAAAACATGTTGCTGACAGGTCCACAACTTTGCATGGTGTTATAACATTGCAGAGGTCAACAAAGGGAACGCAAGGAATACGAATTCTCTGCTGTGCAGCACATTGGTTACAGACTATCAAAATGAAGTGCTGCACTGCTGTAATAGGAAGCTGACTTGAAGGTAAATATCCACAAAAGTGTTTTTCACAAAGTTGTGACTAACTCATTGTCTCTCAAACTGCTCTACACAACATCACAACCTTGTTTCCATCATGATGGATCCAAGTTGGTTGTGAAGCTATTAAGAGGGGGTGTAACAAACTCTCCTCCCTGGCATGCCTTAGAACAACATGCACATGAGACTGGATAATTATATATCATTTTAGACATCATTTTCTTCCAAGATGGTCTCTCGATCATAGAAGTTATGCTCTAAATGATCTGTTTTTTGAAGTTTTTACATGGCTCAGGTTGTAATGATATATTGTTGTTGCTGCTCATACAACACACTTTACACATTGCATTATGACCCTTGCACAATGGCCTATATCTTATAAACAGAATCCATTGTTCAACAGGTTCTGCACAAATTAAAACAAAGAAGAAAGTGTTAGAAGACAGGCTGTTGACATCCAAGGCGATTAGAAATGTGAACCCACAGGAAATACTTGTGGCTGAAACAACTCTGGTGAGTCACATTAAAAGAATTACATCTGTTTGTGAATCAATTGACAGGTGTAACAGAGCTGTAAACAGCAATGGTGGCTGTGGAGTTCTGTCTGTACAGCCATAGCATCTGGCATAAAGGAACTTGGTGGCATTAAAGCAAACAAAGATAAAAAATTAACTTATTAGCTGAATGTAAATCCTAGCTAGAAACAAGTCTATAGGATGTTCACCACTGTTTTTGTACCAAAACACAAATGTTATAAACTGGTGTCCTTTCCTTGACAACAGCTGGCACAGGAGTATGTGCCCTTTGGCAGAAATTGTCAAAAAGAGGGAAGCAACACATGTCTTGTGTTGTCTGAAGTTGAGAAACCTCATCTGACTTGCAAATGGAAATTATCTCAAGGTTTGAGTTGTTATTTTACCCTTCTGTCTGTGCCCATAAATAATTATCTTTGGTAAAGAAAGGCTTGGGGCCACAGTGCCATGGTACAGATGTGGTATACACATGCAATCCACATTTCAGTCTTCTCATAGCTTTTAAATTCCTTTCTTATTTTTACGCCTCGTCTTATCTAAAAGCGCCTTCTTGTGTTTTAATAAGGACTTTTTTTCTGGATTTACCTCCTTAAACTGTGCAATATACGGTATTCAGAGCATATCTGTTGCCTCTCAACAGCTCTCAACATGGAGCCGGCTCCTAGCTAACAGTGCAAACTATGGTAAAAGTGCCGACAGAACTAACAGTGTGTACTATAACTTTCTACTGTAGAAATGAGTCCCCTATCTTAGTCATAGCAGTTACAGTAAGTTATAGCAAATAAATGTTTGCTGCCATTAATGCTCTGAATCCCGTAGAATGCGTCTTTAAGGAAGTACATTAAAATACTAGGCAATCCATGGTTTGTCTATTTAGTGGTAGTTGGGTTGATACTGTGGGTTACTCCACAGTTTACCACAATATGACTGGTTGTCACTGGAAAACACAGTAAGCATATTCAAATTTTGTTTTTAGTTTGATGTTAACGTCTTAAACGTGCATGTAATATCTAACAATAATTCATCAATTAATTAACAAATTCATCTTAAACTATTTACTATGTATACACAATGTAAATGTGTGATTGTTTCTTTTTTCTATTCACTTGCAGAATGTAAAAACCCCTGACTCAACCCTGACTCAACTCTTGACATGTGCATTTTGGTTTATACTGTATGTACAGTACATGCACCCACACACTGGCTCATCCACTAACCTGCTCAGTCACTGAAATACAACCAAAGATATTCTATGGCTTCAATAATCTGCAGTCTGATCATTTTTCAGCCATAAAGTCATTAACTATAATGGTTAAGGTAATAATCTTTCACACATCTTATTTCAGAGGAGGATTGATAGCTTTTCAGGTCATTAGACTGCTATAGAGTGTTAACTTACATGAACTTCTGGCTCCATTTTTGATCCAGATTTTCCCGAATGAGACATTAGTAATTCTTAGACTGTTAAAAGAGGGTGTGACTGATCTCTTCCAAGAAAAATACAGTAGGGGACAAATAAGTGCAGTCAGGTGGTGACACAGCAGTGAGCCCTCAATGCAGGGTTGGGTCCTCTGGAGGAAAACTTTGAAGCAGGATGGAAACATTGGCTTAAACAGCAGGTTTTTGTCACTAATGAGAAATCATTATATTAATTTTATAATATCTGTCTGAAGCATATAAGGTTAAACCAACGTTATACACAGATTGTTTTTTTCAATAGAAAACAGTTGTGAACAAGAACATCAGTATACTCAGTATTTACCCATAATCATTAATTGCAGCAGGTAATAATGAGGCATTGGTGTGGAATGAATGCAGAGATGCATTTAAATCAATAAATATTGAAAAAACGTCTTTTCCATGCCTGCGCCCATGTTATTTATGTGCCCCTTTCAGCCAGGCTAAAAACTAGCAATGTTGTGATACTCGCCACCTCTATCCTATGATATAAATACTTCTGTTTACTTCTGAACTTGCTCTGCCCAAATTCAGTAGTGATAAAAAGGTGGTGTCTCACTCGCTACAGTATAATCAAACAGCATATTGTTTGCAGCTCAAGGTGAAAATAGAACCATAAACTATAAGGCTGCCCATAATTATATGGGTTCACATAACCAGGCTTCGAAAAAAGTAAGGCCCATTTCATCAAGCTAATTGCCTGTTTGTGAGAGGGAGCAAACTTTTCTACCACCACTCTATTACGGAGGCTCTTTCTTAATCATAAATAGAGCCCTTGTATCCCAGAGGGACTTGCTATTCTAATTTACAATTGAACTAAAGACCAAAGCTATCAATCTTTCACAGACACTTTATTTTTGCCCCCCTTCTCTCTTGTAATTGTGGTGACATAACCATAAACAACAGAGAAAAGGCTGCTGTGACTGATCTGTGGAAATGACAGCATTAACACATGAGCTGCACATAAGCACTCCCATCCGCTGTGCACGTGTTTGTGAGCACACACACATCAAGGTGGAATTAATAGTTAGGGCATGCATGGAGTGACACAGGCTTGAAATTTAAATAATGTTACCAAGACCTCTTCAAGGAACGTGAGGATCTTAAGGCTTAATAAGCTCCACTAGTCTGAATCTTAATTATGCATGGTACAAAAAATTTGGGGAAATGTGTGGACTGGTGCTACTTTCTTATAAGTAAGGGTCTATAATTAGTAAGTAATGGCCATATTTATGGTTAATATATAATACTTACTACATATATAAATGATTAGACAACAATAAGAACAAGTTAGGAACAAGTGTTAACCCTCTGTATATGGTAATAATATCATTATAAATGTTGCTAATCTATTAATAAATACTCACAAGTTTCTGTTTCACCAATAAGCCAATCTGTAGTTAATAAATTGTCAATAAATACACAATATTTATTATAAATACAATTTGTTCCAGATTAATTGCAAATCTTTGCCAGAAAGTGAGGGGTCTGACAAAGAGATTTTTCACAATCTGGCAACCCAAACATTGTTCTCAATATTGCCTCCTTTAAATAATTAACCAATTAATTATTTAACAATTGATGAAGCTATACTTATAAACTCTAAACAGTTCATAAAGGGTGCCTTATGATCAAGTTATACAGATAGCTAATACATCTTGTTGCATACGAGAGTGTAAACAACAACGAGAGAAACATGTCTCGACAGCTTTACATCTCCGACAAAGCACTGCCAAGGTCTCATGCTGTCAGCAAGTTGCTGTATGGAGCCTCTGACACATTCCTGCTTGCAGTGGCGGTGCAGTGGCACCACCACTGCACCATGCCTCCGTGATGCCTTTAATGATGAGCCTTTTCGTTAATGAGTTAATGCAAAAACTCTCAATGTCATCTCAAGATAAGAGGGTAGAAAGCGGTGCATTGTACACATAATGACAGGCTCCCTGCCTGCCCCTGAGATGTCACGGGTCAGCCATGTTAAGAATGTGTGTGCCCAATCATCCACTGATCTTTATCTGCTGGGCCTGCAGCTAACCATGACATGGGCCCAATCAGGGGTGCTGATGAATGGACAAAGGGGCCCTTGAATTGTTGAATCTGCCACATGACTGCTTCTCTTCTAAATAATGATGACATTAGCAATCAATATACCAATTACTGAACAAGTTATTAAACATGTTCGCTAAGCAATGATCTTTAAAAACTATATACTGTACATTTCAAGGGACTGTGATGTTTTCTGTGAACCATAACGTCACTGGCAAGTGCATAACTCATTTACAACCTTTTACACTGATGTTTAAAAGACTATTTCATGCTCAAATTGCCAGATTTTTAACAAATACCAACAACAAAATATTTCCTAAAATGCCAATATAATGTTTGAAATCATAAATTGGTTTTATGAGGCCTAGCTGAACAAAAGACTCCTAGTGGCTTTTATCCATGCACTCAAAAACAAAGACGACGATTTGTGATTAAAGGGAGTTTGTGATGCAATCTCAATCTGTTTATACCTTTTATCAGAACCCACCAATGACTGATGTACAAAGTGGCAGATTAGGACCACAGATGGCCTTGGATAACACAATGAGGAGGAATATAAAAGGTTGAGAGGATAAATTCCAGTCGTCAGTGACATAAAACCTGACAAATTGTAATAACAGACTGTGTAATCCACACCACTCTCATTCTCATCTCCTCAAGCTCTCGCTGACACAGTTATAGTCTCACAATCAAGTCTGCAGCCAAGTTTAGACAAAAAGTCCCATCCGGTCTGGTGGCATTTGTGTTGTTCTACATTATCTGAAATCAAACGCTCTATTCCACTCCCACCGTCCCATACAGTCCGGCCCTAATGTGGGAATGTCTGTAATCCTAACAAAAGGACGTTGACATTTATACCCAACAGAAATGAATTAGATGGGGCCTGGATTCCTCCTGTGGCTTTGTGCATGGTACACCAGACTGGGTGGATAGATAATGACACTTTATTACAGGGTCATTATGGCAGGTAGCTCTCAACGATGAAAAGGCTAGTCAACATGGACAGCTTTGAGACAGGTGACCCAGCATGTTAACAAATATGACAAATGGGCATTATGGGACTAATGAATTCAAAAGAAACTCAGGGGACAGATGAACATAATAGCTTGGCCCGTGTAAGTATTTCCAAGAAAGATACACATCTTAAGTCTGGTTTAAGGAACTATTCTCAACCTTTGTGACTTTGCTTCCCACAGTGTTGGAAGATGAGAAGGGGAAGAATCGAACGAGTGGAGTGTAACACATGCTTAAAAACTAAGCAGATTAGCTTTAGTGTTTTCTTTGTCTCTGGTATCCATTTTTGAGTCCGATTCTGAATATCAAACTAGCAGTTCATAATATGAATTAATTACGTTATATTGATGTTGCGTCTTCTATTTTGTTTGGGTTTACTGACTGCTTACACCTGAATGAACAGAACCCATGACCAAGACTAAATTACAAATCATGGATTTTTTTTGTTTATTCCTACAGTTAAGTGAATGTATTAATACAATAGTCTGGATCAAGGCAATCATATAACAGCCTTTAGAATGGATGAATTGATCATAAGTGATCTATTCCATTGCTCCAGGGCAGGCTGCGGTACAGTACTCATGGTCACAACTTTAAATTACATTAGGCCAAAATATAAGTCATCAATATGAACTTTAGCAATGATAATACTTTGCCAAACTCAAGTTTAACACTGTGCTGAACGGTTGGAGAGCATTTAATGCGGATTCTTATTAAATAATTTTACTTCTGCTAATTTACTGTGGGAATCTGCCAAGTCAAGAGTCCGGACCAATTTGGCAGATATTTGGCATTTCCCCTTTAAAAATTATTTTTTTTTACATTCCTATCAAACATCCTTAATGTGTCTCACTGGACCTGACATGTTGCCCAGGAAAAACAACAACAACTTGTGTGTCAAATGTTATTCACAAGTCCAACTCAAGCGTAAAGTGAAATGTAAAAATGGCCACATCTGCATCCGTTCTATTCCAACCACTCACATGGGGTCAGGTTGCTGTTGGCATATCAATACTTCTAACAGAACTTGGATGTTCATCCTGCTCTTTTGTCACTCTGCCAAACGTTTACCCAATGAGATCAGTCTTGGTGGCTGCAAATCCTATAACATGAGATTAGCCCTCGTCTTCACAGACAAGATAATGACATTAGCTAATGTATGAACAATAGAATACCTCTGTGTGCCTTCTGATACCTCACTGAGAGGGATACACAAGCACTTTGTGCTGGATTCAACCAGTTTGCTTTGAATTCAATGTCTCCACCTGATCAGCTAAAGGCATTCATCGCCATTTCCACCTTAGACACAACCTGTTTTTTCAGGGCAAATTAAAAACAAAGGCTTGTTTGTCCTCTGGACTGTATTAGTGACAGAGCAGTATATTTTCTAGCGTGAATTTCTTTAAAGTGCTCACCGCAGCAAGTGATTCTCTTCACGTACAGTATGTGCTATTAGTGGATCACACTTAATGCACAAGTGGTTTAACACTGTACCCTGTAAATAGATGTTAACCTGCCAACGGCAGGACTAATCAGATGCTACTAGCTCATTCACCTCCAGTTGGTTCTCTTTCCTGAGCTGATGCTGTATGTGTTCTTTCTACATGAAGATAGGTCTAAACGGCCTCGAGTTGTTGCTCTTATGTGACATATTGGAGACCGTACAGTGTCCCCCAATGTTCAGCCTATATGACCAAGTACTGGTACATCCAACAACAAATTTGTGACATTTTATTTTGAGTTCCATTGCTAAATAAGGGGATTTCAACAACAAAATGATGTAGGTTAAGGCAGTTATTTTATTTTTTATTCATTATTTTGGATTTTCTAAATAGTTTCCAAAGGGTGAACTACCTAAAGGCCTTTGAGCAGCATGAGGACTTCATGATGAATCAATTTAAGTTATTCAGACAGTTTGAATCGTTCAGCTGGAAGACAGCAAGTGATGTTTAACAGCCTCAGATCTCTTTGAGAAGCAGCTGCACCTCATAGCTACATAGCCTACATGTATCCACCAATGACTTTGTTCAATGGAAATGGACAAAAATGAAACAGTGATAGTTCAAAAGTGAAATTAAACATCATAACCTTATGTGATGAGAGAGGGCACTGCTTTAAAGTGATATTATCACACAACAATTAGGAATAAAGACCAGGGGGAAGGTTCAAAGCACAACCAAGGGTGAAAGTCCCTCAGCCAGTGAACTTTGTGACCTGTGGGTTTTCCATGTGACCCCACCAATAAGAAATGCCGTAGGTAATTTAAATCAAGTGGAGGTGTGTCACTTTCAAACAGACTCAGCTGAATAGCCCTGCCACAGCAGTGTACTGCTTCCCTGACCACATGTGTGGGGCTTTTTTTTTATTACAAGAGAAGGAGAAGCTGATAGTTGCAGGTGCAAGGCTGACATGAGGGCCAGCTTTGCAGGCCTTCATAAAGGGGGATATCCATTGCCTGCGTTTAATCAGAGCCTGTGGGATGGGATTCATTGCTCTTTGATGGAGAGCACTGTTATGAAGATGGACAGTCACTTTGCTCTCTAAGTGAAACCATCGTTTAGCCTCAATTCCCAGAGAAAAGGCCCATTTGTTATCCACAGGGGAGTGCAGCAGGGGTGGTTATGCTAGGTGGAGGCTGCATACATTTTCCACACAGTTACCGTGCATACAGTTATGGCCCGAGAAAACTGACTATGCTAAAACCAAAGTGACATACAATAAAGACTCTGAATATCTTTCCCTCTTATACCAACAGAGTAAAACTGTAGCACACACACACACACACACACACACACACACACACACACACACACACACACACACACACACACACACACACACACACACACACACACACACACACACAGTTTGTGTGTCTGTGCATATTTGCATACATGCTCACTTATGTGTGCTAATCTACTATTGGTGTATATGTACACATAGTCATCGTGGCACTATGAGTTAATAATTTAAACTATGCTATTATGTCAATTGATCCAACACTAATGTTGGAAGAGAACATCAGTCCTGGACGAATCTGCAAAGTCACGAAATAAGATCAATGACAATGATCTGTTTTTTAATTTTAAACATGTGTGTACCGCAGTCATTGTACGTTAAAGGTTGGGGAAAATGGTGGTTATGGCATATAAACTTGATAAAGGTATGGTGGGGGTTAGGCAACTAAATACTTGGTTAAAGCTAGGCAAAAATTGTGGTTAAAAAAAGGTTAACATTAAGTTGGCCGTGTGATGGGACACAAACTCTGGTCTCCTATGTGAAAGTTACGGATTCTATGCACATCCAGCACCCTGAAGACCACGTTGTACCCTTCTTTCGGCATTGGCACTGGATGTAAATCAAGAGGTTCAAAATCCTCCAATATTACCAAAATCTCTTATGGATACCGGACTGAACTATCACCACTTTCCTAAACTCAAAGTGCTGATAATAAAGTGTCTCCTATTAACAGTCTGCCCACAGTTCCAGTCCTAACCTCTATGAGTCTGTTAAGATTCATTTGAGGACAGGTTTATCAAACACTTTCCTTTTTCTAAAAGGAAAAGAATGAGCCTTGTCAAAGGAAGTGACACGGTGAGGAAGACAAGTCTATGTGTCGCCTTAATTTCTTACTCATTCATCCAAGAGGATGAGAATTACACCATGTATCATTCTGATAAAGAAGCCCCACTCACCTTGTTCGTGTATTTGGACTCAAATTCTAATATGCTAAGTGGGAGTGTGTCTGAAAGGTTAATAGATAGGAGAGAAGGTCCTTGATTGAACATGAGTTATTGTTAATGATAATAAGTAATCAAATTAAAGAGAATTAATTTGCTGAATTAGATTTTGTGCTGCAGACACACACACACACACACACACACACACACACACACACACACACACACACACACACACACACACACACACACACACACACACACACACACACACACACACACACACACACACACACAGTTAGTAAAAGGACTTTTAGGACCAACTTTTATCGGGTCTAACATGTTCCTAATTTTCTAAGTCTGGCCCAATGCCACAATATCCTGGCTTTAGCTTTGAGTGTTTTTAAATCTCACTGCTGTATCCACTTTAAGGAATTTTCCAGATCCATTGTTTTGTTTCTAAATAACTAAGCTTGACAGGCCTGCCTTGGACCACTGCTCAATATTATCAGGCTATCTTTGCCTTTTCAGCCACATGTTGTATTTCACACTTGCATTGCCCTGTCTCAGCTATCATGCCTTTGTTGTGTTTAATGGTATCTCCAGCCTTGGACCACTGATACCAGCTGAGCGGTCAGAGTGTTAGCACTCCTCAATATCTATTACAATTAGTTTTTGATTAAGGAACCCTGCGCGGTTGTTTGAAGCCTTTAATGTTGTGTCAACTGGATGATGATGGAGAGAGCAGCATGGACGCCTCCCAGTAACAAAGCGACCAGTAAAAGGCTCCGAGTGAACCATTTTATCTTCCTAATGGAAACCAGATGACCTTTCTTTACCTTCTTTTTCTCTCTGTTTTTTCATGTTGAAGTTTTTCCCGAGGCGATACCAACTCTGAGTATTCTCTCACTTATGTAATCCATGCCAGGGTTTTTGGCAGCTTTATTTCACCGTACACTGGCTTTGGCCAATTATTTTGACACTTTGTTGGAGCAGAGCATACCTAACAGCTTAGCAGGATGTAGGACTCTAAGCTTATTATTATCAGGAGTTATCTAAAGAAATGAAAATACATATTGAATGTGAAGTCCCAGATCCAATATCTAAATATTCTGATATGTGTAGTGCAGATCAGGCATATTTGGTACTTTTGAAATAAAATCAACTTTGCTAACATCTGTAATATTCCAAATCCTGATCTTAGGGACTTGTTTGTCGAGTATATCTCTTGCCAAAAGAGTATGTGGTTAAGAGACTGAGGTACACTTGTTGCAAAGAGCACTTGTAAAGTTTTTCAACAAGTTTAATTCTTAAATCTTTTTGCACATCACAAAGTGCTTTCTTTAGATCACAGCCATTTTTCCAAAGGTCATTGAAAAGTACGTTAGAAACCCTCCGAAGTCTTATCCTCATTTAGACATTTCTTTATCAATGATAAACTAATATAAAAAAAATTGATATGTTGGAAGTTTTTGTAAAGAAAGAAGCAAATATCTATACTTATATATAAGGCAATGTCAACTACTTTCTTATCTTAATTTGAATCCAAATTATGTTCAAAAGAAGTACAGTAAAATATTGCTATTCTGAATTTATGTTGTCGCACTGATATAAAAAACAATAATCTAAAAAAAGTTATATATAAAGGAGTACACTTACACCTTTGTGTCCAAGTTAGAAAATTATAATTTTAAACTTAATCTAACGCAGATTTTTAGAACTGCCTTTCATCAATTATTCTGTGGAATATCATCTTTGAAAAATGCATGATGGATAATTTATGATTTATAAATATAATTTAGACAATTCTTCTGAAAATGTTGTGCAGCAATGATCATTATAAAGTTCGGAAACTAAAGCAAACAATGCCTTCTGAGAAATTTCAACATAGTCAAAGGATTTCATAAATAAACATGTCAAGAAGTCCAAAGGCCAAACAACCACACTGCCTTTCTGTATTTTAAAAGGCTGCAAAATATTCAGGATTCGTGTTTGGAGCACCCTGGGGTTTCGAGTGATAACACATGTTGAAGCAATTCACAGAGAAATAAGTTCTCAACTGCTTAGTTATCAGAGGAATGTGAGAAAGCAATACAAATAATTCTATGCATTTCATCCAAATAAACAAAATGATCCTCACAAAAGCTTCAATGATGTTCTGCTTAGGAATTAAAGTGCTGTTTCCTGCATGGCCAAAGCTCTGATTTGAAACTAATTTGACTGTTACTCATTCTGACACTGAATAACCAGCTAACTTGCCTTCAACCATCTCTTTCAGTAAAAAAGTGATAAATCAGCTGGGTAATCAATTACTGATCTAAAAAAAAAAGGAAAAGAAAGATGAGTGTGCTTGAAACAAGCGATCCAAGCAGCGACTGTGCAAAAATCACACATACACTGACCTCTCCATTAACATTTCCTCACTCACTGCAAAACCCAACTTCTTTTAAATGCTTTATTAAGGCAATAATATAAATTCTTAGCATACTGCAAGTCTTTCCAATGCTTGACACTGCTGAGGACTGTGAGCCCTCTCTGTCACATTCACAAACATTAGGGGGGAGATAAAAATGTCCTGGCATGCAAGCCGTCTGATAAGTTGCAGCTTGTGTAGTTCTGTTTAGTTTGCTTAATCGCTGAGCTGGAAATGACCTTGTGAACTTAAATTGGGTTGAATGTTTTTTTTCTTTCTTCTTTTCTCTTTTTATTTCACTCAGTCAGCGGCTATCTCTCTATACAATACCTCTGTCGCATTTTAGATGGCTTTCAAATATTCAAGGTGGTGGAGGTGTAGCTGCCATTGAGTGTCTGTGCACCTCTGCTCTTCCACCGGACTGATCCAGAGCTTTCTGTCTCCTACATTCACACATCGCAGGTCAAAGATCGCTGTCCTAGAACAATTACAGTCACTCCTTTAGCACCAGCTTGAACCTGCTTTCATCCAACAGGCTTTTGTGCACACATGGCCTATAACCTGGCCAACCTTGGCTTAATCATTACCATGACCTGTTTATCTGATTGTCATGCAGGTAACCATTAATAAGTGTTTGCCTCCCGATGACCTCTGAAAATGTGCATGCCGCCTTTGCCCCACAAATGTCAGCCCTATCAGACAAGTTGGCCTGATTTTTTTGTCTTTTTTTCTTTGAAAGTGGCTGCACTTTGGACTGTAATAATGCAACCGGGCTAGTGTGATAAAGCCCAATTTATAGATTTGATTCTCCTCAAATTGTATCTTTTGAAAACAGCTCGCTCATGGTTCATCCCAAGCACTGGGATTGCTGTTATGTTATTACTTGTATGACTTGAGAATTTGGGACAAAGTATGTATTAAGAAAGAAATAAAGAAATAAAGAAACAAAGAAAAAAAAAGGGAAGAAAGAAAAAGGACGAGGCAAAATTTAATCTGGCTGAGATTTCTATTGGCTTTGTGAAATCCTGCCACCTCCCAGTGACCAGCCATGTCGCCCATCTTGTGTTTAGCTGATGCAGAATGATAACTCACCAGTGTTCTTCCTCAGTGAGATGGGTAATATATAGCCGAGAGGTGTCCTGACATAGTTATAGCTGTTGGTGTCCTCGAAAAGACAAGGAGAGTCAATTACAATGGCAGAGCAGAACGCCTGTACGAATGTCAACTCCCCGCGTAGACGGCTGTGATAAATAACACCTGACCTCACACCAGGCGGTGGTTTCTCTGCAGGGCCAGAGACAAGCCTGCACAAGGAAATGTGAAATCATGGCAGAATGTGGGGCATTTCAGGAGAAAGGTGTAGGGCATAGCACAAGAGGACAGGGGACGTCTGAATGAGCAGCAAGACATGTCAAGAAACATAGTGCAATTGCACTACTGGTGTTTACTTTATGGCAATGCTGTGAAGATATGAAACTTCACTCGGGGGGTGTTGTGGCAGGCCCTGCTGTTATTCATACCTGCTTCTGACAAGAAAAACAAAGCTCCAACCCGTCCGGCTCATACTCTATTTGTCCGCATGAGACATAAAGCAGCAGGCTGGTCTGCCCGGAACTCCCATTGCGCTCTTCTGAGTGTAATCTTTGTTGACAGAAAGCAAGTGTGGGTATTAGGTCACTTTCTATGGCTTCCAGTAATGCACCACCACAGTGTTCTGAACCCAGCAGAGACAGCGTGCAGATTGTTGATGCTCTAAGTGCAGAGACCTCTGTGCATGGTCGTGAACAGACTGGATTATTGGGCCCCAGCAAAGCTGACAGTAGCAAGGCGAGGGTAAAGCAGCGCGATAGAGAGCGCAGCTGAATGTTCTCACCTTCCGTCTGCACGTGCGTGTACTTTGTGTATATGCATGCACACGAGGCGCGTGTGTGTAAGGGGCAGAGAGGGGCAAGTGGGGGAGTCCCAGGTCCCGTGGGAGATACGCTGGCTGAAAGACGGGAGGAATGAGCAACAGGCAGACAAGGGCACAGGCAGATGTGAGCAAAGATAAATAAGGAGATAAATCACTGAGTGTCTGGGCCCAAGGCATTTGCATTCCTGAAATGAAACTCCAAGGAGAAACACTGGTGCGCACTGAGCTTCAGTGACTTTAAATATATACAGTATGTTCATGTGATGTGTGTTCGTGTGTGGGAGAAAGAGCAAAGATATTTTAAAAATGTATCACATTACTTCATCAAATAATATCCTTTGTGCAACCCGAATGAAGTCAAACGACCGTTACCAAGGGACAACGATTCCTGGTGAGTTTCAGCTTTGATCAGACGTATTTAAATGAAATAATGAACTTGAGCAAATTGGAGGTAATTTTGATAACAAGTACTCCTTTGCTCTGCATGCTAAAACAAATGGTGGAAGGGGTCACCTACACATGGCTTATTTTAGGCAGGCTATGTTTGATCTATGGAGGGCCTGGGTTGTCTCAATGTCACAAAGAAGGACATTCCCCTTCTGGGATCACAGAGCTCCACATGTGATTTGTGTCCACAGAACAGACAGCTAAGACAAAAGTGTGCATTCAAATATATTTCCAAATCCTGGTCAGATTTTTACTGCCATTATCAGATGTTTTTAATAAGAATCAATGGTGAGTGAAAATCACCATTGCAATTATTGGATCGGATTTTTCTCCATGCTTTCCAGAAAAGATTATTATAATGTTATACAAAAACAATGAAAATATTGCATGTTTTTACAACTTATGTAATGCACTGTAAACATCATTTACTGAGTTTAGTTTGGAAAGAAGCTCTCGTTCTCCTTCTGAGTTAAAGGAATATAAAACATTGAAACAAAATCATTCACCCAGGTCATAACCAGCACTGGGACTTTCCCATGAACCGAACAGGCAGAGAACTGACAGCACCCATGGTGGGAGGCTCTGGGTGTGTGGGAGGGAGCATGAAGGAGGGACTGTCATCACTAATTCCTTGCCAGGCAGCCCAAGAAGTGTTGACTAACTAATGACCGTGTTTAACAAGTGAAGTGTATCATGCTTGAGGAAACACAGCTGGATATGGGTCCAGTGCATTGAGTGACTCAGAGAAAACAATTCATTGTCTTAAATGCTCTCCACCCACAGACAGTTTTCTCAAAGCGAGGACGATATGTTTTCATGAATGAAGAAACGAGGGAGTTAAACTCGTGAAGGGAACAGCTGGATTTTTTAAAGCAGTATGGTTGGCGGTTGGGTCTCAAAGGCATATCTCTGTGGTACTGTGGTGGGAGTGGAGGATAAAACGGTAGTCCAAGGCTCGTAAATGAGGGATAGAAGGATTAGGATGCGTGTGCAAAGAAAAGGAATCTAACTTATCTATAGGATGCACCAAAGGGATGAGATAATTTGTTTCAAACAACCAACAGCAGCTCATCCAGAAGAAAGATGTCATCTTTAATAACAGGTCAAACTGAGTTCAGAAGTGTTATGTGGAAACACTATGAATAACATCAATTAGTCTGGAGAAAATTAAATCACCTCTCTCTGCCACAAAACACATCAGAATTACATGGGATTTAAGCATATGTTATCAACTTGTCTGACAATTATTTTAACTCAAATTTGGCACCTGGCAGCTACACTAACATGTGTTGGGATGATGCACTGGAGCCAAGTTAATGTTTTATATTACAACTACGGCACTCCTGGCCAGACTGAAGCTCATGCTGTTTTGTATTTCTCTCAAGAGTGTGTTCATAACTCATTTCACATGCCAAGATTCTGTTTGCCTATAATGAGGCAGAAAAAAAAGAATTCAATTTTTACAGCAGCGCTTTAGTTGAACGGTAAACTAAGGTGTTTCCCTAAAATGGTCCTCTAATGAGCATTTCTTTTGCTCACAATCATTTATGACCGAGCTGTAGTTGCCTTTTGACCAAAAAAAACTGTCTCTATTTATGGCCTCTCTATTACCTTATTACCTACTCCATTTAGTATGCTTAGTCAGCAAAGCACATTTTACTTAATATATTTGTGGACACCACTAATTCAACCCTGTCTCCTAGAAAGTATATACTGCTAACTTAACACAAGATATATTTGTGAGGAATGTAACGCAAACTGAATTATGGTTTCAGCAGCGTGGCTCGATAAAGTGCAATGTCAGTTAGTCGTCTACCACTGTGGTCCAGATTGAAATATCTATGGGATGGCTTAATGTATGGACATTCATGGTCCCCAGAGGATGAATCCCAGTGACCTTTCCTCAAGTGCCCACATGAGGTTATGTGTGAAACGTCTCAACTTCTCTTAAATGGATTGTCACAAAATTTGCCTCACACATTCATGTTCCGTTCAGGATGAACACTCTTCATCTATCGTCATCATCAGGTCAAAATACCAGTTTATATCATGCTTTGGTTTAAAAAATACCACTGTCAAAACTAAAACGGTGAACACAGCAAACATCAGCATTATACTTGTGAGGATGTTAGCATGCCGATATTAGCATTTGGCACAAAGCAGCACTATGCACAAATACAGATGCTTAGGTAGCTAGTGAAAGACGAGACACAACGTGGTTACTGCAATCATGTGCGACCAAACCACAATATCTTTCAATAACTTTAATGAATGTGGTCTTTGCCTAAACCTGAGTTTACACAGTATTCAGATATAAACCTTGATCCCAAGGGTAAAAAAATTAATCCTGTACTATATACTTCTAACAACCACCCTCGCCTCCATCGACTTTTTTCTTTTTACAAAAACACAGCACCTCTTATACTGCACAGATAAGTATGTTTCCTAAAACATACTCAGGAAAACAAGTATATAAATGTAATTTCTGTGAGACGTTTTAGGTCCACCCCGGTCACTTCCCAAAGAGTTGTGTGACGTACAAGAATGAAACCAGGGAGCAGTTATGGAACCTTTAAAATGTATCTGGGAAAACAAATTAGGAGCATACAAACACAAGACAGGATGAACAAATCATGTATGAATTATAAAAATGTACAAAAACAGAAATTATTTAATATCAGATCGTAAAAGATTGAATCAACCACCCTTCTTCCCCGAGCCAACCAAACACACACAAACACACATAGACTCACTCACACACGACAACAACATTCTGAGAGGAAGCTGTCCTAAGCTACTTAAATCTGTGCTATTTGATAGTGTTTGTGAAACGTTTACTTGTGACCTGCGCTCTAAAACTCCTTAAGCCATCCACATGACAGAGGGAAGTGAAGGGCCTTTTAAGGCCCTAAGTATTGCCAGAGTCTTCCTTATATTACTGATGATATCTGTCCTGAGGAGTTTGCTGACAAGAGCCCAGGGATCAGAAATAGCCATAAAGCAGATGGGAAATTACATCTTATCCAACACATACTGAAATGGCCTGTCTGTTGATAGAAAAGGCTCACTATGGTGTCTTTAAGCAGGGATTTAGCCTTTGACCCGTCCTCCTCAAGCCCATGGACACTACTACATCACTACTCAGTTGCCATAGATAGCTTTACACTGCACTGCAACACATCATGCTGTAATATTAGTATGTCTGAGTGCTAAACAGGAGTCAGCAAAATCCTTAATCAAACCATCTAACAGGAGTACATAATGTGTTCTGGTACACACTTCAGCAAATGGATGGGTATTTTCAAACGAGAGTGATGAGACATGTTTGTACAAATTGTGCTATATGTGCTCACACAGCACAGAGTTTGATTGAATATTGGAGAGACAGAGTGAGAGCGCGAGACAACATTAATCCCTTAAGCCTTTCAATGATGGCCTCTGACCAGGCCATATGAGATCCACTACCCTCTACTAATCTGCTCCAAACAGTGATGAACTCAGAAAGTGGCTCTTGCATTTAACAAACTGTTGACAGCAGGATTATCCAGTTTGTGGCAATGCAAACGTCAGAAATCCCACCATAAGTGCATGTCTCTTGATGTAAACTTTTATTTTTTTCCCCCAACAAAACCTATGCCGATATACTTATCTTGCTATATTTATCATGACTCAGCTTGATTACTTAACCTCTGTAGGATAATTATGGAGAGATGTAAAGCCATTCGTATCAGATCTGTTGACATTGCAATGTTTTACAAGTTTTCTCTGTTGAGACTTCTCAGATTCTATGTAATAATTTGTCTATCAAGACAGAAATTTCTCATTTTGTACATAATTCTGCACACTCTTCATAAAGATCACATCCTTCTTCAGTTTTTCGAAAGAAATTTGCTTAATGTTAAAAATTCAAGGATAAGTCTGGGACATGTAATAGGGAGCACACTTGTAGAATCATTTCTATCACTGGGGTTAATCTGCAAATTAATTTCCCACTTTATTTCCTACTAACGTCTTTCTTAAAACTCTACAAACTTAACTCCACTTCAGAAAGAATCGGCACCATTAACCCTCTCACACACACTGATGCACAACTAAAAGTGCTATTTGTAGGTTTGAAGCGTGTCAGCACGCATTAACACATAACTCCACCATCCAATTCATTATCTGCAATACTGTCACCCTTCATCCGATAAAATCCTTGAGTTTTTGATTGACACTGAGCAGTGCTCACACTCTACTGATTAACATGCATGACGTACCAAAGTCAGCCCGTTGGTGTCAAATGAGGTTCTTGTTTTCGAAAAGAGACAGCTATTTTATGAGAGATCTCAGAAAATGTGTTTTGTTGCTTTCTAGGCCTTGAACCTTCAGATAGCAAGACACTACAGTGTAAGAGTAATTCATTCACATAATGGCAGTATTTGGAGGTTTTTCCAGTCTTTTGGACCACTTATTTCCCTGTTTCAGTGTAAAAAAAGGCGAATGACCATGCATGGCAAAAACAAAATTTCTTTGTTCATATTGCTTCGAGACAATGACCTTCTCTAGAAGTAGATATACTTCAAGCATACAGTTCGTCTGAGCCAAGGAACTGCATGCACTTCCATCCAGTGCATGCACCTGTCCTATTATTTTATTTCACACAGACAGCATCCTCTAGCAGAGATCTATGAGCTTGGTCTCTCATTTTTGCATGTATCTGGACACAAATATGTGCTCAGCCAATTAGTCCATTCAACCCCGACAGCAACAGTGACAACTTAAAGCAAATGATGGCTCAATACTGCTCAAAATGGTTCTATTCCTGCGACAGTTGACTCTCCATGGCAGTGACACGTTGTTGAGTATGAAGCTGTCCATGGAGCTTTACTGTACTGAAAACATGGCCAAGTGTGGCTGTAGCTGTCCCGAGCCACACCTTTCCTTGCATTGCACTCTGGATTAGATCTGAAGCTGCTCGTGTGGAGGATTCCATGCCTCTCGTGGCAAAGATTACTCCTTCTCCCTTCCTATGGCTCTTCTAGCCAGAGAGGGAAAAGTGACTGGACTGACAGTGGGAGTTCTTACTGTGTTTCATCCTGTTCCCATAATAAGCCCAACTAAAACTCATGGTTAGAGTCCCCCTTCCCAATTTTTGGGCTTGGAGAATGGAGTTGTTGATGACAGTGGCCTGTCCCAAAACAGTTTGCCAGCCATCAGGGACCAAATCTAGGCACAGTCGGTGAGCAGGAGGCATAATCCTGTTTTTACCCAGACTGGCAGCTTAAGGGAAAGTGGGGTCCACCATTTGGATACGCAGATGATGGAGCTGTCTTCCCAGCTGGCCTCTAATCTAACGGCGGGTGAGAGTACGCCATGTAGCCACGCTGCCACTCTCCATAACACGCAGTCATCCTGCCATACAGTGAGCGGACACGTTTTATGACAGCCTGCTAAATGTAATGTTAACACAGCTTTTATAATGTCTTCCTCTTTACTGGACTATCCCCTATTACTGTAAATATGGTGAAAAGTTAACTGAAGTTTAACTTTACACTAAACCATGTCACATTTGACTTGTTTATAATAGCAAATTCACAGAATTAGGCGATTCCACTGAAATTTCCGGGTTGATTTACATTTTTGTGATTTGGAAGGTCTGATTTAAAATGCAAGAGACAAAGTGAATGAGATTTAGCAGCAGGTTAAAGTAGGCTAAGGGTAAAAAGCATGAATTGCATATCTTGTGGTCACACTATGCACCGGAGGCCAATATATAAAAAACATTTAAAGATCCACAAGAGAGGAAGAGCAATGGAATTGTGATTTACCGTTTGTGAGTTTTGTAAAAGGGAAACATAAAGTATCAAAACACAAGTGAATTACTTAGACTGGATTTGAAGAGCTTTGATATTATGCTATACTGCACAGGGAGATTTACTAGCACACCCACACACACTTACACACACACACACACACAGACACACAATGCACACACTCCTCAGTGTTCTCTGGTTGGCTAGGAATCAGACTTTGGTGAAAGAAAAATCCCTCCAACTCCCATCTTGATAGAGTCCATTGAAAAGCAGACCCCACACCAAGACTAATAGCAATGGGAATCAGCTGAAAATATGTGACATAATCACATTAGTGTCTTAAAGAACACAAAGCGCATAGTCAACTTTGCTTGATCAAGGCACATCTGGAGGGGAACGGGACTTGAAACAGAGTCCTGCCTTTCCCCTACTGAAATGAAAACAAGCTGTTTCACTATGCTTCCAGGCCGAAGCAGAACAAGAACTTTGACACAGTAATGGATTGCTCCAGCAGCCGCACAGCTTAATGTGAAGATGCCAGAAAAAAAAAGGGAAAAGGGAAGATCTTGAAAGGTTTCAGAATAACGCCCACTGCTTTCCCAGTGCGTTTGAACTCTGACCTGAAAGACTGAACATTCAAAGCAACAATCTTTGCTCTTTCTACTTTGAAAGTGACTGTAAAGCACGGTGCAGTTGTCCCATCTGCGTTAACAGTGGTGTCCAATTGTACCAATGTTTGGGTCTTTGATCTGTATTAAATATGTCGTAAAAAAAAAAGAATAACATTAAAACTGGATTAAAAGTAAAGAAAAAGCTTGAAAGTAACAGAATACATTGAAAAAGAATACTTCATGGAAAATATTTTAATAGGATAATTATTTTCCTGATATTGTATACACCAAGTTGCCAAAGAGTTTCCAGCTGAGCACATATCGAGAGGTGACAGTCATTATAACGGCCTTGTGCTTTGGTCCAAGTGTTCTTTTAAAATATGAATGCCAGTTAATAATTTCCAGAGGTCCTTGTGCACACTTTTAATGCCTACTTTTTGTCTTCTCTCTATCCAAGGAACAAAGACTGGTTTCTGTTTCTGCTCTCAGCCTGCTGTGCGAGTAAGGGCCTGGCCAGCCCATTAACACCCACCTCAACATGTTCCATTCCAGCATTGGGAGCTAATTACAAACACTGGCTAGGCTTAAAAACCTCTTATAGACAGCAAAGAAAGAAAGAAAGAAAGAGCGAGAGTGAGGCGTTTGAGGGCGTTAGAAATAGAGAGAGAGAGAGAGACATTGAAAGAGAGAGTTGGATGGGGACTGAAGAGTGGGGAGGCCCCAAAGAGGCTAATGAATCCATAGGCAACTCCAGCACTCTGCTACTGCGTAAATAGTTGTTCACTATATGCACTGCTACTTAGGCAAAATGGGGCTTGAAAATGCTCGGCTTTTGTCGCTCAAGAAATTCCTCAAGAGCATGGCGCTAAAAGGTGTGGCTGTGTTTTATTCTCATTGTGCCTCTCTCTTTCTTCTCGCCTTTTCAAAACCTATTCCTGTGTAGTAAGGGGCTGGGTGGTCGAGCAGCAGTGGCCATAACCCCCAAAATAAAGCTGTTGGAACCTGTATTTTTTGTTAAATAGCGAGGAGAACTAGTGTTGTTGATACAATTTATCAAGAAATACAGATTTAAGGATTTGGAGAATTTGAACAGCTGGCATGTTGTTGAATGACAAAAAGTTACCTTGAAGAATGAAGCAAACTACTTTTTCATCTGATATATGCCATTTTCTAAAAGCTGAATTCAAAATGACCATGCATGCATTAAAAGAAGAAAGACGTGTTTCTTCCATAAGAAAGCTTTTTCCAAAACATAAATAAAAAAATAAAAAAGTTTGAATGAATTTCTCTGAGTACACAAATAAATTCATGGTGTCTGAATACAAAAGAACCTTTCAAGGGACTGTATCTTTTGTTTGTTATGACCTTTGTGTCGAAAAATGTATTCTAGGATCTAAAAACCTTAAAAGAGAAAGTAAAAATACCTCGTGAAGCCACTGCCCCTCTTACCTTTGTAGTTAAAACTACAAAAGATACTGCAGTCCCCTACTGCAGATCTCACCCCAGTAAATCTCAGCCAAAGACACATGACATGCATGCGGCTGACATTCGCTCCATGCTGTGGTTAGTGCAGTAGTTCCCACATGTAACTGTCTCTAATCAAGTCCCGTGCCTCAACGCCTGAGGCACAGAGATCAGACAGATCTCAAAGTGTGCCATCAACCACAAATTACAGCCCTTGATTTGAGGTTAACTGAGAGCCACTCCTCTAAGAATAACAGACAGTTGTAATACCTAGATTGGCAGAAACCTGTGGCAGAGCTTAGGAGTAAAACTTGGCAGCAAATTTGACATTGAGTCAGGTATTGTTACAGAGAGGCAGATGACCTGGTCCTTCCATTTGATATTGAGTATATCATTTAAATTTCAATTTCAATTTGTTTTTTTAAAATTAACTGTCAGGAGAGCCGAGAGTTGGGGGTCTTGGCCAAACACCTTGACTTTCTGATAGTCTGGTATATTTCCACATGCATGCGTAATCGAAATTCTTTTAGACTTTTTTGGAACACTAAAGCCCCGCACAGGTTACGTCTCCTGCCAAATCCCTACTAAAGAAACCCGTAAAAAATAAAGAGTGAAGACTGTTTTATTTCACCTCGCAAGGAAGGTTTTATCATGTGTACTTTTTGGCACGTAAATAAACAGAGTGCGCTTGAGTGGTAGCCTCATAAGAAGCAGCACAATGACATTTAGGGTGCCAGAGTTTCACTTTTTTATGTGAAGGCTTACTTTGCAGTCACCTTATTCAGCGCCTTTAGTTACCACATCATAAAGCTGAGGCAGATATTTTCCTCTGCTCCCGGCACCTCCTGCTCCTAAATCTACTTTTCAAGAATACTTGAACTCGTTTGTTGAGATGCGAGCCAAAGTAAAGCAAAAACATTTGTCATTAGTTGGCTCTGGCGGAGGGGTGCCCCAGATGTAGCCCTAGTGCTGGCTTAAACGCAGAGAGTGTGTGTGTGTGTGTGTGTGTGTGTGTGTGTGTGTGTGTGTGTGTGTGTGTGTGTGTGTGTGTGTGTATGCAAGTGTGCTAACCAGCCCAGCTTATGTGGCTCGTAGGCAAGCGGCCAAGAGAAAGCGGCCTCCTACTGTTTAATGACAATAAATTTACTGCCCTACTCGGTATTGCTCTTGTATTTTGTAAACAAGGTTAATGCTCCTTTTAATTGAGCACCTGGTGACGAAATATGACCTTGGTCATGGTGACATTTACCTGAACAACTCCATCCCACCATGGGTCAAGCTTTTTGGAGCTGAAATATGAAAAATAATCTAAATGCACAAGTGTTTGCTATTGCTTCTTCATCATATCCAGTTAATAGCCCTCGTATTTTCACTCTTGCGTGTGCACGTCTGCATCCAATTGTATTTACTCGGCAGCAACATATTTCACAAGCACTCAGTTTTTGTGTCATCTATATAAAACTCAGTAAACTTTTCTTTTGCTAAATGAAATCGAACTCACCCTCTCCTTCTTTAATAAAATATAAGAATTATGTATTTCTACTTCAATCTCACTTAAGGTGGCTCTTATTTTATAAGTAAAAACGTAAAACCCCTTATTATCATCTCAAAAGAGGGATTATGGCTAATTGATCATTGTAGCCAGATAATTGGGCCCAAGGACCTATCCACATGGAGAGAATAACCCTCCTAGTCTGATTCTGAAAAAGAGACAAAGCCAGGGGGTGGAGTAATGTGAGTTAAGGGATTCTCACCAGCTCTTGTGAGAGCTTGTTTCACATACACAGCTCAAAGTGGAGCTAATAACTTAACGCTAGTGTGTTTTCACTCTTGAGGGGTCTTTCTCCTTGGAACCTAGAACATTCTCCCAGATCCTTTGGTAAGGACTCTTGAGGGACTTTGTTGAGCTTGCCAAATTCTTTACTGAGACTTTCCCTCTCTTTATCTGCCTCTTTCTTGCTCTCTCTCTCTCTCTCTCACACACACACACACACAGAAAATACATAAATTACAGAATACTTTTTTAAAATCAGGCCAAAGTGATGTAGATACATGTATCATTAAAGCTTAATTTGTGCTCCTGTTTTTTGCGCTCTGCATTTCCAATTAAGGCAGAGGACAAAGCTAAATGTCTTTATTGATCAATACAACTTTTTGAGATAGTTATTTATTACAGTTAATATGATGACTGTAGATTCTCTAATTAAGAAAATACTCAATAACTGATGTTGTGATTATTACATAAAAATGTGTTTTTATTTTGATTGACGAGAGTCTCATAGCTGAGCCGTAACCTGAACTTCTGATTATAATGCTCATATTGTTGCTGAAACCAGTAATCTTCTACATGCACATTGCATTGTTGCACCTCCTAATATGTACATAGCTGGCCGACATATAAGCTTTTTTTGAAGAGTGGCCCACACAGCCTAAAACATTTCTTTGTATACCTGTAAAATCTAGAGTAGACAAATATATATATTTTTAATTATTTTCCAAATTTCATTCCCAGGAACCAAATATTCAGTAAGGTTTTCACCCAGAAAATTGCTCTTTAAGTCAGAAGCTAAGCTAGTGGAAGTAAGTGTAACACTGCTAATGGGGTCTCAATCCGTCGGCTGTGACCCTTACCCCGTCCCATCCTCTTTCAAGTCAGTCCATGACTGCCCTTGACTCCTCCTCTGGTGCTGCAGCTCGATGGGCTCTCTCTCAGTGTGACCCTGGGTTGACAGTTCTCTCCAAGCCTCGAACTTAAGCTGCCTTTTGCTAAGCCCGGTCTGACGACAGGGGCATCAAGTGATCACTGGTCTCGGTATGAGAGCACGCCCCCCAGTGGGAGGCTTGTTAGTGATCCTCCATTGCTCACAGGAAGAAATGCCCTTCCGTTTCCGCTGTCTAGAAACTGTACTCTGAGTCTGACCAGCTGCAGAGCTCAGGTGAAAAATGACACTTTCAACAGAAACTGATATCAAAGCTTTGGTCTCTCATGCCCCAGTGTAACCCCTTTTTAAAAAAACAACATTATTTGAGTAGATTAACTCGACACGCATGACTACACAAAATTTAAATCAAGCAAGTACTGGCTACAAACAAGGGATTTCATTCATTACCAATGTATTACAAAGGGGAAGAGCGTCACCACCGACTGCAAACAACATGTTATCCTCCCATCATCAGAAGCCTTTTGTCCAGATGGCAGATATAATATTGTTAAGAAATGATCTCTGTGATAACACACTGATGTTGAAACGGATAAAATAAGAAATACCCTCAAGAAGAATAGAAGCAAGTGAGATATTATTTGTAAAATAAAGTAATAGGTTTGATTTAAGATCATAATTATAGTAGTCTGCATACAACTACACGTTGCACCATTACACATATGTTGTCTTTTTGCTAATTTAACTCTAATTGTGGCTTCACAGCTGTGCTCATTATCAAGGCCACGTTCTAGATTAAATGGCGGGTCAGGATATACAAGTATGCATTCTCTAACTGGGCTACAGGGAAAGGTCACAATGAAACATATGGGGAATAATAGCTAAAGGAACATCACAAGCAGTATGTTGCCTTCTGTTAATATCACATAGCTTTCTATCTATGGTGAACTGTGTGGTGACCCCGGGACAAGAGCCAAATCATTCTAAAAAGGTCAAAGATTTACTTTGTCTAAATTTTCTCTAAATTTGACTCCAGGAAAAACAAACAGTTTACAATTGCCCTGTCTCAGCGCTTGAGGAAATGAAACATTGGCTACTATCAGTGGGGAGCTACCCTGGGGAATTGATGCAGCAATAAATTCAAAGCTCCAAAAAAAATAATGGTACAGTACTAAACTATAGAAAATGCTTAGGGGGCATATTGACAAATAATGTAAAGCCAGAGGATGGAGATGAAAGAAATTGAACCTTTAAAAAAGTGACCATTTGTTGTGGTGTTACATTAGTGTTGCATCTTATAGACAGACACTTAACCTGGATTTAATTTACTAAATGCTCACATTGTGTTAGCCAGTGATTTTCAAAGTTTGGGGATATTTACAGTGCATTGGAAAGTACTTTAAGCTCGATGGAAATCTCAAATTCTCATTTCACTGACCTCTCTGTTACATTTGAACACAATACTTCAGTTCTTTGCTGCATCTTATTTAAAACCAAAACTATTCTCCAGTTCCAAATGCTAAATCAGCTGACAGAGGTCAGTGAGCAACCACAGCGCCACTTCATTATATAAGAAAATAGAGAAATCTAATTTGAATGAATTTCCCTCTTAACCCAAACAAGAGCACACAGTTGGTGTAAAAACAGTTGATTAGATAAGCGCAACATCTCTTACTAGCAAGATAAAAGTGCTCAGCGCTGTATGGAGGGACCAGTGGTAGCAGTCAGCGGTTAAACCACAGTAGCAGAAAGGTTAATACACTCAGCACATGTTGCCTCTTACAACAGGTGGTGCAGCACGATCGGCGGCTCCCAGCATTCCAGCTTTTCCATGCTGGTGGCCCCTGGTATTCTGGGATTTACGCTGCCTCCCCTCCTTTCAACCACAGAGGCCTGACTGACAAGCTAATCGTTGGGCTGGGATCCCCTCAGCTATTGATTCCACTGCAACACAACACCTCCCAGTCAATGAAACTGCAATATAATGCTTGAGCTGCAAAGAAAAGGGGAGTATTAGCGTGTTGAGCAACTGGAAGAAATTTGCTGCTGCTGCCTCTGCTGCTTGCTGCTCGCTGCAGCTGCTGGTAGATAGAACCAGAGCGGCACAAATAAAGTAGGGAAAAATGTGTCTCAGGGGGTAGAAGCTTGAAGGGGTAGGTTATTAAAAGCCACAAAGTGGAACCCATGCTGGGCATAGAGAAATAGCCGCAGCATGGTAGAGGCACAATGAAAAAGAAGGGGGTCTGCTTTCTAAATTGTTCTAATCCTTTGAGTGTTTTATTTCATTCGGTTTTGTAGTTTAAAAACGCTGCCTTGGATCGTGCGCGCGTTTTGGTTCAACTACAAAACATCCAAGAGGGTTTATCGACTAACTATACATTTGTAAAGATAAAAAGGCACCATTTAAATTTTTGGTTTTTTAAATAGTTTTCTAAATTCTCCAATTAAAAAAAATAAGCATTCTTACAGATGTCCTCACAGATAACTGTAAAAAAAAAAAAAAAAAAAAAAAAAAAAAACAATCTGACATCAAATTTCAACAAGTTATTTGATCACTCCTTTACTTTAAGAAATCAATACCAAGCTACTCTAAATATTGATCTGTGAGGCACAATGGCTGCAACAGTAACCGCAATTAGTCGTATTACTGTTGGTTCCAATCATTTAGCCAAGCATCCAATTTCCATGCTGTGTGAACACTTAATTAAAACAAATGTGTTACAAATATATATTGGGGATCAGCAGCCTTCAAAAAGCCTCTGGTGGCTTGGCAAGTCAATGCAACAAGGAGGATAGCAAATCAATGTCGCTGGTCACTTATGCCACAGGGATTTAATCAAACTTGAATACTGACAATAATGCCCGGAGAGGACAGAGGAATTATGGCTAATAGCCTCTCTGGGAAAAAGACCAAATGTGCTGTTCATGTCCAGTAAGACTTAAAAACAACTGTCGACCATTCTTCACTGGAGATGAAATAAATAAAATGCTGAAACATAAAATACTCAAACATTAATGAGAGCTGGCAGGAATATTCCCATCAGTGTTTGATGGGTGGTCACGCTTCCAAGTGTATTCCCGAGTGTCCTTTTGAGTTTCAATATGAATAACAATGTATTAACTGTAGTGTCAGTGTGACCTCTTCTGATATTTGTGGCCTGTTTATATTTGGTCTTTAACATGTCAAGATAATTGAGCGGATCATTTTTGGATGCAGTCAGAAGGCCGTGTTACTTGTTTCCCAGCATGACATGCAAATGAATCACTGGTAGGGCAGGCAAAATATGTTGCTACTGTGCAGCATATGAGCAGAGGTCAGTGAAGTTCATGCACAAATATACACACATAAGTACAAACACGCAAACCGGATGACAAACCCTGCTTGTGGCAAAGCAACCTGATAAAGACTGAGAATAAAACTGCATTTTATTATCAACAGACGAGGTGAAAACAACTAAATCAATGTAGCAAATTCAATTTATGGACCCATGAAAAAAGGCCTACATGCCAATGATCAATCAGGGTCAAAAGGAATAACAGCTACCCTGATGACAATAAATCATCCTTATGGCAAGTATGACAAAGCAGCTATGGTTGGTGTTTAAAGGGAGAGAAAATAGTCATGGTTAAAAGCAAAGTAATGTTGACTGTTGTTAGGAGACAGAGTTAATCTGCGGTCTCTCAAAATTACACTTTTCGCATGGAATAATCCACCCCAAACTCCTCCAAACAAGCTTTTTATGATGTGGACTTTTGCTGAAATCACAACTCACACAACTGCGAGAGGTTCTTTCCCAGGAAATTATAAACATGCATCTTGTTAAATGTGAGCACACTATTAAAATGGGATTTTGATTTGTGTATTATGTATGCTGAATGCTCTCAGATAATGGACACTGAACTACATTTAAAAAAAATAATTAAAAAAATGACACTGCTAATTGCTAGTTGATACTGCTAGTTGCCTGTTCCGGTGGAGTCCCAGTGAGTCATATTAAGTTAATCATTAATAGTAGAAAAAATAAATATTCTTACAGTATTTATCATTTTCAAGACTCACAAGAAAAACTGGATACGGTTCCAAGTGAGCCTTGTTTAAGAACCTAACGCCTATAAATCTCAAAGCCGCTAGGTCACTTATTAACCAAAAGCAGAGCTCAAATGTGGGATGTCGGACTAAAAAGTTTAACAATAAAGTGATTGATAATTTTTCATTATTTTGGGAGTGTTTGGTGACTTTTGATAAACAATTTGTGATGACAAGTGCCCAACCTTGGCAAAGGTTTGACTCTCTCCAACGATGCCCTAATCATTTTGTCATGTTCAAGATAATGAAGGAATCGGTAGCAGATGGTTAGTGCACCATAAATAGCAAAGGTAATTAGAGAGCCTGTCAAAATAGAAATGTGCTGTTGGTTCAGGTAAGAAAAAAATGGCCCAAGTTTTCTCAAGGGTGTTACGGAGAATCCCTCAAAGAGCATAACAGATAATTAGATCATCTTTAGGGGTGTAATTACTGGTTAGTTACTGTTTTAAGAATGTTTCCCAATACCAGATGGGTTATCGGAGCGAACTCCAGATGTGGGAGTGTTATCGCACTGTTCAACAGTTAGAAGATTAAATAAATTGCATGTGTTTTCTGCAGTAAAAGTGAGAGGGGTACTTTGAAAAAGAAATGCTAAGAGCAGCACTATGACTGTACATGCTGGGTGGATGCTGAACATTTGTTCTAGTATAAAGACAACATGATAATAATGCTTTGTTTACATATGTGAGTGTCTATGGAGCACTTCCTCTGTGAACCCGAATAGACAGTGACATGGTTTTGCTGAGATACATTCCATATGTTGTATTACAGCTACAGCTAATGACCTTATAACTCAAGTTTGTGGACATTTTAAAATGGGCCGGTCTGTGATTTATCTCGGGTTAATGCACTTTAAACTTAACAAACATACATTAATAGAATACATGTACTTAAAGTCCACTGTGTGCACGGTCAAGTTTAATCCCCGTTTTAAGGTTTTAACATTGCATAAAGTAAATAAACATATACGGGGTGCTGAATGATTCATCGTTTAAATGTGATGGCAGCTGTTTCAGTTTCTACTCTTCCTTTTTTTGAATTGTTTTAATTGGACATTAGAATCTAGGTTACCATTTTTCAGGTCATTCTCAGGGAGACATGGGCCAAAATATCTTGGAGTAAAAGAGGGCCAAACTGTTTTGTGAATATTCCCTGTCCCTTAACAATGAGCCTGTGCT
The DNA here is from genome assembly GCF_027596085.1 of Anoplopoma fimbria. Taxonomy (NCBI): domain Eukaryota; kingdom Metazoa; phylum Chordata; class Actinopteri; order Perciformes; family Anoplopomatidae; genus Anoplopoma; species Anoplopoma fimbria. The sequence goes on along the minus strand of NC_072467.1, from coordinate 2,836,120 downwards.
CTGCATAAACAGCACTGCTCCGACAACATTTTTCAGTCCTCAGCCATTTCTAGGGCAAGCTCAGACCCCTGGGAGTGTACAGAAATATCCAAGTTATCAGAGTGGCTGTATTCTTCTTCCTTTTTTCTAAAGCTCACCTTTGTTGTTTCCAAGGGCCACAAGTCAACTGGAGATGTTCGACATCTGAAAACAAGAGGTTATGAAATCCCTCTTATTGCAGGGTTTTGGGAATTGACGACACTTTCCATCTTTTGTTTTTTAACAAAGTATTTTATTGGTAGGTCAAGGCGAATAATAAAACATTTCTTAACAACACTACACTGTAAATCTTAGTGATTGAATCAGAGTTTAAGAATAGTGTAAAATAATAGCACACATCATGTAATAGGAGCTTGAACACCATTTACCCAAAGTTTAAATCTACCTTAAAATCGAATTAAAGTTCCACATTCACACAATACCATTAATATAATCTGACATGAAAACTTGAGGTGTGATTTCCGGGGGTTTTGACACATAATCTGGGTCTGAAACTTTCAACTGCTCTGCTGAAATTGTGCATGGTAACTTTTAGAATGAGATGAACAAGCATCACTGGGTTCTCCCTGGGTTTGACTAGATTTAAGGGTCCATAAAAAAACTAAAATTAGTTTTGCCTGTGTTGGTTTTGTCATCTAATGCCACATGTTCAGGAGATCTCCAGTAAAAGGCAAGAATAGCAGTGCGTTTTCTGAACACTGCTGACTGATGGCCTTGAAGATAAAGTCATGTTTAAAACAAATTAAGTTTTCTGGTCAGTTTGGTGAGTGAAAAGGCAATAAATCCTGGAGCCGGTTGCCCCTAGGGAAGACCGCAGCCAATGTTCTAGCATTTTTAAGACTCATACCTGACTAAATAAGTCCTAAATCTTTGATCTTTTTCTTAGTTAACCACTTTAGTTTTTATTCAGTTCCGTCCTTATTTATACTGATGATTCAGCTAGGTTGTCTTAAGTCCATCCAAGTGTTAAAAGTGCCAGAACAGTCACGTAACATTGTCTATGAATTTAATTTCCAGAACCAAAGTTACCTTTTATACTGTAACTCTTATGGATAAAAAAAAAAACTGGTTGTTCTTTTATAAAACAAAGAGAGTTAAAGCCAGCGAGGAGATAATGTTTTTAAATCTTTTGTAGGGACAGGACTTCATAATTTCTTTACAAAGCCTTTGACAGTTTGTTAAATAGGGCAGCAGTGATGCTTCATATCAGCTGTATCTACAATGTCACTTATCATCAGGCAGCTGTAAGAGTGCCTTTAGTTTAAAAGAGCCATTTCAAAAGGGATCAGTTGATTTCTCATGAACAGTATTGACTGAAAGCTTATAAAAGTTGTTCTCCTTTAACCTTTTTCGAAACACTGATTTTCTTTATTTGTGTTTTCTATTAAAAGAAAAAGTTCTATATTGTGCCAAAAAGCAAAGATTACAGTCCTGCAGCGTATAACTTTGAACATTTGAAATGTCAGGCATAGCACAGCAAATTACTAATTTCCTGTCTGTGTGTACGGCAGCAGGAAGTCAGAGATACATCCTCCCCTCTGGCTGAAGGGAAGGAAACAGTGTGAATGGAGAGGGGATGTCACTGACCTCTCTGAAGAGAGTCAAGGCTTGACCTTGAAGCCTAGCTGACTAAACAGAGGACTTAAATCACTCTGGGCTGAACATGGATATCACCAGAACAGTCTCCTTATGATCTGATACTGTGTGTTTAAAATGATTTCTTCATTGAAAAAAAAATACTTGAATACAGATTACTAAAATATGGTTTGCAATGAGTGAGAGCATGACTGTTACAGAAGGAGCTACATTTTAAATGTTGACAACTGAAGAACAACCAGGATTGCTTGAAGTTGAACGCAGCCATAGTAGGCTATTAAAGGAGAAACAACGACAGTTAAGTAGGTCTACTTTAGGGTGCTCCTCCAGTTGAATAGACATACTGTCTTAATGTCAGCGCTCATCCAACAAAACCAAACATGCTACATGCGTTGGATCATAAAGGTAAGAAGCAACTTCCTGGATTTATGAGCCTACAACATGGGATGAAACCATTTGGTTTTTATTATTCCATTTACTCTTAGGCGGACCACAAAGTGGTTCTGAGAGCCTGTTTTATGTATTCAGCTGCCTTCCCCTCAACAAGCATGTGGAGCCGCTTAAATAAACCATCAACCAGAGCACAGCTGCAACAACAACCGATCGATCGGAGGCAGGTTACCGTCTGAACACTGCGCCGCCAGCACGCTGGCTTCAGCAGGTGGGGTGGGAGTTGTAATTTGCTGCTGAAGGGCTTTTGTGCCTGCCTGACTTCAGAAAAACTGTAACTTGTGCCTCCCTTGATAGATAGCCATGAAGGCTGATAGAATGTGTGTGTTTGGGTGAGATTCGCCGCTGTATAAACAATCGACTCCCTACCTTCCACAACATCTGGGAACTCTCAAGTATTGAGGCAGAAACAAATAACCAGGGACTTGTTAGTTTCTGATTAGATTTTAAACAACTCATCATGGCTCATGGAGTTCCCCCTCACCGCACAGCGTGTCCAGTCACACAGGAATACACGAGGAAAAAAGAAAATGTCAAGAATCAAACCAAATGAACATAGAGGGCTCATCAGTATGTTCTTTCATTTAATATCATAAATGACTTGCTTATGGGTTTTTTTATGTGAGCAGTCAACAAATTTTCAGACGGTTTTAAAGAAAGCCTTTTTCCAGTTATGAATAAATGGTTTCAACCGCTCTTAAGACGGGGCCTCACTGGCTTGACAAGGATGGAAATCTCTCAGTGGTATTTAATTCCCCGTTTTCTGTGTTCTCACTCTTCTTAATCTCCCCGTTCAAACAAACAAGCAGCATCAGATTCTTCTCTTCTCCCCGGTCAACTCAGTCGTGTTTGCCAGCTCTTCTTGAATGAAGACTGTCCACATTATCAGTAATCCTCTTGTGTGTCTAAGTCTAACGTCTGGATAAGCATTGTGAGTAAAGTCTGGACTTTTCTTTGGCTTACAAAAAATAATAAAGGAATTCTTTTTTTTTTTTCATGACAGAATTCCACTGCCAGCATGAACTGCATAAAGTTCATCAGACTTTGTAGAAGATCCAAAAAATCCATCCGTAACAACTACAAAAGAAAAAGCGCTTATGATGCTTCAATACATACAAAAATTGTAACGAATTCTAAAAGTGTACAGATGGAGCCAGAATTAAATCATCATGCTTTCACAATTTTTATTGGCACAGCTGTACAACCTATCTACCCAGTTTCTACAACAAGCTGCCATGTAAAACTAACTATATCTACCTCTCACACCTTTGTCGTGTTCTTACTGTGTATCTGCTGTCTGTCCATGTGTTTGACTTACGTCTACACGTTCCCTCTCACTCTCTCTCTCACACACATAAGATCACACAATCGCGTCGGCTGCAGCTGAACTTTTGCACTGCAGCATGGTGCAGGTTCTGCCCCTGCAAATCCGGTCGCCAGACAATCTAAGCCAATTACAGTATGAGGGCAAATGGTTAACCTCTATAATATACATTTCCCAGCCTCTTTCTCTGAGCTTGCTTGTCATCCCCGGAGAAGAGTTATGCACCAGGGCCCAGTGTCCCAGGCGACCCAGTTTGAATTGGCTCAATTCATTAAGCCAGGACCCGTGCACAAGCCCGAGTTCACACGGCGAAGACACTTGCAGCAAACAGCTGCTGCACATTCCTGATGGGAGGGCCAGGCAGATGTCCAAGGAAAATCAAAGGGAGAGACAGGGGAAAGTTTATGAGCCAGCGTTTGCCAACCTCAATGAGGAGCTCTCCATCCCCTCCTCAAAGACAGGGTGCAGCTGGCGGAACTCTTGGCCCTGTCCTGTTTGGGGCTCCCCTGGTTCTCCCTCTCCCACTCGAAACACTGCAACAACTCAACATGCTGACAATATCAGTTGCCTCCTCAGTGCTCTCTGTTTGAACCTCAACCACTTTGGCACAGGCAGAGGTGGTCTGGCTGAAGGGTTGGAGTGTAATCATTACATTTTATTCGTTTGACATTGTTACACTGAAACAATTCTTTGTTCCACATTAAATGTAGAAAATAAAAAAGGTAAGAACGTGCAGCCTTTAGAGAACAGGATCGAGAAACTACTTCCTGTAAACATTTTGTTCACTTTCTGCTTAGAGTTTGAAAACATGTAATCTGGATTTTTTTTTTAATTCATTTTTCAAGGTTGGGACGGCGCTGGATTTTCAAGGTGCAATCGGCACGTTTTTTGACTGAGCGACTGGTAAGAGATTGCATTTTTGAAAGGAAATTAACACTTTGTATTTCTCTAATGATCATAATTGGAAACACATGCCCGTTTTACTTCTGCATTTACAAAACTTACTAATGTAAACAAATCCTTAGGTGTCTGCTTATCATTTTAAAACATGTACTTTGGGCTATTTATTACATTATTAAAGAGCTTATGCCTTTGATAGGAAATTACTATAGTGTGTTTTTTAAATGATCATAATTGGAAACTTGTGCCAGTTTTATTGCTGCATTTACAGAATTCACTAATGCAGACAAACCTTTAAGAGAATCAGAAAAAATAATGACTGTCATCTCAACTATTCTCAGGTGACAGTAGGTTCCAGCACTCTTGTTTCTCTCATGTATCACGAATCGCGGCTTTAAAGACAACTCTCAAATACCACAGTGCCTCCAGCACGGCGCAGTCCTCATTCATCACTTTCCAAACAAGGACAGGAGCATGGTCATGCTTATACTTCAGCTCTCTGTGATACTTTTTTTCTTTGTCCTGCATGCCACCTCCTCACCAACTACTGTCTCAGATATATCCCTCTCCACCACCCCCCGCTCATCTCCACCCCCTGCTCCACTGCACACAAACACAGCGTGACGCCTGTCGTAATCACCGTTGGACACAATTTCAGGCACAATTTGAAGACTATTTATTATCCTTGGTCAATAAAAAAACCGGAGACAAGCATTTTGTGGATGTTCATTTGAAACCTATTGACAGGTTTATAAATGGATCACTGAGGCGGTAATTACTGTAAATGTGTAGTCTATGTGATATTCCATTTTAATTAATTTGGTTCATTCTGAATGAACACATTTTAAATTCTTAACATTCTCATGATTTGTCACTTCAATACAATTTGAATTCTTAATACAATGTTGACTTTTCATGTCAGACAGTGAAATATATGCTTGCTTTCCTTTTAACAGTATAACCTAGAGAAATGTACCTCACACCGATAATTTATCTGTAATGTTAAATTGAGTCCAACATATTACCAGCATTTAATCTACAGTGGTGAGGAAGCTCCTGCCTGGTTACCAAATTGAAAATGAAGCCTGAGAGAGTTCCCCTGGGAAAAACAGTGATAAAACTACCGGTAAATGGTGCTGTATCCATTCGTGGCCTCTTCAGATTAGGTGGATGGGACATACTCCCCTCCAGGGGAAAGTTCCTCAGCAGGGCTCCAGGTAACACAAACCTCTTAATCACACATGACCTGGCAGCTAACAGAGAGTTAAGCAGCAGCATGGGGCCTCCCTTAGTGTTCCCTCCCTTCCTACAACATCATTAGCCGAAGCACATGGCCCGCCTGCATCCATCCCAGTGTTTACAAACACCAACACTGTGGAAGCTGTGGCTTATTTTAGAAATGTGTTTACGTTGAATCGGAAAAGCCTCGCAATCCATACTAAACTAGGAAAATCAAGTAAATTCCTTATTAAGCCAAGACTTTGGTGTAAACATTTGTAATCTGTCATGCCAAATGTGTAAAGCTGCCACTGCACCGTGCCAGTATGAGTCAGTTTTGACAAAATCCAAGTATTGTTTTTCGGCAGCAAATAAAAATCTTTATAAACACATAATGTGGAGCTTTTGCTGCTGACAAATATGGTGTTTGTACAGGCCTGTATGGCGTGGATCTACCCTTCAACATAGTTTTAGTGCTACACACACAAGCTCATTTATCAAAGAGAACTTTTAAGAAGAAAAACATCCTGAACAGTGGTTGAAGGTTTATATGTCATCCGCCATTACAGTGACCCAGAGTGGTGTTCCAGTTAAAGGAACAGTCTGTGTGCCCTTGTAGAAAGCTGACAGCGGGTCTTCAATGTTTTGGAAGAAGAGTCTATAAATACAACATAAGTTACGGCGATCTGTGACCGTTAGCCTTGCTGTGTACTTTGCTGAAGGCATCATGACAATCAGCTGGGTATGATCACAACCTTCAGTGAAATACTCCTAAAACTCAACATTATTATTTTGTTGTAAATTTTTTGTGCTTGATTATTTAATGGATGAAGAGTCTTTGTGGCAGGAAGGTAAACAATTGTAAAAGTGTTCTTTTAATGATATCTTTCTCTTTATAATCATGAATTTAAAGTTTAATGAGTTTTTTGAGAGGTGACAAACAAATATAAACTTAAAACAGTCAATCATGTCCAGCTTAGCATGGGTGCATGACACTTCAGTTAAATACAAAATTAAATACAAAATAAAACAATCAGCTTGGAAAGATCAAGACAATGAACAATAATTGGTATTCTCTAATAGGCTATGCTGAATGAAATACATCCAAACTGTGTATTTAAAGCTGTTTCAATTAATGAATTTTAATTATTTTTATTTTACTGACCTGTTTTGTGTCTCATCTGGCTTGTCTGTAGATTTATTTTGGGAAAAAATGCCTAATGAACATAAACAACAAAGTAGTACTAAAGGTGGTGCTATTTATTATTTACTACTGTTCACCAACCTGTGTTGAAAGATCATGAGCAAGCATCAAATTAACATATATTATTATTACGTATTATGATGACTGATACATTTTCAAGGTGATAATGTTTGAAATCAATTCCTTCAACACTTGAAGTTAACAAAATCTAATTTGAACATTTTAAAGTGCATGGCTCTGGCAACAACTTTTGCGAGGGGCAAAGGCTAAAGGAGGTCTTTAAGACCTGGGGCAGTCGGTCCACATGCTGGAATGCAGAGGGAGGCTTGTAAATTAGAGGCCTAATGAAAACTCTCTGGTGTCCAACTGAAGCAATCATCTGGTTAGAATCAACCAGTTATTCCACTAATTTCCCCCACCGCTCTCTGTGAGCCCTCAATGCCTAATTTAGAAGAAAAAAAAAATGCATGCTCCATTTTACACACCTGCAGTTTGAACTGAGGTCTGTGATCCCTTCAGCAACCTTTTTTCTTCACTTATTTTTAAATGCCGGTTAAAAACAATAAATCAAAGTGAAGAAATCCCATATATCTACAAATACATCTGAACTGACCAATCATTTGTAAATAACTAATTACGTCCTAAAATCCTGGCAGCAACAGCATCTTTTACTAATTTGTTTGATTTCTAAAGTTTACAACAAATGGTTTACCCTAAAAAAGTTTCTCTAAACACTAAAACACATCTACAACTAATGTATATGTTCTGCATACATAGTCAAATAGTCCCACTGCAGCCCCTTGCCAAGGCACTTAATCTATGATATAATACATCTCTAATTTAATGTTTTAAACGATGCAATGGGTCGTAGGATAAATTGTTGCCTAAAACTAGGTGTGTAACATCCCGTTTAAGACGTGGTCACTACCTTCCTTGGAGTTATTCAACCTTTCACCCACTGGGCCTCCCAAATCTGACCTTTAACCAGATGCCTTTTGCTTAAAATCTCCCTGCCAGTTTCAACCTCTGGAATCTGCAACACATTTTAAGAGGAGAAGAGAACAAAGGCAGTAGATTAGAGGCCGGCCTGGTTATTAGTTTGCTGATACAGTTTTACAAGGGTCAAATGCAATGATAGGGAAAACAAGGTGAGGAGGATACAGTGTCTCAGGAGCTAGAAACAAAGGCTTCTATTAGAGCTGCAGAAAATGTTGTCATGATAATTAACTTTTCTTTCCAAAAAGAAAAGAAGGAAAACATACATATAGTTTGCAGCTGACAATCATATAAATGTAAAATATATATATATATATATTTTAAATACTTTAAGTATGTACATCTGCAAGTCACATTTTTTAATCATACAAGCAGTGGTATTTACTGCACGGTGATGTTGTTGCATGCATGCGTATTTGTCTCCGTTTTCAGTATCTACATGTTGACTGACTATTAAATGATCAATGTCTCCTGTTTTCATCTCTTGTCTTTGCTTGCTTTAAATGCCGTTTGCTCCCCCTCATCCCACATTATCTCAGTTAGAAAGTGTGTTTTTACCAGGGAGGGAGGCAGTGAGTGGAGGTGCTGATGTATTGAGCAAAGTTGCTTGTCTTTGCTGAAAGCTTTTGTTTCCTGGGGCTCTCTATTCATCACAAAGCCTTTGGTGGGAAGAGACATAAAGACAGGCTCTGACCCTGGTGTGAGCCCTTTGACCTCTGTGAACCCAAGGGGACAGATTTTCAGCAACTGTGCAATCACTATTAGTTGTCCGCAGGGTCTGTAGTGGAAGATGGCTGGAGCCAGACAAAATGAATGGAGGGACATGGTGGGAAAATCTGGTAATTTATAGAAGTTGAGAGTCTATTTCAAAAGAGGTGATGGTGGATCAGCTGACATGTGGGGTCAAAGGTGATGTTTGGGCACGATTTCCTGCCTGTGTTACTGTAACATCTGTGTGTTAAGAGACGTCTGGGACTAAAGCATTTTGACCCTCAGGGGCATGATCGTGAAAAAAAAAAAAAAAAAAAAAAAAAAAAGTAAACGTTACAGTTAGGATTGCTGATGTCAATGACCACATTTGACACAAAGCCCTCTGGAGCTACTATCAACATGCTGACATCCTTACACCATTTTTACCACAAATCATTACAATGCTTTTTAAACATTATAATGCTTAATATAGAATTGAATCAATGTAAACAATTTAATAACTTTTCATCACAACTTTCAACATTGCACTTCATTACATTGACTTTTAAAGACAAAAGATTCTCCGACAAAAAGGCTCCGGTCATGGCTCTCCTGTGAGACCAGCTGTGATAGAGTGGATCGTTTTGGCTCTTGCACTGTCATCTACAAGTGTCCAAGTAAAGAAATACTGGTAGTCCCCAGCCCCGGGCTAGCCATTAAGTAAATTGGCCTCTCTAGACCTATAGCTGTGTCACTGTCCGTGACGAGCTGCCACCTATTTGACCCACGGATAGGAGTCCAGTGCTGACCAGCAGCTGCTCTGTGGGCTTGTCTTCCCAAGCCTGGGAAGTGGTTCCTAATTAGCCTCCCACACCCATAAATGTGTCCAGTAGGTCAGTCACTCCACGCTCATTGATCGCACCGATGTGTGCCGCGCTGAGGGTTGACTTAAGCTCCTTCATCAAAACGAATGAGAGGCAGTAGGTGACACATGCAGTCTGCATCTGTCAAGTAGACCCTTGGAGGTAAACATCTCAATCGAGCAAATAGCAGATTTTTATAGATTTACAATACCCCCCCTCCCAAAAAAAAACAATGGTGTTGTTTAATTTAACATGTAATCTTTGATTGTAGAGGTGAAACAGGATGAACATAGAATATTCTCACTCTTTTGATTTATTTCTTATGTCCTATTACAGACATCATGACCGGGTCAATACTTAAGCAGTAACAACCGCTGGTTATGACGGTAATGATAAATGGATGGAGCTACACTCTGCCCGAGCACAAGATCATCTCTGGCATGTCGGACACAAGGTTCTCTTTTATTGAAGTCGAAAGAAACAAGTCTTTAGGGCCTGCCCTCCACAATCACTCCTCCAGATATTTTTCTCGTCCTCTTCTACCCTCCAAGAGTTGTTTTTCTTTCATTTAGCTGGCCTCCGCCAATAAAAATGCAAGCCAATTTTCCAGCGCATTAACCCAAGAGATCTTTAATACACAAGAGTTTTGGTGCAAAGGGGATGGAGAGGCCTCATGGAAAGATGGATGGGCCTGCCGACTAAGAGTGGGCAGTTTTCCCACTGCCCTGGTCTCAGCCTGGGACAAAGGCCTCATTGAGTGTGATGCTTGACATCAGCATCATAAACTAGTCATTGCTACAAAGACTCTGACACTTTAAAGTACCAGCTACTGCCGCTTTCTTTTCTCTCTGTGTTACAGCATTGCTTAAGCTAATCACGTCACTGGCAGTTGTTCCTTTTGTTCTGCAGATGCAAATACAACAAGCTTTAATGTAAAATAATGTCAAGTGGAATCATTTATGAGAGTTTCCATTTCACTTGTGTTTCCTTGCAGACTTCTACATAATAAGACAATGTGCAAGAATCCAGTATATCATGATTTTGGTGACACCTTTGGCAGGTAAGTAGTCATTGCTATGGTTTTGTGCCTGCACTGGAGTGTACAATGATAATGATGCTTCATGTTACAACGGGAGGCCTCATTCATAAGAATTCATACTTTTTTTTTTTCTATCACTTAATCTGCAAGTGCTTTACTTCCTGACAGACACAGGATGTTTGTGAGGAAAGCATCCTTTGTGAACAAGTTCAATTATATAACATCAACTAGCAATGTATACACGATCTGTAACAAAGAAGTAGCTGTTATTGGCTTGAGGAAATATGATGTTATTGTATCATTTACATGAGTCAGATCAAAGCATATCAACTTTTATTTACTGCATTTAAGTAAAATGTGTAGCTGATCTACAACAGTTATCAACATCATTTTCTTGCAGAATATGGGAGTATATTACTATTCCTAATATTCTTGTAATTTAGACCACATTTAACAATTCCAGTACAATTCCATAATCATTTTAACAAAAAGATTATGCGACAACAACAACAACAACAAAAACCCTGCTCAATAACCTTAAAGTCACGGCACCAATAAGCCAAGGAGGTATGAGTATGCTCGTGTCAAAGGAAGGATGATCCTCAAACATGATGTCAGCTCGAAGCCAGTTTCAGATTCTCAATGTCATGGAAAAAGGCACGGGTGCACTTTAATAGATTAAACACCGAGAGCCAGACAACTGTGCTGCCAAAGAGGTGCTGATGGATGCAGTCACATTTAATATGAATTCATGCAGGATTGCAACAAAAAGCAAAGGGCCGCACTGCATGAAACATAAACAGTGTTGAGAATATATTTCAACATCTTTAGCCTGAGAAATAAGGAAATAGGAAAGCTGCTGCTTAAAACATTTGTAGACAATGGAAGAAAATATAAAAGAAGGAAATATTACTTTATGGCATAGCATTCTATGGAGGGTCTTGTTTTTTTTTTATATTAAGCATTTAAGAATAAAGTGATACGTTTATTTATTTTTCACATTAAAGATGAAGGCAGAAAAAAACATCACCCCTTATGCTTGCCTATATTTATAAGTTACATTGTCATTTCTATGTCTATTTTACCCTTCTACATTTATCTAAATTTCCTTCATTGATCAAGTCTTAATAATGTCTGACTTGAAGCAATAATTGCTCTTAAGGGCCTGAGCTGCAGTACATTAGAGGACACAGCATCTTAATAGAGAGGAGTGTGTGAGGACGACAGAAACAGTGTTTTTATGTGTTTGTATCTGTGTGTGAGAGAGACTGAGTAAAGGGGGGGGGTGTTGAAGGGTGAAGCTCAGACTGAACTCATATACAGGGAAACAGCTGCTTCACATTGCTAACCCCTGGAACAATGTGAAGATAGTATGTTTAGACAGGTTTGGGCAAGGATGGGGGTCAGCACTGCTTTAGGGGAGATGTCAGTCCTAGCTGTCAGCCACTGGAAACACAGGGAAAATACATTAGTTCTCGCTGGCATTACTGCAGTTCCATTCTAATCCTGCAGGGGAATGTTCGATAAATTTGAAGAAGAAATACATTTTTTCCTCCACTGGCTATTATAGCGATGCAATTCACACTAAAGTAGAAAACTATGCTTCATAGATGTTATTCTGCATGGATACAGAGCGATCCAAGTTGGTCTGAACACGGGCCTTTAAGAAGGCAAAGACCTCAAAGAAGTTCGACACTATTCATCGTCGTGACTGACAACCTCGCAGCTGCCCTGTCGATCTATAGGGCGAAGTACTCCACTGTGTTTTTGTCACCTATTTACTCAGGCATGTGTAATTGATCCTTAGTGTGTTTGGAAAAAAAAAAGGAAAAAAGAATACTTCAAGGTCTGGAGATTATCACCCCTGCCAGCTGGCTCACATGTGCCTTTGAGTCTATATTTAAATACAGTAAAATGATGAAGAATGGAGAAGACAAGGAAACCATTACACATTGGCAAGCAGCAGCTTAAACATACTGTTCTGAGGGGGTCAGTTCAATGCATTATCTATGGAACAGTGTTCTGTCTCCATCCTGTTGTGATTTATGTATGTTGTTCTAACCTGTAAATTAATACTATTTGTGTTGATCATCTTCTGGAACATGAAACATTAAAGTTTCACCTTGCTTATCTATCTATTTTAATATAATAATATTTTTGAAATGTTGTGATAAACTGATAAAGTGACATAATCTCCTGAGAGGATTTGCACCTCCGCTCTAAATCAACATCCACGCTGCCTTGTCTTTTGAATGACTGTTGCATTATTCTGTTAATAGTTATCTGTCCTCAAGTCCTTGACCTCTTCCAATTGTAAACACGTTTTTTTTACACCACTCTCAGCACGCTTTGACCAAAGGGAGTTTTGTCGACAGTGGGGCCCGAGGATAAGCAAGCGGGGGCTGAACCTGTTCCGGCCTGCACTGCCCTCTGCAGCACCTCTGATCCACACTCAGTCAAATTTCTCCGAGCGCTGCTGGATCACACGGGTTAATCTCTCCTGACCCCCGACTCCTCAAAAGCACAAGCCTGGCTCTTTTGGACTCGGTCCCGGTGTGAGTGCTTTGCAGTGCCATGGAAGTAGACCCCGCTCACGTCCCCTAGTTCACTGGCACCAGTTGTGCAGACTTCGGAGCAGTGAAGATAAGGTACAAGAATGTCAGGAAGCCTGACACCAATGAGCAGTATGGTAAACAAACAGTTGCAGACGTCTGCCCGCATCCCCTGCCCCTTAACGACCCTCAATTCCACCCTTTTAAATGTCAAGCTGTAAAATATGGTTCTTCAGTGGGACTGTTAGTTAAACAAATCACGCTGCATTAACTAAACTGTCAAACATTTGAGCGTCAATTTTTTTTGTTATTACTGAATCATGCCTGATTTTAAGTTGTGTCAAAAAGCAAAGTTTAATAACACAAATAAGACTTAATATAGCTGAGACATAATACAATCACTGCATAACATTTACTAGGTTTTACAGACAATATTATGTATATTATAATAATATGTTCTGATTTTTTGTATGAGATTAATTGAGATGTTTCTATGTTTTAATTGTAACAACTTGCCTCCTGATGCTGCCTTTTTGGCCAAGTCGTTATTGTAAATGAGAATTGGTTCTCAATTGACTTATCTGGTTAAATAAAGCTAAAAAAAAATATTAAAGAAATTAATAAATAAATGCAACAGTTGAATCAGTTTTTGTCTTTTAGTGTCATTTAAAAAAACACCTACAACTAATGTATATGTTCTGCATACATAGTCAAATAGTCCCACTGCAGCCCCTTGCCAAGGCACTTAAATGCATATCAAACAATATTGTGTCTGGTATTTCCACAGAGGTTGCAGGTAGCGCGGAGAGGGAACACAATACAATTATATATGCGTGGAGGGTAAAAGGAACAGAGCAGGATTTCTATTGGGGGACTAACGTTCTGATATCCTTCCAGAGTACTGTGATCCCTCTGGCGTAGTGAAGCAAAAAGCCAATCATTATTAACCACATAAAAGGTAACGGAGCATGGCCTGGTATTTAGCTTTATGTTTATCTGTGTTATTAACGTGGGCAAGAGGAGCGTGGCCTGTCACTGCGGGTCAGATTGGCAGGTGTTGAGCTGTTCTGACGCTGTGATTTCACAGCCTCTCCGCTCTCTGCTTCAGGTGAGTGAAATGATGCCTGCTTTAATAGGCGACTTCAGACTGACATGTGGAGGAGTATCATATGGCTCAACAACAACAATTGTCCCACTGCGTCGTACTTTGTGCCTTTTTCTCCCTCAAAGAACAAGTAAAGCTTTGATGAATTGTAATAAGTGTGTTGAGGGGTTGAAAAAGATAATTCGTTGATTTGCTAAATAGGCAGTGCTTTGAGCAGTAGATAGCATCTGGGGGACAAGTGAGTGGCGGTGGGAGAAAAGGCAGATAAAGAAATGTGACCACGTTTTAACACATTCCCCGAAACCACAGGCAATCCTGATGAAGATGATAGAGGGAGTCTGTGATTAACCATCCGGTAAGCAGGATGTATGTCCCTGCCAAGGAGGACAAATGGAACTATTGTAATGCTATGACAGTCTTTGATCATTTCTGTGTTCAGGGAGATATCTTCATCAGAAGTGCTCCTTGTTAAAGCTGTCACAGGCTAGCAGGCAAAAATATTTGCACTGTATTAGATTCCATGGGCCATCAATAGTTAATAATTACACTGAACATATGAGCGCCCTCAGGCGATTTTCAACATTAAAGCACATGATTTGTCTTTCTACTTATTTAAATCCATGCTTTTTTTATATATATATATATAGTGTCTTAAATTTGTGCGACTAATATTATTTATTTAAAGTGTTTACTTCACTATGTGGATTCTTTTAGGCGAACTGACAAAAATGAAGATGTTGTGCAGAAGACTAATTGACCCATAGCAGACAGCAGAAAACTTTTCACAGCCAGAAGCCCATCTGTATGGTTCCACTGAATATGCATGGGGCTAAGTACGGACTAGCCTGAGCCATTAATAATCTTGTCATCTCAGCTCAGAACTCCCAACTTATTGTCTAACTTATTTCACAATCCTCTAGATTCTGGCAACTCCCCATTACAACAAATGTCAACTAAGTCAAAAAAGCGAAACCTACTGAGATGAAAGCGGTGGTTTACTTTTCTTTGGTGGGATTAAACGCTCTGTGACTTTGCAAGGGAGTGGTCCACACGCATACAAAACAACTCCTGACTGTGAGCAGAAAATACATTTTTTAGTAATGCTAGTATTGTGAAGCATAACTGTGCTTGTGTGTGTGTGTGTGTGAGAGAGAATGTGCATGTGGGAGCTGCCCTGGCCCTATAGTGAGCAACTATCGGGAGTGAGAAAGCGGGGGGTAAGAAGACTGACGCAAGGTAGCATTTGCAATTGGGAGGTTTTGGTTTCAGGCTCTCCAGTCATCAATCATGCCGGGCCTATTCTGTTCTTTGACAGCTCACTACAAGGCTTGACATTTAACACTCGCGACCCTGGACCAGGCTGTGCTCGAGACCAGAGACTTCAGAAACACAAAAATTGAATAGAATGACACTTTTCCCCTCTTCGGTAAGTGGTAGGACTGAGGCAAAGCAGATACAAATTAATAATTCCCATCTGCAATACACTTCACTTTGGTGAAATTACTGCTTAAGGCCCCATGTTCCCCCTCTGCCCCCTTACTCTGACATACACAAAAGAGCTAAATGAGAAAGTCAAGAGGCCTCTAGGCCTATTAGACTAAACACTAGTGTGCTTTTTATGTGTGGATGGACTCTGTGAACTTTGTGAAAGGCAGCTTTGAAACTTACAGCCCACAAAATCATTAGTAGTGTTTTGGAAAAGGGAGACCAAAGTTATTTTTTAAGGCTGTGAAAATGTTTCAGTTACCAATGCAGCATAATTAAATCTGTATTAATTGTACAGATTTCAAATCACGAATGAAAATCTCTCTCTCCTTAAGCTGCGTCTGATATTACACTCCTTCAAATTTCCAAGGGGAAATGCACTTATGTTTTGTGACCACATTTGGTTTTCTGCCCTTTTGGGTCAGAAGGTCGCTATAAACAGAGTAATAATATTGAAAATAATCTCTGCTCTGATAATAACTGACATGACCTTACATGAACTGGATAACGCAGCACTGTGGCCTATGAAATACCAGATTTACCAAATTTGAACAGGCTTTTTTTTTTTTTAATAAGCACATCTGTCAGTCCAGAGATGTCACAATGTGACCTACGCAAAACTATAACAAAATGGTTCAGCATTATATAACAGCCCCCCCTCCTCTCTCTCCCACTCACAGACACATGATAACTCGACAAAGAGCATGCTTTTCATTTAAACACTGTTTTCTCTCGGGCCGTACAAGCATGAACCTTGCTTCCCTCATGGATTTAGTATCTGGATACCGATAACATCGCCTGGACATCAACCATATCCATTCACTCTTATGTCAGGGAATTGATAGCTTCTTTTGGATTGTGTGAGCCACAGAAAATCTCTTCCATCTTTGTGTGCGATACGCTCTGCTTGCTGCATACTAAACATGTTGCCAGACAACTGGTCATGTCTTAACTGTGAAACTGGCAACTATTGTTCGTGGTGCTATTGAACATGCCTCTAACGACTCCAAGGGCAACCTTTCATCTTGCACAAGGTACCAGGGCTTTTAAACTGTTTAGTATGTTCTTTAGGGCAATCAATATTATTAGCATAAGTCTATGTGGTCAGTTAGTCAAGACACTTATAGATTAATAAAAAAAATATTGAAGTAAAAAAGTGTTGCATGAAGTCTTTTTTTATATCTTACTAAATAATGGATAAAGAGCGTTGCAATTTATCCATTGGAATATTTAGCACAAATTTAGCTCTGCTGTATGTCACATGCGTGTCTCTTGAGGATTTCTGTCATGCTTCTTAATTTGTCACTTTAAATGTGTGCCGAGAGCCACATGCATGCACAACACACAAAATATGCACACACACAAACACAGCAGCGGAGATTGTTGTCCAGACGATTGGTTGTGATGTCATCATAGAAAACCTCTTTTCTGAGAAAGATTCATCAGATTATGACCAAAGCCGAGCCTTTCTTGCAACACTCCACTAGCTGCACCATATGGTTGGGTCCTAAAGCCATGGGTGGAGGGTTTAATGACAGAGCGGATGTGCAGTGCACATGCCGAGGGATGTTGGGGGATGGGCTAAAAAAACACTCATCAAGTCTTTGGCCTGGAAAGGCTGTGCAAGGTCAGCTGTGCGGCGGGGGCAGGGTGAGGGAGCCAGACACATGTCTACAACAAAAGGCAGGTGACCACAGCTAAACTTTGTATATTGAAAATACAAAAGTGACTTAAAAAAACCCCTCTATTCTTTACTTAGTATTTCAGTATTTAAACGTCTATCCCCGTGCTGACCCGTTTAGCGATTAATAGGAAACATCTTTCCTCAAATACACAAGGTCGATAGTAAAGGCACATCACCAAAATATAGTGACATGGAGATCCAATCCTCTTGGCAAATATGCACAGCTGCCAATGTGGGGTGTAGGGATGAGTAAACAAAGATGGACTCATAATTAATGTTTACTAAGGCTGATGCAACTGCATGACATTTCTACTACTGCACGACTTGTCCACTGACCACAAATGATCTGGATAAACACTTTCTTAGTCTGACATCTCTCCTTCAGAGCTGCACACATGTTTAAACATAGGTTCTTAATTCTCTCACCAATAGTGGCTGCCTAAGAGCTCACTTCTGCAACTAAATCGATCTGATGGAGGGAAAAATATTAATAATTAGTAGTCCAATTCTGAGGTCGATTTAAGTACATCTGGTTCTTTCTCTGCCCTCCAAACATTATGAATATGTAAAACTCAAACCCCTATATTTCAGACGTTTAGTCGGTGCATACTACTACAGACACAGCTTTAGGTAATATTAGCCCAACGGTGGTGAGCTGAGACATGGTGCAGCCCGAGGAGTAAGAAGGCAGGGCAAATGATTGATGGAGTTGTGGTTGGTCTATAAAGGTCTGCAAAGAGTGCTCGGAGATAATCAGAGAGAGGGTGTCTGCAGGCCTCATAACCCCCGCGCCGCACACAAACATGCGCACACCCACGTCCGCACACATACGCTGACTCAAGAGACGAGATGAGACGGGAGCTTCCGAATTATTAAGCAGACAGAGGCACTGATGATGAAATTCTGAAGGTGGGGTGTAACGAGAGGCACCTTACAAGGGTCACAACCTTTTCCTTGCTGGGTGTTTTGTTCTTTGTACGCCCCTCACAACATCACCTTCCCACCTCTGTGTTCACTGGGGGGCAGGTGATCGGGGTGGGGGGGGAGTTGTGTTACATCCCTGTTTATCTGTTCATGACCTCTAGCCGGCAATTCTGCACTTGATAAGAGGAGGGCTTGCCTCATAATGTGCACGGCAGCTGATATCAGCCCTGTATCCTTGTGAAATTGATTACCAAGGCCCAGGGAGCGTGCAGAATATAATAAATAGAGATGACACATAAGGCACACATTGACTTGTAGGCTGATGGGTAACACTGCCTCAGCAATTACCTGCTACCCACTTAAAACAGGGGTCATGCAGGGCAGGCTGGCAGTGGAAGGAGTTATGGTTATTTCTTATTTTCTCTGCAGGCTGAGACACTCTGTGAAACATCTCTCTCTCTCCCTCTGCGTATGTGTGTGAGTGTGTGCAAGCAGGTGTGTCTCCAAAGCGTGAGGTTTGGGTGTAAAGACGTTGACAAGGTGTGGTTAAGGGATATTATTTCAATAATGCCCAACTATAGTATCACTATGCTAATGAAGCATATCAAAAAATATCAATAATCAAGATAAGTGTTAATTACCCTGTTTAGGAATTAGACCTATTTGCTTGGATAATTTGGTCTGCAGCCTAGATCATCAATATACTAAAAGATCATTTTGTTGGTGTTTTTTATTATTTTATTTTTTTATTATATAAACAACGGTTCAATTGGCTTTATTTTATGTCTTTTCCATGATTCTCAATTTGATATTTCTCATAATGAGTAGACTATAAATAAAATACAGCCTCACTGTGAATAAAGTTTAATAGGAAAAATCATGAAAACCTGAATATCTGAGCCTTAAGTTTATAATCTCTTTAGCGGGAGTGAATAGGTACAACAGAGTTGACATAAATAAGATGTAAAAGGACGCTCCAAGCCTGGAGCAATTAAATCATGTGGACCTCTAAATGATGAAACTACCGTAAAGTACTTTTTCATTTAGTCAAATTACATCAATGCATTGTGGGGAGCTAAGCTAACTATTTCTATTTCTATCTTCTCGTAGCCTAAATTAGGGCAGACGGATAGATAAACAGATAGACTGATAGACACACTTATATAGATTGATTGATAGACACCATCATTTTTGTCATCAACATCATTAGCAGAGCAAAGCCATTATTATGTAACTAGACATAGTCATAATAGTCATAATCATCATTGTAAGAATATTACTTTCACTATCTCAATATCATCTCATAACATTTACAGTTGAGACATTTTCTTAATCATCTTTAATCTGCGTGCCTTTCATTACGCCACCAGCCGTCTAGTAACTGTTCCCACATCCGCAGAGAGCCCATAATCATTCTGCCTCAGACTTGACGATGCCAGCTTTTTCTTGTCATCAAGTGCTGCTTGATGCCTAATAATCTGTTATATTACACTTGCATCACATCCCCAAAGAGATGACTAAACTCTCATCATATATTGTTGATGTAGCTTGTGCAATACAGGGTTTGTGAGAAGTTTGTTGTTGCAAAGTAACATTTTACCATGATGATTCAAAAGTTTTATTGGTCTCTTACAAATATGATAATTAATTCTAATTAACTTATAACTGAATTGTCCTAACAAACCATTTCTAAAACTATTGACAGAACTTATCTTAAACTAGCCATCAGATCTGTGTAGATAGCAGAACACAAATATTGTTTCTCTTTAGTTTTAATCATCTATGTTATTGCTTAATAACAAATAAAACAGTCTAACACATGTTTCTTGCCCTACTTTAAAAGACAGGCAAGAGGTTGACAGAATGTAAAAATGATTATTATACAACAGGTTGCAAACACAAGAAGGGTTATGAAAATCAGGCCAACCTGTTATGATGATAACAAATCTAGTGATGGGGGAAGGAGAAAAATGCTAATTTCACAATTGTTAAAATTCAAATATTTTGGCTGATTTATTGCAAAAGTAAACACTTTCTTACATTGTTAATGTTGCTTTAATCCAAATGAATGCAGTAACAAAGTAACACTGTGATGAATAACAACATCACTAGCCAACACTGCAAACAACACATTCAGGCTATTGTGTTTTTTAAAAGAAATCCCTGACATTTCAGTTGGTTGTGTGCTGCATATTTAATCGTCCTAAAAGAAAATGTGTCTATTCATGTTCTTAAAGTTTCCACCTGACATATCTGAGCAATTGCGGCGCATAATGTATGGTTCGTTTCAAAAACAGACACTCCAGTTGCTTAATGTTAGCATAAAGCGGGCCATGTAGATGTGGTGCTTGCGGTTTCAATGAAGAAATCTGAATGGCTGTAAGCTGCCAGGCAAACCTTTATATCTATTTGTTCCACTTGTCTGACTCTCAATGAGTTTAATCAGCTGAGAAGAAGCCGTGAGGGGGGTGTTGCCTTACCCGCCCATACATTAGAAAGCCCCCCCGCCCACCCCTGCACCACTCACACTCAGATACACACAACCCCACAGCCCCATTCTCTGTGCATCGATGTGAGAGTTGAGGGTCTCCCTCTCCCCTGTTGCCTCACGGATTATCAAGTACACTTCAATTACTGCCGATCGATACACTTCTGGCTGCAAAAGGGAGTGTGAGGGAAATTAGACAGACTTTGGGTATGGCCGTGACTACAAAGCAATGGATTAACACTGATATGCATCTCTTCATTTACATCAGGAATGGGCCCATTCTCCATCAGCATACTGCACTCTCCTCTGCACGGATGTACATTCACATAGGCTTTAAGGGGACTTTTTGAAAGATTGCTTCTTTAAGTGCTGGGCAAGGTGAGGGCAAGCCTGTCATATACTGTAGGAGGATTAAAACCTACTGTAGTCACTACGGGCAGAGAGCCACTGTAACTGGGCTTTCAAAGTGAATACAAGAAAAGAGGTCTTGTGTAGAACCATTAATGTCATCATGATAATACTGTGTCTTTGTAGGGGTGTCTTGTGTGTGTGCATGTGTGTGTGCTTTGCTCCAAATTGGCCAGGACTCATTAAATGATTAAAGACACACTAATCCCAGAGTGCTTCAACAGTAAGATTTATAATCCAGCCGGCTTCAAATATTTGCTGTAAAAGAGGAGAAAGGAGCATTTCCACTCTTAGAAAAATGCGTGTCAGCAGATAATACAATGGCTGGCGTTTGGTAGGAAATAATGCCGGAGTGCTCGTCCTCCTAAACCGAGAGGAAAGGGAAATGAAAGCAGTGCTGTGGAGGAGGATAAAAAAGAAGTAAAAGTGTAGGAAGAGATAAGCAGTGGCTGTATCCCCCTGAGGCAGGCTGTGAAGGTCTCCCAAGCACGGCCCTTGATTCTGAACCCCCTCCAGGTCATCTGCCCTCGCTCTCCCACCCTTCCTCTCTACAGAGGCAGTAAAAACACTCCAACACCTGGGTTCCCTCTCTGCTCTGCTCGAGCTACAGTGCAACACACCGCCGACTACATTTTTCATCTGCAGAAAACACAAACTCAAACACACAGAAAAAAAAAAAAAAAAGGGAGAGGGCGCTTTGTGATTAGGTCTCGACATAAAAACAAAATCTCCTCTCTGATTAGGTTATTGTGAAGGCCAAGTAATAAAGACGTCCATTACAACATCTGCAAAGAGATTCTTATCGACTGACTTACAGACATTCCTAAAACATAATGTCATTGATGTTTTTTTATTTGCAGACTAAAAAAGCTACAGGGTTTGAACTTAACTTTTTGGAAAGCATTCGGATTGTCTTCCTCTATCTCAAATTAATTAGCGTTACAAATATTACCATGCACTCTGTGAAGCTTGCGAATCAAACCGTTTGTCTTGGTCACAATAATTTAGATTTGTCTGCCACCAAAGCATGCGTTTACAAGGCCCGCTGAACCGTATCCACTTCTCTCATCTCAGGGTCAGAGTCACATTACACATTATTACCCAGAGTGGGGAGTTCAGTTTTGCGTCTAAAATGGCCTCCCTCTCCAAATAAAGATGCCTCCCCATTGAAAGCGCCTCACTCCACCATGAATTTGGACCCCCCCCCACACCCCTACCCTCCCTCCTTCCCTCCCACTGCAATCTGTCCTGCCAGCTCCCACGGTTTGCCTTTGGAAGTGATCCGTCCCCGAGCGTTGAGCAGAGCCACTTCATGTTCACATCGGCCCCAGAGGCATTCCTGCCTGCCCACTACTCCTGCTTTCTTTCTTTTGTCAGCCAAATGGATACCAATTAAATCAACTGTTCTCCAATTAGAATTTGGAAGAATCTATCTTGTTCAGTGTTCTAAATCCC
This sequence comes from Anoplopoma fimbria, assembly GCF_027596085.1. Taxonomy (NCBI): domain Eukaryota; kingdom Metazoa; phylum Chordata; class Actinopteri; order Perciformes; family Anoplopomatidae; genus Anoplopoma; species Anoplopoma fimbria. The sequence continues at coordinate 2,813,700 of NC_072467.1, read as the reverse complement.
ACTGCTTGACTTCTTTCTCTCATGTAGCTCCTTCCCTGGAATCAGTTACAGAGAAAATGAGACTAGTTATTTCCTGCAATAGGATACTCCTGGGTTTCTTTGTTTTTTTTTCTGTTTGTTCAATACATTAAAAGTGCATTTAGGCAAATGTTTATAGGAGTGTACACAAGGGACATTATTATGGTGCAAGTTAGGTTGAGGGCAATGGTCAATTGTGGAACAGCGAATCAGGACTTTGTGAGAAAAAAAAACCACACGATCGCTAACAATTTACTTTTTAAACTGGAGCTTCTGTCTTTTAACTGAACCATTCAAAAACAGCAGTTTCTTCTTTACTCACTGCAGAGTACCAAAAGAAACCTACATTTCTGCCCCTGGAATCATGCATGAATGCTTCAGAAACATGAACTCATGTACTGCCCTCACACATAGGCCTCTATTTGATTAATACAAGGAGGGGCATATCTTAATCTGCAGACAAGGACAGTGAATGATTTGGACTTGAGCCACGTCATTATTGCTTAATAGTTGTGTTCAGAAAGTATGCCCCATTGTGTTTCATATGACCAGGCAACACCCCCTCCTGCCACTCGAAATCACATCCAGCTAAACAAACCAGCAGGCCTGCTTCCTGTGGAGCAGCCATTCAACTCCCAGGCACTAGTTTAGACCTCCGCAGCCTAAAACTATCCACATGTGGACCTCTCACCCTGTGGCTTTATCCTCAACCTCCAGATTAATATACCTCAGGACTGTTTAGCGTAGTTATGCTGATTTTCAAATCCTAATTTAGTTTACATCACCCACTTTGCATTAAATGAGCCACTTGTTATCTTCAGAGTGCTGTTAGGTAATCAGCCCCCTGTAGCGATGCAGTAATAGAAACACCAATCAAGTCCTCTTGCAATGTAAAGACAATAAAGTCAGTTACTAAATAAGGCCAATGTGTTCTCCCTGATTTGCTCGTTATTTACGGAGACATAAATAGAACTGATGAAACAACAAAAAGCTCAATCAACAAGTAACAAAGCCAATAATGAGAATTAAGTGATACTTTCATATCAAAATAAGAGCAAACACTTTCCTTCACATACTCAAGTATGTTTTCTATTATTAAGCAGTTCCACTATGATTATTTTTAGAATTCTTTTATCTGGGAATATCAAATCACAAAAGGGTAAATGCGAGTGACTGTCAGAAGACTATTTTAATCAATAAAACTTATTCAGCTGTTCCCTCCATGAGAATGGCTGATATGTAAATAGTGCTGCTTGGACACTTCTAGTTTTGGATGTTTGACGGCCCCCTACGTTACTTTGTTATGCTTATCTGCTTTAAGAATGGAGCCTTATTGTGTTCGAACAATGGAAGCTCTTTTATGTCCATCACTGAACAAAGATGGCAACTGACATTGTGCAACAACAAAGTGAACTATTTCAAACTGTTTGCAGACTAGAGATTCTCCTCTAGAGTTAAACAGCATTTTTACTGTTGCACACATAGTGAATAAACTCATCACTCTGCATATCGTTTAGTCTTAATTATGTTACCAAACCATTTGTTCAGTGAACATCTTACTGCCACTCCACAAATAAATCAGCAAGATTAAAGTATTTACTATACATTTTAACAATGTTTATATATATATATATATACACACATGTATATATATTTATATTAAAAAAAAACCTCAATATATATACTAAATATATATACTAAAAATATTGGCTAGCCGGGAACAAAAAAGAAAATTGTAGTCTGTCACAGAGACTTAACCTCTTTTGGACTTGATTTCACATTGTATCAGTAGGTTTGTTGTTACAGAGATAATGAAAATTATGTTTAAACATAAACTGATGTCATTAACATCAATGTTATACAATTAACTTAATAGTTACAGTAATATTGAAATGGACTATTTTGATTTTTGGGGGGTTTATTTCAAAATAATATATCTTATGCAATATTTTCCTTCAAGAATATATTTATGTTCTACTCTTTGTCACATGACCATTTCTAATGGCACACTATATTTTCATGGGTCAGTTCTTAACCCGTAGAAACATGTAAAAACTAAAACTGAAATCCAAATAAAGAACATGCGGGCAGCAGTGCAACTTGGCAGACAAAAAGACAGCAAATCAGTAGAATACAACAACCTGAATTATAATACTGTAGAATACTGATCATCGTAATAAATCATAATAAGAATTTGTTCTGTCAATAAATACTTTTGTGATTTTTTTTTTTTTTTGCCTGTCTGGGCATTTTCAAACAAAGGCCTGAACGTTATGTTGCCATATCAGGACATTTCATCCTATCTGGAAAAAAATCACCGGCCAGTTGAACTCTCAAATGCCTCCAGTCGGGAAGCCATCTGAGTGAGCTCTTAATGAACAGCAAAGTACAGCACTTGTTATTCCAGCTGTTGACTGAGTGTATAAACACAGGGAGTACATAATTTTCACTCTTCAAAGTAGCTTGATTTATATCAGACAGAGAAGAATTAATATGCATAATTTGTATCACATGGATAACATTTCCAAACATTAGTGCTAGAGTTACATTAGAATAGTATGCTATGAGCAGTCACTGCCACCCACAGTTTAAAACCTTATTCACTGCAAGGTAAATAAAGGAACAATCACAGATTTTTTTTTTCCACTGACTAATTCCAGAAGAAGAAAGAAAAAAAGAAAAACAATTAAAAGTCCCTTCCCCTTCCCATCCAGACTATTCCCACGCATTTTTTGGCAGAGCTCTGCTGATGATCTCCAGAGGCTTTGCTTCTTGAGGAACTTGTCAGGAAAAGATCCACATTTCCCAGGGATGAGTGTGGGTGAAAGTGAGAAGGAAACGGCAAGACAGAGCAGAAGTTTGAGTACAAGCCAAAAAGCGAGAATTAAAAGTGAAAAGAAGAGTTCATGTATTGACAGGGGGGAGACATGGGGTTAAGAATTTGAGGACTGGGCTCAGGCTGCGGGGGGATTTGTGATATCCTCGGAGAAAGGAAAGAAAAGGCTAAACTGAATAGAAAAAATGGCATCATGGATCTTGAGCTGACTTTTGTATGTTAAAAGAGCTGATGGCATTAAGGAGCCGAGGGAGAAATATAGATCCTTTAATATCACCTTTGTTCTTCAAACTGTGACCCACTGAACACAAGTGCATTACTAATCAGTTTAACCCTCTTATACTAATTCAACTCTGTAGATCCACATGATGTGTGGCTGACACAAGTGCCAGTCCCACTCTAGAGTCAGCGTGGCCCGGAGCCCAGGCCGGGGCAAAAGCCTCGACCTCAGCGGCATACTGACCTGGCAGGGGGACACCTCTCATGGTGTTTTGACATCAGGTTCAGAGACAATAGAAATCTTTCCAACAGCATCTTATAGACTCCTCAACCTGCCACTATTATGATATTATCCTTATTCAAATGAGGGTTCATTTCTTTGTTTTTTGATTTGTCCTCAGTGACATTTTGTTGATGGACTGGGTCAGTCCTATGAGTAGTGGGTCACAAGCTGACAAAAATGTCAAAACTGGCTCTTTGGCTTTTGAAACACACACACACACACACACACACACACACACACACACACACACACACACACACACACACACACACACACACACACACACACACACACACACACACACACACACACACACACACACACACACACACACACACACACCATGACTGTTTGCTGCATCTAAATACACAAGTGGTTTAGAAAAAATAACGTTGCATTACTGATTTATTCCTTCCCTTATGACTATTAATCTAATTCAGGGATTACTATCTTGTTTTCTTTCACTGAGTCCAGGACATGTTCATCTCAGGGGATCTCCAAACTTCATAAGCCAAACAGGAAGTGACTACCGTCACGCCCGTAAGGTCAATAAGCATTTTTTCCATCAGAAGAGGCCCTACCCTCAGCTGTGGACATATTTATACAATGTAGACACAATTATTCCTCTTACTTATCACGCTCTTTATCCTATTTAATGCTTTGATAAACAAAGTTTTTTCAAAATTGTATGTGCTGCTGTGAGAATCTTAGGTGGGCCTCTGGTGAAAAAGGGTTTGTTCATTTCTGTTGCCAGCTTGTTGTGCTTCAGAATACGGCTAACCAGTTAGATCCTGTGTTAGCATCACATCTCCAGGCAAGAAAAACATTGCAATGGTAAAAAGTATCTCAAAAACCTTCAGCATCTGTATTCTTAACTTAGATTCAAATGTTGACACCTCGGGCTGCAGTTGACATCTCACCCCTGGATCGCTCATCTGTCTTTATCCCAGATTTCCACAAATTACAGGCACACCTTACTCATTCCTCCTTCTCTTTAACCTCGTGCCTCGTAACAAACGCCAGAAGGATTTTAAAGTGTCATACCAATTAAAAATATTTTATTTCATAAACATTGTCTATTAAGCTTCAGCTGAAAACAAAGTACTATAATTGTTATTACAGATAACACAGACAACAAAAAAGTCACCATAAAATGAGGTCAAGTATGATACTATTTAAAAAAAATCAACAAGCTTTCCTAGATATAATTCACATGATCTGTTATGTCAACTGCAGCAAAATATCACCCACTGAGTAAGTTCTCGAATAGCGCCTCTCTTCCAAAATGTGGATTTTTGATGAGCTTCACATCCTGCTGACAGCGTCCAAGCCTCATTACAAAGCAGTACATCCCCATCATTACATGTTGTCTATCGAATGGCTCAGGATATTAGTGAACAGACAGACAGCCAAGGCCTGGAGTACCCATACAATACCATAGATCCCAGTGGATCATTAGATCTTTGAAGTTCTTCGGCTCACCTTGAAGCACAGAGAAGCTTAGAAGTCAGTAGTCAGTGCTAACTGAGAGGTCTGCGTACTGTATTGGGAAGTAGCACTTAAGCACTCCTCAAATGTTAAGACTGAACAAGACCAGAGCAGCGTTCTGATCGCCTAGTGGTTCCTGTGAAGTGGACTGCATGGGGTATTCAGCCATGTTAATTATGAGTACAAAGCCAAACCATACGGAGCAAACATGCCTAGTTCAAGGCGAACCGTGAACAACGGCTCTTCTCTGCAAGTCGGCAAGCAACATTACCAATCAGCCATCGAGCCTCGCTGGAGCAATATCATAGGGCTATACTAGCCAAACCAATATTAAGGTTACATATGTTACAATATTGAAGTCTCTGTGTAACTTCAATATTCTTACAACCATCAATTTTGTTGGTTCCCAACTGTCAATAATGTTTAAGTCAGGAGCTTATCCTCTGGGGATCATGAATGTCTTATAAAATGTCATGGCAATCCAGAGTTGTTGAGATATTTCGGAACAACCGACTGAAAGACCGGCATTGCCATCCTATGGACCATGCAAACATGGCTAACAAACTATCAGCATATTCGAAGGTTCAACTTCCAAGTTGAATAATGAACAATGGTCGATGTCCAATGGACAACAGAACCTGAACCTGAACCAGAACCAGACCCTAAGATCAATAGTCTATAATCAATACCTTACATTTTAAAACCGGTGCTACCACTGAAACAAAAGAGCTGTAAAACTCTAAATAACATGTTTATTTGATAAAATTGTGTGATGTCAAAAAGTTTTATTTTACTATGGCTTATTGAACACCTTGTCTTCTGTGTCTTTCCTATTGATGTGGACACTGACTTCTTGGGTTTTCACAACTTCCTGCGTAGACAAAAACATTTTTAACACAGTCCATTTAATTCAGTATTCTTCAAGACAAATGACTACAATAAGACCATTCACTTGATGAAAAAATGTATAAAGAAATTGAGATGGAAGTTTAATTATTTAATTATTATTTGAGCTTTTGGATTATTTTCAAAGATACATTACTGAAAGAAGGAAAATGCAAGCTGCACTGGAATCAGTTACATCCAACTCCATCTCAGAATCAGCGATATCTCATTGTTTTACATGAAATGTCTATACTTTGCAGGCTACCAAAGTGTAATGCATGTCAGTTTGTCTTTATTAAGCAACAAGCAAGTTTAATCAATGATGGGGGAACTGTATGCTTTCTTCTCCCTAATGTGCCATTAAGAGCCATTCAGAGTGACTGAACAGTTGTCACAGAAAGTGGAGAAACACTGAGCAATCAATGATAGTTAAGAACTGTAATTTATCACCTTGCCACAACTGAGGGTTCACAAAATGAGCCCTCCTGCTTGTAGGAGAGAATGTGTTGGGGGAAGCTCGGGCGATATGGTGGTCGAGGCACACAAGGGTCAGGGCCCAATTACTCTTCATCTACTGCTCCTCATCACCACTGGCAGAAGCACAGTTCAATTGCTGCATTATCTAGGCATATCAATAGTGCGGAATTAAAAGTCATTGATTTTTTGCAAGTTTTTTTTTTTGCTTCTTTTGGTCAAAAGAAGGTAGAAGGAGCTGATACACTGTACTGATGTCTTTAAATAAGTTAACGCCGGGGAAATTTTAATTAAATAGGAGGAGCCAGTTATGTTGCTCTTTCTAAAATACTTTTAAAATATAAGTGCAAAGTCAGCTGTATCAATGTTATTAGCATGCTACAACAGAAGGCTTTATTGCTCTCTTTCTGCATACTTAAATGGGAAATATTAAGTTAAAGATCAATGAGTTAAAAGAAAGCAAGATACACTTTTAAATTGTTTTATACATCCTTCTGGCTCTGAAGTGAGTAAGAGTTCACTGTAAGCTGTAGTCTCTATTGTGGCCTGAGTAAACCTTACTGTGAAAATGACTCAAGAGGCATAAATAAAGATGCTAGCAATCACACATCCATCACATTGTGCATGAACAGTCAGAATGACCATAGCAGGAAAGGGTTGAAAGGGCTAAAAAAAATTTCAATTTCAAGAGCATTATTATTTTCATTAATCATAGCCCTGCCACCAACCTATCCTTATGGCTTAGTGAGAGATCTATTATACGCTCCATTTAGCCTCAGCCATATTACCTCATATGTTTTCCTGGCCCGACCAAATAAGACTTAAGAGATAAAACAATTTACTGTTCATTATGAGCCATGTCACTGGAATCAATCTATTAACCTGTGTTAACTGGGATGGCTGGCAAGATCTCATGCACTGTATTGAAGGAAAGAAAATGGATATTTATGTTTTGTATGTCCACGGTCATAAAACGACTGGGCATTTAATTTGCCCCCCTTCAACCCAGTGGATGGCTTTATTTTTTTCCAGTGGCCAAGGCGCCCTCCTCGCCTTTAAGCAGCCCCTGACCTGTGAAAGATTCTAACAAATTAGCTTCTATTGTGAAGCCAAAGGTGCCATCAATGAGGAGACGGTCCACTGCACCTAAAGTATGATGGTGGAGGCAAGCAACAGAGCAGAGAACCTTGACATGATTGAATTAACCCTTTGTAGGAAACGTGCTGATAAGGATGGCGGTAGAAGGTGGGTTAAAGGGCTGTATTGTTTGGCTCCTCTGACAAGAAACAGGTGCCACGCCTGAATCTTACTTCCTAAACACTATGACTTAGGATGGACCCTGCAATTAACCTTTTGAGATATTCCGATTGTGATATTCAATAAAATAAAATGATGTTCATAGCTGTAATTAAAAAAGGATCTGTGTCATGAGGAAACGAGGGAAGAGTTCACAGCTATGCTAGCAGCTCTGTGTATCTTTAAATGCTCAAATCAGCATGGCAACATGAATGGTTATGCAAGCATGTCAATGCTAGCAGCGTTGAACTGTGGTTAGCACCCCAAAGACGCATAAATCCCTTTTTCGTCCATCTCCACTGTGGCAGCGTCATGTGAAATTCAACCTCGTACATTCGTGCATCTATGTTTGACTCTGTAAATATACATTTCAAGCCACTGCAATATTTGTGTAAAGTACTAAAATTAATTAAAACAAATGGCTACGTACATGCTGGGAATTGCTTTTTTTGGAATGCTATTATTATTGAAAGGGCTGACTGTAATGTGAGGCATTGTGCTAAAATATTGTGATGGTATGTTCTTACTCTTATATTCCAGTGTGTACTATGTCCAACGCACAGCTGTTTGCTAAAAAACATCAAAGGCTCACGATAGGTGTTGCTGGTGTATTGTCAACTGGTTATGGAAACACAACAAGCCTTGCACAAACCCATTTCTAATCAGGAAAACGTTGAAAGAGCTACAAACAAGTGTCAACATACAAAACATAATGATATTTGACAATCAAAAAATGATAATACTGGACTGAAATAGGTTCATAAATATGCTTCTAAAATATGTTTGATTCTGTTTGAATTCCTTTTTTTCATTTCATCTCATTGTCAAAGAACTTTTGAACCAGGATATTGACATTATCATATTTTTAATCAGACTTCAACACCTGTGACACTTTCCATCATGGAAAGAAAGGGTGCCACCTATGAATATATGTTTGGATAGAAAATTAAGTTCATAGGTGACAGGCATGTTCTGCAGGCTAACAGGGGGGGTCAAATGTGCTTATTTGCTTTTAAGTCAAGACAGATTTCATTAAGAGTGGGAAAGGTCAGCATGACACGAAGAAGACATTCTGCACATGTAGTGAGATCAAACCACACATCACTGAGTGAGCCACTGGTGAGCCTGAGGATGCTGGGTTGTTGAGGCATCTTGGTTTTACTGATTTAAATAAGGCTGTAATTCACTCAACATGAACTGTTTATGGATATATGATGATTTTTAAACCACTGGTAGAATGCATGTTTTGTATAGACTGTTAATAAAGGTAAAAGTACCAGATAAAAATGTTGTGTCTGCCTATTATGGGATGTTCAATAATATCGAAACTCAACCAAAGGCCCTGTACGGTTGCTTATTAGGCTATCCCGATGGGTAAACACCATTTAAAATCGAAATGTTAGCTGACTCTGGGCTTGAAAGTCAGACGGTTTACCCAAGGAAATATATGTACCGTATGGCTTTAGCAGCAGCCATACAAAGGAAAAAAATAAATAAAGAGAAGAATGGACCCCATACCACACTATTGCCTTAAGGGGCGAGGAGTGTGGAGAGGACAATGGGGTCAAAGCACCTTGATTTGTATCTTGTGTCCTGTGGGACAAGAGAGTACACCAGTCAAATCCAAGTTACCTGGCCTATGGCTACCCCTTTGCTCCTTAACAATAAGCTAGGATACTACTAGATGTCTACCCCAGAGGGGAAAAAAGAAGGGAATAAAATTGTGTGTAAGACAGAGGAGAGGGGAAAGAGATAAGGGCAACGTTAGAAAGAGATAAGGGCAACGTTAGGGGTTATAAGAGGTATGATTACAAATAATTGCAAAGCTACTGGGGACCATTTTACTATCGGAATGACATTTTTCAATGGTTGGTCATTGTTTTTGCAATGAACACACACTGTACATTCCCACCAAATAAAACTCTAAACAAAAGCAGACATGCAAATTAATGTGAGGTTGAAACAAACAACCCCGGCTACGTCAAATTACACTTACGTAGAGTGACTTAAGTACAAATAATGTGCAACATGTTTAAAAGAAACAGAATGTGGTTTGGATTATTTTTTTTCCAACACATAAATTATTTTACTTTTTCAATGAATGTACAGGATCAGTAAAGTTGCAAAATGTTAATGTGGAAACAGAATTGTTTTTTGCTGCAATATCTTCATGTGCCAACTAAAGCAAGATCAGGCCACTGTGAGCACTTGGTTAGGGGAAAGATGGCGTCAACAGTGACACAAAACTGGACGTTTATTTCAGGTTTTTACCAAAATCCTAATCTTCCATAACCAAAGTGATTTACTGGCCTAAATCCTAAAACAGACAGGATGCAAACCAAAGTGTCCAGTGTCAATGCCACGATCCACCCAGACCACCTCACTACAACTTCTACACGGCGCATCTTCATGGACTGCAAAAAATTCACGATAAACAGGGATAACCGTTTACTTAAATATAACAAAAATTTTAGGAGACAGTGTTGAAACAAATGTATTCTCAAACACACTTTTATAAGTTCTGTAAGTCGATCATCAGACAATTAGAATTGTTAATCGATTAATAGTTTAAGTACTTTTATAAGCAAAAATACAGGAAATGTATTGGCGCTAGCACAAACAATTGATTATGTGTAGTTACATTGAGCTCTTGAAAGTCTGCTGGACGTTTTTCACAAATTGCTTGATAAAACACATTGTATACCATTTTTTTCTTTATAATCCATGCTCAATAAAAAAAAAAATAGGAACAGATGAGGACTAAGATACCAATTTGTCTTAAAACACAAAATGCAAATCTAGGCCAGACTGGGGAGAGTGATTTGGAATATAAGCTCCTTGTAATATTTGCTCTAAAATATGCAGCCAAATATTTCATCCCTCCTGTTTCATCATCATTATCAGGTACAGGGATCAGATGCTGTCTTGTACAATACTGACCATCACCCAACTGCATCCCCACTCTTGAGACAGCAACAAACATGCTGTGTATAATATTGTGATTTAATTTATTGGCCAGTCCAGTCGTCGAGCAAGGCAGTAATTAACAGAATCAAGAGGAATCACACTGCAGGGGTTGTATCATATTATGTTTAGAAATCACCACACTGAGGTAACATGAACAATATCAAACGCATATATGACTTTCATTATTGTATGTTTGAATTTATTGGTTTGTTCATTTCCTCGATACGACAGCAGAAACTCTACTTCCGCTTTCTTGTGCAGATGTTTTTTGATAAAATGGGGCTTCAATATACCGTGTCTGCTTAAAATAGGAGCAAAGAAATAGTAATATTACTGAAAAGTTCTGCTGGCAGGTGTCTTTTCTTGTACCATCATCCTATGTTGTCGATTATTTAATGTAAACTTAATGAACTGTCGAACCATGTGTGTTCTGGATTGGGCTTTTATGGATAATTCTTCTGACAGACTGCTGGGATATTCCAAGTTCAACAGCACTGCATGAATGCATTTTCTAGTGGCCAAGCAGCAGAGGGTTGTGCAAATACTGATCTCCAGGGTTATTGGATTGTTTCGATTTACTGGTGAGCTGATTGCATTCTTTATTAGCTCCACCAGCGTCAAATACCCTTGTGGTTGATTTGATTGATTTAAACCCTGGGTATACGTATATGATGTAATAATTATTGGATCTCGTGACCCAAGAGACTTTTGGGACTACTGATAACTTCTCACAGATTTAGAAAGGTTCTTTCTAATTTCTGAACAAAGGGGTAAAAGTTAAGTTTAAGTGAAGAATGACACATTATTATCACCGCCAGGAAGATCATGCGCTCAGTCACACGTGTGAGTCTATGAGTGAAAATCCTTGTCTGTCCATGGCTAATCTCCCATTCTGTTGCAGCAAACTGCATAATATTTTTGGCTGCATGCTCAAGAACCTCTCGTGGTCTAAACGTGCCATTAGGGGCCACTATTTATAAACACAGCTGAGAGCATCGTCGACCCGGAGACACTGCTCTGCATCCAGAGACACAGTCAGGGGGAAATAGTTTGCTCCTTCTAGTGTTTTGGATGGTGTGTTTGGCTAACAGCTAACAGACTGACACATTAATGACAACACTGTCGCAAATCAGTTGCTGCTAAATTGGCAGAAAGCTAGGTGGGTTACATTTTTTTTTTTTGCCAAGATTGTATGAAGATTAATTTTAATTAAATTTTTTATCAAACCAGAGCTCAAACGAGAACGAAAGTTGGATTTACATTCACCAGGCGGGATGTAAATAAAGCATCCAAATGGAGCAGAATGTTGCTCAATGTCTGCTGGATGTGTAAATAGGTCATTGCTAACATGTTTGCCAAGTCTATGAGGTGTTCATTTGTCAAAGTTGTGTTTAAAGCTTGTTACACTGCCCCCAATTGTCCAAAAAAAGATACAAAATAAAAATTGAAAAAAACCTATACATTTTGTTCATAAAACGTGTTTATAACCAAGAACACTTTGCAGTCCTCCATTGTGGCACCTTGCTATTCAAACACAGTTTTAACGGACACAGGTGTAACAATAAATTGGTAATACCGTGGGCCAGTTAGCTGAACCTCAGAGGTAAGTAAGTTAGGAGGCTATCTTCACACTCCTCTAGCCCATAGAGATGAAATGGCTCTGGTAGCCTATTATGAAGCTATGATATAATATGACTCACAAAATAACAACCCCAATGTATGTTTTCCTTTGCTTCCCTTTGCCATAAGAGATCATCAGCTGTGTATTGACTTGCTTTGGGTTACAATGAAAGCATATTTGAAAGCACGGCAGAAAATCAATACAAATAATATTTCTGGATGAGGTTGTAAGGGTACTACGGCGAGGTCACAGGGCAAAAAAAACAACAACACCTAAATTCACATCAGCTATAAGGTGTTGGACAGAGGATTGGTAAAGATTTTTGGGAGAATTGCAGGACAACATGCACAAGGTGTTTCTGACCATATAGTGTATAATAAACACAGATGTTACAAAGCAATAAATGTTAAAAGATCAAGAGATGTATAAATACATTTGCAATATATTCAAACAGACCTTGTGAAACACCAAATCAGCTCGCCTGTATTTAAGCAATGCACCCCTTCTGTTTCACAACTGTTACAGATCTTTCTCCAACCAGAATCACTGGAACAAGAGCTTGAATTAGAGACAAGTTCTCATTCCTACCCTGTTATCATTCATTTTTCATTTGCTGTTATTTCAGAATACTTCATCATATTTCCTTGACTATCTACTGGATTGCCAGTAGAGTACAATATCTTCCATTTCTTGCTTTTAAATTGCTACTATTCCGTCTACTTCAGCTGGTCATCCCATGACTGACTTTCTATTTTTGCTTGGGTTTATTCAAAAGTAAATTACTAGGGCAGTAACCAATGCTGGACTCACCTATTTGTGTGTTTAATTGGCCATGTTGTCGCTGGAGTTAATTGGTTCTCTGAGTCCAGGTAGTTACTAAATGTTTGGCAGCATTAGAACCTCAGCACTTTTCCATTAATGGTGCGTGAAATGAAATGTTTGATACTGCAAATAAAATCAGTGATATTCAAGGATGTTATGGTTGGTAATGTGTTGAAACTGCAATTTAATGGGTCCTGGAAGATTGGGGTAGTGTCAGCCGGAACCGCCTGGGCCCTCTCCTGACATTGCTAGTTGCCTCTCCATTCCCTTAACGACTGTCTACACTGATTACACAGACCCCCCAAAAGCTTAAAGCTGGGGAAACAGTCTCTATTAGTAGTCCAATTAGAGTCATTAGCATATTCTACCTCATTTTGATGCAATGATTATGCTGCACAAAACATATACCTTATATGGCGGAAAATTACAGTCATGAAGAAAATCTTAGGAATTTTTTTGGGAAACTTTGGAAATGGGTAAAATCTCTGCAACAGTTTTTGTTATCTTACAAACTTTGATGAAAGCTAAGGCTGAAAACAAACAATTTTTGATCTGAAGCACTCTAGTGAAAGACTGACAGGTGTAAATGTTGAGATGACATGCATGAAATTATCTTTCATGCGTCTGGTAAGGGTGAACCACCTCATGAATTTTTACGACAGTTTATATATAAGAAGTCTTCCTCACATCTGGGGATTGAGAATGAATATGAAAAAGAACATGCAGTAGTTTAACCACGATAACTACAACTCTGAACCTCCACACAGGTGTGTTCTTTCTTTGAGTATTCCCCATTAAGAATATGTGAATGTCATTTAGTGAAAAAAGGGAAATGTTATAACCATATATGTAAAATGCCCTCTGTCCATATGTGGTTTTAAGCTGTTTCTTTTGCAGCCTGTAAATTATGAAATGAAAACATTATATTATTACCACTGTCTACATTGGTGTCTGTAAGCCCTGCAATATTACTAAACATTGAAATACTAAGAGGACTAAAGTTGTTTCTTGTTCCATTATTCTGTGTTAACTGTGTTTCTATTGTTTTTGCAATCTTGAACATAACAAGTTATGCCATCACAATAATTTGGCCACAATTTGATAAACTGCAAAACAGTGTTAAAGATTCTCCATGATTCTTCTCTTTTTGTTGATTTACTGATCAAACTGGAAGAGAAAATGCAAAGTTCAGTACAACTACTGGTAAGTTTTAGAGAAAATACTATATGTCCACAGGTGGTTACTTGGTGGATACTTGCAACACACATGTTAATATGGAAAATTCACACTTTTGTATGATGGTTGGGTAAAGAAATGTAGGAAACTACTGGAACACGTTATCATACAATACCACCTGGAATGCATCAAATGTACCAGTGTAAACATATCAGTCAGTGTCCATGCTACTCTAAAACATTTTCCTTAATATAGTCAAATTTGCTTCATGGTATTTTTTTGTTAGAATTGCTTGAATTGAGTTGGTATTACCAATCAATATCATATTGACACAAATCATGAAGAATTACAGAGATATTTCTGACTTTAATTGCTGCGCGACTAGAACTGAGCCCTGTACAGGTGTGAGCAATTCGGATACTCATGACAACTCTGACATTGATAAATGGTGGAAACAAAGCAGCGCTGTTTGTGAGAGAGAAGGGTGACAGACAGGTTTTAATGAGCACAGCGGCGTGACAGTATCAGGTGAGAATGGAAATGAGGCCTCAATCTATCTTTGCAAAGGTTATGTCCCGATTTCATAAGAACATACAACCAGACAGTCTTTTGCAATGTAATTGATTTCCTATTTTTTTTGTCACTAAATGGACAATGTGATATGGAAAATCAGCCTTTTCTAGCTTAAATTAAGTCTTTTAGGTTTTTCTTTTTCATTTTTTTATGGAAATTTTATGTCAACACATTAGTCATTGTTCACAAATGTGTTTTGTTTATGGTTGAGGTTGCTTATTATTGAAGTCAATTTTTACGCCAAAATGAATACATTTATAGTTTAAAGTAAAACACACACACACAGACCACACCACCACCATTACCAACAACAGCAGCTATTTCACCCATAGGGCTTTTCCACCTTGCAATACACTTAACAGTGTGACACATAATATGTGCGACAAGTCATGGAAATCAATGCACAATGTTAAATTTATGACTCATAATTCCTAGGTCATTCATAATTAAGTTAAATGCTATTGATAAGGCAATGCAGCATGTTACCCATTGGAAAACCATTAATAAGTTGACCTTTGAGCAAACTCATAGCCCTGTCGACATATAACTTATATTGACCTGCAACTCCAAGGTGTAGGTGAAGGAGTGGTATATATTCTCTGAGAGAAACGGTTAAAATCTTGTAGGATCCAGAATGACAGTCCAATTAGTGACATTATCAAAACAAATACTAAGTGCCAGTTAATCAAGAACGGAACTGAAACTATTTTTTGATTTATCAAGACACAAAAATAATTAGCTACCATTTCTAAAATTGATTAAATAAGCAAAAAATCCGTATTTCTAGCTTCTCAAGCGTGAAAATTGCTGCTAGTCTTTGTTATATGTGACAGGAAAGTGAGTATCTTTACATTTTGGAGTGTTGATCTGACAAAAAAAAGACCCAAAATTTGGTGATACCAGTTAGGCTTTTTCACAGTTTTTTGATATGTGATAGAAAAACAAATAATAGCTTTAAAGTGAACTTTCAATATGCATAATAAGAGATTGGGGCATTTTGATTGCCTCTCAATGGATCTCAACATGGCAAAGCCTGAGCCAGCGTCCCGTAGCACGTGGGTTTTAAAAGCGCAAAAAGTAATAACTACTTTAATAACAAACGGGCTGATGAGCTAACAGTGTTTACCTGAGGGGGAAGGGGAGGATGGGTGCTACGCTCAACAACGACGATGTTGGTTTGGACGTCATTATGAGCTGTTACTGCCATATGAGAGCAGTGCAGAGAGGCTGCCGTGAGCTAGCCGGTGGTGCACACTTATGTGCGATAACATGCACTAAAAGCACATGCAGCTCGGCTATGTCATATATATATATATATATATATATATATATATATATATATATATATATATACACACACACATGTATTATAGTTATTTGCAGCTACATCAATTATCTGAATGATGTACATTGCACCTTTAACAAGTTAAACATATACTCCGGTTTAATTGTATGTTAATATGACAATTAAAATGAATGAATGAAAAAAAAAGTATTTGGTAGTAAGGTATTCAAACTAATAATAACCTTATCATACTATTTGGGCTGTCTATCATGTAAAATAAATACAGGTTAAGAACACAACCTACCTTAAGGCATCTCCATCTAAATATACTGAATAAGACTTTTTAAATTGATCATGTTCAATTTATTCAACTGTTCCACCTCATTTATTTGTATAATGGAAGATAAAAGGTTTACATGGTTGTGGTTCAAATATCACCTATTATTTCTTGAGAAAAAAAGGACCTCTAACTTGTGTATAAACTGGTAAACATGCAAGCAGGAACACAAGTCTGTTCTTTGCGATAAATATTCAGCTGCTGATGACTGGACAAGATAACCAACGTGTCTTCAGAGGTTATCAGGGAGGCTGCCACATTTGGATATATTTTATCAGAGTTTATCTGTTATCTGTTTAGCTAGTGGCTACCGCAGAAATCACAACAGGGGAGATTTTGAATCAAAATGAGATTGTACTAAGTGAAATCAATATCTCTCTCTACATAACCTTTTGTGTAATGTATGGACAATGATGCTACATTTTCTTCTGCTTTTAAATGTTAATAGAGCATTTTGTAAATGGCTTAAAAGTAGTAATCAGTGTTTATCTCACTAAAATGTTGTATTGCGTTATTTGTTTTAAATAAATGTCATGCCAAACCAAATACTGTCATCCACATCAATATGTTGTATTATAAAATACAATAAAATACATACAAGGATCTAAAGGTTGAAATATAAAGAATATGTTATTACCAACAGCATATTTAATAAAAAAACATTTGTATATCCCTGCTGATTAGCTTGATGAAAAACACACGCTCCATCTGTTTCCATAGATAAATAAGTGAATAAAGTAGATACAAATTCTATTTTCTATCACCTACACTAGGCAAGAGAATGAAATTGTAATTAATAAAACACCCAAGAGCCAACATCTCAGATTTATTCCATACCTTTTTGCCAATTAGGCCTTTGAAGGTGGGACCTCTCTTGAAAGAGGCTTTTAGATTAATCATATTATCTGCAGGTTCTGAAACAAGAATGGTTCTTGACCTCCTCTTCCATAAGAATCCATTATCTTAAACTATCACAGTAATCCTGGCTTTGGGAGGGGAGAGAAGGAAGCAAGAATCAAGCCTAATAGATAGCAAATAAGATTAATCTATGATCTAAGTGCCGATTACACTTGGACCTGCCCTTGAACACTCAGGTGTAACCTTGAGATCTGCATCCACTCTTAGCCAGCAATTGGATTGAAAGTCCCTTAAGGGCCTCGGGTGGTGGGAGGGCACTTTGCCAAGACCTTACCCCTGAGAGATCAAAGGCCAAGCAGCTTAACCCTTACAAAACCGAAGGTGTTAAATATCATAGGTAATGGCTGATTATAACAAATATATGGAAACCTTTTATTGGCGTACGCCCCCTGCATATTATTGAGTGCTTAAGCATATTTTGAATTCCATTATGTATCTTAACACATAAGGTGGGAAATACAAAATGATAGGCTCTCCTGTAATCTTATGGGCCTGCTTTATTTGTAAACACTAAAGTAGGTTGATATTACCTGCATTAACAATGACATATTGATAAGTCTTAACCATGCTTCCTGGATATATTCTCTATTAACCAGAGAAAACAAACAGGTAGCAGCAGGTGGACAAGACATTTGCCTCTCCTCTGAATAATTGTTTTGTGATGGACTGTACATGTTTAACATATGGAGATCAATATATAAGACTTTCACTCAAGGTTCAGATCAGCAGCACGAACGAAGCGCAGACAAACACAGACTTGCGGATCGATGCTCCCCTCAGTTTGACTCTGAGGCTGACTATTTGATTAATCTGCCGGGGCAGCCAGGGAAGAGAGAGCAGGCATACAACAGCTGATAGTTTCATGCCATTAGGATGGCTAGAGTAATGAAATTTCATTTAATTTGTCAGGAAGAGAGTGCTAATGTTAAAAAGCTTTTGGGTAATAAAAAAAAGTCTTGAGAGATGTGAAGGAAAGCCTTAAGTAATTACTCTGTGTATCTTGGGTCCTCATGATGGAATATTTACATTACTGTCATGGAGGTCCTAAGAGTAATTAAATTAGTGAGGTGGGTAAGCTCTTTATTCCCACATTTTTCTAGCCTTTTTGTGAAAGAAAAGACTAATATGTGGACAAAGCCACTTTTCCTCATGATGGAATTGCTTTGCAGTCGAGCCACGGCATGCAGGCTTACTGAATGACTGTTATTTTATAGCATATTAAGTGAATACCACCTTTACCCTTTTGAACTTGAGTGTGTGCAGCCGTCCAAACCTTTGACAGTGCAGAATAAGCTTCAGTAAACCTATCAAGGCTTTCTTGAACACAAGAGAATGGTGTGGTGCTTTTGAATGCAGCATTTTAGATTTAACATTATCTTGATTTTGTCCGTCAAATTAGCACATAATTCTCATCTGTTAAACCTCAAAACGGAAGCCATAAGATGAAACGGCTGTCATGGTGCCAGGAGGCAAGTTGCAGCTGACAACTGCAGAAGTTAAGAAAATAAATTGTATGATGAAATAATAAATGATACGTATTAGTGCGGGAACAAGGTTAAGCGTAATGCTATTCCAGTTTACGTTCCAAGGGTACAGGCTCCATGATGGTGTTAAAAAAGGTCTTCAGAACAAAATAATCATAAATCCAGCAAGCTGTGTGTTGCGTCTGACATCTCTATCAGGGTATATCAGCATCCTTTCTCACTCTATTCGAGTCTTACCAAGACAGATGTGTGAAAGGGCCTGGAAATGTATCTGACCGCTGGCTTACTCTAATGAATAACTTCCACTTTAGGTCTTGCAATGTAAGCAGAAAATCCACCTTGCAGACGCCGGAGCCCCGTCATGAATCTAACCCGACAGCCGACATAATATAAAGGCGACAACACTTGTATGACTTCCATTTTCTTTGCTATCTATTGATTTTCAGTTAATAACGGAGGGAAATACTAAACGTCCGTGCTGAGTACCTAATAAATCCTGTCTGAGCTTTTTTATTGAGGCGAATTTAATAAAAGCAGTGGGCTGGGCATGGGGATTTGTCTCAGTGAGAGCAGACAAAAAATAGGGATGTGTGGGGAAGGGTAAATCCAGATACTAAACACTCATTCAAGTCCGAGAACCATGGCAGTTTATCCATTTGTTTTTATGACTCGGTATTTGTCTTTGTCTTTGTTCATATTTAATAAAATCCTACATTACTTACCAAAAAAAAGCTAATATTTTTATATTATTATTATATATATATATATTTTATATCCAGATCAGGCATGTTGATATATTTTTGATGACACTCTAAACGTAGTTCATGTAAAGTTTAAAGGCTATGGCCTGATTGTCACAAAGTATGCAGCCGCTGTCGCATCAAATTCCTGGAGGCCTGAGTGATAGCAAATACGTTATTAGCAATAAATAACTAATGACATGACATAGTAACCAAGTCGTGATAAGCATCTTGCCCCAGGGTGAAACATGTCAACCAATGCATAATTTGTCCTCAACAAACATCAAAACATTTAATTAACTCTCATATCTGTGTGTTTAAAACGAAAACTAAAGGGAAAATGTCCACTTAATTTAGATCAAGGTAAGAGGACTACACCACTACCTCTATATTCGCCCTCAGGTAAAAAGCAATAAACGGCGCAGATGAGTCGCATGAAGGTAAAACATCAGCTGTGTAGCCATGATGTCAATCGGGGTTCACTGAGCCAAAGGTCTCTATTAGGGCTAATTATGTGCCTTTAAGGGTTAATTTAGAGTACAGCACATCAAGGCTTTCAACGCATACCACAGGACAAAAATAACATGTGAAGTCAAGGTTGATCAAATTTTGCAGTTTCACGTTCAGGTTCATTACTAGTGCTTATGTCAATGTCAGTGACTTCTTGACCATTTATTGTCTACCTATTACATTTATGAATGCAATAACTGCCCTTGTGCTTAATCTCATTATCTAATCTGAAACACAGATTGTCCCCGTAGTTCAAATAAAGTAACAAGGTCATATTTTTCTTCATACAATGACTTCTTCTCCATCTCAGTTGAGGTTAGAAAGAAAAAAACTCATCCACAAAAACAATCCCCCCTCTTAAAACAATTAGTACAAACATCCCCACTGATAAAGACAACTCTACTGTGGACACCATCGAATCAACACTTAAAAGGAGCTATTACACAGGACTTCTCCAAAAATGTGGATACTTAATTATAAGGGCTTTAGTACTCCATTAGGCCAGCCCAAAATGCAATATTGCTTCATGAACAGAACCATCACCAATCACATAATCGTTTGCCCAAATTGAAAAACAGTATTACAACACATCCACCTGTGACAGTGGTAGCTCTCTAATACTATTTGGACATTAACAGGAGTCACATATTCACTTTCCACGGCAGATTAACCGCTGGTAAAGCCATTTAAGCATTGAGCATATTCTAAAACACAAAACATGATAGATCTACCAAATTAATTGTTTTATTTTACTGTGGAATTAACATATCAGAATTAATTTCATCAAATTCAAATTTTCTACCTGCCTTCTAGGAATTTAGTATAGCTCTTCCATAAAGATGGGGGACTTGCAAGAGATAGATTTAATGAAGAATGGTCAAAAGTGAAGCAACAGATGCAGAGATATTAAGGGCTCAATAAGGGTCAAACACATAGATTGTATATAAGAAGTGGACAAAGTCGCTGTGACTTCACCCGTTGGTTTGTGGACTGCAGTTTTGAAGCTTTGAGTTCGGCATTGTTGCCACCACCTTCTTGGATCTGGCCGCCAAGTGAACGGAAGTGACCATATTTGGATCATGGACGGGTGACTAAGAAACGATGCATAGGCTTGTGGTAGAGGTTGTGACCTGTCAATCACAAGGTAGCCCGCCCTAAAGCATAACCTGTATCGTCTATTTGACTTTGAATGGGCACATCATTTACAAAATGGACATCATGCTGTATTGAAGACTTGAAACTAGCAATTGAGACCATAAACGTATGTTTACAATGTTTACTGAGATAGGTTGAGTCGTATGTTGAGTTCTCAGACTCCCACAAGAGCCACAGATGACATTATACAGAGTGTTTACGCAGTATTAATAAGTATGACTAGTAAATTGAACTTCATGTGTCCCTAAAACAGCAAATTAAATCAAGTGCTAGATATGTGAAATGAAACATGATTCTCCATTTGTTTAGCCTATTTATTAGCTCTGATGTATTCAGAGACTTATTTTAGTATTCTTTAGGAAATGTACCTCCCGAACAGTCACCAGAATTTCCAGATCAAAATTTGGAAGCAAGTCCAAAACAGCCCAGTGATTGTTGGACACCTGTCCAAACAGGGGTATGAACGGTGCATGTTGATGCCTCATCAAAGGAATGGACTGTCTTGTGTTTAATGCACAGTGGGGGAAGAAAATATGTCCCAGCCAAAGCACACAAAAAGGCAGAATATTCATATAGCAGAAGTATGAATTCAGAGTGTTGTCCCTCTATCTACAGTATTATATTGAATCAAGGATCATCATATCATAATTAAGAAGCATGTACTGTACTTGTGAATATCCCCCAGTTGAATTGTTAAGGTAACAAAGAAAAACACGTCTATTAGAAATGACTTACCAGAAAACAAAACAAAACAAAACTTTAATCAACGCCCTCAGGAAGTGAATCACAGTCTCTGGTGTCACACTCAGACACTTTGACCGACTCCCTATGTATAAAAATGTTCCACTTTCTACACTCAAAAGAACGTTGTCGCTGACCATATTCCAGACAGCAACTATGTTTTCTTGCAACCTATCTGACAAAATAAATACGTAGAATCATCATAATGAGAATAGGATTATTACATAACTTCATACCCACTTTTCAGCAAACAGTTGTGTACATAGGATACCTGTTCAGCTCTATCCAGTTTACACATGGATGCTACCGTTTCCCCTTCATCTTCCTTATTTGACACTGATGGATAGTTACTGTGTGGGGTTTGCTTTAAGCTACGTAAGAGCTAAGTAGTTTTGCTAACACTAAATCAATGAGCCCTGCAGTGTCATTGTGGTGATGGGCTATTTGCATCCCTGGTTTGGTAGCCTAAATCTTTTCTTGCAAAATCAATGAACAAACAGTAATGTCTAACTACTTTTCTGCATTGATCGATGGTCAGCATCTGCCTAACTTTACTGCTTTTACTCCTGAAATCCCTGATGTAGTTTAGTGAAGCTGTGATTCGCGCTTTCTTTTTCATTCTTTCATTTGTCCTTCCTCAATCTACTAAACAAAGGGAGGGAGGCAGAAAGACAATGTTTTTTTCAGATAGCTCAGTGGATATTTGAAAACTCTGACTTGTTGGTGCAATTGATGTATCCCACCTTGACTTTAATAAATCAGGGGGTAACTTTAGTAAAAAGGGAATTAATTTAACACTGGCTGAAATGAGCACAGTGTTTTTTTATCAAGAGGACTGAAAAAAAAGTGTATTTAATCAGAAGAGTTGCAGCAATATTTTTTTATAATTTCTTTTTAACAAAGGAAATTCTTCTAATTTGCCATTACTAAAGCATTTGGAAGGTGTCTGACTATGAAAATTGTGAATTTCTAGTCAAAACACTGCAGTGCATAGCTGTTTCCGAGCCCATGAAACCAAAGAGTTCCCAACACTACTATGCCTCTCTTTGCCCTTTTGTCTGCATGAGAAAAAGCCACTCGGGGTCAAGCCCTCAAAGGACTAACCTTGCAATGGCTACATTTTCTCACAATTGAAAGCTAGCGAGAGAGATTAATGAACAATTGATTCAGGGGAAGAGGGAAACCAGGTATACAGACATGATAACCTGTACAGGTCAAGTATCAACATCAGTGACGATTACTACTAGCTGCAATTACAACTCCATGCCAAGTGCAAAAGAATGAGCAAGAAGTGTTTAGTCTAAGTAGTTTAGAGGAAAACAATTACAAAGCAACTCAGATGGTTAAAGACCATGTGCTCTTTGACTTTTTATCTAAATACTTTTCATGCCGAGTGATAACATTGTCTACATCAGTGCTTCTCAACCTCCTGTGTTAAGGCACTGAAGCACGCTTGTGGCCATAAAAGATTAAAAATCCCAGACACACCATGTTATAGCAAGCAAAAAAAATAAATTGAATGCACCGACACTATTTAAAGAACTAGGGGGGCTGAAGCTTATCCCAGCATGCACTTGATGAGAGGCAGAGTACAGTACAGCCCTGACAAGTTACCCATTCCATAGCTAACACATTAAGACAAGGAAATTCACACTGATACTCATAAGTTTCCCTCGTCTAAACTGCTTTTGGGAAGAAACTCGAACTCTGGAAAAAACGCAGTCAGATGATGAGGGGGACATGAAAAAATGCTGTGATGAGAAATGTAATTATATTACATCAGTTTCGAAAATATTTAATTTCAAAATGCCACTATACTAATTTAAATCAGATATTTCTTTATGTTTCAGGTTGGGTTTTGTTAAGAAGCTGTGTTGGTTTGTATATAGACACTGAGAAGGGAAAAACAATAGGTCAAGTCTTGATCCACAGAGAGAGCAGAGTCTCAAGTAATTGAGTGGAGACATTAATAATCAAAGTTATAAACATCAAGTACATCAGCTTACAGGACTCGAAAACATATGGTAATTAACTTTTACTACACTGATTTAATATATCGACCCCCATCCTTAAAACACACACACACACACACACACACACACACACACGCATATAGGACCATTACCATATTGCATGAGAGGAATCGTTTGCTTGATTGGACATAGCTTTTACATACTAAAGAGGTCCAGAAACCCAGTGGAAGTATTCATTTCCATCATGAATATCCTACATATCAGAATCTATGAAATATTCACAACATGACACATTGACAGGTGAGTTGCTTAAGCAAAGCTATTCTTAAAATATCACAATAGAAATACAAGTGTAGGGTACTATGAACTGACAAATCATAGTTTAAACCTCTTCAGTATAACCACCTGAGTAGACTGCAGAGGGCCCAAAGTAAGAAACATTTAGAGCCCAAATGCAAACACCGTTGTAGTTCAGTAATGATCCAAGGTCACCTGCTTCTCTGGACTGGTAAACAAATTCAAAATCAAAGGGTGTTTGGGGGGAAAATGGTATTCTCCCTTGGGATATAACACTTTGGGGACATTAACCAAATGCAAGCTTAAATCATTTAATTATTCTTCCTATGGGAACAAAACAATTTAAAATGTAAATAATACATTTCGTGTCCGAATGATACTTGTTTTGTCTCTATTAAAATAGTCATTATTGAAGGAAAGAAGAAAAACACAACATCAACAGGTAACCCCAAAATTTGGGCTACATTTGCTACATCCCATTCTCACACTCTAATTGATT
The DNA here is from genome assembly GCF_027596085.1 of Anoplopoma fimbria. NCBI lineage: Eukaryota > Metazoa > Chordata > Actinopteri > Perciformes > Anoplopomatidae > Anoplopoma > Anoplopoma fimbria. Next base: position 2,789,103 of record NC_072467.1, on the reverse strand, counting down.
CATTGGTACATAAAAACATATACATGTCCAGACAACAAGTCAACAAAAGAACCACTAAAAAAACAATCTTTTAACGTACTGTAAAATCCTGCTGATGATAAGAATCATTTGCACAGGATTTTGGGGAGTGTGTCTGTGCACTTTTAATAAGGCGAGCAGGCGGCACGACAGTTTCCTGTGTTTTAGAGCTTGTGGTTCCAGACCTTCTCCATCTACTCAGCTGCTATTATTCTGTCAAGAGCTGCCGTGTTTTCCAGAGGAAAGGAAGTTATTTCATTTCCACCTTTTGTCTGTGTCTGAATGCGAACGACGCTCTCTCAGCAATATTCCCTTGTTTCAACCCCGCTCTCCATCCTAACCAAAATATACAACCTTTCTTTGCCCTATAACTCACGTTGGTCGCAGAAAAATAGGAATTTCCTCAATTGGTGTAATTCCCTACACCAGATTTCAGCAGTTTTTTCTACTAGCTTCAGCAGATTCCTGCATTCCCATCAGCTGTGCGGACAGACTGCCTTTAGAGTGATTGCAAGATGAGGGGAAAGACAACAAAGTAGATACCAATAAAATATTTGCAATGTTGCATAAAAGGTTAGAAAACCCTTGTTTGTTTATAAACAGTCACTTTTAAAAAAGGCTGCATTAATAATACAGTAAACCATATTGATTGGTTTATTTTTGCATATTTGTTCCCCTGGCTGTATTTTGAAGAAAATGATTGCAAGCTCAAAAGGCCTTTACACACCGGGGGCATTTTTTCACGTGATTGATTCGCACAAAATCTGCATCAAAATATTGTTTAGAACTCTGTTTTTTTTGTCATGAGTGCCTTCACAAAGAATATTACAAAAAAAGTATATTTTAATTGGAGCCAGGTTGATTTTTCTGAGCTTTCACACCACGAGTAAACCTATCACGTTGTGTGTACACTACATTGTACAACAACATGGAAAGTCCTTGACCTGAAACCAAGACGGTATTTTTGTTTACTCCTTTCAACCTGGACAAAGGCAGCGCAGACCAGTTCCACTCCATACCTTTCACAATAAAAGTCCTTGATATATGTACGGCATAACTTTTTTACCAGAGGAAACTAAAATTCACTCAGAGCATTTTGCTTATAGTAAACTTTAGCAAAAAATACAGGCCGTGATTCAGGCAAGACCAGATGATGTAAAATTCTTTATCAAGCAGAAATGACTTGTGCTGGCAAGCAGTGGAGAAAGAAACCACAGTGGCAGTTATTCCTGACTTCAAGGTCCACTCAACTTATGAATGAAAGGATTAAAGTTGAAAGTGGTGAAGTGGCCCTTTAAGTGGTGGAATTAAGACAAAACATCTCAGAGCCACTGCCTGATCAGGTAAGTTACTTACAAGCAATAATTGCTGTCATCAGTAACATCACGGACACTCCCAGGATACTACACCTTTCCTTGCAGCAGCATTTTCACAGCATTTGTACTGGCACAGTGCACCTGCATGATATAGAACTAGTTGTCCATGCTCCAAAGATTCATAATCTAAAAGTCAAGGGCGTCCTTCACGTCCACCACTCCTGTTATTGTTGCTGCCTGACCTATATGGCCTCTCCAAAAGACACACTTTGCTTTGCAAGACTGCTGTTAATCCTTTAAGAGAGCTATAAGCTTACCCATCTGCTGCTGCATAACCTGTAATAAATACTGCTGTCTATTTCACAGGACTGGGCTTAATACTTTTTTATCTAAGATGTCATCTTAGTTTACCATTTTTAGTTGGCTAAACAACTATTTTGAGTTCAAATTATGTTTAATTCTAATGAAACACATTTTTCTCTTTTCCTAGTGAGAAAGTGTTTATCCAGTAATCTCTCGCTTTTGGCTTTTGTCCACTGATGTGCAAAATATATGACCTGTCCTCCTGCTGAGGGGAGCAGACACATTAGGAGCAATGAAGCTAATGATATCAGAGCACTCTATAGAGCACATCAGTGCACAGGGATGACAAACCTGTCAGAAGGCATAATCTAGGACGAGGTCGTAACATCCTCAGAAAACCGTGTCGATCTGCGATTCTTTCTCTGCCTTCCCCTAATAATGGAGCACCAGTAAATTCCTTACCTGCCACGAGGCAGCGCGTTCACTTGTAATAGCCGATGGTATTAAGGGATGAAACATATCAAGGAGAATGGTTGTCTTGCTAGGCGTTTGAGTCTTAATTTTCAAAGATGCCCTGAAACCTTTTATCACTGGCTTGTTTTGAGGTGATTCCTCTTTTTTACTCTCTTTAGTAATAGAGTCTGATGTCCTGTGGGTGTGAAACAACAAAATATTCCTCTGACGTTCTCCAGAGCTACACATACTGCAGCATACTGTATTTTAGTGGCTGTAAGATTGGGGCAATATGACATTGTCTTGACAAAGGCCAACTAACATTTTGAAAAAAGGTTTAACCATGGTTTAAATGACGGTGTGGTTTATACATGGATTTCAGCACATTAAACCACTTATTCCAAACCATCGGTACATGTACCACATGGGGTTCATATTCATACATTTGTGTTAAGTAAAACAGCAGCTGATTAAGGAAAATAAACACATTTAGGTCTACAAATCAGTGTGAGGCTGAGCTTAAGTTTACTGCCTCAAAGACTAATAAAATACCAGGTACAATAAGCTGACACCACAGGAGACATTTCCAACAAACTTTCGTCAGTTTTAACACTGTAAAGGAAAATACACCCAGAAAATGACCATTTGTGTATCAATTACTCAACACGATATACTCTGAATTATATTATAAAACACAGTTTTTATCGCATGCCTCCATGTTAAACAGAGAATCCGAAAAACGGAGTAAATCCTTGATCAATTGAAGTAAATGGAGGCTAGAGTCAACAACAGCAAATCTATATGAAAACGTATGTTTAGATCTGTCCAAATTTCTACTGACTTGCAACGCCCCTGTGCCACCATGACATAGTAGTGGAGGAAGTGTTTTTGTCTTTGGGAAGTATGAAGCATACGTCGGAATAAACAACACTTAGATTATACTGCACGAGTTGAGTAAGGTAGAAACGGTTACTGTATTAGACTTCTAGCTTTGTGATAAACTGCCTGTAAACTGTCTGCAGATGTTTTGGAATCATATTCGCATTACAGTACATGTGGGTCAAAAAATCTTCCATTGAAATATCTTATTAAATCACTACCTGTCATCCCTGTAATATGTATTCATATTTAGGTACTGGGCTGGAAAAAATATATTTATTGTGTCAATAGATCCCAACACTACATGCTCACTTAAGACTCCAACAATAGATCCTTGTTGTTGTTGTTTTTCAAAACAAAAAGCAAGATAAATCTGTTCTATCATTCACCTGCTTTGTATGTAAGAAGTGTGTTATAACAAGATGTATGCATTTGGATTGGGAGAAAGGAAATGAATGTTTTGTCTCACTAACATAGGTTGGATGTCAGAGATAATAGAAAAGATTGGTGAATGGGTCTGAATTTTGAAGCATACCTGTGTTAATCCTGCTCTAGATTGCTGTGCTGAGACTGCTTGTATTTACATATGCAGAGGATCCCGCTGTTTTGAGCACACCATTGACAAGACAGAGCAATTAATCATCCCCAAATACTCCCGCCGTGCAACAGACGACCCTTGCAGAACATGCTGCCACAGAGGGTGTGCAGGTGTGAATCAAGCTGCAAGGAAAAATTTCAGAGCCAGCCTCTTCCTCAATCTTCCGTGTTTGTCAAGACAATTCTGTATTCAACAGAGTCATACATCTAATGTTTTCTCCTCCCCGTTTTTGAATGAGCAGGATATTCAAGTGCTTAATCAATTTAAATTACATTGAAACTTACTGCAAAGAAACATTTTTTAATTCTATCTTCTTTTTTTGATTTAAGGTATAAGTAAATGTAACTTAAACTGATATCATTGTGATTAAATATATTGCTAATGTTTTACTCCCTTTTCATCTATTTAGCATTTTTTTAGGTTTTGATGTTTCTCTTTAGAAACAGAGTATCCATGCAAAGCAATGAAGTGCTCCCATTGGACAATCCTGTATAAATACAGGTGAAATGAATGAAAGAATGGATAGTTGCTAAAATATTTTAATGCCACTATCGGAGAGAAACCCTTCTTTTTTAATAAATAGCTATTTTGGAAGTTTTAAACTCAGTTAATGAATTCCTCAACATTCAAATGGTAAATGGACTCAACTTATAATTGAAGGTTTTCTATTGACCTTTTCCATTCTTGTTGCTAGAGCAACAGCTTTGGTCCATGTTTACTTCCTGTCAGCTACCACATTAACAAACACTGCAACAGGAAATCAAAAGGGGCCCATTTAGAGTGTTTATGTTTTCACGTTTGAAAATATATATATGATATTCAGAGCATAAAATATAGCATCAAACAACTATTTGTAATGTAAATAAAGGGGATTAATGGTTCCCTGAGCAGAGAATGAAGCTGCTCTCATTCTTATCTGTGCTGCAATGGCTGGAAATGGCAAACCAATGCCTTTTAACCCATTCAGAAGACACAGAGCTACATAATACATAATATTCTAATAAGAGTCATACAGCCACAAGCATCAGCTAAAATGGCCTTTCACATTACACATAGTGATTAATTGTTGATAAAAAACTAATATTCAAACTCAAAATGTATCTTAAAAAAATGGCATATCCATGGAAAAATGCAACACTAAAATAATATCTGAAATGGAATACTTCCTTTATGTTTGGCTTGCTTCTCTAATATGGATAATTACACCCACGCATTATAAATATTGAAAAACAAGTGTTCAAATTATTGATAAATACTACACGTTTCCATGAAGTATTTGGAAATCAGTCAAGTGCCTCATCTGCAATCACTGCATACAGTATCTATACCAAAACATCTATTTGTCATGGCTTAAAATCACATAAGAAGATTGAAAATAATATACTTAAAGGGGTCTGCAGGTTGCAAGTGTCCATGCCAGCAAATCAGATAGTAGGTTGTCTTATTTCATATCAAGAGACATTGACTCCAATCGTTTTCAAACCCCTGGAGCAACGGGAAGATTGTTGAATTTCACTGAAAACCATCTGCTTGTTCTGAACAACAGGGGATAAAAACATGCTGAGGAGTAAGCTCTCCAGATAGCTTGCATTGGCTTCTTATTCTTTTGCCTTTAACGTTCCTTCTGGCATCCTGTCTTTGGAGATACCACATCCACGGGCCTCTGGGAGGTTCGACTTGTTGATGAGTTGATATATCAGCTGTACATACTTTGTACGTGAGGGTTACATCTAATCAGAATCGCAGTATCTCACAATTGCATTTTTCCTCATTTTGCACAAAAACAGCTCTTCAGCAATCACCAAAATCAGCTTCATGGGAGGAATATTTCTTTGTCTTAAATTGAGGTACTGTCGAGCACATTTTAGTTCAGGACAGATTAGACAAATGACACACCTTATTTTCAAATACATTGCCCCTACAGCCAAGGGCAATTTGAAGTACAGAAAATAACACCATTGGTTGTATGAACATCTGCTCCCTGGGTATTTGATTTCCCAGGCAGATGTTAGACCCCAGCTGCTATCCCAAGATAATTTGTATGTTTGTGGAGAGAGTTCCCATTTGGCTGTTCTGTTGATGGTTATGTCTTCCTTTTGTGAATCAGCCAGCATCATTGTTAAGTATGTTTTACAGTCTCTCTTGCCCCGATGCCCTCTATGCCCGACTGTATGAATCCACCTTAAAATGTCTAAATATTTTGTTAGACTAAAGGTCAGGTGAAACATTCCCCTCCCGTACACTGCATACACATGTAAACACACACAATACTCTTTGTGTGTGTATGAACACTCATTGCATAGTGTGAAACCTAGAATAATTTAAGTAGAGTTGGATTGGTAAATCAGCTGGGGATTTATACCAGCCGATATTAACGTATTGCAGATATGTCAAATCCGTGCATAAATCGGCTAAAAAGTGATTAAAAAGGATGACGGCTGTATTGTTGTCAAAAATCTCAGTATTGATACTGATATCAATACTTGAGATGAAACTACAGTCCACTTTACAACTATGGTTTCCGAGTTGTTATGGTTCCTGTCCTTCTCCACTATCACTATCAAAAGTAATCCTAAAGAAAAGAAAAGTAAAGAGGTTAGGTCACTTTTTTTGTCTGCCATGGGAGCAAATAGTCTTGGAGATTTATAACTTGAGTTGTATGACTTAATCCCATATTTCTATACAGCTGTTTGTAGCTAAATTACAAAACGTTAACAATCAATTCTTTGTTTTTTTACTTATTTAATTACTTTTCTTTACTTTTCACGTTTTTCTGATCATTCAGTGACCTTGTCCCAGTCATGATGACACCACTGGAGTCAAAACAATCCTCCCACAGGAACCAGAATCAACAAGAGGGTCTCATTGATCTTGTCATGTTGAGAACACTGTAAAGATTATAACATCCTCTATGAGGCTTCTCTAACTGTAACATTATCCACAAGCACGTACTGTAAATAAAACAGCAGATATATATAGCAGTGTTCTTAAAGAGAAAGCGATCAAATATGATACAATTATACAGTGATATGTGAATGTAAGGCTTTCTCTTCTCATTATCCACAGCATAAATGGTGCGCTTTATATATGCACTGCACTTTGAGATAAAATGAATTAAAACTAGTCTAGGATTTAAATTAAACCCCGGGACAAGAGGCAGAATTTGAGAAGCTATTCTGTTTGGTTTCACTTTAAAACTTCATTAATTTTAGAACAATCACATCCAAACATGCAGCTATCATGAATACATATATTCCATGTAGGCATTATGACAACAGTGTTGCTTCAAATGTATGACCGTGCCCTTCACAGAGCGACTGCACCTTCTCCTCACAGTCTCTGACCAGTTCAGGTGCAGGTAATGTCATCATCCGTGACATGTGAAAGAGTAGGCAGTCTACGAAAAGATAACTCAAAGGAGATTAGTCCCAGTCCTGACCCAGGAAGAAAAATGTAGCATTATCTGCTCGAAGAGAAGCATGTCAGAGCCTCACAGGTCTTTACTGACCCCACCACTCCCCACTTTGGTTGAAGGCTTTAAATTCTCCCCTCCCAAGTTCAGAGTCGATTTGTTATCAAATCAAGCGTCGAGTGTCTGATTCATTGCTATTCAGCACTCTGGCTGATTTATATGCAGAATGTAAAACAGATGCCTTATGCGATACATATTTATGGTGAGCCCTGCTCTCGCAAGATTTATTATAGCTTCTTTCATCGGGGTGTGCATGAGCTGTGCTATGATGACTTGTATTTCCTCTCAGCTGCCAATGCCAAACTCATTAAAAAGAGGTGTGACTATTAATATACATTGTAATACTGACAGCTCCTAATTTATAACCCAAGTGCATGTTTGGGATTTCTTCTTTCCTTGCCTGTCATTGTTGTGGTGGGGGTAGTGATCTTTTTGTGTCTTCATATGTCTACATCATGTGCATGTGCTTGTATGACTCATGTGAGCACATCTATAAAGTACATGTACCATGCAAATCATCTTTCAAACGCCTTTTTTGTTCTTTATTATATCTCATATTGATTTATTGGGTGTAGTCCCTTGACCCTTATACACTCTGCTCCGGGCAAAATGAAGACTAAACCATATCATGCTAAATTCCAGCTTATCGCTATATGAGCTCCTACACACATTCAAAGGGATCCTTTTAACAACCATAGCTTCTGGTCCACCTCTGATTCAGATGTAATAAACGAGCAGAACTCAAAAATGTAATGTTCTTTGTTTGTAATTATCTTTTGAGAATGAAGCTCTAACATTCTAATCGTTAAGAATATATCATATTTATATATATTTATTAATATTTACCTTTAGACAAACTAGAATGATAAAGCATCACATTTCAAAAATATATTCTTTACAAATTAACACAATGATACAGGCATGTAGTCATACATGCACAAACATAAACACTAATATAGCTGATTATTAGTCATCGCTCTCTTGATTCCAGGTGGTTCTATGTAGGTGCAAAGCTTAAGGGCATATCAACAATATGTTCTAATAGTCACAACAAAACCAGGTCAATGCAAGTTAAAGAGTAGTTGTTTTACATATTATACTACAAATATTGTTCATATTGTCCACAATATACACAGTTATTTTTTTCGTGATATGTTTTTTTCAAAGGGATAAAAGTAATCAGACTCTGTTGTCATATTTCCAACAATTAACAGTTATCTTTGTTGTATGCTGAGCAGGGCAAACAACATTCAGACCAGGTGAAGGTCTTTTTATATGAACGACTAAATCATAAAAGGAGAGGATGGACTATACAGAGTTAGAAAGAATAAGGAAGAATATTGAAAAAATTCAAAAGGCATCTAGGCCAACAGCGCATGATTGCATATTAAGGAACTTGCCTCTTTTCCAGAGCAATGCCGCTTTAATCCTGTGGTAGAGTGGTAAATATTATTTAAAAAATGATAATTAACAATAATTGTAAGCTCTAATTAAATAGCTTTGCAAAAATATTTTTGGGGTAATTGGAACAATCCTTTTTGACTAACATTTTCACAGATCTGCTGTCACTGACCATTATTAAGACTTTTGAACCATTTTTAAAACACATCAGAACTATTACACAAATATTTAGAAAGTTAGCTGTACGGCACTGGAACATACTGCAAAGTACTTTTACATTATGTACATCGTAATCATCAGAGCAAGTTCTGAATGTTCAGAATAAGCATGGACTTTGTTGTTTATGTTTTCCTGCCGCCTCTCATACTTTTGTAGCATTGTTCTAATGCCACGCTCATATCATGTGGAAGTTGTTGTAATTACCGGTTTCCTATTTGTAAATGCTGCTCATTTCAACATCCAAGTCATGATTAGGACAGTGGGACTAAATCATATGGGGAGGCCTGAAAAGCAAACAAACATGGCTGCCTGAGGTCAGCCAAAGTCTGTTAAAGAAATGAAACCTTTATTGATATATGCTACTAAACGTAACATTTTGAAACCCTAATTCCTGAAACCCAAATACGTTAAGATTGACTACCACTGTACTAAAGTTAAGTGGTGGACACAGCAGGGGTACTGCATTGACCGATCAATTACGGTACATGTTATAAAAGTGTAGATTATGTAACGTGAACTGTGAAATCCGACTGATTACCTTGTAATCATCAAGAAGAAGGGTAAGATACTGTCTCATAGTATCATATCCTGCCCTGTAGTGTTTTGTTTGTAATAGGTTTTCAAACTCATGGATGTTTTATTCTAACTTGACTTTCTAGATTGTATTACCTCTGTAGCGACACACCTACACATCCCTCTGCTTTTCCTTTAAATCACAGTTGTAGTTTCAGTTTGAGGAACGTCTCCTAACATTTTTAGGGACAGCCCACTGACTTCCTGCTCTAATTGTGTCACCCTCAACTTTGTTCTTGCATGAGAGCACTGCACTAGCTAATTAATGTATATTTATTAGCAAATCCAAAGATCCCTTTAAAACAACTTTTATGAATTTTAGCATTTTTCATATATCAGTACTAATGCATTATCATTTTTAGCACGTGATAATTAACAGGAAATTGTTTTTACAAAGATATTTAGAAACAAAAGCCTGTGTGTCTTTTTGTTTGACACAAGGAGAGACAGAATGCTGGGTCTTTGTTTGTGAGTCTGACTGATCCTATCAGTTTACCTTTAAAGAATAGCTGTCTGTGGAGCTAAGACATTAGCCTTTCTAGCCATAGAAGGTTGGATTTTTCATTACGTAAAAATTTAAACAGTTTGTGCATTACGTGCATTTACTTTCTTGTCGAGAGTCAGACGACAAGAACGATACCAGTTACTGTCATTACGTATATCTGTCATTAAATATGAAGCTAGCAGACGGTTAGCTTAGCTTAGCACAAAGACTGGAAACAGGAGGAAAGTGCTAGCCTGGGTCAGTCCAGAGGTGACAAAATCTGTCTACCAGCACTTCTATACATCATTAATAAACACGTTAGTTTATTCTGTATAAATAAATATTATTAGTATCTATTTCTTGGTGGGCAGAGCAACTTCCTGGAGTCTCAGCAGTTGCCTGGAAACTTCACAGTAATGAAACGTCACTGCACCCTGCAAGAAATAGTTCATGCATGGCAAGTATTTAAAGGTTAAGGTATGGTTAGGGCAACTGAAACTTGACTAATAATCGGAAAAAGACCATATGTCATATGACACCAAAAGGGAATGCTTAATTGAAACATAAGGGAATGTTTCACTTTTATCTTTTCTTTTATAAAATATGACCACTCTCTTGATGACTTTCTTATCTGTACGAGTGGTTTAAATCTTGATATTGACATAGAAAACACTAAAAATCCATTTAATCTTCTATTTCCGAATGAAATAGGCATTTTAGGGGTTTTTTCAACTGTCGCTGATATGGTAAAATTAAATTGTTAAACTCTACTCTTGCTTGAAATATAGCTATAAATGGTGTTTTGCTTTCATAAACAGTAATAAACAATATTTCACCTGGAGGGACAACACAAGCGAGTGCAGAAAAGAGTAAACATGATTTTATGTACGTATCACTTCACGTTCAAAATGCATCCCAGCCATCAATCCTCATTCCTGGCTCTCTGCGTCTCTCCCTTAGCCCACACTTGAGGTGCTTTTATGTTACACGACCACTCGAATTTGAGCCCAGGGGGACTCTTTGGGTCCCTAAGCGAGAAAGGCCCCAAAAAATCTATAGACCAGATGCATGATGTTATATGGTCAAACTGGCAGACACAAAAGGTCTAAAAACAAAAGCCGTGAATTAACTGAGGGCTTTCAACAGTGTGTTTTCAAAACAGCCCAGCTGAGAGCTCAGATGCCTCTCCTCCCTCTCAGTCACTCCCTCGCTCCAGTCCAGCAATACCCCATCCCTCCTTTCTCCCTCACTCACTATCTCCCCCCTTTTTTCTCCGTCTCTGTCTTATTCACTCTCTCTGCCACCCCCCGAGACTAAATGCTTAAAAAGAAAAGAAAGGACACCATTTTTGCTAATTAGTTGAGGACTTAACAGGCGCAGGATATGCTGCCTTAGTTTTTCATCTCCTGTCCACGGGCTGTCGACCGTCCTGTGAAGTTGAGCCTGTGTGGCTAAAAGTAGAAGAAAGGAGCCGGGTAGACACACACAAATGCCTCAGTGGAGATCCTGAACACGCCTCCAGTGGGGGTTGAGCTCAAAATGGGGGCCAATCATTAGTATTTAACATTTGGGAATAAAGAAGCCTTAAATTAGAAGTGTAAATGGCTCTGTGCCCCACCTCCATCTTTAGAAATGTTCACAGGCTTTTTTTAAATCAGAGGGTTTTTGTCTTTTTTTTTTTTCCTTTTCGGTATGTTTGTATGTGTGGGCCCTGCATGTGTGGTAACAAGAGACTTAAAAAGAAATCAACCTAAACACAAATTCATTCTGCAAAGTTTTTAAAACAAAAGTATGGTTCATACACTACTAGAAACTATTTATTTATCTTTGTTTTGTACTAAATTGAAAGATTTTAAATGCATATCATACTTTGTATCTCTACATATGTTTAGTTAATTATGTTAAGAACTTAAAAATAGATGAATGTGAATATCTTTTAAACATGGCTCAATTAAAATCAGTCAACATGTCAAACTGTGTAATTACCTAAATATGTCTCGTTAGAATTTGTTCAGTGATATAATCAAATGCTTACATATAGTAGTAACGCTGACACAATGTTATGACCACACACTGCAGACGTGGCAGGATGGTATCAGTAGACCGTGATCTATGTTGCTCATTGCTAAATGTAACAGAAGCAATATTTGTGTAAATTACATTTAATGGATTGATCTAGGCCTATATGCAGTGTAAAATCTAGTTTCACATATTCTATCAAATATTCTGCTTCTAGTTGAGAAAAATACTCAAATAGTTCCGATGTATTCAATACATTTGCAAGTTCAAACAGCATAAACTTGATTTACGTTTCAGAAACCAGCAGGTCGGTGACAAGGTTATTCTAAAAAGATGTATTCATAATCATATTAACATATGCAGGACTACAGCAGACAGCTTTCAACCGTAAACCCTCTTAATACCCATAAGGTATTTCATTGCCATTGAGTCTAGGGGAGAAGGAAACTGACATGGTAAGCCCGAGCGTCTGAGGTTTAGAGAAGCACAGCAAAGTGGAAAATTAACAGAGTGGAAACTTAATAAACAGTTGTTTCACTGCAGCACAACTTAGGGTAATTCCCGCAGGAAGAGAAAGGCCAAGAGCGGAGGAATGGCAATGAGACTCGCAGCCGAGTGCTCTGCTGCGTTAAGACAGGAAGTCAGGGGTGAGGAGAGGGAATCTGAGAGTCAGAGTTCAGCAATCACTATTAAAAAGGGGGGAGAGTGTCTCTGGCTTTTAACAGCCTTTCAGCATTTCTGCCTTAAAAGTGATGTTACAAACATATTTCCTCTACTGAATCAGATAAAGCATCTGTCAGAGGCAGAATTGGTAGTTTTGTTGTCATGTCCTAAAACACTTGCATTGAGATCTCTAAGTGGCTGTTATATTGCTTGCTAAAAGTAACGGGGATCAAACAGCATAGGCGGCTAGCATTCTCAGCTTCTTTGCTCAAATGGGTGTATTTATCAGAGATGTAAGACACACATCCTATAAAACCAAGGGCACCAGAGAAATTCCTCACATGATCACCGCGGCCCCATAACTGTCTGTGACAAAAATGGAGGCTGTGCCGTATGTCAGTTATATGGAGCAATAACCAACTTAAAGAAGTGTGGTAATAGAGCCATTTACCTGATCCTGAAAAATGAGGAGAGAGAGAGAGAGGACCCCACCTCCCCCACACCTACACACAAACAGCTGCACAAGCACAAAAACAAATGTTTAAAGTTTTGATTTTTTATATTTTGAAACGTTTTTGCAAATTTGAGTTTTTGTGTACATTATCAGCAATTTGATAAAAATTAAATATTGTATTTTAAGATCCACAGAATACAATGCAAAAATGGTGATGAAAAATACTGGACAGGTAATGCAAAGTAAGTGATTTTATAATTTTGTCCTTTTTTTATTAGTAATGTTTTTTGTTAATTGTTGATGGTTTAATTGGCTGAGATATTTGTAACTATACTCTTAATTAACTGTTGCAGCTTGTGGCTTTAGTGTTAATATGCTGCTGTTTCATATTGTGATGACTGATTAAGGTCTTTGACCAGCAATTGCACTTTTAATAAAATTAATCCTGACAGGTTGCAAGAATTACTATTATTATTTCTTATTTCCAATGCTCGTGTCTATCGAAGTATGTATCCGTACTGTTTACAAGAAAGTTAATGTGTAAAAGAGAATGCTAATATAACATGTACGTAACTGTAATTAAGATGTGAATAATAAATTAAACAATGAATTATATATACCTTACATTCACTGTTTTCTGCTTATTTCAGTACAAACAAAATCATCAAGTCATCACATATTAATGATCTGTAGATTATGGTATGTGTACAGTAAAATACATATAATAAGATGTTGCATCTCCAAACATTGACATAACTTCTTGTCATGATGTATATATTGTTTGTTGTGGATGTTGCAGTTTGTCTTGTTATTGTTTTTGTCATCGCGGTGGCTGTTCTTGTCACACGTAAATGCACATTGACTTGTGTTATTGAAATTGTTAAAGATTGCTGAGGCAGGGAGGCCAACATACAGTAGCTTAGCTCGTTTTGCTCCTTTCTATTTTTCGACAGGCAGCATGGACTTGCTGAGTAATGTGATCTCAATAAACTACAAGGGTGTACACAAGCTCACAAACATTGCTAGAAAGTGGAGTTGTTGACTGCTGTTAAATATGTTGTAGAAAGAGGCCCTCACCACTGGCAGCTTAGTAATTATTGTGTACAAGGGAGCAGAATTAACAATGAAAAATAAACTTCCCTATGTATCTACATCCAGACAAGTGCGGTTTTGTTTCCATAATTTTTGCTTATAGACACTGAGGACAATTTTCTAACAGTACAAGCTGGGAGAGTGTGCACGGGCATGTTGTTCAGGAGTCAGACAGGATTATGCTCTGAAATCCTCTGAAACGGGAGCAGCGGGGGCCACTTGAGGCAGGGCAATTGGGCAGACTGTGAAGCCGGTCTCCAGTTGAAATGTGCTTATTTATGTAATCATGCAAGAAATATCTATTCTATTGCTTGTGAAAGCATCTAAAATGGGAACTCCGAGCACCCGTTTTCTCTGATTCAGGATCAAAATAACAGTATAACTGCTCCCCCTGGTGTGCTTATCACTGCATTGCCTGGGAGGATAATCTGTGGTGTAATTAGTATGCACCCTCAGGTCAAAGTACTGACTTGGTAGGAGTGCGTTTTCACATAATGCTGCAGCTCAGTAGCCTTTCTCTCACCTCTCCTGGCAGCTGGAAAACACTGCACCATCTTCCAGCACATCACTGAATAAAAATGAGAGAAGAAATATTCCAAAAACACAACTTCAATGCTCAATTAAGACATTTGACATCACAGTCAAAATGTCATAGTATTGTTTCCCAAGCTTATTTCTAAAACCTTGATGTTGAAGAATTGAGATCTATATCATGTCAGGGGTCCCTAAATGGAAAACAAAGCTACATGGAGCAACTCACTTTCTTTCCCTCGCCTTCCCACACACACACACACACACACACACACACACACACACACACACACACACACACACACACACACACACACACACACACACACACACACACACACACACACACACACACACACACAAACGTTTAAAGACAAAATGTACTCCTCATAATTCAGTAACCTCGTAAATCACAGCAGGTTAATGCTCCACAAAACCCCTTCAACATCCTCTAAGTGTTAAATCATCACTTTGTGGAGGGAGTGGGAGAAAAGACAGGAAAAGGGGACAGGCGAGCATAAGAGATAGTGCTGTACTTTTTTTCCAAGTATGAAGTCTTGGAGTGCGTAGATCTAGCCCTTCAGTCAAATATGTTGCCATGCAAAGGGATTAGAGGTCTGTGAAGCACTAGGTCTTGACCTGCAAGCCTTGGAGCCTGGCTGTAACCTGACCCAATACCAGGTGTATGCCTGTGGGTCAAAGGGTTGGGAAAGCATGCAACAAAAGACAGCTCCTCAATAAAACCCTCACTGTTCCAATTAACCATTTTAAACCTTGTTTTCAAGCCGGCTCCTGCAGTGTACGAGCACAGGTTTTGCCATGTGTGGTGGAAAAAAGCCTCATATTTCCTTAATTATAGAAGCCCACACAAATGTCATCTAAATGAAATGTGTAGTGTGTATATCCTAATAGAGAGAATGTTAATGGCATGCTTACTCCCTGCACCCGCCCGGCTTTGCTTTTACTTTCAAAATAATTTACTGCGCCTTTAAAGCACCCCGTCATCTGCAGCCAGAGACCCATAACTGTCATGTGAGTCGATCATTTACCCAGCGATCTCCTAAGTGTTACGTGTTAATGGGTGGAAGCTGTGGAAAACATAGGGAAATAACTAACACCTACAGAACCAACAGATCATCTCTGTAGTGGGGGAAAGCTGTATCATTTCATAACACATTCAGGACCGTGGCGGTTAATCAAGCTACCTGCCAAGAGGACGGCCGTATCTCAAGAGCATGTCAGAGGAGAGGTCTTTAAGTATGCTCATATGGGACTGTATAACTGAGTGGGATTCTTCTTTCACTTACATTAGATGTTGACACCAGGGAATTGGGGACATTGTAGTTTGTGGTGACAAGGTTAATGTAGCGTAATGTAGGCCTCTAATATTTGGTGCTCATTGGTGGCCATGCAGGATACCTAGTGTTGTATTTATTTCATTAAATATAAAAATAAAATAGAAATAATAGACAGAAACACACACAATATTCAATTCTGAACCATTTCCATACATGAACGTGATAAAAAAACAGAACAAAAAAAGTAATTATCGTCCTGATTATTTCAATATTTATTAGGCATTCCAGTCTGGGTTGACCTACTGGCTGCAATTGACTACACTTGAACAGGCCTATAACTGGCTGGCCTCAGAGGGTTATTAATTGCTCCAGCATGCCCTTGCACAATGTGTTTGGATAGGTGTTTCTTGTAGCTCACAAAAAAGCCTTTGTATTGCTTCACTTTAGTCCGTGACTCAATTAGGGAAGGAAATGAGAGTAAATACAAAAAGCCATTGTCTTTCTTCCAGTCACAGCTTGAGCTGAAGATGTTACATAACTTTACAGTATCTTGTCTGTTATATGTATTATACTTTATGCTGTAATGAAGGAATAGGTCAAGGTGATGGTGCAATGCTGGAGGTACAAAAGGTAAGTGAGCAGCATTGTTGATACAACTCATGCTGTACTAAATGAATCTCTTTCTTTGTGTTGATTCCTACAGTCATTAAAAACATGCCATAAAGGGGCAACTCAACAAGAAATTGAAGAGCATGTGAACATTGTGTAAATGCAGAATAATGATATAGTAAAGAGCTGCAACTAACGATTGTTGTCATTATCATTCACAAAATGGTGAAAAATGTCTATCATAATGTCCAAGGTGGGATCTTTAAAATTTGCTTGTTTTTGTCTCACCAACAAGCCAAAACCCCAAATATCAATTTTACCATTTCATAAAGGCAAAAGCTGCTAATCAGAGATGCACAAATACTGATAGTGACATTGGATTTTGGTCTGATACTGACTCAATATGTCGATCTGTTATCGCATACCATTATTATAATAAAAACAAATTCACTAAATGCATATCTATGTCTTTATTTGTTAATTTTTTTTGTTGTTAAGAAAGCAATGTTTAAGTCAAGCCTGATGTTGCCCTACACATTAAATAATTATCCCAGTATAGTGCACACAAGCTTATTGACTAAACACTGGTATCAGATTGGTACTTGGCTCCGCTATTAGCGTCAAGACTGAAAGAGTCCAATCGTTGAATTCCTACTGCGAATCCTCACATTTGAGGACCTGGAAAAAGTATATTTAAGCATTTTTGCCTTTAAATTCAGATTAACCGATTTATTTTCAGTTCATCGATTAATCAATAAATTAACTCAGGTTCAGGTTAGTTTATATTTCCTGATACAAACCTACAATATGACACAGTCTGAAACAAAAAAAGGTTTTAAATTATATACAGAGCAGACCAGGTCATGATGGTGTAATTCTGTCCACATACATCCGTACTACATCAAAATCTTGAAAACAGCCTCTCAGACAGTTTCCTTTGTAACGCTGCGTTCACAGTCTGCTATGTCTGTCTCTTTCACCTCTGTGTGCCTCTCCCTGCCCAGCTCCTCTCATTCACTCTACCAGTCTTGGAAAGGGGTTTCCTAGTGAGGCGAATTCCAGCGTGAACTTGCCAAGTGACCCGTGACCATGGGCGGACAAGGTTACCAGTCATAACTTTTACAGCCGTTTCTGCCTCAGTACGAGTCTCTGTGTCGCCCTGCCTGAAATAGCAAGTCGGATACTGTCTGTAATGAAAAGCGTAGAACTGAGAGGCTCGGGACAAACCTGCTGTTCTGATGCCCTCCAGGCTCAAGCTGACAAAAACATCAAGACAATGACAGCAAAATATGAGAGGTGAACAAAACCCCAAAGGATGTTAGAGGGAGAGGGGAGCAGAAGGTGACAGAGCTGGAGAATGTACACGCTAAATAAAAGTGCAATTGTCCACCGTTATGGATCCTTTGTCTGGTACAGTGTATCTGTGTGAAAGAACTAATTGTTAGTGCTGCTATGTAGGACTTTCTTTTTTTATGTGGACCTTTTTACATCGGGATACGATAGAAATTAAACACTGTACACAATACTGTAGGTCTTAAATGTGCTGAAGCAGTTTTATAAATAGTTTTTGAGATGGTTATTGTTAAATATGTGAGCTGTGATACATCATATAAACACATAACAATTTGATTTAAATAAACATGTCAGCTCTTAAGACATATTAGGATAATTTATTTCTAGGAGGAAGAAAGATGCCACAAATCACTGCTCTGAATTTTGACAGTTTTGAGATAAATGTGAAACATATTCTATGTATTGTGTACTAGATTATGTAATACAGACCTGCAAATCATCATTTAGTGGCCAATGAAGCCATTATAATAATGGATTCCAATAATTGCGTTAATGGATGCATAGAAGTTACTAAGTATTATACTACATAAACATATATAGAACTTTGTTATACCTACAAACAACAAATATTATTATATTTCATTATGGTATTACAGTTTTTGCAACGGAAAATACACAATCTAATTGTCACTACTGCTATAAAACAGTTGCCTGTGAGGGCATAGTAATGCTACTACATTTTACTGATAAAAACAAGCTAACTTCTCAATGTCTCTCACACACGAAACAACATCCCATTGTTTACAACCAGAAAAGAATAATCCAGCACTACAAAGAGATGTCCCCTGTTGACGTGTACTGTAGTCTAAAAATCATTCTTTGACTAACACAAAGTGACAGCATGGTCGGTAAAGGATGATGTGAACTTCAGCCATGCAGGACAGTACAAAATGTGCTACGGATATAGTCCAGTAAAATAACCCCATCTAATGCAATAAACTGTGTTTGAAGTTATTATGGGTAACATGGGTATACTTCAGTATGACAGAAAGGCTGAACATGCGGTGCATAACAGTTTTATGGCATGAGTATTGGCATTTAAATCTTATGTCGGCAGTGCAAGTAGATGGTCATTGGAAGGTTTGGCAAGTCAGGATTCTTCCAGTGTTATTTTTTTCCGAGCTAAAGCAGTAAAGAAGTCCGAATTTAGGAAACACTCATACATAAGGAGACAAATGTTAGGAGCTCAAGATCTTCTTTTTGAACAGTTTTAAGCTTATATAATTTTGGGTTAAATACATATCAGTTGTGCTGCTTTGCAAAACTAATGGTGAAAACATTTCGGTAGCTTCAGACCTATGTTAGCTTAGCCTTAAAGATTTGGTGCTGTCAGCCAAACAACACACAGGGGCAGAGGGGAACCGCTGTCTCACATTTGTATCTAAACTACCAGACAGCATAAGAAATTCTCCACACTGTCTCTTCAACTATCAGGTACAGTAAATGGGTAAAGGCAATTTTCATATGGTCTGATTTTACATGGCTTTAACTATTGGAGCACTCCCAACAGAAGAACAGCAAACAAGTACCTAAGCAGTATCTTTACTTACTGCCTGTTAGATAAAGCAAGAAGTACTGATGATGACATGTAGCACAGATAGAAACCTGTTTAGGTCTGAAAATATCAAATTGAGAATACTAAACATTTTGTGTTCAACATTCATATCTCATTCTATGAGATAGAAGACATCAGGTTATAGTATTTTGACTGATTATTGCTTTTTCACTGTGAAGAAACCCCTTTTAGGAGATCATCAAACCAGATGGCACACATTTATCTTCTCATTCATGCTTCTCATCTGCTGACAGAGAAAGGCTGTAGAATGGTAACAGGGCTGGAACTAAATCATTTTCTTCCTCTTTTATTATTATCTGCAACGTTGTCTTTGGGTCACAATAGGGCACAATGTTTATACTCTAGGTAAAGGTGTGCCAGAGAAAGGAACTACAACTATGTGAGCATGTATACGCCTCTGTCACATTAGAAGATTAGAGCTGTTTTATTCACAGGGGTGTCCCAGTGGTTTCAAAACAAAAATGTCTTACAGTTAGAGTTAAACTGGAGAAGAGGACATATAAAGGCAGTGAACAAGCTGCACAAGAAGAACAGTAATATTCTCCTGTCCCATCAACATAACAGGCCCTCTAGGTCAAGTCAATGGGTTCCTTTTATTGGTAAAATACACAATACACCTGAGTGTGGCACAGGACGCAAAAAACAGCTGCCGTGCTAAATACTGACACTTTGTATATCTTGTTATTTGTCCAAAATAAATCTATGCATTTACACAGCAAACTTGGAGAAACATAAACTAAGTAAAACAATAAAATGTAGCCCTACCAAATCATGCAGTACTTCTTTCTCTCTGGCGTTTTTGTTTGTCTATAAAGATTGCATCAAGGGGGAGACAGAGGACCAAAAGGGAACAGGGCTTTTTTTAAAGAATCATATGAAGAGTGAACAGAACATTTTTTAAGGAGAAAAAAGCATGCATCAATGGCAGCCGGGGCAGGGATGGCATAGTCAGTGTGTGTGTGTGTGTGTGTGTGTGTGTGTGTGTGTGTGTTCATGAGAGTATGAGCTCCCACTCCCCCGGGGTGCACACCCTGTCAGAGAGATCATAATAAACTGTCATCTGTACAGCCAGGGGCTAAAGTTCCATGCTGGTGCAGAGACCACAGGAAGACGGAAACACTAACTGATGCCAAGCCTTAGAAGATTTCTGTACTGTGAACACACAGGCCTGGAGATAAGTGTGAACATTTTTTTTTTCCTCTTAAATAACAATGACATAGGATCAGACCCTCTCTCTCTCTCGCTCTCTGTCTCACTCTCTCTTTATCCCTCTCTCTGCAATATATATTACTAAACATTAAAAACCTTCAGCTTTGTTTTAACCTTATAATTTGGCAGGTTTTTTTTATATGTATATATATATATACATATATATACACCTTACAAATGCTGTTGCGTTCAGCATGTGAGGCTACGACCTTGTGCTTTACTCTTGCAGTGCATGCAGGTCGTAGAGGTGCTCAGGGTTGGTTGTGGGTTTAGAAAAGGAAGGACTTTGACACCGGAGGGGAGAGTTTGTATTCTGAGTCCCTTGCTGGTTAAGAATAAGGAGAGCTCATGGTTTCAGTTGAAAACGATTGGCTAGTAAGTAAACATGTTGTATCTGGTGTTTTAAAACAGTGTAGACTTTTTTAGTATCTAAGAAAGACGACAATCTTTCTCTAACCTTAACCAAGTGCCTTAACACAACCATAAAAATGTAAATACTTCTGATGCAAAATTGGGTTGCAAAAGCTGAGACTGAAGAAAAAAATAAGAAATATGTTTTCAGTGAACATTGTAATGAAACATTTAGTTTTAACATTATGTGATTTACCATATACTTTAATAATATAAATAATTTATCCTTGTAACGATAAAAATACGTAATCCTGGCAGCTTAACGTTTCCTTTAAAAAGGTGCAATGTGAAAGATCTTGGCACATGCTGCAAACAGAGGGAAACATTTCACCTCGACTACTGAGACCATACAAAAGAATTGTTCAACTACTATTTAACAGCAAGGCAAGAATACAAAAAATCTGTCTGAACTGCTGAAACTCTAAGAGCTGGTCAAAGTAGCACTGCTATTTCATAACCTTCATGAGTGGAGTAGGCCTGTAGTTTACTTTAGCCATCTTGATGTTAAGGGTATGTTTTGATGGTTTGTTGGGGGAAGGTCAAAATGAAATTATGAGTCATTTGGTCATTTCTGCTACTTATATTTGAATCCAATAAACAAACTATCAACCGTACGCGGATCCTGTACCTTCAACTCGATTGACAAGCCATTGGGGCAGCTCTACTTCTCAGTCCTCTAATTTTGGACTGAGGGCCACAATGATTCACTATCGTCTCTGTGTGGTATTACAAGACAGGGGGGACCAGGGCTAGCTGGTTAGCATGCTCATTCCAGTAGATATCTCGGCAACCCAAAACCTAGACGTCTTTGACATAAAGTGAAAACTGTAACCTCTTAACATTCTGTTGATGTTTGGCCAGATCTTACACTCGGCCCCATTAAAGCATATTCGTAGCATTTAAATGCAATTTTTATAACAGAAATAAACTGAGCATTATAACCTAATGAAGGTACCTTTTATGTCAAGGTTGTTGTGTTGTGCTGTGTAACCACGCCAGCCTATGAGGGTCCCTTAGAATTGCTAAATTTGTCCAAGGTTTGACCTTGTGTGGTGATGAGTAATGTAAGTAGTACCACAGTCATATAGGCTTTGAAATAATACCCACAACATTTACATGGATCTAGTGTGGCCGACATATGAGCTGTCATGGCCCACCCACTCTCACTCTATAACAAAAACTAGAAATGTCACTTGCAGGCATGGGGGTCAATTGTACATGCTCAGTCACTGCAGTGCCATGTGAGGAATTCTCCACCAACCAGCTCCCAATTTCACGGCAAATTTCCACCCTGGACTACATCTGTTTGGGGAATGTAAAGTGAAGCGGCAGGGGGCAGTTCTCCTGGATTAAGTCTGCTCATCAGTTTATCATCCATCAGACAGCGGGAGTTTCAGTACAGAAGAAAAAGGGAGGGGGAAAAAAATCCCTAATTTTCTACAGCCATACCTTCCTTTGTACTTGAGGATTAACGACAGGGCTGAGAGAACCTGATGAGTGTAAAGCTTCAGAGGAGAGCAGGGTGAAAGAAAGCCAGATCAGAACAGAGATACCATTAGAGAATCTCATAAATCAAGGGTGCTTATGGCGGGGGAATACGCTCTTAAAGACCATCTGGACTTTCCAACCTTAACATTTATTTTGAGCTGTCTCCGTTGGGATTATGCTTTTAAAGGACAGAATTTTCTTCCGTCTAACCACACTTAAGGAGGCTCAATTTATGTTGTCTTCACTTAGCCCATTTTCAGGCAGTGATCAATAAAGAATGGTCATGTTTTAGCTCAACACACAAACCCCACAACAGTTTAACCTGCATGGGGCTAGACAACAGCAACAATGTGCAGATAAAAAAACAAAAAAAACATGAGGGAATCTTGTAGGAGCTACACAATCTACTCGATCCAGTTTTGAGATGACAACAACAAAAAAAATGCCTGTGTCACCCGTTCTCCATGAGCATCATGTTAGTCTGGGTGACACCCAGGCTTCTCAGGAAGATAAGTGTGATTCTCTCTGAGGCCTTCACAGGCCTGCCAACTTCCTGCAGACACCTCTTCCTTTCTGCACTTCCTGATGTTATCATAATCCAGGACCCAGCGTGGACCTTTGTGGCTCATGGCCTCGTCTTCCGTTAGCACACGTGTGCGTCACATTATCTGCTGAGAGGCCAGACTTCACATCCTGTCAGGTGGGGGAGGGGTTGCACAGCAATGTCGGGAACAGGAAAAGGAAGTGGACATGACCAGGATTAAGTGAGAGAATGGAAGGAACAGAGTACAATATCTATCCCCCCGTCTCCCTTCAATAATTTATAAACAACCGTGTCATATTTTCAAAACTGCCAAAAAAACAGGTTTTGTGCTGTGTGAGCATGGTTAAAAGCATGTATCTGGAATCAAACTGAATGACCCCATGGAGAACCGTTTCAGCATTTCTTGGCCTTAATACCAGTGGCAGTCTGATGCTAGAGTCTGGCATAGCTTGTTTTTAAGTGCAACGTAGCTAAGCGGTTAAAACATTTAAAAGAAAAGATATGTTTCTTTGTGTTTTGTGTGTTTGCACCACCACTTGACTGTACTGTGAGTGAAAGTCAAGCCATGAGCTTGGTCTGGCTCTGCACACTTAACTGGGCTTGGAGCTCTTATTTCAATGGATGCCTAAGTAGAGTTTGACTTTGAAGGCTTTGATCCGGAGGCAATGCTATGGCATTTGACTTCTAGCTAAAAAAAAAAAAGCAGTGTGTCAGACCTCTGGGGTCACTGGGATCACTTATTGCGGCTGAAAATAACCAGTGGCAAGCCACGATTTGGGGAATCTAAAAGAGGCCTGACATTAGCAGGTGCCCTGAGGTGGAATAGAGACAGCTACAGAGCAGGTCACTGACCTTGGACCACAGAGAACTCCTTTTTCTTTTTCCATTTTTTCCGAAGGCCTGGTTTCACTTAACGGAAAAAGGTTCTTCAGTTGAAACTGGTGAACAACAGCACTACTGCACCAAGTGTCTTAACCCCTGCTAAATGTAGCACAGATTAATATAAACACAATAAGGTCCCATTTCAGAAGTGGTTTGGCCTTTATGTTAAGTACTTTTGTAAAGGCCATCATCAGAATTTTTTTTTTTGTGACTAACAATTTTTAAATCGATAGGGTGGTTAACATAACATATGAAATGTTGTTGTTTGATAATGAGCAGTACCAATAAATATTTAAGTAGCCGTGTTGCAAACCACACTGTGTCTAACTTCCCTTATTTTTCTTTATTTTCCCTCCTCTTCTTTTTATAAACAGACTAAAAGTGCTTAATACGGCTGTAGATCTCACATTAAGAAAACAGTAATCATATGTTTAAACAGATGTTTACCCCCTCATATAGTTCTGACCACAGAGTTCATATGTATGACAGCCGGATGCATCATATTTGATCCAAGCACCAAGATTCTGTGGCTTACATGCAAATATAGCACTGGCACATGTGTATTTTCTCATTAAGTGCCTTTAAAACCTACTTGGATGAATTGTTTCATAAAAATAAAACACAAAATAGTGATATACCTGATTGATAAATCAACTCCTTGTGAATAATGCCACATACGTCAAATGAAATACCACCACATGATAACAAAAAAGATCTTGAAACATTATTTGATTCATGTGTTTTGATCGGAGCGAGAGCTTTACTGGACAACAAAGTTTACACAAACCTTAAAATATTGTGCTAATGACAACGTGTGTTTCACTGCAATGAATGGCAACATTGGTGGTCTTGAGATATATTATGTCACATGGATCAGATAGCATTACTGAGGTAACTCAACACCAGTAACGCCCCGAGCCTTGTGTGACACAAGCAGGTGCTCTGTATTACTGGACCTTTCATATCTCCAAAGACTGAATCCATATCTTGTTCTCATTCTTAAGAAATATACACTGTATGATGGGCAGTGTGATTGCGTGAAAGGCTACAACTAGACTGACTGATTCCACAATGATTATCTGAACTAAAATATCATTCTTTGAGGTTATGGGTGTTAGTTCCCAAAGGGAAATGTTGAGCTTTTGCAGCACAAGGGCATGAACATGCATACTGCTGTTCAACCTGTCCCTTGCTTTTGCTTGAAAAAAAAGAAAAAAAGAATCAATGCGGCACAGATGTACACAACTGTGTTTACAAGTTCATCTCAGGACGTAATGCCACAGAGGGATTAACCCACAGTCAGGAAGCAGTGAGGATTTCAAGCTATTGTATTTATAGATTTAAAAGTAAAAGCCCATCTTTAAAAGCATATTGCAAATTGCTCAAACCATTTTTACACATCATCCCTGCTCTTTATGACAACTGTCAACTGCCGACAACTGTCCCATATTTCTTATAATTGTTGACTGTTAAATTGCCATTGGTTGTAAAGACAGCTATTTCTACGTGTACTTGCAATTTACTTGAAAATTATAAAATCTCTCTTAAACCTGCTTTGGTCATCATAAATAAATTTTACATTTTAAATAATTAAAATAAAAAAACATTTATTTGATAAATTCAGGACTTTTCCTAGATCACTATCAAGGCAGAAATTTACAAAAAAAAAATGTAATTCTCACATGCTAATGAAGCATTCTGGTGTACTCCAAGATAAAAATAACCGTTCAAGAAAGAGCCATTCTCTGAGCAGATACGTGCTCCCAGGAGGACAGGCCCATTTCATTTTAATCACCCCATAGCTTTTTTTTCTTTTGCCACCATCAGGACAATCCTACAATAGTGGAGTTTAAGAACGTTGTTTGCTTAGTCGAACGCTTTTGTGTTGAAAGGTGTAATGAACATTGCAGGCTGCTGGAAAGATTTTACACTTTAAGTCTTGTTAATCCCTTAACCACACACTACCCCTGACTCAGCTGCTGCTCACCCAAATAAGAATGGTGTCCTAATAATGGCAATAATGGTGCCGATAGAGCCCTTGGTGCTCCATTACAAAGACTCCCACTTTCATTAGCTTTGCAGTCGGAAAAGGGAGTCATCTGCATGACTCTTAACCAGTGTGATTCAGGGTGTCATCCATGGATTATTTTCATTTTGTTTTTTTAAATAATTATTTAGACTTATGGATTCATTGTTGAGGAATCGATAAGTCTGTGTCTCTTTCCTTGGCATATCTCAAGAAGCTCTCATCTGATCAACCTCTCACTTGGCGGGTGTATAGGAAACGCGTCATGTGCAATATTAATAAACTTTAAATAAAAATGCGAACCGTGCGCTGTGTAGCAGTGGGCTTGGCTGTTTTGGAATCGCATGTTACTGCATACTGCATAGTTAATGACTCAATACTGCATATTGCCTATTAAATTAACAATTAAATATAATTTTACCAGCAGACTGTTCACACCATGGGTTCGGTACAGTATGCTTAAGCAACAGCCCGGCTGGTTTCAAGGTAACCCGTAGCGACTCTCTAATCTCGGAAATCAATCGCAGCAAAATTCCAAGCAGGCGTTATTTGGATGACCTGACCACATATTGGGAATCTAAAAGGTTACTTTCTCACAGAAGAACATTAAATGTTTGTAAAGTGACATGTTATCAGCTTTTATTAACAGCACTCAAAACCCTCTGAAGTTAAACTATCAACCATTAGTAAAACTATTAATGCGGCACAGTAAAAAGGTCTTTAAAAGAGGCATTTTTAGTATAATGTGCTTAAATGTACGTAATGTCTCTAATGATGCTGAAAAGTTTAGGGTATGATAATGCATCATGTTTTAATAATTTTATTTTCTGAGTTAAATCTGAATCTGCAATTTAACCAGGTAAAAGTATTACTACAGTGTTTTCCTCAGAAGTAGAAGTACACAGAAAGTAGTGCACCGCTGAGTTGGGTAGTTTCGAGTGTGAAGTTGTTTTTGTATGAGCAGTTCTCGAGAAAGCTGCAAGCAGCAACGCCACAGTCCCAGCATTCAGCCTGTTCTGAACACACCTGTTTTGAATGGGCCCTGCACTAGCCAATACATAATACGAAGAAAATCTATCACAAGTTGTGAGAACCCAAGGTCACATCTTCAAAGGGTTTGCTTTGTTAAAAATCAAGATTACAATTTATACTTACTTGAACCAAAACACAAAATGTGTAAAAATATTCGAACAGACACAAGCTGCATATTCACTTGACAACTGCTAGAAAATTAATATTTGTTTTCCATAAACATGTTTTGAAATGCTACTTAATGTTTGTTTTTTGTATTAACCATTCACACTAAAAAGAACAAAGACAGTCACCTTGTTCCAGAAATCTAACAAAACTCAAATCGAGGCCACATAAAAAAAAATACCTGAAAGCGTTATTCTTTGTGTGTTCTATTAAGACACGGGAATGTGTAAAAAAAGATTACACAAAAAACTGCTGCTTTCACTGAGAACGGCATATTAAAAGTCTTAAAATACTGTAGGGTTGAAAAGACATGACAGGGAGAGAGAGGTTGAATTTGAAGGAACAGAGTGCAGAAGCTAGACGGGGAAAGGAGAGACAGATCTATACGTGTCAGGAAATAAGGTAGAAAAGGTTATTTACTTGACATTGATCTGTTGTAGCGGCAGCAGAGCTTGCCCTGTTTCTCTTTTGTTAACCTTTAAGCCTGAGTATACTCACAAATGACGGGGAAGTCAACTAACAGGTGTAAATTATGGATCGAAGGAGTTCACATGAGATCTGTGGCTGAATAGCACCTAGATGTTTACAGCCATGAAGAAATGTAAACATCAATAAGGATAACAAGGACAATTTGCACCGAGGAATTTGTTTTATTGTGTTGTGACACATAACATTTACTTTACTAATTCTGGATGAGTTATTATGTGAAGTACATGCGGTAACTAAAAACCAGATCCTGACTAAACATGACAACAGTTTTCTAAATCTATTTAAATCAACCAATCTTACAAATGGTCAACACTTCCCGTGGTTATTTCACAATAAAGGCTGATCACTGTCATCACATTAGAATGTGTTAACACGCACAGGAAGTGATGGGTTAGTACGAACATCAACGTTTTTCACATCAATCGCATCTTGTCAGACTTAATGAAAGGAGCACAAACTAAAACTAAAGGCTCCTGTTGTGTTGATGCTGGGTGATTGTGTTCAGTAAGGACTATTAGAACACAAAGGATGGTTGTTGCACCTGGACTGAATGAATTTCATTGAACCACTGTTGTGTTAATCTGGTAAATATGAATACATTAATGTTAATCAAGACTCATCAATCATGAACCACAGTGGCAACTAGTAGTTGACCTGTGCTGTGGGGTAGTATTGTTAAATTAAAAAAAAAAAAAAAAAATGTAAAAATTAGAGCTGTACTGTAGAATGAGGGGCACGACTGAGGGCGCGTCATGTAAAATGGATATTTAGATGTACTAGTGCAACATCGAACAATCCGTTAAACGGCAAATAGCGCTTTTTTCATGAATATTCAAAGACAAAGTTAACAAACACGTAAACTGATTACAATTTAGTTAAAAGCACATTCATCGCAGGCAGAAGGGTCATGCGGTACTCTTGTGCTGCACATCAGCAGTGCCTGGCCTCCGCCCAGTCAGCCCTTCTACACATCCATCATGTCGCTTTTTTAGTCCATGAAGATGGCACAGACCTGATGCACTGAATGAGGAACTATTTGTTCTTCCATATGTCAGTACTTGTAATCGGTTTCTCAGGATCCTGCCAAATTTTGCCCTTTGCCAACAAGGGCCACATGTTTCCACAAAGGAAAGTCTGGCAAAGGGTACGCTGATCATTTTGTAATTTGGGCTTCAGTAGGAAAAATACCACTCAAGTCAGAACAAGCATATTATTATTATTTCACCTTACTTTGTTTCCTCCGTTCTTCCTATGTTTCCCAAGTTAAAATCCAAAAGCATGTGAATAAGCGTCCAATACCTCTAGCTAAACAATTTGAAATAGTGTTTACAATATAAAAGATCATTTTTACTTTCTTTCGTTCTGTGTTTCTTTCTGCAGTAGATGCCCACCCACCTTAGGGCATGCTGTGTCTGACTGCTGACTCCAACAACCTCACACGTCCTTTTACTTACGCTGTTCAGGCATTGTAATTTCAAGATTTTTTTTCATAGGTCTCACTAACTGACTGAAACTTAGCCAGTCTCCCTGAGTTGGCAGGCCTGCTAAATAAACATGCATTGGTTGCTCAGGTTCATAACCTTTCCACAAGGCACAACCATGTGCTCTAATGGAAACATTCAATGTTGCGCTAAAGGCAGGTTTTTTTTTTTCTCCTTTGTCACACTCCTGAATTTCATTAAAGTTAGACAAAAACGGCTGCATACAGAAGCCAAATGTAGGTAAACATTTATGGTAAACTATGAATACTTGAGTAAATACATGCTTTGCTTTGCCATAAGGGTCATGCAGCCCTAATAAAAAAAAGAAGAAAACAATATACATATTTTAATGTACCTATACAGGTGCATGTGGAGGCACTTCTCAGAAATCAGTCCATTGTGTATTCTGGTGACTCATTTTCACAGAGGAAGTCGACCCAAGGGGTGAGTTGACCCTAAAAGAGCCAGGAAATTTGTTTTTTCCTCCTGAACTTGGCTATATCTCACTTTCTAGAGGTGCCTGTCCCACTCACTCACTCTCAAGGACCAAGCCAATCTCCCTTTGTAAATAGAACTATGTTTTATAATTCCCCCTCTCTCTCAGATGACCATATCAATAATGCAGAGGGACCGCATCTGCCCAGAGCCATGAGATTATTTCTCTGATTTGGCCTGACAGTTATGGTAATAGTTTGGCAAACAATCTACTCTAGCAACAATGACCACAGATTACAGCTGTTTTCAGATCAAAGAGACTGCAGAGAGGCCCATGATTGATTGCTCACCAAGAGACAGAGTCAGGCAGTTTAGCCCCCCACATCTCACTTTTGCCTCTCTAGTGTGATAATGGAAAAAAATGCTTTATTTGTAATCTTCATGGGAATTCTGGTATATTTTAGATACCAGAGGTCCCACTTAAGTACTTTAAAATCCTAATACACAACAGGTGCAATACTGTTTTTGTTTGTGACTAATCTGTCATTGGAAAATGTGAGAAAAGTTTACAAATAGCACAATCATTAATTGTTTTATTGCCAAATTTAATAATAAAGTGTAGACCTGTGAACGGCCAAAAATGTTTTCATTCTGACGATAAATTGCAAACAATGTGAGTGACTTGCTCTCATCAGAGCTCTGTAGCTATAGTAAGCCCCAAACGTTATCAGATTACATCAAATTTATTTGTGGAATTGTTTTTCCTGTATTTGCTGACACAACAGTAGCGTTCATATTATCCCAAAAAGTAACACTTAATGGTTCACTTTCAGTGGTTTACAAGCATTTAAATATTCTGTTTCTATAACATAGTTAGCCATTAGTTCTTTTGTATTTAGCACATGAAACACTGTCAACAAGAAAATATTGCCACAGAATTATAATCCAATATTCATTGCTTTTGCTAAATAATTATATAGGAGATAATTATATCATCTTTTACATTGTACAAGCTAATATGACTTTTTGAAACAGATTATTTTACATGCTAGCTTACTTCTGTAAATGGTGGTACGGCTAACCATGATAGCATGCCAAAGGTACGATTGTGTTGCATTAGAAAGACAATGGCAGCACTAATAACTTATATTATAATACCTAACTGAGGTAAACGACAAACAAGCCATCTGACATGACAAAAAGCCTTGTCAGTGGCTTTTTGTTCACCGGCACTTTTTATTAGCTGTATATAAGCTCCACTGGGGTTTACCGTTTTCTCTCACCTTTCTTTCTGTCTCCACCAAAATGTTGGATGCCGATGTTACCAGTTACGTCCTTGTTTTTCAAACCACCATTGTGTTTATATCCTCTCAGGCTTTAAACAGTTTATAGCGCTTGACAGAAATATCAAAGACAAGTTAATATGGGGATAATTATTCTGAAGGGGAAATAAACATGACCAACCATTCTCTTTTCATGCATTCACTGTACAAAGTATATTATGCATGTCTTATCTATATTTATTTGTTGTTGTCTTTTGGTTTATTTAAGGATTGTATACTGTAGAAAATATTTTGTTAATCAAAGGAATTTCATGGACAAAATAACCAACCTATACCGACATAGAACATGGCATATTATGATTTCCATTTAACTGGTTTCATATCATCTTTATTGTTTCTAGTAGGGTCTAGTTACCAAAAATATTAGATTTTTGTTATAATGCATCTATAAAAACTGATGAGCTCAGTGTATGGCTTTCATACAGCATATATATAGCACAGCCCTTAAATGTAAAATATCACATTAAAACAAGTCAGACACAGTTGCTTCCTGCACATCACTGTTTGCTAGCATGAAGAGTTTGTATCTAAATACCTCAGATATCCAACAAAGAAGCTCATTGTTTATTAATGAGACAAAAGCTGTAACACCATTTGGCTAATATTAATTTGCATATTTATTAAAAAGGAGACATTTGTGATTAATGGCATCAAGCTATGTCACATGTGGATGAGGATAAAAATCATGGATCCTTGATCGAATAAAGCACTGATCTCTACCAATGTGTGAATTACTGGTTATGCAGTGTTTTACACATTAAGGACCAATTGTGCGCATTACACAATAGTATTTCGGAACATAGTTCGATATATAAATACGGCACACTATGACATTACCTGAGATGGCTGTGTAAGCAATACCCCAATTACATGTTAGTAGACTGTATTGAACTGTAAAATACTGTGTGGAAATACTGGCTTGTCTACCCTGAATTCTAAAGGGGAAAATAAAAAAAGAGAATAAAAAATTGTACTGACGACAAGGACATTGTCAGATGAGTGGAGAAGGGCAGTCAGAGAGCTATTTAGAGTGACGGTAAATGGCCTTTTTACCATTTCAGTTACCCCTTCCCCCGTTCCCCCGTTTAGGGATGGCATTAGAGACTGCAGACTGACATACATTTTTTATAGCTTCATAAAGTCGTCCAATGACCAGGTCACCCTTCTCATAACTAGGGAGCAGAACGCTTGAAAAAAGCCATTCATCACCATGAAAGGGCCTGCTTGTCCAAGCGCCTTCAAACATGCACACAGTCTGGCATGAGACGCTCAGCACAAATGCTAACGTACTTCTGCCGCTAATGCCAGATGACCTTCTCACATCTATTAGCGGGCTGGCTGACGCAGAGGGCAGACACGAGCCCCTCTTGTCTCCTGCAAAGATTTCAATGACAAGGAAGTGAAAATATCATGCATGATAATGTCTGTTGCCACCAACAAAGCAATCTTTGCATTTTTATTTTTTTTTAACAATACAAGGTAATGTCAGGTGAATATTAAAAAATCTGTAATTAATTCACACGCGAGAAATCTTTGTCTCCGAATATATCGCCCCGTAAATTAGTGGTTATTGTAGAGGTGCAGTTAGAGGTAATATAACAGAATAACATGACAAGCTTTTTTAAATGTGTCCCCTTTGATTTGGCAAGCCAGAAGGACCTCCAGTGTAGAATTGGAACGCCCCTCACAGACAAACCATCAGACCACCAAACCCCATTAGTGGGCAATTAGTGACAGCTGGTGGGTTGTCAGCTTGGTAATGGCCTCAAAAGGAGTACCCATGGAATACAAAAACTACCGGCAATGCAACGATTTAAGCCATGGAGATAAAAGTCAAAACGGAAAGCTTGTAGTGTGGAAACTCATGTCCATTGATCGCCATCTCTGCACCTATGAAATGTACAATACTACGACAATCTGAGTTATTGCTGTTTTTAAATGCATGGTTTTAGGCAAAAAAAAGAAAGAAAACGGCTTCAAACACCGAGCTTTGTGAAAATGTATTCAGCTAATCTCATTTCAACCAAAGGTGTGCTATTTTAGTGCCCTACCAGTTCCACCTCTTGCTGGCCTTTCATTTCAAAAGCAAGGGCTAAACTGTGAGAGGCACAAGAGGTGGACGGGCAGAGAAGAAGGAGGAGGTGGTGGAGGAGGAGGAGGGGGTGGAAGTAGTTTAATAATTTATTTAAGAGGGAAAGAAGGCAGCCAAGGGGAACAAATAGTGTTTCTCCCAGAACCAAGC
Source organism: Anoplopoma fimbria (assembly GCF_027596085.1). Lineage (NCBI taxonomy): Eukaryota > Metazoa > Chordata > Actinopteri > Perciformes > Anoplopomatidae > Anoplopoma > Anoplopoma fimbria. The sequence continues at coordinate 2,756,045 of NC_072467.1, read as the reverse complement.
CCTTCTGACCCCGGCCCTGCGTACCTGAAGCCCAAGCCCCATCGCATTAGTGAAATTCTTATTTGATGGCATTTTAATATTCTGCCTTGATGACTTTTTAGCAACATTTACTTTCTGAGGTCTCGCGCGCTTCCCCCAGAGGAAATGAAACATGTCAAAACCCATTACGAAAAAATCAAAATTTAAATACCTCAGCCGTGTTAGCGGTAATACACACAATCCCCACCGCTCAGAGGCAAGGCTCACAAACACTCATCTGCTTGCCGGCTCGTAATGAGTCTGTTTGATGGGTAAGCGATTTGTGGGTCACCGAGCATACGTTACAGATCCAATTTAACCCTTGATTGCTTGTACTCTGGAGGACCTGGGAAAACGTGTTATTGAAATTTAATACCAGATCATTTCTTCTTCCTCCCATGCAGGGACAAAGGTATGCTTACATGACTCCTCCGATGGCCTGTGCAGATGGGGGAGGCAGTGGGAAACGCAACCAAGGAAGAAAAAGGGAGAGACGAGACAAGAGAGAAAAACAAAGCAAATTTTATGCATGAAGGTAATCTTTGCCTCATCTGCAGGTCTTGCTAAACACCAATCCAATTAGCCCCTGAAGGCGCTACACTGAGCACCAACTCAATTGAGAATGGCTTTTCTATCATGTGATATATCACTTTTAGAATAATGTTTATTGCTGTTGATTGTCATCGTTGTCACTCAAAAAGGATGATGACTGAGTCAAGGAAACATAGACCCCCGCTCTTCAACGAGGATACAGTCATTGCTAGGTTTTCTTGTCAAACAACCACTAACAGCTTTTGGTCAGTGGAATAGCAGGAAGAGGAGGAGATATGAATAAATCAGGGAGACTGAAATCAAAACATCCCTCTGTATTAGGGCTTCCCCCTGAAAGGCGATGATTCAAATCATCTGTAGGTGACCCCTCAGTCCTCTTGAGATTCTTCAAGACGAGCAGTCGTTTCTTTCTTCTTTGTTTTAATAGTCTAGGTCCATGAGGTACTTTGAGCTCTGGTAAATAATTTAATCATAAACACATTGGCTGTAAAGATATGAATGGTGATGACACAACAAATAAAAAGTCAAAACCACAAAGCATGGAAAACGAGGCGGTCTATGGTTCAAGACGGGGCGGATAGTGTTGAACTCTGCCATTGAGAAGTATAAAAAATATTTTCAGTTAATTAGGAAACTAGTCAAATCTTTGTTTTGAACAGCCAAATATGATTTGAATCAGAGAATTCAGATTTATGTAGAGCCAGACTCTATATCGCAACTCATAGTCAAAACCTCCTCATGTCCCATTAAATACCAAAAGTAAAATGTTAGTTGGTAAAGAGCAACTCCTCTCCAAGGACAATAAAATCATGTTCCACGAAACCAACGCAGTGGCATCACAAAACCTGTATAATAATGTGTGCAGTATATGGATCCATAAAGCTGTTTGTAGGTGAATATTTTTCTCAACAGCCATAGAGAGCCGTGAAGAAATAGTTAAAAGTCCTAAAATCATCAATGTTTTTAAATTTTATTTCAAAAACATTGTTTTGTTTTTATTTACAAAAAAACACTTTGCTTACCCTGAATGCAAAGTCCAATCACATGAAAAAGAAAAAGTCGGTGAATTGGGTAAAACACAAACAGAAAAGGTTTCAGGATTTCTTTTGGCAAGCAACATTGAGTTTAAAGTTCATGATGATTAACAATTTGCCGTTTTCTTCAGACTTGTGGTGGTAAGAGAGAGGAGTTGCATGTCTCGTTGAAGTATTCTTGAGCAAGAGACATGATGAGTCATTACTAGTCAATCTGAAAAAACATCTTCTTCCAACAACTTTAAATGTAAATTCACAGTCATAAAAAGCTTTGGGCTGGACCCAAAATATCTTCATGTTCAGAGTATTGATCAGGAAAGTCTTTACTGTTTGAATATAAAACAACAGTGCAGAGATATTTTTAAATAGTTTCATACCTCACTTTTTAACTACTGCTGTATAGGCAATAAGGAACATGGGTATTTTCAGCCCTTATATGAAAAATATGTGCTCAGGGAGGCACAGAAAATTCTGAACAACCCAACACATAATCTGAACCAAGAATCCCAGGTGTTGCCTTTAGGCAGACTGTCCACAATGTCAATCTGCAGCATTGATCGGTACAAAAATGAATTAATTCCATCCTCCATCAGAATACTAAATAGTAACAAGTAGTATTATTTTATTTGATTTTATTGGGGGATATTAAATTGGGACTTGATTATTTTTATCTGTGTTGATCACACCTGGTTTTATTATTTGTAACTTTTGTCAACATGTGTATTTAAGCATGTTTATGCATGAGTGTGTGTATTATCTATGTTCTATGCGTGCATGTGGACGTGTATTGTGGGATGCAGAGGCTTGAAGACAAGGACAAATTTTCCTGCGGGACAATAAAGTATATCTTATCTTATCTGATTCTTTTTTGCTACTGTGCATTTGGGGGAAATCTGAATAGTACTAGAGATCTGAATGGATTGAATACTTCCTAGTAAGCAGGCTAATTGAGAGCTCAAGTTTGCAGTCTGCAGGCTGGCATGGCTCATTCACAGTATTTGTCATTAGAACAGGCTGCAGGGAGAGAATAGAGTGCACTGCACCATTGGTGTGTAACCAAGATTTATGCTAATGTCCCCCTGCATATGCTTATTCTACATATCTATATTAAACTTAATAGACTGTTACATTGCTTCTTAACCTCGGCTTCCATACATGATTACCTTTTCTGATTTCTTTGCAAAATGGCATATAAACACGGGGCAGGGATTTTATCAGCGTGTCAGTGAGTTTGTTTCCAGTGGCAGCCCATGGCTCTCATAATCATTTTGATACTTCAGGGACTCCATCAAGAAAGCTTGCCTAAGAGGCTCCAGTTAACATGTCACTGTGTACACTTCCCACAAAGCTGAGCAGTAGACCTCTAGGTTTATTTCTCTTTATCCACCAAGGAGGTGTCAGTGATTACAAGAATTTGGCACAACTAAATGTCTGAATAATATAGAATGTTACACGTTTTCAGCGGCACTTTCTGCAATACCAAATTATCAATTAATCTGTCTAAAAATATTATTTGCACTGATAATGGGGGTTGGTGAGACAAAAAAACTATTTCATATTTTAAATGAAATTCATGAATGTTTTTATATTAATAATGGATCAAATGGTTTCATGTTATGTGAAAGGTGGTGAACATTGCTGTTCCCAAAGTGTAGCCCAAACCAGAGGTAAAAGCAGGGTGAACTTCAGAAGAATGTTTTTCCTTGGTCGTGTAAAAACAGAACTGGTTGCAATCAAGTTTGCAACATCCTCTGTATTAGTTGATAATACATGGATGTTAAATTAAAAGCTTGTTGTGCTTCCATCAAGTGGCAAAAAATGTATTAATGTAGGTTTGAGTTAGCTTCGTTTGTCTAAGGCTCATGTGTTGTGGCAAGTGTGTCACAACTGATGAGAGTTATGGCAAAAAGGTATCTTTTATGTGTTTCAGTCAAAGACAGCTTAATGTTATGCTAACTTAATACTGAAGATACTTGATCAGTTCACTTAATACTACTCTTTGGAGAAAAAGCTAGAAATATGGTAACAATCCAAGCAATGACATGGAGTTCCTACAGCTAATTTAAGCCACTGGTTTCCACTTTACATGTTGTGAATCAAGGAAGCAAGATGCAATTTTTTTGGGATTCCTCAAACATACCAAATCTTATAACGGGTCCCCATCTAGGACTAGAAACCATGATAAATGGCAGATTGCTTTTAAATGCAAAACTGTCAGACAAAGGGCTCTGACTAATTTCCATGTGGGTGTATTTTGGGAGCATCGTGCTGGTGAGATGACATTTTCCAGAGGTGCGGAGAGGGGAATTCATCACCTGCGCCCATTTGGCATTTTGGTGCCTCGCCCTGTGCCGAAGTTGGAGGAGAGCCGCAGTAGGGATGTGCCATTGGCGAGCCAGCATTGCAATTTTGGTGTCAAGGATGACAATGTTTAGCACCGTTTGCCATCTGCCAATTAGACAAGCTTGACAGCATTGCTAGTTCAGCAAAACATACAGTTTTAATCAGGCTACGGCTATAATGTCACTGAGGCAGAATACAGAGTGATGGGTGATTTAGACATAAAGTGAACATGGTTTATTCCAAAAGTGCGTTGAATTTTTCTCAGCACACGGTGCTTTTTACTGTTTGGTGCTTTGCACTTCAAAAGGCTGCTAAATGTCTTCTACTGTAGTGTTTGATTCATTTATCATGACAATAAAAGCATTAATTGCCTGGATAATGGTTTAGCTGGTTTAGCTATTCAAAAACAAACTAAACATAATCGCAAACCTTAAGATTAAAACCTTTAGTTAATGCAGTTATGTACAGAGACTCTGATGTGACAAGTTGCCTTTTTCCTGACTTGGGAGTTTGCTTTCATTTTCCTATTTTCCTTTATAAGAAAACTGATGCCCATGATTCCAAGTGTGTAAAAATATTGATAATTTAAACAGTTTAGGGTGTCAAGTTTTACGTTTTAATGAGTCCAGCTAAAATCAAAAACTGGTAATGTAATCACTAAGCAGTGACTGAAAAATCATGTTGTATATCTTTCTATTTGTATTACTAGTTAGTTGACAAATGCAATTTTAACATTAAGGTGGAATTCTTTCTGACTTAATTTGTAGAATATAACAGAATATAAGAGTAACTGAGATATTGTTGTGTCTAAAAAGGCTTTAACAGTGTTGGTGGTGTCTTCACAAAAAGCTGCAGGAAGCCACTTAAGTGGCATGCAAAGCTGACCAGAGTTCCACTTGCCCTAAACAGACCCTCGGCTCTCACTTTACACACCATACACTTTAAACTCCCTTTTCCCCTACACTACCCATTTTGCCAGGCTCTTGACTTACAAATTGCTGCTTTAGACTTAGTTTCATTGTAACTGCTTTCTAGGGAGAAGGGAAAAAACATTTGAAAAAAAAAAAAGCCCACTCAGGACATTCATGTCCCCCATGCAATACAGCAGAGCTGGTCCTTGGCTAACAGTCAGCACATTGTTTCCGCTTGTCCCTCAAAGTACTAACCTCAGCGCTGTCAATAACCTCTCTATCCATTCTCTAACCTTCCCATCTTTTCAATCTACTTGGACGACTTCCAAGAACCATGAAACAAAGTTAAAATGCCCGGGACATAAGCCCTCAATAGCTCAGCGTAATTCCCTCTTTAAATGTAAGACAAAAATATCAGGGCTCTTTAGCATGCCAATGAGACTACACAGAGAGCAGGATTCCCAGTGGACAAGTGACAGGAAGAAGGACAAGTCCTTCCTCAGCACAAAGAGGCCCTCTGTAAAGGAAAGACATCGAGCAAAGAAACCATTTGAGGTGATACACATGCACACAATCCCCCACAAAGCATGCTAATAGACTGATATTGAAACTCAAACATACACTGATACCTATACACGATAACATGTCCGGTACATAATAATATGCTTTATCATATAACATATCTCAGCACCAAAAGTCAAGGTCTGATCTTGTTAATGTTTTAATCACCTGCAGAACATTCACCCTTTGGTTCAGATTTACTATCATCACAGCAAGCTCTTAAAACTCCAATCTCATTGAAAGCAACGCAAGCCTTTTTTTTTTGGTTCTACTTAAAACCTAAAACAGCACTCCACTCAACAGCCTTGTACATTCCATCACACTCATCATGGCAAATAATTAAAAGACTGGGTTAATCCAATTAAATATTAATTAAATTATTGTGGGGTTTTCACTTAAGCGCACCATTTTCATAATTGTTCCATAAATTATATTTTCCAGTACATTTGCTTTAGATGGATAATTAATTTCTGGCTGTACCCTATTCAATTTGATTTTGTTTATGGAAACTGAAGAATGCAAATGTTTGTGTGTGTGTATGTGTGTTTTACACAGATTTATAAGAGCTTTTAACAATGGCAAGATTGTGTCACTTTTATTTACATTTTTACTGCATATTATGCATACAACATTGATAATGAGGATTTTATCATAATGACGAACATAGTATAGTACATGAGAAGTGTAGCTGCATGCCTGAACTTTGTGTTTCTATACAGATATTGACCAATGTGGATTCTTATAAACTATAATAACAATATATATGTAATAGCAGTAATTTAAACTTATACTGTGAAATGTGTCACTAAAAGTTAAGAAACCACTGAGAATCATAGCTCAAATCTGCTGTTTCTTCCACCTCTAAGGATCATTTTAGCATTTTTCAGCCAATTGTTTTGGTTTTACAGCCTCAACTTTACTGTTTTTAGTTTCAGTCTGACTGCTCTCATCAACTACGTGTGCAGACACAGCAGGCAGTTGTTTAAAAAAAAAAAAAAGGTCCAGATGAAACCCACAGCAGCAAATAGCAGAGAGGTTGGTGAATTGCTGGTGAACATAGTGAAGCATTTCAAAGCTAAAGAGTCTGATATTTAGTCGGATAAATAGGAGTTACTGGAAACTAAAACAGAGCTAAAAAGGAGAGCTAATACCATAAACATGACTAAAACTGATGGGAATGTTGTTCCTTGTGTGTTGGGTGTGTAAATAGGAGGCTGTTTGCCAACACATAATAGATACGCAAGTAATAGATAACTGAAGGGAAGCATGTCTAACCTAAATCAAATTTAGCCACTTTGCTGAAATCTGAATATAAATATCAAATCTTTGTAAAAATGTGAGCATTCTAAATGTATTAAATAAATATTTTTAAAACACCTGCAGATATTCAGTGTGAAATTATTTATCAGAAGTTGTGTCAAGCTGACAGTTAACAATGAGATACAGTGAACTGACAGACATCAAACACAGATACAAACATACGTCTTTATAGCCACACGTGTAGTTGGTTCCTTTGTGTTTGTCCTATGATATTTCTTGTGGCTAAAAATGGCAGCTCAGTAGCTTCAGAATCTTGTTTAAGTGAGGCCACATTATCATTTCACAAGGCAAAGACAGAAGGCAACATATGCCCGGCACTGTCCTTTGGTCCCTCTGACTTAGAGTATTCATCAAAAAGCTGTGCTCTCCCATGAGCTTGCTGCCATATGCCGCTGGAAAATGTCACCAGTAAAAGTCATAATAATTCACCGGCTTCAGATCCGCATATGATATTCCTGTTTCTCAAATATCGGGACCCGCATCTCATACTTTAGAGATATGCTGTATTTTGCCCAGCAGTGAACAGAAGACAATTGTACAGTTGGCCTTTACATCTGAAGGCAGGTGCAATATTGCTGTCTCCATGTTACTTTACGCTCTAAGTTTGGATTGACATGGTCCGTCTGACTTGACTTAAGGTCTGACTTTACTATGCATCTGTATTAAGTTATTAGTATGAACTATACTGTCATGACTGTTTTCTAGTTATTGTGAAATCTTCTTGGTTTTTCAGTTCGAACTCTTTTAAATGTGCGATATCTGAGATTGGGAGCATTTCTACTGGCTCTCCACGGCTCGCAACAAGTTTGCAGCTAACGGCGCTAACAGCGCAAACAAATGGAGGTCGGGTCGGCATTATCAGCTGTCGGCCGTGCAGGGAAGACTATGACATGTCCTGTTCGAGCCCCCACCCTCCACAAGGTGTTGGTGGTGGCACAAAGTGATAAAAGTAACTAAGAACTTGAATGTCTGGTTTACTTCATACCTTCAGACATAAAACATCTGTCAAATTGTATTTCACTAAAAAAGAGAACGCGTGGCTAGTAATGAAAATTTGTATGAACAACTAAATATATTTGCATTGTGGCCGTAGCCCCACAGACATTACTCTAACACTACAACAATTGGGGTGTTCATTCATTCATTTGTGCATTTTCTATTATGAGCAGCAATTCAAATCTGTATTTTAAACACAAGTACAATATGGAGCTCAGGACATGTTATTATCGTAAAACCGAAAATGAAAAAATCCTGCAACAACTGCATCAGTTGCATGAACTTGGGAAAATGTGAACAATAATATACAAATAAAAAAAAAAACTGCCAAGGACATATGAGAATCAGCAATTCAGTAATGTCATCACTAAGGTATCTGCTACATCCTACAGTGTCCTTGAAAAATCCCCCCGACATATCTGTGAATGCTTCAATAACCAGAACATTTTAATAGAAGTGACACCTACGGATTATTATTTTATAATTGGTTTTGAATACCAGAAGATGGGTCCTTAGTGACCACTCTGCTCAGAAAGCACTAAAGTCCGCTTACATTTGAAAAGAGGGCTACACTTTGCATGATGGCCCACAGTGGAGTACAAAATGCAGGTGGGAGGGATAATAGTGTTTAAATCATAAAACTGTCAATCCAGAACAGACAGTGTCATGTAAAAGCTAGAACAATGCACATGTTTAACGATTTTCCAACTACAAGCTGTATTTAGCATTTTAACTAAAGATTGTATGTGATCATCAACATTTTGGAAAATACTATTGTTACACACGCATACACTTCAAAGGTTTAAAAGGAAACTATGGGGTTTTCCAAAGGCAGCAAAATTTGGCAGTCAGGAGCTCTGAATAATGGAATGAAATGGAATTTTAAACGGTTAAATCTGTGTTTTCCTTATTCATGCAAGGACAGCGAGAGCCAGAGAGGTAACACTATTCTGCATGTGTTAGATGAGGGAGCTGTGCTGTTATCTGCTGATCCCAGAACTTCCCTTGGAGCACCGGAGTGGGTCTGTATCACGTAGTGCACCCTGCTCTGGGACCGTGCAGCCTGCTGACAGGAAAGCTCGATTAGCGAGCCACAAAGAGGCCAATATAGAGGAGCACTTCCTCAGCCAAAGGGGGTTCGTCCGGAGAACACGCTCCAACCCTCCTTCCTGACAGGGGACAGTGACAAACACACATACTGGCTGGCCCACCTTGGGGAATGCATGATGGATTGGGATTTGGTTTCTCCGACACACGTGTGTGTGCATGAATCCCAACACAACACATATAAGAAGCCAAGTAAATAAACACATACATCCCATTTTTTGACAAGAAAAGAGACTGTAATCTTTGTTCCATTACTGAAACACAACTGTTAAATTGATTTGGAGAGTAACAAAGTTTACATTCCTCAAAGAATACTGGCAGTCATCCAGAGAAAGAGATGAGTATGTTTGGACTGGCCCCAGCCCTGCGCGTGCTGCCTTCACTCAGACAATGGGATGTAGATGTGGAAGTGGGCCTGGGCCAGATGAGGAAAACGAGATAGCAAGGGTGGGATGAGGGGTGGAGGTGCGCTGAGCACAGACTGGTAGGCTGTTATGGGACCCTGTGGCGGAAGGGCATTGTTCAGCAGAGGAAAAACACAACAACAATAAAAAACAACTCTTCCTGAATCTTTTTATATGATTATGTGGAGAACAATTGAGTGGGTGGGATCCGCTACTTTGAGGATATTGAAAGAAGCCTCTCCTTGGAGACTTGGAATGATCCTTTCACACCTTACTCTGGAACACGAGCAGGAAAATATAACAATGCGAGTTGCTGAGCAAGAAGCATATTGATCAAGAACAGTGTGTCCATTGAGAGAGATTACAATGGCCTCTGGCCTGTGACACATTAAGCAATGAACCAAAGGTTAATGAGGGGAAAATTGAATGATAATATACAGCATATTATGCATTATGCTTTGGCATAATGCAAAGTCAATCAGTAGTAATTCAAATTCAATTTAAAATGGACTCATCCTTTGTAATTAGTTGGTACTGCAGAGGATAGGAAATTATTGAGTAATGCCTATATAATGCACAAAAAAAATCAAATTCATAAAATCAAATCATAAATGTACCCTTCCATCCATCCATCAAACGCAGAAAGTACAGCCATGTGTTAATGAGTGAGTGTTAACAAAAGAGCGGTAACTTGGGTGTTTGCATGCAAACGTGTGTGTGTATAATTGTATGCTGACCACATGATGTTTAGTTCTGTGTCTGACTTTTTCGGTGGATACTTCTTGGCTGTAGATTTCACCAACCCTAAGGTCGTGCACCTGATATACCTCTGAATACCGCTGCTTGCTGTAGTGCAGAATCTTCTCGGGGGAAAGACACGTCCACAGATAAGAGTCTGGTGTGATGTTGCGCATCTTGGCCCTCAAGGCCTAGACATTGGTTTTCTCTTCATCTCGTTCTCATATTTTTGCAGCACTCCATTGATTTAGTACTAGCACAATTCACAGACTGTTCAAGCATTAGCCGGTGTGCTGTTGACTGTATACAGACAGTTGGGGATATAAAGATTCAAGACAAGTCCACATTTTATCAGTGTAGGTCAGTGTAGACCAAATCTACCAGTTATCCTCGGCACATACTTGATGTATCGATTCCATTAAGATCCTTAAATGTCTACACAGTTGAAAGCTCTAACAAGAGTCATTATCATATCACAAGAGATGTTCGCAACACACTGAAAAATGCATGTTAATAAGTGTTTCTCTTACACGTTTGTCTGCTACATTACAATCAATACTCATGGGTTTTGTTTTGTTCTTAATTCACAAAAAAGTTTAAATAAAGTTTAAAAGACCATGAGTGTCATCTTAATTTCATTGTAAAACAGTTATGTTCCTGAGGTCACTGTTGTGCATTGTGATCTTGTTGCTTTATGAATGACTGGTTGGGCTAAATGTGTTTTGTTAAACCACAGAGATGAATTTCTCAACCAATACGCATCATTTATTTAGATATATATATGTATTATTCACATATTTGTATTTGCACTATAAGTAACTGTTATTTTTGCAATATTAAGTGTGTCAAACGTTACAACCTTTCTTCCAACTGCTGTGAAATGTCATCTACAAAGTATGCTTTGTTTTTGACGAAATATCAGTATCTTACTGCAATATACCACTGAATAGTATTGTATACATTTCAAATAATAACAGTAGCAGAAATGCTCCCTGAGAAATAGATCTGATTGATAAATTAAGTGAAAGATGGAGAAAATGAGAACCCAGTGTGCAAAGCAACCTTCTCACTTCTAAAGAAAAAAGCCTGAATCCAAACCCTTCCTTCTTAAAAGGTAAACATTTATTACTTCAGGGGTTTGTGATGGGCTGGGAGGCCCTCATTTCACCAGGCAGTAAATGTCATCGTCTCTTTGACACATTAGTGACAAATGAGTCAAAGCTCCAGTGGCAAGAACGATGCTTTGCCCTTCCTCTCTCTGGTCCAGGCAACTAGCTGGCTAACAGCAGTGTTTCACAGGTGTGTATATATACATAGATATATACCAGAAAGGAGGTATGGACAGGAATCAGAAAAACATATAATTTTGATTGAACTAGTCTTCCAAATTGTAATCTGGGTATAAAAGATTGGATGCTTCCTGCTTGGAAAATCTGATGATATCTGAATAAAATAATGCATAAGTGTTAATGACTTAAAGCATCACTCCCATTTAAAGACATTTGAAAATACACCAAAGCCCATGACTGTGATGACAAAAGAATGTCAAGAAACACCATGATCATTTATGTTGTTATGACAAGAAAATAAATTGTTATAACCGTGGAAGAAAGCATTGTTTGAGACTCTCAATATAAATACATTTTAATTAAAAGACCAACAGCCTGGACAACAATGATAAATCTCCAGAGCAGTTGAGTAGATTGGGTATAATCTGTATAATTCGTTACGTTGACCTTCACTGACACGACAACACCGTACAGCTAAGAAAGTTTTTCACATTATTTCCATTATAAAAAAAACCTGAATATTTTCTTTTTTAGACTTTCGTATCCCTTTGTCTATTAATGACTTTGTATTTGTAACTTTTATTGTTAGAACTAAAACTGACTTGGGTAGTTCCTGCTAATTATAAAAGAGCATAATACCCTCCCTAAGGCTTTTTTCCCCTCTCTCGCTCTCTCTCTCTCTCTCTCTCTCTCTCTCTCTCTCTCTCTCTCTCTCTCACAGACTAACATTAGGTTGCCTTCTGGAAGTTTTGACCTGGGCCAGACAGCAAGGCTTCAGAACTGGCAACTGTCTCTCCACGCCATTAATCAGGCACACAGAGGACTGTCTTCCATCCAGATGGGGAGCCTCTCTACAACCAGAGAAAAAATAAGCAGGCTAATTAATTCTTATTGTTATGGACAGAGGGAGATTAGATGGAGAGAAATTGAGAGGGGGACAAGGAGAGAGAGTGGAGTCACCTTTAACAAAGCCCTGAATTCACAATATATTCTCCCTACATGGTCATTGTTTCTTCTGCAAAATATATCTATGACTTGAAATGCTGTATGACTGAATGAGGGGGGGGCAACGCAACGCCACAGTTAGAGGTTAATGAATGATAAGGAGCCTGAAGCACTCTGGGACACAGTGTAGCCCAATAGGACGCAATCAAACTTTGAGACCACTTTACAAGGATGAGTGAGATAACTGATTATAATTCCCACTTGTTTTATTACTATGTAGATACTCTTAATTCCTCACTACATACCGATACCAAAAGATAAATGTGGCAGACTATTAGCTGCAATATCTGGGGATTTGGGTAATTCCTGATTTAGTTGTCTTTGTGGCAACCAAATGAGTAAATTGGATATTGTTACAACCACATACACATTGAACAAGGTAATGAATGAGAAGAAAGCACAAATACTAAAATAACAAAGAGAAGAAATAAGATTTCTATCAACTTAGCTTACAACAATAGCGTTTTCTACAAATGTGTTCGGACGGGCTGGACTGCTATGGTAAACGATGTTTACCTGCGCTGTTCCAGCATCAGTAGGAGCGGTTTTCTGGGAAAAGCTCTGATAAAAACAGACTGTATTCTACCTTCCCAGCAACAAGCAGCAAGCAGACAAATGTAGCAATTAGCTGGCAAACAAGGTGGAGCTTTCAGGGACTAAAGAGCCAGATATGTCCATCAGGAGGTGGTGGAAACCAAAAACAGAGCTAAAAGAGAGTGAATATTGAATTTACATTCATCAGGTGGACAGAACCATGTCTTCAAATCAATGCCTATGTTGCTCCATGTCTGCTGGACGTGTAGATAAGCAGCTTACAAGTTTACCATATCAACGTTTTAATACAGAAGTCATTGGATATTATGGAAACCAACAACATTTCACGAGTCTGACACAGCGAGCAAATCTGCCAGTCTTAAGAGAAAATCATCTAAAACTATAGGACGGTTTGTTTCCCAGGTATCAGACACACATCCTGTTTGTGTGCTTTGAGTTAGAGTCATGATAGATTTAGGATAAGTTGAAGTCAAGTTTCACATTGTTTCCAGATGGCTCTGTTTACATGGTACTTATTAGTTTTATTATGAAATTGAATTACTGTAAGTATAAAAGTACCTGTTCCACAATAATGAGGCAGCAAGTTAAACTGTGAAATGAAATATGTTAATAGGAATAAATGAAAGGAACACTCGGACGTATTGGCAAAATATACTTGTTTGCCATTTTATTAAGAATGGTGTTAAAGTTCAATTTAAAGGTTTTCAACATTTAAGCCTGGCTTGGCGTAAAGACTGGGGGAGAGGGAAAACCATTTAACTAGCCCAGTCAGAAGAAAAACCTTAACGAATTTAAACAAAACCTTGCAGCTTGCTGAAAAGCAGTGGCGAGATTAATTGTGTTTTTATTTACTTGTTTTATTGTTTAGGTGAATTTTTCCTGTCATCTGGGGCAAACACAGGCTAATGATGGAGGACGTCTCCAGAGAACTTGCGCAATTATCTCATCTACCCTGAAGCCTCAACTGGCATCTGTGGTTCCCCAACAGAAAAGAGTGTAACATAAAGCCATCATTGTGCTTTGGTGACACAGCACACAGCACTACTTGTGGTTTGTGCTGACTGCTGTGAGCACAAACAACTGCTTAAGGGTACAAACACATGCTTGATTTTCAAAAATGATTAGTCAGCTGTGTTTGGGAAAGCACCTTTTGCTCATTTAAACAATTAACTTAGCTGGAGGGGAACTATCTGATATGATAGTTGAAATGTTATCTTATCACAGGCACTGGCCAACAAAACTGTTATTTAAATAAGGTTAGATTAATTAGATCATTGTTTGATTTAATGGGGTTGTAGTAATTATATAGAAATATCTAGTTTACTTCATATGCTAAAACACTGTAGGTATACAATCACAACTAGTAGAGACCTTTTCAAGCCCTGAAAAACAAAACTATATCAGTGTTTTGGGGCGCTTTGTAAGCCCGTTATTTGACTGCTCTGTCTGGTTAAACTATTTAGTTTATTTGCATAAATGTCTCTCTTGGTTTGAGTATGTTGAGTGTGTTCATTAACTAAAACTAACTCGCCTAATGGCCTGTCTTATGCATGCAGCGATTGTGTATGGGCCAGGGACACTTGCTCTCTTTCTTGTGTAGACATTGTCCCTCGTGAACCTGCGAGCGTGCACCTCAACCCCATGTGAGGCTGTGAAGGAATCTATTATTTTTCCAATCCTGAGGGAAGGAGAAAGGTCCCCTGCATCATTATTTTCCTTCAAAATGTAACTGACTTTACTGCACACCCTAATTTGCTTGCCGTAATTATAGGTCATGCTCCCCTTTTGTAATTTATAAAACCTTTTGTTCTTATCAATAATGAATGGGCTTTAGCAAATCATGGTGCTATAATATTTTGATATTATGAAAATGCTAATGCGTCAGGGACCTTAAGCCTTATCGGCCAGGTCCGATGCTCTATTAAACAGCCGGCAGAAGAAGTTGGACGCAAATTGCTTATGTTAATGCCCCAGTTGTACCCAGACAGCATGAGGAGTCTGCAATTAATTTCATCCAGGCGGTGGATGGACAGGCAAATTTATTTCCCTTCCACAGGACGGTGGCTCCCCCTCCTTTCTCTCAGGTCTCCATGCATAGAATTGGAAAGGCTGTGAGAACAAGAGATAGAGGGTAAATGGGAAAGTGAGAGGGGAGCGGTAACTTAGGAGCAATCTGTGACCTAATTGAACAGCGGCAAATAAGGGTGGGCAACGTCAGGGAGACGGGAGGAGAAATCTTCATTCATACCGCTGACAAGTGTTTTCACAACTTAAACCTGTTTTATTAATTATGTTTGACATTTCCCTAATTACTTTCATTTACATCACATCAGCTCCAAGCAGACAATTAGAGTGCATATCAATTCAGTGCGATGTTATAGCACAGGGAGAGGAGTGGATATTGACTGAGTTATAAAGTGTTATTTGTTCATTACAAGGAGTCTGATACGATACAATCTCACATACTCAAAGTCAATGCTTCTCTGTCAACTTATTGGATATTTGCAGTGTGTAAATTAAGAAAAAATAAAGTTTCAGTGTATCAAACACATGAATAGGGTAATGAACATACAAGTCTGCTGATGTTTCCAATAGCAATCTCTGCTGAGAGCAGTAAACTTTGATGTCTTGTAGAGCACGCCCTATAAACCTTTGATTAATTGTCACCACTGCATCCAGTTACATGAGCCATACCTTCTAAATGCCATACTGTGACAGAAACACACACAAAGTGTGTTATTTTTATCCTGCCATGAGATAAAAAAAAAGCAACCTCCCACAGGAATATGCAGAAGAAGAAAGCTAAGCTAAAGTAACTCTGGCCTCCCTGCTCATCTTGTTAAAAACCTTCATTGGGGCTCTCGCAGGAGCCGTCAACTGGAGAGCCCACACCTTCTCCTTCACTGTCCTTTATTTGTAACCGTGTACTCCCCGGGCGAGTTTATAAAAGGGAGGTTGCCTATATAGGTTGTGGGACATCAACTAAAGACCGTGATGTCTACAAGCTAAACTAGCGCTTCTCTTTATCATAACCTGCACAAAAATACCAACATGACATGTATAAAAAGCATTAACTAATATGGTAAATTCAATAAGTAATACATGATTTTTTGTGATCAATTGTTTCTTCAAAAATAAAACGGAAAGAGAAATTACCAATCGTATCTTCACAGAATCCAAGGTGATATCTTCAAATGTCTTGTTTTGTTCAACCAAAAGTCAATTAATGATATATGTTAAAACACAAGAAGAAAGAAAGTCTCTTGTTTGAGAATTGGAACAAGAACATTTTAAGCATGTTTCACTAAATTTGCTTGGAAAAAAAAGTGTCCAATTATTCTTCTGTCGATCAACTCATCATCGATTAATTAACTAATCGTTTCAGCTCCAAGTAAAGAACTGAATGAGCTGAGAAAAAGGTTGCCATTTGGATGACACCGTGGTTTTCATTAATTGTATTCTTTGTGAGGCTGTTTAAGGAAAATGGAAGATTCCTGAATGCACCTTTAACCTTCAATCTGTCTGCTTGAGGGAACGCAATGCAGGATGTCTGTTTAATCCAAATAACAGTGATTCTTTCATTTTTAAATACATAATGGAAATAGATGATGACTCATAAAAATTTATACATCAATTCTCAATTTTAATTTATAGCCCACCCTCCAGGCACATATTATTCAAACATTAATATAAAAAAGAACCATACATCAAAAAGTGTCAGCTTTCACTGTTACTTCTATTCATAGTCATGCATATTATATGTAGACTAGGCTTGACTGCTGCCCGTCTTATAACAATTACACATTTAGTAAGTAGCAGATTGATGGATTGTTAGATAACCTCCATATTTTGCATTCAGTATACTTAAATTTTAATGACCTTTTCAACACCCTTACTTTTTACTTACATGTTTAGATAATACACTTTATGCAAATTGTAGAATTCCATAAATTTTAGATTTGTCTCTATTCATCTTTTTCGGTGTATGTGAGAGATGTTCATTGCGAATTGTGATTAAAAGTTTAAACCATTCATTTTCTAGGTGTGAGTCTCGGCTTCATCCACACACACACACAAAAAAAAAATAAATCAAAGCTGGTATAGAGCTGAAAACAAATGTCATCCATCCATCAAAATAGCTTCTGTCATGTACAAAATAATTCTTCCTCATCTCTGTAATCATTATCAATACTATTGAGATCAACCTCTGCTCAGGGATAAATTAGAAAATAGATGCAGGCTAATCATCCTGAATAATATATTGATGCAAAATGATCTTGTTACTAACAATCATTAACAATCCGCTCAAGTGATGTGCTACTAACAAACTGTTTGCCTTAGCTACAGGGGGTTAGGTAAACACTCCTTTTTTCCCATTTTTGTCCTCCCCAGTTTCTGTCCCGTATGTTTGGTAATCGGCATTGGTAAGTCAGAAGACATCAGCTTGACTCTATTAATTACCACCTGATCCTTTCTTCCTGGATAATTAGGTACCCATTAGTTCTAATCAAGTAGTTACTTAATTATTGCAGTAATTAGTCTAATGGTCTAGCAAATTGAAGCTTTATCACTTTCGGATACTTAATGTTCTTGGCAGAGTACATCACAAGTGTCAAGGCTTGGGCTTCAGCAATCTAGCGGGAGAAAACAAAGTTTATACCATGGTATACATGATACTGGTCTATTCACGTTTTAACACATATTACACAATTTCACGTTAAGTAGCTTCCAAGTTATATGATCTGGGCTATGGCAACTATATTCCTTAATTTATTGACAAATATCTTGTGTATAGACATTTCTGAAATACCTTTTTAGTAGATTTTTCACCGCCACAAAACTAACTCTAATAGCCCAAACAGGAAAGGCCATGTTGTGGTGATACACTCACATTAACCTGCCTACAAAAGGGGAAATACCTTTGACATCACTAAAAGAGGGCAATGTTAGGAGCAATGCTAATCCGCCAACAGTTTTTTTTTTTAAAGAATGCATGGTATTCAGTGCATTCATTTTTTTCCTTACGGGTTGTTTCAAGGTCTCGTCACCAGACATCAGATGCCAAAATGCATGCGTAGGGGCGGGTGAAAGCAATGCTCCAACATCGGGACTCACCCCGGCCACACAGGTGAAAGTGAATGGGTTGTCTTCAAACTGCAATAAATTGGGCCCGGCTTGTCTGTCATCACCTTCCAATTAGCTGCACTTTATTGAGTCTGCCAGAGACGGAGGACGCTGGCAGGTGAGGAGAGGTGTCTGAGAGGTGCCTGCACCAGTGCACCAGTGCACCAAAATCAGACAGAGCTCACTTGTGACCTAGACATCCTCCCCCACCTCGACCAATAATCGTACAGGCAAGACAAAACACATTCATGTACAGGCAAACTGCTGACGACATACAGTACAGAAAAAAAACAAGCAAGAAACCTTTCCAGGCCCCACACTTACACATATTTAAAGACGATAGCTCATTTTCAAATTGAAATCAAAATGTATGCAGTAGACCTGGAATATGGCTGAACAATACTCTCAGTGTCCATCAGTCCAATACAGCAGTGCTGCAATAGATCGTACCTTTATGGAAGTTATAAATACTAAATACAATTCAACAGCATCACAAACTATGTCCGTCAAAATGAACATACATACAGTCGAATCAACACCTCTCTAGAACAAAAACTGATACCCTTCATGATGGTAGGATTTATTGCAGGACAGTTGTTTTGCACTGCAATAGTTTTAGCAATGTGTTCTTAAAAAACTGGCAACTAAGTGTAACATTTTAACATTGAAGGCTTGTTTTTATTATTATTCAGATATATTACATAATATAGGTGACCAGCCTTTAAATAAAGCAATTCAAATTCAATTCAGGCAAACACTTTATCAATGAACATTATTACAACTATTTTTGCTAAAAAATAGAATCCCAATACACATTTAGACCTAAATCTCAAAACCTGGTTTGGAGATGCAAGTGACCTGTGAATGCTTTTCTCATTTATTATTAGGAATAATAAAACTGTGCAAGTAAATATAAACTTACAAGACTGCAACAAAGGAAATTATCTTAATTTGTATTTCTGTTTTTTCAATTTCAAATTTAGAGTTTTACACCAGGTACTATTTTGGGCTTGGACTGTACTGTACATAGTGGTTTGGAGTTTTAATTTCACATTCACCCTGGTCAAAACTTTCTTTAAGGGGAAGAAATTAAGAATTCTCATATAAAACATAACGCACTCACAAAACAAATATTTGATGAATTTTTAAAAACAAACACACTAGTCGTCTTTTCCAGACCTATTTATCACAAAATGCAGAATGCCCCACAAGACGCTTCCACTGAAAAAAGTAAAAGGCAAAACTCTCCAGTGCTCCTTGCCATATGACAGGAGTGTGTGAAAACTGACACACAAGAGTTTTCAAATTGGGGCCCGGGGAGCCGAAGCATAAAATAACTTCAATCTCAGCAGCTCTCCGAGGAATAGAGCAGAAGTGCCACCAACAACAATACAACAACAGAGAGGCAGGAAGGGGTGAAGGTAGGAGTTATTAGAGGATAAAACATGCCTCTCCATCTCGCTCCCTCTCTCTCAGGAACCCCAAGGATGATCAATGGATTTAGTCAGAGGGATATTCAAGCAGAAAATTGCTGCCTTTTTGCTTTTCTTTGAAGTATTTCCAGAATACATACCAAAGCCCCTGTCCACCAAGGTTGAAAATAACAGCACAAGTGCAGTCTCTACCAGTAATCCTGGAAAAAGGGAGAAAAAGGTGGGGGAGGGTGTCGACGCAGGCACCGAATGTTAAAGGACGCAGAGAGGGCCTAGATTGAAACTTTGCAGGTATAAAATTGAAGGCAGCCAGCTGAACAGACATAGTCAAAGTATGGCTATTTTTCAAAAGAGAACCTCAATGACCAACATGGAAACTACAAAAATAAATAAAAAAAAGGAGCAGGGCCAAGGCACAGGGCAAAGCTATGCAGATCTGGTTGTATGATTTATTACATCCCATTCACATCCATTTACTTTACTGTGCAAATGTTTGCTTTAAAGTAATGCCTGTGTATTTTACTGAATAAAATACCCCCCCTAAATGGCTGATTCACCCATTTAGAAGGTTTTCTAAATGGGTGAATCAGCCAAAGTGCACCGGTGAGAGGTTGAACTCAAGCGCTGGATAGTGAGGACCTCCCCGGGCCCTGGGGGCCCCGGTGGCACTGTGTAGATGACAGCAGAGGCATGTGGCACACTCGCGGCATTATGGATTGGACACAGCGATGGGGGACCAGACTCCTCAGCTCCCTGCTGTGTGGTGTGATGGCCTCATCTGTTTTCCCATCGCTACTCTAATACATCTGCAGCACATTCCCTCCTAATTAAGATTCCTCTGTTCTATTTGTCATAGGATGGAGAGGATATCACAGAGGGTAGTTTAGCCACAGTTTTTGGATTAATTGCTGGGTAAATCACCACACGCAAGAATTAGTGAGCCTAAGCAAGAATCGCAGTGACAATAAGTCTTTTTTTTTTCTCTTAATGTTATTTTTACAGATCAGCCTCCTTGGGGAATTGGATCTAGAAACTATTTGTCACAGCCTTTACCTCACTTACATTATTAATGCTTAATAGAGTGTAGTCATTGTTTAAAAGGCAAGGTTGTTTAAAATTGAGTGTGTATTTGTTCAGATGTTATGAACAAAATATGTTGCGTATGATTTCCCTAAAAATGGCATGGATTTTCACTGAACAGCCTTGGTTTGTCAATTTGATGTTACCTTGTATTAAAAAATATGCAAAATATGCCATGAATGGGCTCAGTGTTGGCAGTGTGTGTGTCTATAAAAACATAAAAAAAGGCTGATGACATGAACCTTGTTGACATTGCATTATCGTGCTGGGAAAAAAAAGATCAATCAATAAGCAACATCCCTATTAACTTCAGCATCAACATCCCTATTAAAAACAGCATTTTAAGTGATATTTTGGAAAATACAATTAATTATTCTTTCTTTATAGTGCCATGCATCTAAATGAATATATAGTGCTGTGCCCTTTATTATGTTCTCCCTTTCGTGCAGGCAGAAACGAAAAAACTCCATTGTACATCAGTCAAAATACTCCAGGTAAATTCTGGAGAAAAATAAAAATAGAATCCTCCATTTCTACCACAGTTCCCATCATGTCAAGGGGGAAGAATTTCTTTTTATAGTTTAATACAACAGTAGCATTTGCGATTGGGGTTTTGGGCATCTCAAGGGCATTCCTGGTGAAATTACTGAGACTCTGCACCATTTATCACAGCCTGACATGTGTCATGTTCCAGATTCTGGTGCAGAGAGGTTACAGCTGAAGACCGCTCTCTCTTTGTTGAGCAGCCATCAAAGACAACATCTCGTATTTATCAAAAAAAAGGAAACCTGACAAGAGAATAGGAACTACAAAAGTGCTGTCATATGTTTTCCAGTGCCCTCACATTCAGACATATTAATCTGATACAATATAAAATAAATCTGAATTATTAGAATGTATCTAACCATAACCCCAGTTCATTAGTATGTTTACAATCTAGTAGGAGATACACTATATGGTGCACTTTCAGATCAAAAGATGGATAGGATACAATAAATACATTTTAGTGCTGGATACTGAAAAATCTCGATTAAAAGGCAGGATTCAAAATAATTTGCAGGTACAAAATTAAAGGGTTAAGTTAATACAAACATATATTATCAGGGCCGGTCATTTATGGAGAATGAACTGTATTATCATTTTGGACACGATCAATTGAGCATAATGCAAATGTCCACAGCGCTTATTTTACTAGTACTGAATATTAGAACTGAACACTTTTAATAATTATTTTCAACAGTTCTGTGTTGCAATTCTTTCTCTTGTTAATTTGAGCAATAACTATTTTAATACCCAGGTTCTAATTTTTCAATTAGTCTTCACAAAATACCTGCATGCCATATGAACGCCTTGCTCATGTCAATTATGGCAGTGAATCAATCTCTTCATAGCGCAACTAACATTGACTGTGTTTAAATAGTTCTAGCCTCCATGTCTGAAATATGAAGCTAATATATACTGCCTTAGACCTGCATTAATTTGAATGGCCAGCAGGGGGCGACTCCACTTGTCGCAATAAGAAGTCCGACTGAGTAGAAGCCTATGAGAAAAAAGTCGCAGTTTGTAGTTCAAGTCTTCTTCGATATAGCATGATGTTCATTGAGTAGATAATGGTGCCATTTATAGTTAAATAGATGATAAAGCAGGGTATGCATCAGGGTGTGGCTAAATTGTGATTGACAGGTCGCAACCTTTGCAACCTGTCAATAAGGATAGAGGCAAAGCAACATGTAACCCTCCCCAGCTCCACTCTCTTGTTAAAATATGGTCACTTCTGGCTCCAGAATACCAAGATACCGACAAACTCAAGGCTTCCAAACGATATTCCTCAAGCCAGTGGATAAGGTGTGTGCACAGCCATGTCAAGCGGATACCTTCGTTCTGCTAGTCACATGAGGATTTATTGCAGGTGTTTTATCCAACCAACAACCAGTACAGTACATGTGACTATGACAATGTGCAAGAGGGGGAACTGCCATTAAGATGGAGGAACTTTTTGCTAAAATGTCCATAACTTTGGAAGATAGCTGATTCATTCGGATAATTCAGAGAGCTGAAGCCACATATTAGCATAGATGAACTTTGGAATACATTATTGCATGGAATAAGGACTGTATGTAGGGTATAGACGCACTAAAACAAGTGCCCTGCTAGTATGGTCAGGAGAAATTCAAAATCAGTGAGAGCTCATACCCGTTGGTCGTTTATAACTTGATAAAATGTATAGTTAGTGATCATAAGTTGTCCTTGTTTGGGTAATTAGCTAATTAGCTGATTAAGCTTTAAAGTCAACATACAGCCAGTTGAATGTATTCAACACCAACCTGCTGTGGGCAACCAAACCCAGGTTTAAACAACCAGGTATAATTATGTCTTCAGATGTATAAGGAAAAAGTTATACTTGTGTACTGAGAAAAGGTTATATATTTATCTTACATTTTTGTTAGCAACAATCATCTAATCGACTGCATTTCTACACGTGTTATGGCAAAAGAAAGCTTAAAAAATTAGGAATAGTTCAAACATTTGTTATGCAAACCTCTCGAGTTATCCCTAAGGAAATTGTACCAACAGTGTCAGCGCCTCACAAAACAGCTCCCTTTAAAAAGGCATGTAAAATGTCATTGTTTAAAGAGTGCATCAATAACTGCTGACATAGTTAAATGTAAAGTACCACACAAGGGGGGAGGAGTGTGTATAAAATTAATTAATTCTACTGGCACATTATTTATGACTTAATATGATATACTGGTGTGCTTTATAATAACACTGAATGTGCATATTTCTGGTGGAGACAGTGGAGTAATTATGCAGAATGCCTTTTACCATGAATGTACAATATTAATTACAGGCACGGTTGTTTATCAATTCTGAAACACTGTTTAAAAGCTGTTTGGAAGATTGCCACGATGACCCAAGCTCGTCTCCTATCTTTTACTTTCAACTGCTTATAACGTGACACCAGGCATCCCTTTGCAGAGCACTGATATCCAGGTTAATAGAGGAGGAAGTGATGAAGGAGATGCCATTGTGGAAGAAAATGAATCAGAACCCAATCAGAGATTCAAACGCATGATAAACCTGACAAAGGCAAAGGGATAAAGGAGATAAGAATATAATTTAACATGATTGTCAAAGTAATATTTTATACACATCAAGGGTGCATGACACAAGCTAGCTGTTTGATGACCATGCACTATTGTAGCTGATTTACCAATGAAATACTGTAAACAAGGAACTTCTATCTGTTGTTTTTTCCATTTCAAACAGCCAGGTCATGAAGCAATTTGGACCACGTGCCACTGATGTGCCTTAGCAGGCATTACTCGCCTAATCCTCTACATTATGTTGGATGAGAATCTGCATTCTGGTACTCTAAAGCACCAAGGAGGATTTGATCCCAGGGCCTTCTGTCTCAGAGTTCCATGTAATAATCATCTGACATAAGTGACGAAGCGCTGTACACTGATGAATGTACACTGGTGGAATTGTTTGTCTTCATGTATGCACTGCCTACTGAGGCCTGAGATTTTTACAGCAGACATGGGAGTCTACATATCACCATATCAGAAGTACAAGATATGGCCCGACTTCAAAGGATGTGGACTATAGCTTGGAAGATGGAGGAAAAAGTTGGTTAAAAAAACATTCTAGGACTTAAGTTGACATGCAGATATAACAATGGAGGTCTTTTTTCCTTGATGGTGATTCACAACATCAGATTCATTCTTTATTGGGGAATTACTGAGAGAAAATGAACTTCCTAAGAATAATTATTTCATAAGCCTATGACAGCTCAATGTAGTTCAACTTTATAGCGTAACTTCGGTATTTTTCAACCTAGACCCAATTTTTCTACGTTTTTCTTTTCATGAAACTAATGGGGACAACACTAATTTAGATTGGTCCAGTATTAAGCGAGAGCTTAAGCTGCAATGTTATCCTTAAGGGGTCATTTTACGCACCGTAAATGAACGTCCACTAAAAGTCCTTGTTTTTGCCACTGACAGGCTAATAAGTGCCTGAAAACATTATGGAAAGCCCCCCACAGAGAAATAAAAAAATGTTCTTTAGCTTTTGCTTGATCTGGTCAGTTTGTTATTGTGGCTAACCAACTCTCACTCAAGGAGAAGTCTCATTCTGAAATCTTGTGTCCTCGTCCACATCGGCAAAATCAGCAATATATTTAGCCATGACAAAGAACATTTTTAAAATGAAACTAAGCTATGCTTTCTGTACAACAATACAACAAAGTCTGATAACACTGTTACCTCTCTCTCCAAATCTCACTCAGTTTTCCACCCTTGTCTTCCGGCAACAAGTCACCTCTTGCTAGATTTAAGAACGTTACTTCTCCTTCAGTGGATGTACATTGACGGTTCACTATTACTCAGAAGGATTACATTCAAGCCTGTTTTGCGGCTGCCATTTGCAGCACTCTCGCTCAATATTGGACTAATTTAAAAAAAATCCCATTAGTCACATAGACACACAAAACATTGGAAAATAGGGTCTAAGTTAAAAAATACTAAAAACAGTTTAATCGATAACCGAGATGTTATGAATACATTTCCTAAAGTATGTTTACAAATCAATCCATTAAACGGTGCAGAGATCTAAATAAAATAATCGAACAACGTACATCATATAGTCACAGTAGAAAACAGTCATAATAACAACAGCCTTTATCTGTCCTGGTATCTCATTGTCCTGGTATCTGTCCTGGCATTGAGGCAGAACAGTGTGACAATGTTCTGGCCCAGGAGTAGGCCAAGATTTACATGACGTGCTGTCCAATAAAGCAGAGATGGTATTAAAAGTTAACTGATGTAATTCACTCATCAGATAACGGACTGATTTTACCGATCCGCGTTCTGATCCATATAAATATACAATAAAGGTGGAGAATGTCCCTCTCACCATGTTGGGACAGCTGCAAAGAAACTAGTTAGCTACGCTAACGTCGTTAGCATGGAGGTCTAGTGGCTGCTCCAAGCCCATAAACAACAGATTGCCGTTTGCATTTAACGGTGAACGGCCTGTGTTTAAACACAGTGATGGTCTTCTGGCTCTTGAAACGGACGGTGAGAGTCACTTGCGGTGTTCTCTATAAATATTCATTCAAACACTTAACTAGCGTTTAAAAACTGACACACCCTGACGTTTGTTTTATCTGAGTGATCAATAAACCATTCACTATTTTCTTCAAGCTGGTAATAATAATCGAGCCTGTTTTATATCTATTACCGGGGATTTCTCACTGAATCTACCGCCATGCATGGTAACCATAGCAACCGTTCACCACTTCCTCTATTCAACGTCCGACACTAACAAACCTCTGGCCTTGCCGTTTATTACTTTATCCAAATGTATTTGTGTGTATAAAAACATCTGGTTTGTCCTCAGGCCTCACACCACCAAAACACCATTTTGTAAAAAAGGTTTTTGATAGTGTCGATATTTATTTCTCTACAATGTTCTTGCACTTTCATGCAATATTACTTTGAAAGTCTTATGAAGGAGTTGTCAGTTTGCCATTGCACTCTCTGAAAATTCATCTTATTAATTTGGACTCATGTGGAAATCTATTTACTAGTGCTTGATAATGCATTGCTGTGCATGTGGTGTGCAAACAAGTGAACAAGTTATTTAAACCACATTAAAAGAGTTGTAATATGCACTCCTTTGTATGTGAAGCTTACATAACCTACAGTGCAACTAAAAACCTTTAAATGGAATGCAAGATTGCAATGGAATGCAAAAAGAGCTCTGCTATCAGTATCTGCAGAGATCCAAATTTTAAATAATTGGATTGGATGTGAAAAAAGTGGATCGTGCATCTCTAAATTTAGTGTTTTATGGCCAAACAACAACAATCCAAGAAATCAATATTGACCTGATGATGTTCAAAAATGGCCACAAACTTTAAGAGACATAATCTCTGTGCAGTATTTTGATAAATCCTATTAATCAACAAAAGTGCTTCACTACAGACACAATTCAAAAGATCCTTAAAACTCTTTAATGGGATAAATAAGTTTGTGAAGGGAGAGTTTGTGAATTTTGAGGGATTTAAAATTCTAAAATACTGATAATCTACTAATTTAAAGTATACTTTACTACAATGTAAGGCTCCAAAAGTGATATTTGTAAACCAAATTACCCTTTTTTTTTAGAAAGGATTGCTAGTACTGCTGAAGTCACTGAGAATCAACAGCCTTGTCTACAGCTTTATGCAGCAATTTACAGATTGACGGTTTGGGTATAAGTCAGTATAGATAACAGCTCCCACTGAGCCCTCATGTTAAAACTACCCACAATTAATTGCAGCACCGCAAGGAAGAGAACAGAAGTAGGAATGAGTGGCTGGTAACTTTAAAAATTCTAGTTTGTTCAGACTCTTTCAATACAACACAATTGAACATAATTGTATAAACTAAAGAATACTTTCTTTTTAGATTTTACAGTAGCGATTGCACTGGAGAGTAATTTGAACTGTTAAAAGAGCATGCCACCAATTTTGAACAATTGTGTGATCAATTTACGAATCAGATTGAGTACAACTCTGCCTGTGAAAACAGTTGTATAATGTATTTTGTGGCTCTTTAGGAAGCTCTTTAAAGTCTAAGAGAATAACCCTGAGGAGCTTGACTCTTAGTAGGGACCAAAAGTCAGAATAATATTACACATGCTTGTTATCTTAAAAGTGGAACTGCTGGGTAGTAAAAATGTAGTCAATAATTGGTGGCAACATGCACACTTTTACTCCAAAAACAACTTAAGTAAGCATCTTTACAGTACTCAGTGGTAATCCTGTGGATTTACCATTAAAGGGAAATATATACACATTAACTACTTGAGAGAGATGTTTTTCAGCTAGCAGGGTTATCACTGGCAGTTTTATGCTGCAGATCAGTGGCTCTTTAAAGGTTCCCTTTATTACATGTCACTACTGCATGTATGTGTTGTGTTGCTCTTAGAGACGCCATGCTTGAAGAACATTACATGTGGTGCTCTGAGGAGACAGGACAGCACCCAGGCCTCCACTGTGCCATGTGTCTTCACTGCCCTCTACAGGATGAAGAACACCTTGTGATCTATGATATGTCCTTGTGCCCCCCCCCCAACACCATTTTTACAACCAACTATGCAGCACTCAAGAGCCTTTGCTCTACTTTTTACACATGGACACAGACCAAGCTATATGTGTAGATCTAATCTAATTAAAGATAGTTCATTAAGGTGGAAGAAATGAAATGTTCACCTTAAATTCAGTGGAGTATCATAAATTGTGTTGACTCTTAAATCCTCTTACAGGTTTAAAAGTTTTCTTATCCCATGTTTAAGTAGACCAGGGTAGTTTCTGTGTTGTCTGTGACCTTCAGCATTCTCAAAGGGCACGGAGACAGATTATCTGGAGCTAAGATTGTTGACCTAAGTGGCAGAAAGCTTAGCCTACAGAGTAATTAACTCACACACAAACCCGAAACAGCCAGTTGTCATGGGATGCCTATACAAACCTGCTTATCCTACGGGTCTAGCTTGTCTGTATATTTGTCGTAAACATAATTAGTCTTGAAACTTATAAATTAGAAAGAAAACAGGAAATGACTCGAATGCATACTGGTTGACTTGTCTTTGCTGCTATCTCGTAGACTGGGGATATGTAGACTTCTCTACGACCATCTCAAATTAGAGCTGCAAGCAGATGTTCGCTATAGTGCTTCCACCATCATTGTATTGGAAGGGACCGTAGCCTTCTGCTAAGTTTCTAAGTTGCCTAACTATGTGTAGCAAATTTTGTTAAATTTAAAAAAAAACGATCAAAGAACGTCATGATTATGGACTTCATAATTCCCAGATTTGCAGTGTTTTCAGTTCTAAATCTTTTGCACCCCCAACAGCAGAATATTATATTATATCTATGTTTTTTTTCTTTTTGCAAAGAAAGAAAGAACACAAGAAGGAAAAAACAACCCTGCTGGCAGATTTGATGACATTGCTTAAGATAAGGTATTGCATAGTACTTCGTAAATACATGACAGCTGGAAGTTGTCATCAACACTAATCTAACAATTGTTATGTTAGATGATGAGGCATTATATAACACGTGTACATAAATATCATCTGCCTGTTCTTACATACCTACATTCACACACGTGCAACTATATGTTGTGGAGAACAATATTTCTAATGTTTGTTACTTCATTCTTAAACTAAAGAAATCAACCTCCATATCAAGGTCTTTCTCCTTGAATTTTCTTTCACCTGTCCTTCAAAATGTGTCTTGAAACTGAACTTGACCTGGAACTGGATACATACCTTAAAGTCTTATTCTGGTTAAGTTTAATAATAGTAAAGCTTTTAGGTTCAACATGCATACAATGCCTGATACACACGCCCTTGCATGCCAGATGTACAGGTTAAAACCCTGAAGTGACGTCAGTGCACTGGTTACCCATCGCTGTTTCACAAGTGAATAAATGTAACGCTAAGAGATTTTAATGGTACGATGACTATCTCACTCTTTCACGGTGTCACACTATTACTATTAATAGTATTATTATCAGTTACAATAGTCCTAAAGGATTAAGAACAGAACATGTGAATGTTATATAACTGAAGCATGTTAGGTAACATGTTAGTAGCACTATGGCATGGTACATTAACTACCAAATGAAAAATAACATTAGCTGTGAGATTATTAACAATTAAAATATACTTTAGGTGCATATCAGCAAAGCCAGGCTGCCTCTGTCTGTACTTTAAACTCACCAATAGACTCACTTTTGGAATTTTGTTTTTTAATAGTGTAGACAAGCAAATGCTGTCTCCTGCCGAACAACAGCATTTAAAGACTGATTACTTGCTTTAGCTCATTAATTTACACGTTTCACTTGAACAATAGTAGCTCTTTTAGGAAATAAATTATTCCAGCTACACCTTTAACATTAACCTCAGAGTACATAGAGAAGGTTATATGGCATGCACCTATAATTAATTATTTTTAGTTTGTTACTTTTTACACAAAGCAGTCCCTGGATTGTGTTTTTAAAAGCAATATTGTTAAATGTATCCTTGAATCACCTCCCAACAGTATTTCTCTTACTGTATGCATGTGCGTGCTCTCACACTCTGTTAATCACACTCTCTCTCTCTCTCTCTCTCTCTCTCTCCTCCTGTCTCAACCTCTGGACTCCTTTGCACTCTCTCCCTTTCTCTTCTGCTTCTAGTCTCTGTGAGGGGAAACTGAGGTAAATGTGCCAAACTGCTCTATTTAGGTCACACTGACAACACAGCACAGTTCACTTGATTCTAAACACAGCAAACTCTGACTGCATCATGGCAATAGGGCAACTCAGGACATGTCATCCTCTATGTGAACTCAGCACCAGATGTGGTGAGCTAACTGCACAAAAGAATGATCACTAGTGGATTCACTTTGCTTCAAAAATTCCAAGCAGCATTCGGAAAATAAAATAAAATCGGGTGATCATGTTGCCTCTGAGCCCTTTTTACAAAAAGGTACGATTTAAGGGCACTTTGGGTCAATGGAGGTAAAAGTGACCTGGCTCTTTAAGAAGTGGCAGCGGGAATTACTGATAGTGTGCACAAGGACAGAGAGAGCAGCTGCTGTCACTTTTAATGGCATCAGAGATCGCTTCAGAAGCACCACCACTGGCTTTAGGTTCCTCTGTGATTGTTAGAGCTGAACAGAGTAGCCCCGGCCTCACTGCTTTGTTGCATTATACAACCCAATGGGTGTCATCCGTTGTGAGGATGTTATTTTTAAGTCTTCGAAAATATCTTTCACAGTGAGCCATACTTTAAAGTAGTTACACCATACTGGCAGTACATTGTAACAATAGATTATTATTACTTTTTTTTATGTGATAAAAATGTCCTAATTATCTAAATATCCAAAAGACATCTATTGCATTTGGTGGACAATTTCCAGTGAGTCACATAACGTATATATAGTGTGCCTTTTTTTTAGCATGGGCGAACACAGAAGCAACCGCAGCCTGAGTTGTACCACATCAGCCACAAATGTGATCCCATAGTCTTTGAATATGTTTTTTCTTCCTAAACTATGATAGTTTTCAAAAAAAACGAGGGCTTCCTAAAAAATGTTCATCTCCATGGTCCAACTGTCACATCTTACACTCATCACCACAGTACATGATGGGAGTTGCACTCTGTTGTTATGCCACTCATTCTTTATCTGTCAAAATATACTTGCTTCCACATTAAGAGGGCAGCAGTGACAAGCTGGCAGTGTGTGTGTGTGTGTGTGTGTGTGTGTGTGTGTGTGTGTGTGTGTGTGTGTGTGTGTGTGTGTGTGTGTGTGTGTGTGTGTGTGTGTGTGTGTGTGTGTGTGTGTGACGTGGGGATTTCAACCGCCAAAGCAAAACAAGCTGCACTAATCTGGCATGATCTGTGACTCCCCCTCATCATCTCATTGGGTGTAAGGTCTTGGGTGTGGTTATTAAGGAAACAGATCTTAAGTGGGCCTTCTGCTTGCTCGCTGATTATTATTCACTGGGCAGCTGTAGACGGGATCACTGAGCTGCTAGACCTTGTTCAAGTATTGCATAGGCAATGTTGCATGTGAAGAAAAGAAAAGGAAAAATACACCAAAAAAATATCCTCTTTAAAATTTGTCTCCCTTGAGCCAATTCATCTGTGCATAGAGTAAAGCTGCTGAAACTACTGTTTGCATCTGAACACTACTTAGTTGATTTCTATAAGAGATTTCTTATCTTAACTTGTTCAAGATTATTTACAGATGAGACCAAATCTTTTTTAAAGAAGCCCAAAGTACACACAGCAAGAACACTTTCTTTTTTATAAACAGTAAAAAGTTTATCTCTGTTTTCATAAACTCAGCAGCGCATGTAGTATCACAAAAGAGGCTCTCTGTGTAGTGATATTTATTAAGTATTATGCAGATTCAGGCTAAAGTGTAGAAGTAAAGGTCAGTGTGTGTGTGTGTGTGTGTGTGTGTGAAGGCTACAGTAACAAGTTACCAAGTCGATGCTGAAGGGAAGCGGATACTAGTTCGAGCTCAGAGAATAAGCAGGAGCAGAGTGTCAGGGCCTGTTAGAGGTTCAGAAGTGTTCTCCACAGTTTACACCCATGTCCAGGGGTGCCTGAAGTCCCACCCCCAACCTAGCCTTCCAAAACCTTTGCCCTCTCCAGTTTAGCTGTCTCTGGGGTTAATTCCATGTCCTGGAGCTGAAACAACAGGATCACAGCCACAGCACTAATACTCAATAGACACTGACCTACTTTGTTGGATTATACAGAGAAAAAAACGGATCCGCTGCCCTAATGCCAGCAATGAAAACGATCTAATGGTCCTAACTGCTCTGTTTAATCTGAAAGCATGCTCATGTTATTAATTTCTCATTATGGGAATGCAGTTCTGCTGATGGGATTAAATGCCCTGCTCTGTCTCTCTTTCATTCGGTGACCTCCCCGCTGAAACACAAAGGCTAAAAACCATCTGGCTGGACGCTCCCTCATGTCCCTTGTTTATTTGTTTATGTCTCTTATGTGTTTGTTTGTGTGTGTGTGTGTGTGTGTGTGTGTGTGTGTGTGTGTGTGTGTGTGTGTGTGTGTGTGTGTGTGTGTGTGTGTGTGTGTGTTTGTGTGCAAAGCAGTGGGTTACTCATCCATGTTAAGACTTCACAACAATTTAAATCCAAGACAGCAGAAGGGGCTGAATCTTTGTGATTGGGCTTTGAAAATAAAACTAAAAATATATGAAAAAACTATCTATGCTATTTCGCTCAGTATATTCTATAATAAATCGTCACGTTAAAATATTCATATTTTCTCCATCTTGCAGATATACAACACACTACATTGTTTGAGGCTTGTATAAATGGGTTTACAAGTTGTTTCTTTCAGTGCAAATTAATGCTCAAATGGACGGAGAGAGCCCGTGGCTGCTTGTACATCCAATTTGAACAATCAAAATCTATTTTTCTGGTCCATTACATCACCACCAGGGGGCACTTGATTCCTCAAGCATGCAGTGTTGTGTTTGACAAATTGCCACAGAGGTAACACATGTATTCAGCAAGGGAATTAGGGAATAGGACGGGTTTACAACCAGCCTCCCACCCACCCCTGAATTTCTATGTGTATAATCTGCTACCTCAGCCAGCAGCTGCAGAGGAAGGGAAGCTTGAACAATATGGCCCCGGGTCCTTAACTCAGTGATAACAAATGATTGGTCAGGAAAGAAAGTAGGAGAGCGTAAACGTATATATCCAAATTAATAAAACTGGTTTGAACGTAGAATAAAACATAAACGCAACAATACATATGCTTTTTTTTCCTTTATCACCATTATTGGCAGTACATCTTGGTAAAATAACAACAAAGTTCTACTGAGGATGTAAATTAGGGTGGCATGTTTGTGTGTTGCTGTTATTGTGATTTTAGTCTACATTTAATATTGTAATGTTCATATACAGTAATGTAAACAAGCTGCATACAACTTGTTTTAAAGTAAACAGTTCTAAAGAATCCATTTTGAATGCACTGGTCTATATTTACCTTCATCTTTATCAACTACCAAAAAAACATCTTTGATCAGCATATGCAGAGAAGCTTGTACTCTTTGGATTTTTGCCAATCTATCACAGCAAATTTGGATATGAAAGGCAACAATCCAAATGGCTGAATAAGCATAAAATATGTCTAAACCTGAGGCTTTCAGTACACCTAATAACACAAATATGACATGTAATACATCATATCACCCATTACCAGTTAGCCATATAAAACAAGGGGAAAATATGCAGGCTGTTGACGGATTAGAAAAGGTAATTATATTTTCCCTGTGGTCGGTCCCAGTGGCAGTAGTTGTAACAGTGCATTTAAGATGTTTTGAAACGCCGTGTTTTAAGGCTGCATTTAGGGAAATTCTCCTTCACTTGCTCTCCATCTTAACTGGTGGAAATGATCAATTACAAGAACATTTTTCAAGGTAGAAATCCAGTAAGATTTTGACATTTATTAAATGTGATGTATTGCTCTCCCAAGCACAAACTATACAAATGTGGCGTCACAAATTGCGATTGTGATATTTTTAAAAGCACAGCTGTAACGACTATATTTAAAGCTTGTACCTTTAAGTTCAAAGAGTAAACCCTGGGGGGGCGAGAGCTATAAATTATTTGCAAGGGAAAAGGCATGATGCATCTTTTAACATGTGCAGTCACTGCAGAGTGCAAAACCTACAAATGTCATGTCCTCTTAAGATCAAAAGTAATTGGTCAGGCTGCACAACAAGGCACAGGGGTAACGAGGCAGTTTGCCACTGTAACAGACTCAAATGACATACTGTGTAGCATGTCGGTGAGCTAATAGACCTCATCGCACAAGGAGAGACCACAGTTTCAGTCTGTCTTATCAAATTAAGCTAAAGCGCTGCACTACTTTATTCACTCATAAGCAACATTATTTTCCTGTATTACCTGATTTTTTAAAGCTACTGTGGCTTGGCATCCATTAGTATGAATATTGACATTAAAATAAGGCATGCTGCTTATACCATTTACAGTGAGGCAGTATTTTTCATTTCGTACTACTTATTAAACAGACCTGCATTAAATTAAAAAGGGGGGATTTGTGAACTCAAATCATTGACCTAAAGAGACAACACATTGCAGGCCAGTGTTCTAGGTGAGCCGAGGAGTAATATTGAAGTGTAAAGGCCACTAAGAGGGCAAAGAGGGGGATGGGGCGCATTAGGGCTGGCTGACGGAGCAGCGACCGGACCCTGTGGTGCTGCAAAGAAGAGGGTGACGACAAGGGTAGCAGGTGATGTGCTCCAAGTGTCGCTCCACCACTTTGCAGCCTGCAGTGTGTTCCTTTATACCCGTAAGATATCAGATGTCAGATCTGATGAATATGACTCAGATAGCATTGCAAATGTAATTCCAGTTTAGATTCAGGTCTAAATCAACTTCAACACTGGGGTTTAAAGATGGAAAGAAAAATATGAATCAGAGCATGCACAGTATAGTGGCGTTTGCATGTTGTGAAATTGCTTGAGATGTAAATGCTTTTTAAGATATAGCTAAATACTATCATAGCTTGTTTATTATTATTAATTATTATTATTATTATTATTATTATTATTATATTATAAGTTTCACCAAATTGCAATTAAAACAAATTTTTGGTCAGCGTGGGGACAGGAAAATATTTGACCATGTGGGGCAAGCGTTCCAATTGCCATTTCTATAATAAAATAGTGAAAAATGATTTGCAAAGTTTGAGAGACTGCAACAGGGATTTATATAGTAAACAATTGGATGTGAAGCCCTATTTTTCATTTCCATCCTTGGCACAACAAAAAAAAAATATGTGGGCACCTTATATTACATCTTTGTGTCAAACAAGTCATTAAACTCATCTGATGTGACGGGACTAAAAGTTAACACTGCAAAGAGCGGAACCGCTGTCTGAAGGTGAAGTCGATTCTCTGCTTCATACGTAAGAACATGACTGTCACCCTCTCATCAGAGTGTAAGTGGGTCACAGGACTGTACATGACCCAGACATGGGTCTTGCCCCTCAGGGTCATGGGCCAGTCAGGCATGAGGTGCCAACTGAGCGCCTCTGATTTGACTCCCAGTTAGGTGGCCTGAGCTGAGCCCCTTAGTTGAGCCGCTGGCTCTCTCTATTGACACAAGGCCCGGTCTGTAAGGAACCTCAGGGTCCACAGAGTCACATGTCTTCAGCAGGACACTGCTACAGTGTGCTCGGACTGACACCACCATCCCTCACTTCTTCTTCCCTTCTCTCTCTGGCTGTCTTACATTAACTAAAACATCTGATTCATAAGTGTCTTCTAATATCTTACTTTTAAACACTTTGCAACCACCTCAAAAATAGTTTTTATTCACATTCCTGACTGTTTTTTTTCTTATTTTCTAAAAGGCAATAGAGTAAATAAAGGAGAAAGTATTAAAGACGTAAACGTAATCTGATATTTGGTTATATTTTGTAATGAAATACCTTCAAAATAATCAGAGTAATTATGTAATGGTAGCAATTATACTCAGGACAGTATTCTGTAATATGCATTTACACAAATGCAAAACTTAAAGTACTGTAGGTAAACTCCATATAGTAGAACTGAGGCACCGTCTTTCTGGGGTAGGTCTTAAAATGTTGCTTGTATTTGTTGAGAGATAAGTAGAATACAGAATATAACTTAACAGAGAGCACCAGCACTTTATAAGACTTTTCGCAGACCATGTATGACGCATGCTGCTAGGCAACGAGGACAACATTTTCTTCAGTATTGAGCACTTTTATGTGGCCCCAAAAAATGTTCTTTTAGCCAAGAAAAGTCAAAAAAGCTATTCTTTCTTACCTGCCCTGGGCCGGCTGATTGAAAATCACAGTATTACAAATAGGGCAGACATCAGTCTGTCGGTGGGCCCCCTGCAGTGACAGAGAAGCTTTTTCCAGACCTGGTTGATGGACATGATTTATAAAGCTGTTGCAAGAAAAAAAAAAAACTGGGCCAAAATGGACAAGAAGACATACATAACATCTAGAATATAGAAGGAAAGCCTTGAAAACATCCGTACAGAATTAAATGTCTGATTTTAAGTAGCATCCATGTATATTTATGTGTAAGATTGACAACATGGCAGATTAATCTCCTTAATGAAGCTATCCAACAACAGATAAAATAAGAGTCAGAGGCTAGACTCGTATAACAACCAACCAAATGCTGCTTGGTCAGAAAGTTTGAGTGGGGGATATTAGAACCAAATACTAATTAATTCAACTGGCCTCTGTAACCCCAAGACGATTCGAACTCCAGACTGTAACATCTTTATTGATCTTGGGAATGCCTCAGTGAACTCCCTGAGCTTATCTCGTGATTAAAAGCATCTCTTGTGACGAACCACGATTTAATTAGATGACAATCACTGTTAACAATGCACGGCTAACATCGCAAAATTTGCACATGGGCGCTGGCAGTGATAAATTTCAGTATCCCAGCAGCCAGGGACGAATGTCATCCTGCACTTAACCCGCTCTTTACAAGACAGTGTAGTTTTATAACTTCATGATAAAGGATGGGAACTTTAAAAATATCAGCAATCATGACTACTTATTTTTGCACATATGTACTCCCATGATGTTATTGCTGTGCTGTGAAACAAATAGCAAACAAGAAAATGACAAATAGTGAGGTTCCTGTAACCACAGAGTTTATCCTAGAGTAGGTTACATCTCTCATCACATCAGCCATGCAGTATGGCAATATGAGCAATGTATGAAAACAACCACTGGAGGGCAGCATACCAAATTAACACCATAAAACTGTATATTTTACAGATAATGATATAATGAAGAGGAAGGGGGATAAAAGAGAAAAGTTTAGGGCGTTTTTTCCAAAAAGGGAGTGTGAAAAAAGCCGCCATTCAAGCTCAGGTTAACAAAGTAATGAACCTTGTGGACAGAGTCACAAAAATGGATGTAATTTACAAGACACTGAGAAGTTTGCGCTACAATTAAACTGTTATTTATTGGAGGTTTTCAAGAGTATGATTTGCAAGAATAAGAGATATTTGACCTGCAAAGCTAAAGCTATTGAGAGAAGGTCATCAGGACAACAGTAAGAAGACAGTTTTTTTTTGGCTAGGGGCATAGGTGGAGGCCAAGGGCTAATAGCAATGAGGGATTTGTCAGTCATTCCTGTATTTAATAATCCCTAGCTCTCTATTTTTTGCTGTTTGTTTACATTAACCTCTAGTTGAACCCTCTTTAGTGGCAGCCTCTTTTGCCAGAAAGTTCAGTGAACATTCAGCACGGAAGCGGAGAGCATGTCATCTCGAATCTATTAGCCCACAGGGGAGATTGCAGCATACAGCAGTCTGTGTGCCTCTCCCGCTCTCTCTCTCACCCCCTCCCTCTCTTTTTCTCTTTCTCCCGCCCTCTCTCATGCACACACACAAGGTGAGTTTGTAACCCACACATTTTTCTTACTGCTGGTGTATGTAACTGAGATTATTGCATACAATGATGTGGTTCTGACCTCGCCGTCCCACTCATGCCTAATAATCTCATCATATCACGCACTAAATCACTCTACGGTCCGGCTACACCAAGCTTGGGAACTAAAGCTTAAGAGACTGAACAGAGCATATTAAGTTTATTATAATTACTGATTTTGTACATATATATTTTTGTATGTAGAGTATTGTAGACAGAGAGAAGAAAGAAAGAGAATGCTATGTGAAATAATGTACAGAACTTTTAAAACCAGATACCACTATACAAGAAAAAAGCAAGCGAAAGTAAAACTTGTATCTGCAAAAAACAGTATGATTATTATATTAATATAACTTCTGATGCATTAATGTTTAAGTTGCATTTTAGTGTTGAAGCTGGTTAAGGTGAAGCTAATTATATAACTATATTATAAACTTTTGGTTAGTTTAAACTATAGCAATATGGCATATTTGATATGGCTAGTCAACTTTAGAACATAGAAAAGTGGATTACAAATACAGTCAAAAAATAGAAACACTCAAGAAAATTGTAAAAAAAAATCTCAAAATTGTAGTAAATGTAGTTATGTAACTTTCAAACACTGCTGCAGGTCTTTCCTCAGGCTCCTCTAACTGATTAATAGATCAGAAAACAATGACTTTTATTCTTGGAAAACATCTAGAGTCACCTTTGACTGTAAAGTTGAAAACAAAAAACAACCGACATACATGAACAAGCTATAACTATTGTTTTGAGCTTTTGGCTCCTTTCCTACAAATGCATACCTTGTCTACATCATCCACATGCAATATTTTACTGTGTCAACAGTGTAGGATTCTGCACTTTTTGGGAAATGTGTCTTTCAAGACATGCACAAAATATTACTTAGGGCACTTACATTAAAATACTTCCATTATTAAAATATTGTGCAAAAAAAAAAGGAAAAAAAAGGTCTTACTTTCAAACTTCATAGCAGCACATAATTCTTAATTGCCTTCTGATGAACAGC
Organism: Anoplopoma fimbria; assembly: GCF_027596085.1. Taxonomy (NCBI): domain Eukaryota; kingdom Metazoa; phylum Chordata; class Actinopteri; order Perciformes; family Anoplopomatidae; genus Anoplopoma; species Anoplopoma fimbria. The sequence goes on along the minus strand of NC_072467.1, from coordinate 2,717,526 downwards.
TCTGTGTAGCCTTTTGTGTTTTGTACAAGCTGTGTATCTTCTGCTTATTGAAGGTTTTTGGTTTAATATCTGAGAATGTATGACGCAGATATGCATTTACAATATATTTACAACATCACAATCTAACAGTTAGATAAACACAGACAGTTTAGCTAATTTACAAAAATTGTTGTTGCTAAGAAAAGTAAGGCAATGGTGGTAAATTGAAAGTCAAGACAGGGACTTGATATTACTGTAGCTTTTTGTTACTGTAGCTATTTTTCATGTTCTGTGTCATGGTATTGAAGATACTCACATTGACTGGAGATAAGTGTAAATAAATGACATGGTACCTGAATGTCCTGCAGGTGAGAACTTAGTTTAAGGTGCATTACAAAAACCTTTGTTACTGTACATGAGCACTGCTGAGGGCATTTGTGTGAAACAGGTTTTAGCGGTGTTATCTTTAATATTATAGTGAAGTGAAGCGGCAAGTTATTTTGGGAGTTTGGCTGTACGTCACTGTTATGTAATGCCATCACTATTATTTCAGATCTGTGTTGGAGACATTGTATTAGAAGCCTGACACTATTAGTACACTTTAGTCAAATGGAGCTCATCACAGTGTGACAGTCTTGTTTCTGGGCCAGTGCACATCTGATTTAATCCCCTCTGAGATACTTCAACACATAACAGATTCTTATCCTCTGTCACCATGTAGATAACATGAGGTGCTGGGACGTGAGATTAGATGCAAGTTAGAGCACATTCTGACTCGAAGCGCAGAAAGAGAACACGTTTCTTTCCCAATTCACATCCAGTGAGTCTTGTGCAACACATGGTCACATTTGATATACAGTGTATACCTTTGCAGTAGATGCTGTTCCTCTTCACCACTAACACAATATATAGTTCATGAAAATAGCGTTTAGATAAGGGCTTTAGTTTTACACCATTTGATTGATATGTCAGTTGTAAATGTTACACTAAACGGCACTGTAATGGTTTGGTACAGTTCAAAACTTTAAGAGGACAACTAGTGCCAGATATCTCTCAATATGGCTAACGTACTAACAGTGCTATCACTGCAAACAACGGCAACAGTGCTGACGGAGTTAACAGTGTTATCCTGGCGGGGAACTGGAGAGTGGGCAATTCGCTTCTGCAAATACACCGACAGTCGGGACAGTGTTGTCAGCTGTAACCGCCGTATGAGCAGTTCAGAGCGGCGGCAGTGAGTTAGCCAGCGGGGCACGCTAACATGCACTAAAAGGCATGCACAGCCGTCCCGGCTATGTGAACAAAGCAAAGAGAAACTCAGATTAGAACACACAGGGAGAGCGACTTCATTCAGTGCTCAGGACGACATTAGTTTAATATATATTAACAAAGCAAATAGCTGTTTGCTGCTATATTAATGCTTAGAATAGTTGGAATACAACTACATATGTGGGAAAAAGTTACATCGTGAGGGAATTGATCAAGCGTGATAAATGAACTTAAGTGTTGTCACTTAAAAGGTGCAGAAAGCGATTCTAATCCGATACACTTCTTGTTTTATTCAGCGAACAGTCCACTGGCTGTTGTTTCTGGAAAAAAAAAGTCCAGGTTTCATACATAGCCCTGGCTCTGTAAATGGGACACAAACAGACATACCCACACAACACTATTCCAGCCAATCAGCCACAGGGGTGTTTGTGTTCTTGCACAGGACAGGGGAATGGCCATGGATGTATAAAGAGAAAGGTAGTATAGTGGGAGGAAGAGGGATGGTAAATCTGGAGAGGGGTAATTGTTTGGGTGTTGTGTTCACATATCAACAGTCTTTCTCCAGAATCTCAGGCCCCACCTATAGGCAGCGGTAGTTGGGGCTAAAGTCTTAAAATTAAAAAAAGGTCAGAAAGAAGCGCTCCTCATCTCTGCTTGTGGCCGGCGGCTCAAGGCTACATTAGCTGCTAGGAACACAGCAAATTCTCCAACCAACTGTTGCTGGTTGAGTTGCATTGTGGGTAATGCAGGCCAGGTTTTTGACGAATGTCAAATGTCAAACATTTGGTTCAATCATGGAGACAGGAAGACATATCTTAACAAATCATATTTTAAAATAACCAAACCTGACTTGAGCCCAAAACTTAACACAACACGGCCAGGAAATCTATTTCAAACCCTGCAAGAACTTAAAAATGTATAGTGACAATAATGGAATTACCTCGTTTTTATTCACAAGGAGTAGTATTACTACAAATTATATTAACCCCACATATTGCACAAATTTGATACTAAGCTAATAGTATAATGTAATGTTATTTATCTTATTTTATTTAATTAATTTTATAGGTTAAGCATCCAATCGAAAAATGATTACCAACCAAAATTCACATTAGGAGACAACAAATAAAAAAAAGTGTAACCAGAAGGTGTAAAGTAAATGCTTTGCAAACCATACATGTTACTATTAATAAAGTTAACCCAGGCATCATATTCTAATTTGTTTTTATTTGTTTTTCACTGGCTCTTGCAACCTTTTCCAGCATAAATAACACTATAAACTATTAACACCTCTGACTTCCACAATCATTGCATAATAAAACAGAAATATCTGATCTGATTCTTACAAATTCAAAATTTAGCCGAGATTATTTCTGTAAATCTCCTGTTAGGGTTGGGGGTAAAACTCATTAAGAATGAGTATATCCTTATGGGAGAAGTCGATTTCATCCTCATTAAATACATTTCAGTGTCCCCATTCATCTTGCTGGCACATTTTCTTCAAAAACATGCTGCTTAACCTGGGCCAGCTTCTGAACACGAGATAACCGCCAGCAAATACCCATGGCATCACTGTGCTTGATCATATTTAAACAGCCAATTCTCTCTCTTAATTTCCAGAGGCGTGTTCAGATTAGTATCCCACCAACTGCTTAGACAATCACACTCTGGGACACTAGAGATTTAATGCAGCACCTTTTATAAGAACAGCATTAAGATTCATGAGGGTGGAGCAGGCTACAGTAGTTTAACACACACTCAGTGAACCCTCTGAGGCTAAAGAAAGTAATTAGAAGAACTTCCTATGCGTCTGCAGGTAAAAAGGTATGTGTGATTTCCAAGGGTGCTGCTCTAAGAAAAAAGGTTACAAAAAGAGCAGAGAAAAGTTGGGCGTAAAATATTTTCCCCTTTTAACAAGTAGGGGGCGCAAAACAAGCTGACAGATGAGACAAAACAATGGGCTGAAAGACACTATCAAGAAGTATCAGAGGATCGGCTTACTTCAGTTGTAGACAAACACCTATAAATTATTTAAATTAATGATTAAATATAAATAATAAATGTTCAAAGAAATAGGAAAGACAAATTAATCAATAATATCATGCTAGTCATTTCTTGTTTTGGAGTCGAGTATGGAGACTCACAATCAAACAAGCAGCTAATTGTTATGAACTGATATTTCTGATATATATAACGAGTTATGGCTAACAGAGCTAGAGTAATGAGTAACCATATTCTATTTCAAAGAACCCTCATTAGGAAAGACCATGCGTCCTTTTATGATGTACCTTCTAAGTTACTGAGATGAAACAGAGAGGGTGTTATGTATTCTATCACAGATATTAAGTCTGGTGTGACAGCATTCCACAAAACAGCAGTAGTAATAAAAAGACAATCAAGTTCAGTCAAAATAATTAATATTAAAATGTGTAAACTACATCACAGAATGTCACCTGTACCCTACGCCTGTATAAATACAATGTGAAATATTTTTGGATGAGCCTCCTGTGCAAAGCCCAGAGGTGGTGTTACATGTTTTGATGCCGGTACTTCCCCTGTACATGTATGAGGGGTTAAGTGAAGGTAGTAAAGGTTTGGTTGCTACGATATCGCTCCCTGTCGTCACCAGTAAGCAGCTACAATGTGTCTTGAAAGTCAACTTATAAAAGTTTTATGGAACTCAGAGAGCTTAAGTGATCTTCCCAAGCTCTGCAGTAGCCTGCAGCGTGCAGGATGTCTGCTTATATTAATTTCATGGAGTTTAAGAGGTCACCAAACTCATTTGGAGATTCTTACTCATTTATGAACTCTGCAACCCTTCTGTTCCGCAGTGCTCTAAGCTACTGGTCTTGAGATGCTTAAATTTACATGGAATATTATATGGCTGTGTGGCAAAAAGTATAGTGCATTTGGAGTTTAAAGTACATAGGGCTGAATAAAAATGCACTTTGAAATGACATTTACCTGATTTTTAATGAAAAGTAAGGTGAGCAAGCTGCTGTTTTATCTGCCTTGTGTGTTGGGAATTGGGCGACTGGAGCAGGGGAGGCTGGGTTAGGGATAGGGGCTTTGGGGAAATTGGTTTATCCAATATTCAGAAGATTTCCAATAAGACAATGGACTTCTCAGAAAGCAGCTTAGCTGGAGAGCAGTGAAACCCTGAGGGTGAAACCGAGTAAATGAGCTCACTTGCTGGTCTTAACTCCCAGAGAAGGCATACTGACAATGAAACAGAAAATATGGAGCATTCCTTTCAATTAAAAATGAAGTTAAGATACTAAAGCAGGACTATAAAGGGGAAGTAGTTAAGGCTCAGCTTAAAGGTTAATCTGATGGTGCTCTCTCACACTGACCTCCCCTCAGAGCAGCCTGACTCACATATTGGGGACAGCTTCACTGTCCACCGAAGCCCTTTGACAAAGCCAGTTTGTGGCAGTCTTACGTCCACAGCAGATCTCCCAGTGAGAGTGTTTAAAACCAATGAGGCCTCACATCTGTGCTGGGACTGAGCTTGGTCAGGGGGGTAGTGGGTGATTAATTGATGGTCACATCTCGCTGACTGCTGCCCACACCGCTTTGATGAAGAGGGATTAGGTTGTGCACCACAGGCTCAGCTGATAATAGGAGAACAGAAAGGAAATGCTCATGTCACGCTCCATGGCAAGGATTTCAATCAAAGAACCACTTCATTCAGAGAGCCAAGACTTTTTTTAGTAAGTAAAAACCTTAGCGTCCTGCAGCCGTTTTTTTAAGAAAGTACCTGTTTCACATAAAGTTTTTTTTATTTTTATTTTTAAATTTTTTTCATCTCTTTTGAATTGGCTGCATGATTTGGAGGAACCTGTTTTTTGGACACAAGGGAAAAAATACACGTACTGCACAAGTAAAAAATCCCTGTGTTTTGACTTATCATGATTACACCAATAATACTAACCTGAGTCATATCAAGTTACTCTCAGTTACAAACGTCCGTGGTTTCAAAAGCCTGGGCACCAGTATGTGATGCTGTTAATAAACTGCATTTAAATTAGTGTGAATGCTAAATAAGTAGTCCACATTGAAGAGAGAAAATTGAGAAAAACATTTGTGCTGATAGAAGGTTTATTTACTAGCAACAATATTCTATATATGATGAACATGGACTTAATAGAAGGTGGGGGGAAGTGATTGTCTTGGGGTTGTAAGGTTTAGGTACAGTTTCATCTATCTGAGCCTTTATTTAGCCCCCTATCCTGTCTCGGTACTGGCTGAACTGAGATCAGTTTTCCCTAGAGACAACACTAATGTCACATACTGACTTGGCACACCAATATTTCACATCCAAACCAAACCTATTAAGGATGACTACTTACCATAGACAAGATATGTCCTTCACAGCAGCAACCTTCACATTCAGTGTTTTCTCAATCTACACACACCCACACGGACACACACATGTACACATGGGCCTACGCATTTCCACACATACACACAAACACAGACTGCTGTGCATATTTCTGGTGTTATATTTCATCTACTGCCACATGTGACGGTGTTGTCCTCGCTTCAAACAACCTTATCGTACCCTTGAAATCTTAAAATCACATACTGTGCACAGACCAGTACTTTTCAGATGAAAATGTGGCACAGAACAATATTTTTGCAAATACAGCTCCAGAATGTATATTGTAAATGTTAGTTACAGGAGTTATGTTCATAAAATCAAACTCAAACTACATTTAAAAGAAGAAATACAGTTGTTTTTAATTGTGACTTCTAAAAATTGACAGAGGGCCTCTCCAGCATCACATTACACTGAAAATTAGGGTTCCTGGTAAATTCTCTCAAATTTATGACTAATTCATGTTCTCAAAATTCTTAATCTTGTGCCGGAACAAACAATTTGTGCTAACTAAATATTGCTTTTGATATTCGTTTATTTTTGTTTTCCTGCTCTCAAATTAATAATCTGCTGCTTACATTCCTGATTTATCCCTCCAGACAATTAGAGGAGAAATCCATTTCTTAACCATGGACGGTATCGATATTCGGCTCAGACTATCTGGTAATGTGAGGGGTTTACAGATCCAGTCTTTAACCTCCCGAACCATTCTTAGCCTCTTCTGGGTCGCTCTGATAATATATCAGACATGTTTGATTTTTAGGAGTTAAAATCTGAATAATCACATCAGTTTCCGAGCAGGACCATAATGGCCAATAACAGAGACAAGACGTAGCTGCTGATGGGGTTTCCAAGCAACGATTAACAATCTAGCCATTGAGGCTAACGTTAGCTAGCATACTACTGTTGACATAAATAAAAACTAACAGTTAAAATCTCACCACCAGTTTTGCTGAAGAATAGACAACACGTGTTGACAGTGTCTCCCCAACCATTTCTCATCTAGAAACATTAAGCCTTCTGTTTTTCCCTCACTGCAAAGAATCACTACAGCAATTGTAGCGCCACGTCAGTCTCTTTTGTTTGCTTGTGCTTCCCCGTGAGATCATTTGAGAGAGATCACGTGAGGTGGTGTGTTGCTGCCTCTGGCGCGCTAATCCTAATAATATCATGGAGTGTGTGATGCGCCATTGTTTTCAAATCTTGTAGTGTGTGCAGGTTTGAGATTAGAAAATCTGTGGAGATTCTTCTTATATGTGTGACTGATATAAAAATCAGTTAGTATGTTAAAACTCCTGTAGTCTGAGCCGGTCTGTAACTGACTCTCCTTCGGTGCTGGGCAGGTAGCAAACCTTAGTGTTGAGAGTGAGCTCAAACAGTAGAGCTGCAGATAGAAAAAGAAAACATTGAGCTGAGAATACGCCATAAATCCATTGTTATTATAAAAATAGTGATTATAGATTATTTGCCGCTGATTTGCTTTATTCGTTTATATTGACTATTATGACAACTTTTGATTAGAGAGATTAGATACTACAGTTTTATGTGGTGAACTCACAGCAGAGTTTGATTTATGTTTTCTCCTATTCTATTGAACTATACAAAGAAACTCCCCACCTTGACCGCTCTATTAAAGTAAGAAGCCAAAGTTATCAATCGAGGTGTTGAAAGGAAGGGAAGTCTCCTCAACAAGCCATGCGTCCTCAGTCTAATGGATCACACTACGCTGCAGAGAGCAAGAGAGAGAGAGAGACAGAGACCGAGTGAGTGAGACGGAGAGAGCTAGATGTTGCTTCTACTGTATGGTTTTGACTGATTATGCATTTTCTTCTTAAGCTATTCATAGAAGATAGATTCATCATTCCAATTTGTCAAGCTAGCAAAGATTTCAATTAATTATGTGCAGCGAAAAGACTGGGTGTATTAGGCTTCTCTGTCAGCGCTAGTCTGAGTCCCCATTTACCGGACTCAAAATAAAGAGGTATCAGAGAGGTGCTTGGATCCACCAGTAATTAATTTGATGAATGCCTTAGCGGCACAAATAGTGGCAGCCGTGCATCTTTTCATCAGACACCAGCAGCAGTCTCCGTGCTCGGTGCTAATTTGAAGGGAGGCAGCTCATCTGTATAGTGGATGTGTTGGTGGCTCGGTCTATCCTTCAACCCATGTACTCATGGCCCCCTGCTGTCCAGACAGTGTGTGGGGGCCTTATGTTTTCTGTCAACTTTGTCCTTGTGCCAAGCAACTTGCTCCACTTAGTGCCCAGTTTTTTGACTTTGTGGCCTGAACTTGATAATGGGAGGCCTGCTGGATTAATGGAAGGTGCTGTCATGTTGCATCCCGCCTGCTGCTGTTGTGGTTTTTCCAGACACAATATTGCGGCAATGACCATCATATCGTATATTGTACCTGGCAGGCATGAAATTGATAAACACCCCAATGAAAACTACAATCTGATGAACTACCAATAATCCATTAGAGGAAAATGTCTGATTGCAATCTTTAGAGATAAGGGTGCATCTACACAGTGATAGATGAAGTAGGTTACACGGTGGGAGGTGTGATTGGGCCAATCTAAAATGATGGATCATATTATTGTTATTAGGTGAAAGCTTCAATGGCAGCTATTTGTGATGCACACCGTCAATGTCGACAGGAGCCTCAGCCGAACAAAGAAATAATTGGACTGTTGCCACATAATTCAGGTTCATATTTTCACAAGTGGGGGAACCTCATTATAAATCAGGTCAGCCAGTGATACAAGACCATAAATCAAAGAAAGACATAGCACGAACAATTAGATAATTACTAGACCGCCGTGTCACTGCTGCTGAGACGCTTTGCTGTGCCACTAAGAGAGAGTAGAGAAAGTAACGAACAGCGCTAAGAGCCCACAATCACATTTTCTGCATCAAATGAGACAGCGGAAAGGAGATGAAACTTTAAAAACCAAAACCCACGAATATATAAGTTGATAAATTCATGTTGGCTATAAACTTTGAATGCTAGTCTCATAATTAACATTTTGCATCAGTTAGGACCACAAATAAAATTGTAAGAAACTCCAAATTGTTGCTTGAGTTTGTTTTAATGCATCGACTGTCACCTTTGGTCAGCAACTACAAATTCTGCCCTCTGATCAGACCTAAAAGTGATGATATACATGTTTTTTTCACTACATGATTGCACGGACTGCCACTGACCCCTAGTGTTGCTCAAATGTTCAGTTGCAGTGTTTGAACCGCAGTTTGAAAGCCTGTTACTCTAATTATATCTACGGCCCTTGACTACCCCTAGGCAGAAACGCAGCTTGAAATCCAGAGGCAGGGGCCCAATTGACCCCAATTGAAAGTGTCATTTCACAGGATTGCCAAGTTGGAGATGCTCTCGCAGCCCAGGATGAGCGGACGTTAATTCAACGTTCCTGCTTGGTTTCATTGTTTGATTTTCAAGCGGCTCTTCCACTCTGCCCCCCTCTGCTCGGCTGGGCGGGTGTAGAGCTGCCTGTACTGTTCTTATGTCAAACCATAGTGCAAGGAAGCTCCAACAGCAGTCAAAAATTGAGGTCACGGCATAAGAGTGAACCAACTGGAACAGATTGTTGTGGAACCTCCAGGCTTTTGCAGACACGTGTTGATCCCAGCACAGCGTGTCCTAGCTTTTACCTTCCCAGCCTCTTCTTCGCAACTCCCCTGACAGCAGCTTATGGATAGCAAGAGTGTCCAGACCTTCGACCCCACGGCAGCTTTTTATGATCACATGCACCAAACATCCCCATCAATGTGTAAACTATATGATCAGCCTCCTAATAAGTAATATCCTAAGATTATTATAGTATATATATTTATACATATTTATACATCCTTTTATTTATTAACAAAAATAACATCAATAAGAATAAATATGGATTCTTTTCTTTAATGCAGCAACAACAGTTTACGCATTTACTGTTTTTTTTTTTTAATTAACTAAGAGGTAATCATAATCAGCAGCTATTTTGCATTTTCTCCCCATTTTTCACAATTATTAAATGTATTTATTAAGTGGTAGCACTGTGTACAATATATACTATAATGATCCCCATCTTCTTTTACCGGGGAAAAAATAACAACTTTTGGACGTGTGGGTACACAACATCCTGGTGAAAATCTGTTTATTTTTGGGTAGTTTCTGGTGAAAATTGTTAAAATTTGAAATCTAAATTTCAGCTTACGCATGTTTAGCAGCAACATTTAGGAACATTTATGTTGGAAATATGAGATGACAGTTAGCTTGGGTCTAAGCTTTCTCAAACCAGCTGAACAAAATGTAAATGTCTCATAAGATCATTGTCTCTAAAGCACTTTAAATAGATATTAAAGTCGCTCTGCATAAGCCCCATCTGTTCTACTACATATCCCCACGGAGGAGAGGCAGTGTTTTAAGGCACAATTGATCCTTTTATAATGTCATGACCATCGTATGACCCATAGCAGGGGGCGTGTTTGTTCTGGGGAGGGCGGGGGGGGACGACAGCATCCACACACATCATCGGCAAAATCAGTGTGTTAAGGTCTGGTTATAGGCAATGGGAGGAAGACAGGTACGAAGTCCCTGTTTAAGAACACTTGGATTCAAAGTGTCGTCTTGCGTTAACTGGCCACATTTGGCAACATTTCTGACAATCTGTCATTATTGTCACTTTACATGAGAGCGGGGACAGCAGAGAGGGAGCACTGACAGCAGATTGACCCCAGATGCTGTTCATTTGATTGATATCTCTACAGACAATGATCCTTTTTCTGCACTGCAGTGGTGGCTACATAGGGAGGCGTTGGGAGGGGGCAAATACAGGAGAAATGTCACACCAGGGAAGCCAGCGAGGCGTAAAGCCCTGCATGACGAGCGCAGGGTCATTGGCTCCTCTCTGCCCCCTTTGTGCCCCGGGTAAAATGATCTAAGTGACTCTGGACCTCTGCCACCGATCTGCTGGAGTGCAGGAGTCAACCGCGTAGGCACGGCAGAGTAAAGGCTGGCAAGGGAGTTGCTGGTAAACTGCATGTAGTGTGCTATCGCCTAGAGGAAAGACTCATTCCTTATTTGGTGGACTAGACGTATTTCCATAACTAGGACATTCTAATAAGACACAAACTATTTACATGCTGGCAACTGGTCCATTTCACATTATAGAAATGTTTCTGATGCAGATGGTGTTTCATTTATAGCTGGATAGTTGAGCCTCCCAGATGATGAATAAAGGGGAGAGGTTAAGATTACATTGTTCTGGTAAATTACTTGCACAGAATGGCTGCAAGGCAGAAGCCATATCAGTGGATAGATCCATAAAGACTGCAGCACAGAATATGTCTGAGCTAGCTTCTGGTTGTATGCTGTCTGTGTTTGATGATTGTGATCAACCTTAATTAAATGTGCTAATACTGTCTTTGTCGCAGTTCATTTAGGGAGATTGAGACTGCAATGCGCGCACACAAAACAAACTTCTCTTTTGTCTTTTCTTACTGACATTTTCCACAATGATAGCCATACATTTAATACAATCTAGTTAAGCTACTTAAAGTGGCAATCTTTAAGATTTCAGTTGTAATCCGGTTAAAACAATAGAGTTCTGCTTAGATTACAGCAGTCTGGAGTCTTTCGATTGATGCATGAGCTTCAAGTTTTCAGAATTGTGTGCATAGTCCCATTTTTTGTTTATATACTACAATGGAGAAAAATGAAATATAGCATTTTTACACTGGACACCCAGTTTGTAATACAGCAGATATATAAATATTGCAATACTTTCATCAGTAGGTCACAAGCTCAATGTCCATTGTGTTATCTCCTTTGGCGATTTTGACTTAAAAGACATTTAGTTAGATTGCAACTTTAAACATTTAATTAAAATGTCTAAACATGCTAAATAAAGCATTGAACATTTTGCGATAAATGTATGTATGTTATGCATATATATATATTCTACATCATTATCATAAATATCTAAAAGGTTTTTATGGATGTGAACAATTAACGAGTAAAGTATTTGCATGTGTTTGTGTGTTAAAGAGTCAGCGGGAGCAAGTTATGTGGCAAGCTCGTCACTGTGCAGGGTAATAAGGTCAATGCAAAAAATAACCCGGGGGCCCATTTCCCAGCAAATGTGCAGAAACACACACACACACACACACACACACACACACACACACACACACACACACACACACACACACACACACACACACACACACACACACACACACACACACACACACACACACACACACACACACACACACACACACACACACACACACACACACACACACACACACTGTCCCGGCCTTATGTTGCAGAATCCAAACCAATCGAGTCAATTGCCAGAAAACATGACATGACCTTTCAGATTCACTGAGCATCAACCGTGAGTGGGACTGGCGTGCTTTCCGTTTCAGCGCACCCTCTGCCCCTCCCGCCCACTCTGTCACCCCCAGGGCCCTAAACCTTCCACAAATAATTACTCTCGGTGGAGTCTCTACTCTACAAGACAGAGCCAAAAAAACTTGACTCTGATCTTGACCCATACTTAGGCTACTCTCACTATTAAATCATCCCTCACAGGGGTTTTACTATTTGAACAATTCAGTCACCATAAATTGAAAACGAGTAAGGTCAAGTTCACGTTGAGGCATGATCTGGTTCGAAATATATGTTATGGGTTGTATAGCATCAACAGGGAAAAACTTTTTTTTCACTGAGAGCTACCTGTTTTTTTTTTCAAAAAAGGTAAGATATGCAGGATTCCAAATAACAATCATATTTGAACAATAGGTGAATTTTCATAGAGGCCAAATGCTCTTTTATGCAAAATGCATAACCTTCAGTTTGAAATAGTAGGGTTTTTTTTATTTAGCAAGAAATAAAGACTAAAATCTCCCAAATTTCTTGAAATAATGAAGTGTGAATTGTGAAGTACTCACCCTTGTTCATGGTGTTATTATGCCTAGTTACACAAATCCAAGTAAGTATTTATATTTTTAGCAAAATAAAGAACCACAGAGCAAGATTTAGCATACACCAGCATATTGACATGTTGACGTGGTCAGAAATCTCCTCAGTGATGCAGACTTTAAATCAGAGTGCAGATGCAGAGTCAGAGGGATAGATTCCCTCTTAAATGCATTTTTTAAAGCCTTTGAATGGATATCACTGGTGTAATATGACTACCACCTACTGGTTAAGAAACAGACTCCTCTATCCATCCCTCATGTCTTTTTAACAGTACTTTTGCATGTCACTGCCTAAAAGTGCAAGACACTTTAGACTGACCAATACTGACATGTGGGGGTACATCGATCGATCGGCCACCAGTCGAAAACCAGCTGGTTTTCAGCCCTCAGTTGACAGCTTTTTTTCAAATTAACAAACATGCCAGAGAAGGTTTTACGTAGCGCACACAGTGGCAAAGACAGTGAAGTCACAGACACTCAACATGCACGCCGCGCAAACAGTGGCAGCTGCAGCACACAGTACAGCCACATACACATATCAGTGTTGAAGTTCTTCAGTGTGAGTGAAAAAGACTAGTCCAAAAAAAGCAGTGAACCACCTTAAAAATGTTTGGACAACAAGGTGGTCCTATTTTTGCAGTTTGGGAGAGTTATTCAATAATCAATGCTTTATTATAACATACAATTGAATTTCAATTTACCATGAAAGGATAAAAAAAAGCTGCACAGTTCACACTTAAAGTGCATTAAAGTTAATTAAATAAATGCAATGTATATGCTTGACAACAGAATAGCTCTGCATTGCATTAAGAACATTCTATAATTTTTTTGGCCTTGCTGCTGTCTCGAGTGAATTTCTTACCCCTTTTACAATTAACCTGCCAATCTTTTAAAATGATCATGTTAGTTTAAGATCATTTGAATCATTTGTACAAGATTCAGCCAATAAAAACACTCAATCTCTCAAACCTAGCTTTCTTAGTTACTTGAGGTCAAAACTGCCACCACTGCAATCTATATATATATATATATATATATATGTATTGATATTCTATTTACAATGTTACATACAATGCACCTGTTGTGTTGTGAACTTTAAGTAAACCAAGTCCTTTTTTCAAGTTTTTTTCTATAAAAAAATGGGAGATCTAAACAGATATTATTTGTCAAATTCTGTAGTGTTCAAATTCTAGCAGACGATGTCAAAATGTCAGGGGTCAAACAACCAGGTTGAGGCAGTGTGTGGACGAATTCCTGGTTTGTACCACCGTTCTGCATGGCAGCACCTGATAAAGTCATGGATCAGTGAGGATTGAAGAAACTGACACTCAACAGTGAACTTAAACAATATCATCGGCAACATTAATGGTTAGCCACTGAGCTGTAACCAAGAGACGGTTACTCTCCAAGGCTCCAAACGCATGATCTCTTTATAATTCAACAGACCGAAACTAATTGTCTTTGTTCAAAACATTTAAAACACAGGCCTGCTTTACCGCTGAGTCTACAAAGATAACTGGTATAAAGAAACCTTTAACTACATCAGTAAACATTAATAACTAGGATTTAGTTGGTGTCTGGTGCTACCAAGTGTGCTAAAAGACTTGTGAACAAATGTTGGAAATGGTGTGTTCCAGTGTTGTGTTTTATATTTTGGTGCTGTGGCAACACTTGGGTTAACTTTTGGATGAAAGATTGGACTTTAGCCTAGACCCGCTAAGGATTGTCTCATGCACTGGGTTGGCCAAACAGAGCATAAAATAGCTAAATTATTAATAGCATTAATACACCACTGATGTCCTGTTGACTTGTTTATCCACAGCAACAGGTCTTACATTTAAGATCATTGTGACTGTTAAGCTTACACTTCCTTCCATTTACGATTCTGACTTTTGAAACCAAAATGATAGCATAGTGGCGTGTTTAGCTAACTCACTGTCCGTTCCTAAAGGGCTGCCCTGTTATTGGTTACAAATAGATTTTTCTTAGTGGTGTAATTGCCCAACAATATATCCTATCGCAGTGTATTGAAGGTTCTTCATATTTTATAGATGATATGCTTATCACCTTTCTATAGCACAGTCCTAGTTAGAGTCATGCTTGATTTTATCATCAGGCAGCACGCTGTAAAAAAGATTGCTTCTTGCAACTGCAGAACAGTATGAGGATAATGTGACAACAAGAAAACCACAAGAAAGAAATGTACACTCTATTAGATAATGCAAAACTAAAATTGTATAAGTGTATTTCAATGCATGTTCATTCATGCTTTTCAAAAAGGTTGGCAATAATGTACAGCATATGTGATTAATAGGCTAAAATGCAAAATCACCAGTACGGTATTAAGAACATGATTATTCTGGTAAATAGTTGCAGGAGGCTAAAGTGCACAAACGACAATATGAACATTTTTTTATCATGGAATTAATGAACACAGATCAATACCCTTTGTCTTTCGGCATTGATAAATGATATAAATAGAATACAAATAGCCATATGGTGTGAGGTCAAATGTCAGGACTTTGATCGCCGGTTTCTAATTTGTCTTTGATTGTCACCGGCTTCTCTATATCCGATCCTATTTCCCACTAAATAGATTTAAAGCCTGCTACAATACAAGGTCAAGCACATTTAACCCTCAACATTTAGCTTATTCCTCTGTCACATCTGCATCATCAAATTAATGTCAAGCTAGAACACTTTTTTTTTTTCCTCTGAGAGGGTAAACCGTTGCGACACACAGCGGGGAGGATCCGACAAGTCTCTTTTCATTTACCTCAAAATGAGGAGGGCAGAGTGATATGGGGCCAAGAGTCTTAATACAGCAATCTTATTTCATGGAGGATACCGCCCTTTCCCCTCTTTTTGTGCCTGTGAAGTTGATTTGAAGTCATGGTTAGTCCTTTTGATATGAGGCTGGGTCAGGCCAATTTGCCACCTGGTGAGGAAGGGGAAGTAGGGAGGCACATTTTTTAATTGTCAGGTCACTTGGTGCAGGGACAGAAGATCCTTTGGGCACATTGTCTGTCTTTGTGTGAAGGACCAGCCATATGAAATCCCCCACCTCATTATGAGAGAGGGAAGATTAATTGACCAGTTCACTAACTGGCAGCCTCAAGACTAGATCAACTAAGCAAGGGAACTCACCAATTAAGACTAGACTACAGCACCTCTTCTTATACCAGGAGAAATCCTTTTTATTATCATTAGTCTCTATAGTCCTGTAAGGAAGATCAAGGCTAAGTTGCCCTTTGTCAAAGGCACAAAAAAAGACTATAGGCTGTAACAGCATGATCTAATGTTTATGGTGGTATGGGTTACTCCAAGTTCCATAGAGCACTGCTTAATAAGGTTGCAATAAACATGCACTTGTGTGAGCAAGTCAATTTAATTAACAACACTGAAATGGAACTTTCCAAAATCGTCTGAAAAATGTTTCCCTATATGATTCTTATTTTTTTCAGAACCTATTCTTAACTTATCTAATAATCTCAACAAAAAGGAGGCATCATAAAAGACAGTGTTGTTAATATTTAACAACAGGAAGCCATATATATGAATTCCATGAAATCTTTAGGAGACAGGACAGGTCACAGAAAATGTAAACCTATTACAAATATAATAAATGTGTGTTAAAACCAAATATAGCAATTTCTTTTAGTTTTTCTCGTAAAGGTCAGGCCAATTTCCCCTATAAACTGCTGCACCAGTGTGACATTTTGGTGAAGATTAACCTTAAAATAGAGCATTCTTTATTTCCTTTCCCTTATAGCTTTTACTTTTCTTATCAATCCTTTTCTTGAGATTTCAATTGCAGTGAAGGATGCTGTAAAAATCATTCAAAAATACACACAAGCAGCTGAATTCATACCTGCGATTTTCCCAAAGTTGCCGTGATGAAAGCTTTTCAAAACAGCTTTAAAGCCTTGAGATGCACGACAAGGTGCATTTTATTTTCACTATTACATTCGTCATATTCATAACACGTGGCACATCTGGCCCAAAATGCCGTTCATATTCTTCAGCAGAGAGGTTGTTGTTGTCAAGCCACCATGTGTTGTGGTAAAATCTAACTGGAGGGTATGGATATGTCATGACCACAGAGGTGTCAGAGATCTGGTGCCAACACCTGTCGGTTCCCAGGGAGCTTGCATCTCCGATAATAATACTGACTTTGACATGAAGCATATAACACATCCATACATATACACGTATTTGAATACACACATGCACACACACACTCTCTCGCTTTGCCTTTTATGCACACACAAATGCTTTGAGGGGGACCAGAGTGCTGAAAATATGTCATCATCACTCTCTTCAGGAGGCCATTATGGATAGGAAGCTAATATACTGTGCAGATATTCCAGTATCTTTTTCACCAAGGGCTGCATATCCCTTGTGGGTGATCGGTAAAATTGGTTGACATTTTCCCGGCTCCAATTAACCTTTGATTTGACTCTCAGTTTTGCCTGTCTTCTTTTATTGTCTTCTTGATAAAAAATGGCAAAAGGGATAGCACGGTTGGAAACAGACGCATTGTTTCCCGATGTTGACCATTTCCTTTTTTTTGCCTAATTGTCCTCTCTCCCTGTGGATAACCACCAAATGGACAGAAGATGTACTTCATCAGTAGGTCACGGTATTCTCTACACAAGGTTAATACAGTGCTGCTCTTTATTAAATTGTATAAAATAACTTTTGAAATGAAAGACGAGTGCCACTATGTTTTGTTCATGATACAACTCACTGTGTAAAACACATTAATACCAAGGCTGATCATTACTTCCATTTGTTGAAAATCTATTTGTTTTGTTTTTTCTCTTCCTTCAAATATTTGAGTTCATCGTTTAGATCAATACTAGGACTTCTATTATATCTCGCGTTTTATTGGTTGTGGTGTTACAGGTCAATCACTTGTGATTATCCGGATTACAGTGAATACAATCATGTACTTTGCTGTATAGCACCCCTCCCCCTCCCCCTCCTGTAGTTTATTCAGAGGTCATTGACTACTTATGTGTTGCAGGTTTTCCACATGAAAAAAATCAATTTGACAATTTCCTCCTTAATTCATACTACACTTATGAATTGTAGTTTTTGTCTTCTCAAATGCAATAAAGGTGCTTTAAGTTCCATGTGGTTATTTATTTTTTTATCTAGACTACAATAAGAATGTAATGAAAGGAATGTACCTGTTTAGAGGATTATACCAAGACTCAGGCTCCTGGCCGAAAACAAACAAAACACTATTCTGAAAAAGATAAACTTCATCCACCCACAAAAACAAATTACTCTCTGTGTGGGAATATTTTGGATTTGGTAAAAAAGACAAAGTTATTGTTGAATGTAAACAGAATTTAGCTTTATAGTGAGAGAGTCTGTATCTCTCGGTTGGCAACTCAATATGTATCTGGATACATGATCAAACATCCAATCCTAAAAAAATACATTTGTAATGATTCAATAGTCTGAAATTCAAAGAAGATTCAACATGATCGGATTCAGTTGCCTTTAACTGGGCTCCGGTGTACTGTTGCTGGTGTTAGCTACAAAAGGTAAGCATAACCTACTTCAGATTGACTGCTCCTTTCTTTAGCTTTAACATCAGGCTGGTTAATTTTTCCCAATATTAGGAAAGGCAGAGTACAGTATCTACAGACTAGACTCCTACATTGAACAGGCTATGTTTTTGACACAACTGGGTTCTCATCAGGCAAAAGGCAAGTGTAACTGCCATTGCTTACTCTCAGGAGTAGCCATCAGATCCATTATGGCATCTTTACAGGCTTTATCCACTATACACATGTGGTCCCACTACTGCATAAAAAGCCTTCTATACAATAATCTATATTTCAGTGCATCTCATTCAACCCATCGTTGGTGATGACTACAGTAAATGGCAGGAAAGTTGAGTTCATGTAGCGGTTCAACTAAGGTATAAAACCATGTTGCAGTGCCTGAGCACAAGTGGCATACATTATTAAAATCCCACGGTCACGAGGAAGCTCACATTCCATCAAACCACATAGCAAAGGTAGAGACGCTGATGACTGCAGTTTGAACTCGCACTGAGGATACCATGCATTACAAAACAACCGCCTCTCAGAAGGGGAGTGTTTTTTTCCAACCTAGCCCATTACATGAAGCCTTTCAACTCAATGTTTCCTTGGGGGTATATGCGTTGGAGGAGTAGTGAAAATGACCATGACAGGCATGAAAGTAGTACATTACAATTAACAGTCCACCCAGTAAAAACAACTCAGCCACAAACATATCCTACCAATTTATTTTGTTGAAAGTTTCCTTTTCCATGGTGAGACTCTGTTGAGATGGGTTTTTTTACGATTGCACACTGGATTTGTAAAGCTGCCTTGCTTCACGAGTAGGATTCCTGATTAAGTAACACAGCTTGGCACTACACTGAACTGGTGTCATTACCTTTGCATTAACAAGCATTCCTAGACTGATGACCCACATGCCAGCTTCTGCATCATGGCATTCCTGGACTGGTGGTTTACCAGCTAGTGGTCCTCATTACTTTGTTAATTGTAAGGCAACAGATGTACCTTCTATTCTGGCTTTGCTAGACAAAATCTTGATCAAGTGAATAATCAATTGCAACAATATGACTTAAATCTCCACTTTCCAACAGTGACTTTTGCAATAAACAACCTGCAGTGTAAAACTGCAGGTTTGTTAGGCTGATAACCTAACAAACAAAAAATGCGTTATTGTTATAGTATTTTGCACTTCAATCAAAGTTTCTACTGTAATAGGTTGCATTCTCATGTCTATTGTAAAAGTTTCTTTGTATTGTTTTTGTAATTTACAGGATGCTATAGCTAATGAGAGAGTATATTGTTTCATTTCCTTCCTGTCACTGACAATGGACAAAATGAGAACAAATAGATTCCCCTTTAAATTATGAAACTTTTTTTAAACTTTTCAGTAAAAGCATGTTTCTCTTAAGCCATATGTCTTCAATAAGAACAAAACTTTCCAAAGCAGATAAAAGATTTTGGCTCAGATAACACTATGAACAAAGCTCCTATGTAAACAAGGTCAGAAAGGCGTGTGCCCTTGTTTAACAGAGGAACCGGCTACAAACACAGACGGCATCATGATCCAGTACCATGCCCCAAATGCCCTAGCCCTGGTACCCAACTAGGGCGAGGTTATACAGAGCCTCAGATCGCACAGGGCTGGAGTGCTGGCTCAACGTCAATCACAGTAATGTTAGCTGACACATTGGTGAGGGTGGTGACAGGGCAAGGTTATGTGTCACTGTTCGCTCATGGCCTGCATGAGGACCAGGACTGCCAGAGCTCTGTCTCATGTGAGGGGTCACCCTTAGGGTTTGGGATCCAAATTAATATACCCCACTACAGCTGCATAGCAACTATAACCAAATTGCTAAGTCCCGTGGCTGGAGGCCTTCCTTGCCTGAAATGTACCCAAAGCTGCCTCATATACACCATCATAGACATGCCATTATAATTTGTAAGGATGCTTCCTTTTTTTAAGCCATGTTTGCTCTCTATTGCTGTTCTCGGAATCATTGTTAACCTCAGATTATGTTAGCAAATATTCAGTAACATACCGGATATTATCATGACAACATAGACTATTGTTAATATGGTGAGTGATTCTTACTCATCTACAAATGAGAATAGGACTGCAACTAAAAACTAATTTCACTATAAAGTAATCCGCCTTTTTTGCAATCAATGGATTGCAGGTCTGTAAAACACCAGATAATACTGAAAATATCCATTGTGCCCAGATCCCAAGGTGAGTCCTTTAAATTGCTTCTTTTGTCCAACCAAGAATCCAAAACCAAAAATATTCTTTTAACAAGGAAGCACAAATGGAGAATATAGGGCTACCCACTCTTCGATGAGTCGACTAATTGGGCGTTTTGGTTTTAGTCGACTTAGATTTCTTTAGTGGATTAGTCATTGTATTATGCTTTTTCATGCTGAATGACCTTTTTAGAAGAAACTAAGGAGCACATCTCTGGTAAACACAAGATTTAAAGTGGTGCTTTAGTGTGATTCTTTGTGGATTAAATAAACTTATCCAGTAGTCAACATATTCGCATGAGTTTTAGTCAAAAGGCGTAATCGATAATCAAAATACTTTAGATTAATATTTGGTCGATCAACTCGAACTGAACGACTAATCTTTGCAGCTTTAATTATTGTCCATTGAGATCATTAAAGAATTCTACAGTGCAAATTGAGTAATTGAAAAATGTACATTGGTCAATCTAAAATCTGCTGATCCTCTAAGTTCCCAAAAAAACATTGCATTACCTCATGAAACATACAACAAGCACATCTGTCATAATATTCACGGATGTAACAACTACCTTATGTACAGCATAATTGCCCACCCAGCTATTCTAGCACAAAACCCCTCCGCATTTTGACAATGTTGTAGAGTTATATTAGAGTAATACATGAGATCTTAACATGCAGTGATGTTGTGTTGGTTTGAATGTTCCTCCACTGGTGATGGATTGTAGAATTAGGCCCCTCTGAGTTGTGAATCACGTTCACCTGGGCGGTTGACGTTTAATCAATAAACACCTGAACTGTTGTCATGACCCTGAGCCATAAGGATTTCATTTGGTTTTTCCCCACACCAGCGGCTGCAGGACCCCTGTGGATTTCCGAGAACAAACCTCCAGTCACCTGTGGTTTATTTGAACATCCACCCAGCAGATGAAATCAAAAATCTTATGCTCTATTTTCTGCAAGACAAATAATCAAATGTATAAGGCAATAGTGTGCAATCAGGCCTGTGTCAACACTTCCATAACAATGAAAATAATAACTGTTAGACGCTAATGATGACATTAAACATGTTCCCTTGTTGTGCATGTAGATTTTGAATTCATTTGACTTCAATACCACCCTTGACCCTTTTAAAATAAAAACACATGACTCTCTAGAGAGCATCATTTTAATGAAAACTTAAGCTCCCAAAACTGGTTTTGAGGATATGGATATTTGGGGAGAAACAGGAGAGATATTTACTTATTTCCCCGTATGAAGCATTTTATTGCCATCTGTAGCTGAACTGTTACCACTAATTCATCCCAACTGCAGTTATAACATGAAAATGTTGGATTTAAATAGTGAAGCCAGTTTTTTAATGTAACATCTTGTGGTTTGTTTTAGGGGCGCGTGTCATTTGGCTTTAGAAAAATCTCTCCCATGTTTCTATTTAACACAAGATACTGAAACATGATATAATGTGGCCATAAAGCAATGAGTGTGGCATACATGAATCTTTCACCTCAATAAATATTTAATCTTTGCTCTGAATCATTTACAGCAAAGCCCTTACTGTTGTTCTTCAGGCAACATGTGCATGCAGTGGACACGGTTTTATCCCCACTTCTCGCTCCCTACCTTCCTTCCTCCCTCTCCAGTCCCCCTCTCTCTTTCGCCCTCATTTTCCATCTCTCTCCCTCTCTGTCTGTCTGTCTGTCTGTCTGTCTGTCTGTCTGTCTGTCTGTCTGTCTGTCTGTCTGTCTGTCTGTCTGTCTGTCTGTCTGTCTGTCTGTCTGTCTGTCTGTCGAGCAAGCTGCTCAGTGGCCCGGAAATATTGCACATTATGCCGCTCTATTGATCGTCATTGAGAGTTACACACTGAAACTGAATCCAATGTAAATGATATGATGATTCCCTCTAAGGCAACATTAACTTTACTATTCAGCGTTGTCAAGTGCAAAGGTTGACTTCATGAGTCAATGAAGTCAACAGCTAGGTTCACTTAATGCCATGGTTGCGATGGCACAAAGACATCCAACGAAAACAATTTTTGAGCAATCATGGTTAAAAAGGGGCAACAGCATACACATTTGAGATCAATGACTACTGAATAATTATTTTAATTAAGAGACTGGTATATATCTTTAACACAAAATCAGATTTGCTTTTGAGTCAACAGTGCTATCTAGTTAAAGGAGTCAACTGGAGGTCATTCGGGGTTTCTGGCTGAATGAGTATGCATATGTGGAAAGAAACACTAGAATATGCATGACTGCTATCAACTCCATGTTTAACCAGTCTTGTAGCCCTGTACGAAATGTGACTAGAAACAAAATACACATGGTGCATTTCATAAAAAGACAAGACTATAACCACGGAGTGTAAGAAAAATGGTTTCTCATTCAGGCATCTGCATGGAAAAATATTATCAATTGACATGTCAGGTACAAAGATTTTTTTTAATGTATAAAAATGCCCAGTTCTACTCATGAAAACCAACAACAACTATCCAATTTACAATTCACTCCAAGCTCTATAATTTCTTTACACAGAAATCATCACTTGCATCATCCAATTTCAACTCATGTTGTACACTTCAGCTGTACTAGGGAATAAATAACTAAGATAACAAACATGTAAATGGTGCCTTCATGTGTATTTTTTTAAATGGACCTATTCTTTCCTTTCCCATCTTACCTGCCATCACATCAAAAGCCTGATAATCAGGCTTACTTCCACGTCATTCATTTAACTCGACATTGTGTTCAGTTTGCCTGAAGGTAGTTATTGTGTTTTGTTGTGCGATAATAAATTAGTAGCATGTGATGAGTCTGTCCCCGCAGCATCAATTTTAGTGGATACAGAGGATTCAGTAGTGGTTACAAGACAGTCTGACTGACTTTTTCTTGATGATATAGGAAATATTTCAATTTAGTCTGTAAGTCGACTTACAAAAACTTGCACAGCTGCTTCAATCTCATTCTTCACACCATTTTGGATGTAGATAGCAAGCTACGTACAAATGTTCTGACCGCATTGAAATCCCGACAACAAAGCTCTGATTGGTCAATAGTTTCTCCAGCCAATGGAAACAGTCGTCATTAAGCACAACACTAGACCTATTAAAACGACATGGGCATCAGGATCGACTCTACTCCAATCAACAGGGTGGTGGTGATGTACCCGACATTAATCCGTTTAGTAACAACGATTATAGTTATCAGTAACAGCTAGCTGGCTAACAACTACCCTAACACAAACACAACAATCAATCGCATTTATGGACTGCAAGCAAGATGACATTTTTACTCTCTCCATGGGTTCTAGTTCATGCCGCTCTCTTACCTACACGTATAATTTAATTGTTAAACTCATCAGAGACCAGGCAAACTCTAGAACAGCTTGGGCGCAATTTGTAGAATGTATGTGTTGAAATCGCTGGTGCCTCTTTTCTCTCCATCTCAAGCAACAGAGAAAAACATTTCTGTGTGATTTCAGTGTAACTTTAGCGTTTTTTCTCACAAGGGAGAGACCATTTAACTGACCACAGGCCGCTTCCTGATGCAGTAACACTTAGAAGTAAAGATTATGTTGGTGAAATTATACTTGGACATTAATTCAGATGTTCCTCCAACATAGGAAATGGTTGATCGCTCAGCATCGAGTTTCACACATTGATTTCACCAAAATAACAGTAGTAGATGGATATGTCGGCATTATCAGGGCATATTGTGCTTTAATTATATACCCGAAAGTAACTGTGTTTACATGCTTTCATTTCATTTATGAGATAGAGCAACAAAGGAATGGTTAGTCATGAAAAGGGGCCACCTGTATTGCAATCAATAAGCCTGAGTGATCGTGTTTACATTCTTTGATTCACTGCAATAGAGAGTTTGAGTTACTGAGAAGCAGAACACCACTGAGCCTTACTTAATGTCGTCTTTACTGTAAACAATGCCTATTATCAGAAACTTATAGTAGAAAGCACAAGTCCACGTGCGGACCGATCACAGTTCATGCAATCTCTAAGTCGTGTCAACACACCACACACAAACAGCAACAATGAGATCGAAACATGAGATTTGTTTCCTTCAGAACAGTGTCATTAACAGTGTATATTGTACATTACACTTCAATAGCTTGAAGTTCATGATATAAAAATGTATATGCCCTTGGGACCTTGCCTCCAGCCCCAACGACAGGAAGCGCTTGGAAAGGACTGTTAAAAAAAGTGCTTTCTTCCATGTTTGGGACCATAATTCAATTAGCCATGTGCAAAACATTCCACAATAACACCCACCACTATGCCGAAGTCAACTTACCTCGTCTTCTCTCTTTCTGCTCTACAGTAGGTGTGCTTTCTCTTTCTCCGTCTGAAACTCTGAAGCCTGTTTTGACAACAAGTAGGTATACATCATATACTTGATTCAATTTCATTCTTTCACTTAATATGAATTACAAAAAAAGACATTCATTGCAGCAACTATTCAAATCAGAGGTATTTGCCATATTAGATAACATTAGAGGTCAGCCTTAATTCTCACCTGTATCACCTTCTCTGCCTGCTTGGCTTGGACTGTCTCTGCATCACCTTCCTTCTGATACCGCACCTGTATTGACCACAGGTGAGGATCAACATCATTGTCACACAGTGTAAAGAATTCCAATTCTGTACAAACCACCCTGCCAAAATACCATACTATTCCAGCTGTTACACACTGTATGACCAAATACAAAATATGACAGGTAATGAAGAAGTCAATAAAAATGTAATGAAAATAAAAATACACACATATTCAATATTTGGATGAGGACTGTGGGCAAACAAAATGTCCTCATTCCTACTCTCCATATCAAAAAGTTTCAAAGTTTGGCAGGCTTCATTAACAATTTTGATGGGATCATCTGAAAAAGTAAATTTTAATTTTAACAATTTTAAAAATAAGCAACAGCTTTATAATGATATGAATGTCCCTGAGTGCACCCAGTCAGGTTAATAACAAAATTAAGCTTTATTTGAGTTTTTGGTTTACACTGCATTTTTAAAACAAATTATCCCTACAATGACACCAGTACCTGCAACATTATATATAGATAATAGTATTAGCGGCCTAGTAAATCTTTTAACTAAATACAAGCTTATGTTTCTTGGCTAAGCTTTTGAGTCTTTAAGCTTTTTCTGTTAACGAGCTAAAACTGTTGTGTACATCTCATGGGGGAAACTGGCATCTAACTAATCCGTCAAATTACGCCCATTCGAACAAAAGCGCGCGCTTCAGGATTGACCAATCAGGCTCCCCGTAGGCAGGACGTCATGTTCCAAACTGTAAATATGGACCATAGGTGCACAAGGCCCAAAGGTGGGAATTTGATTAATATACGTATATAGCGATAATTCTGAAGAATTGAGGATACATATATCCCAAATACATGTAACGTTACATGTATTTGGGATTTCCGCCAAATGTATTAAGCCACATAGTACAGTGCCATGTGTTTTCTATTAAAGTGTAAATGCTGTATCTACAACTGAACTTTTTTTCTGTGTATTTATTTGTATAATCCCTCAAAACCTGTGTAAAAATTAACATTCTGCATGAGTTTTTATTTCATGAGCTGGCATTAGCTGCTGTAGATAAATCTTCACTTAAGATAAACGAGGCTATCGTGGGGTAAATTGTATTGGTCAAAGTTTTACATGGTGTTTAAATAGATGTGTACACAGGTCAGTACAACATGTCCTTGTGTATAGCAGTGTAATTGAGCTGATTAGAACATCTTTATTTAAAGGGATAGGCTACATTCTGTGGGGTTCACATCTTGCTTCTTGATAGAATTTGTCATATAGGATACGGGAAAGATTTTTTTTTTTTTTATTTGTTTATTTAAAGGATCCCCATTAGGTGATACCATGGCAAACAGCTAATCTACCTGGGGTCTACACCTGACATAAAATACATAACACATAACATGATGATGGCACACCCAACATACCTATTATATGTACATAGCACACCTAACACATGACATGATAAACATTCATTGCATATGCATAAAAGTAGATTCATATACAATTCAAAGTCAGTCCGAACAGTACATATAATTAAAAAAAAACATAAATATGTATTAGAATAAAAAATATGATATTAATATAATATAATATTAAAGACTAACACAGAGCTACCTCCTATTCAGTATGTCCTCTGCATGGCAATAAATGCATCTGCATATTCTTTTGAAATAAAGAAAAAATATTTATTTTTTATTAGGAATATATTTAGGGGTGAATAATTCCAGTTTGTTATGGGCTCTGTAAATTAGTTTTTTTCAGAGAATTATTCCTATGGCAGGGTACCAGTTTTAGTTACTGGCAAATCTTGGGTTGTTATGTTAAATATTGCAGTAAACTATTTTGTCAAATAGAAATTAAGGTAATATTTGAGTTCATAGTATCTTTGAACAATCTGGCCATGCTTGAGGATATTCTTGATTCTACTCTATATTTGTGCTGGCATTCATCAGGCGATTAACCTTGGCTGTAATATTTTCAGATAAACTACCAAATTTGCTTTTCCATACCTTTTAACAATAGCAATTAAAAACAGAGTGGAATTAATTATTTTTTTTGCCACATGCCCAAAAACCTCTTTCATTAGTTCCATCTGACAAGCAGATGAGCATCTTTATACTAATGTGAGGAGATACGAAAGATCAATAGCACCATCTAGCGGTCAAAGAAGCCACCACCACTACCTTGACCTTTCTAAAACCTCTGAGGTTCTTTCCCTGAGGTCCCCAATATTCACTTTTTTAGCATCCTCTCAGCCCAAGGTGTGCTGTTGATGCCTCACCACTACTTGTATTCTGCTGGGACAGATAGCGGAGAGGAAGAAAATGGACAGCCCTTATGCTTCTGTGGCATAGACGAGATGTAATGATGACTTTTTACCAACAGATGGCAGGCATAGAGGAGCTTTTTTGGTTATTTAATATTAATAAGCATAGAGAGCTTAAAAAGAAAATACCCTAAACGGGAATTCTTTATATACTATATTTATAACATTCACCTCCGTTTTAAGATGAGAGTTTTAGAACTAAGAGAAGAAACTCTATAGTGATGATATTTTCTAAAATATATGATAAGATAAGATAAGATAAGATAAGATAATCCTTTATTAGTCCCGCATTTGCAGACTTACAACAGCGCAGAGTAAAGTGCACACAAGAGACATAGCAGAAGAAGACAAGCTAAAAATAAAATAAAAAATAAGATAAAAAAATAAATAAAATAAAAAATGAAAATAAAAATAAAATAAAACAAGTATTATAAATAAGCAATAAAAAAAACAGTAGAAAAAACAACAATAACTGAAATACTATATTTACAGACAGAGAAAAAAACAACAACTATTTCAACTACTTTTAACTTTTTTAACCATTATTGCACAGTGCAATGTGCAATGTATTGCACAGGTTTCTATTGTCAAGGGTACATTTTTAGTGTAGAGCAACAACAAAAATGTTTTTAACAATGTTACTCAGCCATGGCCTCTTCAGCAAGTTAGTTTTGATCAACTGTGAGTTTTGCATGTTTTGAAGCAACATTTATAATAACTACGTGGTCTAGCTGTTGCTCGTTGGAATTGTGGATTCATATTAAATGACAAGATTTACAGATATTGAATTCACTGTTTGAGTCGTGTTACCATACATCAGATATGTGTATCAGGTTAAGGACCACGAACGGTATGACTGTGGTGGAATCAGAATAAAAAATGTCACTTTCAATGGTGCAATGTGTGAATGTGTATCAGTTCGTACTTGTTTACTGCACTTATCCTTTTTCGTAGTAGTTTGTAGCACTTATTATATTCGTATTAGTCTGTTGCAATTATTGTTTTCGTAGTAATTTGCCTCTGCACTATACTTTTGCTCTGGTTTATGCTTTAAGATGCTTGTTTAAGAAAGGAGATGCACTTATGACTTCTGGTGACTAGTAGTTCTCTTGAATACCTATGTTGAATACACTTCCTGTAAGTCTCTTTGGATAAAAGCGTCTGCTAAATGACTGTAATGTAATGTAATGTAATGAATGTGAATAGGTAACGGTCACATAAAGGGGAAAACCTTTGCCTGCCTTTAAGCAGCAGGAGTGTCCATATTGAAATTATATTATAATATATATTATTATAATTTTATAATAATTATTATTTTAATTATAAGAACAAGCATTCCGAGTGTCACAATAATAATAATTAAATCAGTTCATTTAAACTTTGAATGAGGGTCCTTTGGATTTATTTATTTATTTGCTGTTGTTCCACTCCAGAGCAATGGGTGGCAGTAATGCTCTTGTGTTGTCAACTGTAAACAGGCCACGAAGAAGAAGAAGGCTAACCGGTAGCCAGCTAGCTCCACCAGCTGCTGTTGTAATGGTAGCAAACCCAGCTGGGGAGGACTGCTGTGTGCTCAAACTTTTGTATAAGGTACGATATGGAGAGCGTAGTCCGGGTTTATACATCTTGACAGTAGTATGTATCGGTGTCAATCACAGGAGCTACTTTGGGAGCTGTAACTATGGCGCCGAACACTGGCTTTAACGTCACACGCTCACTCGCTAGCATTAGCTTCCGTTAGCATTAGCTGATGGCTAACGTTCGTGCTGCCTTCAAGTGCTCCTCGGTAACTTCCAGCACCGACATGATTTGTGAGTCATGTTGGCCGAACTTTCAAAACGATGACGTCAGAATTGATTAATACAGAATCAATCAACGCATCTTTAACTTTTTAATTAAAAATTAAATATGCCAGTTTGGAATTACGCATATATGTAGTTTTTTTTTTTTTAATGAACCACATACCTGTTGATAACCTGTTGAATTCAAATGAAACGTTTATGCATAGTTACTGAGTGACGTCACACGTTTAAACAACGTTTGCGTGGAAGCTATAATTCACAACTACACTTGAACGTCTCCTAAAAAAAAAAAGGAGCCATTGTGCACATGTAAACCAAACCAACCAGTCGTAGTGAACATGTGTTAAGCAGTTCCTCTTCAAAAAAAATAAAAATGTGAGCACAAATTACCTTCCCAATAAGTTGTATGAAGTCTTGTGCAATACTCACATTGTACGTCAAATTAAAACCATGTTCTCCTTCTTTGGTAAGACAGGTCAAAGGGGCATGACTAGGACATGAAAGTCTTTTTCTAGACTGGTGCAATTAGAGAAACACAAGAGAGGGTTGCTGGGAAATTGACCAAGCTAAAGACATTCAGATAAATTGGCCTTTTCAAGCCATTTGCAGTTAAGCCTACACAGATATCATTTAGATATGAGGCCAGATCAAGTCGAAAGTATCTGCTCTTGAGTTGGGGTGAGTTAGATTAAAGCTACATTAGGTCAGGGCTGGAGAATGGTGTCACCTGTCATGGGGTCCTGTAGAGTCATGACGGGTGAGATTGATACCCACTGTGGGACCTAACGTTAGGTTAAGACATTATTTAACATGAATGCTGGGCTCCCATAGAAAAGCTCATCCGACATTTGACACAATTATTTTTCTATGTGTCGATAAATGTAGTTTTGTGTTAAACTTACTGTTCAGTTGCTGCCTTCCTTTAGTATTCAGCAACTGCACTTCCTACGAGGCAATGATCGTGTGCCAATGGCTGAGACTCTTGAACATTTTCATGTTCATTTTACTTTGACTGACGAAGTCCTTAAATTTTACTTTTAAGTCTTTGCTAAAACACACATAATAGGAAGAACATGAGAAACCCTGCTGCATTACACAAGGCATATATATATATTTGAATTGGGTTTTAAAAAGGTTTTTGATTGTAACCTTTAATGTTGGACTTTGGACATTCCTTACAGTCTGGCGCTTCATCATGCGGCGGGGGGAGCACATCTCACAGGCTTTCCAGGCCCCGGTGGACGTCCACGCCAGTGCAGATGGCCAGGTTTACATGTTCAATAGGAGGCCCAATGAGTCTACTGCATCCTCAGATGACGAGGAGCTCAATGTCATGGAGATGAGGCCGTGGGTTTTCCAAGATCAGGAGCAGGACAGACTGAGGAACATCCAGCTGCTGGAGCGTGAGGTGCTAGACGGCGACAACCTCAACAAGCTTGCACTGCAATACGGCTGCAAGGTAAAGATGTCTTTTAAAGTCACTGAAAACATTTCTGTTGTTGATCTTTTTAAGTGTTGACATTCCTGTTTCTGTCAACAGGTGGCAGATATAAAGCGGGTGAACAACCTGATGCAAGAACAAGATTTATTCGCGTTGAAATCTATCAAAATACCTGTTCAGAAACACAGCTTTTTAACGGACATGTACGCAAACCCAAGCGACCCTCAAGAAGAAATGCCACATCCATCCACCACACTAGTGAAGCCTCCGGACCGAGACAGAGCCGTACCACATCTGCAGGAGGTCACAGACTTTCTGATGGAGGTGGACCACGATATCGAGAAACTGATTCAGACCACGAACGAACAAGATGACGTCTTCTTGGATAACTCGGGGAAACAGCATAGGTTTGGTTTCAGAGGGCAGCGCCTGACCAGTCACGGTGCAGACTGGGGCATCCAGTGGTGGAACGCCGTTGTTGCCATGCTCCTGATAGGCATCGTCCTGCCATTATTTTACGTTATTTATTTCAAGACAAAAGATAATGGAGAAGTTAGTGATAGTGGTGCTTTACAGTTATCCACCACCTCTTCAAACTCCTCGGGGACAGGCCTTGATACAAAAGGACTGGAGCATTTTCAAGAACCAGGCTAGTGCAGAAACAGGAATTATTTTTAAACTGTGCCGTTTGATGGTTTAATGGAAGTGAGTGACCATCAAGTTAAAGCCATATCTAACATTTAAATTGTGCAATGTGTCAGCGAATTTTACCTTTTTTATTTTATACTGTAAAAAACTGTTTTAATAACTATGTTTGAGGCAGATACTTCAATGATTGTCTTGAAGGGAAATCGCTGCACTGTCCTCATTTTGACAATTTAAGACACTAAGATTTTATCAAACTGCTTTCATTGATTACAGTTCCCTGAAATCTGAGATCCTTTGGTTTGAAAAACAGTTGTTTGTTGGGAGCACAGTTCCTCCTTCTTTCCCTAATCTCAGATATTAAACGGTTGTGTCTTGAAGTTCCTCAGGTTGAATAGTACGTGGAAATATAAAATGTATTTCTGTGTGGGGAAAAAAAAACCAATGGCTCTGTAGGCATTGCTGTTCTTTAACACAACTTGCCTTTCCACCAGTGCCTGTTGCCAGTATCATCACATCAACAAGTGTCATCATATCAGTGTCATAGATTGACGCATTCTTGATATCTGTCCCAATAGATTAATATATATTTTTAAACTTTTGCCTAACAAGAATAAAATGAGAGAAAAGTGTGTGAGGTTTAACTGTATTTGACAGGTTTGAGCATAAATTGTGTGCCTTGTTTGATTTAACTTATTTGTGGCTGTGTTGATTGTCTAGGTAATACTGTGTACCTCATGCCTTCTCTCTGGGTCTGAATACAGTGCCAAATGTGAAAATTGTGTTTACAGTAAGAATTTGGTGGAATTCTTTATCTTGTTAGATTGTATGTGCTCATATGGCACCTTGAGATCTTTAATCTTCAAGGTGTTTCATTTTGAAAATGACTTCTAGTCATCCAAAAGTTCCCTGAATTAAGTGTGAGACATTAAAAATGCCTTTAACCTTCATTCGCAGGTTAATATAATGTTGCACACTTGTCTGATGGGTAATTGAATCCACTTTTTAAACGCTAAACTATTTAATGTAATGAAACTGGATTTAGCTGACATATTTTTCAAACTTTTAAGTAAATTTTGAAACCATTTTAGATGCCAAAATTTACATGAAGGATGTCCAAAAATGTTTTTATGCAGCATGTTCCTATTTGAATACAAACTTTACAGTGTTAAAGTGTCCCTGAAGTATCCTCTGACAAAATGGTGCGTCTTGTTTTTTTGTGTCGTGTTTTTTCTCATCTTATCCTCCAAGTCTTATCACACTTGTGTATTAAAATTTTATCACAGACACAATATACTGCTCACAACTGAGAGCAAATATACGTATATAATAAAATATATATACATATATTTATACTATACTATATTGTAGAGCCAGAATATGTTGGCAGAGTTGCAGTATCCACAATTACCAAAAGATGGCAGCATGCACAAACTGTTTCTGTGATGTTTGTGGAGGGATGGAGTCAAACAATCTCTACTTGACAGCTTCTTAGTAAGACTGCATGTAGGATGATTATATGGTTTAATACATTGGTTTTATATTACAATTTATGTCAAAATAGTATGATTTTAATGATGATAAATAAGGTCTGTGCAGCAACTTCTTCTAGGTTGTTTGAGCTCTCGGATGATAGATAGATAGATAGAGAGGTCTAATGAACCAAATATACCAGTAGCTAATAGCACTATATATATATATATATCCAGTTTGGACACACACAGGATTTAGATTGATGCTAGTTCTCCATGTCTTGCTTGGCAAATAGAAAAACAGTCAAAATAACATGTAAACAACCTTTGATTACAGTCAAGGTTTTTTGAATAAAAACAGTTGTATTCACAAATCAGCATTGAATGCACAAATAAAACAACACAATGTAGAAATAAAATATGATTTCACTCATTAACACAACCAACAGGATTTTTAAAGGCAAAATGTATTATTTTGCTTCCCCTCTCTGTGCAGAAGTCAAAGCACGAGGTCAGCAGCAGAGCAGCCCTGCTAAAACCAATAGGACATTGATTGTCTGGCCCACAGATGCTCGTTGTGATGGAGTCTGAACCTGGATATTGTGGTTGAAAGACAGTCGACCCAAACACTGCTGTTCAAACAGTTTGTAACCTAAGTTTAAAGCCAAAACAAACATTCTACAAAGCGTCTTAAAGAGACATTTCAAGTGCTCTAGCAACTTCAAAGGACAGGGACAGCCGAATGGGTTAGGAAGTTTGTGAATATATATATATATATATAAATGAATTTCTTATAACCATTGAAGATGCATGTATGAGTCCCCAAACAGTAGTCATATAGCCTACAAGTGAGTGAAAAAGCTATACATGTAGTACTAATTTGATTTAACTTTATTATCAGAATATTTCACGAAATTTGTCTTGCGTCCCAAGACGTGCTGTACACTGTTTCACATAAATACAAACATACAAATCTCAACAATGTGCCCTGTTCAATCGAGCCTATTGGACTATAGATCTTCCGTGTGATGATGGCAAAAAAGCTGATATTGTTCAAGGTTCGAGATGTCTGATGTAACAAAAGCCAGAGACAACTGTCTTTAAGTATTCACAGTTTGAAAACTTGACTCAAACGTTTGAGTTTTCCTGAGACTGGAGGGACAAAAGTTGAGCAGTTAAGCTCTACTGCTGCAGCGGCTTTATGCATTTTATTGTTCTATGACCTGAGACCCTCATCTCATAACTACAGCTCACGAACCCTGCTCTGATCTAGCTCCAGGCCGCAGAGCTCTGGCATCCTGCCAGCTCCCAGGCTGAGTCTTATCCTACTGTTGATACGTGGGCCTCCTCCCTTCTCTTTTACCTCCAACCTGGACACTTCTGCTCCCTGCCTTCTTTATTTGAAGAAATCCACTTCAAGTCTGCTCCTGTAGAGGACTGACTTACTCAATAAAACCAAAACCTTACCTTCAACAATCCGAATAAGGCGTGTCTGATCAGTATTAAACGGTTCACTTCAGTGAGAGGAAGGGTTTGGCTGACATATTACAGTCAGATTAAAGTCTGACTATATGTAACGTCAATGTTTGTTCTAATACAATTGAAATAAGTCAAGTAGACTTTTGACTTTTGGATATTTCATTTTTAAATAAATGACTCTCCCTGAGGTATATCTATGCACACTCTGTGTATGGATGTGTTTTCAGGGCTTGTGTCACAGAAAGGCTGGTTTGAATCCAGCACATTTTTGGGGCAGAGCGTGCTTTTATGGAGGTGGGGGCTTAAGAGGTGGGGGCTTTCCCCCCCTGAACAAAGCACAACCGTCCATACAGTCGGGGTGGAGGGTAAATACAGTGAAAAGATTCACGAGCAACCCGAAGCTCTGCAGCTTTAAGAAGTTTGCACACTTGAGCAGCTGGCAGTGGGCCACTTGGCCAACATAAACAGCCCTAATCCTTTTTCCAAGGAGCTTTCAACACTCATCTCTCTGGCACATCGGCCACTGACTCACTCTCTCACTCTCTCTCTCTCTCTCTCCCTCTGACATTCCTCAGTGTGTTTGGAGGTCAGCACGGCTGTCACCAGGAGGCACTGTGGCCCTTGCAATGTAAACGCTGTTGGGTTTATGCTGTTGATCATTATTCACTGCTAAGGTATGTGCCTTCCTTTGATTTTCCCCTGAAGCGAAACAGGTCTCAGTTTTCACTTCTTTCTTAGAGGGAATGGAGGCTTAGTTTCACGATGTCATGTTGACCCGAAGCCCACAGAAGTACGGTTTGTTCATACAATTGGTGTTGACAAAAAGTAAACTGGGAACGTTCATATGGTTTCTATTCTTCACAACCACTTTTATTCAATTCAGCTTTTTGGTGAAAGGTTTACAGTAGCTTTTTTAACCTTGTGTCCTTGTGTCTTTTAATGCTTCAAAAAACTTATAAGCCTTCAGATAAATAAAAATTTTAGACTACAATAAAAAAGAGTATATTTTATACATTTCTTGAATAAAAAGAAAAACATGATTTTTAGAGTGATAAACATGAATACAGTCCGCATGCTTTCTGTGTGAGTGGGGCTAAGGCCTGTTTCACTGGGGGCAGGGACATCCAGGGTTTTGATTTCCTCAGCTCCCGGGGGGATTTGGCAGACACAGGGTAATTTGTAGTGAAATTTCCAGTGCAGTTTGTTTTGCAGGTGGCTGAGAAACGAAGGCAGGGCGTGGTGGGGAATGAGAGAAGCAATTTGCTGTCTGTGGGCTGTGAATGTGTGTATTGTTGCACAGCAGTAGGTTTAGTGTTGTGCCGGTATGCGGTATGGTCAGGGCTGGACTCACGGAAGGGAGGCAGCAGTACACTTTCATGGACAGACCAAAGGATTGCTGAAAAGGATTCCAATAAAATGCATTTTTCATTTGATGAATTTGGCAAGAGGGGCTAAGAGTTGGGAAAGAGTTGACATGACAAAGCAACATGAGAGTGTATTGGAAGGTCCTCGCCAGAAGACATTTCAGTCTCACATGCTTCGGAGTGGATTCAATTAAAAACTCTTCTCTTTGAATCCCCAGCCAGAATTTCAATGTGTAAATCCATTCCAGATGTTACTGCACCACTTGAGGAACACACAAGGTGTCAAGGAAAGAGCTAAGACTGTTTAATTTGTTTTTTATCAGCATATATCTTCAGTCTTATGAGAAACATGTTTGTGCTTTGAAAACTAATCCAACAGAATACAGAAATATGCTATCAAGGAATATTTTTACCACTAGAGTAGGATTTCTTTCTTCTTCTTCTTTTTTAATGTAGGTGAGGTTATAGCTGGAAGAGCATGCGTTATATATTGTATGCATGCTGTATGTTATAATTTAAGTCTGACTGTGTAAATAGGGGATCATCTGGAGACACAGCTGGCTGGAGAATGTAATGTTCTGTCACTCATGTTCCTGCAGGGGCGGCTGTTTTTCTTTCTCCCCCGCTGTGGAGGAACCAATTGTGCAGCACCTGTTTTACATTCCAGCCCAAGTTTTAGGGGTTTTCACCCGAGGGACGCTTTCAGTCAAACTACACAGATAGAGTTTATGAAGAGAGAGATATGAATGTAGCCTTTCATTATTGTTGTCTCTTGAATCCTTGGGCCATGTCCAAGACACCAGCATGTATGCGCTGTACAATGAAATATTTTCACAGACTTTTTACACACTCTATGTGTTAAAATGATTAATTGGAAGAATGAGATTATCCTATAACATTAAGGGTAACAACATAATACGTTCTTCTGTCCGTCGTACTCACACTGTACCTCGAAGTTGAGTATTGATAGAAAGTAAAATTATATTAGACAGTTTAAATGTTCAAATTATTTATATTATTAAAGCTTATTTGCTCTAGACATAACATCAATAAGGCTTGAAATTATGTGCTATAAAAAAAAAAAAAAAAAACATGGATAAAAGACGTGGTTAACATATACTCTCTTGCAGAAATGTCGTACTGTATACTGTATTGTACATCTTTATGGTATTCATAGAGGGAACAGTGAATCGGGATGTACATACTTTATAAACACATTAAGTTTGTGTTTATTAACATATGTTGATATCTGCAAGTGACCCCAGCTATTCCTATGTGAACTTTGATATTGTCAGACATTAGAAATGACCAATTATTAATACTAATAACCAGTTTTTGATGCAATCATTACTGTCTTTATTTTGACAACAGATCTTACATAGAAATCCAATCATTGTAAATACCATTAGGCCAAGCAGGTTAGTGACATTTTAAAAACAAGTAAATACCTGTATTTGAATCACACATATGCAAATACTTTGCATTTATTGCTGCTGTATTTTTCCCTTTTGTGCTCATTTTCTCCTGCAGTGACTGATGTTGCTGATGTACTCAGAAAAAAACTCACAGTATCAATATATAACTTACCCCCTTATCAGTAGTTATCCAACTTCATTTATTGTTAAAACTATAACTTACTATAGTAATGGTATATTAATAATAATATATGGTAAGATACACAATACCACTCAAATAATGTTCATAAATGACAAAATACTGTGTACATTAAAATTCTCCTAAAAAGCCGTTTAGCATGACATAGACTGAGTCGACTTAGGGTTTCAATCTTTTGATGATTGAGTTTGGGATTTTTAGTCTCTGAGAGAAAAGCAATAAATTAGCTTGTATTTTTGCAGAATTGGATAAAGAATAAAAAAAAATGTTAAAGTAAGGTTTTTGTTACTACAGTCAAGTCTAACTATATCTTATCTTAAATGGTGTAACTGAGATCATATTCTCTCGCATATAAACTTGCACTCCATTGTGTCCTTGTGGCTGCAAAGGACAATGTAAAATGTTGGCAGGAGGAGAGAATCCACAGAGACAGGCATGGATGAGGAGAGGATAATGGGTTGGACATGCTTCTCTAAATCACTGGATGCAACTCAACTGAGCACCTGCTTGGCTCGAAAGGAGCACAACTAGACATAAACAGGAGGTTCAATATAGGCTCTCAGTACTCTGATAGGATATTACACCTGCAGTGCTGATGAAATATCTGCAACCTCTAAATGTACGCCTTAAAAGTGACCTTATAGCTTCATTTGCAGAAACACTTTCAATAGAGGTAAAACAAAGACTTTACAGTTTGTAAGGAACCATGAAACCAGAAGTGAGTCTTTGCAATATGGATAGATAATGATTAACAATGCACCAAGGAATCCATTATAAACATTCAAATTAATCATGAGGATATTACAAGAGGTAATCAGGTGTAAATCGGTTGAAAAGATACTGAGTGAGTTAGGATTTTCATTTTCTCAATTACGGGAATTAATGATTTTTTCTCATATCCTTCTCGTCCACTACCTTGTACATGCTTGTAGAGAAACACTTTAAACTCATTGTTTTTAAATAACTGGGCAACGAAACTATTTCCCCTTTTCTATTTTCTGCCTTTGAGACATTTTCAAGGCCTTCATACAAAATCAGGCCTCTGGATCTGAGCTGCAGAAGTGTGGGCGAAACAGCTGTGTCAGACCAGGTGCAGTGTGCTCAGTCCTCCAGTCTCAGGCACAATTTATAACATAATTCTTGGCGGTGATGCGTAGCTCCCCACAGCCAGATGAACTCTATTATAACTAGATGTTTTTTTCAACTGAAGCCGGAATGCCCCTCGCACACTGGTGAAGGATTTCTATTATTAAAATACATTTTTAGTTCGGGGATTTTATGGGCGAATGTTAATGAAATGAAAGATCTCCTCTGTCGCCACCACAAGTGTATTGTTCACAACAACTGGAAAAATGTTGTGGACATATATATATAGTGAAAACACAATATTGCAGTAATCATGCCAGGAGACAAACATCGCCCCAGCGAGCCCAATACATCAATTTGTCTGAAGGATGACATCGGTAATGAGAACCACTTGCTGCTGGACTCCATAAATCCCGTCAGGGTTTTGGAGGTTGCAGGGCTCTAAACTCAGCTCATCCCTCTGAAGTACTTGAAAAACATTCAAAGCACGTCACGCTGAGAGATGCTGAATTTCCTGCCTTACCCAGATGTTCCCGTGCAGATGCTCTCAGAGGAGGCTTTCAAAGGAAAAGTTATTTGCCTGCGAAGGCTGCACTCATGTTTGCCGTCGCTCACACGTCCGTGCAAAAGCTGGCGTTTGAAAGTCCTTTCTTAAAACACACCGAAGATTGCACAAGGCGAAAATTACTAATGAAATGAATAGAACGGCAAATAAATATTTTAGACCTTTTTCAATTTTCATTTTTGTAAAAATGAAAAGATACAAGCGGTAGAGAATTGCATTTTGGATGGAGGGACGGACAGACAGACAGACAGACAGACAGACAGACAGACAGACAGACAGACAGACAGACAGACAGACAGACAGACAGACAGACAGACAGATAGATAGATAGATAGATAGATAGATAGATAGATAGATAGATAGATAGATAGATAGATAGATAGATAGATAGATAGATAGATGTTTCAGTTTGTCTCCAATGTTGGCCATTACAACACCACGTCTTATCTTATCCTGTAGCTGCATTTCACACTTTACTAGCACAACAACGTGGTAGATAGTGACTGTCAGGAGAAGCGTGTTGAGGTCAGACAAAGTGGATCCAAACAAGATAGAGGACTTGGTCAACAAAGAGAGTAGACACAGGGAGCAAGCACCTATCTCTCGTCGCCGGGCTCACAAAGCTGCCATACATGGGGGAGTAGTTGTCAGCCATTCCCTTTGGCAAGTGTCTCCTGATCCAAGGCCAGATAAAGACAAAGCGATGGGCCGAAGACTGAATTGTAACCTTGAGGATTGTTTGGCATTGTAGGGGCAGACAAAAACTGGCTTGAGAATGACTGAAGTGAGACCTTATGATGGCAAGCTACCCCGAATCACTGTTTTTATTCTAAGGAGGCTGTATTGATGCCAGAATATGCAAACTGACGCATGTGTTTGTGTGTACACAGTCGGGTTGATTGCCCTTTAATTGAGCTTGCAGTTTATGGACGTGAGCAGATCTTTCAGCAGATTACAAAAGCCAGTGTATAAACTGAGGGCAGTGAGTTTAGTTTTGTGTGTTCTTCTGCATGTGAAGGGGAAAATGAAATGTGTAGGACAACAACAGGAAAATCAAGGGTCAAGCAGGGTCCAGCAAAGGATGTGCAGTCTGCCAGCTGATCTCTAACTATAGCTGAACAAATCTTTCCTCTTTCTGTCTTGTGGTCAGGGCTTTGTTGGTATAAAGTAGAGCAGAGCATCAGTGTGTTGTATTGATCTCTGTTAGTCAGAATGCAAGCATGGAAACACATCACATGATTAAACTAAAGTATTGGAACTTGGAAACCAATGTGCCTGGAGAATCTGAGTGAACTGAGCTATTAAAGTATTTTAAGTAGGTCACTAATGTATGCAGCCTGTCAAACATTTTTGGAGCAAGTTATTATGGGATGATAATATCCTTTCCTTTTGTAGTCACTGGTACATCGACTCAATGCGCTCAGGCACCTTTCTTCAACATTATCACAGACTTGTATCAGCTCTGATAAAAGGTGTCAAACTGATACTCTTGTATCAGTAAACTCACTTAGAAACCGAGTTAATCAACACTCTTTAACTGTGCGTGTAGTTGCGCACCACTTTAATAGTACCGAGATAGCAATCAGGATTAGGGCAATACGCCCCTTGAGAAATGTAAGCACACTCTCTGCTCTGTGATAAACATACAAGCAGCCCCAGACTTGTGTTCAGAGAAAGATCATAGACGGCTGAGCTTCAGATTTGTTCGGTGGTCTGAGTTAATACTGCTAAATATTCAAGCAGAGTCAAGCAGGAATTTTTTTTTGTGCATATGAAAGATTAACAAACTTGCAAAATATATATCACAGAGAAGGAAAGTGTTTTCTTTCAACTTAATGGCCTAAAGTTAAAGATCTGGCCACAAGCTCCAAACAAATAGGAGGTATCATTTAACCAAAAATATATTAACTACTAATTCACAGCAGTGCAAAAATATGCTAAATTTGACCAAACTGCTGAAACACTGGAATAATCTCCATGTGTTCCATCATCTTAGATTGTGTTTACTGTGCCAATAACATGGTGCTGTATGATCTTAGTATGTTTTGATCGCTTGTTTATTGGATTCATTCCAAAGCGGCAAAAACAAGAAAAATAATTTAGTAAGAGGTTAGCTGTAGCAACTTGCATTCAGTTAATGCAAACCCCAGCGCTAAGGAGGTGATAGTGATTTCTTCTCTGATTACTCTGCAACACATAAACGTTTTCGACATAACATCAACACCTCTTCACATTCTGTAGCTAATGGTAGCTCATTTTTTTTAAGTTTAAAACTAACATTTCGGACAGAGTTTAAACACTGCACATTTAAACCATTTATTGTCCCAGTAGGAAATGTGATTTTTACATGTACAATTCAAAATTCTGATTTCATAAATGGAGACACACATGACTTTCCCGATTTGTGTCCCAACTCTTTAATTTGAATCTAATATAACAGCTTGCTTTCTATTAAATCACACTCACTAAATTTTCTCCTCACTCTGGAATTGATATGATTTTCCTGCTGTTGATATGTTTATCTGACCTGATTCGTGCTCCCATGGATACAGCTGCAGCGAAGGAATAGTAGGGGAATGGAAAACATGATTCCTTTCTATGCTTACGGTGTACAGAGACTGTGTGTAATTGTCAAAGTGATGACAATGACGCCTTACAACACACTGTAACCTGATGCAAAAGGTCAGACTTTGTTCTACACGTGAAAATACGGTACGCCACACAAATCAGTGGGTAGGTGTGTTTAGCTCCACGGACTGTAACTACCACCCTGTAGCTCTGTTACAGCTGTGTCATTAAGTCTTTCAGTAAGTGAAACTCTGACTGGCAAGCGGTAATTAAAGGAATTTGAGGCTGTCCTGTTTGACAAAATGTGAAAATTGTGCATGAAAAGTAAAAGTCTGATCAGTAAATAAACAAAAGGTACACATCAATAAGGTTAAGGGGACAGGATGGCTGCCGACTCTCAGTCCAGCATCTCAATGATTGCACTGAAGTGAATCATGGGACATTTGGTATCAATATGAATCTTATCTTAACTTCTTCCTTCTTAGTTTAACTTTACAAGTGCTTGGCAGCCGAATGCCTTAAGAATTAATGAAATTCCCATCTGTTAACATTTTCAACATAAGAATTGTTAGCATGCTAATGTTAGCATGTAGCTCAAAGCACAGCTGTGCTTAAGTACAAGCTCACAGAGCTGCTGGCATTGCTGTAGACACTTAGTCTTGTTTATCAAAAATGATACTGTCCACAAAAGGATTTTTTTTTGATGACATGCTGTAATTGGTTTTTTGATACTCCCTCAATCTGCCTTGTGTATTGTACTTATTGTAGTAAGCGATAACCTATAATTTGCTACCAAAATTATCTCAGGAATGTGAGGAACTTACAAGTGTCTATTAAAGAGGCTTAAGTGTTTTAAGGACAATTTATACTTGACATTTTATGTACCTCAGTAATTAAAAATAAATCCCTAAACGTATCCAAGCTTGGAGAATAAGCAGAGCTTTCTGTTCACAACCTTTTGGGCGGGGAACAGGTAAGGGGCCGAGCCTTTTAATTGTCACCATTTGGTTCTCCTTGAACACCGAGAGGTTTCCGAGGTGTTCTCCCTGTCTCATCAGGTCTTACCATCGAAGCTCCTCTCAGCACAGCAATGAGTGAGTGACAACAGCCTCCCAGAGATAAGAGCAGAGCCAGAGAAAGACCGCTCAATATCAGTGTGTGTGTGTGTAAGTGGGCATTGTGCATGTGTGTATGCACATGTCTCTGTATCTGTCTGTAGAGGTGATGAGTGAGAATCAGGCCCGAGGGGGATCACGTCACCACAGAGATAGCCACCATCGCCTAGCAACCTCAGCCCTCAGGCCCACATAAGGAAGTGCAACGTGAAAGCTGATCCTCTTTTCAAGGAGACAAAAACCTGAAATGTAATAAATATGTTGTGCTTTCTTTGATGTCTTTAAAGAATAAATCTGGTGATACTCTTTGTAATTCTTGCTGTAAACAAATCCCATGAAAAGAACAGATAACAAGAAACTATCCAAATATTGTCTTTGTAGCTACAGACTGATATAGATTATTCCTCTGTACCTTAAACCCTTTTTTGTTAAAAAACTATCAAGAATACATCATTGAGCAACACCGTTACCCTGGAGGACGTGTTTCTTCATTATGATAATCTAGTATGATAGAGTCGATACCATGTACACCATACTGCTGCCGTAAATACTTGCTAGCACACCAAACCTGCAACTGAAAATAGTCCCCAACTAATTCCAGTTTTACTCCAGTTTATCTTTTATTGAGGACTACATTGCCCATATTTATTAGGAAATTTGTGTACCTATTTTTAAATACATTTGTGACTTACAGTATGTCTTCAATAGGAATGAAAGGACTTTGGGAGGAATGCCACGAGAAGCTGGCAATTATAATGCAATTTTGGGTTTAGCATTTTTATAGGATTTGTTGATAGAAGCAAAAAACAAAAAAATGTTCGCCAGTCTAATTATTTAATGACCTCCTATATCAATCCCAGTGTTTTATAATCCGAGTTATAGTCAAATTATATAATTGTTGATCACGTTTGTATATAAAAGTACTTAAAATTAAGACCACATTAACCACAAAGCTATATGTTATAAACAAA
The DNA here is from genome assembly GCF_027596085.1 of Anoplopoma fimbria. Lineage (NCBI taxonomy): Eukaryota > Metazoa > Chordata > Actinopteri > Perciformes > Anoplopomatidae > Anoplopoma > Anoplopoma fimbria. The sequence continues at coordinate 2,674,106 of NC_072467.1, read as the reverse complement.
TAGGAGCATTATTATGGGGTGTAGGTTGTATGGTAGCACTAAATGACTGCCGAATGTGAGATGTCCTTTTTAAAGGGAGCTGCTACTAGCTGTCACTCTACTTCCAGCCAACAGCATCCAGACTCTGAGCGCATTTCAGTCCTGTTACCAGACAAATTATTGTCTTCCTGCTCGACACCCCTGATGAGGCACGTCAATGCTGCAGGTGCATTGGGCCTGAAATTGCTTTGTTTAAACTTGTCAGGTTGGAATGGAGATTTTGAAGAAGGATCTGTCCTCATTTGCAGGCAAAGCGCTGTGCAAACCTACAGAGATTTACACCACAAACTGCCGTGTTTTGGTTTTCTTTTTAGTAGAGAGCCCAATAATGAAAACTTTGTTCACTTTCCTTTAAATAAGCTTCCAGTGTTCAAAGTATTGATGTTTACTTTTCTTTTCTCCCCTGTGTTACAGTGTTTCAAAGGAGCTGTTTAAAGTTGAATGTGAAGAGATATGCAAAACTGAAAACAAGACTGAATCACATTAATGTTCAAGGATATTCAAATTGATCCTTTCAGCACATATAATAGCAAATCCAATGGAATATTTGGTGTTTTTATGTAACACTTCTTCTTTTTAAATGTTGTATTCTATCCGCGTCGGTGCACTTCACCCTTATTCGCTTTTTGGGATCTGTTTTTGTATGGTCTTCATTGTACCTTTTTATTTTAGATTTCTTAATGCTTGATGCTTTAATGTAATATATTCTAATAATGTATAAAGTATAATTATATTTTAAGGTTATTTTCTATACTATGCATCTGCTGCAAAACAGTTTTCCCACCTGGGATTGCATACCAACTGACATTTTGACACTGTACGGTGCACACACTACTGACATTATAACTGCATTCAACGCTTTCATTTCAATTGACATTTTAATTCCTTTCACTGCTTTCACTTTGACTTCAAACATTTTCAAGTCTTCTTTTAACTTAAAAAAAGCTTCTTCAGCTCCTCTTACTTTCTCTGTTGATTCACGATTTACTTCGACTGGTTGCAGCGCTTTAAGTTCAGCTGACACTTTAACTGACATTGCCATTCACCATTGTATACACTTGAACTGACAATACGTTTTTCTAGTGCCACATGCATCCGCAATGCTTCGCCTGACACTTGGTCTCTTTTTTCAGCGCTTATATTCAACTGATACTTCAACTTCAGTCAGTGCTTACAGTTTCTGACTGTTCTACTGCCAGTTCAGCACTTCATTTTTAACTACAATTTAAACATTTTCATACTTCCACTTCAACTTAAACTAATTCAGAATTTGAAGTATTTCATATGTTTCAAATGTGTGCAGTAAACACATACATTTATTTAAGAAAAGTTAAACTTGTGTATGTCTATGTTTAGTCCTTTATAATTTAAAAACTGACTTGTCACAGAAGTTCACATTTATTCTGTTGAGTTCCAAATATTGTAATCATGATTAACTAAGCATTACTTTTTAATGACTTCATCATATTTATGGCTCTTTGAATAATTTGGTGACCAGATACATCTTTAACACTGATAAATAACATATTTTATAAATCTTAATTGATAATTCAAAGCCACCAAAGCAACATTTTCCCACAGAATACATGGTTGACTGATAATTTTGGCCTGTCCCTTAAATGACCGACTTACCTATGAAGAAGACATGAACATCATTAATAACTCAGACATGATGATGATACATTGCTGCATTAATCAACGTACTGTTCTTGCATTATCTCATGCATGAGATACTATTAATCATTGTACATTCATGATAAAATACATTTCATGCATTAAGACACGCTTGAATCAATAATAATTAATTTACCCTTACAATAAAGTGTTACCAACGCAACTTGGTATTTTGGCATTTTCCCAGGTGTCAAGATTGGTATCAGGCCACAGAATGTAAAGCTTTAAAAACACTCCTAAAACCTGGATTATAGTGGCTTGAATAGTCTTTCCCCCCAATTTGTTCAGAGGACAAAGGGCAATGATGCACATTCCTGAGAGCAGCAACGGAGAAGCATTCCATCCACTGTTTGTAATTGTTCACAGCTGTAGGCAGAGTCTGCTCCCTATTTGTCACATTCACGGGTCAAGTGTTACCATATTTTTCATAATCACTCAAAAAATAGAAGTAAAGCTCCCGAAGGAAGAGCGTGTATGTTCACTTACTGCAGTAGGTGAAGCAGTGCAGCTGTTAGCCTCCCTGCACCTTCGCTACTCGCTCATCTCCTGTGCTTTGTTATCGTGAGGATGTACACGCCATTTATCTATCGGAGCAAAGGGCTGTGAATTAAACCTTGTCACGGGTTTCTTTAGGATTTCCCTGCCATGTCACAGCATGAGATGAAAAGTGCCTCTAATTCCATCTTCAGTATGTCAGTTTTGGAGCATCTGGGGTTGGAATAACATTTCCAAAAACTACTGCTGATTTGACTCTTTGCAGTATAGATCCAACAATATATCATCACCAAGCCACTGAGGGGTAATCTCTTGTCTTTATTTTTTTTTTGCAGATATTCAAGGACGTCAGCAGGTTTTATGTATGTTAGTATGAATCTTTGTTAAAGAAAAAAAAATTAGGAAAGCGAGTATAAATTACAAACTGTCTTTTCCAATAACAGCACTGTCTCTGTATGAGCTTCTCCAGAGCCACATGATTAAAAAAAGGTGTTATGATTATGTGTGTGTGTGTGTGTGTGTGTGTGTGTGTGTGTGTGTGTGTGTGTGTGTGTGTGTGTGTGTGTGTGTGTGTGTGTGTGTGTGTCTGTGTGTGTCTGTGTGTGTGTTTGCACAGGTGCCAAAAGAAATCTGTTCTGTGTACAATATGTGCTCGGACTGAGAGTGAATGCAAGTGGCTCTCCACTTGAGAACAGAGCGGCACCACCGTCAGCGCCATTGTTTATAATCACACCCTGCAGGTCGTGCAGACAGCAGGAAGACATCTTATATTCTAACGTTATTGTTTTCTAATCAGCCAAGGCCAAAGTTTCCAAAAGCACTAAATTATATTTTTAATGTCCATTGTTTCAAAGGGCAACAACATACAGGACAGATTCATGCTGAGCAACTGACATCAGCTGGAGCATAAAACCTCAGTCATCTTGACCGAGTAAAACCGTTTGCCCAAGCCACAAAATTACAGTTTCTAAGCTTGTGGGCAGGGGAATGTGAGAGACGGTTTTTCTTGTGGACCTGGGGTATGTTTTCAGCCACCACAGACCTAAAATATGTCTGCTGCCAGTAGATGGTGCTGTAGATCCTAAAGTTTCCCTTTGGAATAAATTGTTGTTACTTTAACCTATGAATACTATATTTGTTATCACCAGCTTGAACACCACAATAAGCTGCAGTTATAGCTGTGCCAAGCTACAACTGCATTTGGATTTAATCTTAGTAGCAATACCTCCATTGTCATGTGTTTTATCAACAGTGATAGGTGACAATGGTTTCACCAGACAAAAGACACAAACTCCCAACAATGTGATGGTCTTGTAAGATTTTTGGGTATTTAATGTTTTGACTGTGTGATAAATAATATTCTCTTTTTGAAGCTCATCTTCTCTGCATTATACCCCCTGATTTAAACACAGATTGCCATTTTGAACCGTCTCTGTTTTAGTTTTTTTGAAGCTGCAGTTTTACTATTTTCACTACGTTATTGAGTGTGCTGTTTACGTACATAAATAAGTGTGTGTGCATGAGTTTGTGCGTGTGTGCTCGCACTGTGCTGAGCTCTATGCTACTGCAGTGTTGTGGTTTGCAGTGTCGTCGTCCCCCCCCCTTCCCCTCTTCAGTCTGAACTGAAACAGCTGCCTCGCCTGCTTTGCCTCCAGCTGCTTCCAAATTGTCCCGCCATTAAACTATTATATGTTTACAACCACAGCACCGAGAAAGCCCACTAGGTGTTGGAAGCCCTGATGATCTTCCTCAGTTGTAATGGATCATTACCCCCGCTTCTTATTACACAGCTTTTGCCACGCTGTAATTAGCTGTGATACAATTAGGGGCACTATCCTAACCGAGCTGTAAAGGCATAAGGCAATCCTTTGCACTTTCCCAATGGCCTGGATATGTCACTTTGACAAGATTAACAGCAAAAAAAACCTCAAAATTCACATCCGGAGTCATGCATATCTCCATTATGCAGAGTTTTACATACTGCCAATATATGGGCGGATCTGCTTAATCAAAATCTGATGTAATGTATGAAGAATTGTTCCACCTGAAATATATCCCTTGATACTGTGAATGTGTGATTTGGCATAAACAAGATTTTTGCTCCTCTCATGCATAAGCGTCCTTTGTGGCCACTCTTTTTTTATTCCTCCTCTCAGGCTGCAGAGCTGTGGAGCTGTTGGAGAATGCCCACACATTGATCTCATTTGGACGGGCTTTTGTCTGGGACACATCCAAACCCAAACAGCCAGGGGAAGGACCACAACAGGGTGTAAGTAATTCTCTTGCAATCCTGCCACACTCTGCATAGGTTACAGACGGAGCAAAGCCACTTGTATCATTCAAAACACTGTTATTTCTTTAATCAGCGTGTAATGATTCCTTTAACTGATGCAACTCAACCATGTTTTCGTCTCCTTTTCAGCTGTTATACTGTTATATAACGTTTTACTCCACGTTTTACTCCACTGAGCTAAAAGTCATTTGCCAAAGAGGTGTTTCTTTGTCAAAAACTCCAGCCCAAAAAAAGCATCTGGTTTATGTTATGACAACACTGCTCTAAGACGCAGCTTGTATACAACTGAACCAGTTAGCAGCTTTTAAGAAATGGATGCATTCACTGTATGCATGTTTCTCATTAACTGCAAATAGAAAATACTGTACTTCAATGTGTCTATCGCACAATAACTCGAGTCTATTTACTGAAGTGAGTCTAGAGAAAAACATCACTGAGTGACCCAGACAACATGTACTGTGTCTTTATTCTATTCCTCAGTTTAGAATACCGTCATCATGATCGTCCTTTTCCTCATCGATGGTGTCACTTATGTTCGTAGTGTTAACACTATCAAGTTAAACAGTTCATCTACAATATGTCATTCTGATATTTTTTTCTACGTGTTTATATTGACATTTTTCAAGAGACACAAAGCTCTGAATGGTGCTGACCCATGCTGGAGGATTGAGGATGACTGCTAATGAACTCGTGAAAAACCGTGAAGAATAAGTACAGTGAAGAATAAGAACAGTGCTTTAGGGTACAACTGTGGTGATCTAGTGAGGTGCTGTGATAGACAGGTAGATAATTGAACCCAATCTGTGTACACTCACTGTGCACTTTAAACAAAACTATAGGAATGCATCTAACAATAATTGTCCTCATCAATTAATCAGATTTATTTTTCTTTTTTTTAAATTAAGAAAACCTTTGAAAAATGCTTAGAAATAACTTGTTCTGGTCAACCGCTATCTTTTCTTAAAAATGTTTTAAAACTTCTAATAAACTATTTATAAAAGGTAATTATTAATTTTCTTTTGATGGACATGATGGAGCATTTTCTTTTAAATAGACAGACACATTAGATAGAGCAAATGGACCTTAAGACACCCCACAATACAAAAGTGAAGAACGTAACACAAATAGTAATGATTTTGCTAAACTTTGAGATAATTAAAAAAGTTTGCAAGCGGAAAGTTTAGTCATTCAAATCAAAAAGTGTTTATATCTCAGAAATCTGCCAATCAGACCATGAGACAGCTTGGCCTGAGGGTGGGGATAGAGGAAAGATCAGGCAGTGATTAAAATGAAAAGGGCTCATCCTCTGGGGTCATGAATATCTTCAGTACATTTTATGGGAGCTGTAATTTGAACATCAATATTTATTGTGTGTAAATATAAATGTTGTTCTGACTATTATACTAGATGAAAGATCAAGGGGTCTCTAAAAGTTTAATGAACTACCCTATGAGGGCCATGAATATACGGCTGCTGTTGATGTACAGGATGTGTTCCCCAGATGGACGGCTGCAGAACAAGATGCACCCAAAATGTTCATAATGATTAACAAAACATTTTTATACAAGCAAATCATGTTCATGTTCAGTTGTGATCGTGTTTTCAGGTTTCTTCTGTTTTTGTTTGTGTAATGTGGAATCATTCAGTAGGTACAATGTTCAAAGACACAAACAATTCAATTCTTGTAGCAAAATGTTTGAAATTAAACTAAAAAACTAACAAAAAATGAAATGAGGGAATTTACCTCCATGTGTTTGTGTCACTCCATGGAAAGACTGCAAAGCAACAGGTTCCTTTCTTTATCTGCCATCTGTTTAGAGGAAGGCAGCAGAAAATACCAATTTTGAATCACAGAGCCAAGTTTACGCTCAACTGGTTGCAGCGGGATAACATCAGATGTGCAGTCCTGCAGCTTTATGGCTTATTGCCTGACGTGGTTTAGACTCGATCGCTATCTTTGGCTGCATAGAATAAGCACTTAAAGGGACGCTTTTGAAAAAAACCTCAACATTACTGTAATGGTAATTAGTGCTACTGTCTTATCGGCCATTTGTTATGGGTGTAAAAGAGAAACCTTGGGTATCCCTCGGTCTGTTTTACTTTGTTCTGATCGTCTGACCTCAATTTTAACAGCAGGGAAAAGCCCTTAAAACAGACACTTAGCAACATTTTCACTTAATCCCATTGGAAGTCCCTTAGAAAACAAAAAGATCCCATAAGATAGTTTGTCTTGTGATTGCTTAACATGTACAGAATCCTCATACATCGTAAATATCGTAAATATATCCAGTGGTCTAGCATGACCGATGGCTAATGGTGGCTTATTTTAGTGAAATGTATTTTTCACTATGTTTTAGTATTTCTCATTATCCAAAAATTGTCACTTTGCCGATCTAGATTTCCTTGCTAGCCTTTGAAATACCAACTTCATCACTGGACTTACTGAAGAAGAACGCCTAAATGGTTTCATTTCAACCCTGATTTCACCTGACAGTAAACATCCCAGGGTTGTTCGACAGAAGGCTATTTGAAAAATAGATCGATATAGATAGATATGTGGTAATAAAGCTGGCTTGTTGAATCATAATAAGCTATACATACACAATTAACTGCAATCTTTTAGAATGATGTTGTAACAAACTTGCAATTACTCATATGCCGTTTTAAAGTATTGTTGTGACCCTATTAGAACTGATAAAATCATTTTAATTTCTATGTACTATAGCAATCATTACCATCATCAATCATTTTTTTTCTGTGATTACTGGTGTGTTACTGCTCATTTCTAGACCGATACACAGTTAATGCCCTGTTTTTGTGTATTTTGATATACTTCCTTATACATATTGTTTCATATGTTTTTGTAAGTACATTAAGTTCAGTGATTCAAGCTCCACATTGAAAAACACAAAAATGGACTGTCATCAGGTACATTTACTCTGAACAAACCTGAGCACATCTCTTGTTTTGTTAAACATTCCTGGTAATAAACTCATACAGTTGACTCATCACGTATGAGTCACTGTTTGCAGCAATCCGCTCAATGTTATTGCCTTCTTCTGTTCCCAGGTGTCTTATTGAAAGATGATCAACATGCTCGGGGCAAATTGCGTTTAGTGCTGTGCTGTAGGATGTGATTGGTGATAGATCAGACTGTATTAGGTAACAAAAGACTTGAATTAACTGGCTGTCAAATCAATAGCAGTCTCTCTCTCCTCCTCTCTCCCTGTTCCACTCATTCAGTGTGTATGTATCTCACATACTTTGTATATATATATGTATATACTGTATACCCACACTGTTCTTGGTTGACAATTTTAAATTACATTTTTAGGCCAGTAGTTCCAAACATGGGGGTCGCAAGACGGTTTAACCTTCAGAGCTTCTCAAAATATTCCATTAAAACAGGAAAAAGCCCACAAACCAAAATGTGAAAAGTCACACTACATAAAATTAAAACTGTGACCCAGGATTTTGGTAGCAACCTTTTGAAAGGTGTTATGAAGACAGGAACAAGTTCTACCTGTTACCTTTGTTTGTTGCCAACAACAACAGCGTGTGGCTGGTATTGTTTTCACCTTGTGAGTCTGTGTGTGTGTGTGTCATCTTGGTAAAATGTGGTGACACCTACTGCAGAAGGAACAACCACAGAAGCGGTTTTGTTGAGTTGAGTTTATGTGTCTGTAAACAGATTTTGTCACGCAATAGTGTCGCAACCGTGCAAAATGCAGTCACAAAACTTAACAGATGTGTAGATGAGATCAGAATAAAGGCCGAGCCCCTGGCCCGATTTTGCTTCGCAGCTTGTGTGATACCATCTCTAGTATAACAGTAAATCTGTAAAAGTAATTTACAATACTATCAACTAGGGAGAAACATCCATAAAATTCAGAAATATAGGGAAAGATGCAAATTTTCACACAACTTTCCCTTGAAGATTATCTTGCAAACTGTAGGCCGGCTTCAAAAATGTGTTACTTTTCATGACCCACTATTGTCCTTTGATTCACTAATATGCTCTATTTTTTTTAAAGTGTTTCATTTTACAGATTGATGGCTGTTTGAAATAACTGGATGAAAAACAACTACAGAATAACGTGTCTCCCTCTTTAAAGGTCGTTGTATGGGCTAACATGTTTATGTAGGCAAAACATTTTTAAAAATTGACATTACATATTACACTAAGCCATATTTCTTTGACCATGCATGCAATTCATGCAGCAACATAATGTACATTACCTCCCTTTCCATGTGTCTCTCATTTCCTTGCTCTTTATCTGAATGTATGACGGATGATGTGTGAGTGTAGGTGTGTGTTTACTTTGCGCATTGAGTGTGTATCTGCGTGCCTGCCTGTCATTGTGTATCAGTGTGCACTCTTAAGGTCAGAACAGACACAGCCTGCTTTTTTTTTGTCAGAGTCGACAGCCTGTTTGGTGAGAACACTAATCTGGAGCTGTCAGAGTTTCTCTACCGAGCTCCAAAAATGTATATGACCTTGCTACAAATTAGACTTTTTCATATGAAGGTCCATGTAGTTTATTTAAGAATTCAGGGTTCATAGATTATATCTTATTAGGAAAAAAAGTCTGGATATAAGACTTCATAATATGATGTCTCAACTTTGCTTATCCTCTGAGACTAACAAAAGTACTCAAGGACATTCTGTGGGGATTTACAGAGATATCACAAAACACAAAACTGCACTTCATCGGTTTTAAGACTCTAACCAAAAGAACAAAATGTGCCACTGGGTCACACAGCTGTTGGCACCGACCAAAGATAAAAACGCCAAGCTATATTCAGCTATTGGATGAGTTTTAGCCAATGTGAACTGATTTGGGGGTGTCATACATTGAAAATGACTCAAAATCTGGACATGTTTCTATCATATGAAGTATTATAAAACACTGAAACACAAAATGAAGGCTTGGGAAGTTTAATCGCAATATAACATTACTATACTATTCTAATTCATAAAAATAAATGTTGTGTTCTAACTGGGTAATTGAATTGGATGAAAATGCTGTGTTGAATACAGTGAATGTCAGTCTGAGGTTTGCATACTAGTTTTTTTTGTAACAAACACTGTGAATCTAGCATGTAGCCAGCATAGTGTATAATGACAGTTAGTGTACATGCAATTACTTTTTTATAATAACAGGAGATAATAAAAAAAAATGAATGGGAATTAAACTACTGATATTTTAAACATTTGCAAACTTAATAGAGAGAAAAGCAAAATGTTGGTTTTGTTTTGTTTCAGATATGTTGAGCAGGAAATTTGTTTTGGGCGACTGTGGCTCAGAAGGTAGAGCGGGTCGTTCCTCAATCAGAAGATCGGCAGTACGATTCCTGACTCCTCCAGTCCATGTTGATGCGTCCTTGGGGCGAGACACTTAACTCAAAATTGCTCCTGATGCTGTGCCAGCAGAGTATGATTGGGTGTGAATGCCCAATTAGTTCTTATGGCAGTTGGCATCTTGCACAGTAGCTCCTGTCATCATGTACTGTAAAAGCTTTGAGTGGTATGAAGACTAAAAAGGCACAATACAAGTACAAGGCCATTTATAAGTAGGCAAGTCGTTTAACCGTTTGTTGAATGTTTTTTCTGTTTTAGATTTATTTGTCACAAAAGTAATTTATTAACAGAACTGTTGCAACACCGTCTATGAACTCATTCGACTGATGGTGAGTATCAAGGGCAGATTCACACAGTTTGTGAGGTCAAGGTGAGCCTTGATAGCCACCTGAACCCCGCCTCATCCACATCCTCGCCAAAACTCAACCTCAGTCCTATTCTACTGTATGAACCTCAGGACGTGGCTGGAAGATATCTAAAATATCTGTGCTCATTGTTGTTTCCTCAGTATGTGTTGATGGCTCAACAGTAGCAGAAGAGATTATGTTTATCAAATGATTTGTATGAACCGATGCGACAAGTGCAAATAAAAAGAGAGAAGATGATAAGACCAACAAGACATGTGAGAAAAGAGTTTGACCTGAGCTTTATGGTTTCACAATATGCTGCAGTGCAACTTACAATCCTCATAACTCAGTTTGTGTAATACTTGTGATTGACTGTCATATAATAAGACAGTAGTTGTAGCTCACCTTGGAAGGCGGTATGACATTTAACTTTCATTTCTGTGTGACAATGCTCCCATACAGCCAACAATACAGTTCAGAACATGAAGACAATATAACGTTGTAAGAGCAGCAAGTGTTGTAAGTCTGGATATAGTCATGCCCTGCAAAACCCGAGAATTGAGAAAGAAGGCAACAGTGAAAGACATAAAACATATCAATGTGTCACTATAGACTAATGTGTATCATAGCATCAGCAGCTCCACACAGGAGTAGGAACAGAGGAGATTGAAGCAGAGGACAGACAGAAAGAGCACAGCATGTTTCCAAGGAAACAAGCTGAACTATGGCAAGTACTTTTTGATTGAGGCAATGTCCATATTCAGGAATCTTGCTGCAGCAGATGTCTACTTGATTATTTAGCTACACAGAGAACGAAATCACAAAGACATTCACATCTCCAATTTTGGAAAAGAAAGTTAAGTCCACAAAAGCCACCAGCAAAGGTGTGTTCGTACTGCAACCTGAAACACTAGTTGGGTAATAGTTTTACACCACAAATATTTGGCAAACAGCATTAAAATAATATTTTGACATTTTGCTCTGGCTGATAGTTAGATGAGAACATCAATACCACTCTCATGTCTAGACACTGAATATGAAGCTGAAGCCAGAAGGCTGTTAGCTTAGCTTAGCATTTAACCCTCTGTAAAAACCAACATGTCAATTAGTGAGCTTAGGAGGTGTTGCACAGAGCTAGGCTAGCTGTTTCCAGTCTTTATGCTAAGCTAAGCTAACCGGCTGATGGCTGTAGCCTTATATTAACAATGCAGATACAAGAGTGGTATCAATCTTTTCAGCAAGAAAGTGAATGTGCATATTTTCCATCTATTTACCGTATAAAGATAAATTACTGTGACAAAATGAACAGGGTGGCTTGAAACTGCAAAAACAAAAAGTGTGCCATATGTGTGGGATGTAACGCTGTCAACAGATCCAGTGTTGCTGTCTGCAGCTCAGATGTGGCAGACACTATGAAGGTTTGACATGTGTGTGGTATTTATGACTCCTTTAAGGCGAGACAGTCTACATTGAATTGCACTATGTATTATTTAAAACTCTGACAGAGGGTTTTTCAAGTTTATCCAACTTCTTTTCTCTCTCTTTTTCACGTCTGTGTTCAATTTGGTGCCAAAATGTGGCTGTGTGCTGGAATATATCACGTAGCAGAGGGGCTTTCTGTGTGTGGCAGAGGCCTACACTTGGATTCATTTGTGTGACGTAAATTAATGGCTGACTGGATTGCGGTTGACGCCCTTTAGTATCAACAACAAACTACGGCGCAGCTCTAGCCCACTGCATTAGATCACCCACCTAGCTGTGCAAGGATGGTAGATGCAGAACCGAATTAAATTATTTTGTCACCTATATCTGTACTTGTTCGCCTGATGAAATCCTCTCCAAGGGACTGCTTTAGTTAAAACTTCTGCTCCCCTTGATTGGACTTGTAACAGTCTCATCCCTCATGATTAACCCGAGTTCAAAATGTGAAAAAGACCCAGAAGTGTCAGACACTCATCATCACTATTCCTCTCATCCGGCCTAAAATCTGCTATTCTGGGAGCTTGCTATCTTTCTTTGTCACATACTGTTATCCACTTGCTTTTTCTTCCAGATAAAAAAACCCCATGTATTTTATGTGAAGCCTGTCATTGTGCCTGGGGAATAGTGTATGATTGTGTCTGGCTGTGTTTTTTTAAACTGAAAGTGTGCTTTGATTCCAGCATGTGATTAATATATTCTGCTGGTTTCAGGCTGAGATTACAGCCACACTTTTCCTCGAGCACAAATATGGGTTTCATTTAGAAAGCCACTTTGGTCAAGTAGACCGCGTCTTATTTTTAAAGCGGTGAGGATTATTGCTAGTATCCCTCAGTGGCCAGTCAGGAATCAACCATGATTTTATTTCTGCAATTCAAGGTTTAGTCCACTTAAGGAACAGCTCTGTGTGAGCACCGGATAGCAATTGTCAGCGTGACCGTACCATGCTTGGATATTGATTTTTAGCTCTGTTTTGTTGGCTGTGGTATTTTCAAACCTAGTCAGTCTAAAGCTAAATCACTTGTTTTCTGTACTGCTGCCTCTGCTAGGGACAACGACGCAGTATAGACAATAGGCTGCCGTAATAGTAAATCCATACGGGGACTAGAAAGTGTAATGAGCCTGAGGCATCGAGTTAAAAATCGACTGAGCTGCAGAAACTTCCAATAAAACTTTATCTGGTATTCAGTGAAACAGGAGTCGAGTAGTAAAGAGCTTTACCTCTTAAGTATTTCAGCCCGATGATGTGCTGATTACAGTGTATTAAATGTTAAGTATCATGCTGCTTTCGCCAGTGCTTAGATATGCTACTCGTAGCATTTTAGCATCAATAAAACAAACACATACATGGCTGGCAGCCTCTACTTGGTGTTTTACTTCATGCGCCACCTGTTGCACATTGCAGGAAATCTGCTTGATGCTTTACAACATCAAACAGAAGGAGAATGCTGTTCTTCCAGCTCTAAAGCGTTCAGATTCCCTCAGAATGGCAGATGGAGCAAGAAAAAAACACTGATGGATTAATCATGTTCATCCTTTTTAACTGAAGCAAAACAGAACAATTTAGACACACAGGATTTATGAGGAGTTAATGCTGTCCAGAGTTTTGGGTCCCATCACCAGCTTATTGCTAAATGAGCTGTCTTCAGCCTTTGTTGGAAACATGCAGAATAATACTAGGAAAATATTCAAATTTATCATCTGCAGTGCTGATTTCAACTAAATCATCCAGTTCTTAATCTGCTATTAAATGTTTTCATCTGCTCTGAAGCCTTCAACTCAGTTGATTTAAATACATTTGGCTGCCATTTGAATAAGATTCCTGTCATTTTTATTAAACACAAGAAAAATATGATTTTAAAACTAGCGAAAAACAATGACCTATTCATCTACAAAACATTAGTCACTAACGATACTTTGAATACAGTAAGAGGAACTTTTGTAGACAGCAATCACTTCACATTTACAAAGCATTGACCTTGAAACAAGGTGGGGCTGTGTATTCTGAGCTCTGGACGGTTCGTCTCTCCAATTTCTCTGCAATTCCTGCAGTCCATCACTGTCATAAGCTCATTATTGATCAGAGACTGGTGCGTCTCATGTTCACAGTTAGTTGTCTCCTACTGTATCCTCATCACTCTTATGTGAGCTTTGCACAATGATATGTGCAGCATCAAGACTGCAAAACTAAAACAGGATCTTCAACAATGATTTACAGTAACAATAACAACATAATCACTATGATACTGAGCACACTCTGAAGAATAAATATCTTTACCTATTGGTTTTTGTGAGAAGGCACAGATTAATGATTTTCATTTACAGTTCTTCTTGCTTGCTAAGACACACTTAATGAAACTGGGATCTACTTGATCTTCATCATTACCTTCTTAGCACAGCAGAAGTCATTTCTTGCAGATGTGCTTACACTTCATTTGGTTTCACGCCATTATTCAGTCAACACAGATCTAATAGAAAATACCCCAAACTCTATTGGATTAACAGTTTAAAACAAAAGGGAATAACTTCTATTTACAGCTGATAGAAAAACTTATCAATCAGCAATCATTCCTTATGCATCTATCTATCCATCTATAAAAGATGACAGTATTTCAAACCGGGGTAAAATTATTTATTGGTTATTTGGTGAAGAAAGAATGCAGCACATGCCATACCATAACCATAACTGTGTTTGTCTAGTCTGTGTGCTTTCTGCGGGTTGTGCTCAACTACAGTTGATGGGCACTGGATACTTAGCGGAGGGTTTGTGACTCTTTTACATGTCTGTGTCCAGTGGCCTATTGTCTCTACTATTTCATGTTACAACGTATAAAGTTGTTTATTTGGCATTCATGTATTACACTAATAAAACAATCTACAGTAACTACTATATTCTTTAAAACTGAGTCTGGACCCCCCCTTTTCAAAAACATCTAGACCTGCCCCTGTAGCTAGTTTAATTTTATACATGAAAGAAGTGGAAGTAATGGTACCCAGCTCTCTCTCAATAAGATGGATATACTGTAAGCTTTCCCCCAAAACCTTCTAAATGCAGCCTGAAGCAAAACTGTGCAAACAGCAGCAGGAAATTACTCATAATTGTACCCAGAATGTGAGTATGTGAACAAAACTCCCCATATGAGTGTCTCGAATCATCCTGCAAATGTCTGAGGACCGCTATGTGGCATGAGAGGAACATCCATCTCATTTAAATAAGTCAACAACTCCGGAGTATTTAGATTTGGGGCTCAATAGATGCAGGGTGCCCCCCCGCCATGTTAGCTTTCTGCTGATTGACTCAGCGGGCTCTCATTATCATGCGCACAATGAGCTGTAAATGCTCTCGCAGCCTCTCCTGTTTATTTCAGGTTACATCATGGTTGGGGAATGTCACTTCAATGCCAGTTTTGTTTTTCTCTCAAAATAAGGGGAAGCAGTTATTACTTATAATTAGTATGCTTTGTTTAGTATTCACACTAAAATAATCCCCAAACATTATTTATTTTTACAGTTAGAGGAACTCCTCAAAGCTGTGGCTCTACTGTATATACTGCCCTCTGCATTTCTTTATCTACGCGACACCTCAGAGGATGTAAGAGTAGACACTGTTTTTATTATGTTTGTCTTCAGGCTGAAAATCTAGCGAGATACCATTACTCTCAATAAAGTCAGAAGCATAAAATGGCTGAGGAGCTAAAGAGGTTTGAAGCGAAAGAAAAGCCATGAACGGTTTCACGCATCAAAGAGCTCAGAGAAATGTTTTCTCAGAATACATACGAGTTCCCATCTCTTACCTAACAGGTAGAGCTGAGTGCAGGTGGTATTTTAAGAATACAACCTCTGCTGAGGATTATCAGCTTATCCAGTTTCACATATTTATGTGACATTATACAGTCTGCAGTGATGAGGAAATAAGCAGCTCTCGGTTTCACACTTTTGTATTCGACTATTT
This sequence comes from Anoplopoma fimbria, assembly GCF_027596085.1. NCBI lineage: Eukaryota > Metazoa > Chordata > Actinopteri > Perciformes > Anoplopomatidae > Anoplopoma > Anoplopoma fimbria. Next base: position 2,658,465 of record NC_072467.1, on the reverse strand, counting down.
CACAGTAAGAAGATAATTGCTCAGCAGTTGCATTGATGGATTGAACAAAAGCTACAGAGAATTGTAATTTGTACACAAAACACATGAAACTGTAGAAATTGTAATTCTTGAGGCTTTTCTTGGACCGCAGACAAGAGGCAACTAAATTTAGCATTGCACATTAAGAGAATGGTAAGGAATATGAATGTTATTAATTCATAGTACAATAAATACTTTGCACCTCTGATGCACTGCAGGATATAGATTCTACATTACAGTTTTGATAACTGCATTTCATCTGATAGTTTCTTTGAGAAATGTGAAGAGCTAAAAAAGGTTCAATGAGTTCAGATTTCTGTTATTTTAAAGCACTATCAGAGACTAACACATGTTTTTTTTTTTATTCTTTGCCAAAAATGAGAAAAACAAACAAGAGAAATATATAATTACAACCCCTTGCTGTGTGCAGTTTGAGCTTCCAGCAGTTCCCATTAATTGGCGTGCCATGCAGCCGAGCTTGCTTCTTGAAAGACAAAGTTTTCCTCATTTGCTTCAAAAGCTCTTATCAAAAGTGATAGACCTGGCAAGATCAAAGTGCAGCCTAGTGGTTTCCCCTCTGGCACTTTCTGACTTGGAGAGTGAGCTTTTAAAGGACTTGTGACAAGCACATTGCCTTTGAAGAGGATTAGTATTGTTACCGTCTCATGTTGCACTACTGTCCCCAGAAGTCAGTGGTTTAAAATATGTGGCCGACTGAACCCCACACAAATTTCCCAGTTGTGAAATATTTGTTCTCACCATTTCAAAGTGGCCCCTTGAGCCCTATAGTGCTGCACTATAATCATAATGAACAGGACCTCTATAGGGCACAAAAACCTTCTGCTGATAAAACGTATTAAGCTTCTTTTTCATGTCCCCGAGGAAAGATTGATTGCACTGAAAGGCTTTTAATATAAATATGTTATCTCCCAACAGTGATATGAAATCTCACTCTGAAAAATGCTGCTCCAACATTTTATCAATGGAAACATGATCAGACGCAATCTAAGACTACAGCACATTTTAAATCCTGCATCTACAGTAAAGCTGAATTAAATGAAAGGCATGTGATTGTTTGTTTATTTCACCTTGAATATTGTCATCAGATTATCTTTTGCTGCTCTTTGGATTCCTTTCAGTTTCACACAAAGGAAGTACCGAAAGCTCGTCCTCCAATGCAAATCTTTTCTACATGACTTTCTCACCAGCAGTCTCTTTACAGCTACAGTACTGCAGATGTTTTAGTGTTCATCACCAAGTTTTAGTGTTCATCACCAAAAATTGAAGATTTGGGAAGACAAAACAATCTCACCACAGGGTCCATGTAGTAGCTGTGCTGGAGTTTTTGATCATCAATTTTACTCAGCAGATAGATTTTTAATCAGTTAGTTGAAAAGGTCTCAGCACTTTAAAGAAATAGTTTTGACATTTTGGGAAATAGCGTTACATTACATTACATTCATTCAGCTGATGCTTTTATCCAATGCAATTTACAATAAGTGCATTCAACCATGTGGATATGACCCCAAAAATTCCAGGTCTCAAGCAAGTACCAGATCATCAGCAAATATGAAGAACTGCAGCATTTAGAAAAAAATAAAGGAAAGAGATATTTTAATTGATTTAGTGTTTAATGAGAAGATACCACTGTCCGATCTGCATCATAAATGTTAGACTCTAGCCAGTAGATAGTTAGCGTAGCTTAGCATAAAGATTGGACACGGGGGAACAGCCTGGTTCTGTTCAAAGGTAACAAAATCAAACTACTAACACCTACAAAGCTCACTGATTAACATGAAGGGCGTCCACCTCTAAGTCCATTAGTCAACTAAAAGGTAGTTTTGGTCTTAGTCGACTAAGATTTCTTTACTCGATTTTAATGCCTTTTTCAATGCTGATTGTCTTATTTCCAAGAAACCTATGAGCATATATTTGTAACCACATGATTGAAAGTGGGACTTTTGTGTGATTCTTTGTGGAGAAACTCAGATCTACAGATCGAGTGTTAGTCGACTAGTCATTTATTTGGTCGAGGACAGCCATATAAACATGTTATACATCTTTTGTTTGTTTGGTTTGAATTGTAAACATTTTTTTATGGAAATAGTCCAGCACATAACACCAAGTAAAATAACAACATGCTGTTTTACAAACTATACAACACAAAAGGTAAACATGTCAATTATTGAGCTTGAGAGATGTTGGTAGGTGGAGTTTTGTCATATTTAGACAGGCTAGCTGTGTCCCCCAGTTTCCAGTCTTTATGCTAAGCTTAGCTCAGTGTCGACTGGCTGTAGCCTTATGCAGTATTTCTCAGACAAACATGAAAGCAGTTCTCATCTAACTCTAGGCAAGACAGCAAAGAAGAGTATTTCCCAAAATGTCAAACTATTCCTTTAAGGATTTCTTAATCATGTTGACTTAAAAGCGGAATTGAAAGTTATTTCTTAAATAATTGACAAAGAAACCTCACCATAAAATGTACAGTATTTAGTGGCTGTTCTGGAGCTAGGACTGAAAAAACGACTACTACTTTTCTTTCCAATGTCAAGACTGTTTTATCTTTGTAATGATCAATGATCATATTTTTTTGCTCAATAAAAATTGACTCCTCAAGAAGAATACGTTTAACTAACTACACTTAAAAGCTACAACCATGCCAATGACTCTACGCTGCATCACAAAAGTGATTTCAATAGAGTCGAAATTGATGAATTAACAGTTGCTACATGTCTCGCTCCTTTTTTTTAAATTGTGTGAGTTAGGCAGGGTCTAGGATTAACAAGGACAGGTTGAATTACAGCTTGAGTTTGGGGGCAATTCAATAGGAAGTGAATCAATCTGAGGATTAATTGTTGCACCACATCCTGAGCAGCAGACACTCGATACAGCCAGAGGGAGACTGCTATAATGGAAGTGAAATACAGACAGCACACGGCTACAGCAGCTTAACCCTTCACAGCTCCTAATACTTGTTTAATGTTGTATTAAATGGCCTTAGAGAAAAGTATGAAATAGTGAATGAGGATCAGCTTCAGCAATATATGGATCCAAATTATCAGTGGTTTCATTTTACCTGAAAACAATATTTTAAATAGTCGAGGTGGATATTATACAGTGCCATCTATGTGATTTATTCCAGTAATAAAACGGGTGTTTTCATGTGGAATCTTTCCAGGCTGTGGGTCCTTTTGAGGCTCAAGGGTCTGTGACTTTATGTATATGAAGGATGGTAAAATGGCTCTTCAGAAGAAAAAGCATTTCAGGGCTCAATGATGTGTTATAAATGCCACATTTTACAGCTGAGAGCTCCTATATGAAGGCGTGGAATGTGAAGGTTGTAACAAAAATGTGGAGAAAAAAAATATATGCTTTTTGAAATATTGGTTTGGTTCTTTATTTTCCTTATACCTCCTGAAATACATGTTCTTTAAATGCAGCCGAATATGCATACTTCAAGTACAGACACAGGTTATCTTCCCAAGCAAGTTAACTCTATTCTTGTTTTGCTACCACATGTAACATTACTGTGATATTTGTGTGGAAAAAACTGCTGAAAAAAAAGGCCTGAAGGATTATTAGATGAGACTGAGATTACTAAACCGTAGGTTGCCTCAGATTGTTTTATGGTAAACACGGTCATGTTTCATGGATCGCTTTGAGGCAGAATAGTCTCAAGGAAAGAGAAGGTGAAGGTCGTTGAGCAAAGGTTTTAAGAGAATGAAATACAGTACATGGAGACAAGCAACATTATGTGGTTCTGTGCATAATATATTTAGTTTTATATAATTTTAAATATAGTTTTATTTGAAGTGTCTTGGCACCAGTGCCTAAAGAACCATTTGTATTTATTTATTTTTATTTTTATGAACCAATGTACAGGAAGAATATTTTATCTTTAAGAAGTTGGCACTTCAAGCAGTTGGAGCTTTCCATCATAGTTTTCAGCAGATGCAGTTTTTTGTGTACCTTTGTACTGATTTAACAAATAATGTATATATTGAGGCAGAGAGCTAAAGCATAAGAATACAAATAACTGCCACTCTTTTGTTATTTGAAATAACAAACTCTTAGAGTGATATATTAGTAGATATTTTATTGAATGACATAATCTGACCAACATCTGTTGTTGCACTTATTGCATTCTCTCCACATCTAAGGATATCTTCCCATCAGACCATATGTGTACACATATGTGTACACATAGTTCTATAAACATCTTGCAGATTTTTGTCTCGGCTGAGATTCATTGCAGGAAATTGATTTCTCTTGGACATTACTCTTCCTAAGAGATGCTGCTATGATCTGAGGCAGGTACACACTGTCATTTGTCAGGTGTCTCTGCAAACGCTCTTATGCTTTGAGTTATCGCATCTGGGTTGGCTGGAGAGGAGATAGGCTCTTAAACAAATGGCTGCTGTCACACAAGGGGAGGCAGCCTTTAATGAGCCTGTCTTCACAATTGGCACGGTCCATGTCAAGCTCCAGCTCTGTTCTCAACCAAGGCATTAGCACTTCTGTGGCTTTAGCTTTTTTCTACTCATTATTATGTGAGTTACTGTAATGTATAGGTACCACATGGAAATACTTAATGGTAAAGTGCAGGTTTGTTCAGAGAGCATTGCTCTGAACAAGATAAACTTACTATAAACTGGCTGCTGATAAAGAAATGAAGAGTGGAGTTTATATCAGTAATAAATCAGGATTCAACATTGATAGGATTTTTTCACAGGGCAGGTTGCTCAGAAATCTTCTTGATAATTTTGACTTACCACTGTACGCATTGTTTAGAAGTGGTTATCAAATAACAACAAAGACATAAGTTAATTACTGTGTTAAATCTTTATTTCCATACAACCTTTAATGCCACACAGCTAAACTCCTTTTTCCAGGATAATTGAAATGCTTGCTTGTGCTTCAGCTCAGAAACGAACTCTAGCATGTTTTAAGCTTATAATATTTCATTCTTCGCTAAAATATGGTTGCTAACTTTTGAAAGAGAGCATAAATTAGTTGAGATTGAGACCGTTTTGTTTAGCCTAGCTTAGCACAAACACTGGAGGCAGGGGGAATCTGCTAGCGTGGTTGGAGGAAAATCTCACTTACAAGAAGCTTAAACTGGATTCCAACCCAAGATCTGTGTGAAAAAAAAATTGATGGAGCTGGAGAAACCTGTAAAGCTAAATTTTAACAACATGATATTTTATATGCCCATGGCTGATAGCTAGCTCTCTTCATGCTTTTATCTCATATAATGATGTGTTTTCAAGGTGAATCCATCCATTGTCCTCCAATACCAAAGAATCTATATAAGTAATATAGCCGTCTTATCTTTCAGATTAAGATAAATGGGTCAGTTTGAAAAGTAATTAGCTAACCAAAAGCCAATGCATGTTTCTTGAATATCTACCCTTAATCACAGTCTTTTCCAAACCTGCAATTGGTTCTCATTTCCTTTGTTCACTGAAAAATCTGTTTAGAGAGAATAGAAATGATTGATTTGCAATACTGCTTCCTCTCTCTTCCTGACATTAAATACCTGTTCATTATAGTGCCTGAGTACGACAATGAGGGTAGTTTACTTACTTTATCACACAAAAGGTTGGAGAAACAATTAAAGACGCAAAGACACTAAGTCAGACAAAGCCTGTATGAAGGTTTTTTGGCTTCATGCTGACAGAATATGTTCCTCAGAGACTGTATTGTCTCTTTGAAGACTGGATATAGATTTATTTCAAAGGAGTATCAAAGCAGAAATCCACTCACAGATAAATATCTTCATCTATTTTTTTCTCTGTCTGAGAGATAAGGATCCGAACTAATAATCCTGCCGTGCAATTCAGACGGTATGTTTTATATCTCAAAATAGATCTTGAATATTGCCGGTGTTTTTCCAGACCAAAAGGCTTTTTCTCTACGACTTACTCCTTTTAATCATGCAAAGGTGTGGACAAAGTTACGAATCATGGTCTGGGAATTGAACCCAGGACCTCCCACAGCCGAAGTCTGAATTTTCCTAGACCACATTACTATTATTGTACAAGAGGAAACCTCTCATAAAGCAGCAGACAGATACATGTACATTCAATTAAATTAAATGCCATTGTGCAGTAATAATACAACTAAACTAACTAATACGACCTAAAGATTACAGTATATGCAAATTAACAAAAGATATCAGTGGATATATTATAGTATGTCTACAGGGTATGTATATCTGCAAGTATGATATGGTTTTGCAGCAGATAGCAAATCCAGTAATTTTGTTCAATGTTCTCAAAAGACAGACTGTGACAAATATTAATGCCGACAAAACCCACAGGATGTTTCCAATTCATGATGAGGCTGTGTTTTAGGGAAATTACTTTGATTTTTGAAATTTACTTTCTTTTTTGCAGCACTGAGTAACAACAAACACTTTGTCAAGCGCCTTAATCAATCATTAACAGCACAAAACGAATGTTGTTACCTGTTTCTGTGGTTTTCAAAACGGTTTCCTGTGATCACAAATGGTGTATTCTGTGTTTTAGGCTGTCCAACGTGATGTCCACATTTGAATTTTGAATGTCATCATGACTCAGCTCTGCATAAAAAGGCAGAGGGCAATTTCAAACAGTCGTCTGCCAGAAGGTTAATGTGAATACATCTGCACAGATTTCTTTTCTTCTGCTGTATGGAAATACGGCAGTGTTTTTGCTTCACACCATTAAACTCTCCCAGTAGGAAGAACAGCGTTAAATAGTCATTTACATTTTAAAGTGCCTTTGTGAAGACTAAACTGAGAATTGGCAATCTTGTACAAGTGTTGGCAGATTAATAACTCCTCTGTTTCAATTAGTTATTTTGGGAAAGTCACAAGCACTGAGGAAAGCTTGTGGTTCATAGTCATAATGTAAGCTGTATACTTTAAAATTCATAAATCCACACTATACATCTTTCTTATATCCATCATCATCAACATTTTTCCGTGGTTTAATAATAATCAACTTTTTGTGGCTCCTTATTTATTTTATGTGCGGTTGAAATAAATCAACTCTCTATATAAGTCTGGGTTCTGTGAACTGAACATTTTACAAAGTTACAAAATAACCCTTGAAGCGAGCAATTACCTATGCAATTTTGTACAACTGATTGCAATTACCTGCCTCTGCACTCTAAAGAGCCGAAGTCCCAAAATGACTTTGATTGTATCTGCTATTATTTGTAAACTCCAGTAATGATGGAGAAGACAAGACCATTTCAAATTATTCTCAACTTTTTCTTAACGTTAAGTGCAGGTTATATTTATTATCATTATTACTTATGAGCAGAAATACTATTATTAGTAGTTTTATACTACTACTTATTGACATACAAATACACATACAATTCATGTGGCATTTTTCAGACCAACGACAGTCGGATTATTGAAATTCACTCTAAAGAACCTCTCTTCTTTCTAGCATGAATCATTAATTATATAATGTTTCTTTGATTTGTGCATCATTGGCAATGTTCCAACAATCATGACTAAACACTTAACACAATCTATTTTGGGCACTGCAGCAGTTTTTCCTCCCACTTTTCCGGCCTGTCATAGAACAATATAAAAGTGTAGGGTTCTTTAGTGTAGTGATTCTCAAATATTTTCAAAAGCATATGTCCTCCTGTAGATGAAAGCTTGTTACGGTCTGTTTTCATCCTCCGCTGTGCTTCAAAGTGGCATGAAAACAAGCCATTTTCTATCATTTTGTTTTGCACTTTGTCTCGAGTACGTTGTAAATTTCAAACGACAGGAGCCACATAGATTCAGACATATATTTGGTTGTTTTTTCCTCTCGAGTGGCTGCATCTCACTCTGCCTGCTGGAGCAGAGCAGCACATAATAGTCAGCTCTGCACTCCCGACTGTCGGACGAAGCTCTTAAAGGTCAAGCTAAGATTGGAGGGCACTTCAAATAGATTAAAAAGAGCTGCCTTGTTTTATATGAAAGCATTGAAAATAGTGTTGATGAAAAACACTGTTGAGGTTTCAGTTCGTCTACATTCAAACCCACTGCGGGATCATTTCAGCGCATAATGAGATCCATTTGATGCTTCGCTGGATGTATTGGGGAAAAGGCAGATCCTCCAAACTGAGGGGCACGTGTGCAACGTCTAGCACATCTCCACCTCATCACATTGCTCATACAAGGATATATAAAAAATGCTATCTTTATCTCACTGAGGCTGTTTAAAGTTACTCCAATGCAAATGTGAAAATTATGCACACCCTGTTCTACCGGCTGTCAGCTGCAGCTTAACATCATGACAGGAGTCTATTTCACAACCCAGTGTATGAATGACACCTCATGTGATTATCTGTAACTCCGTTTCAACTCTCCCATGATTCTCAATGCACTGCATGACTACACTGTTACGGTAAAGCTTTTCCCCGGTGTTGATGCAAATACTGACTTTGTAATCATTTCATAAATAAAACTTACAAGTAACTGCCAGTTCAGATGAGGAGGCTGAACTCATTAACATGGTTAGGCGCTGCAACACTACTCTCCAAGGCACTGCTCTCTGGTATTAATTAGGTCAGAGGTAAGCTGACAAGCTCGACTGAAAGCGAGTTCCTTTATTTCTTATTATAATGATGTGAGGCAGAGGAGTGATGGTTTAACTCAAGTATAATCCTCTGCTCTCTGATTGGCTGTAGTTTAAATATATAGGGTATCTTATCAGTGTGTAATGAATTCAAATCCTATATTCTTGTTGTTTCACTTCTACAGTTCAGTTATTGATACTCATTCAGACCTCTGCATGTGTCACCAGGTTGCCATGGAGACAGTTGTAGATTTTTCGCTGCAGGTGGGACCACCGAGGCTCCAGGTGGGACCAGCGAGGCTCCAGGTTTCTGATGTTAGTGTCAATATGTCACATGTGAAATGTTTCTATATTTAAAAGAAGTAACACGCTGAACCACAGCTGGATCATTTTTAACTATTTCTATATCACTTTCCTTTAAATTGCTGCGCTCTTGTGACTCATAACGTGTCATTTCCAGCAGGACAAACAGGTTGTTGATGTGTGGGAATATTCACCCAAAGCCCATGAAGTATTCATGTAACCCGTTTCCCCCTGTCAAATGTCTCACCAGAGACACAGTATCAGCCTCATGGCCTTCCCTGGGCCCCATCAATAGAGTGAAATTAATACCACCTTAAGTACCTTTAGGGCAATCCCTCTTTTTCAGTAGCAATGAGATTACATGTATCTCTATTGACTTGGTGTTATACAGTATGTAAGCGATCTATTTTAATAGGATTAAGGCATGTTGTATGAGGACGAGGACTCTTAATGTGTGAGCCGCAGCGTGTCCACTGAGCTTTAATGTCTGGACCTTTGGCTCAAGAGCTGGTGTCGTCTACTCACGATTACCTGAACCTCGAGAGCTGCATGACAGCGCCAGACAGCCAATCGAATCATACCGCACTAATTAACTTTCAAGACTATGCAGAGTCATTACAAATGTTGTTTCCCTTCATCATATCTCTTCTGCTGTGTTTCAGCAATCAGTCTCTGGAAGATTGAAAACTAAATTGAGTTTGTGCGTAATGCACCTCAGCCGTCGGCAAATGCTCATTTTGCTGTCAGCGAGTAAAACAACAGAGAGTGAAAAACACTACCTGTGCATGAGACTGTGCAGCATCATTAATATATTGTGCTCCAATGCTGCTTTGATATACCTATCATGACATTGCTGCTTGTTTTCTGAATTTAATACTTTTATACATTTTATTAGGTATATAATCGACATTGTCTCCTTGAAATTGTGCTTATATTTGATGCATTTGCAACTGAAAATATCTTTTAAGAGAATTGTAATACAGCCCAAATTTTGTTTTGTACTCTGATGAAAATAGTCGTAGAATGTGATTTCTGTAACATTTCTGTAAAATGCTCATTAGCAACAATTTGTTTTCCCTACAATATCCACTCGTATCAACTATGCACCATTTTCATAGTTATGTTTAGGCACTTACTGGACTTAGATTATGGTCTTGGTTTATAATATACGAACAGTATTTATTGTTTTTCTTGCCATTGTCTCAGCTATGATTACCTCCTGGTTTAAAGCTTACTAACAGACACAAAAGCCACATAAACAATCATGATGTGACAACTATGTTGTAAATAGGTGGCTAATGAGTTAAACACTATAAACGGTCGGTTTAGATCTAGTTTTGAATTGAACTGAACGTTTCAGGAAGAACCATCAACTACTAGACCAAATGAACGTGATGCGATCGCTTACTGATGTACGTTCTGAAATGCATTTGAATGATGATGTGGTTGCTTAGCTTAGAAAAAAAGAGCATGAATCTTTTAAATGAACAGAACGAAACGATGAAATCAGCACAGGCATTTGCAAATTACATCTCTAGATAAAAAAAAACATTTTTGTTAACATAAGCCGGCCAGCGATAACGTCAAAATGAATGAAAGAATATAAACGTCATTTCTAGGACACAGAGTTACTGAAATCCAGTGTGTATTCATAAACTGTGAGACACAAAGCCTTGTAATCTTCTCCAGTAAAAGCTGATTTTGTGTGCTGTTAGAGCTCCAGGACAGTGTGACTGAGGGTCCTGCCCGCCGGTCAAGTAGCCGAGTCTGATGACTTAATTAAGGTCACAGGCTGAGAGCACAGTTAGAGCATCCTCTGCCTCATTAACATACCTCTTTGTTCAATATGCTGATGTGAGGCAATGATTTACAGTTAATCAGCTTCACAGCGTTACACCTCTGATTATGCCAAAGTGCATTGAAATAGGCTCCCTTGAGATTTTATCTAATTGGATATTTTGTTTAGCGATGCCTTAAAGGTTTACAATGTCACTTAAATGTCCAAACCATCATCTATAACACTTTACCCAGACAACCCTCACAAACAACTTATACTCTCCATCGCTGGTGCTTTGAGCTCATTTACGCAGCTCTGAGAGAAAGGTGATAGCTGACAGCGTGAAGTAATCTGCTCTATTGATCATGCTGTCAGAGAGTGACTTCAGTAACTGCAAAAGCAAACACAGCGAACATTAACCCTTTACTGTGAGGCACAGGAGACAGACTTATAGCGGTTACCCAGACGATAAAAAAACATTTAAGTTTTTTAAACATTAAATATGCTTTCATAACATCACACCTCCCCCTCTCTCTGTGTGAACTTGGGTTGGTCCTGCAGTGTGCTTTTACCTGTAAGGAGAGGAGTGTGCTGCGGGGATCATTTACTGACACTGGCGTCTACGGTTTTGGAGATCAGAGGGTGAATCCCGGGGGGGTGTTGATGCAGACTTGCGCTTTGGTTTTGAGGATCTGTATTACGTTGCTCCGTCAAGCCCCTCTTCCATCAAGTTCAGGGAAACAGAGACCGTTGTTACCCAAAAGCCCATGTGTCATTGAATATTTATCATGTATCTGATTTGAGGGGGAGAGATTCCTGAGATGTGGCAGCCCCCCCCTGAGGCCTGCAACTCAACACCCTGTAATAGAAGCCCTAAAATGTGGCTGTCATTTTCTGCCTCTGGGACATGGTTAATTAATTACACGTTGGCCTCTACACTTAACTCTCTGAGCAAACCTCTCAACGTTAGTTCACATTTGTCCCAACTCTGCCATGGTGGTACATACGGGCTAATACTGTATGCATTCATCTGAGAGAATATGAAATGGAGCCCAAATCCTGAGAAGACACACAGCAGCCTGAACATTTCCTTTGACTGTCAAATAATGTACTGTATCTATCTCTAAGGCATTATTAAGGGAAAGAAATCAGTCAGATGAGGGAGAATTCACAACGCAAATATTGAAACTTTCCTCAATATTTCCATACAGTTATGCCACTAGCATGTCTAAAATACAATGGAACAGATAAATGGTCATGTCTATATGCATGTGTCTAGGTGTCTAGTTCATGAGTGTGTATGAAGTAACATGAACAAGTGTGTGTGTATGGGTGTTAGCGTATATGTTTATACTGTATGCAGGTGTACAAGTAGATCTATTAGAACTCATTTAATGTTAACATCTCAGTCGTGTTTAAGGCACTTATTCAAGTGTGTAAAATACAAGCAAAAGTAACACACATGTCTTTGTGTTTGATCAAATTGCTACTTAAATGGACAAAGATCAACAACAAGTGTTGATCTGGTCCACTAAAATGCCAGAATACTAGAGATTCTTTGTTCGGCTTGTTATTTTCAGGTTTTTCACAGCGTGACTACCAGACAGAGACTAAATGACAAATATTGTGCAGCATGCTGACGTCACACTGTTTGTGCAGCACACGGTTAGCACTGCATGTGTTTGATATACTTTCACTCCTGTGCGTTGCAGTTAGAGCCGCTCCGGTGTGGAGGAGATCGATTTTCTGCAACACGAACATTAGTGATTCTCGAGCCAAGGGTATTAAACTCAAATCATTGTGTTCTATTGTTTGGCATGTCTTATTGATTATCTCCTGGGTTTCACTGGCTAGAGTGAAATATTGTAGCCTCAACAGTCTTGCACACAAAGAATAGAATCCATTTGAAAACAAATAACTTGTGCAAAGTGATACAAAATATCTGTTTGGATTTAATCTTTTCATTTGTGCTGTGTTGGTAAATAGACCTGAAACAGCATGTAATACCAGGTTTGTAGGTCACAATATATTTATAAAGTATAACTGGAAATGTAGTCGTCACAGTTGTTGCTGCTGCCCTGCGGCTGCCCTGTGGTCAGATTCACAGTGGGAGGAACAAACTGACAGCAGCATCTCTGCAACATGTTAATACAGCAACACTTTGCAAAAAAAACTGTTCAATTATTGATCCGCTGGCTCAAATCCCTCATTATTTCATAGTACCCGTTAGGGCTAGTCCCTGAGGACGTGACGGCAGAGTCTTCACAGCCGACAGGCTCACAGAGACGCGTCGTGCATGATAACAATGATGAAACCCCTTTTCAGCTGAAATCAATATTCTGATCCATGAGTCACTCTTGCTGTTCTCCCTCTTGAATTGGACACAGCAGGTACAGAGAGAAAATGTCCTTTTTCTGAGGTGCAATCAGTTTCACAAAGATTTTTTCCAAATATCATGTCGTTGCATCATCTTGATGAATGTGATGAAACTGACCTTTTCTCAGATATTTGAGGAAAACACAATTAAGCAATTTGAATTGTGTCACCTCTCTAAAAATACTGTAATTTCCCTTGTTGTCTGTGTAACGCTATCTAATTATGCATTTTATTGCAGGAAACAGCAGTTTTGTCCATTGTTGTTGCATCACTCATCACCAATTCATTGTTTTTAATGAATTTTAAATGTGAACATGTCAATACTCATCTGGGAGGAAAGATAAGAACAAAATATCCGTCCCTATTGTAGTATAAACAAAGCGGGGAAAAAAACATTATTTGACACAAAAATTTAAACAATTAACTATATGTATATTATGTTTTTTCTTAGCTCTATTCATTCAATGTGCTTTGTTATTCTATCAGTGTTGCATTAACTGTACAGGTGTCTCTTAATGTGTCACTCACAGACATTGCTTCCGTGACGGAAGCGCTTATATTACAAAACAAACAACACATATGTCTGACAGTCTACACTGGATGGCCTCATGTAGATCTGAGCCAGAGCAATGTGGTATTGCCGTCAAATTCTGTATTGAAGACTGAAACCTACCATTATCCTCTATTCCCTAGCAGAGTTATTCATCTGGGTCTCCTGTCGTGTCTACTAAATAAATATCCCACAGCGCCTCGCCAACCTCCCACTCCTCAAGCTCCGCAGGGTGTCTAACAAAGCTAATGGTCACACCGGGGCCTGTCAGCCCTCTCCAAAGCCCATCCTTTGTACACGCTCTGCTCCAGCCTCACCCCTGCTGCCCTGCACCTCACTACAAATGTCAGAGAATATTGATTTGACTCAGAGTGACAAAGTCTTCCGTAAGATAGCTGCCTTTGTACTAGTGCAATAAAGAAAAAGACCTGACCTCCATACAGGCTGCAGCTAGACACTATCAATATTTCATCTGAAAGTGTAAATTTTCTGCTGAATTTCTTTTATGAATGATATCAGGAAGAGTATCCAACTGCCAGCTGAAACACCATGGTGGTACAGTAATTGCAAAAACGCTGCCAGGTTGTGAGCAAGCCTCATAAATTCTGCTCTCTGATGAACATGCAGCCTCTTTTTGGAAACAAGCTTCGGAAGCATCACAAATATTCCTATGAGCCTTTTTCGCTTCTTAGCATAGCTGATACACACAGCAAGGGAAGCAGAAGACATCATCTAAATTTCTGACTGATATCAGCTTCAAAAGTGCATCAGAGGAGCCCCACAGACAAACCAAGCAGAGGTGGAACAAAGAAAACAAGAGGACAACAAGTGGGTGTTGGGGTCTCCAACTTCTACTTCCACAAGATTTGTGACATATTTCAGCATCAAATTGGCAGATATAGAGCTATGATCTCATAAATGATGGCCATTATTTGAACATCTTAATGTGCTTCGTGCCATGGATACAAAAAATGCAACACAATGTCCGATAAACTGGCCCAATATTTGTCAGCGTGAAACAAAAGAATGACATTTATCAGAAATGTAATGACTACGAATTGTTGCACTGAATCGATGTGGCATGATGCCCAGCTTCTGGTGTCTTGCATGGCTGATATCTAATTGTTTCTGCAGAAAACTCATTAGGAGTCAGTTGACTGGAAATTCTCGCAGGAGAATCACTGCAGTCATCTGATAACATCCAGGTTCCCTTTCAGAGGAGTTTATTCAAAATCCTCTTACAGAGACAGCAAGAACAAAAAGCCTCTGATTTCCCAAAGGTGTAATGAAATTAGTTCACCTGATTATACTGTCGGAAGTCACAATAAAAATAGAGTATGTAGACGTTAAACTGTTTGATGGAAGTGTTGTATGTTTTTTGACATCTAGGTGACTTTGCTCGATAATTCTTAAAACAATGGCTGATCTTAAGATAAATCATGTAAGTAATTAAATGAGACTAAGTGAAAAAAATTACATCACATATTTTGGGACATAAGATAAAGATTGTTTGAAGCTAGGAAAAGTTTACATTAATTTCTTGGCAATGAATGTGAAGCTGTATGTAAATGCTTCATCAGGTTTTTCCTGCAGTCATCAGTCTTCAGAGTTCAGAGGCAGTTTGCCCTCTGCCTGTACTTGTACACGTCCTGGTCCCTCTCCTCTTGCCCTGCTCGCTCAGGGGAGCACTTCTCTGTAATGCTAGATGCATCCGTTGCATCTTCATCCCTCATTATTTTACCCCTCAAAGACCTTCGCTGGAAACAGGAGATGCTGCAATCCGAAAGAAAGGTTTAACTCTTTGTTGTGTCACACTCTGAGCTGTGTTGTCTAATTGTATGTCTAGACATGTGATATGTGATAAACCCGTCTGATGCTCCACTAAGGAAATACACTCAATGTTTTTAAATGGTGAAAACAAAATTTGTGGTTTAAAAGTGAAATATAAAATAAATACAAACATCTCTGCAGATGTGCCACATAGATGCTCAGAGAGACATGATCTTTATTTTTTAGGGCAATTACATGGTGATGTTTAAGTGACTATAATCAGTAATTTAATTTAAAGCAATGGATCACATGTGAAAGGTGTCCATGTAGGGATAAACATACAGACAATTATCAGCCGACTCTGCAGTTTTCCTCGGCTATATGAAGCATGTTTGTGTTTTTCAGCTCATAATTTTGGTTTCCGCAACTTCATTGTTTTGGTTGACTCTCATCACTCTCACCAGCATCCATTCTTGATGCAGCAGCAGATGTTTTTCTACAATCCTACAGTACCGGCAGCAAACAACAGACACAGTTAGCAACTAGCATGAACAGTGCAGCATTTAGCTGCTAGATATCTCCCACAGGAGTGGGTAGAGGACAAAAACAGAACTAAAAGAGAGCAATTATTGGAGTTGCACTTGTCGATGGCCAGAAACACAACTCCAAATGAATGCTAATGTTGCTCTGTATCTGATGGTTGGATAAATATTAATTCTTTGCCAACAGCCCCACTCCCAAAAATGGAGTTATTGCAGGTTTACAGTAATAATGATCAAATTATTTTGAAACCAACATGGTGCCTCTAAAGGCAAAACTTGTTCATCATATCCAAATGAAGTATAAAGTTTCCTGCCATGAGGACCTACCTCATTAAAAAGCAAAACAGCATGTATATACATTCAGAAGCTAGTGTAGAATAGACGTGTTTACGCTAATGTTAACGCCACAGGTTTCCAACTTCTCCAAGTAACAAGTATCATTATAACACAACGTCAACCATGGTTTGCTCAAAATCCACAAATCCGGCCTGAAAATGAAGAAAATCTGAAACGACTACATGAGAGTCCATGGAGCACCACCGATTAGTGGTCGGATCCTGGTCGGAGCTGGTCGACGCTAAGCTGTGATCTGTTTCATGAAAATATAGTCTTGTGTGCAAAACATAGTTATTGGTCATACTATGGAAATTTCCTTGCATTCATTCTTATTCCAACTAGAAAATGTGACCACAGTTTTGGAGAGTTAAAAAAAGATCCATAGCAGACATGGTAGAATTTGCCTTGCTTAAATCGGATTAAATAAACCAGTTTGAATGCACCACTAACAGCTGAACCTCAATTGCCCGGCTGATGGTTTTCTCAATGTATTTACTGCCTAATCTGTTCCACTTCTCAAAGAGTCAGCCTGCTCCGTCCCCAGAGGCTTTCACCCTGCTACATGATGATTGATTGCTATTTCTATTTCATTTAGGAGCCAAGCTAAAGAACAGGTAAATTAATTGTTGGTGGGTGCATGTATTGTATGAGTGGGATGTTGAATAGGGAGTATACATTATCACAGTTTGACTGACATTTAATACCCCGACATCATTTTAACTGATAGACTACAATTATTTTTGTGTCGCTCCTGAACAGCTCGGCTCAGTTTGGTTTCCTCACAGATGACAACCGAACGCACCTGCTAAACAAGAAAATAGAGATGGATGTTTAATTCTTGTAAAATAAACATTACTTTGTCGTTTTATTTATATATATTTTCTATTTCAGGAGTATGAAGGCCTAGTGTTGTTGAGAGAATGAAATTGAAGCGTCAAGAACTGTCTCTTCAGTGCCATTTAGAAAAAATGTCCTAAGACATTCTATTAAAACACCAGTTACATTTTTTTATTGGCAGCTTGTCACTCACCCTGCATAATATTATAAGAGAGGCTGAACAGCAATTCGTCAATATTGGCTTGTTGCAGGATTTTAGGTAATTCCAGGCGGAATGTCAATGAAATCCATCAAATGATTACGTTGTGAAGTAAAATCAATGGTGTGTTAAATAAATTATGTTGTTAAGTCAAAGGTGCATTAAATGAATGGTGTTCAGTGCCATGTTGGAATTAGTTCTAATCTAATCCGATGTGGTGCCGCTGTTGCTGCTCTAAAATGATCCTGATCCCTTGAATTGCACCTGAGAGGAATATGGGAAAGGCACCTTTTTATACAAAACATTCAATCAATCATGAGGTTTATTTGTGGAATAAAATGTAAAATGAAGTGCATGGATATGCTAATGAGACAGGGACACTGATTATTGACTTTAAAGATAAATGTAAATGTACCAAACCTCGATTTAGTGGTACAAAGAGAATCAGCTGTGAAGTCGCAGTTTGGTTTCACTCTCTTGTTTGAAGAAAGGAACTGCCGTCTGTGGGAGGAAGTCAGTGAGGAAATGAAAACTGCAGTCATTAAATAATTGTCAGAGTTCGTTGTGCTGAGTGATCAATCTGTTGTTGAAGTTGGAGGTAGGTAATGGAGTTGGCCATCTGACTTTAAGACTATAATCTCTGCAGCCTGATTCACATATTGATGAGCAGCTGCTGCACAGACTGCAGAGTTACTCACCTCACTGCAGCCTAAAGAATCATTTGCCTGTATATTTTATAAAAGCTATATATTTAAGTTTGTTTGTTATCTTTTTTAGCTGCACATCTGTTTTTGTATCTGTGTACATTTGTTTTCTGTGTTTAAAGGACGACTCCATCTGCGTTCTTTGTATTGAGAACTGGAGCTACCTTTTATCAGCATCATCCAGTCATTTAGCACACCGATCTACAATCAGGTATGTTACATATCATTCACCCATTCACACACTGGTGACAGGCTACCATGCAAGGTGCCACCATCAGACTCTAACTAACATTCATGCATCATCCAGTCCACACCGATTATCAGTCAATATACAAGGCCAGCAACTTATTTATGGTAAGAATAATTAATATCATAACTAATACTAGTGTTAGTGCATCTCAATACGTTTTTGCTTAGTCCGTGTCTTTAGTCCTCAGCCTATCTATCAGCCTATTAGTGATATTCTGTATTGGAAACTGGTTTGAATCAACTTTGAAACGTACTTAATGATCTTCTTAAAGAAACGGACCATGGATTCCAGGAAACGTTATTCAAACAGGAGTAAAAAGTGCGTTAGTTGGGAAAAATAATGAAGGAACATGTCAAACATTTAAACAGTGTCACTAAAGGATGTTTTTTAGACAACTACGTAGTTAAGGGTGCAGAGGAATAAGCTATGGCTTTGGCTTCTTGTTTGTAGGATCAATTCATCGTTGGTTTTGGTGTTTTTGTGGAACTTGTCAGCAACAAAAAAAGCATTGCCAACCTTATTGTATAAAACAATCTTTTTCATGCAGTGTATTTGTACCATCGACTCCTCTTTACTGACTGACTACAAATCAGTTTCCTAAATTTTGGACTCTTCAATTCTCCATCTTTGAAAGGTCAACGCTGTCAAGACAGTTTGCAATAGGTTAGCAGCACAAATTAGCGTGTTTAAGTTCACCAAGGTTAAATTCTACACAAAAGCTCAGCACAGATTTTGTTTGAATCTTCAAAGCTCTGTGATGCATTAAAATGAATTGGCTTTGTTCTGAAATGTCCCTCTAAATGCTGATATTACTGGTTTCTAATTGGAGTAGCAGAAAAAAAAGCATAATAAATCTCTATAAAGATGGCAATAAAGATATAAATCACAAATATTGTATGTCACATACAAAATAATTTAACTTGATCTTGCTTTGGATCAACATAAGGTGCCATCCATGTCACATTTAGAACTTAGTAAGTACTCCCATTAGGCAGAGCTCTAATTAGCTCGATGTCAGGGGAATAATGAAGCAGTAGCTGCAGAAAACAGGTGGTTTTCACTTTCAGACCAAAAGAGAAGACTTTAGTCGTCTGCCCTGGACCTGAGCTAAAGTTGCCGGTTATGATCGCTCTGGTCGGCTTCTGGGCTTAGTTCCGCTAGGCGCAGGGTCAGTGTACCAGAGTGGCGTAATTACATTTGGCTCCCATTCCCACAACAGGATTAGGTGATTTGTAGCCAAGAGGACTTTATAATTGCCCCTGATTACCAGTTGCCAGTGCAGTGTAGAGAAAGGTCAGCTGATTTGCCGTTCAGCCACCCTTTTGGCAAAATAATCCCTCAACACCCTGTGTCTGTGTCACCCCTCCCCCTACCGTACCTCCACACCTCTGAGCACGGACTACGATCTGGATCATCACTTTTGTCTGAGTCCTAATTGTTACTCCTTTCCCTTCACTGTTCAGGGGATAGAAAACAGGAAACAAAGAAATACTGTAGCTGATGTCGAAGCATTACCTCCATGTATGTGGTCCGTGTTTCTCTTTTCAGAAAGGGCCTCGAATTATCTTTGGCTGAAAATATGTGACCTTGTTTGGTAGCACAAGAAAATAGACATAGCAATGATGCATTGTTTGAAAGCAATTACTTCTTTCCTCTTTCTCATTTTTGCCTCTCGTTAAGCTTCGAGAGGGCTTTGAAAAATTCCCTCAAGCCTCCTCAGTGTTTTTTTCCCGTAATGGAGGGATTCCTCTGCTTTTTTTCACTTCCAGCTTTTGTTTCCTGCTGAAAAGGAGCCGCTTGTACAGGAATAATTAGCTGTATTATGTGTAGAGATGTATGCATCTCCCTCATGAGGTGAAAATCCTCCTATTCATTGTAATTCATGAAAGTCCAATATATATCTAGACTTAAGCTTGTCAGCATTGCGGGATTAACTATATAGAGGGGGAATTCAGTGAGTGTGAGGCAAACTGAGATAATTTGATATTATTCCACTGACTTTGTTTAAGACCTGTGTGCATACGTATATCTGCATATTCAGCTGAATACCATGGAAGTATTGTTCTGCAGGAGATATTGCGAATAAATATATACTACATTGGTGTAGTGTGATGACTGCCTATGCATGTGTGTTTCTCATTGTCCTTCTGTTTTATATTAACTTGAAGCTTTTTTTTGATGAGCTTAAAAAAATCTTATATTTGTTTACCCACGTGTTTGTGTTTAAGGAGGCAATTAAAATCACAAATTGGATTGTAAATAGGTGCTGACTTTCTTGCTACTACTTCTGCACAGGATATGTCTCAGTTTTACACCAACCTCAGTCACATTTACCACCCCAAGATCCAATGTTGCATTTAGAAATACTTGGAAAGTAGCTGGCAAGTGAGCAGAAAAGTCCAAATGGACTTAAACAAATGGTTAAAATGCCCAGCTTCTACTATTCCAGAAGTATGTAAACAGAAAAATCCATACAATAAATTTGTCTTGTATGAATTCACATGAGCATAACAGTGAAATAGTATTGAAAGTTACCATGAAGGCTATCCAATCTATCCAAGGGGTGAGACAAAGGGGTACTTGAGCCCATCTGATCGGGCTCTGGGAGTATGTTGGACAAAAAAAGGTTTGTCTATATTGGCAGCGCAGCCAAAGACATTTGGAAAGTGCCCTCTAGTCTCACTAAGGCTAGACTGATATTTGCAGTCTCGACACAAAGCCTTTTATGACTTTGTACCCTGTGAAACCACTTTGGCTGCCTCTGGATGGAGGACTCTGAGCAGGACTTATAAAAGATTTATGTGAGAAATGCAGTTTTAAAAAGTGTCAGCGGAGTATCACAACATGTGTGGTACTATTCATTGTTGGGTGCTGCCAGCCCACCTCCTGAGGTCCTTTGGCTTTTCAGATAAAGGATAATGTGAATGACCCAGTGTGACTGTTTGTTCTCCAATTTGTTCTGCAGTTCCTCCAGATCCTGAGAGGTGCCCTTGGCTTGAAGCAGCCTCTGAAGCTGACTGAATTGCTTAACTGGGTGAGAAATGAAGATTTATCTGCACATCTGCGAGGCGCTCTGACTTTTCAGTCACAGTGTGTCTGAACTTCCCCCTGCACCCAGTCGACAGTACACATACTTAAGACAAATAACACATTTTAAGTTTTTGTTCCAGCAGTTCTTTTTTATAAACATCTTTTTTTATCCACCAATCCTCATAGCTTTTTAGTTTTACACACACTGGCAGTATAAAATAGTGACTCGACTTATTCTGTGCTTATTTGGACTATTATTTATTCAGGCTCAAGCGCTACATATCGCCCAAACTGCCACGCCACCTTCATTTCCTGCCAGGCCCCAGCGTGGGCTCTCCCTCATCTGACCTCTCACACAGTGAACCCCATGAATGGACAATAGTGCCCTTCAGTGGGGCCCCATGACCATAGCAAAGCCTTGCAGCTGGAGCACATAGCGAGGCTGCCCTGGCCCGAGGGCACGCCAACAGCTGACAAAGATCACTGAACTGCCAAGGGGATTTTTTGGAAATGCTCGGGGAATCACAGATGTGAGGGATGAACAGCGGCCTGGAAGCCATACGAGGGGATAAAGAGTTGGAGCTGTTTATTAGATGCAGAGGAGGAGCGGCCTTTAACAGGTGCTCAGGGGCTGGATGGTGGATCTGGAGCTGAACTGCATGAGGATGAACCTCTGGAAAGCCCCGGGCTATTTTTCATCAAACAAAGGAAGCAGGATTAGGCTCAGGGCTGTTACAATAAAGGCAACTGGATTTCTTGCCGGATGTCAAATGTAATAAAGGAACATTTTGTTTTTGGATGAAAGAATGAAAAAAATATTTTACTGGTCACATGATTTAAGACAGAGGTTGAAAGTAACTAAGTACATTTACTCAAATACTTTAGTTTTGAGTTAACTGCACTTTATAGGGGTGATTGTATTTTATGTGGATAGATGGATAGATAGATAGATAGATAGATAGATAGATAGATAGATAGATAGATAGATAGATAGATAGATAGATAGATAGATAGATAGATAGATAGATAGATAGATAGATAGATAGATAGATAGATGAAGCCTTTAAAGTCATATCTACTGAACATAATGAAACACTGTGAGCTATTCTGATTCATTCATTCCATTCAATTCATTGTTAAGGAGTATTTTGGTTTGTGGCTTCATGAGAGCATTGATCATGGAGTATTGATCTTTGCATTGCTTGTGTAATGACTGATCAATGTCTCTTAGCATGTGTTTGTTACATGCAATCAGTGCGGCTTTGCTTCTTCTGACATCTTTGTATCGTAACTTGCTGGCTTCAAAGCAATGGATGTTTTGTGATTAGGAGCATGTTTTGGTGCCTTGTTATTTTCCTTGAAGGGTTTCTAATTAGATAAGAAAATCAATTATTACTAGAAACACACCAAACATGTCTTATCTGCACTTTCCAGGGAGATATTTCCCACATAGTCCACAGGGCAAGTGCCGGCAAAAAATATATATATGCTGATGAGAAGTCAGTGTGGGAATAAATCCATCAGTGACGTCTTTGGACAAGATAAACATGATTAACATTCTGCCAACATCATCATCATCACAAGGGTTCGTTCTCCTCCAGTCCTGTAATGATATGCAGTCCAAGAAGCCATTTGCTCCAGCCAGCCAGGCTGCACAGTGAATTTGTCCAAATACTTGCTGGCGCCCCCACTCTGCCTCTCCAAATGAGTTTCTATTAGCATAATGGTGTGTGCTGCTGCTTGGTGATTTCTTTTAATCAACCCCGGAGTCACTGGTAATTAGTAACAGACTACTAATGGATTCTGATGGACACTCTTGGCATCCCCTGTCTTATTTTCTGCTGATTTGGTACTAAGAGGAATATCAATGGCAGCTGCAATTGACAAATGTATTCATATCATGGGATTGTAGCCGAATTAAAATAGGTTGACACTGATTTTAAAACAGCTGTCTGGTAGTGGATTCAGCAAATTTTGGTATTCATTCCCACCTTCGCCATCTGTCTCTGCACAGGTTGTCCCTCAACACATTTTAGCTCATTGGATCTCGGACTTGACATTAATCTAATCTTACCCTGCAGGAAAAAAAACTCTCCTCCGAGCTGATTGGAGGAAATTGACATTCCCTCCGTTGTTTGACTGCGTCTCTCGGCTTTGTTTCTCCACAGGACATGTGGTGATTGGAGTTCTGAAAGGTAATAGGAGGAATAATATCCTGCAGTGCCGACACAGAGTGAAAGACTCAGTGCTTCGGCAGAGGGGTGGGGAAAAAAAGTTGTTAAAATTCATAGGACGAAAAAGGGAATCAACTGCAGAATATATTACACAGCATCAACTGTTCCAAGGACAGGAAAGGTCAGACTGCTCGTCTTGCACACTGTCTAGCAGGCAACGGGACTGGTGGGACTACATTGAACAAGAAAAGATTGGGGATTAAAGCTGCAGAATGGCAAGCTCCAAATCCATACACACAATCTGTGATGGCTTTCCTGCATCACTGTCCACATACATATGTGTCCCCCAACAGCATGTGTGGGCTCGTATTTGTGGCACAAGCGAGCCCATCCACAGAAGCCACTGACCCATTTCTCCTTTCAAATTTCCCAGCCAACGCACGCCCTGATGCTCCTCTTCACTCGGCCGCTCTGACCTTTGATGGAGAAGACTTAGAGATCATGTACCCTGCAGACAGAGAGCTTGGCTCCAACCTAATCTGTCCTGAGGCTGAGATTGATGCCGTCCAGGGCTTAGAGAAGTTCAATACAGACATGTCCTTTCAACAGGAATTCACCAGGATGTGTTACAGCAGGATTGCAAATTACCAAGGTTGTTTAATCGCGGATTGATAAGAACAATAGTTTCCCAGGAGACCAGACTACCACACATTTAGCTCCCAGACATGCAACCTCCTGAACGTCATTCATTGTCACTCTGTTTGCTTATGGCCCTACTGTTTCTTAAATATACACAGATCACTCACGCCTACACACATGGAATTCAAAACCTGTGCTTCCCCCTTGTTTTCCCACAGATTTTCCCCTCTATCGCCCTCTAACCCTCAGCTCCAACGATACACTCTATTATTCCTCAAAGTTCCTTGTTCAAAGTTATGGCAATGCAAGATTACATTTTCACAGAAACCCCACCCTGTCCACCTCTCCCTTCTTCCCAGGGACTCGGTATTTCAACACAAGGCGCGAGGCTGGGTGTATATATATATATATATATATATATATATATATATATATATATATATATACGCATACAGCGGGTAAAATAAGTATTGAACACGTCACTATTTTTCTCAGTAAATATATTTCTAAAGGTGCTATTGACATGACATTTTCACCAGATGTCGGTAACAATCCAAGTAATCCATACATACAAAGAAAACCAAACAAATAAGTTCAGAAATTAAGTTTTGTGTAATAAAATGGAATGACACAGGGAAAAAGTATTGAACACATGAAGAAAGGGAGGTGCAAAAAGGCATGGAAAGCCAAGACACCAGTTGAAATCTATCAGTAATTAGAAAGCAATCCTGCCCCTTGTCAGTGCAAATTAATATCAGCTGGTTCAGTCCCAACTGATGGCCTGTAAAAAGGTGTCTCATTACCAAGGTGTCACACAAGAAACATCTTATGATGGGTAAAAGCAAAAAGCTCTCTGAAGACCTTTGCAACCTTATTGTTGCAAAACATACTGCATTGGTTACAGAAGGATTTCTAAACCTTCTGGTGAGCACTATTGGGGCTATAATCCGGAAATGGAAAGAACATAATTTCACTATAAACCAGCCACGACCAGGTGCTCCTCGCAAGATTTCTGACAGAGGAGTGAAAATAATTATCAGAAGAGCCAAGGACCACTTGTGGAGAGCTTCAGAAAGACCTGGAATTAGCAGGTACAATTGTTTCAAAGAAAACAATAAGTAATGCACTCAACCGCCGTGGCCTGTATGCACGCTCACCACGCAAGACTCCATTGCTGAAGAAAAAGCATGTTGAAGCTCGTTTAAAGTTTGCTGCACAACATTTAGACAAGCCTGTGAAATACTGGGAGAATATAGTCTGAGACCAAAATTGAACTCTTTGAATGCCATAATGCACACCATGTTTGGAGGTCAAATGGCACTGCACATCACCCCAAAAACACCATACCAACAGTGAAGTTTGGAGGTGGGATCATCATGGTGTGGGGCTGTTTTTCAGCATACGGCACTGGCAAACATCATATAATTGAAGGAAGGATGAATGGAAAAATGTACCGAGACATTCTTGATAAAAATCTGCTGCCATCTACAAGGATGATGAAGATGAAACGAGGGTGGACATTTAAGCAAGACAATGATCCCAAACACACAGCCAAGGAAACTCTCAATTGGTTTCAGAGAAAGAAAATAAAGCTGCTAGAATGGCCCAGCCAATCACCTGACTTGAATCCAATAGAAAATCCATGGAAAGAACTAAAGATCAGAGTTCATAGAAGAGCCTTTCAAGATTTGAAGACTGTTTGTGTGGAAGAATGGGCCAAAATCACACCTGAGCAATGCATGCGACTAGTTTCTCCATACAGGAGGCGTCTTGAAGCTGTCATTACCAACAAAGGCTTTTGTACGAAGTTTTAAATAAATTTCAGTAAGCGTGTTTAATACTTTGTCCCTGTGTCATTCCATTTTATTACACAAAACTTAATTTCTGAACTTATTTGTTTGGTTTTCTTTGTATGTATGGATTACTTGGATTGTTACCGACATCTGGTGAAAAGTTCATGTCAATAGCACCTTTAGAAATATATTTACTGAGAAAAATGGTGACGTGTTCAATACTTATTTTACCCGCTGTATATGAGTGTGAGCCACACCCCGCAGCTGTGCACCTGGAACTGCTCCCATTCCAGCATGGCAGTGAACCCACACACCTGTTCACACCTGAGGCCTGCGCCTCTGGACCGCCACCTCCTCGCCTGCCTTTGTTTCATCCATCAACTCGTGACACTGACACAAGCTGAGAGAGCAGGCAGTTAAAAAAAAACTATCAGGACATTCAGAGTCTCTTCAGAGTAATTTCAAGTATGTAACAGTCACAGCTTCGTGAGACAAATGTTGTACAAAGCAGTTAATGCCTGGTTTGAATAGAGATTTGTGCTATTTGTCTGTGTCACCCAGCCAGATACACCAGCGCCTAACACAATATGTTAGCATGATGAATTCCAGTCAAATAGCTGACCCCTTTTCTTACTCAGCGAGGAGTTCAGGATAGAAGAGGCCGTATAATTTTAGTGAATAACTTTCACAGTGAAAGCAATTTTTTTTGTGATCTTTTGCAGCTGTGTGTCTTTAATCACATCACTGATCTAGATTCATATCTGCGTGCTGTTGGTTAATTTAAAATGCTTTGCAAGGGAGATTTGAGAACAGGTTCACTGAGAAGGACCTGGAGTCTGAGAGCTGGGTGCTGTGTTGGCTTAAGAGAAGAGATGTTGAATTTAATTTGAGACTTTAACGTTTCCAGCACAATTTCCTGTCTGTCTCATCATCTTCCCTGAAACAATGTCTCTCTTTCCACTTTCCGTACTTTTACTGGCTTTTTTACAGTTATTGTTTCAGGCACTTTTAGTGTATGCATAACAAG
Source organism: Anoplopoma fimbria (assembly GCF_027596085.1). Classification (NCBI taxonomy): domain Eukaryota; kingdom Metazoa; phylum Chordata; class Actinopteri; order Perciformes; family Anoplopomatidae; genus Anoplopoma; species Anoplopoma fimbria. Next base: position 2,631,570 of record NC_072467.1, on the reverse strand, counting down.
TCGCTCTGGATTGGACATAATCACAATTGTCTGTTGCAGCAGAGATTATTATATTATAATTGCATGACTTCATGATTTAGATCCATGCATTTTTACATAAACCCCTTAAAATGCTTCAAGAATTATGCTTTATTTGAAATCTTAAGAAAGCATATTTGTGGTAAAATATAAGTAAACTCTCACTTACTTGGCATGTCAATGAGCTTTTGATAATAGTCCAGGCCTTCTTCAGAGAATGGAGCTTGCTCAGGTTATATCATGGTCAAAAGCTCTGTGAAAAGCAAAGTAAGTTAACTTTGTTTTAAGAACATTTTACCACAGATTTGAAAACATTTTAAATCAATGTTTTAACGTGTAGGTCATAAATTGATCATTTGATCTTGGGGTGTAAAAACTCTGTAGGTGTGGTTTGAAATGCTATTTTCTTTGCCAACATTAGCAAACACACAACCCAACAGCTGTCATCAGATTATAATAGATTCATCTAAACACCCACTAAACCTGCAACATTTAAAGTATATATATTACAGTTTAAATAAACACTGGTATTAACTTGTACATATCACCTTCATCATCATCATCATCATCATCATCATCAAATGTAAATCCAGGCATGCTGTATATACTGTATATAGACATGTATCCTGTCCATAACCACTCACTTTATTTATCTAAAATAATAAATTACAATAATTATCCAATATTTATTTGAAAATTGTATTCTTGTACTGTTGCTTTTTATATATACTGTAAGTCTGCATGCACCAATTTTAGTTTGTTCAATAAGTACGTTAGAACATTAATATGCATCATTGACTGTTTGTCACAATTCCCAGAATTAGTGGTCAAGTACAAACAAAAACTCATTAACTTTAATTTAAAGTTTAACTTTATTAGCTTTGATTATGCCAGTTAAATAACAAGGGGTTTTGTGTTTGTTTTGAATCTTCCTTTTGACCACCTGTCAGTGTCCCACATGGGTGACTGTGTCACTTTGCAGCACAAACACTCTTTGCTAATGACTTGACCACTCCAAACAAATCTGGGAGGTCTGAGCGTGCTCAGTTGCACCACAGCGGGGCTTCCTGCTCTCCCTCATGGCTGCTGACAGGTATGGCATTGGACCATCTGTTGTGCTCTCTTACTGGTCTTTTACCTCAACAAACTGAATAGATTTAACTTGGGAATTGTCCGCCTCTGTGAGGGTTGGCCACCAGCATACAAAAACACCACAGATAAAAACAAAGGGTTATACACAACTCCTGATACGATCAAACCTGAAATGTTCAACTTGTTGCTATCTTTGATCGGCGTTTACTCTCCTACATGTCCCAGAAAGATTTTCAACAACTTAAAAAAAAGAGGCATGAACATTTCCTGTTAATATGTGGCTTATATGTGACATAGCTGGCTTGAATATGGATACTAAATATTTTGTGAGTATTTTCTAAAATGCTTAAAATACTGGTGGTATATTTTTCCTTCTTTGCTGTTAATCATAAACATTTTCATCATTGTGGTTTCACATATTTGATCTATAAGTTGGAAGAATAAATATCAAATTTTGCTCCAGTTTCTAATTCTTGTTTCTGGCTTTGAACTACAGTGTCTGATTGAGACGTAAATTATCTACACAGTGTCCAAAAATATCTGTAGTATTAACATACTCATTTGTAAAGAATGAGGCTGCTCTCTCATATCAATGAAGACTACAGCAGCCAATAATGACTCACATAAATTAACACGGACCGTGCTGTCTGCCTTTTAAAAATGCAGAACAACAATGCATTATTTTATACCAGTAACCCTTTGACGAAAGAGCCACCTTAATTCACAGATCTGATATCATGTCAATATATATGAACAATAAAAAATGATAAGTTTCATGTTTCTATATGTTAATTTGGTGTAGTTATCTATAATGATTAATGGTATTTTGCAGCTAAAGCGGTAAGCCATTAGGATCCTGACGCATTGTGTCATGATGAATTGAATAGGTCGATGAGAACTAATAATAGCCATGCTAAATAAAATGGCTTTTGATATGTGAAACAGCACCTGTGAGCTAAAGATAAAAAATATATATTTAGAAACAGTGATTTATTTATTTATTTATTTATTTTTTATGATGTTGGGGAGATTATTTTTGTTTGGGGTGAGGTGGCCCACATTGCTATAAACCACTGTAGGAAACCCTGAATTTAACATACTAACATGTTTGATTGAATAATAAGGACACGCAGCTAATTAAAATGTATTTTTTTTGTTGGTGTGAAATAAATCCATACATTATTGTGAACCGGTTTGTTTTCTATTAAACTCTTTTAACTGCTTACTCTTTGACAAAAACCAAAAGCACAGCCCCCACCAAGAAACTTAAGGTACAACACCAATATCTGTTTTTATTTATTCTCAATTTTCCAAGAAGGACATATTGGTATGATTACCATCATGATCTAAGTTAATTAGAGAATAAAGCAGTGTGTGCCTGAGAAAACAATAACGGCAGCAGCACTGGAATGTCTCAACAATGAGTACTGTTGTCAGTTTTTTTCTGCTGGGAACGGATGTATCTTTCCAGTTTGGCACCAATCCCATCGAGGTACCTCCAAAAAGGAGGCCACCTTTCATTCTCCTCAGTCCCTAAGAATAATAAACCTTCTCTCTCCTCTCTATTTGTATGTGACCAGTGCTCAGTATTAGCCAGGCCTGTCACTGGTGAGAGCCCAATTAGAGGTCTGAGACCGCCCCGAGGGCTTAGTTTCTGCTCTGTGGTTTGGGTAGTCAGTTGCCAAGCACTGCCATGTGCGCTGAAATCATTAGCAACTCTCTGGCACATCACTCTGGGACTCTAAATACTTTAATTCTCTATGGTTGTCTCTGAATTGATTAATTGGTCGTCCACAAATAACACAGGCTTTTCTATCTGAACAAGCATCCAGTGTGTTGATATCAAGCTCCATTTTACTGTTGATGTTGCTGTCATGAAAACTTCAGCTGCTCAGGTCTGATTGGCAAACAATTTTTTTTTATTAGTTCTTTCATTTATATTTGTCCCTTTATTACTAACCTCTTTACCTTAATTTGAATACAGAAACTTAACCAAATGTGGTTACAACTTTAAATGTTTGTATTCAAGAATTATGACTTTTAAATCCATGCCTGGTTCAGCTGTAACAGAATCTTTGTCAAAGCTGAGTTTCATCATATTTAAAACAAATATATTCTCCACACATTCACATCATCTGCCACAGATTACACGTCAAACACACTACCTTACATGGTATAATAAATCAAGGCACGTACAAAATAGCAATAGAGTACCAAAAATGAAATGTCATTGACTGAAGTCAACTGTTTCATCAGAAGACAGCTGGACTGTTCAAAACAGACAAGAAACACTTGTGTTCTCCTGCAACAAGTGTTCGTGGTGAAAGACCACCCACATAGTCAACACACTGTGACACAATCACACTTTCTTGACTGTTACAGTGTAACATATCGGTAAATGAAGCCTGTGATGCTTGAGCAGCTATAAGATATGAACATTTGCAACTCACGTTCAAATCATTTCCAAGTCGGAATTGCTTATTGATTTGAAGATTTCTGAGGTCAATATTTATGATGAATGTAGACAGCCTTATTCAAAAGCTAAAGATTGGAATTCACAACAGCTATTCGTAACGTTTAGTTGCCATGTTATCAACACAAAACTGGGTCACCAAGCAAAGCAAAGTACATTTTATGTGATTATTTTATTGGAGCAGCAAAATAGTGTTTGCATAAACAAGTAATAAATATTGAATGAAGTACAAAATTACAGAATACGTACGTCAGAAGTCAAAACTGTACTCTCTGTTCAAAGAGATAGAAGGTTGGTCTTTAATAAATTGTCATAAAGTTTGAAGTTTGATGTTTGAAGTTTTATTTAAAACAACTTGGGCATCCCAAACTCCAGGAATATTGTTCCACTGTTGCACACCAAACTTTTTAACCGACCATGTCTATTCAAAATACCACCATGTACATGCTAGGATGTATTTTTGTTATAAACTTTAAATACACCACTGTCATTTCCTAAACTGCTTGCACCTGCAACCTTGTGGCACATGTGTCAGGAGGAATTTGAAATAGAGCATTATGGCACTTATTTTTAATGGCTTCTCTTTGATCCCCCTTCTTGCACCAAATGAACTCAAATGCACATTGCTTTGGACAAAATAAAAAATGTTAATGTCAAATAACTGTTCATTAATTTATGTCAAGTATTAATCTGCGGAGTTCAACTCTCGCCTACATCTATGATGGGCACAGTTGGTAAAAACAAGTTTACCTGCATGTCGTCCTTTTGTGAGGCTAATGAGGTCGGTCTCCACCCTCTTGACTTGCTTATGAAGTTTCAACAGCTATAACCTGAAACACATAGAGGATGTGGGGTTAATTCAGTGTGACACACCTTCAACATTAAAGGGGTGCAGTTATCTATTTAACACTCCAGCCAATCATCATACGATATGAATCATTTAGAATTGTCAGTCATAGTCCATCAAGATATATTGATAATAACAATATAATAATAATATTGATCATTCAAAAACCTTTAAGCAGGAGCATAACGTCTGTGCAGATAATTGGTATATATGGTTGTGAGGTTGTTTATGCTAGAGAAACATTGCTTCGGCTTCTAAATAATATTGTAAAGTAGTGTAGAACTACATTATAGAAATATATGTATGCATGTATTTATAGCATTTAACACGTTAACAACGTTGAGGTCTCAAGTGCAAATGTACCATATAGCCCCAGCAACAAAACGGTCTGGGAGGAGAGGGGGCGGAAGAAAAGCCCTGGCTTTGGCTGTCTACCAAGCATCCCCAGACTGTGAACCCACTGAACGAAGGTTCCTCAGAGGTTTTTTTATTAAGACCATCTCTAAGGTCACCACCATGCACCACTCACCGCAAATACTAATATCACCCAGGAAACTCATTCTCTGTGCAGCTGTCAATGAGACGTCATTGCTCTCCAGCTAGACTACAGGATGAGTCTGCATTCACAGCATGTTGTTTAGGTGCTTTGTTAGTATGTAAAACATGTACTCTGTATTATCTCTCTTTGTCTCAAACACACACACACACACACACACACACACACACACACACACACACACACACACACACACACACACACACACACACACACACACACACACACACACTCACACAAACTCAAAACCCAAATGTCATGTATCCATCATGCAGGAAATCCAGTTGGTATTCTTGGCTTCACTCTTCTGAAAATATTTGTCTCCAATTCAACATCTGTTTAACAGTCCTGTCAGCTGGAACAGTGGATAATCTCTAATTCCTCCAAATGTGGCATGAGTCGTGCATAATGCTGGCTCCAACAACGCGGGAAAAAGAAGAAAATAAATGCACACCCAAGCAGCTCTGCCAAGATATAGATTAACTGCAACTGGCTCTTATTTATGCATTTGGTTGGCCATATCTGAATTTTACAGCATCACTGTGTGCCTCCAGTAGTCCAAAACATAAACAGCAAAGCTCATATTTAATTTAGTTGCTGGAATGTTATTTTTAGGTTAGACCATTTTAAGTTATTTTGAAGCCACTAGGCTGTCAGTTACTTCAGATGTTGTCGAAATGGCTGTTAGAAACGCTCAGCACATTTAAAAACTCTTATCTGCTTATTGTGTTTGTTTAACCTGTATACTCCACCTAACTTCTTAGATTTAGTTGGTGGTTTTATGATGCTTATCAGGTGTGACAGCTCTTTTTGTCATCAAGATCTTCATGCTTCATGATGTCTTCAACATAATCTACCTCAGACCAAAAAAATAAAATGGATTAAAGGGAAAATATCTGCAAAATAAGTGGGAACCAAGAATGAATTGTCATCGTTGCCTCTCCTGAATGGCCTGATTAAGATCTAGCAACAGCGGCATTTCCGCACTTTCAGCCAGGACTTATGTTGTTATTCCTTCGCTCCACTGGGAAAGCAGAAGAGGGCTTGGTGTAAACACCTCGAGATGGGCTTTCGCTCTCTTTCAGTGCAGGTGAGAGGCAGTGCTAAGTTCCACAATGCACCTCTGCAGCACGAGCCCCCCCCGCACAGCAGCTATCTTTCCACCGGGGTTCGGGGGTCACTATTTTCCCACCAAGAACTCTTTTTCAGCTCATATACGACGGATGCATTATGGTATCTGAATGAGAATTGTAGCTTTCAATGTGCATTCCTCTCGGTTTCTGTTCTTACAGAGGGCCACTGAATAAGAAATCAGCATCTCTATAAAACACTCTTTTGGTGCACAGTCCTCCCCCTCCCCTTTCTAACTCCATCCACCCCTGACTCCCCTCCCCCCACGGCCATTCTGTGAAGTTAGGAATCCATAGGAGGTTTATTTGAGATGCAAGAGCACAAGTGTGAGAACACTGGGCCTGGGAAAAAAAAAAATCCTTTCCTTTGGCCTGAATGGGGGCATTTCAAAAACCAGACGTTTTTTCAGGAACTCCTTGAGGCTTCGTCCTCCGTCAGCTGAACAAAACACTGCAGCCATTCAGGAAAAATAAAGCTTCATTACTAGCTAATTTGATTGAGTGTCATTGTGATAAAAGATTTGCCTCATTTAAAGTCCCCCCCCCACCATGTTGTTTCCGTTTTGTCTTATCAGGATAATAATTGTAACAAGCATATCTAGTAAATACGTTAGAGGCCTGACAATGTTGGGGGGCACAGATCAGATGCTTTATCCTCAGCTGAGGCTCTGCTTAGCTACTGGTGTTCAGAAATGAAAAGAAAAGTCAGTCACACAGTGATACCCAGCCGCTTCATTCAGCTCTGCTCCCATTTACACTCTCTGAAAACATCAAAGTCGGTCACCATCAGAGTCGAATCACAGAAAAAGGGACACAGAGGAGAAAAAACTTCCAGAAGTCCTTTTAAACACAACATTGAATTGGCTTTTCATAAGGACCAGTTCCACTGTCACATACATGAATAATGCATTGCATTCAGGGTTTTTTGGGTTCATTTGTTACTCTAATTTTAAAACATAATTTATGGGATTATTTTTTTCTTTTCCTGTGGTACAGAACATCATTTATCATTTAAATCGCTTATGCAACCTTACGTTCATCCTTTCTGCATCTGATTTGCACACATTTTCATGAACAATTGAACAACTGTTTTGTGCCATTGGAGTTCGTAGTTCTCTTCCATAAAAAGATGAACACACTCCACCTCATAAAAAGAAAAAGAGGTATTTTCTGCTGACACACAGATTGTATTTTCAGTAAAGCATTAGCAATACAAAATGGATCAAAGGATGATATTCGGAGAGGCATTGCTGTTACAGCATAATGAGGTGAATGCAATAACATTAATGTAGAAACCATCCATAATGTCCACTAAGGCACAGCTATGGACGACCCCTTCTGGATTTTTACTTAATTTAGCTCTGCACCAAATTCTAATGACACCGTTAAGGCTTATTTAGGGATGGCTTATTCAGGGAGCCTATTGCATAATCAACCACATACTTTACAAAATAATAGTGTTGATGTTGAAAATGAGTAATGAAGCTATTTTTATTCTCTGCAAAATAATCTCGTACGCTTTAATTAAAGAAATTCACTTCACAAACCTTTAATTATGCTGTCTGCCCAGACTTGAGATTATGTCGAGTGATGATTTTGAAAGTCATCTACAGTAAAAATGTGCTGGTGTTTACTTCTAAATGAGCCTTTAGTGCCAAGCTGAATTGGATCAATGTGTTGTTAGTGACGTTGTCTCATTGTGCTGAATATTACGGGTTTCTGGGAACAAAAGTCCCTGGAGATGAAGTTGACACAAATTCAATTGTGACGGGATGTTGCACATTTGTGTTTCATTCAGTCTGCTGTGGCTGATTTGAATCCCTACGACTGGAGCTTCAACATGTTGGAGTAAAGTCACAGAAGCTCTGTAAGGAAAGTGTGTGAAAAGTCTTATCTCCATTCAAAAATGATTCTACAAGGGTTTTAACTAATGATTATTTTCATCATCATTAATCAGCTGATTAGTTTAAAAATGGTCAGAAAATAGTAAAAGAAAAATGATGTCACACTGCCCAGAGTCCAATGGGACATGTTTAAATGGCTTGCTTTATCAGCACCACAAGAAAAGTATTCACTTTACTATCATATATGCCAAAGAAAAACATAAAAATTGCACATTTGAGAAGCTAGAACTAGTGAATGTTTGGCATTTTAATTTGATGAATGGCTGAAACAATGGCACTGTGAACCTGCTGTATGTTGTTTCATTAAGAGCCCCATAAACAGATAATATTCCTTATTATTTGGTATTCTCATGCGTGACATTCTTGCCATAATAGGTTTGACTACAAAACACCAAAGCTATTGGAATAAACAGCTTTTTGGGAGGTCTATCACTTTAATTAACACCGAGTGTGAGCCTGACAGCTGTGATGGCAATAGGCGAGCCAATCACAGGTGCTGTGTGGGGCGCAGGGAGGAATGTGAGGGAGTGTTTGACAGAAGAGGCCATGTGCAGAATTAAGATGACAGGTGGTTGGCCTGATCCAACGCCAGGCTGCCAAAATGCGTTTGCCTTTGGGAGCTCCAGAGAAACGCGACGGTGTTAATGAAAATGGCAGTGTCTAAATGTGTTACACTCCACAACAGCACAACCCAAGGTTAGAATAGTAAAAAATAAAAAGTCTGACATTACCTGAAATAGAGATTCATGAATGACATGGATGGAAGGGGGTTTTTTTGGACTGCATTGAATTTAGGTGGAAATAAGGTGGAAAAAAGTTTTTCTTCATATCATTTTTAGTCGAGGTCTCTAACTTTTGTCTTGGTCTCTTTCTGAATATGATGTCAATAACGGTATATGTATATTCAAAGTGATTAAACAGTATCCGAGAACAGAAGTTCTAGACGTTCATATTTGACTCACTTTGGTGTTTGTAGATGAACCAAATCTGCTATTCACCAGAAGGTTTTGCTCTGTCGTTAAGAATTAAATGTTAAAAAGTTGCTCCTTTGAATCGTCAGCTGCTGCTACAACTTCCTCTGCATGTTCTTGGGTCTCTGCGGGCGCTACTCTGAATACCTCATCGCTTCCAGAAAGAACATCCCCAGGTGCTAAACAAGATTGACACATGTGAATGCACGGAAAGACACAAAGAACATGTTTTCAGGAAAGGCTTTCTCCAAAACGCTCCCTGATACTGAGTGGTGAAAGAAATGCTCAACGCTTTAATTCAAGCAAAAGTACGAATACACCCATATGGAATTATTAGTCGTAGTTGGTCAAGTTGGAGCTAGTTTGAATTATTTACAGTTTGATAGTTTATATCAGTGGTTCTAAACCAGGTTTCAGGCCAGTGGGTCTCAAAACTGGAAGAGCAGATCTTCCGTAGCGGCCAAGCTGTAGAATTACAACTTCCAAGTCCATAATGTTATACCATTGGACCCAAAATTACTTTTTTACATAGACTTACATTTGGAAAAGGATGTCTGTCAATCAGCGGTTATTTTTTTTTTAGGTAATTCAACCCCCCAATACGAACAATTAAAGAGCGCTTATGTAAATCAATTGGTCATAAAAGTTGTAAAAAGCACTAACAGCCGAATCCAGGTTTATTTTCCTTCTGCGGTTCATGGGAATAAGACAGAATGAGCCGGAGACTAAGGGCTGGGAGGCTGGGTGCAAAGGCTAGTGTGCTTGCTCTATGGTCCTATAGATACGTAAGATCACCAAAAGACTTTATACTCTGAAGCTTCATGCGCCACTGAGCAACTTTCATAGGAATGAACCAATCAAGTTAAAAACCAAGTCAAAACATCTGGGATAAGTTGGTTTCATCTTAAACAATGTAATATTTTATGTAAAATCCATATCTGAAAAGTATGTATAGTATGATAAATGTATTGCTGAGTAGAGAGTATAATATTTATCTATCAAATGTGGCTAAGCAGGAGTAGAAAAGAGTAGAAAATGGAGATACACAAGTAACTACCTCAAACTTGAGTAAATGTACTATCCATTTGCTGCCCTCAGATTATCTCTATTATTATAACCTACCAGAAAAAGACCAAACCAAATTCACTTCTTTTTTTTTTTTTGTTCAAACTTAATACAAGTCTTACCGTCAACCATTCACTTGCAATTTAATTCAGGAATTAAAACATCCACAGCCTATAACAACTTATTATGAATGCCTCTTTTTTCTGTTGTTCTGGAAGATGCAGCTGGAGAAAATGGATAAGTACGTACAGCAAAAACATTCAAAGAGGTAAACAGACGGAATGTATTTGTCGCGTGGGCATATCTTTTTCTGTGTACGTATGGATATATTCTCATCCCTGCCAGCATTATTCCACCATGTTACTGTAGATGTTCTCAGTGTCAGCTAAGTTTCCACAGTGTTGTTGCTGCGTGCATGCCGAGGCCTGTTTCTTAAGCCTGCCATTCTGACACACACAAAGGTTCTGCTCATCCAGGCTTTGTGTCGAGGATTAGGAGAGCAGATACGCCGCTGCCACAGAGAGACACATTCAAAAGTTTCTGCTTCCGTTTTCTCACAAACCTTCGCATTTGAAACTGGCTGGTAAAATTCCTGAGAATACGTTACAGGATCGTCCCATTTGGAGCAGTGAAAGTATCAGCGGCAAGCAATGATGTCAGGGCTTAAAAAGTGAAATCTAATTACAGTGCATGGGAGCTGCCACGTGGGAAAACGGTTAACACGATAATCCGGAGTGTTATTAGCAAACAAAGTAGCCTGTCGAAAAATTATTTAACTAGCCTGACAAGTTAAGGGTTTTATCGCTGAGCTCTCGGCACGGCACAAAAGGACGCCCAGTTGTTTCTAACAGGTTTTCAACCAAAGAACAGCACGAGCCATCAAGTCCAATCAGCGCTGCACTGTTATGTCACAACCCAGAGTCTCAGAGAGCCGGACCGAGAGCAGCAGGAAAGGATTTATGGCCTCTGAAGCATGTTGAGGTAGTTAGAAAGATACTTGTAGAGACGGAGTTAGACTAAACTTTCTTTATCCAGGATCCAATCATCTTTTGGAACTGAAGGGTGTTTGAGTCTCGGGCTCAAAGCTTTTATTTGTTCACTAAATAAACAATTGTTCTCACAGTTTTATGGAAGATCCATTATTCTCTGCTTGATCGTATATCAACCTCTGATGTGTTTGCAAGAGAAGCTTGAAAACAAAAAAAGAGGTAAAACATGGCATGAAAGCACTGATTAGGCAAGTATAAAGGCTGATGTTGCCACTGCTTGCACAACTGTCAATGTAATGGATGATTTTTAATGTCTATGCCAAATAAACCTTTCTCTCCGAAGTATTTGCTTTGCTTTCAGTTGTGTTGATAAAAGCAAGAATCCAGCTGCATGGATGTCAGCGCCGCTGTAGATCGCTGTGAGGCCTGTCTATGCTCATCTCTGGATCGTAGCTCTCTTTTCAAAGACCCTTCATGCTTTCTGAATCTGTCTCATCCTCGTTCCCTGATTTTATTTGAGACGTTTGCCTGTGTGGCTCCAATTGGATGTTTTAGAAGAGGTTTTTTTCTCTACCCTCCATTGTGTTAAAACTACTGGCTGACAGTTGCCTCTGTGAAACCAGGGATTCAGTTCTTTGTCAGCCTGCTGCATTGTGACAGAAGATTTGCACATGCAAAAAAAAAGGACTTGGTGAATGAATAGTAAATATTGTAGGAAAGGTATGTGTCTGAGTGCAAATGAAGGAATGAAAATCTGTGAAAAAAGGGAATCTGAAAGAGAGAATGCAGGAGGAAGTAAAATACCAAGCAAAAATGATTTTTTTGGAGCCCTGTGGGTATTTTATTGTTTGTTGGTCATATAGAGGAAGATCCTGAGAAATGCATGAGGGTATTTTATGCAGAAAAAGATTTGAGTCTCCTTTATCAAGCAGCTCTCTTACTACAACTGCTTTGAATGTACTTGGAAAAGCAGTCAATACCATCAATCAATAATGCTAAAATGCATCAAAGGACAAGTAAGGGCAGATTTTCATATTCATTCTTGGCTTTGGGATCTGACAGAAATTCAGTGTCTTATCTGATGTGTGAAAAAGTGAAAAGTGCGTAGGGTGCACCGACTGATCTGCACTTTCCAGTTCTCCACATCCTGATGGTAGCCAATGTGTAAGAAACACACTTTAAAGAAGGCTGAATTCAAAGATAGGCTATTGGTAAAAATCAAATGAAATCTGTTTTATTCTCTTGTGTGTGGGTTGTGTTAGTGCTTTCCAAAAGGGGTAAAGTTGGGTCTTAGCTGAGTGTTTAACTGCTGATACCCTGGAATTCGCTGCAAAGATGCAGCTGGGATCACGAGTATGGATCACCTTACTGTGAAAAAGAGACTGATAGCAGCTGGAAAGCAAATGAGCATGTGTCAGCCATCTGGAAAAGTCACCCAAAACACTATGCATCCTCTGTGCTGAGACAAAGGAGTCATTTTACTTTATGAAAAGACTTGTTCCCTTTATTTTCCACTGCAGATTCAGCAGTAAACTTTAGATCCTTTTTAGTCAGTTACAACAAAATCAATGCAACAAATTTGAGATTTAGCATGCCCTTAAGCCTCTCACACATCAATTCTCACATTTAACAAGCTTACAACATGTACATTCCCAATTTGGTACTCAAGCTGAAATGTTTTGGCCTATGTGCCTTCACATTTCCTGCAGACTCTACTGCCCCACAAGTGAGCTGCACCTGCTGTGGTTGAGATCAAAAGTTGTTTCGCTGGTCATAACAACTAGCTAGTAAAGCTAATGTTGGATTGTTTGATTGTGAGACAGGTATGTCTCTTCAGGTTTTTTTGAGCGATAATTTCATTTGTCGCTTTTTTTTCTAAAATGCAATATTGCCAGAAGGGGATCAAGGCCCAACCCTAGTGGATTGAAGGGGTTTTCAGGCACTGTTTGACGATCCAACAAACACTTGAGTTGAAGCATGCTGACAACATTACCGTGAACAGCTGCTGCCTAGAAACATGCCTCACAACACCAACACTTGCTCGGCTTTTAAAGCCATCTAGACAGCATCAGACTTTCCCAATGATCACAACCACAATTCTTCAGAGAAACTTGAACAGCATATGTTAAGGGCTTCTGCTGCATTCAGGTTATATTGTTCAGAGATGTAATAATAAGTATCCAAGTGGAAAAAAACATGCGCCCAAGCCTCCAAGTAGTAATTCTGACAACTACAAAATCTCCCACTTTGAGAAAAAGAAACTACAGTCGTGCCAACAAACCCTGGCAACATGCCAGTAAGGTCTCGATCACTGGCAGTTACATTTAAACACTAACACAATCAATTAAGCTAATTTGAAAGGGGCAAAACACTAATTATTTGTATCTCATTACACGCAATTATGTGACACAACAAAAGAAGCTAATGTAACATGGCTAATAGTGGGGTGGCTATTTTGGAGTAATGCATGAACACTCACAAATTAAGGTTATTTTTCTTGTCCTGGTCTCCCCCGATCTGACATCGTGATATTGTGTGAATGCAGCATTACAAGTCACTCCTTAGATGAAGTCTGCGGGCTGCTGAAAGCCATTTGTGAGGATTGAGGTTGAATGCTCACTTCAATGCTCACTTCTCAGGCTTTCACTATGGCAAATCAAACCAAGGTCCTGCACTGGGGTTGGCGTGTTGCTGCAAGGTGCAAGTACAAGCTAATATCTGGACCCACAAGTCAAGTAAAGGTTTATCAAAAGTAAAAACACTGCAGAGTGGTTTATAGATTGCACAACTTGGAGAAGCTAATCACGGCAGCAATAATTTCCCTCTCAATCTTAATGTTACAAGTAATGTACCATGAGGTATTACCAGTATTCAGGGCATTGTGTTGCACAATGACACGGCACTGCTTTTTTAACTTTTCAGGTGTGCCACCCTGTGGTGTTCTTTTGCCCGAGGCTTTTTCCCCATGAACCCCTGTTGTGCCAACGCAGTGGGTCTCATTAAAAACGACTAAGGGAGCCAGCGTTTTGCATGGCAGTGTTATTGTCAGAGTGTAAAGGGCCCTGAGGCTGTGGAAACCAGTTATACTTGGACTCCTGGCCCTTGAGCTCACCCAGGTGTGGTTTGATATTTAGAGGGAACAGGAAGGCCAAGTGTTTTCCTCCATTGCAGGAATGTAGTCTTATCTGTCACCAACTCCTCTCTTCTGTGCTGCTTGATTGTTCAGTTTATGGCAACTGGAAACCCTGACTACCCTCGAAAGCACAACAAAGTCATCACAGAGATTATTCATGCAATATCTCTCAAGTCTTGCTTAACTCATAGGGCTAAGATATTTAATCAGAGATTAAAAGGAATCTTATTTTCATGTTCTTGTTCAGCTAGTGCACAGAAAAACAAATTGCTTGCATTTCGAGCTCAGAAGTACAAAGAGCTCATTTACAGACCCTTCCCTGGCTCCCTGGCTCCTCACACCTGCAGTAAAGCTGAAGTGGCAGCTCCAGCTCCTTTCAGGGTGCTGGACATAATAGCTGTGTGCTAAGTGGACGGCTGGATGCTTCTAGCCAACTAACAAGAGGCAGCAGCATTGGACTCTGCCACTGGCAAAGACCTGTCGACTGAGGCTTCAGGGTAGTTTTATTTCCACCATCCGGATTTTGGTATCATGGCACTCGATCTTTTTTTTTTATTAAAGAAAAAACATAATGTCAGATTTTTTTAAATGTGGGGTGAGCTACTTTATTCATAGTGTGCCTTTAACCGATGATGCGATGATATCACAGTTTCCTGTCATGGATATTCTCAGTTACTGTACCTACATGCCTTTTTGGATGCTTTTCCTCCCCTCCAAGCTAATTTGTCAGCTCAATGTCTCAATGGCTGCAAGGGTCGAGAAAAGTGCATGCTGTCTAATAGCAGCACAGGGATTTTTTGTTTGTTTGATGGTACATATCTATACCGACGTTGCTCACTCTACAGTATATCACACCCTTCTGAACAGCTGATTTAAAATGGGTTTTAAAATGCTTCTAATTCAGATTATTCGGCTTTCTTATTTCTTTTTACAGCCAACGCTGATTTACGTGCCTTGTCAGTTAAAATAACTCTCTGTCAGGACACGGGATAGCTCTTCATAAAAGACAACCTATTTTACCTAATACGTCATTTGTCGTATCATTTCATCAACAAAAGGTATATTTGTTCCATGGTTTGCTTTGATTGGCACAAATGAAAAGAAAGGTAGACAATACATAGGCAAGTAGAGGCATGCAGACTGATTAGACTTTTCCTATATCTGTCATGAAAACCACCATTCACTTTTACTCTTTTCCATACAAAGTGTAAAGTAACTATCACATGAAAAGTGGAGGTTGTAAAACATTTGCTCAAATAATTTCAGTTGTATTCATACAATGGTTGCACCTTATCTAAATAAAGCTTTTAATCAGATAAATCTAAATCTTGACTTATAACATCACTATGCAGTTTGGGCAAGCTGGCCAAATTGTACAGTTGTGCAGACATATTACGATGAGGTTAAATATGCGGTGACTCCTACTCTAGCTTTAATTAAAGTTACTGGTGAGAGGCCTAGCCTGCGTGTTGAGACAGAGTACTCGGAGGAGATAAAGTTAACGTGGCCTGGAGGCAACTATGACTCACTGATGTTATTTGGGGCTCGAGTCTCCTCCTGTTTCACTACTTTTCAGGCTAGCTCTTCTGTGTGAGGCGCTCGTCATGAAGAGCCGTCAGTAAAACATCAACAGCCTCCATCTCCATACCAGTGTTCGACAAACACCTGACCAAACACCAGGCGCCATCACCACCACAAGGAATGTGGAGCTTCACAACCATTCAACTGTTAATTAACCTCATTGCATATAAAGCACAATCCTCGAGCTATGGCATAAAATATCCAACCTTTATAGCTTGTTCAGCACCAATGTTTTTCTTTTTTCCCCCTCTTTAGGGTCTGATCCAATTAACCTGCTTCTATTGCTACAGCCGAGACAGAGAAATTACAGTATCATTTAACATATGATGATCAATAACATCATTTAGCCCTGGGGGGAAACGGTCCCCTGTCTCTGAGGGCTGGGGATATCTGTAAGTCTTTCTGCTGTAATTAGACATCCGTGGGCTCTTCAATTAATCTGAACCCAAAGACCTGACATTTGCTCAGCTCATTAATGAACAACCGCACACTTTACAAAGATGGAGTGGGCTACATGGCTGCACAGGGATATGAACATGGGTGACATTTAGTAGTGCTGTGGTCCTGCTGTCTTCAGCAACAATACAAGAGGGATTTGGAAAGGTTTTGGAGAATCTGAGGGGAAATAGCTCCTCTTTGTCCTGCTGAGGAGATAGCATAAATCCTAATGAGTTTCAGATTCATCTGTTTTTTCAGCCACCACTGAATTCCACTCTCAAACAGTTTTAGGGAGACTATAAATATTTCAGCATGAAAATGATCATTTTCTAGTGCCCTAGAATTGCAAATTAATTTCCCTCCACCCACCGAGGATACAATTACGCTGTTGGAGAGATTGTTCTAAAAATCTATCCAGCAACTGACCCGTGAAAATCGTTTAAAAATAGGACTGCCAATTTATGTTGCAAATGAAATACTTTACTGCAGAGATATGAGAAGGGAATGACTCCAAAGTTTTACATGCAATAATGATCACATTTGCTTGAAATAATACTAATTTTAAAGGAATTAGTGTATTAAAATGTTAAATGGAGCGAGGTGAGGGATTGGTGGGAGCAGCTCTCCTGGCTGGGGAAGGCTACTTTAAAGTCAATGTGTGTGGTCAAAGTAATAAAGGGAGAGAGAGAGCTAGAAACAGTCGGGCTAAAGGTGAACAATGAGAAACTTGCAGGCAAAGAGTTCTATAATGCTGAAGATTGACTGGCTAGACTAGTTAGAAATTCATTTAAGATTGTTTCATATTGGATTCCAGCATTGTGAAGTTTATTTATATGATAAACATTAAGGCAACAGGACACACTCTATGCATCAGATTCTCCGTGCAGCTTAAAGAGTCAGCCCGATTCCCGTTCCTATCAGCAGAGCATGAAGGCTGCAAAGTGTTTTTGGGGCTGCCAATAATTTTCTGGCAACTACAAAACTTGAGCTTTCCTCTGCAGCTATTGTGACAAAATTGGACAAAAGGAAGAGCAGGACGTAGCACCTGCAGCTGTGCATACAGGACAACACTGCATAACTCTAGTCAAGTTCAACAACCAAGCAGAAGAAGCAAAGAGACTTTGAATATGTTTGTTGTTATTAGGTCTACACTTTGTCTGTGCTCCTATTTCTGTCAGTGACACGGGTCAACGATGGATAACCAGAGTTTAGATGTAGGGGAAATACTGGTTCTGATCGGACGTTAAAGAAAATGTCCTAATATTTCTACTAGACGAGTACTTACAGAAAGCGTTAATACAGCTGTGACAGACAAGACTACAATATTTTTAGAAATGTTAAACATTATTATATCAATAGTCCAAAAAAATTATTTGATCCATGCAATTTCCAATTTTAATTGTTGTTTACTTAAAGTAATAATTAGAGCACCTATTTTCATGGTCTATGTAAAATGCACAGGAAAAAAACATTGTTTTTATGGCAGTATAGACAAATGAAGGCTAAATTCCAAAATTGCTTATTATTTCTGAGACTGATTAATTGAGAATTACTATAAATTAAACAGCTGGAAAGGCTTTTCACACTGTATGGAGAAAAACATTATCTATTTTTCTGTTCATCAACCAAGTCCTTCACTTTTTGCACAGAATTTCAGAAGCAGGAAATTAAAAAAGGCAGCTGTTTTTGTAAGATAAGCCTCAGTTGTCTTGCATGCACTTATGGCATCTTGCATGTTAATGGAGTCACGGCTTCTCACCAGCATCATGTTTGTCTGTTTTTTTAACCCTGTGAGGGGAATAAATTGTAATGATCATTGATGGTCTAAAACAGTTATTTATTCACTAATGGTGCTCACAAAAATTTGGCTTGATGTGTTCAGTTGTGTTTAGCAGCGGAGCTAATTATTTGTCTTGCCGTCTGTACACTCTGTCTGGTTCGGTCCATGTCTAGAATTAAACAGTGTGCATAATTCTCGCTGGATGCAGTCTGGCTTTAGAAGGAAAGAGAAAAAGAAAGAAGAAACTGTTCTCTTCTGCTTTAAATGAGAAAGGAGATTCTGTAATGAGGGTTTGCACATTCAAGTCCATTCCTCTGTGTGCACGAACAGGCCAATTTGCAAGCGTTCATATTGTTACTGACTGTGGAAGTAATTCCACACAGTGTCGGAGCCGCACATATCAGCTCTTAATGGAATTTTTAGAATTCATGCTCACACCTTATTACCAAAGACTGTGCTGGTGGATGCACTACCCCCTCTTTATAAATGTCAATTGTGTACATGAAGCATACTTCTTATTTGTATTTTCACTGAATACCAAGGGACTCTCACTGGTTCAGAAGAGGAGAAACCTTTGGCATTAACAGGTCAGTTTTAACACAAAGAATTGCGATTAACTCAGTGGGGTCTACAAGATATGTTTTAGTTTATAATACCATGCAAGCAATACAATAGTCCACAATGAGGGATGTGCATATACAGTATGCATGGCTTATACATAAATGGATATTATGTCACACATATTATGATGTGAGAATACAATAAAAGCGGCAGATAGACATTAGCATTTGCTGCTGTTGTTAGAAATCCTGTTTTGAGTCAAAATGGCAGAACGCTTTCTCTGATAAACCACACTCAAAGCATTATATATGCTACAGTATGTTATGGCACAGTAGTGTAAGCATATAAATGCTGAAAATGTATTGTATAAAGTCATATATTCTATGTATCTTTATTTCAAAAAATGTTTAACCTGATTAATTTGGCAGCTTTGAGAAGAAAAAACATAAATCTAAAATCAAAGCAGATAATACAGCCTTTTGGTTGCAACACTACAGGTTTCGTGGAAATCTTAAATATCCCTTTAAAACTAAATAACTTCTCAACTACTTTTGGTCTTTTATGCTGTAATTATGGAGAAAACAAATTGAGAGTTTGGTTCCTTTCATTTCAAATGTAATCAGCTGTTATAATTGCAGATTAAAAGCGGCAACTAACTATTATGTTCTTGGTAAATGGATTCACTGTTTGGTTTATAAATGCCATAAAATGTCTTGTCTGACCAAAATTACATAACATAACATAAATTATAATATTACATTATTACCAGATAAGGCAACGAAAAGCAGAAAATCTGAAGATGAAATTGGAACTAGATATGACGTATACGGTTAATTGATCATCAAAATAATTGCTGTAATCAATTGATGAAATTCTCTTTTTATCTCTCTCGTACAGATTACTTACATGAAATTATGATCAAGTCCAAATAATATATTTATATCTTTTATTTTATATTTTTTGTTGATTTATATATATATATATATTTATTATTATTTTTGTTTTGAGACAATGATCACAAGATAATGTGTCTTTAATCTCAAGCATACACGAAAATCAAATATTTTGGGAGCGCCCCAAACATAATGCAGTGTGACACCTTGGAATAAAGAGGCCCGACGCACTGTGGCAAGCTAATTATTATGCTGCGTGAGTTCAAAAGGCAACAGGAAGGTCAGTAAGAGCACACGATGTTTGAATACCTATGTTGAATACACTTATTGTAAGTCGCTTTGGAAAAAAGCGTCTGCTAAATGACTGTAATGTAATGTAATGTAATGTTTACTGACTCAAAAATACTGCAATCAATGACTATATCCTGCATGTCTTTCATACTGTCGTCTCAACATTTGAGAGACATTTCTCATGTAGATAATAACCCTTATTATCTGAAATCATGAATGTCCTTTAATAAGAAAACAACGGTGAACTTTTGATCCTACAGTGCTTGGGAAGTACAGCATGTGATGATCTGATGACCAGAAAGTGAAGCAAGATTTGAATGCGTTTGTTGGACCTACAGTTTGCGATTTACGATTTATCATGTTGCAGAACTCTTGTAGCAACTTCCTATAATTCAGTGTCTCAGGAAAGTTTGTGTAAAATCAATAGGTAAGCTAGTCTTCTCTGATTAAATATTTTCAATCTATATCACACGGTTTTCAAAAATAAATGCCTCTGCCAGGATCCAAAAGCTTGTAATCTTTTTTGCATTGGTCTCACAGATATTTGATGCTCTCTGAAAGAGGTGTCTTCTGTTTCTACATCTATATAGTTTCAGTTTTATTTGCTGTGGCAACTTGATTTTAACAGATTCTTAATAATGGATTAAATCACAGCCTAATAAAGGAAATCACAGAGAGCCCCGAGGGTAGGCTTTACTGAAGGCTTATTTCATATCAACCTGTAATATAGTTACATGGCTTTCTGTCACTGATTTCTTCTGTGAAATGAAGCAGACACTGAACAAAAACATGAAATAGTTTTACTAATCTGGTGATATGTAAAGCAGATCCGTTGTGTTCACTCGCCATAATACCTCAGCAAGGCAGCGACTCCACCAGCTGTGTTTGAGATGTGGCCGGCATCCGGCACCTCTAAAACCATTCTTTTCACACCGGGGTGTCACTCTTTCATGTTCTTATGTTACTTCAATGTAAAATATGCTGCCTCTCAGTGACCATCTGGAGAGGGCAGGACTGGGATGTGATAGTAAACGAGTGGAATACAGGGGTCAGATTATTGCTGGATGCACAAAGGGATGATGTAATGTGACAGCTCTGTCCGGTAGCTGCATGCTAACAACGTCTACAGCATCAGCGTTAATGGAAGGTGAAATCACAGGGGTTTTAACTATAAGTCTGCATGTCAATTCTCAACCTGGCAGACAGTAAGAACACGAGACAGATAGCCCACTGTAAATCTCTGCCCTCCTTGGTGTGATGGATGTTCCCGATCAGACGAAAACTGGAGCAGAGAGAACCAGTTATGTTGTACAGAGTGGAGACTGGAAAAGCTGAAGAGGAAAGGGGAGGGGTGGGGTTTGGGGGGGTTGTGGTGGTGTTTTCCTGCTTGCAGTCTGATCCTAAAACACAGGTGCAGCCTCCATGCAACCCTCTCTGCCTTTGAGCACCCCCCCTCCTCCCTGCTGCAAAGTGTTTGTCCATCTGATCCTCTTTAAATCCTGATTATTATGGATTTGTCTTTTTTCCAACCTGTGATTTACAGAGATGAGGGTCTGCTAAAGGTTATCTGGTGAGGCAGTAGATCTAACAATTGGTGGGTATTTGTTGGAAAAATCTGTGTAGATTCGAACACAAAAACACAAAATACAAAACCCATGTGCAAATGAAATAGCCATTCTGTCCAGTTTTAAATGTCGCCCCTCTTGTGTTGCCAAAAGGTGAAAATAGGGCACATATGACTATCATGGAAATGACATGTGATGCAAGTTAGATGCATTACATGGATTTACTTTCAGTTGCTTTAACATAAACATTGTACAATTTACTGTTTTTCAACCTCAATCTGAGGAGTGCCATCTCCCACAGAGAGAACAACTACTTGTATTAAAAAAAAAAAAAAAAAAAAAAAAAAAAAGGGGGTGTCCACAGCTGAGATTTGGGGCTCCCAGAGGCGTCATGCAGAGCAGATCATTGTCTCCTCACACTTTCTAACTAGCCATTTCACAACATCCAGACAGCAGCAGCAGCAGCAGCAGCAGCTTCGCCCTCAGGGCTTTTCTTTTTCCTCGTCGACCATAACTAACAATTTGGATTCAACGCGCCTATGGGGACAATTACTGGACTTAATGTCTCCTTTCACGACCGACCGATAGTCCAATGAGTTTAGCTGTGGCTGTAGAGATCTAAGCCCCCTCTTTGGGTGCGAGAAGTGTCTTTTTTTCAAATGAATCCAAACTAAAAAAGAAGAAAAAAAAAAAACACTTTCATTTTTACCGAGAAGAAGATCGGTGGACATCATGCACAGATTGGTGGATTTAACACTCAGAAAGCAGCTGAGTGCGTTTGATTTGGGATTACAGTGACACAGAGTTGGGTTTTATTAAGGGGAGATTCTTTAGGAGTCTCTCTCTCTCTCTGTGTGTCTCTGTGTCTCTCTCTCTCTGTCCTCCGGGTTTGTGCAGGACTCCATGCAGCCGCCCAGGTTGGTTCATCTTAAGAGACTTATTTAGAATTTTTAATCAATGTTGCATTTTACGCATGAGTATTGCCAGTTTATGTGTTGCAGAAAGGGGTTTCAAACTCTATTTCTATGTCCTAAAATATGTATATTTTTCAGATGTACAATCAGGAGATTTGCTTGATTTCTGCAATATTAAGAACGTGATGGATTTGCTAGTGTCACTCGAGAATTACGCATAAAAACTGCATTCAATATTTTATAAATATTGAAGTATGTAGCACTATTTAATGCATCACATTGTCAGCATTTATCAGCTACTCCCAACCAGAAATAGCGTTGAGGCTACACTTCTATCTGACATGGAATAAAAAAAAGGATATATCTTCTTCAGGGCAGTGCAACAGGACAAAAACAGATTTACACACTTTTAAATCCCAACTGCATGACAGCGTGTAATTAGTCCAATAAGCGAGCTGTCCATAAAGCTCACATTTAATGACAGGTTCGGTTGTCCTCATAATGCCATGTGCGTTTGTGTCATGATTTGAGGTTTCATATCAGAGCTCATAACAAGCGCCATCTGTTGGAAAAGAGGATCAGTCTGTGACCATCAAGACAGATGCAAATGAAAACTTACATTGCACCATATTCAGTGTATGGAAATGTCAAAACAATGTCAGGTTTGACAGGTGATGTCAGAGCTGAGAAAGCAAACCATTAAACGTGATAAGATAATATACTGGATTTATGGAGATGTGTTATTGTTAAATTATGTCACCTTTAACTGTCACTGCATGTGGAGCACACGGTCTGCCTTATGTGTCTATAGAAATCTCTCTGGAAAGCTGTTTCTTATACATATATTGTCACTTCCCCATGGAAATGTTAAATCCCAGGTAAAACTCATTCAAATAATTAGCAATCAAACAGACTGTTGATTGATCGGACACTAAAACTACATTATCCAAAGGGCAATATATGGCCGCTAGCAAAGGCTCGACGATAAAAGGCTATTGAGGAGAAGAAACCTAACCTCATTTAGATTGGTGGTGCAGTCAAACTGATAAAATGTGCCTTTGTGATGAGAATTAGGGCTGTAGGCTGGCAGCTAATCATTATTTTTCGCTATTGATTGAATCGTTAAGTCTATAAAATGTAAGAAAATTAGGCAGAAATGGCACCACAATTTGTCAGAGCTCAAGATGACGAGTTCATTGCTTCTATATTATAACAAACAGCCCAAAACACAAAGACATTCATTTTTATAGTGATACAAAACGGAGAATATTAGTGAATCCTTGCATTTGCAAAGAAACCAGAGAGTGGTTGGTATTTTTGCAACCAAAATAGTTGTCAATTGACTAATCCATTGATTGACTAAGCATTGACTTGGTAATTAAAATCTGATATTTTGTATATAGAATAAGGAATATATAGGTCCTAACTGAAGAAATAAGTGGTTATCCGTAAACAAAACATCGGTTGTATAATTAGTTTCTCTAGTATAAATTTTAACTTAGCTAATGATTACGTTCATGCACAAGTATCTCTAAATATCTATTATTAAAGACCAAAGCTTACTTGTGACTATTGTGTTGCCAGAAGTGTAATGACTAACAATTAGCTTATTGTTCTTAAAAAGACAATTCAGAAACGAGTAATGGACTGAGATTTCTTAGTCAACCAAGAAACGAATGACCAATAATTGAATACATAAATAAATGAGCAGAGCAAAACATATCATATTTAACAACTTGATAGTACATTATGTACAGACACCATGATTGTTAAGTGGATGCAACAGGTATTAAACCTACAATCTGCACCATCTATTTCCCGGGTGTGATGTGAACAGTCCACTAACATGTGAATCAGTCGCATTTAAAGATATCTGCATAACAGAAGGACAGTTTCATTGCTGTGTCTGCCTGTACATCCACCCTGTCGCTGCAAAAAGCCACAAAACCTTCCACGATTCATCAAAACACATCAGAGAGCAGCTTATACCTTTCAGTTGCAGTGATTCATTTCAGATGTGAATGCATGGCATATTAGAGCTGGGAATCAGTGTGCACAGGGCCACCCTTGTTGAAAACATGTGTAGGCTCGGACCTCATTGTACATGAATGTATCCATCATCCACGAGAGGGACAGCAAGCATTCACAAAGACGTTCACCGTACTATGGAAAAATACTGCGCAGCCAGCCATAATCTGAGTGCGCAGCCAACCTATGTGGTAGTTTTTGGGTGTAAATGGCATTAAAAGACAGCAGTAATGTGTAATTTGTACAAGATAATCAAAGAGGGTGGTATTATGCCTTTTAGAGGAGGGGATCACGGCCTGATCTTTGTGGAAATGTATTCAAAAATCCTTTAAACTAACATGCGTTAAATAGGCCCACTCTATTACAAGTCCTGCATTCTTAGTTTTACTTTAAGTCAAAGCACTCCTTGTGGTACCTTTCTCACTGCTGATGTGTTAACCTGCATATGTTCTGTGGTTATGGCTTTGATTACTTCATGTACTGTTGGGTGGGTTCAACTAAAACAAGGCATTATGGCTTATTCTGCAAGTTAAATAGTTATATGCTGGGAAACTATTAACCATCAGTAAAGAGTACAATGTCCTGTCGAGTGCTGTAGGTGTCATTGAGAACACAACGCTCGTGTTCTTGGAGTTTTTACGGGGAATTTAACAACCAAGGATAAGTTGTCACTATAATATAATTACAGGCATATTTCACAAAGTGGGTTTTTAAATGATGGATGGATTCTAATTGTGCTTTCTTTACTTCCACCCTTTGATATTCAGCTTGATTTGATGTTTTGGCAGTTGAATTCCATTATAACCCTTTAAGTTCCCCACAGTTCCAGTTTCCCCCTTTTTATTTTTATCCCTCACCTAGTTGACAGTATGACTGACACATAGATCTGAAACTATGAGGCAACTAATACATTTGTCAATCAACAGAAAATTGATATGCAGCTATTTTGATAATTGGTTTATCGTTTAAAGAATTTTTGGAGCAAAATGTTCATTTGTTACACTCTGCAAAACATGAAACTTTGATGTTTTTGTATTTAATGTATGTATTTGGGTTGCGGAATGCCGGTTGGATAAAACAGCAAATGTGAATATGTCAGCTTTGGGAAACTGTGATCAAGCTTCACTATCGTCTCACATTTTAAAATATAGACAACATTAATAATCAATAAAATAATAAGCAGATTAAATCGATAATGAAAATAGTTGTTGGTGGCAGGCTTAAGATATATATCGCAAAACAGCTTGTTCTGATTCCATATGTGATGTTTACGCTGAGAGAAATATTGAATCCTAAGACTCCACGTTTTTTGGCATCACCGTTTCATCAAATGGGAACATTCTTGTTGTCTTGTGCATCATTTTGTTCACATTTATCCACCATTCAGTTGGTCAAAATTGGCATCATTAGAAACTGTAGGATCTCCACTAGAACAGAAAATAATGTCATGTGAATTGTGGCTGCACAGTGTCTGTTAATTGACCTACCAGTGGGCCCTGGGGTAGAAAAAGGGGCAACTTACCATGTTAAGTAATGTACTATTATAGTGTTAAAGTGAGTGCTGATATGAAGGGTAAACGCAGATCATTTACAGCTATTTGAGATTGTTTGTATTGTATGTTGTTGTTCTCCACACATGCTCCATGGAGGGATGACACTGTTTTACTTCTCAGGTTTTGACCTCCACAGAGCGGTGATCACTGTGATCTTAACCCACAAATCAGACCTTTCTCATGCGGTAGTTAGTCGTCGTGGAACAAGTCTGCACATTGAGTTGTAATCTGAAACCTGTGGAGGAGGAGGAGGGTTAAGGGGCCGAACAGGCAGCCGTGATTGGTGACTGGCCCTCAGAGGCTGCACCTTCCTCGACACTCCCCAGAAGGAAGATAGATTGCCTGGCTTCTTTCAGCCGTAGGTCCCGTTGAGTCAACTCTCACAAACCCACAACTTCTCACCAGTTTAGTGAAGATCTGACTGGACTTCAGCCCGCTTTTTATGGACTTTTTCTGGGTTCTAACTCTCCTCCTCTGTCCTTCCTTGCTCCGGTCTGACCAGGGAGAGGAGTGAAGTGCGACCCCGAGCTGGATGGATGGTTATGGGGGAAAGAGGAGGACCTTCGGCGCTTGACGTGTGCAGAGTGCTCGCAGTGTTTCTCTCACTCTTCCCCTCCGGTAAGATGCTACTTTTTTTTTTACTTTTGAATTAAAAAAGTGAAAGTTTTCAAGTAAAGCAACTGGCATGTTTTTTTTTAATTTTTTTTTATTTAAGATAAGATAAGATAATCCTTTATTAGTTTTTTTCTTTATTATAAATTTTCAGGCTTACAGCAGCAGAGAGTAAAGTGCACACAAGAGACATAGTAAAGAAAGACAAGATAAAAATAAAAAATAAAAATAAAAAAACAAGTATTATAAATAAGCAATAAAAACAGTAGAAAAACAAAATAACTGAAATATAATATTTACAGACAGAAAAAAACTATTTGAACTATTATTGCATTTATTTGTTTTTTTTTTTATACGGTATAAAGTACCAAAATGTTTTTAAAATGAGTTACATGCAAACTACCTTTTCATCTTGGGCAGCAAAGTTGCCAGGTTGGGGTCACTATTTATCAGCGTGAAAGTGTTGGTAACATTGTAATGGAGCTAGAGTTACATTGTACCATAGACTGTATATGCATGGTTCACCAAAACATGATACGGGTTCTCAAATTGCATATACATATATATATATATATATATATATATATATATATATATATATATATATATATGTGTATATATATATATATGTGTGTATATATATATATATATATATATAAATCAGTTGGAAGTCCATTTAAACTAAATACTAAAATATTTAAAATCTATTGGAATCTAGATTACCGAGATTTCGGCCGAAGTGCCAACGTGCACACGTCTGGATAAGGTTGAAGTTTTGGAAAATATTACAACAACAGGCTTGAAAAGTTAACAACCATGCCAATACAGCGCAACACCTGATATCTGTGTTTTACTGCATTGTATTAGAGAATGATAAAACAAAGTGACAGTGTTCTCGGAGCTGCTGCAGCCCCCAACTTTTGTTTTGTTTGGGGGGGGGTGCACTTTTTCAAACTTTAAGTTATTATTCAGCAGGGAATACCACTTTGAGATGTCTTAATAACTGCCATTAAAACTTTAATAACTTTTTTTTTGTAGAGATGATGGTGGTGGTATTAGGGTTTGAATGTGCCTGTTGCAATGTATATGTCCAAAAATCAACAAAAATAGCACATTTTTCAAAATATTTTTCAAAAGGTTCACTGAACTGTTGCAGTGACAGTGTTGCATTATATAAATCTCCCAAATGTTTGGATTTAAATTGACTAAATATCCTTGTAATTTGAAACTGGGATGATTCCAGTGGGTAACTTTTTGCAGTGGGGACACCTATTTCAGCTCACCTTGCATGTTTGCCAAACCCTTATCAGCTTCCCTCTTAAGTCAAACAACAAAGTGATAATGCACTGATAGTTGAGATCAAGATCAGTTTATTGCCATCTATCAAATGGGTGGTAAATGGAGAGGCGCTGTGGGGGTTGGAGAGAGTGGCGGTTAAACTTTCAGGAGGGATATTGTTTAAAGTGTTACTTCAAAGTGTTGATATGGCTTTCACCCCCTTGAGACACTGGGTGAAACTTCTCACAGCCTATTCAAATAAATTCTTTATTAGTCAAAGGTAATACTAGTCAAACATGGTGTGACAGCAAGGCATTCTTAGAAATGTTTGAAGAACAATGTGTCAAGAGTTGGTCGGATGTGGCGACAACAATCTACGGACAAGCAGCTTTTATCACTAAAGGTGTGGATAAGGATTCCCAACGTTTTACTTTTACATTAACCAAAAGCCAATGAATGTGAAAGGTTGACCAGAGGGATGTTCAGACCTGCGTTTTGTCCACTACTTGCACAAAGACAGTATTTCAAGCTGTTAAAAGATTTGTATACATGTAGGCATCATGTTATTTGTCCTTTTGAAATGCCATACAAACAATCTTTAGCAGCGTTATATAATTGGTCTTTTACTTTTTGTTAGTTTTCTCTAGCATTTAAGTGGTTTTAAAATTTTGAGCGGATGCCAACTAGATAATAGACAAACAAAGTATGCGCCAAAACATAAAAGTAACTACATTGTTATTATTAAAATGTGTTTGATTTGATGTATAGTATTTGACACTGTGGCTTAACCAAAATGGCTGTGTGGGCTTTCATGCTTAATTGGAATTTTTCTTTATTATTCTTGTTTTAGATCCAGTATTATTTTAATCTGTGCCAAGTTTATTTATAGCTTTTTTTTCTCCTGCCTCTTTATCATGTTTCTTATGACATGGTGTCCTCTGGTTTGGTTCTTTTGTTCAAACTGTATATTGTTCCTCCCTCACAGTGAGTCTGCAGTGCAAGATCCTCAAGTGTAATTCGGAATTTTGGGCCTCCACCTCAAACTCTGGACCCGAGGAGGAGTTTTGCACAGCGCTGCGAGCGTACAACAGCTGTGTACGCCGGACCGCACGGACCTGCAGGGGGGACCTGGCGTACCACTCTGCCCAGCATGGCATAGAGGATTTAATGAGCCAACACAACTGCTCCAAGGAGGGGCCGACATCCCAACCACGTGCCCACACTCCTATTCCTCCTCCACCTCCGCCGCTCCTGCCTGACAGCCAGGAGCGCTCAGACGGCCCGGAGGTGTGCCACTATGAGCGCAGTCTTCATCGCAACACAGCGCCGCCAAACTACACCCACTGTGGCTTCTTTGGAGATCCACACCTCCGAACATTTGGTGATGACTTCCAGACATGTAAGGTGGAAGGAGCCTGGCCGCTCATCCACAACAAGTACCTGTCTGTCCAGGTGACCAACACTCCTGTGGTGCCCGGGTCTTTGGCCACCGCCACAAGCAAGGTAGGGATCCTTTCTCTTTGTCCTGTATGCATGTTAATATGGTCTACTAAGTTCAAAAGCATAACTCTGTGGATCAACCATTTTAAGGCTGCATCTAACAAGTGTTTTCATTAATGGACTCATCTTCTGATTGATATCTCCGGTAATCGCTGAATGTCCATCACAATTTCCATGGTGACACTCTCATATTTCCTGTTTTGTCTGACCAACAGTCCAAAACCTCAAAATGTTCAGTTTACTTTCACATAAGACAAAGAAAAGCAATACTTTTTCTCATTTGAGAAGCAATAGATCAAGTAGTTGATTTAGCTCTACAACAAACAGAAACATGTTCAGCAACAGATATTTTAATTAATCATTTAAGTAATTTATGAAGCAAAAGTGACACATTTGCTGTTCTAGCTCCTCCTCTGTTTTATAATAATTTCACATGTGTGAGTTTTTGACTGTTGGTTGGACCAAAAAAAAAAATGCAACTGGAACATTAATGCTGTGGAAAATTGTGAAAGTCTGCATTTATAATATTACCTGATATTTTCTAGGTTAAATATAAAAATAAAACAAAAAATATATTCATATATAATGTATATGATCATTAGTTGCACTTTCTCACGTTGATCTTACATGTTTGTTGCATCAGATCATCTTACTGATCATATTTGAGTTTGTCTGAGTCTCTTCTTTCATGTGGTCTGTTTCTCAGAGCTGCTGCTTCTCTGTCAAACTGTGGACTCTGGTTAGCGTTTGGATGAGGTCTATAATGACAGATAATGAAGACAAACCCAGCTCAATTTCTTAGATTTTGATAAGCTTTATAAATGAAATGTTAGTATTATAACAGCAGTGCTGCATCAAATGTTAACATGAGGCTCCGTTTTCACTTTTCACAGTGGACAGCTCACACATGTTTGGCCTACTTAGAGTGTAGTCCACACTGAGCCCATTAGAAGAAATGTTGTGTCTGCACAGAACTGTAGACCTTCTTTTTTTACATTATATGACATTTTTCTTTCATAGCTAAATCAGCAGTGCATTCCTCATTAGTGTTGTTTTGTTTAATGGTACATGGGTTCGTTGGGATGTATGACCCTATAATGGCCTTCAGTAGAACTTGAGGTTAAAAAAATGAAGTAGGAGTATTGATAGTTTGGCAAATTCACTTAGAGTTGGTCCAGATTTGGCAAAGTTTTGACAGCAATGATTATGGACCTCAGCCACTTTGCAGAGTCTCATAACTGAGGGTATTTAGACTAAGGCATACAGCAAGATACATTTGTCCTTAATTACTTGTTGGTAGAAAGTCTAATTTTCTGCAATTAAGGTTCCTTAATGATACTCTATTAAGCATTTTTTAGCTTTTAAAGTAATTTTTTATAATGCTGTTCTTGGAAGTAAATGAGACAACTTTTTTTTAAATCTTGATTCTGGACAAAGGGAAAACAAGGCAGCAGCCAATGCCACCTGTGCAAACAAGGCCCCTCTGCTAAAAGATCTGCAATAGCAGAGCTCTGTGTTGGTGCATTACTCTCGCTACAGCAAATAAAACTGTCTGGTTATTTCCATCTTCACTCTGATGGAGGGATAATAGAGGCATTTTACTTTTCTTTGTTTTCATTAAAAGCTTTAGAAAGGATCCAGGGAAAATAACAGAAGTTAATGTAGGTGGGAAATGTTACCCGAGGGTTTGGGGGGTATTGAGACAGAACTGGTGCAACAGATGAATTGTCAAGCTAATAGCGTTATCTGTTCACTCCCCCCGCCGTCCTCTGTCACAAGCGAGTAGACATCAGTCCCTCGCTGCTCTGACAAAGGCTCATTGGTGTCCTGATGAAACCAAGCTTGCCGAGTCCTGAGCAGTCTCCCTTAATTAGCTGCAGAGTATATCGCTCTGTCCTGGCCCGACGCCACTCCCTGGAGCATAGTTCTGGGGTTCACAGGCAGGTTTTTCAGCCCGATGAATGGATCGTCTTTGTGTCTGCAAACTGAGGCCTGATTTTACATGGCCGAGACTCGTGTTTTTTGAGGGCGTTTACCTTGGCCTCCCCCATGTTGAGCCAGTGCTGAAATATGACACTTTAGTGGGGTGGATGGCACATATTGCACACACTTGTTCTTAATGCAAATGAATAAGCACTTCCCTTTTTAAAAATCTGATGTTTACATTAAGTGCATTTTACTAGGAATCTGTATGTGACCAGTAAAGTACTGCAACTAATGTCTACATCCTTGCATTTATGAGAAGAGGCAACAACACACATGATCATTTATGCTGAGATTTATTTATTTTTCTCTTCCCCTGCAGCTGACAATCATCTTTAAGAACTTCCAAGAATGTGTGGACCAGAAGATGTACCACGCGGAGACGGATGAGCTGCCGG
The DNA here is from genome assembly GCF_027596085.1 of Anoplopoma fimbria. Lineage (NCBI taxonomy): Eukaryota > Metazoa > Chordata > Actinopteri > Perciformes > Anoplopomatidae > Anoplopoma > Anoplopoma fimbria. Next base: position 2,600,017 of record NC_072467.1, on the reverse strand, counting down.
CTGCGTTTGCAGACGGCTCAAAGAACGGAGGGGATCGGCACGGAGCTAACACTCTGCGTGTGGTGGAGAAGGTTCCTGGGCAGCATGTGGAGATCCAGGCCAAGTACATTGGAACGACCATAGTGGTCCGGCAGGTGGGCCGCTACCTCACCTTTGCCGTGCGGATGCCAGAGGAGGTTGTGAACTCGGTGGAGGAAGGCGATAACCAGGACTTGTACCTGTGTCTTCACGGCTGCCCCGCCAACCAGCGCATCGACTTCAGGAGCTTCAAGGCCCGAGCGGTGGAGGGCCAGGGCGCAGGAAGGACCAGGGGCGGCACGGCGTCACACGGCTTCACCTACCAGTCTGCCAAGGCCAAATGCAAAGAGCGACTCCCGGTGGAGGACCTGTACTTTCAGTCGTGCGTGTTTGACCTCCTCTCCTCTGGAGACATAAACTTCACCATGGCGGCCTACTACGCCTTCGAGGATGTAAAAATGCTCCACTCAAACAACAAGAGATATCACATCTTTGAAAAGGACGCTTTTATGAGTAATGCAGGCCAGAGGGGCAAAGATTTTCTCTCGCTCCTCTTCCTCAACGTCCTTGCTGTCTTACTGTGGATTGAATGTTGCACAGTTCATCTATAGTCGCTTTGCAACAGTATCCTCATGGTGTATCTGTCAGTGAGTGTTAGATACCATCGCTGTGTCGTACATTGGCTCCTCTCTTCAGCTCTGGTTCTGTGACGTGACTGGTCGGTTTCCTTTAGGGTCCTCCCAGCTCTGACTCTCATTTTAGTAGGATTGTCATGTCTTGACTTCAGTCTAATGACAAGACGAGGTCACCGTGCTCCCACCTATCATCACCTGTGTTTAGCTGGTTCATAGGACCGGTCTTTGATGAGAGCAGCGGTGAGAGAGCCCAGCTACTCCAGAGCTCAGGATATCCACCTAGGATTAAATCCCACATTCTCACCGGGCCCGCATGCCTATGGGAAGCCGGACAAGATGATCTTTTGCAGAAAGAAGAGTTTGCTGATCCTCCCTCTCCTGAATCCACTCATTGGTGCCAAGCCAGTGAAGCTCTCCGTGGCTCATGTGGCGAAGCGAGAGGTCCTGACAGGGGCTTTTGTTAACCTAAGGCCAGAAGCTCTATGTTTGATTAGTTTCCAGCTTTGGAAAAGCCTGAGCCATTTTGGAGGAAGCACTCAGCCAAAAGGATGTCAGAGCAGCGTCTCCAGTTGTCTGCTGTGGAGATTAATGGGTCATATTGTAATACAATTTTGTGTGTGTGTGTGTGTGTGTGTGTGTGTGTGTGTGTGTGCGCATTAGTAAAATATGTGTGCAGAACTCAGCATCTGTGGTTAATTTTGTGTGTTTGTGTGTCCAGGAGAAATGTTTCCCATGTCTGTTAAACCCAAAATTTCAGAAATAGAAAACGATGAGGTGCTCCACAATCTGACAATATGGCCTCTATCTGCCAAGTAGGAAATTATAGAAAAGGTATCTCTTTTCAGTGTCATACAGCCTTTCACTCCATTGTTTGGGCTGACATGTTGATCAGACAGTGTTTTGTATTTTACGTCTGTAATGTGAATGTAGCTAAAAAAAAGAAAAGCAAAAGAACAACCTTGGTTAAGGGCACTCATAGCGTTTACAGAATGTAGATCAACCAGTCAAACTTAGACACCTCTTAGATAGCATTTTGTGAATTTAAACTCTCCATTTCAAAGTCTGTGGTGTAGATACTGTTAGTAGCTGTAAAGACTTCACCTCTAGTCAGTTTAGCATTTTATAGACTACCAGTGTGCTGACCTGACTGTTGCTTTGTGCGTAAATGATAAGCATATGTCGGTAGACGTGATTTCATGGCTTAAGTCATTGCCAAAGAACAAGCCCTCGTGCCAACTTTTCCCTACGAACTGAATTTCCATCTTTCAGTCTTTAACCATTTATTTAAGGGCGATTCTTAATTGTATATAACTTGTGTTTGCGGGTGAATTTTGCATTACAGTAACACACTGTAAAAGCTGCAGTTTCTGTTTTAGCAGTCGCACCTTTGCTTTTCCTGTGTTTCATGATAACACTTTCCATTTGAACTTTGGCTCTCAGCCGCAGTATCTGGTAATGTGTAAGTCATCCATGTAGATACAGTTACTACTCTGGCACAGTTTTACCGTCATTTATCCTTTACACTGAAGTATTTGGCAGGCCTTACTACTGCTATTTGGAACATGTATTGGTGCAGTTTGACAACAACAAAAAAAGTCATATAAACAAATGATTGTAATGTTGAATTTTGTGTTAATAGATGTAATTTGTGTTGTGAGTTTTACAGTATATGGTTCTACACGTGAAATGTGAGGTTGTACATATGTTTTGTGAGTTTAAATTTGTATATTACCAGTTGTGTTTGAATTTATCACTCCTGTTTTTGTACATCAGATGTTTTGGTGAATGTGAACCTTTTTTATTTGAAAAGGGATTTCTTGCAAAAACATGAACACCACAGAACCAAATATTCTGTGCTATATACAGTGTACTCACCTAGTCTTTGTGGAAGAAGTGATAAAATCACTAAACATAAAACATGCTGAATGCTTTCCACATCATCTAGAAACTGAACGTAGGAAGATGTTATGGGGTGTTCATGTTTTTGAGTTTAAAGCACTTTATGTTTTCTTTTCCATTTAGCTCTTATTTGGTTTGAATTTCTGTGTCAGACTTGTAATGGTAGAAAAGAGTTTTAAAAAATTGCTAAAATGGGAAATGCCAGAAAGATCAAACTGTTTGTATGTAAAGCAAATGTGGTGCCACACACCACCTGTTTATAATGTAAATTATTTATTGAATAAAAGAAAATGTCTTGTTAATGAGGTGCCCTCTAGTCTCTAGTTGCTTTGAGAGCATTTGTTGGAATACAGTTTTTTCTTTTTCTTTTTGTAATAATCTGCAGTGTTTGACTGCCCCCTGCTGTAAAGATATAGTGGTAAATGTGAGTAAGTGTTTGTGGTAAGACTTTTAAAGAATAATCCTAAACTCTGACTTATTAGTCAAAAGACGACAAAGTCTTAGTAAAAAGTAAAACTTAAGTTTTGTATAAATGGGCTGAAAGTGACACTTTAGTGCAGACAAATGTAAAGGACTACAATGATGTCCGCCCACAATCACCGGACTCGAGCACTATATCAGACAACAGCAGAACGCCAAAGGTGTCAGGGTCATGTGCTCCTTCTCATGATTAAGGAATTACAGCCAAGATTTATGCATCTGTTAATTGTAGCATACAAGAGGAAAGCTTATTGGATACTTCTCCTACAATTGTGTTGACATTATCAATATATGCTATTAAGAGATATTATCCATGAATATAGTTAACATTTTGAGAGAGCTGTAGATAGTGTAAAATGTAAAATGTTTTTCTATAACTGAACTCGAAGGTCAACGTGAACATAAAACGTTTTCATAATCTACCAGCAATTTCAAATTAACTTTTAAATTCAGTTTTATTTATTGGCTTTCAAACTCACCAGAATTCCTGTATTCCACAGCTCATGTAATTTTAAACTTTTTTTAAATAATTGATATAAGCGGAGACATTTATGAATGCAACTCTTAATCGTTAAACTAAGAGCAGAATTATGTCACTTAGAATTTAAATGAATCTTCACATAAAGCAATCCTAAAAATCTATTGCATGTCTTTGCAGAGGAAACGATGTATTAAAGTAAAGTAGATTTTCATCAAGTCAGCCGTAAGAAAATAAAAGTAGACCAGTTTCAGTGTGTAACAAAGTTTATTACATATGTCCAAACATATGTACAGCACATTTCTCATGAAGAGTGGTTTTGTCACAAATATAAATTATTCTGACTTTCTTAAAGAACATATGATACAATGAACAGTAGCTTGCTTAACGTCGAAGAAAAGTCTCGCTGGCTGTCCACTGCAACAGGGCGGCTAAGTTCCCAGGACAAAACACACATGATTTCTTTAAATTTAGGTTTTTCCCCTCAAATCATCAACACTTTTGGAAACCACGGAACCACATGATGGTTACCAGAATAAGTGGTCCCTTAACCAGTTCATTTAGAGCAATTTCCTTAAAATGAGACTGTAATACTACACCCTGCCTGTATTAGGCCCCGGTACTGTCCATGAACAATATACAGTATGATAATACACACATAAATAAGGCACAAATGGAGAAGCATTAAAAAAAACAAATGAGGGCCAGAGCAGGTTTGGCACAGGAAAAGAGTGACCAAAGGTAATAAACATAATGAAATGTCATCAGCAAATCCCTGATAACCCTTAAGCAACCTACCAGCAACGGTATTACCAAACCATAGATAAGGAAAGAAAATGTCTTACCACATAGTATTTTCAGACAAAATTGAGTTCTTACATACTGTAGGTGGAAAGATGAATTATTGAAACTACACTGAAGTACCATTCTTAGCCACCAGAATACTGAAAGGCAACAAAAATAAAGGATTGTCCCAAGTTATAGTGTTATCAGCCTTTTGCAAAAGTTGTTGCAATAAATACTGCTCACAAAGCTTCATTTTCAGTGGGCCTACGAAGGGGAAAGTGGTTACAGTGAACAAAGCAAGAGGATTGCAATGATTTATAGAGCTACACAATTACAGAAATTTTGATTATTTGTACACATGAGTTTGCTTAAAAAACATTTCAGACATCTTGTAGAGTGTTTAGAGGAAACATACTGGCTCCGTTGCTCATTCAAATTTCATAACAATTAGGCTGTGCCCATGACATCACCATTGTAACCCACCTGGTGATTCAAGTCAGTTACATGTCCAAGGTGCAGATGGTGACGAACACATGACATCATTTGCAATACTTCAAAGCTAAACACAAAAAAAAATGAATGTCCATGTCATGCTTCCTTTGGGAAAAAATCCCATACATTTACCATTCAGAAAGGCCAAAGCCTTCAGGCACTTTTAGGATTGAGATAAGTCATCAGTTCATGTATCCTAAACTCTCCTTAGAAAATAGTCCATGGGACTAAGCATCCATAAGCACTCCACTCAGTCTAACCGTGGTTGACTGATTTGAGTCAATTCATTTAAATAAAAGATGCTTGTTTCAGTTTTTGTTTTTTTTTCATCTTGAAGATGACAGACAAACAAACTTCTTCCTTCAGGGCTTCATTCACAGCCAGTGTCACTGGTGGAAAAGAGCTAAATAGTTTTGCTGGTAAAGAGGGTACATGTTGATTCCCTTTCCAACTGTAAGCTTATGATTGGCGAGTCCAGCCTCCATCAGCAGTGTTGGCATCCTTTTATGTTTTCCTGCTGTTCCAGTTAGGATCTGCTGTGGCATTCGGCTCTACGGGTCGCTCCGGTGGAGAGCGGGAGTCCTGGGGAGACTTCTGGGCCTGAGGGGAGCGAGGGTCCAGCGGCGGGGGAGGTTTGTCAGGGTGGAAGGGCCGGCTGTAGTGCTCTGCTCCAGGTGGACCTGTTGGCCGCTGCTCTGGCATCCTCCTGAAGTCCTGAAGAGGGCCTTCTCTTCCCTGGTGGTAGTTGGGACGGAAATCATCAGGACGCCTTCTTTTGGTATCTGAATGCCTGAAACATCATGAAGAGCATTTTATTTTTAAAACCAGTGGTATGACATAAGGCAGTGAAATGAATGGAACTTCCATCACGATTTTGGCTTCAAACGATTATGAAAAAACAAGATAATTAACATAATCCGATTATAACGTTTCATTCCGTTTCGCGAGACGCTCTTATTGTGTCCTGCATTATAAATCCATCGCACCCTTTTCCCGCATGTCAAGACACCTGAGTCAGGGACGGTCGCTTTTGTGGGAGGATCCCTTCGTGGGAACTCCCACTGCGCTGGGCTGCCCTCGCCAGGCGCATTTCCTCCGTGGTGGTGGACGCGAACAATTCTAGGTCTGCTTTGAAAGGCCCGAAGTGAAGGTGTAGCTTTATAGCAGATGTCACCAGGACCTCGCCCCTTAGTGTTGCCGTTCCCTCTCTCCCTTTGGGGAGGGACGGAGCTCAACTGGGCTGACTGTCCACAGTGTGGCAATGTCAGCAACCCACCCAACCAGTCTTGAAACAGAGACCCTGTCTTGTATGACTTTTCTTTGCCGTGTCATCATCATTCATATCCATACAACCAATGTGTTTGTGATACAAATTGTTTACAGGAGCACAAAGTTCTTCAAAGGTCTAGCCTCTTATTTTTGCTCTCAAAGTGCACCAGGTTTGTGCATTTAACTTTAAAAATAGTTGGCTAGGAAATGTTCTTTTTTTAAATGCATGATTTTTCCAAAGTGAAATTCGTAATTATGTTAAGTAATCAGGACTTTAAAATTAAACAAAATAATCAGGTTTTTTTGGGGTTTTTTTAATTAATGGAGCAGCCAAGTATGACACAATAGTTCCTGATATTCTGACCCCCAAACTAAACTAAAACATGTAATCAGAGTAACTCTCACCTGTCATAATAGGGTCTTTGACCCCTGTGGTCCCGGTCGTTGCTGTACTGCTCGTACGGCCTTTTACGGGGGGAGCTGTTGTTGCGGTAACTGCCCGAGCTGCGGTACGAGTCTCCGTGTGGTCGTCGATCACCATAGTGATCCTTGTAGCGATCGTAGGGATGATGTCGGTCTCCCTGCCATGACTGGTTGCTGTTACTTGGGTAATTGTATTTACGGTCCCTCTGCCAGTCCCCTCTATCTGTAATGAAACATGTAAAAAAGATGATATTAAAACAAAAAAGTTCCATTATTAATTTAATAAATAACTTTAAATAAAGGATTAGATCAATGTTTTAGGGAAAATAAATGTTTAACTAGAACATTGATACCACTCTGGTGTCTGTATGGTGAATATGAATCTAATAGCCAGCACATGGCTAGCTTAGCTTAGCATAATGACTGGAAACAGGTGGAAACAGTTAGCCTGGCTCTGTCCAATGTTAACAAAATCTGCCTGCCAGCACTTCTAATGCTCACGAATGCTCACTTTGTTGTTTTTCTTGTGTTTTCTTTGACTAAAACTAACATAATTCAATCTGCACGTACCATCGTTGCCAAAGTGTCGCTTATTAGCCGAGTTGTACGACTCTCTGTGGTGTCCGTGGGGGCCTGCCTGAGACGAGTGAGATCCAGGTTTAGAGGACGACTGAGTACCAGTGGAGTCTCTACTGGAACCACAGGGCTCGGGTCTGAAGTTTTTCGCCCTCCCTCCAGAATCGTCCTTCTTCTTCTGCTCCTTCTGGAAATGCAACAGGATACGTTCAGTGTTAAGTTTTGTAACAAAACATTATGTTTACCTCCTAACACTTGATAAATCTGAGTGTTAACGACTATAAAAATAGGAACCACTTGCCTCTTCCTCGTGTGATCTCTTCTTTTGTGCCATTTTGTAAAGCTTGTGAAGCTTCCTGGCACCAAACTCCGTGAACTTGGACACAAAAATCCAGAGGTTTCTGCCAAAAGAGGAACAAAATAATCATAAGATGAGTTAAACAGGTGAGCAACATGATTAATTACACACAAAAGGTAATAAGGTCTGATCATCTAACCTCCGCCATATTTTGACGTGTTCAGGGTCACTGTAGGCTTTAAGGCACTCTGTGATTCGGTCTCCGATCTTCAGTAGGCATGTGCGAGTGTGCTGGAGCTGCTCCTGGTCAGACAGACCCTCGTCTGGTTTATCCAGCTGCTTCAGGGCCTTTTTCACCGGCCTCATGCGCTCCTTACACTAGACACATGTACAAATTGCTGATATTATTGTAACGCATTGCTCGCAAAATTCCTTATCAAATGTCACTGGCTTAATCTTTGCACTGGAATTAAAGGAGAGACTTACCACACTGAAAGTCTCCTGGTCCAGCTCATCATCCTCCTTTCCTTCAATGGGAACGGGGTCTGACCCAGCCGTTATGTGAACTGGACCTTGAGTCTTCTTTCCTTTAACTGCTTTAGCCTGGAAAACAAAAGACATAAAGACAATTATCCTTTATCTGCCATTCATGCCGTGAATAGATTATTCACAGGATGGTGAAAGACTTTATAGCCAGGTTGACATTTCAATGCTATAATGAAGAACATTATTCCATCAACCTTATATCCATGTAAATTTGAGCAAAGCACACATGATAAGGTTCTGAATACTTTGCTGAAATACCTTTTCTTTTCTGGGCTTGGCACCCTTTTTTTCTTTGTCCCCGTCCTTCTCCTTTTTAGGTGTTCCCTGTTTTTCTTTGTTCTCTTTGTTGTCCTTTTTCTTTTGTCTTTTCTTGGCAGGGGACTTCTCTGTTCCATCGTCCTGTTCAAACGCAAGACAGCGTATGTTAAACATTATAGCAGTAGGTCATACTATGAGAGGGGACAAGGACTTATCTGGATAAACCTTATCAAGTGTAGCATTGCTCCGCTTATCTAAAAATAAAGCTGGATTACAATTCTTTGTGAAAGTGGTTACTTTGTAGTTTCCTACTTCAGAGGGCCTGATTTATAGTCTGGTGGGTAATTTATCCATTGCAATTAGGGACAAGTTTTGGCTTTGCCGGGTCTCAAAATCAAATGAAACCTCGACACAGCGGCATAACTAAGCCTTCAGACTAGCAGGTGACACTGACCTTGACCTCGCCCTCCTCGGACGGGTTGTCGGACAGACGGGGGGAGGAGATATCGTTGCCCTGCTCATCCTTGAGAATCTTGTTCTCCTTTTTCACCCGGGGCTTCCTCTTCTTCACTTTGACCTTTTGGAGGAAGAGACAGGATGAGCTGTGCGGCTTGTAGGTCAAAGGCAAAACTTCATGTGGTGAAAACAGTTTAGATTAGTTGCTCTGATTAATGGCAGCATACCTCCTCCCCTGTCTTCGCCTGGTCTGTGCTGTCTTGTTCCTTTTTCAGCAGCTTGAGAAGATACTCGGCTCTCGCCTGCAACTGCTTTGCCTGAGGCTTCTTGCTTGGATCGTCTGGGAGAATCTGTGCAAAGGGAGGTAAATGTTTAGACTCATACATGATTAAAAGAGGTGCTGACTATAGTGCAAGTGCTAATAAGACAAATTGAGAAATCTAGCTGCCTTCTAAACATTCTGACCAGAACTGGACTTATGAAATCAAAATTTTCAAAACTTTTACAATATTTAAACAAACCAGTTTAGGTCCAAAAGCACAGAAGAAAAACAAATAATCGTATATCTATATTTTCATTCATCTCCAGCTTGGTGATAAAGTTTGAAATTAGACACTTACCTTATCAGCGAGTTTAAGGTCAGGATCCGTCTTGATCAGATCCCAGTTACCAAAGCCGTGCTCATAGATACCAAGCAAGAGCTGGATGTCATCCTGCAGTTCCCAGTCTACATCAAAGTGGGCGACCTTGACTCTGCATGTCATATTGAACCTGGGGGAAACAGATTTGTCAGATTTAATCTGCAACACAAAAGGGATCTTAACTTGAGCCTAATGCAAAGTCTGTGCTGCTCCTTATCTCTGCAGTGGTATCTTACTTATTTCTTTCAGCAGGATTCAAGGGCACCACTTTGTGCAGGGGCTCAAACTCTTCCTCGTGCTGGATGATGGATTTGGCGTTGACCTGCACTCCCGAGATCTTGATGTTAATTCCTCTTCGTTTCCCAGGACCTTTAGCTGTAATAATAACATTCATATTTTTTGGGGCCTGGAAAAATGCTATGATTTCAAATAACTCCACCCAAGTAAAACAAACAAACCTTCAACTGGGTTCTCCTTAAGGTGCTCCTCGTGCTCCTGCACTGCAGTCACACAACTAGTATGGATCAGTTCACCAAGTCTCTTCAGGTCTGCTATGGATTTGTCAACCAGCTCAGAGTCTCGGGCGATGGCCTCCAACCTGGATGCCAAAAGATGCACTTGATTGAATAAGCTATGAAGATGTCTAACAAACCATGAAATCAAATGATGTAGCGGTACATTGATTATTAATACCATTCAACAAAGCTTACCTTTCGAGTGGAGATCCAAATTTCTTGTATGCCTTGATGAACCTGTTAATGATATTATCATGAATACATTTGAATTGTGTTCATGTAAGTAAACCTCGCTGCAACACAACAACGAAAAACAACTAAATACTTTACCTGCGGATCTCTGCATCATTGAAACCCTCCACGTTGTTTTTGCGGGCTCTGGGTCTGCCTCTCTTCTTTGGCTTCTTGTCGTCATCGCTATCATCAGTCTCACTTTCGGAGCCTGAGGAGCGGTTCTTCAGCTTGGAGCCCACATCGCTGTCACTATCGTTTGCCTGAGCCTGAAAGACAGAAGAACCAGAGCAACACCTTATAACCAGATTCAAATAGGCGTCTGGAAGCTCGAAAGCATCGTCAAGTTTGATTCTGAGATGCAACAGTTCACTGTATCGGCCGCTGAAATGTGTACCACATTGTTTCTTTCTCCGATAAATCTGTAAAAATCCTCCTCTTACCCTCTTGTTAGAGCTCCTGCTTCTGGGCAGCATGAAGATGTCCTCCATCTCCCGCTGCTTCTCCTCCTCCTCAACTTTTCGTCGCTGCTCTTCAGGGATGATGTCGTCCCATTCCCGTATGCTCCTATCCGCAAACTCTGGAGCGCTCTCTTCCATGCTTGAGAAATTGGCAACCTGCGGCAACATGAGGAGGAAGAAAGGGACGAATCAGATTTTGAAAAGAGAAGGATGTTTGGATACTTTACTATAATGCTTCAGTACAAAAAAAGGTGACAGGAACCTTAAACTGAGATAGAAGTTCATCCGTAGCACTTGAGCCCTGGTCGCTTTCTCTCGTTTCAGCCATCCTCAGGATCTCATCAATATCCATCTCCTACAGGAAGAAATACATTCTGCTTTAATTCCACAAATATGTTACAAGTATTTTTAGAACAAACAAGATCATTACTTGTTGTAATACCTGCGGTTCAGACTCCTCCCCTTCTGCCTCTTTGAAAAGCTCCTCTGCACCAAACTTGAGGATGGCAGTCAGTTCTTCTTTATTGAATGGGTTTGAACTGGAAGAAAAACAACAATGTTATAAACACACAGAGTTTCAGTGTCCAAAAATGAATAAAAGATGATTTCTGACATCTTACTTTGTGGTTCCTGAGTTGCTGTCAAGTACGGTTCGACCAGTGGTGTCCATTCTCTGAATGACAAGATGGTCCAGAACCATCTTCTTCTTTGCCCTCTCGATGATGTCCTCCTCCACTGTCCCTTTGGTGACCAGTCGATAAATATTCACCTACGAAAGGTAAGCATTAATGTCATTTTCTGACAAAACAACTGTATTTTCAATTCTATATCATATTTACAGTGAAAGCCATCATTTGAGCCACGGATTACCTGTTTCTTCTGGCCGATCCTGTGAGCCCTGGCTTGTGCCTGCAGGTCATTTTGAGGGTTCCAGTCAGAGTCAAAGATGACGACGGTGTCCGCTGAGGCCAAGTTTATCCCCAAACCTCCAGCTCTGGTCGACAACAGGAAGCAGAAGTCCTGGAAAATGGATGAAACTGTTAATACGGCTCTCACTGAACAATACATCACACCACACCCCGTTTGGAGATGCATAGTGAATAAAGAGAGCAAAATTATGAATTGGTAATCGTGAATTAAATGATGTTCAACCTCAGACTTTCTTACAAGTTATCATGTATATTTTATCCTTTTTACACCATTTATAAAATGCACTCTACTGCTGCTACTGCTCTCAAAGAAAGAAAGCAAAACAATTAGACTGTTTTTTGTAATATGCTAATATTCAAATAAATGTGGTGTGCATTTGAGAATAAATGTATTCCTTTCTTCAGTTAGTAACAATAAATGATTAGTATACATAATAATAATAATAATAACAACTTTATTTATATAGCACCTTTTAAAAACAAGGTTTACAAAGTGCTTCGACAGACAAGCCAGCAAAACAGTGCAATAGATAATAAAACTAATACAACTAATAAAACTAAACTAAATGAAATAACAAGTGACAAACAAATAAACAAACAAACAAACAAAATAAATAAATAAAATAATGAAATAAATAAAATCAAGTGATATTGGTAAAATATAGTAAACAAATATAAGATAAAATACCAAGACCAAATGAAACAATAAAACGACAACATCACATAAAAGCCAATCTGTAAAAATGTGTTTTAAGAAGTGATTTAAAAGAGATTACTGATTACATACCTCTGAGCCTTCTGCATTAAAATGGTCAAGTGCTTGTTTTCGTATTTCTCCCTTTATTGAACCGTCCAGCCGCTGAAGAGAAGAGAGACAAGCAGAGAGAAATTAACCTTTAAAGATTTCCTTGGCAACTAACTGTTTTAATCTTAGCGTCACTTTGCTTGACACGCCATCATATCCAGTTTATATGCTCAGATTTGTCTCATCACTCTACACCGATGTCAGAAAAAAACAACCTAAGTCCAGTGACATGCAGGAGTGTGTCTGGTCTTCAGCAGAAAATAACTTGTTGATATAAATAACACAACAGGATCTCTCGGCCTGGCGGAGTATATGCGCAACAACACTGACACCCGACCCTCGTCCCAGTCAAACCAACCCAACACAACAGCTCCCCAACACTGTAAACACCACAAACTGTTTCACTCCATAAACTGTCCGTCTAGATACCGGGGATGAGGCTGGTTATAGAAAATCTAAATGGTTGACAGGGTGACAGCACTATCTGTTTGATTTCATGGTAATATTTTAGCAAATAATAATAATTAAAAAAAGGTAGTCTTTGTTAATTTCCCAGTTATGTTCCAAAATAAAACACACCATAAAAAAAAGAATAGATGTGTAGTAAGGAATTGCAGAATGAAGCCCTGAACATGTTCAAATGGTACCTGGAATGTGTAGCGATTCTTGGCGAGGTATTCAGCCAGAATGTCCAACATCCTGACCATCTGGGAGAAGATCAGGACTCGGTTGCCTCTTTCTCGGAGTCTTGTCAGCAGCTTGTCCAGCAGCACCAGCTTCCCACTGCCCCTCACTAGAGCCTGCAGAGGTACAGAGATAGGGTGTCAGGGAAATTAAGAAGCACTGAGCCTTCATTTGGGAATAGTTTCCTTTGTAGAGTAGAGATAGCCCGAGGAGTTGCTGGGAGCTAAGGAGGGTTCATAAGGAGACATACCTGCAGGTGTTCCTTTTGTGTTTCATTGTCGACATCCTCAGGCTGTTTGATGAGGAAACTGTGGTTGCAGCACTTTTTTAGCTCCATAACTATGTTCAGGAAGCCAGAGGAGCTGCCCCGGGGGCCTTTGTAAAGAGCTCTATAATTCCTCGTTAAAATCCACCTGGAAATATTGGGGGAACAAGTGAAGTTAATGGGGAGGAGAATTGCAGCTGCTGTACAAGACGATTTTGAAAGACCGAGATAATAAAAAGGTTACAAAAAGACAGAAATGCAATCATACTTGTAGAATTGTTTCTGCTGTGCAGTCATGTCTACACGAAGAATCTGTTCCACTTTGGCAGGCAGAGATTTCTCCACGTCTTTCTTGACACGCCGCAGAAGGAAGGGCTCGAGGACTTTGTGAAGACTCTGATAACCGTTATCCGTTCCTTTCCCGTGTACTTCGTCAAAATCCTCCCAGGAATCAAACCTGTTGTGCACGACAAAGATAACAGACGTCACTCATCCCTGGCTGGGATTCAAACCGATGCTGTTTTCCTTGCTTTTTTTTTCTTCAGTATCGTATAAAACGTCTAAACCAGGACGTACTTGTCGGGCATGAGGAAGTGCAACAGTGACCAGAGCTCTTTGAGGGAGTTCTGCAGCGGAGTGCCGGTAATGAGGAGCCTGTGGTTAGACCTGAACTCCATTAATGTTTTGTACAGCAGGGAGTCATCATTCTTCAGCCTGTGAGCTTCATCAACACCCAGAAAAGCCCAGTTGATGTTCCCAAGCACCCCCTGCGGACACATGTTAGGATCTTGTAAGCCACAGATATCCGATTGTGTTCGTGCACAGACATTAATATCATCCTGAAGATGTACTGATCACTGCACCCACCTTGTCTTTGAGTAGAATTTCATAAGTGGTCAACAGTGCATTGAAGCGGATTCTTTTCGTTTGATGGTTCACCCACTCGTAATCACGGATCTACATCAAAAAAGAAGCAAAAACACAAGTTCATGTTATCAACTCTGGAGAGACCACCAGACTGTAAGACCTTTCGGGATTCAACGTACCGATTTCCTGCTCATGACATCACCGAGGTAGACCACCACGTTCATGTGCGGAGCCCAGGTCTCAAACTCCCTCTGCCAGGAGGAGAGCGTGGACAGAGGCACCACCACTATGAAGGGTCCATACAGCTGATGCTGGTTAAACAGGTACGACAGGAACGAGATGGTCTGGATGGTTTTTCCCAGCCCCATCTCATCAGCGAGGATGACGCTATTGCACCTGAAGACAGCGCATAAAAAAAGGCATGTTTAAAAAGAATAATAATAATAATGAATTTCACACATTTTTCAGATTAGGTTATCAAAACAAACAGTTATATTACAATACTCATTTACACAGTACCTGCACCAGGAGTGGGCCAACCAGTTCAACCCATCCAGCTGATAATCTCTCAATTGAAGGTTGTCATCTCCGATATACGATGGCTGTTTCTTCAGAGGAACAAACCTTGGTCTTTGCTTTAACACCTGAAATGATAGTTAGAAAAAAAAAAAAAAAAAAACTTTAACTAGGAGTAGAATAATCTAACAAATCAATTAAAAGGGAATCTATAAAACATGAAGACTGGACCTTTTTGGGTAATTTCCCTCTTACCTTGCAGTCTTTAGAGGGGACGTTTTTACTGGAGCTTCGGTTCGTGAAGCTGTCAATGCATTTCTGAAACTTCTTTCCAAGCAAAGCTCCATCCTCCCAGCTGCACTCTGAATAGGGCAAGCCCATCCACTTGCATAGATACTCTGGCTCATTGGAGGCTGGTGTCTTGTGACTATGAGCTGTTTAAAAAAAAAAAAAGCAGACAAATGATTGGAAAAAGACTAAAGTAAAAGCACAGAAATGTAAACACCGAACATTTTAAAAGTGAACAGACTGCAACAGTGACGGTGAAAAATTTGCAAATGGACTTACATGGGAAGTCAACGGTTCCTGGTGTCTTTCCTGATTTTGTTGCTGTTGATAATAAAATTCCTTTTAGTACATCTTAAGTGTAGTAAAATAAGACGATCTGCCACACTATCAGACAAAAGCAAAGCCATCAGATTATGAATTCTTACCGATGATGCGCTCCACAATCTGAAACTGCTTGTTCAAGTCAGATATGAGCTCTTGTTGGCAGTTATGAAATTCTATATCCTCAGGGGACGCCCTGTTCATCCTACAAACAAAGACGGAATAAACAGTTAAAATCCTTAAAATATGAACATCAGCAAGACATTTTTTTCTCATGTCAGGACTAATGTTTTTACCATGAATTGAGCTCATCTTGTTTCTTTTTGTAGTTGTCCAGTTTCTTTAGTCCCTTGACCTTTTGCTGCTCCAGAGAGTCCATGCTCTCCCAGGTGTTGTGGATGTAGGACCAGCCCTTCCACTTGATCAGATAGTGAGTCTCCCCTTCATCGTTCTCGGGGTCAAAGCCTTCATTCGGGTCACCCTTTTCCTGCACAGCATACCCAGTCGTGGATGCCCCGGTGGCTAGAGGAGAAAAAACCAAAACTTTTAGACGTGTCGCAAAGCGTAATTTGACGATACAGCGGTTTTTCAAAATAGCAAGAGACAAGTTATATCGCTTTACCTCCTTTTTTGGCTTTCCTGGTGTCCATGACCTTCTCAATGGTCTCACTGTCGTCATCCTGCAGCTCCTCTCCTGCTTCGCCCGTCATTTCAATCAGGTCATCAGAGTCTGTTTCAAAGTCATGTTGGTCCTCTTTATAACTGTAACACAACAGAACAGGAGAGAAACATTCGTCTCACGTCCGGAAAACTAAACAAAATGTCCCGGTTTAATAATCCAATGCACCAGGACACAGCTGATAAAACACTTTGGGCTTAGAGATGCACCTTTTGACTTTTGTTGCACCCCTTCTTCGAGTCTGCCTCTTTTGAGAGTCTTCGTCATCGTCGTCGTCATCGTCGTCGTCATCGTCATCATCTTCCTCAGCAGAGGAGTCCTGTTTCCTGGACTTCCTGCTTTTTTGAGACAGTTGCTTTTTGGAGGTTGATGATTTGGTCTGAGGTCTGTAAAACACAGTCAAACACAGAAACTCACAAACCACTGAGAGAAAAGGAACCGACCTCCTGGATCATCCTCACAGTGCTTTTGGTCTCTTTTGGCCGACTGAGAAACTACAGGCAACGGTCGGCAAAGCAACATTTCTTTACGATTTGAAAAATATTTGTATCATGATTAGAATACTTTTTCAATTTTGGATGTTGTATTTTAGACATCATTTTCAGAACATCAGGCTGCAGGGGTGTACAACTTCAAACCAAAGTAAAAGGGGAAAAACTGCTCACACATTATGGAATGATTTGGAGATGACCAGTGGGTAGCTGTCTGATGGCCAGGCCTCGCTGCACTCTTACCTTCTAGCAGGAAGTCGTCTGGATCTAACTTTTTTCTCTTCCTGCTCACTGTCTGTACTTTCGGAAGCCTCCTCCTCCTCGTCTTCATCATTTGAGTTCCAGATATTTCTTACAACAAAGAAATGCCACAAGTTCACCCTCAAGGCCCATCACTGCTATAACAACTAAATATTAATTGAATTAAATAATGGCCATAGGGTGTTCACAACAACCCAATTTGATCAGGAATAAGCCACTGATCAGACCAATCGGTTTTGATTTAAATGTAAAACCTCGACTGCCTGACTTAAACTAACTGAGCCCGTTTGGAACAAACAGATACCCATTTACAAACAACTTTAAAATGATAAGAATCACAGCATGAACACAGACTGGCAACACAACGACAAAAACAGACATGAGTTGTGCAAAACTACTGTATGGGTTGAGTGTTAAATAACAAAAATCTTGCTATAAAAGGAGTTCGGTATAAGTGTCTCAACATGGCTGAATGGAAACATTATGGTGCTGTACTATCAAATAAATTAAATAATTATAAAATAATACAAATACACAAAGGTGTTCTCAGTCTTCACACTTACTCTTTTTTCTTAGCTCGGGATGTTTTTCTCTTGGGACTTTCGCTCTCAGAGTCACTGCTTCCCTGTAAATACAGTCAGCACCGCAGAGGAGCATTTCAGTCAGAGCTTTGATTCCACATTAAATGTAACAGCACTTCTTCACAGCGTCCACTAGGTGGCACTAGTGGCTTGTTTATGTCAGTAAAAAAGAACTGTGCAGAGCCAGGCTTTGATCATATCTTTGTTTCGAAACATCTGCTTACCCCAGCTCCGACGTTTAAACGAGCCGGCTCCTGTCTACTGCGGTTTGACCTCCTGACTCCATACACATCTGGATGTTCGTCCCACATCTGTAAACAGAGAGGCGACTGCTATCAGAGGGCCACTGACTTTCTGCATCACTATATAAATAAGTCATGTCTGATTCTTATTTGTAAGAATGTACCATCAGGATGCAAATAAGTGTTACTTAATTGATTAGTCTATAAAATACTGGCTTAAAACTACAATCTTCTTGCATTTCAAACCTTTATAATTACATTAAGAGCCTAATTACCCATACAAAGTGAACTAAATCTACAATATAAGAGAACAGCAACAGCTTTATAAACAGTAAGTCGCCATAAGAAACCTTCCTACATTAAGTGACCTTTACCTTCTTCACGTCTGCCAGTCGCTCCTTCTTTCTAACTGGCTTGTCTTTCACGTCTGCTGAGGTTTGCTGTGATTTGGACTCTGACGACTCGTTCCCTGACTCTGAGTGACTCTCTGATCCTGAGGAGCTGTTTGACTCGGAGTTGTGGGATCTCCTCCTCTCACTGCCATGCTCGCTCTCTGACTGACTCCCCGACTCCGACGCAGAGCGGTTGGATTCCTCTGAGGCTGAATTGCTACAGGAACAAGAACATGTTGATTCTTTTTGGATTCGCAATGCATATGTTGACCTACATTTGACACAACTCTGTACACCAAACAACAACATGGAAAAAAATGTGAGTAGAGTTGTGGCAGCAACTTAAAAATAAAAATAAATAAAAAAGTGCACACACTCTCACTAAGACATGGAGAAATTGCAAGAGCTTGATGGCATGAGTGAGTTGTGACTGTCAGCCGAGAGGAAACAGAAACCTAACTAGGTCATGCAGCATGTTCTTTAGTCAGTTAACAGACCTTATTATCTTTAAGGCACACAAATCTACTTAGTCATTTTGGAAAAATGTTCTTTCTTCACTAAAGTAACAAGTTAAAACTGATAACACGTCATCACTTCTTTGAGTGGTGACTTAGTATTAAAATATTTCCTCTCTGCTAACCTATATTAATATAACAAAGTGAAAAATGACAACACAGTTAACACTTAAGAGCCCATCTCTTTTTGTGGATGAATCCTAAGATTTGCATATGGTTCCTGACAGTTTTAGCTTATGACTCCTTAAACTGAAGCAGTGTCTACTTGTGACCCCTCATCACAGGTTGTGGCCTTAGTTGAACATGAGTTGGGAGCATTTAACATAATTCAGATTTTTGTTCTCCTCAGATTTTAAAAGGCCTGAAAAGGAAGAAGTATTCTGATTTTCACAAGAAAAAAGAAAACAAATAAACAATTTGTGTAATAGAATCTTTTTTTTTTTAATAAAACAATCTCAATAATGTTATGACCCCTCAGATTTATCTTGGGTCTCCTACAAAACCCCCAGGTTGGTAACAACCACTGTCACAACATGTGATTTATTCAGATAAAAACTCATTGACACTGCACCTGAGGAGCTTAAAATGTTTTTGGGACCCCTTTGAAAACAAGATGGAACATATCAAGGGGTATATCCTGATGCAATTAAGTTCAAATTTAAAACTAAAGTATCAATTTTGTTAGTTATAACTACATTAGACTGTAGATGGTATTTTATATCTATACAATAATGTTATTAATGATAAAACCTCTAGCTTAAAAAGGTGACCTCTCCTGTCTGGGGCCCTCCGTGTGCAGTACCTCATCTGGACACATGGGGGAGAACTCATTAAGTTTATATCTGTAGGAATCAGTGCCTCAAGATATCTGTGGAGAGACATGGGTTTATGTAAAACTAAGAATAAAATGAGTATATATATATATGTTTATTTGTTGTTTCATCCATTGGTTTTCTTTTTGATAACAAAATATTTAATATTTGTCTTACTGTGTAAAGAACGACCACGACTTTATGCTGATTAAACAGCAGGAATAAGACAACAATAATTAATTTGTTGGAACTAATTCACAACAATCTAGCTGGTGTTAATGTAAGTATTATGACTGTTATTAAGTTTCACAGCCTGCACCTTTAACAGCCTCCATTGCCAACCTCGGAAGTGAATGCCTCCTTCCGCTTTAAGAGAGGTCAACAGTGGGCGGGACATGGACAAATCTCGAATTACTATTGGCTGGCGTGTTGCTAGGTGACACTCTAGCCTATAGGAACGCAGTGTGCAGGTTTCCGAATGTCTGAACTCTTCCTGTTCCTCCTCCATGTAGTTCTGAGCTGAGTTTAATACAGATAAGTGAGCAAGCTGGGCACACAAAGCAAGGGCCATTTTGTGACTCAGGAGAGCATGTTTATAGAGTACTTTAGCAAGATATAATGTTGCATTGAGTCAAAAAGATTTTGCTCTTTCTGCTGCTGTGCATGCCCACAGTGCTCATCTAACACTATAAAAGTTAGGCTGTCATCAGTAGCAGAGGACATAATTCACACACAGCTGAAATACTAAAATGGCTGCCACAAGATCACACAGAAAAACTACAAGTGTGATGTAACCTGCTGCAGTGTACAGTCAGTAAAATGCTGTGAGGGTGATTACCTGCATTTAGTATCCACTTCTCTGTGTCTTTATCTAAAAACACAACAGTCTATTGTGATCAGGCTGCATTATTTATTGTGAAAACATGGCAGCATTTCTAACACTAAGAATGAATGTAGGGCCATAGCATTTATGCAATGAATACAAACATTTAAAATAATATTAATAATGGCTTGCCACTTGTGCAGTTTCTGAATACCTGCAGTGTTCTGACACCATGCAAATGCACCTGTTATTAGTTTTAAAAAACATCTTTATTGATGAAAATAGAGGTGTTTCCACTCGTTTTGATATTTGAAGATTGAGATACCTGAGGATAACGAATACACACTTGCAAATTGTAACTATCTTTCTTAAAAGAAAAGCAGACAATACTGTGAAAAAAAAATATAAGTGTCAAGACTCTTGGGCATAGGCACTTAAATATAATCCACTTGACAAGTAATACAGATAAAACCAGGTTTAAATTGAACAGAACATTGTTATTCTGTAACATTCACAAGCATCAAACAGGTTCAAGACAGATGCTTCAACTAACACCATGAATATCCATATTGCAAATATTAATACAACAAGTGCCTTTTAAACTTATATCTGATACTAAAAAGTAACAGTAACTGTATGTGTTAGGGGCCATCAATGAATAAAATATCTTGCTTGACAAGTAAAAGTAATATTTCAATATTCTTATAATAATAAACATTTGAGTTAAGAGAAATATTTGAACCTAAAATTGTCCTGCAACAAGGCCCCAAAAGTGAAAAACAAAAGTAAAAACAACTTCCTCCTGAAAACATGTTACATAAGCATGTGAACATTGACATACTGTCATAATACAGAGAGAGTAAAGCAGTTTTAAGCTTTGATTTCCATCTAAAATCAAGGGAAAATTTGATAAAAAGGCATTAAAATATTTGAGATGAAGGGCTTGAATGAGCAGAAGTCAGTTAGTATAAGCTTACTTGGCTTTCTTAAAACTCTCTAATTTGTTCAAAACTTTAACTACAGGTCCAGATAAAAGCTTACAGATTGTTTTAAAACTATATTGAAGCAACATGCAACCTGATTTAAGGCCAAAGTAATGACAATATGTTATATAAAAAAACATCTTAAATACTGGATATACTGACTATAGTAACATCAAAGCAAAACATTTTGAAATAAATTAAAAACCATGCAACAACGTTGATAAAAATGGTGCAATGCAGTACCAACTAGTTAGACAAGGTCATTACATTATGGCGAAAGCACATGAAACATCCGTGTTAAATCATTAGCATCATAATAAAAGGACAAATGAGTTTACCTGTGGTCTAACACATAACATCTTGTGTGCAATGATGTCTAAACACAGGCCTGAAACCTCGGTATTGAGTGTAAGAAATGGTAAAATCAGGGTGTGGCTATTAAACAAAAGCAAGGTCATTCATTACAGTGGTTCACTTCTTCAAATGTCTCAAATGTACACATGGATGATCAACCATGCTTGACAAGGTAAACAATCACACCAGATATGAAAAAGGGTAGAAAGTGTGTAAAGGGTCGTACCTTGATGCATTGCTTTGAGTCGATCCTTCATCCTCTTGTTTTCTACTTTTATTCTTCATCATGGTAATATCCTGAAAACCTTTTGTTTGTTCTGGTATTTACTGTTCAAAAAAAGTTAGAGCAAAGCATGAACTATCATAAAAGTCCCACAAAGATAAGCCTTTGCTCCAGTGACAGTATTGAGAAAAAAAGAAAAAGAAAAAAAGAACAGGCGCTGCGACACGAGTTAAGAAAATATCATTAAATCTAAAAGATTTAAGTATTATTATTTACATCCCTAATTTAAAAAAAAAAAAATCAGCTTAGCAGTATGATAAGGGCTGTAATATGTTTAATATCCAACGTGTGTCCTTCAATATAGCACACGGATCAAGACGCATGCAATTAATTCTAACTGCGTCATCACATGAAGGGTTAGAAAAACATTTAAATGATGAGAAAATCAAGTTAATTATAATCTACACAATGTAAACAGACCCGATTCAATGTGAAGATGAACTAGAAATGAACTATTAAGATTCAGGTTCGGGCTTTTCTTTTTTTTTTTTTTTTTTTTTTTTTTTTTTATCCCGACTAGAGTTTAAAAAAAAAAAAAAAAAAGCAAGCTGTAGATTATAATAACTTAATAATAATAATAATAATAAACTGGAATAATTGGTTTGGGTTTGAAGCTTTGAGGGCCTGTGCAGTGAAGTCTGCTGTCAGACGCGGAGACGAGCGGCTCAGTGGAAGCGGAGGCGCGCCATGGCTGCGTGGAAAACAACGACGAGCGCTCCTTCGGCTCAAGATTTGCTCCAAAACGGACCCAAAAAACCCCGCAAAACGCCCAAATACCATAAAGAACCGACCGTGTAGTCAGAGCAGTTCACTTTTGATCAGAATCAAGCGGTGTGCGTCGAAAAAACGAAGCGGTCTGACGGAAAAAAAAGCCCCATGGCACCCTTCCCAAGGCTCAGCCGCCATCTAGAGCTCCTTCCTAGCTCTGAAAGCTTTGCCTTTGATTGACGTTATTTCCATTTACCCCACACTCAGGTGATGTTTAGGTCCCACCCCTTTTATTATGCTTTAAATGTGCTTTTATATAAAAATTGTAATTAATTTAAAGCCTCAGACTTGAGTTGGAGACCTTTAGTTTCCAGCTTCATGAAATGGTACAAATACTGATAGGCTTTTAAAGAATATATATTTTGTTGCACCAATTGCATCACTTCCTGCTCAGACAGGAAGAAGGACAACCAGGAGCCATTTTAGAGAGCCTTTGGAAACCATTTCTGTTCTGACCAAATCCTTTGTCACTACTTAGTAAATTCCCATGTGTGTAATTCATGTGTTTTAATGAATTACATGAATACTTTCCAATGGGACCAATTGGACTCTTTTTCAAGCACTTTCCCTTAATCTCACATATCGAGTGATAATATTTCTTCGTAGAACACTCGAATAAGATAGCATTACTTTAGGAGCTTCGTCAACCCTGTATGAAGCTTACAGGAAACACTTGTGCTAATTTATGAATTAGCGGACATTGATGAGTAGTGAGACAAAGCCAGTGCTAACCAAATAAATTTGTCGTAAAGATTAGCTGAAATATTAAAACCGACAGCCGAGCTAAAAGACTTCCCAAGTATCAAAATATTACGCCCAATGTCGTATTGTGAATTTCTGGATAATTGGTTATTGAAACAAAGCCAGGAAAAAAAATATGAGGACATACACTTTATTTAAAACAACATTTGAAAATCAAATGTACAAAGGCTGATTTCGTGTTTCCAAAATATTTTTGTGATTTTCAAGTTCGCTATACAGCCAGCAACAGCGTTCCATTGTCCATGTTGTCGTAAAAAAAATAAAATCCAAATGTCAAAGTCCAGTCAAAAAAGGTTTCATCTTGTCAAATTTTGGCTAACTGCCAAATAACTTTTCCATCTTCACGTTAAACAACGCGGTCTTCGCTTCAGCAATATCCAGTTGAGTGCCGTCTTGATAGGATAAAAACAAGAAGGAAAAGTTGTAAGCCCACAGCACAACTTGAACGAGGAATGATTCACTGTCCAGCAGTTAAACAAGGATTGCTAAACACGACTAATATTAAGTGTATAAACATTCAAGGCTAGCTTTCAGATGCGTTAGCTAGCATTGCAAAAGTGAACGTGTCATTCTGAAATATGAGTTTGAACAACCAGTTATATCCTTCAAATGTAAATTGCGATTAAAAGTCGTCACATCGTCAGCATATAAAATGTTATCTACAGGTTGTTGGGCGTTTGTAATCCCGTGTCAAAACGTATTTATTTAGGATCAAAGTTGTTGAAATATTACTTGCCAAACGTTGATGTATTAAGTTCCATAAGACATTCTAAACCACTTTATATGCATCACGTGTTTTTAATAAAAAACATTTGGCAGGATGTTGCACATAGGAATTCTTAGTGTGAAGTTGTGCAGTGAGAAATGCAGCAAGGCATAATGGTAATGTAAGAACTGTCAAATTGTTGTAAGGCTCTGAATTGACAGTTTGGTGGATTCGAAGAAATCAGCAAAATGAAGTCCGTGTCAAGTAACTGCGACAACAATTTGCAAATAAATTCAACTGAAAGATAAATCAACTGACCACCAGGGGTGTGCAGAGTCTACATTTAGCCTTATTCACAATAAGCGTTTTGCATAAATCCTATTAACGCACCGACAGTAATGTTCAAATAAATTACGATCAAAACACTGGCCTGTAAGGAAACAATACTGTATGCAAATCAAAATCCGTAGCCTTAGTTGACTAAATGTGTACCGAATTCAAAGCAAATTCATGAATGAAAAACAAATGGAAAACATTATAGCATTCAATAATTATTAAAGCAGCCCTTCAAAACGACAGCAATTTCACACATCAACTGCTCAAAATCTGAAAAAGAAAGTCCCTTGTAGCTCTATAGGTGTTGAAATAAGGGAGTAAAACAAAGTTGTTACATGGCATCGGCCATTTTTAATCCGGTTTTCAACTTTAAGGCCAATAACCTTTAGCAGAAATGGATGATATAGGAAATCTTG
Source organism: Anoplopoma fimbria (assembly GCF_027596085.1). Taxonomy (NCBI): domain Eukaryota; kingdom Metazoa; phylum Chordata; class Actinopteri; order Perciformes; family Anoplopomatidae; genus Anoplopoma; species Anoplopoma fimbria. Next base: position 2,575,476 of record NC_072467.1, on the reverse strand, counting down.
GAGAAAGGTGTGCTTTTCTGTAAAGTACCAACAGGAGGCAACGCAGCCAATGTCCACATGAAGCCACAGTAAAAATAGCTTACGTTATTATTAATAATGGAAGTAGCCCCTTAATGAAAGTTGTTGCGCGTTACATCATAAAGTTACATTTACAAACTTACTTACTTTGTTTATGCACTGTAGCTGCTAACATCTAGTTATTTTGCTAGCATTCAAAACTAAAAGTGAATAGTGGCAATATACTTTCCAGATAGATGTAGGTTAAGGTCTGCTTAAACATTTTTTGAGTTATACTCAACCTAGCTGAATGGGATATAGGTAACATATCCCTGGAAAGCCTCATTTTCTATTCATTATATTAATGAGCTCAGTTAATAAATACTTAATTCAAACATGTTAAACTTACAGAGCTGTCTTCTTTTTCTTCAATTTTTGAAATATCTTCACACCATGTCTTCCCGTCTCCGCTGTGGAAAGATGAGGAACAATGAATGACCATCACACATCACAACACAGATATAGCCAATAACTGGACCACTCAACGTGATTGGCGTTTGGGCATACAATCATTTGAATGTGAGGAATGAGTTTATCTCAGAGAATAAGTGATGTTCTATACGGCCAATGTTTTTGCCGGAAATTGATATTAAAACAAGCCATTGTTGTTTTTTAACAGAAGCCTAAAATTGCATGCATCTGTTCACATTTGACTATTAAAAGCTTCAATACGGCAAACTTCCAGATCACGGTTACCAAAAAGACTGTAAGACTGCTGTTGTGCTGATTAAATCAACATTATGAGGTTCAAAACATCTAATAGGGAGTCTAATGTATGGGAGGCCAAATTCAGCAATTAATAGTATTACTTTTATTGATTCACAAATGAAAACTTTAATATGTCTTATTACAATAATAATTACAACTTATCCTTTACTCTTTTAAGGGGATTTGTAACAAACTATCTACAGACGCCGCTCTTTTCTCACAACAGAAAAAGCAATGCCTGTACGACTTTGTCAGTGAAACACCCTGCATTTATAGCAAAGGCTCATGCAGACGTGAACCTAAGGTGTCACTTAGTGGGGTTGGTAGTTTATTCACTCTTGGGAAACTCATTTCAGAGTGATCAAAGGGTTAGAAAATGCAACCTTTTTTTTTTTTTTCATTATTCTCAAATCTACCAGATTCATTTTCTAAAATAAAGAAAATCATATTGCTAACTGTAAGGTTTACTTTTATGTTCTTTTGGGGATTTTCTAGCCATAGGCTTTCTGTTGCAAGGACTCCTGACAGTTTCTACAGCTACTTCTAAAACTTTGGAATAAGAAAATGTAAAGAAAAAGTATATTTGAAGAGGGTAGCCAAATAATTTGCTCTCCAGACTCAGAGCAACTTTGTATAAAATTGTTTTTGTTAGAAAATGTGCATAGATTTTTTTTTTTAATCAATCTTTAGACAATTTTAGATTTAATGGATTGTTAATCAGTGTAAATGTTTTGCTAGACATACTGATCAGAGCATGTAGATGTTTAATGATGATGATGATTATTATTGTTGTTCCAGAGATTTCACAGTGATGCAATTCTTATCACAATAAATTGTTGTTGTTGTTTTATGCGGTAAGTTACCAGTACCAGTGTTTTGGTACACTGTGTAAATCCCAAAAAATAAGTTTAATGAAATCTTAAGTAAAGAGGTAAAACTAAAACACCAAAGTATGGTTTACATTTTGTACTACCTTGTCATTTGCAAGTGCCTTCATCATTTCAAGTGTTGATTGTAAAAAGAAATGTAAATTCTCACTTCTCATGTTTTAAAATTGCTTTTCTTATTCACTATAAGTTACAAGTGTTTTTGCAATGCTGTTCTTTTGGAAGGAAATATCATCGCAGCTGCTAATAAGGGACGACATGATGTTCTGGTTTTCATTTGGTTGAAATTAAAGGGGTTGTCTGAGAATGGTGTCCAGGTGTCAAAACAAAAATCAGTGGCATGAGGAAATAATGAACAACACAGATATATGCACCCCATGTCCCCTAATGTTGAGCGCATGTTAGACAAATGGATGTTAATATAACTAATGTGGCATTTGTCATGATGCTCACTGTAGGTCAAAATTCAAATTGACTGTTTAAAGTGTTACTGTGCCGCCAAATTAGCAAATAGTTCTTCTACCATTGCTTTGGCAAAGAGCCACCAATTTGCTAGCTTACCAGATGTAACCAAAAAAATTCAAATTTGGAATGTTTGCACCGGTTGTCAAACTATTGACCGATACGGCACTATGAGCGATGTTTAGCGTTATCCACCCAGGCTGACTAACACTAGGTGTCTTAGTACAACTCTTTAATTTAAGAAAACTCTAAAATTGATGAATGATTCTGGACCAAAACCCATCATTCCCAAAGGCTTGCGCTACGCCTCAGCGGCTTTTAGCTGCCCTGAGCTACGCATTGGCCCAGCACGGAAACGCTTTGCAATTGATTGACCTTTGAATGCAGAAACCGCGTCCTGTTTGAAAATGTATGCGTTTTAATTATGATTGATATGAGTGCAATGCGATGATCGTCAGATGTTTGGCTTTTTTTTCCTTTCATGGGACGGAATGACAAAAGAATAATCATAAAGATTTTAAGCGCTTCACGTGTTAGCTAGCTAAATAGCCGAACGACCATCATTAACATTGTACAAATCTGAATGTTATTCTTAAATAAATGAATGTTTATTACAATTAAATACACAAAGGAATCAGTCTTTACACTGAAGACAACATGTCGGAGCATCTTATGATTTTTATCGTGTTTCAGCAGTGCGCTGAACTGTCAAACTTTTTTAACGATATGTCAAAACTCAGAATTGTCAAAGTACTCTACAATTTATTAGATTAATTTACATAATTATTTTAAACTAACTACAAAATGTCTCCCACGGTAAGGTTTGTGATCATTTACAAATGTATTAATATGTGAATACTTGCCGCATTATACACTAGGGGGCAGAACTGTCCTGCCTTCAGACATAACTGTGATTACCTTTGATGATGATAAACAAAATAGCACTTAATGTTAAGCTGTATAATCTTTATCTCAATAATGACATACACGTAGAAGTGAAAATAAACACTTTTCACTCTGCTGTTTATTTGGTTGTGTACGCGTTAAGTAAAAAAAAAAAACGTCAATTTGATTAGACAAATTTGAAGAACTCAATGCACAGATAACATGCATTTTTTTTAAAGTTCATCTATTTTACAAATTATACTTACAAATCCCTGTTGCGGAGCGAATCCCCAGTATCCGTCAATTCACGGTTCCATGGTGGTTAAATGTCAACCCTTTAGAAAGAAGGAAAAAAACGGTTCAGAGACAAAATGTGACAACAGCACACCCTACTGGCTACATGTATGTAGCAGTAAAGACAACAAGGCTAGTTAGTCTCCTTAAAGCCTGGACCGGATAAGAATTACATACCATTTAGCGTGGATCAGATGATCTCGTTCTTCTTTGACGCATTTTGCTAAACTTCAAGGGAATCCCTGCAAAAACAAAACATAATTAGTTTAGTAGTCACAACAAACTAAGTCGCAACATGCGTCGGCATAAAATACGGCAATGAATAGGCTATTCGTTTTTAAGGTATTTTTAAGATTATTTTTGAGAATGTTTCGGGGCTCATTAACATATTAAGAAAATTCTTAATAATGCGTACCATAGGTGGTTTGGAAAATATTTCATCTTTGTGCGTCTTGATGACACGGAATGGAACTAAATTAGTCATAAACAGGAACACCCTACTCACGATAGCGTTGAGAAGACATTTTGTTATGTGCAGGGTGGTACTAATCCTTTGGATTTAGCAATATAGCTTAAGATATAACAATCTGTTATAAAAGATTGTATGCTATCTGTTTAATTATGTGTAGTATTAACCATCACATGTGGATCAATCCACAACCCTGTCCGTGAGACTGTGATATTAAGATGGATTTATTTCTTTATTTAATAATAATACAGTATTTTGAGTTTCCTCAAATTTAAATACTAATTGAAGTGAGGCTTTCTAACATAAAAGTATTTCTTTACATGTCTTGCAGGTGTAATGTAAATGGGAAACAAAATGAATGCACATATTTAAATTATTCTCCATTCTGTGTTAAAGGGTTAAAAGCCAACACCCTATTTTGTATTTCGAAGTATATCTAAGCTTTAATCACATAGAGAACCTTTATTTGGCAAACAAAGCACGTATAGTTTATGTATTGAGTATTTAATGGACAAATTGTTGACAATAGTCATATTTTGAGCATTTTGACTACTTGTTACAATTTAATTTAATCTATTTTAAATTATTTACTATTAAGCATCTTCCACCTCCTTAAACCTGGTTAGAAACTACACCTACACACTCTGTGGTGAAATACTGGGGGAAAATTATACATTTTCTTTACATTTTATGGATTTACAATTCGAGGAAAAACCTCAAATAACTAATAAACTGAAAAGAAAGCAAAAAAAAAGCTTCATCTTGTAGTGTTGAAGGCAAGGAGTCTCAATACAGCATTGAAAAGCCCAAAATATTGGTTGTTATAGATGTTTTTGTCGAGTAAATTCACACAAGGGCATTTGCCCTTTCAAGGACAAAGCACATTTTTAATGCGTAGGTTGAAATAAGTCCTAACAAGTGGAGAACAAATGAGCTGGTGAAAATACCAACTAAGTTCACTTGAAACAGGGATAGCAAACATGCAATTCCCATAAACTAAAACACATTTAAATGCATTTTACAGCCCCTGAGCAGTTTTCTGTGTTGTTGGCTGACAACACATCATGGCCATTTTTTTTTTACAACACTCCATCCACCATATTGCTGCTCACTCTGGTCCTATTTTACAGCCACAAATGTCAGATTTCTATAGTTCTTACCCATTTCCTCAATGCCGTGTCTACCTGCCGTCTTCTCCCCGGTGTAGCGTCGCATTTTCGGGCTGTTTTTGGTGGTTTTGGTGGGTCTTTTGGACGCATCTTTCCGCCCTTCCTGCTCTCTGTCCTCGCAGCTTCGCTCCTCTGTGGTGTGTGTCCTCCTCTCTCCCTCCGCCTGAGCTCATATCCTTCACGGCTCTGCCCACTTTGCTCTCAACGTAAGCCAAGCTCCACTTCCTCTCCAGCCCCAATCCAGCTCACCAGAGCAGCCTCCTGAAGCTGGAAAACACCTCCCAAACTCTTTCTTGCAGTTTATGTAAAAGTAGCCCGAAACTATAACAAATATTTTTAAACGTTTCTAGCAATCTAGTATTTTTTTGTACTTTTGTTATGGAGGAATTATTATTATATTTCTTTATTGATCCCCATGGGGGGAATGCAAGTGTTGCAGCAGCTCAACTACACAGACACAGACAATAAATACACATACTATACAACTACACAGACACAGACAATAAATACACATATTATACTATACAACTACACAGACAATAAATACACATACTATACAACTACACAGACAATAAATACACATACTATACAACTACACAGACAATAAATACACATACTATACAACTACACAGACAATAAATACACATACTATACAACTACACAGACAATAAATACACATACTATACAACTACACAGACACAGACAATAAATACACATACTATACAACTACACAGACAATAAATACACATACTATACAACTACACAGACAATAAATACACATACTATACAACTACACAGACAATAAATACACATACTATACAACTACACAGACAATAAATACACATACTATACAACTACACAGACAATAAATACACATACTATACAACTACACAGACAATAAATACACATATTATACTATACAACTACACAGACAATAAATACACATACTATACTATACAACTACACAGACAATAAATACACATACTATACTATACAACTACACAGACAATAAATACATATACTATACAACTACACAGACAATAAATACACATACTATACTACACAGACAATAAATACAATACTATAAATACAATACTATACAACTACAGACAATAAATACACATACTATACAACTACACAGACAATAAATACACATACTATACAACTACACAGACAATAAATACACATACTATACAACTACACAGACAATAAATACACATACTATACAACTACACAGACAATAAATACACATACTATACAACTACACAGACAATAAATACTATACATAATATACAACTACACAGACAATAAATACACATACTATACAACTACACAGACAATAAATACACATACTATACAACTACACAGACAATAAATACACATACTATACTACTATACAACTACACAGACAATAAATACACATACTATACAACTACACAGACAATAAATACACATACTATACAACTACACAGACAATAAATACACATACTATACAACTACACAGACAATAAATACAATACTATACAACTACACAGACACAGACAATAAATACACATACTATACAACTACACAGACAATAAATACACATACTATACAACTACACAGACAATAAATACACATACTATACAATACTACACTACACAGACAATAAATACACATACTATACAACTACACAGACAATAAATACAAATACTATACAACTACACAGACAATAAATACACATACTATACAACTACACAGACAATAAATACACATACTATACAACTACACAGACAATAAATACAAATACTATACAACTACACAGACAATAAATACACATACTATACAACTACACAGACAATAAATACACATACTATACAACTACACAGACAATAAATACACATACTATACAACTACACAGACAATAAATACACATACTATACAACTACACAGACAATAAATACACATACTATACTATACAACTACACAGACAATAAATACACATACTATACAACTACACAGACAATAAATATACATACTATACAACTACACAGACAATAAATACACATACTATACAACTACACAGACAATAAATACACATACTATACAACTACACAGACAATAAATACACATACTATACAACTACACAGACAATAAATACACATACTATACAACTACACAGACAATAAATACACATACTATACAGCTACACAGACACAGACAATAAATACACATACTATACAGCTACACAGACACAGACAATAAATACACATACTATACAACAAAATAAAGATAGAAATATCAACACATAATCTGAATAAATTGGCTATTGTTAACACTTACTGACTGACCTACTCATATGAAGTTAACTATTTGTAAAGAAAAACATCCATGTAATTGTAAAACAGTGATACTTAGTTATATACTTAGATACCTGCTCAGTGGTAGTACTGTAAATAGGAGGGTAAGTGAATATTTTTGAACACATTTTCCTCTTAGAACTGGTCCAGTGTGCCTGTTTTAAGAGATACAAAGGACTATCCTCAAATTACCCAGGTATATATGGGCTTTGTAGTAGGTCTAAGCTTTGTCTTGCTTTAGTAGCACAGGCCTTCTTTAAACATTTTTGATAAGGAGAAATATGGTGTATTGCAAATGCAGATCTGTCAATAAATGATCAATAACATGTTTATTCCCTGGTTTATCTAGCCTATAGACCATACTTCAGACATCAGGCTTAGTTTGTGATAGAAATGTAGGTCACCTGACTATGACCATTTCACAGTAATGAAGGAGCGATTTGGGTCATGCATTATTCCATTTTGGAGTGAGATATGCATGCACACGGGGGATTTTAATGTCTTTAATGTTTGCAGCTATATTACATATACAAACAATTAATCTGAAGTAAAACTATAAAACTGCCTCCTTAAGGCTTCTCTGAATAAGGATAATAATAACTAAACATGAATGCCTGCCTTCCTTGTGACGGAATCAATTAAGATTAATTATATTTAATTGATTTAACTGAGAAAAAAGTTTGAACGAAGTCTAATGGGGACAACCAAATTTAGCAAACTCTGGCTGTTCAGTCAGTGCAGCCTTTTTTTGGAAGTCTATGGAGGCTGTGGTATCCACTCCACCCCCATCGCTGACCAATGAGATGTTTGCCTCGACAGCGCATGCTCTCTGCAGTGGAAGATTTTCTTTAAAAAGATCCTCAGCCTAGCAACAGGAGAGCCCTCCCTGCAAGTGAACACTGTCTAGTATTGACTAACTGTTTGGATCGGTTTGAACAAGGGAGTGCTTACTCACCAAATCTGTTAAAATCCCAAAATAATCTAAGAGGTGCCTTTAACCTTTAAATGAACTGAATGCTTCAATCTCAAATTGTGCTTTTAGAGATTGAGAATTGGAATAGTTGGCAGTGTTGTTGCAGCACAAAGCTTAGTGAATATCCCTTTTTTAAGAGCAACAATTTGGTTTCACTTAAGGCATTTTGTAACTATTGTTGCTGCAGGAGAGAAACAAAGGAACGATAAATAAATGCCTGTTCAACTGATCTGGATAATTCATACAGTTTTTTGCTGTGTTTGTTGCAATGTTATTATGTTAGCAATTTACCGAAAAATTTGTCATTAATGTTACACACAGGTTGCCATTTCATATAGAAGAAGACTCCAGGTAGTAGTCAGCTGGGAGAGCTTTTATATTGGCCCCTTTATATTTACAATAATATGACTTGCAGACTTTAACATAAAACATTTCTTTGTCAGAATGGGAAGGCGGAATTGCAGCCATTTGTTTTGTTAAATAAAAAGTAGCCTTTTCTGTAGCAGAAGGGTGTGCCTTGACAGCACTAACAACAGGCGTGGTTGCATTCATGGGTGTTGTATTTCAGGTCAAAGCACATAAACCAAACGTCATCTTACTCTGCAAATATCTTTTAACAGTTGAGATAAGAACAGGTAAGCTCTGTTCTTGTGTTTTTGCATTTTAATTAGCCAAACAAATGATTCTTTGTTCTGGTGTGGTCACGTTGTTCAACAAACAGTGGAGGTTAATGGTGAGGCATGTCAAGGCGTGATATGGCTTGAAGGGACTAGAGTATCAAGGTGCAAAATCAACGTGACTCAAGTTCATGAATGTATAGTAAAAAAAGTTCTACCCATTTTTGTTGATTCAGTTTGGCACAATAAACATATACATAAACAAATAAACAAAACACAAAAAAACAATCTATAACTAAACATCACAGCAGTGCATCATTTCTAGACAGTTTCAAGTGTTCAATATTCATATTCTGGTTTAGTTTCCCTTATCTTCAGGGTATAATCCCAGTACACAGAATCTGGCCCATTAAGTGATTTCCTTTCCAATTATAAGTCTTATACATCCACTTTATAATTCACTTTTTTTCCACTCACTTTACACAAAGATCCAGAACATTGGACATTGAACTTAAGACATTTAAGTTAATCTAGTTGTAAAATAGATTCACATTAAGCATATCTATTGTAATTACATATATTATGGTGGCCTAACTTATTTTTTTAATAAGATTGCAGTTACACTGAAAGGGAAGCGTGAAAAACCAAACTGTGTTGTAAGCCAGGTTGAAGCACTGTAACCTGATCACCATGGACACATGCATAGCTGCTTCTCTGTGCAAAGTTCAGGCCGTCCTCTCAGAATGTGACAACCCTCCCCCTTCAGCTTAATATTTCTATCTTCCCTTGTGAGGAAGAAGGAAAAAGTCCCCAATAAGAAATAATAATAATAATAATAACTTTATTTATATAGCACCTTTAAAAACAGAGTTTACAAAGTGCTTTGACAGACAAAGCAGCAAAAGCAAGGCAATAAAACAAAAGAAAGCTCAACAATGAGGCCCAACAATGGAAGACAAACTAAGGTAAGACTTAAACCCTGATAAAACAGTACAATAGATGGTCCAATAAAAACAATCGATAGGATAAAAATAAACTAAAAAAAAATAAATTAAATAAAAAATTAAAATGAATGAAATAAATAAATAAAATAGATAAAAATAAAATAGTATAGTAAAATAAGTTAAGTTAGTAAACCCAATAATAAAACGATAAAAATAAATCTATAGTGCAAAATCATACATTAACATAGTGCACAGGTACTTTATGGCTTTGTGTGCATGTTGTGAACAGTATGTCCCTCACTTCCTCTCCTGCTCCAGATCCTTTCCTCAAGGCATTCTCAAACCAGTCAGAGCTGAATTTCCACCTATGCATTGAAGGAAAATGCATGTTGTTATTTTGTGCTGCCATCTAGTGGGCCTTGATAAGCTCTCACATACAGGAGAGGAGCACTTCTAATAGTAGCTGTACAGAAATAAGACCAGACATCAAACAGACAAAACTGCACAGGCTGTCTTTGTTTTCAGATTAAAGGTTTGCACACTGTGAAATATTTCTGAAGTAATATTAACTGCAAAGATTGTACCCACCAGACATCAGAGGGATTATTAAGTGTTGGTCTACTTTTTCATTAGGACTATGTAGATCGTAAACAAATACGTCTAGTGAAATATAAATGGAGATAAATCATAAGATGTGGCTCTGTGTGTCTCTGAGTGACTATGACAAGGACAAATGTTTATTGTGTGTTTGCGTTATGACTATAGATTTGCTGAATGATTCTCACGTCACTGATCAATTGACTGCTAATCAATGTCTTGTCTGATCAAGATTTTCCCTGGGACCCAAGAGTCTGCTGCCCTTGGAAAATTGTGTTTGCTGTGGCCCAGGGGTAAACAGAGAAATGCTGCCTTCACTTGCTGTTGGAAATGTGTCACTTGCCAGTAAACTCCAAATGTGCAGCAAAGTGGTGAGAGAAAGTTAGACTGATTGACTGACACCCAAGCCTTTAGGATGGGATCTGTCAAAAAAGTAAAGGTACTGTAGTATTTATAATGTATAGACGTAAGAATCAGTACTATTTTCAATGTTTTGTCATTATACATGAAATAATCTCCTGGTAGTATGTGAGGAATTTGCATTTAGACTGAAGGAACATAAAACTACACATTAAATTACACACATCTCAGTTGCATACCACCAACCAATCACACAATAGTAAGGACTTTCCTACACTGAGGATATTTTACTGTCGCCCAACTCTTTTGTTTTTGTATATATCAATACTCCAGTTCTTAAATATTTCTATAGACTAGATCTAGACATAGCCTCAAAGACTAGAAACTTCTCTGTTAGGAAGGTGCAGCGGTAGAATGCACTCAAGTACATCTACTCTAGTGCTATGCTGAAGTACAATTTTTAGGTACTTGTACTTTACATAAATATTTCCGCTTTATACTTCTACTCCCCTACATTTTAGCCAATATTGTACGTTTTACTTCATTACACATAATAGTAAGATTTTTGAATCCACGTAATTCTACTGACGTGCTATTGCTATTTTATGAAAGTAGCCTAAAAGGTATTAGGGGGCGGCTGTGGCGTAGTGGAGAGCAAGGTAGTTCTCCAATCAGAGGGTCGGTGGTTCATACCCGGATACAGTCGATGTGTCCTTGGGCAAGACACTTAACCCCAAGTTGCTCCTGAAGGCTTGCCATCGGTGTGGACTGGATGTTATGAATGTTAGTTAGAGTCTGATGGTGGCACCTTGCATGGTAGCCTGTCATCAGTGTGTGAATGGGTGAATGATATGCACTCTGCACTATACTTTTGCTCTGGTTTATGCTTTAAGATGCTTGTTTAAGAAAGGAGATGCACTTATGACTTCTGGTGACTAGTAGTTCTCTTGAATACCTATGTTGAATACACTTCCTGTAAGTCGCTTTGGATAAAAGCATCTGCTAAATGACTGTAATGTAATGTAAATGTACATTTAATTTTGATTTTATTTTAATTTTATTTTATTTTATTTTATTTTATTTTACTTTACTTTACTTTACTTTGGATAAAAGCATCTGCTAAATGACTGTAATGTAATGTAATGTAGTGCTTCCTCCTCCACACTTTCATATTTTGTTTTATTTTATTTTATTTTATTTTATTTTACTTTATTTTATTTTTTTATTTTATTTTATTTTATTTTATTTTATTTTATTTTATTTTATTTTATTTTATTTTACTTTACTTTGGATAAAAGCATCTGCTAAATGACTGTAATGTAATGTAATGTATTAGTGCTTCCTCCTCCACACTTTCATATTTTGTTTTATTTTATTTTATTTTATTTTATTTTATTTTATTTTATTTTATTTTACTTTACTTTACTTTACTTTACTTTACTTTGGATAAAAGCATCTGCTAAATGACTGTAATGTAATGTAATGTATTAGTGCTTCCTCCTCCACACTTTCATATTTTGTTTTATTTTATTTTATTTTATTTTATTTTATTTTATTTGACTTTACTTTACTTTACTTTACTTTAAAAGCATCTTAAATGACTTTGTAATTTTATTTTACACTTTTATTTTGTTTTATTTTATTTTATTTTATTTTATTTTATTTTATTTTATTTTATTTTATTTTACTTTACTTTATTTTTTGTTTTATTTTATTTTATTTTATTTTTGTTTTATTTTATTTTATTTTATTTTATTTTATTTATTTTATTTTATTTTATTTTATTTTACTTTACTTTATTTTACTTTACTTTACTTTTATTTAAAAAAAAGTACTCAATCATAAGCCACTAAATCAAACTGCCAACATATTGGTCTTGCTGACAGCAGGTCTGTAGGTTTTAGGATGTACGAGGTTACCTGAAGGCATCACCAGCGCACATAATGCTCCTCCTCAGCACCGAGCACAGCCGGCCAGCCTTCACAGCTCTTCCGGAGGCGGATAATCCCCATCTCTACCCTCCACACGGCCCTAATGCAACCAGGAAGGATTGCTACAGCTCACCTCAAGGGAAACACGTTTTGGAAGCAAATGCAAAATACGAACTAGAAGAACACCTTTAGGAGAAGAGGAGAAGAGAGATGGATGTTTGCGTTTCCCATTATAGTGCGTCCAGCCGAGTCCCTATAATATGACAGCTGCTGTCGCATTTCATCTATTTCGGAGAAGCTACTGAAACATCATCCTGCTTTGTTTTTTTTTATTATTATTATTCCAGCATCATGGTGACATACAATCTGGTATTTACTTTCATTATTGCGGCTCTCTGGCTGGTCGGTGGAGAACCACAAACTCCTTCTTCACCTGCGACGCAGTTGAATTCAACATCTTCATCCATCATCAGCCAAAATGAAGATCTGACACATAATGTCACAGATGCCGCCCTGGGATCCCGGATTTCTTCTCTAATGACTCATCTTCCAACTCTGAAAAACATTGTTATTTTCATCTTCGTGTTAACAGCTGCTCTCATCACATGCCTGGTCATCAAAGTGGTCAGGTAGGCAGGTTGATCTCTATGGAGGCCTTTACAATGTTGATCAGTAGGATGACCATTGTATAAATGTCTTTGTTGTGTTCCTGGTAAATCCATCGATTAAGAGCATGTGTTATGTTAGGTCTGGGCCTATTGATAATGCTCCTTAATGCTCCTCCCATATGGTGCTTTATGAGGGTTATTTTGTCTCCTGATGTGTCTGTGATCTATGTGAAGTTTATATTTCACAGTTCTTTAATCATATTTCTTATCGGGGCTGCAAATAATAATGACAATTCTGATTACATGATGATTGATGGTTAATTAGTAGATCTTTTATCTCATAAAATATCAGAAAATAATGTAAAATGGCCACCACAAGTTCCCAGAGTTACATTACATTACATTACATTACAGTCATGTAGCAGACGCTTTTATCCAAAGCGACTTACAGGAAGTGTATTCAACATAGGTATTCAAGAGAACTACTAGTCACCAGAAGTCATAAGTGCATCTCCTTTCTTAAACAAGCATCTAAGAGCATAAACCAGAGCAAAAGTACAGTGCAGAGGCAAATTACTACGAAAACAATAATTGCAACAGACTAATCCGAATATAGTAAGTGCTACAAACTACTACGAATAGGATAAGTTCAATGTGATGTCTTCAAATTGCTTTACAAAGAAATATAACAGGGGAAAAAAGTATATTCAATCTTCATTTGAAAAAGTGTAACTAGAGAATGTGTAGCATTTTGGTTGATCAATCACAATTTCCACACAAATGGTGCCAATCAATTTTACATTAATCTCAATTTAGTAATCCTTCCAGCACTAATTCATCTGAGGAAAGCATTAGTTCGAGGTTGTAAGATGTCACCACTTTAATCCTCAACATATGGAAAAATAAAAACCCAAACTAAATAGGTTTACAACGGACGTTGTCAGTCAGACTAAATGGTGCGATTTTATTTATTGTGCTTGTCTCATGTTTGGCAACGTTTTCTTCCAAACAGATCTGGGAGACGAATCAGAAAAACAAGGAAATATGACATTATAACGACACCTGCTGAGCGTGTGGAGATGGCCCCTCTTAATGAGGAGAACGACGATGAGGATGACTCGACCCTCTTTGACGTCAAATACAGGTTTGTTCTTTTTCAATTGAAAAAGCGTTATATTATTTTCAGATCCGAAAACACGTTTTTCCTGTTACTACAAATAAGAACGATTACAGGCCTAATCCCATTAAGAGTGATGTACACACATTAGAGGGAATCTATGATTAAAGACTAAAGATTAGTGTATATTTTCAAAAACCTAAACCCTTTATAGTGTTTTTGTGCTTTTAAATTGCCTGGTTTTACCTGTCTTACTTTTACTCAATGCCTCTCGCTTGTAACCATTGTACTCTCAACATATTTTAACCTCGATTTCCGTAATGTAACGCACCTTGGGACTCTGTTTTGACTATCAAATGGTGCAGGGTGGCACCATAGTTTCTCACTTCCTTCAGTGGACTTCTATTGCTCTTAATATTAAGCCCACATAAATTAGAAGTAATGCGATGCAGTATAAAACCACAGCTTCAGAATAGGAATATCAAAGTATAAATATTTGTACTTTATCTTCTTTAAGAAACGCGCTATTTTAAAGAAACATTGTAGTAGTTCATCTGATGTTGATATACGGTTTCACCCTTCCGTCCTCTCCATTGTTCTTTAACTCACAACCACTTCCTCAAAGGAAGATATGACCTCCTGTTTACCTGACATTCTTGGCATCCAAGTCAGACCGGACTCTGCAGGGGAATGTTTCCTCCTAACCATAGGGGCAGTAGCATCAGATATAGTTCTGTCTAGTAACTCTGAGTTTTCATGTTTTTGTTCTAGGTGAATCCCTGCATGGACGTCAATACTTTATAACTCCTGTTTTGCACGGGACAACTCAAGTGATTTCCTGTTTTTTTTTGTGTAGTTCAAGTCTCAGATCAGAAACTTTATTTGCTGCTTGTGCATGGCTTTAATCTGTGATAAAAGGACTGGAGCCACATGGATATCATTTGTTTCACTGCTTTGCTGCTGCTTCTATCATGTGACACAACTTACCTGCACAATTCTTTCTGATTTTATTAAGATCAGAATGACATTTTTTGTTGCATTTGCTGACAGTTGTTGTCATTTAATTTTCTACACTTGAACTACAGATGGTTGGGCTGAGGAGTTTATAGTAGAAAGGAACCAGCGCCTGCTTTCAAACTATGATATGCCCATATTAAATCAGTTGTTGGATCAACTGTTAACATCTAAAAAATATTACGCGGAGAATACTTTATTCAAATGTAAAAAAGTGCACACTTTGAAAATTCTATTGATATACAGCAATTGATATTTTTAACAAAAATTTCATACCAAATATATTTCTATCTACTAACCACTTTGTTGTGCGTATATATATACTGTTGAAGGCAGTCTGTCCTTATGTATGAAGTAAGCGTATATTTTTTTAATGTATGTTGACATTCCTGTTTTGCTGCTATCTCAGCTGAATTACGTTTTTTGAGGTTCAAAATTGATTAAAAGCTCAAATAATAGAGTCAGGGTATATTTGTGAGGTGTTTATGAAACATATGACATTTTGTTATGAATGTGAAAGCTGTAATATGTTGTGATCAAGTGTGTTCAATCATGTGACAATCTTGTTTAATCAAGTAACTACTGAAAGATATCAACAACAGTATTTAACATGCTCGACACGCACCCAGTATCTTATTTTCTAAATCGAAAACAATGTTACGTCACCATATCATTTCTAGTTACTCGATTAAAAACGATCCAAAAATGAGGTATCTCTTGTTTGAGATATAGGTGAACAGTTAGTAAAGTATTAGTGGAAAGTTTCCCACAATAATACCTGTTAATGGATCACTGACTTGTGTAATGTCTAACTAGAAATGGCTTGTTTTCCCCCCTGAAGAGATGCTTCTCCGTGCCATACAGTTTCGGGTAAAAGAGAAAATAAAAATAAAAAAGCGTTCCTGTCGTTTAAAGTGGCAACACTGGCTTTGAATGTTGTTGGAAATGGTTTGACATGTGGGTTTAAAATGGAAGTTTTGATCGTAAAAAAGTAATTTGGCCCATGATATAAGTATTAAATTACTTTAAAAAAATCAAAAGCATCACTGGTTTGTTAAATTAGTTGTATCTTTATTTCAAAAACACAATATATAATCAACCAAACGTCTGACATAAAGTGCACAGAAGAAATAGCAGAAGAGGTCACAAACCCTTCCTCGTCTCTGTCTGCACCCTAAATTGAATTACAGTGAACTAACAATGTTGCAGAATACCTAAATTAGGGTTCTGCAGCAAATGGAAGTGAGGGTGTTGTAGGCGACATTCTGTTTTTATCCAAACTGTTATTTGATTGAGAGCACCGTGTCCTACAGCTGTTTCTGAATGACTACCATCCCTAGTTAACAGAAAAGGTTGTAAAGCCCAAATTGTACAACATTTTCTTCCAGGAGAAGGAACAGTGTGCTATAAACAAAGTTATTGACATTCACAGAAGATTGGATACATTTGTTATCGCTGTTAGACATACAAGCGACATGATGATGATGAAGATAATTTAATGAAACTGTCAAACACATATTTTTGATATAATGATCTTAAGCTGACTGCTGGCTATTTTCTGTGTTATCCTTCAGACTAAATGACCACTGTTCGTTTCCGTATTGTGTCATGTTTCATTTTAGTTTTACACTGTATGTGCAGAAAAGTGCAGATCCACTTTTGTGCCTTTGCTAAATTTGTCTCAGAGGAGTGCTTTTCCCATGTGCACTTATCCTCTTCCACCATTGAGATGTCTTTTATTTTATCTTTAGTTGTGTGTGATAATGTGGAAAAACCCTGCTCATCTACAGAGGCTGGTTCTGGACTTTTATTAGAACTGAATCATCTGCTACAGACAGTTCCTGTTGTAAAATGAATTAAAGTCATTGTGGTAGCTATTAGAAGACTGTAGCTAATTCTGCTAATCCCACATCTAAACCCCCAAAAAGGTTTTGGATGTTTTATTGAAAAAAACAAAGCCTGTTTGTTTGTTTTGACACAGAGATGTTATTTGTACCAACAGCTGTTTCCTTGGTTTCCATTTCTTTTAAACACTACTGAAATAAAACTGCTCGTTTTGAGAGCCTTGAAGCGTTACTTTTTTCCATTTTGGTCTTTTGTGTGTTCTAACCCAGATAAGTACATTCACTTTGTCATAACTGCACAATTGGAGAGTCCTTGAGTCATCCTGAATATTTTCAGAACTAAAAAAATGAAATATACTCATGTTCTATGTATCAAGACAAGACCAAGCATGCAAAAGCTGACAATTGTTTGCGAGAATTTGGACATCAATCAGATGTTAACATATAGTATACATGACAAAAAGGTAAGATAAAACTATACAGTTTCTCCCCTCAGTTTTACATCAGAAACTACGTCAGTAGAAAGTAAATTTCAGATAATGGGTTTATTAAATGTGTTCTGTAATGTTTCTATTTTTGTCGAGCTTTCACAAATAAACCTTTCATTGCCCCAGACTGCTCACATCAATTACAACTTTGGTGTCTATTCTTTACTTTACTCGCGACGTTGGCCAACATACAAGTCAACTAGCACATCTCGTCAAAACAACATGGACAAATCACATGGCTGGAAGCGCATGAGAGGCTGCTTGTTTAGCTGCAGAGCCCTGAGAATAATTCAAATTCTTCTGCTAATAGTTATTGAAAGAGGCATTTTGTTGCAGAGAAATACCCAAAGCGTTTGGCAAAGAGCAAACATCAAGATAATTCCTAAAAACCCTCAAAACTCAACTGAACTTTGAGACTTCAAAGTGGTTTACTAGCTTTAAACTGATGTATTGGTTTGACAAATCAGTCTGGTATGGCCTTAAAATAAACATAATTTTTGTTGTGTTTATTCATATCTATGTTTCAGCTGACAGTAACACTATTAACTCTGTTTTTCAATTTTTCCATCTTTCCCATCCTGTTAAGAATAACTTGGATAAACACAGTTTTATTTTTTAGCTTGAGAATGGTCCAATGTTCTAATTTATTGATTATTATCGTCATTATTATTACAGGCACAAAATACTGGCAATTTCCATCAAAATCCACAAATATCTGTATGAACCTATATTGGTTGAAATACTAACCTTAACACACTATACAAGCATAATTCAAACATCGTTTTAAATTAATGAAGGCATACACGTTATCATCTCGTACTCCTCTCAGTGTTATTGCACTGAAACTGCTGCTAACTTTAACTATGAATTTATCTAAAGCACATTATGAGGTTCATTTCTTACAGCATTTGTAAGAATATCACCATTACATTCATTTAAAAAAAGCTAAGCTCTTCTTACTACCAACACACAGCTACAGCCTGAACTCACTACATATGTTTGCGTTGCAGAAACAGGGCTGGTGTTCTTTGAGAAAAGTTTACATAGTGAGTTTACCGCCGGCTGAGTTTGTGCAAACATTCTTATGTGAACAGCTGGTACACTCCCTCTCTCTGCTCGAAGAAGCTCATTACAATTCAACGTGTCTCCATTCCTTCATTCGGTTCTCAAGGTAACCTAACCTTAACACTCGGCAGCTCTGGTTCACTTGACTTTTGGAATTTTTTGCTTATGAATAACCTGTTTTACACCTGTGACTTTATAAGAAGCTACAAAAGCATACAATGTTCTCTAGCAGAGGAAAATTTGCTATCACAAGATGAACATCATATTAAAAAAACAGTTGACCTACATTTTTTACTTTCATCATTGTTCTCCCTGATTATTAAGTGCTTCCATCTTGTGGCTCAAAAAGTGTCTCGCAGGAGCCAATAATTCAGCAGCTCCTCATGATGTTAACATGCTTGGTGAATAAAAACACACCTGTATTGGAGCCCTATTAATCATTCATTAATGGCATCTAAAAATATGTTCTGAATCCTTAATTTATAAGTTATAACCAGTACTGGAAACATGGAGGGACTTTTAAAATGGTCTGTTTAAGAAAAGGGGCTAACAGATGACAGGATCTCCATGAACGTCAGCAGAAAAAGATCACGTTTTTTAAAGGCTGCCATAGAAATCTCATTAACAGTAAAACACACCAGTGAAATAAGTCACTAAAAGAGCTTTAAATAGAAAAAGTTCATTCCAATTACTGAAAATAAGTTAATTCAAGTTTCATAAAAGTATGGTTACAAGAAAACTGTTTGTCCGGAGTTCACTCAAAGTGGTTTCCATGGAGATCCTTCCAGCTATTTGCTCTGCAGCTCCTTCTGTGGGCTCCTCTCTGCGTCACAGGTCCCAGTGTGGAGCCGGAGCGCCCCCTGTCTGTGCAACGCGCTCAGGGTCCTGAACTCCAGTGGCATGGTGTGAGGACTGGAGCTGGACGTGTACTCGTACTTTAAAGCGTCGTAGTAGTGGTATTTGACTGGTTTGCCCTGTGGGTCGAGTGGGAAGGGCCAGAAGCCGTAAAGATGGATCTCCTCACAGAAGCGAGTGGCCATCGTGTACATGAGGAGCCCAGTGGTCGGACGCTTGATGTGGACATTGTTGGTTAGCCAATACCTGTTGACAGAGACATATAGTGTGTGATTGGCTGCATCCAATAACTCGAGAGCTCTTTTCTAAGTAGCACACTTAAGTCAGTATTCATTAGGAGGCAACACTTATCTCCTTCAGTAAAGCCTTCCTCCTCTGAGTTTTGATATAAATCCAGATATACAGTATGCCGGAGCACACAGGGTGCAGCTGAATCCTAAGAAGTCACTCAAGTATAAATTTAGAGCCTACCGGATATGTTTCTACGCTGGGGACCACCAAGCTGCCCCTTCAAGGACTGACTGCTCACAGATAATCAATAAGTGAGCTTTTCACCTCTTCTTCTATTTGTGTGGGTGCACTGCAAAAATATCCCTCTTAACAAGTCATTTTGAAAAATCTTCTGATAATCTTGATTAGTGATAAAAAACGAGTTTTCTAATTAATAAATATTATCTGGTTCCAGATTCTGGAATTTGTGGATTTTTGTTACTTTTATCTCTTTTACATCATTGTTAAATGAATGTCATTGGGCTCTGTACTGTTCATTGGACAAAAAAAGCTATCTGAAGATGCCATTTTAGGCTCTAAGAAATGGCATTTTTACCGATTGACCATAATTTAGGATGACCACAGATCCATCTAGCTTAATCTTTGCTAAGGTGCTGGAACCATCAATGAGTCCAAACTGATACAAAAGACATCCACACACTTCCTGCATGGATTTAAGTGTGCATATCTTTTCTCTCAGTACAGATTGACAATAAAAAAAGCTTCGTTCTTTGCAGCCCTATTCGTATCAAAGTAAAATAGATTATTCCTCACATTTCCTGGCTCAAAAATCTTGAATCTAGTGCAGCCATCTGCTTAGGAAACGAATAATATCTATTTTTCTTGGATCTGTCAAAGACATGCATAATGGAGGAGGAAAAAAATTGAACTCTCTCACCACATTGGCAGAGCTTTTACTATATGTTTCTTTGGAAAAAAGATATACATGTATACTGAATGTTAATACTTGTTCAGGAGGATATATTTTTGCAGCATGTTAATTAAAAAACTGCACACGCTGGCACTGCTCTGCACAATTGCATTCTTCTGCTTCAGGTGACCCAGGAGCTGCCATGACAGTGAGATGCCAGGTGCTGCCCTCAGGAGCAGCTTCAGGGACAGGCGGTGAGACTTTCATTTGCCCCAACTTCATTTTACTTTCCAGTCACTCGCCCATTTCTCCAGCCTCGAGGCTACTGCTGCCTCCTGTGGCTGTGTGCTCTGTGGTTAGTGTGGAAGGTCACGCTGAGATGCAGAGGTTGTACTATTTAAAGCAGTCAGTTTGCCATGAAGGGCAAAAACTCTGCAGGTCAGGTTTACAGTCTAACCAAACACTACAGCAGGTGATCAGCATTTTAACAAGCAGAGGAGATGGCCTAATTATCAGTGAAATGGTCTGATGTGGCATTTGGCTGGAGTGAATATGAGTAGATCCTCCTCTAGGGCACATGACGGGGAGTGAAAGTTCAGTCTTACTGAGAAAATGACAAGGTCAGGGGGAGCATTTATCAGACACAACTTTAAAAAAGACAAAGGCGTTGGATTCATCACCGCAAAGATTTCAGGTGAATTATTTTCTCTTGTAAAACACTGTTTAAACAGACTGTTAACTACCAAAATAATGGCCCAGTTCTCCCCTTTTGCAATTAGAGTGTTCTTTCAGGCGTACAAAATGGCATGATTTGGTCACTGACCAGCGGTTGTTAGGTTTTTAACAAAGCAGGAAAGATCCCGAGCAGAGTCTGGTTGTGATGAGAGTGAAACAAGGACAGCGACAAAAATTGCACAGAGGGGTTTGATAACAGCCTGAAGGCAATGTAGGCTGTATTTGACAGATCTGCAAAAAAATCCTCAAAAAAGATCCAGTTCTAAAATAAATAAATAATAAAGATTATCAAAATATAAATGTCCTATTATACCACAGTTTACCAGCATATCTTATTTGTATATCTATCTAAATATCTAAAAAACACATTTTGCAGCAAACAGGTAAGCGATATTTTGCACATAGCTTTTGGGAAAAAAAACATTATTTGCTTTCTTGCAGAGGGTTTAATGAGAGGATCAATACCATGATCAATCCATTCAGCACTTGTTGTGGAGTTTCTGCTGGTTGCCTGGTAACCTCAATGTGATGACAAGACTATGTGAAGTCACTGCACCCGGCTTTTGATCACCAAGAAATAGCAAAAGCATGTAACTCACAGTCCCCACAGGATGAACCCCCCTCACTTTCTACTCCCCCGCCTTTTCCTCAAGCCCGACCATGAGGTTGACAATTGTGGTTTGGAGTGAAATGTCATGGATTGTCATTTGGTTCAGATATTCATGTCCTTCTCAGAATGAATTCAGGCCTAAATTTGGTTTATGTCATGAGCAAATAATGGCAAAACTAATGACGTTCCCAAAAGCCTCACGTCTTATTTCAGTGTTTGGTTCTTACAAGCAAATGTTAGACTGTTAACACACCAAACGGAAACGGTAAATATGTATTATACTTACTAAATATCAGGATGTAAGCAAAGTTATTGTTAGCATGCCGATGTTAGCATTTAGTTCAGCCTCAAAAAAATGGTAGTGTGGTTGTAGACTCTTGGTCTTGTCACATTTCTGTGTGTGTGTGAACATTAAACAAAGAAACAATGTGATAATGAGAGGTGTTGCTAGACATATTTTGGAACTTTGAACTGAACCAGGCCAGCTTTTTCCCACTTATCCAGCCTTTACACTAATAATCACCTCCTGATTCCTACTTCTTACTTAACACATAGATGAGTAGTATTATTGACCTTCTCATCTAACTCTCTGCAAGATAGAAAATAAGTGCATTTCCCAAAAAGTTGACTAGTCATTCATTTCACAATGAAACGAACAAAGACATTTCACATTTGACTCCAGTTGCACACTGAGTGAAGAGAGGCCCAGTAGTGATATCACACCAACTGCCCCTGGATATCAGCTTTAATGCTCTGTTTAAAAATAGCCACTGGGGATGCAGATTAGAGCTGCCAACCTCCTTCATTATTCGGCTCACAGGTGTACTTAACCGGGACCAGCGGCTGCCAGCCTGAGCTGCATCTTACCCTCTGACGGCGTGGAGGAGGCGCAGCGAGGGGAAGGCGGTGCGTACGTCCACAGTGTGGGACAGGATGAGGCGAAGGGCCCACTCCACCCGCTCCTCTCCCCCCTTGGCCATGAAGGCCGGTATCCACAGCACGCTGCCGCTGAGGCTTTGAAGCCGCTGCAGGAAGCGATCCCTCCACTCTTCGCTGACCAGGTCCTGGAAGGCCCGCTGCACCACCGATGGGTTCATGGTCACCAAGTTGGTCCGCCAGCCCACGTCCTGAGAGTAATCCTCCACTGGCGCCAGGTTACACCTTAGAACAAGCAAAGCACACGTCACTCAATTTCACTGTCAGCAAATGAGAGATTATTTCCTTTATTATCTGTTTTCTCTGTTCTTTAATCTGATTGTTTCTACCACAGGCATCTGCAAACATGAAGCAAAGTTTCTAAATAAAGTGTAAAACCATACTGAGCAACCAACTCAGCTTCAAACTAGCTCAGTAAAAGAATAACAAAGCTCCTTGGAAGTGATAAATCTATCATATATTAGCAAACACTTCTGATTCTAAACGTTTCAGTTCAGATTCAGTGACTGATAAAGCTTTTACACCCTACATAGAGCGAGTGCATTTTCTTCTTACATTTGTCTTTGTGTTAACACACACTTGTGAGACAGATCCTAAATGTGTCTGTGTGTAGTGGACTGTTGTTATTCATTTAGTAACAAATCATGTGTACATGAAAACACTAATTCAACAGACTTTGCACCTTGCTTGTAGCACTCTAACGAATTTCACAAAATTAAATATAAATATATAAAACAGCTTGTTAAACTCTGACATGTGCAGAAGGCTGACAAATTAAAGCAAAACCCTGCATGAATGAGTGTAAAAAACATTTAACTATTGCAGGAGGGCTTTGATAAAATTATTCCATTTGATAAAAATGATTCATATCCTATGATCTTCACAAGTGAGCTTAAATGAAAGCCAAAAATCCATGCTTCAATCATACAGGTCCTAAAAGTGAGCCTGAATGATTTAATGTATCAGTTTTATAGGTCTTTAATTCCATGAGCAGATTACAGTGACTGCTGTTTTTTTTCTTCTTGTTTTGTTTATTACTGTTATATTGTCATAATAAAATGTATTTTTAATATTATTATTGTTCTTACTCTGCAATGGTTAATTAACTTCAGACATGTACCTTTCAAAAATTGTAATCTTCCGGCAGCTCACACATTTATTTTGTTTTTCCCTTAAATCTACCATCCATCTGTTTATATCCTCAAGCTAGTCAGACCATTTGCCAGGAAGAAATCTCTACCACGAGGGAAACAGAGCAGAAATTCAAATGAAATTCAGCAGATAAGCAGCATGGCATATTGTTTTTATTGCTATTAACCACGGCCTCCAAGTAAATACCAGAAAATTATATGTATGTGTCTCCAAAACATCAAACACACAATGAATTTAATTTAGTCAGTTTCATCGGAAAATTCCGAATCATTATGAACAGATGCATGATTTTCACTGGAAAGTAACTTACCACTACAGCTTAATGTTGTCGTCAACATACTCTGACAGCTGATTTAGGAAACAGTTCAAAGATTACATCCAAAAGGAAAACATGAAAAATATGCACCATAAATTGACTCTCTGTGAAAGGTCCAACATTTTGCCCACGTACGCCAAATTATTCCATTAAATCATCACAACAGTCAGCTGAAATGATCTCTAACCCAAAATACTGTCAACCTACTTTGTTGAAACCCAGCGTAGGGCAGAGAATTATATTTAGCTGAGACATTATCCCCGTATCTGAGACGTGAATGCCAGAGCAAATTCCTCAGCTTCTCAAAATGCCACATTTTCTGTCGTCTGCCTTCAGCCAACCATTACCGCCGTGCCCCGGCGTTATTATCATGCTGCTGTGGTCTAGAAATCATGACCTCTCCTCGTCGGCACAACATCGCAGCACTTAGAAAAGACAAGATTTGCTGACAACAGAATCAATTTCAGAATAAAAAGTGACACAAAAGGATTTTGGGGCTTATTCAGCTATCGATCAATCAGCACAATGAGGTGCTACCACAGACAGCTACTTCCTCCTCCATTGATACAGCAACATTAAGGTCATTGATTTATGAGTTTCTCACAGTAGTTACATCCGCAGTTTTGTTAGATTGTTCTGCTGAAAACAAAATTCCAGCAAGAATGGTTGTTTTTTTAGCATCTTCCATTATAATATAACCCTAGACAGATTTGTTTTCCTCCAATGACAAGTGAATGGTGATAAATAACCACTCAGCGACTCCTTAAACACAAGACACAGCCGACTGACGGCTTCACAAACACCATTCTCCGGTAAATGAGTGCAGGACCCATAAGAGCGCTGTTGTTTCTCTAAAAAGCACAATGTGTGTTCTGCTGGATGCAAAAAGGCCTTTCAAAATGTTCGTCTAATGTATAATCATGCATTTAATTGCTCTCAGTCCGGCAACTCATTTCCAACTTTAAATCATTAAAAAGCTTTGACAGCTTTTTAAAAAGTGCAATTATAATATTTCCAGCTGTGTGAGCACAAATTCTAAACCTGAATTGCACAGAGAAACTCCAGTGTGAATTATACTCTCAGAAAAGTGAGATAAACCTGAAACTAATGTGCTAATCCATTTCAATTACGGTGCACTTTGACTTGCACATGTTGTGATTTTATTCAAGTGGAAGCCCTCCAACCTGGTAATCACTTATAACATTTCTGAGAAAAAAATAAATACCTGATAACAAAGTCGTGAGAGTCGATTTCGGGTCCACAGCTGCTGTTTAGCAGAATCCCAGAGTTTCCCACAATAGCGCAGCGCCTGTGGTGTTGGTTCTTCATGGGGGATATAGTTGGCAAAAGACGGTAGAGATTTTCTGAGATGTTTGTTGTGCTGTGGCGATCAAACACATAGTGGATGATATCTCCTGGTTTCAGTGTGCCCTTAAGAATAGAGATGTCCCTCTCTGGATCGAGAAACCTCAGAATATTTTTTCTGTGAAAAGAGAAAAAACACACTGGTTATAAAAGACTCTGCTTAGTGGAGTGTGAAACGATGTTGAGGTAATTGTGGAGAGTGGTGAGTCTGCCTGATGAGGTTGGAGAGGGTCCTGTTGAAGGTCCAGTTGTTTGACGAGAGCTTGACAGTGTTATTGTAGCTCGGACTGAGATGATTCACATCTTTGCTCAATCTTGTTAAGGCAGTCGGATCCACGTGTGCTGCAGCCTTTCTAAAAGGGAATGGAAAGTCGTGTTATTGACACACTATTGTTGATCTTTAAACTTCTGATCAATAAGAAACAAAAGTCGTATTATTTGATCCCTGTATTGTGTGAATTCTTCCCTCTTTTTTCAATTGAAGGGTTATTTGTATGTATTTGTATGTTTTATTGCCCTACACATATACTGTTTGTACATACAAAGATCATAAAAAGGATACTGCATTATGAGTGCGTTCGGTGCTTTAATTACATTTTAGTGACAACACTAACATACCTTATTCTGCAGGACTTGTATTGTCATGGAGTATTTCTACATAGAGGTATGCCTACTTTTACTTAATTAAATCTGAATAATTCCTCCACGGCTGTATATAAATAAATTGACTTGGCTTCGATGAGGCTTAAATTCATTTAAATGCAATTAATATGATGTTATAAAGCCGTTATTCTTATGGCAGATGTTTTTGTTATCACGTGGATACCACCGCATCGATGGGTATTTATAGCAGCTGCCTTCTCGCTGTAAAAAGTAATGAGACGCTCACTGTGAATGAGTCACTGTCAAGGCTGCAAAGGAATCAGATGCCCAATGCCAACTATAAAAATGATATGTGAAGACCAGTAAGCTCCCCTTTGGTTGTCTACAGCTATAGGCATATATACATGTATAAATTCACATTAAGATGTGTGTGTGTGTGTGTGTGTGTGTGTGTGTGTGTGTGTGTGTGTGTGTGTGTGTGTGTGTGTGTGTGTGTGTGTGTGTGTGTGTGTGTGTGTGGAGATAATTGGATTTCAGACCTGTGCGGTTGAGGGGTGAGCCGATGTAAGATCATCTTCTTTGAATGTCCAGTATTTCTACATGGGAAGAAAAATATGATTTAGATTGAGTTATGAATCACCTACTGCAGCACGAAGGCTTGGATGATAATGGACTGATGTTTCAAGTCCTTCCTGTAATCATATCCTGTAACAATAATGCACCCTCTGTATTCAATCCCAGGCGTCCTGTGCTTCCGTTTTTCGAGACAGAATAAAGGTGGAAAGCATGCATCAAGGTATTTTTAAAGCAATCCACTGTGGGCCCATTTGCTGATGTAATGAGGAGAAATGGGGCCTTAATGGAGCCCCATTATTGTGAAAGGAGGTTTTCTTTCCTTAAGGAAGGGTGCAATCTTTACAAGGGGTTGTTAATACACCATGCAACCAATATGCATTTACAGAAAACACACTGTATGTGCATTCAAATCTGTCTATTTTTCAATCATGACCTTGTTCACGTGTGATAAAATAAAGACAAGCTGCCAGCTTGTCTTGAAGGGGTGAGAAACTGAAACAGAAAAGTGCTTCTCTGACAGACTGTGCTTCTCCGACAGACTTTTTACAAACCTGGTGGCTTTAAATATATTGTTACAATTGTGTTAAGCTACATTTATGCAGAAGTGGAATCGGTCCTGGTCCTTCTCCCACTGTGAATCACAAACTAATACGACCTCATTACAACGTGAGGCACAGCCGGGGTAATTGCATTCAAAGCAAAATGTTCTTGCTGAAAGGCAGATGTGAGAATCCAAGAGCTTCACAGATAAATAAAAAAAATCAATTCAGGTAGCACAGAGAGAGAAAAAAAAAGTGGGATGTTGCACTATCGAGGTCTGGTTGGTTTCACATTTATTTTTTAAATGTATTATTTAAAAATATATATTTTTTTTTTTGCAGGTCAAATGTAAGAGGGGCATGGACGTGAATTGGAAGATTCAGCACTGCTGCACTGCTCAACATTTCAAGGACTGAAAATGAAAAAGAAAAAAAGAGGAAAGCCTCGTTTGTTTCCCCCCACCACCACCACCACCACCACCACCACCTCCCCTCTTCTGCCTGTCTTTCTCTCCCTCAAACACACACACACACACACACACACACACACACACACACACACACACACACACACACACACACACACACACACACACACACACACTACTCTTATAGTGTAAATGTATCCCATCCCGCATGCAGGCTGCTGCAAGACAAACAGCCTGATCCCTGGAGACCCTGGCAGGCTGCTGTCTGAACAGCTGCTCCTGCTGGACACAAGTGTCACTAATAGAAACAAAACACACATTGTCCAAAAACCCAACTCTAAACTTCAATTCAATAAAAATAAATATATATATTTTTACTAATGTATTGTTTTTTTTTAGTTTTCTTTCCTCCTCCACCACTTCAGATTCAATCCTGTGTGGAAATAACCTGCTGGACAAGAAAACAATGGACGCACACACACACACACACACACACACACACACACACACACACACACACACACACACACACACACACACAATGCATGGGTAAATAACAGGGGTGCTACTTACGCAGTTTCTTTCTCCACTTCTGCAATATCATCAATTATCAAAACCACAACCAGCAGCGTTACAAAGCCGAACAGCAGCGTGCGGAACACAAGCGGCATGTTGAGGGGGGTCTGGGGGTGGAGGAGGATGGAGGAGGGTGGAGGAGGGTGTCCCTTCCTTTCTGGAAAAACCACACTGTGTTACATTAACCTTCTTGTGTTTCCCCATTTATAAATGCAAAATCCGCTCAGCCATCTCTCTCCCATTGTCGGACACTCCCAGGCGATCTGCGGTCCTTCTCTCTCCTCCTCCTCCTCCTCCTCCTCCTCCTCGGAGGATGATGGTTTCCTTGAGGTGATGCTGCTGTCGTCTCCAGTGTTACCCTCTTTATTCCCCAGTCAAACTTTGAAAGCGTGCACCTACAGAGCCTGCCATGGGAGCAGAGAGATGTGGACCACATGCAGCCTTAAAGGCGCAGCAGACCTAACAACTCCATCCCACCTCCAGGTGTTGTGTTCCTCACTGAGAGGAGGTGAACAGACCGCAGTACCGAGAGAGTCAGACAGGTGTGCCAGGCAGAGGGTTTTTGCATGCAAGTAGTAGAATTCAATTCAGTTTATTTTGTATAGCCCAGAATCACAAATTACAAATTTGCCTCAGAGGGCTTTACAATCTGTGCACATGAGACATCCTCTGTCCTTAGACATCCTCTGTCCTTACACCCTCACATCCTCTGTCCTTACACCCTCACATCCTCTGTCCTTAGTCCTTACACCCTCACCTCCTCTGTCCTTACACCCTCACATCCCTCTGTCCTTACACCCTCACATCCTCTGTCCTTACACCCTCCATCTGTCCTTACACCCTCACATCCTCTGTCCTTACACCCTCACCTCTGTCCTTACTGTCCTTAGACCCTCACCTCCTCTGTCCTTACACCCCTCACCTCCTCTGTCCTTACACCCTCACCTCCTCTGTCCTTAGACCCTCACATCCTCTGTCCTTACACCCTCACACCTCTGTCCTTACCCTCACCCTCTGTCCTTAGACCCTCACATCCTCTGTCCTTAGACCCTCACATCCTCTGTCCTTACACCCTCACATCCTCTGTCCTTACCCTCACCCTCTGTCCTTACCCTCACATCCTCTGTCCTTACACCCTCACATCCTCTGTCCTTACACCCTCACATCCTCTGTCCTTACACCCTCACATCCTCTGTCCTTACACCCTCACCTCCTCTGTCCTTACCCCTCACCTCCTCTGTCCTTACACCCTCACCTCCTCTGTCCTTACACCCTCACATCCTCTGTCCTTAGACCCTCACCTCCTCTGTCCTTACACCCTCACCTCCTCTGTCCTTACACCCTCACATCTCCTCTGTCCTTACACCCTCACATCCTCTGTCCTTACACCCTCACATCCTCTGTCCTTACACCCTCTCCTCTGTCCTTACACCCTCACCTCCTCTGTCCTTACACCCTCACCTCCTCTGTCCTTACACCCTCACATCCTCTGTCCTTAGACCCTCACATCCTCTGTCCTTAGACCCTCACATCCTCTGTCCTTACACCCTCACCTCCTCTGTCCTTACACCCTCACATCCTCTGTCCTTACACCCTCACATCCTCTGTCCGTAGACCCTCACCTCCTCTGTCCTTACACCCTCACATCCTCTGTCCTTACACCCTCACATCCTCTGTCCTTAGACCCTCACATCCTCTGTCCTCTGTCCTTACACCCTCTGTCCTTACACCCTCACTCTGTCCTTACACCCTCACATCCTCTGTCCCTTAGACCCCTCTGTCCTTACCCTCATCCTCTGTCCTTAGACCCTCACATCCTCTGTCCTTCCCTCACATCGGCACAGGAAAAACTCCCCTAAAAACCCCTTTAACAGGGAGAAAAAAGGAAGAAACCTCTGGGAGAACGACAGAGGAGGGATCCTTCTCCCATTCTTCTAGAATCTCATCTCATGTGGGATGTGTAGTCTGATAGCCCACATTTCAAAATAGAGGTCAAAGCTTTTCAATGAAGCTCACGTGGCCGTCAAACACACAGTGTGTGAGCCCCAATCAGAGAAGACCTGTTTCTAATGGGGGCATCTTTTTATAGATCTGGTCACCAGTGGTGGTGGTGGTGGGGGGGGATTCATTACACTCCTCCACTGGTGACTAGAGCCATAAAAGTACAATTTTAACAGACCTGCTTTACTTGAGTATAAACAATTTTTAAAAATATATTTTATGCTTCTACTCAACTACATTTCAGGAAAAAAATATGCTGATTTTAACTCGACATTTATCTAACAGCTGTAGATATTAGTTACTTTAAACTAGTAAACCCCAATCTCTTTGTTTTGCTTGTAAACCCTTACAACCCCTTTGTCTCCAGTAGTTCCTACAAAGACTGGTTTCACCTCTAAACTTGTCAGATTGTTTCATTTTAAGAGCTGTTCGAGACCTTACGATGTACAATTAACTCAAAACAGCAACATTAAAAGGAAAGTCAATAGAATTCTGTGTGGCGCAACTTTTGTTTTTCCTTCTTTCCAATCCAATTCATCATCTAATGACCCTCTAGATTTATCATGTGACCCGATTGAGAGGGTCTGACCCGTCCATTGGAAAGCACTGGACCAAATATAACGTAGTTAAAACAAGCTCCACCTCGGCCAGCTGCAACAACACTTGATACTTTTGTGCTTTTGAATGAAGGACTTTTACTTGAGTATTTTAACATTGTGGTTATTTAGGATATAAATACTTCTTCCACTACTGATGCAGGTTTTTGGTGCATTTAACGTCAAATATTTGGAGGAAGTAATCCTTCTTTTCACTGAGATATTTCCACTAAGAAATGAATGTTGACACCACTATCACAAAAAAAAAAGCTCCCATTCGCATCGCTCAGGGTGTTTCTGTTCTTTATTTCTGGTACAAAGTGGCAGGACTGCTGATCTTGGAAAAAGAAATGCATCAGACCATATATCTTTGTATTACTGTCACTACCACCAGCTCTCCTGTGTCTACAATTTTCTTTGATTATATCTTTTCTAAAGCCTATGTTTATCCTGAAAAAGCTCACTGGGAATATTTTTTTTGCAGTTTCCTGCTAAAATGTTTGCTACACCTCCGGCACATACATGTGTAATAGTGGGGTTACACTTCACTTTCCCTTAGAGCAACAATGTACATTTAATAATTGCTGCTTAATTAAACAGCGATTAAGCATTGAGTATGAACACAACTTCACATTTTAATTATCTATAAGTTGATAACGTTAGAGCTCAATGGTCGACTTAATTATAACGGCTACATTAAGAACACTGGAAGCCATCAGTGTAGTTAAACAAAGTATGTGAGAACATTGTGGCCACATTTTAGCAGTTGTTGTGTCAGTACTCACTTCATGGATGACTTAAAGCAACAAAAATAATGCAATTTTCAGAGTGTGTTATATTTAAAAGCAACAACAGATTACATTGTTTATCATCAGCGTCATCCTTGGAGACTTTCTCTTCGTCCTGCTCATCCTCATCCAATGATCATTGGCTCACAGTCTTACTTGTCGACTTCGACGTTGCATAAAATAAACTCACATTTTCAGCTGAATCATAATTTAATATTATCTATTTACTGACTTCAATTATATGTGATAGCTGAGCACATGGTTGTCACATGGTTAGCTCGGCTTTAATTGCAAATTAAGCATTAATCAGTTTAAATGTAGAGTGTTAGCGCTGGCTGTTTTCGAATTACATGCATATATTAGCTACACAATTACATTTATAGACACGTATAAAGGGCTAATTTACATAAAGTGAAAAGTGCAGCTGGAGCCTTAACAGTGCGCATAATGACGACACTCATATTCACCCTGCTTATAATATCTAACACTAATGCTGATTCATATATTCTGCGTTTATGTAGCCTACAGTCAAGTGGCGTGACATGTAAAATCTCACATTCATCTTCTGCAGTTTGTGATCTTGTTGAAAAATCAGCATCCAGGCATGAAAATCTAAATATCAGCAGGCTGAACTCTCTCACTCACTCCACTAGATTAATATTCACTGAAACATAAACAACATATCCCTCAACAGTATGAGAAACACATAAGTCAAAGTTCCCCACGGACAATTTATTGCTTTGGTTTTTTTCTGCAGGAGTTGTTGAGCAACAGTTCGTCTTACTAAAGCACCCATTAGGCTAATTGACGCGGCTTGATTGAAAAGGAAAACTCTTGCCTGCAGCAGCTTCTATTTAGAGGTTTCTTGCTTCTTGTGTGCTTTTTGACTTTCAACAAGGACACTTTTCCTCTCGTAGTCTCGCAGTTGCATTTTGAGTGTCTTTGATGTGACGAGCGTCAGGAGCGAGGAGTGTATCAGAGAGTGATGTTAACAGAGGCAGATGCTGCTGATACTGTAGCTGTTGTCATACAGCGGCTTTTTGTCTTGTTGAAGAGTGTCATTGTGCTGTTATGAGACTTTACAACCACAGAAACACACTACACTCTCTTATTTTTGAAAGCGTGTTTGTTTGCATCCACAAGAACTTAGAAATGATAACTATAACATGCTGTTTTCACAAGAGGCTTTTTCTGTGCTCGGTACACAAGCCAAAAATTAACATTTTGAATAAAGTTGTGATTTATTATTTATTGTTTACATGGTATCAAGTATTTACTTTATCCCAGTGAGATCTTTGATGAAACTATGTGATTCATTCAAGTCCAGCAGATTGTGTTTTGTTGTATTTGATAATGAGAAATAATAATTACCTTGATGAATGTTTGGCACTAAAACAAAAAGCTTAGCTTTGGCTCAGTTGTGTAGAGCTGCAGAGGGGCTTCAGCTTTCATTATTTTTGATTAATCAAAAAATACAAGCTTCTCTGATCAGTCTTAAATTCACAGCACATAAAATGTGCACTGTGTAAAAGCAACAAACACACTAAACCAAAGCCCTGCTGACCCTTCGCAGCTGTGACTCAGGTCAGCCTCTAATTGGCTGTGTGCAGGTGTGACAGGTTCTTTGTTGAAACATTGAGGGTGACCTTTAGAAATATTTTGGGTATGTGGTTGTTGGCTACAAAGAAATGTCATCTCATATTTCATGGCCGACATGTTAAAGTGAATGCTTCATCTTCCGGTATGTGTCAGTGTGGTTGATAAGGTAGTGTATGCATGTGACAGAATGATATCAGGTGCAGAAGCAAAAACACAAAAAACAATCTCAAGAAAAATAATAAATGCTCCCAAAATGATATATTACAATCACATAGTTTTCATAAGGTCATGTAGCAGCTGAAAGAAAATGGAATTTGCTTGTCAATCCACTGTTTTTGGCTTTTACTTTTGCCTAGAAAGGGTCATCAATCTTAAAAATGAGATAATATTTGGGTGTTTTCACTGGTCTCTCTAAAAAAATAATGTTGGATTATTTATGTATATATATATATATATATATATATATATATATATTGAAAGCTGGTTAAAACTGTTTTTTTAAGACAATATAGTAGCAGTCTGAAAAAAGCATAAAAATCCAAATGGATTACAGGGATCTTTCACAACCTCTCAATATTCTCAGTGTTTCCTTTATGAATAGTGACTGAATGCTAAAAGTTCAACTACAAGCTGTAAATCTGCTGTGTGAATCAAAATATCAGAAGTCTGAGAGCTCCATTATTTTTTCAGGTCAATACTTCATCTTACTGAGTGAGCACTTAGTACAATATTGAGAATATGTGATGAGCCGTGAATAGACTGAACTTCATGCTCTTTCCTTTATGGGGCCTCAACACTTGTTTAAAGGTTAAAGAGAGTTTGATAGAAAATCATGTCATTCTTTACAATGTGTAGAGTAGATCAAAGCGGAGTATTCATCATTAAATGTAACTTACACACCTCGTTTGTTTTATGTTCACAGTTTGTTTGACCTAAATTAGTCTTGCTTTGTTTCTGCCATGTCCATTACATTTATTGGACTGAATTTGTGTCTTTTGTTTTGATCTTTTTTTGTTTAATGAATATGTGTTAGTCGTTTGTAGGTTCATGACAGAATAAAGCTAAACCAACCCAAATGCTTTTCAGAGCAGCTCTCTGAAACAAATAAGTCTATCAAAAAGAATGCAAAAACACTCAAAACATGAATTTCTTTTCTGAAAAATAATTTATTTCCAGAGTAAAATAAATGATATGTTGCCATACAAAAAGTGTAAGAAAAGGGACAATGTCAAAACTTTAAATGCAGAGAGATCAGTAGAGCAACAGGTCGTACAGTGTGTGCCGAGTTGCACCAAAGAGTTCTTCAAATAAATGTCCAGGAATAAATTCAGTGTGTTCTTATTGTTCATTTTGTTTTGACCTTGCACACACAAACCCTGCCGTAGTATTAATGTATTTCTTATCCCAGATTAGGACTGCACGGTTTTGATAAATTAAACCTAATTGTGGTTTGACTGATATTGCAATTGCTACATGATTTGCAATATTAGTAGGAATGATATTTTTTACATTATCATTCTTGTTTTTGCTGAAAAAACATAAAATGATTATGGCGTGATTGATGCGGGTCTCTGTAGCAAACAAAGACGTTTTCTTAAGTCTGTAGAATATGATATGTGGGCGGGAACGTCTCTGCAGCACAACAATATTCAATCTCAAATTGTATTTTTAAAACACATTTAGCCTCTTGCAAATATTGCGCCGAATGGAATTCCGAAAATGTAACCAAAGCCGTATTATTGTACAAAATTTTAATAAATTGTGCAGCCACCTTCCAGACATTACAGGCCTAGTTTTTTTGTTGTTTGCCCCAACAATGCAACATACTATTTTCATCGCTATGAATTGTCCCAAATCTTCTGTGACAGCAGACACAAACATCTCAGACAATTAGATTATACATAATTTATACTGTTCTTTCAAAAACGATCTAATAAAACATTCCTGGCCTAATGAAACAAATATGTTACTCCCCATCTCTTTTACTTGAATGTCCAAAACACATTACTCTTGATTTTCTTGTTTGCTCTGCTATTTAGGTGCAAACGTCAAAAGAAAATATAATTAACATTCTTGTATGAATAATCCCTTATTAAGACGTGTTAGGCTGGATAAACTCTGCAGATGTAAAAACAAATATGGAAATTAAACAAACTGCTATAATGAAAAACAAACGTGCGGTCTAGTAATAAACATGGATGTATCAGATATGAATTGCACATTTGCACCTACGAGACAAGACTTCACAGTCTAGTCTAAACAGTATCAAAAACAGTGGCTGTGTTCCAGCAATAGAACGAGAAACTGAACAGTGCATGATGACATGAAAACACCACCTTGTTGTAATGTACTAGACTTTTTTCTCAGACAGTTAAAACATCTAGTAGGCCACTATAATAACCCAGTCAGGGTTTTTCTGTTCTCTTCTTATAATAAATCTTCCTGCATTGCAATAAAATGCATTAACTGAACTATTAGTTTGTAAACACTTGGCAACTTTTTAAATATGAATAACTGAAGAACCACCCAACTTTTTCTTATCATAGAAATCTCATTTTTGAGAGCGTGACAGACAGAACACACAGTGCACTGACTGAAAGGAAACTGTCATTTTTCACACGGACCACTGGAATCATGACAGACCTAAAACAATATGGCAACTAGTTGTAATGGCATCAAGTCCACTCACTACTGATCAGCTAGGACTGAGCCTGACAGTACTCTAGCCTGTCCTCTACCACCGAGTCAACACAGGAATTCACCGGCAATACTGGACAACACCTCGCTGATACGTAAACGACTACAATGGACCCATGAAAGTTTACGTGGAGCGCAGTGGAGAGCAGCGTCGCCTCTGACAAATAGATTGCCTTTATCAAAAACACTTTATTTTATCCTCTCAAGAAAAGAAGAATTAAATATTCCTTTGAGAGAATATGAATGTCCACATTGTCCTTTTCTTGCATAATAAACTATAAAACTGACTCCATATTTTCACAAACCTCATGGTCCTCTAGGTTATATATAAACTTTGTCCTGTCGACTTGTTTGGGGCCGTCGGTGAGAGAGGGGTAAAACTCGGTCGGCGTCATGTATCCCTCGTGACTTTTGATGTACTTCTTGTAGTTCCTGCGTAAGCAATACCACGTGGTGGCGTAGAGGAGGAAGGCGATGCCCTTGAGGATGATGGCGAGGCTCACGTACAGATGCCTGTAGGCGACGTTGTCGTACAGCAGGCAAGCACCCCGATCGCCGCAGTCTGAACTCCAGAACAGGCAGGTAGAGTCGATCCCAGCACCAAAGATCAGAGGAGGGGGGATGAATCCTGTCAAACAGAAACACAGACTGAGCCAAAGAACTTCAGAGGATAAGAATAACTATTTTATGAGTAATTCAGGTCAATATGTAATAACTAGGCTGACTTTTTTCCTCTCTTTTAGTTTTTCTTGTTCAATGTTTAAATATATATATTTTTTTCTTTTTGGGGAAATATGTTTATTCGCCTTTGTGTGCTGGGATTCAGATGATAAGATCGGT
The DNA here is from genome assembly GCF_027596085.1 of Anoplopoma fimbria. NCBI lineage: Eukaryota > Metazoa > Chordata > Actinopteri > Perciformes > Anoplopomatidae > Anoplopoma > Anoplopoma fimbria. Next base: position 2,538,295 of record NC_072467.1, on the reverse strand, counting down.
TTCACTCCCATGTATTTTCGGTAAACACAAAGCTTAACATAGCTTAGCAAAAAAAGAAAGAGCTTGGAAACAGAGGCTGGCTCAATCTGAAAGTAAATATTTTCATCTAACTCCGTGCAAGATGGACATTTTTACCTCAAATTCCTCCAACAAATGCAAAAAAAAAAGTTTGGAAAAGGGGAGCAATAGATTAATTGGGTCGGTCCCAACACTAACATGAAAACGTTTTAATAACGTGTTGGATTTAGCGTTAGGAAACAGATATTATTTATGTAATATTTAACACAAATATGAAATATATATCCTTTGTTTCAATCATTCGAGAAACGCGTTCCTTCCACTTCCCAAACACAGAGATACTCAAAGATAACATCTCTTTTATGATCTGTAAAATTAGACCTTCGTGTTTCTGGATAACTCGATTTAGTCTTCTTTAATTCCATTACTCCTCCCACCAATACAGGCCTCGATCGAACTGAAATGCTTTGCTGGTTTTATTTTCACACAGAGACAAATCAGATTAACCGAACAACATTACGGGTGATGTCACTAGAAAAACAAATGCATATTCAGGTCGATTGAGGCGTGTATTGGTGTGAGTGACGAGATTATCTAAACTTAACCGGTACTGCAGCAAATCAACCAAGTGTGAGTATAACAACTGAATCATAGTATCTGAAATGAATGTGTTATCTGATAAAAGTTCTTACCGAGGAGTCGCAGCAAAAGAAACAACACTCCAAGTGCATACGATTTCAGCTCAGGGCTCACAGTCCTTCAAGGGAAGCAGATAGAATGCATAAACATTTTTTTGTTGTCGTTATTAGATTTGGTGCAAGAACACACATATCCACAAACGCTGCACGCACTCATAGGTTTACAGCAAACATACCTGATTAGGATGATAACTGAGGGCGTCTGGGCCATGGCTCCGACCAGGCTACACGCACAGATCACACACAGGAAGATGAGGAAAGACTCCTGGCAGCCCGGCATCGGACATTTCCCCGGGACGGCTGTGGCCAGTTCACTCTCGGAGGACACACAAGCGCATCCCGTCAGGTTCTGTGAAGAGAAGAAGACGAGGCTTTATCCATAAAACCATTTTTGAAAAATAACTAAAGAATCAAATTACAGGAAAAACATGTTATAACTGGTGCACGCTTCTTCACTTTTTAGAGGAAACCTGGTATCAGTACAGTACAATTAAGTGATCTTTACTTTGTATATCTGCAAGTAAAAAAAATAAAAGTACTGCTAGAGCAGTAAGTTTCTTCTGCATGTGATTTTAATATAAAAGACACTAATCTGCAGTCGGCATCTGATCTGGTAAAAACCACATGTGATGGCTGACGACAGCACTGTGAAATACTGGGACTTTTCTTGACTTGAACTTTAATATCAAAGCACATTTTAGGAGGTTTAAAGCAAAGTTTGCATCATCTGTAATTCATTTGCCGTTCTATTTCTGCGATATGCTCAGAAGATAACTGTTACTAACCGCTACCACAAGATTTAAAGGGTAAAGACCTGTGAGATGTTTGACGTGGTCCGACCGCTGCCTGTCTGGGTGCAGCCGGCCAGGCAGGCAGACAGGTAGGTGACACCGTTGGAGCCGCACACAGGGCTGATGGAGGAGGTGAAGCAGTTGCATTTACTGATGCATGGAGCGTCTGGTTTCTCGCCCACCCGCAGAGTCCTGAACAGAGACACAGAGAGAAACCTGAGCATCCTCTCCGACTGTAAGTACCAGTTATATCTCTATGTGGCACAAACTAAATCGAAGAAGCACTTTTTTTTATCAGTGACACCATGGTTCACTTTTAACATCTCCATGGAAACTGCACGGCACAGATAACATGCTCTGGATTCAGGCTACCAAATCGAAAAGTAGCATGGACCTAAAGGCAGTGTTTCTACAGGCCCAGTACACGGACAAAAATACTGCTTTCACATTGAAATAACAAGAAATAAAGGCAACTGTGCGGCTGCGTATCAAACCTTAATGTTTTTTGGATAGACCAAAATGTGTAGCACAAAGTAACAAAACCATTCAAGTGTGTTTATAATGGGACATCCATTTAAAAAATATTCCTTGGACTAATGAAGATCTTCACATGGGACATTTGTCTTCCTAGAAAGAAAATGCATTTTATTCACCGTGGATCCATGAAGAACTCCTACTAACACAACGGTATAGATACTTTTTTTGTTTTAGTTTTTCCAATAGAAAAAAGGAGCGGCTCTGCAAATATAAAGCTTAAAATTATTTTTTCATCGATTAATCTACCCATTATCTTCTTTATGATTAATCATCAAGATCTATCCAAAAGGCCTTTTATGTCTTTTTTTTTAAATTCGACCAACAGTCTTAACGTCCAAAACATTCAGTGTTCTTTCATAGAAGATTTTTGAGCAACTGGAACCCAAGAATTCCTGCAATTTATCTTTGAAAAACGGCATAAGCTTTTTTGGTATCTGCACCAGGTATTATATCACCACTAACATTGGAACATTTCACACAATTCCCAGCTCTTGACAAAAACAGGCTACAATAAATAAAGAGAAAGTGACAAAGGAGTATCATTCATTGTGACTCATTAATATAAGAGTGAATAAAATGTCCTGTTGCATAATAATTTAGTTGTATTATGAGACCGGTGACATTGCATTCATATTCAGTCCGTGCCACTTTTTGAATAGAAAAATATTTTAACAGACTCCAGGAGATAACACAAAGTTGTTTGAATAAAAAATAAGCCCACTGTGCTCCAATGACCGTCAGTGATTTTATTTACACATTTAGACCCTTTGCAATTCACCTCCAATAAAGTCCTCTAACCTTGGCAGCAGTGTTACTTTTCACTGCTATAATGTTGTTTACTGCTCATGTATATTTATTAGAATAGACACACAAATTCACAATATAGGGTTGAATACTCACTGAAATTGCCAAGGGTATATGATAACATAATTACATATTATATATAGTTTATTGCTTAAAGTCAAAGTTTAGCTTTCTCTACTGAATCTAGACTGAACTTAACTAACTTCCTCCTGGGGATGAACTGATTGATCTAATTTTACATACAAGATGCGTGTGATTGGTTAGTTGTTACAAAACCAGCTTTGTCATGAAAATTGAATCTTGCTAAACTGGAATATCTAAGGTGTACTGTATGAGTCATGGCGATGCAACATTGTGAACTCTGTGAGAAGGACCTGCTCAATATGTGGATACGAAGGCATCATTCTAAGCTAATGAAAACAGGGATTCTTGGTAGGTCACTTTACACTAATGAAAACATGGTTGTGAATATAATATTCCATTTCTGCCAATAAATCCACTTAAATGTGACACACTGGTCCTTTAAGGAACCATCTGTTTGAAAAAACCCAGTTCAGGTTCTGAATTCATTTTGAACCGTAAAACCAATAAAACCGTATTGTTATGGAAATGGAATGTTCTGACATTTTCAGTATGTAATGACTGGTCATGTGTCTTGTAAGTCCAATTAATCAATCAATTTAGAATAAGTATGTTGTTTTTTCTGCTTTATATCCTGCCTCTCTCTTACTCGTTGCCGTATGTGACCGTCACTCCTGCGACGGGGCCGGTGTCGCAGCCCAGGAACAGGAAGGAGACGTAGCAGGCGGTGGAGATCAGGTTGACCAGCATGGCCATGCGGATGGCTCCCAGCGCCGACAAGTTCAGCTTCTTCACCAGCAGACCGCCCATGAAGATCCCCAGACACGCACATGGAATGGCTGTCATACCTTGAAAATAAAGTTTAACCTGTTTATCATGCTGGTAAACTGTACTTAGTATGTGTGCACTAATGCCTGTTTGCTGTGGACACTGACCTAACAGCTGGTTTGCTGAGGATGTGGTGAGGTTGAACTGCTGCTCGAGGTATTTTCCCAGAAAGGCCGCAAAGCCAGCCACAACCGCGATCTCCATGCAGGCCGCCAGGACGATGCAGGTGAACACGGGGTTGGACAGGAGGTGCTTGGTCACCTTGGGGATCACTAGTCGTAAAGAAATAAAGGATGATCATTAATATCCAAGCATGTTGTTTAGCAAGACAGACAGGATCCTCTTGTTGCCTTTAAGTATTTTCTTTGCACCTGCTTTAATCTAATATGATTAAGTTTGTTAAGCAATGAAATAACATAATACTAATACATAATAATATAATGAACCAATTACTTTTTGGATACTAAATAAGGTTTTCGTTTATTTTTTCCTACTTTTGGACAATCTGCATGAGTACTTTTACTTTTGAGTAACGATTCCAGAGCAGTACTTAATTTGTGATGGAGTATTTTTCATTGCAGTATTACTACTTTTTCATTTAGTAAATGTTACTGATAGTACTTTTACTTGAGTAGCCTTTCCATAGAAGTACTTAACTTGTGATGGAGTATTTTTCATTGTAGTATTACTACTTTTTCACAGGGTTTAACATTTTAGTGTTTTTCTTATTATTATTCATCAAATGAACTAATATATGTTGATAATGTTTTTTAAAGAGTCATTTCCTTGCATGACAGCACTGCAGTGCTACACTGGATCTTGCACACTCACCTCTGAGTTGCTGACAGCAGGTGGGGCTGTTGGCAGGCTCGTGGTTGCGCACAGCCCCATTGCTGGGCTTTGGAGTCTCATAGTCTGCACTCATAGAAGGAGGAAGCATAACTTGCTCACTGTCTGCCCCCTCCTCTCTCTCCTTGGTGGGCAGTGACTGAGGGAAACCAAACATGAAGAGAGCTGAGCAAAAGAGTAAGGCACCACACAGGAGGAAGCCTGCCCACCAGGCCCCGATCCACCGCGGGTCTTCTGGAGTGATGCCCAGCTTATCTGTGGAGAGGCACGGCAAAAGGTCAATAAACCACACACACACAAACACACAGAAAAACACGCTGAATTAATGCAACACTGGAGAAATATTGAAATATTGAACTCACCGGTGTCAATGAAGATAGCATCCACGTAGAACTTAGTGCAGAGAGAGCCAAGGATGAAGCCACAGGCCGGCCCGAACACCAGAGTAGAAAAGAGGATTCCTGCAAGGAAACAAACATCATGTTTACTGGTTTGTTTGGTCTTATTTCATTCAACTTGTGCTTTAAGAAATACTTTTGTATTAACAAACAAGCCCAAAAGTACTGTTTTATTAAAACAGCTGTGAATATTGCGCTGCAGTTCACCAGCCAAAATCAAGAGAAGCTCCTTGTAATGCTATATAATACATTACAATACATTATAATGCTATAAAACACCTCTGATATACAGAAAGGGATCCATTATACAAAAAAACGTCACATATATGACGTACATGATATTTGACCTCTTCCTGTAACCCACTCTAATCATGAGGAGGAGTGGGCTGCTGTGAAGTGCTTGGGGAGCAACTCTGGGTTCCGTGTCTCACTCTCGGACACGTTGACATGTGGAAAGGAGGAGCAGGTGATTGACTAAAGGACGACCCGTTCTAGTAAAATGCAATCTTTGTCCCCATGCCGGGAGATTTAAATAAGTAGCATCAACGTCTGCACGCATATTGCAAACAATGTAGAAAAAGAACCCAATAAGATATTACATTTTAAATAATATAATACACACATAAAAGCTACAAATCTTGATATTTGAGAAGCTGGACCCAGAGAATATTTGCCATTTAGGCTTCATTTAAGCTCGACTTTTATGTGGCATTTACCAGGAGGTACAGTGTGCAGCAAGACAGCAGAAAGGGAAACATTTTGGCTGTCATGCAAGATCAAATCAGCCATTTAAAACCACAAGACAAGTAGATAAGATAATCCTTTATTAGTCCCGCAGCGGGGAAATTTGCAAGTGCAGCGGCGGCAAGCAGTGACTGTACACGTTATGATCACATGGCTCAGCCTTCTCGCCCTTGCAGGGTAATGCACTGCAGGAACAAATACAAGCACACACTGTGAGGACGACACCTGACAGCAGAAACCAGCTGTTTTGTCCCAATCTGCTCCAGCGGGCAGCTGGAGATAAAATGTGGAGCTCGATCCAAAATCCTCATTAGAGCGCTGTCAGCGGGGTGAGGGTCTGGCACTGGGACTCAGACTGCAGGCACATAACAAAGACTCAAAGCTCAATTTGGGAGAGTCAGTCCCCCCCCCCGACTGTATGTCATGTGATCTGTGGTATTACCAGTCTGCAGGGTTGGACTGTATGTGGCAGACTCAGCGACAAAACAGACCTTGTTTTAAGTTTGCGGCTCATAGAAACGGCAATCCTAGCTACAGATTAGCATCAAATATACAATAAAATCATCTCTGCTACTCCATTTCCTCCTGCGGTCCTGCAGCATAAGAAACATCCCCTTTTACTGGCTGCCAGTCGGCCTGAGCATTGCTGCTATCAGCACTGAGCCTCCAGTAAGATGTGGTTCGAACGCCAGGAGCAGCCACTTAATGAACAAGCGTGGAAACTGTGACTAAGCTCTGTACAACTCTGCTAGTGCTGAGTGTGAATGCACGGTCTGCTTCCCGCCTTGACCACCCACATAGGAAGGGAGTCAACAAATTCCCATAATTGTAGCCTCATTCTCACCATAGTTCATTCTTCACATAAAGGAAATGGCTCACAGATTTGTTAGGTGCACCTCCCTAACTATAATGTGGTATAAACAGACTAATTTAAGCAAAATGAGGAGTGAAACAAAAGAAAAAGGGCTTTCATGTTTGGATGGGAACATACAGCTTAATAAGCATTCAGATGACACCTCTTTGCGGTTAACACTCAGGCTGGCACGGAGATGAACAAAAATACAAATGCGTGTCTATGAGGCGCCAGAGCTTTTTCGGAATATGAAAAGAAATATAATTTCCTCTTTTGACACTCCGAATGCAAGACAGAAATCAAAGTTTAAAACAATTAAGCTCAAACAACAGTGTTTAACCACCTCTGTATACAGACAGATATGGTGGGATTCACACCCACAAACACACAGGAAAGAGCTGTTGTGGCACATCAGGGAGTGTTTACTAGACACCAATGAAATTGTGCAGTTTAACAGCACCTTCACGAAGGAGGGCTGCGGTCGCTGTGTATTATGAGCATATTTGCCTGTAGTGCTGTAAATGAGGCCTGTGCACACTCTGTTTTGAGTGTTTCCTTAGAAACTGAGTGTTTTCTTCTCATAGCAACAACATCACAATTTCTTTCACCACAGGAAACCTCAAAGAGGAAATTCAGTTAGAGAAATCACCTTGCAGGAGATGACGGCTGAGCTAGCCCATGGGTCCACGACTACTGAGTGGATAAATGTTTCCACAGAGATCGTTGCCAAGCCCCGGTTGCTCTGAGAAACGCTGTCTCCTTGATGATAACATTGTGGCGCAGCAACCTCGCATGTGGTGGAGATCACTAATCTACGAGGGTCCATGCCTGTTTATCAATCTGCTGCTTCGGCACAAGAAACAAGGCGAACACGATTTTGAAGTTGATGATAATCTTGACATTAAAGATTTAACAAAAATATTTTTTATTTTCTTAAGGTCAAAGCCAGCAGAGGGAAAGCGTGTAGCAAGTAGACTCTACCACATTGGGATTACACTGGCTTAAATATGAATTGGATCTTGTAGTCAAAACAAAAACAGAGTATGAAGTCCACCGTTGTATAACAGTATATTTCTTCAGGTATTTTTCTCCAACTGGAGCCTAATCTACTTAATGAGCTCCACATAAAAACTTTATTTTTAACTCTTTCGAAGGTGCTACATGTTGTTAAATAACAAAGACCGTCTGTGTTCAATTCTCCAGTTTGGTTTTAAGGAATAGGTCAACATTTTAAGAAATGATATTCTCATCCCTCAGCAAGAGAGTGAATAAGTAAGGATAGTTTTCAAAATGTCATAATATCATTTTAAAGTAAATTATTCTGCGCACAGGAAGAGGCAGAGCAGAGGAGATAAACAGCATGTGACCATAAAGCTGATTTCAACTGTGAAATATTCACCTGGTCACACACGGACATGTTCGGCTATGTTATTCCAAACTTCTATTGACCATCCACCTCAGTGCTGCGATTATCCTTTCTCCGTATCCTATTTTAAATAAACAACCTTTGCTCTCAGTTCACACATTAAATGACAGCTGTGCGCCTGTACAAGCTGGAAAGGGACATTTTTCATGGGGACATGTTTGTCACAACAGGATTAAGCTGAAGAAAAAAAGTTAAGCACATTAAATCTCCATGAAGAACCACACACGACCACAGCCGTGGGTAATCTTTGTAACACACTACTTTTCTGAAATGCCTCAAAATCCCTTTTCCCTTCCAGCGGTCCTGTTACACGATAAGTACAAAACAAACTAATTTGTTCATGTTGTCGTTCGCCCAAGCCTTTTAGTATGCTGTGAATTATACTCTCCGGGGAGCCTGTCAGATGTAATTCAATAACAAAGCTCGGCTCTATTGTTTTTGTTTCCCTCTAATTTCTTTAGAGACCAATAAAATAAAAAAGCTGGGAAAACTACTGTCCACGGGGCATGTCCTTTTCTGGATATTTATTAACCCTTAGATGCATCCCATATCCTACGAACTACATTTGAAAAGTTGACTTAAGGTAAATGTTGAATATACAAACGCTTTCCCTTTAAAGAACACAGAGGGAATCTTTTGTATCTTCTTTTGTATCTTCTGCAACCTGTAGATCATTTCACATGCAGCTCTTGTGGTTTAGCAAAACTGGAAGGTCCTTGACGTCATGCTATCAAACTTCACACTTGGAGAGCGTTTCCACAGAAATATGTGGCCACATGTAAGCACCTCCATCTTAAGTTATTTTCCATTGGCTCGGCCAAAACACAATGCAAAGATTAAGCCATAATAGCGGAGATGATAACTGTGACAGGCTGGGCTGCACTCTTCTTAAAATCACTCCATAGATTAATGTGGAACCAGGTGAAACCCAGCAAGAGGCTGATTTTAAATGTGGTTTCACACAGATACAAGATTCTCTACAAAGATTTAATTGGCATTTAAAAAAACCTTGTCCTGAAGTTAAATTTCTTCAGATCATCGCTGTGAGCCAACGCATTGTGAGGTTGAACAGAAAAGCTCATGGTAATCGAAATGTCAGAGAAATTACGCCTGCGCCCTCCTCAGTTTTATTTCATGCTCTCACTGTACAAAGGGAATTCCTTCTCCTCCATTAATCCTACCCAAGTTGGCTCAGTAATCCCCTGAGCTAAATAAGAGCAGAGGGACAGTGCGACGTTGGAGGCCAAGCAACAGCTTGTGCCACTTTCCCGAGGGGCCCTACTGAAACTGAGAGTGAGCTAAAGAACTACTAAAGGCAACGACCGTATCTCATCTCTCCATCTCTGAGGTCTAAAACATGAGTCCGTCGTCAGAAGGTCAATTGAGAGCAGGAACAAAAACAGTATTGGGATGGAAGCAGAAACAAGATTTCAAGGATACTTTTAAAGTGACTGTAAACTTTTAAGACCACACGATTTACAGAGCTTTCAAACAAAACCCCTGTCTTCGTCCTCGGCCGTACATCAGGCCGTAACATCCTCTGTGTAGAAGCGTGAAGACATATTTGAGATTGAAGAGAAACCCTCCAAGCAGGCCAGAGATGTCGGACTGAGCACAGAACATTTCCTGCATGTCCAGTGAAGTAAGGTGGCATCACTCACGCTGACAGTTAAACAAAGGATTCAGACACGCCTAACTCAGAAACCAAACCTAACAACTATCCTAGCGCTTCCTGGTAACACGCTTCCTCTCCTCTCACCAACCGCAAAGAAACAGCATGCAGCCGTTCCCCCGGTATGCACAATAACCACTCACGTTTCCTGTACTGGGTTTAAGATTAAATAAGATTATATTATCCTTTATTTATCCCACAGTGGGGACATTTGCAGTATTACAACAGCAAAGGGGATAGTTTAAAAAAGGAATCAGTGATAACTATAATAAACAAGAAATCAAAGAGTAATATAATGTAAGATAAAATCCAACTGTATGGTTTGGTTCACATTATTTCACATAAGAAATAGGAAATATTGATATTGCACAGAGTTGATATTGCTTATAAGTTGATATATTTAATAAGTCAAACCTATTTTTACTAAACACAAGGTTCACAGATTCTTATCTGTTGCTTAAAAGCCATTTGGTCTGTTAATTGTTTAGAATTTATATTGAAAATGAGGGTTTATACAATTTCAAATTAAGTTTTTCCATTGATGAAGTTAAATAGCATCTGGTGATTATAATGCATCCTTGGTTGGTAGTTATTGTTAGCTGGTAGTCGCTGTTGCTTAAGGAGAGGAAGCTGAGGTTGTTCGATTGGTTGGCTGGGCCGTCACCCAATTTGGCACATTTTACCATGTGTATTGATAAGGGGTTGCACTTTGCACCACCTTTAATTGTTCCTCACATATACACCGCCTTGTTTTTACCCTACCACTATAGCATGAATGACTACAAGCTAGGCAGTAAAAATGCATGGAGTTCTGCACGACGACAAGACCGACCAAACGTCTAGGATTTACAATTTCCACAATCAATAAGAGTGATTGGTGGTCGTAAACTTGTCAATCAGTGCTCCGTTGTAACGGGGGAGGGCACAGTTGAATTATCAGCATTGATGTTGCATGTAGAGGGCTGCATAAATTATACACACGTTAGATGTTGGATGTGCTGGTCTAACATTGACCTTACATTTTTCAGAGATATCTTGTGCCTCGTTGTCTGTGTTTTAGTCTTAGTACTTCCTTCATAAGTAAGAAGCTTTTCATGCATGCAATGACATAATCTGTGGCTCTCAAATTACTGCCCACTCAATCTGCTAATAACACAGCGAGATGTTATCAGCTATGATCATAGTCAAAAATTCTAAAGAAAAACAAACACGGAGGAACAGGTTTTCAGTTAAGTTTCGCCCATTTCATTTTTACCTTTCTTACTCTGCTGTCACATCTGATCTCAAAGTCATTTGTCTTCAGGGAACTGACAAAATTCTTATCTTACATTTCTCAAACAATATCTTACTAAAGCACCACTTCCTCTTTCTTTGGACAATACTACTGACACCCTACTCCTGCAGACTCTTGCACAATGACTCCCTGATGATGTGAACCTGCAAACAACAGCACAAACAAACTTGCTGAGAGAGAGAGAGCAGCTAATCTAAATGAATAAATCACCTTCTTGAGTTTAAAAAAATCAATGGACTTTAAATCTGCAAACATTTAGTGTGAAACAAAATCCAAATGTCAGACATGATCGTAGTATGACATCAATTTCTGCAGACAGCTGTTATGTAAACTCATACCTGCAGGATTATTAATAAACAGGTAAAATACATGCAAAAGTCTCCTCTTAGGTGAAGTCCACTTAGGCGAGGTACAGGGGATATTAACGGCTACTAAATCTTCAGTGATCCATAAGTAAGCACTAACAGCATTAGACACCAGCTTTCACCCCAGGAAGCCTCGGCCCACCTGAGTGGCTTTTAGCATCAACGTCAACATTATTCACACTGAAGGCAGCAGGTTTTACTGGGTGTTTAAAAGAACATCTTAAAGAATACGTTTAATTCAATTAATATTAAAATAATATAGCTTCTCTGTCCTATGAAAACTGTTTTCAGGTTATCCAACAGGTTTTTAATGGTACATTTATATTGTATTGATTATGATAGATATATATCTATATATATCTATATCTATATAGATATAGATATATATAAATATATATACAAAAGCAAATCTTCACATTTGAGAGGCTAGAAACAGTGGACATTTGGCTTAAAAAATAACTGAAAAGGTTTTCAAAATAGATACTGATAATATCTCTGTTTAAACTAAACTAAAGAGTGAAAAGGGTCGGCTGTACCCTATAGTAACCCTGTTGGCTCTACATAGCAATGACCTAAATAACAAGCCAAAGCTTAAAGTAGGCTCTCAACTCACATTCAAATGCCATTACATCAGGATCATCCTGCTTTAACTTCCGCTTACGTCAAACCATCTAAAATTTGAAACTAGCCCTCCGCACACGTCCATCTGCAATCTCACATCAAAACATCGTCTTCCTGTCTAGTCAACTTCTAACTCGCCCCAGAGCAGTGTTCACTGAAGTGTTTCACTGATGCCAAATGGATGTTATATGAAAAGTGCAGCTTAAGGACACGTTTAAAACTATTAACATTTTGACCATGAGGACGAACTAGTCGGGTTTACTGCAGAGCGGCGACCGGGCTGCGACCGGACGACACGCTGGTTTCTCAGCGGCTCTCTTCCCCTCAACACCCTGTCACGCTAAGCTGAGCTCTGGCTCACTCTAAGCCTCCGAGAGGTCACGGCCTAAAAATGGGAGGTCAACGTGGAGCCTCGCTGAAGGCTTCACTACTTCATATCCAGACTCCTGATATGAGTCTAGACAACTTAAAACCAAATTATTCCCCAGTAGCAGGATCTTCAAGTGACTTTCACTGACAATCCTGTATACATATTTTGTTTTTTACCACATCATCTGTGTAATTTAAGATAAATCACAGATGCCAATTTTATTTTAATTGGTGTGAATGTTATATTCTTAAAATCGTACTACATATTCTGAACCATCCTGGATTTAAAAATACATTAAAAACCTAAGATGTGCTCAATATAATTATTTTAGTAAAATAAATATATTTTACAAGAGCTAAAATGATTGGATCGATTGATCAATTTGTCAATGAATAGTAAATCAGCAACTGTTTTTATGAGGGATTAATTGCTTCAGTCAATTTTTAAGCCAAAATGTTTCCAGCCTCTCAAATGTGAGGATATGTGGCTTTTCTCTGATTCCTATGATTGTAAATTGAATATATGTGTTTTTTTGGGACTGTCGTACAAAAAAAACATTTGAAGATGTTACCTTGGACTTACATCATAGACCCATTTATTAATTAATAACACAAGTAATTGTTTTTATTTATTATTATTTTACCGTTTTAATTCTAGCTGTTTTATATCAGAAGTAAAAAAAGAACAAACACTAAATGCTGACTGAAGATCTGCTGCTCTTTTATAATTCAGAGGATGCGACGACTAAGCTGCCACATCCCATGACTCTTTGGATGACAATACAGAGAAAAATCACTTAAGTAAAACACACTGCAGTGGGACGGGAAAGGAAAAAAGGTTTTTATCTAGTGAGATACAGGCAAAACTGGAACAGTGAAGCCCTGTCATATAAATAAATGTTGTTGTTTTTATTATCTAGAAAAATCAACATCCGGCCCTCTTCCATTATATAAGTCAGGCTGAAGCGATCAAATTAAACTTTGGGAAAAGAAGGAACTCTGTTTGTTTGTGTTCATATCCTGTGTGTGTCTCCTTATGTACAATACTGGAGGGTAACACTTAGATCTTGATAATAAAAGCAGAGAAAAGTCAACTAACAGACGTAAGGGGAAATGAAACGGTTGGGAATTATTGTTTTTTTAAAAAAGCATCTATTGCATTTTGTTTAAATAAACAGATACAAGACAGGTTTATAAAATATATGGAGGTGGTCCTGCTTCCCTGTCTGAACTCAAACTTCTTTATCTGTTATACTTCATTAGGACTTCAACATGCCTGATGTTACCTGCAGACCCTGTGTTTTAGACATTTTGACATCCCACAGTATGAAAAGCACAGGTATTAATAGTAAATTAATGATTTTATTTAGCTGCTCCAATTTAAGGGTCCTGGTATTGTGCATGCTGTCTTACTGTCAGTAGGCAATGAGACAGCATATCAGAGCTTATATAATAATAATAATAATAATAATAATAATAATAATAATAACTTTATTTATATAGCACCTTTTAAAAACAAGGTTTACAAAGTGCTTTGACAGACCAGCCAGCAAGACAGTGCATAAGAAACAAAATGAAATAACAAGTGACAATCAAATAAACAAACAAAATAAAATAAACAAAATAATAAAATAATGAAATAATGAAATAAATAAAATCAAGTGATAATGGTAAAATATAGTAAACAAATATAAGATAAAATACCAAGACCAAATGAAAATGAACCAATAAAATGAAAATATGAAAACATTGCTATTAAATGTTGATGTATTGTTTATTAGTCCATAACATGCAAGATGTATTCGTGTTGTGCTCAGGCTGCCTGTAATCAGGCTCTTCTTCTACCTTGCAGGTCTGGCATTAGTCTACTTTAACCTGAGATGCAGTAACTTAATCTTTAAGTCCCATTAACCTCGTGTCATCACACTCCAACTATTTCAGGAAGCAGTAAAAGCCCTAATTAACCCTAAATGGCATCAGTATTTCTTCGCTCTAACTGAAAGTCCGTTTGTTTTTGTTTCATGTCCGACAGATTTAAATCCACACCTCTAATTAATTAAATGATCTTCATTGTTAGTAAATGGCACACGTCGTTAAAATGATTAGCTTTTTCATGTGAATCAATGCTGCCAGGCCCTTTTTTGTGCTAGGCTAGTGGTTTTCAAATATTACAGTAATGCATGCTTTGACTGCTGTTACAATAATAATGATGGTATTTCTGTGCCATAAGATTACATAAACAGACTGGGCATGTTTTCAAACAGGGCAGTGATGTGATGCTGGAAGCAGACTGCCAGCTCTGTGAACACTGGGTCAGCACAGAGTCGGAGACAGAGGGGAGAGAGGGATGGATAGACGGGGTGGGTAGGAGTTAATGTAACAGAGCGAAGGCTTGTCTTTCTGCCCTGCTACAGAGATCTGTTTGTAATCCGGCCTCAGATGTTTGCTCGGAGCCGAGACGCAGCTACCCACAGTCTCCATTGTTGGGCAGTTGGGTGGTAGGATGAAGGCTCGGAGGGGAAAGTGCAAAAGACCAGAGCGTAAACATCTCTCTAATGGAGAGTCGCAGCTGCTCTATTGAAGACGAGGAGCACGGAGAGGTTTGGGACTCTTTGACAGCAGCTGGTAACAGCTTCTTCAGCAGGTGGCTTGGCCTAATTATCAGGATAGAGATGCCAACAGCGCTCTCCCCCCCCTTTCTCCAGGAACATGTGAGAAGTGGGCGCACAATATACGGACGATTGTACATCATCTTTGCCGCCAATTATAATGGGGCAGTAATTGTGCCTCATCCTTTTGAAGAGGAGAATCGATGGGGAAGGACACATGGGGGAGGCGTTTAGAGGAATAAAAAAAAGTTGATAGTTCTTTAATTATTTCCATGTAATGTATAAACTGAGGGATTGTGATGGCTGACATGATACTATTAACTACAAGGTTTCCTCCTAGATAAAACCACTCTGTTGGTCTTTTTGAACTTCTGAAAAGCAGTCAATTTTAGATTATAAAGTGGTGCTTCTAAGTATAACAAAACAGAGAACAAACTCCAGATCAAATAGAGAAAATTGACTTCAGCCTAAACGTTCGGCAAGTTATTTACGGTTTTATCTTTTATTAGCTGATGGTTGTCATTTCAGAAGATGAAGACAACGGATAGCTAAAAAAGTGACAGTCTGGCTACCTTATCCCATGGTCCACATATCCAAGTGTCCTTGGGCAAGACACTAAATCCCAGGCTATAAAAAAAAAAAAAAAAAGTCTATACAATCGATGTGTGAGTGTGGGCAAATGAGCATTAGATTAAATTGTGATGGGCAGGTGGAACCTTTTATGGCGTTTTACAGTACCCACTGCTCTTAAATGCTTAAGACGGGTTAAGTGCAGAAGTCAGACTACATGTGTTAAGCTGGATGTAGATGACGATTTAAATTAAGTTTAACTACTACGAGCATAAAAAGCCTTTTTTTTTTGTGCAAATGAAGAAGTTTTATCGAATCAATGCGATACAAATATGTGAATGGAAACACAGGAATAACTCAACTCAACTGTTATCAATTACAGAAAAACTATTGGATCAGAGTGAAGCCAGAAAAATAGGTCCAACTTCTGTTTACAAATTTATTACATAAAAGTTGAATGAATCAAACGGTTAATTATAATTACTGCCCACCTATTGATCAGAGTCCATTTAATTAGGCACTGTTATCCCTCACTCTTCGCCATCAGTGATATGGGGATTAAGTGCTGAACATGCTTCTGAGTAATCCTAGGAGCCCGGAGAGCAACCACTTACACACCACTCAATCAATGAGGCTCGGGATTTGTGGCAAAGCCATGAGCGCAGCATGAATTTGTATTTCCTGAGCAAAGTCCTTGTCCAAGGTCAGGTCTTGCCGTACACTTAAAACTGCTCATTTTTCAGGAGCTGACCAGCAGCCATTTGTCAGATTTTTAAACCCTCTGTGCGTTCCCATACTATTTAGTATGCCAGAAAAAGATTAAGTATGCCTCAATACATAATGTGTCAAATGCAATATGCCAAAAATACCAGGATGTTCTGCTGCATCTGGTCGGATTTTGCAGTATGAAAGCCAGCATGGTTTTCTGGCTATTCTGACCCACGATCCTTTGGGCAGCAAATGAGAGTCAAAGTTCAAGGTGCAATGTTATGAGAAAGTAATATGTCCCAATTGAAAGCATATTGCGCGCAAAGGTATGTTCTTTGTAAGGGCAGCTGCAGTATATACTAAGAGTAAAAAGAAAAAGTATGCGATTAGGATCATAGCGTCTGGTTTAAAGATCAGGCAGAGCAGAGTGACAGCTTCATCCCTCACAGCAGGACTGAGCATCTCAATCCAATAGTAGTAGGAAAAAAAACAGCCTAACAACTGACCGTTTCTGTGGCAACGGATGGCTGATGCTGCTGTGTTTATGATCTGTCTCCACTCACCTCTTATCCCCACGCTCCTCCCCCCATAGGGTGACCAAAAAAAAATCCCCTTTTTAATCAGCAGTGACAGGGCCTGACCCAGATTGCCTCGAGACGGCTGTGTGGTGGCATGGTGAGGTTTTACTGAAGCCCCAGGGATTCATGATGGAGAGGAAAAGGTGCCACAAGCATGTTTAGGGCAGAACACTAGCCACAATGCGGCAGGATGCCACATGGGGCACCTTTAAGGCTGCTTGGCTTCTGCTCCCCTTGCTGCAGATGGTTATCTGGTAGAAAAAAAAAAAAGTAACATGCTCATGGCAATGGCAAGGAGCTTCAACATACAGCTCTGCAGGCATCAGTGAGACAGCCTGAGGGTTTCATATCAGTTTGCCAACACTGATCCACTTCCTGCAGAGGTCTGACCTATTTACTGGCTTCCAAACTGACACTTTCTCAGTTTCCTCATCGTCCAGTTGAGGGATGAAAGGTTCTGCAGGCCTGAACAGTTGGCCCATCATCAGTGGAAGTTTAAAAATCTCATCTTTAAAGTGGTTCCAGATGTGCCACGCTGAGGCCAGTTTCAAAAAGATATCTTAGATGTTGGGTGTTGGTCCAGATTTCTGCTCTTAGATTAGTTGGATGCAAAAATTAAGACCTAAGTCATCTAACCTACCCCCAAGCTAACTCTTTTACCTTTACTACTGTATATCTGGTCCTTGGAACAATTAAAATAGAAATTGGTTCACATATGTTCAGCTGCTTTCCTCTATTTTGTGTGTAAGCTGTCAAAACCAAAACAAAATAAGGGATTTTGTAAAACCTTTGGATGTTTATCTGATCTGATCCGACCAGCCAGACGTCCAACAGACAGGACTGTGCACACTGTAGGAAAACATACACTGGCATAATTACAGTGTCACTGCAATACTATCCCACATAAACAGCAGATTGACTGGGGGAGGTGATTCACTTCTGATGAGCAGCCAGATGACGAGTCCTTATGAGGCTACTATACAGCCTGACACACAACAGAAATGTGGGCATGGAATAATCAACCAAGTCCACACCCCTCTGAGGTTAACACTATCCGGCAGCTTTGTACGCCCAGACCTTCTGATTCATATCAGAACGACTTCTAAACAAACAGGTCTTCAATCAGCTTGCGTCATCTGCAAACAGCAGCAGCTGAAAAAAATCTAAAATCTAAAACAGCAGACACATTTGCTCTGTATGTTTTGCCTCATCAACAGGAAGACCTGAGAGATGACCTCATTATAGTTAAAGAAGGACAGCAGATTGAAATCAAATAACTCCGATTTAGTGAAACCTTAACTTGGGGCAGCCACTCATCAATCACAATGACCATCCATTTAGCAAAACGAGAGCTCCGTGAAGTGCTGCAGACTTCCTAAACTCAGCATTACATATGCTCAGCTCCGTACCCTTTCTGACTCCTTTACATGATACTCAAGAGTATTTGGGGATAATTACTGATTAGCTTCGAGACAGCAGCAGCATGTTGTTGACCAGTTGGATAGAAGATAATCTCAGTGCCTTCTCTTCCCTCTAGGACCATCCCGAGGTAGCCGACCAGGGGGAGGCCGCTGTGATCGGGCCTGCAGCAGAACGCACAGTAAAAGTCTCTGGGTCATTCAACTAGAAAGCACAGCAGACTGTTGAGCGTCTTGTCACACGTGGTGGAAAGACAAGCCCACACAGTTCATTAGAGTCATGCAGAGGAGCAGCGGATGGCTGATGAACGTTTACTGCAAACCCCGTTTATCATCTTGAGATAAAACAAACTGGTGTTGCTAGGCAAACTCAGCATGCAGCTTATGGCAGGGACGGAAAAACCCATTTAGAATCTAATCCTTCAAGATGACATTAACATGCGCCGAGTTTAAGTAGCTTATATAAAGGCCCTGCTGCAGCAACCGTTTGGAGTCAGAGCATTTTAGAAGGAATGTTGACAAGTCTCTCGAGGATCCCTCTGAGACCTTTGTCACTGCGACGACTGCAATCGGTTTTCCAAGCAAACCTGAAGCTAAATTTATCCCTGCAGAACCGAAGTTAACACATTTTTTTTTTTTTTTTTTTTTTTTAGACATATAGGAAATTGCTTGAATATGTAAAAAAATAAAATACACAGAGCCAAAGCCCCGAAAATTACATACAAACCAGTGGTTGGAAGCAAAATGCAGATATGAAAGGATTTTTTTTTAGCTTTTGCTCTCCAGGTAGAGACAGTTAACAGAAAAAGAGCCCTTTGTGTTTCCCCACAGCTAGTCTGTCAGTCCTAGTTTGGTAGTTTGGCTGAGAGAGAGAGAGACGCAGAGATACAGAGAGAGCGACAGATAGAGAGAGAGAGAGACAGAGAGAGCGAGAGAGAGAGAGAGAGAGAGAGCACTTGATACTTTTGGCTGTTGTGCTGCTGCAAACTGTGACTGCTGTCGGACATTGGTGCATAAAGTCAACTGAGATCACAATTAATAATCCCCTTTTTTGTAGTCAAAAATTTTGTGAAATTGGTTTTAAATTCTGTTGTTAAAAAGTATTTATTATTGAAACGAAGCAAAAAAGCTCTTTAGGGAAATATCATAAATGCTCCTTTAGCATTTGGGCGTCCGACTGGTGTACATCTTAGCTTGGGACACAAAGTAAAAAAACAAGTTTAAGACAGCTTTCGGCATTAAAGAATGAGGGACATAATTATCATGTAAATCAAAGATGCTCTATAAAAAACGCATAACAAGCTCCGCCAATGATTTGAAATTGTAAACACTTCCTGTCTCTTGAGTCGGTGTGGTCAAATGTTTAGAACATTGTGAGGAGGGACCAAAGCAGGTTGGGTTATATTCGCATTGTGCATTTGAATTTTCTTTTGCCAACATTAGATATTTTTACAGGCCTAACAGCCATATTTAGCATTAGAAAATGTGTTAGTTTGGCCATTCACGAATTCAGATCTTGCGAGAGTGTGTTGCTGAGAGACAGAAGACTGTAATTAGCATATAAATTATTTAGTTATGCCAAAATGTTTTTGTTGAGGTCACAGTGACCACCGAACACCAAATTCCAATCAGTCCATCCCGAATCAGTTCAATTTGGTTTAAGTAGATGTTTGTGCCAAATTTGAAGAAACTCCCTGTAGGCATTCCTGAGCTATCTTGTTCATGAGTATAGTTTGTCCATATGGACGGACAAATTAAAAAAAAAAAAAACATGATGCCTCTGGCGCAGAGGCATAAAAACTTTAAACTTTTTAATAAAAACTTCAGCAACTGTGTCACTTTAGCCGGTATAAGAAGCTGAATTAGAAAATTGCACTTTGATTGCACTTCTCCATTAGCACTCTTTTAATAATAATAATAATAATAATAATATTTTGAATCTGATCATACATTTCTTATATAACAAGCAATGTCCACTGGTCCAAATCTGTGGGATTTTGCATAAAAAGGCATGACACTGATGAATTAATTAATTAATGTCATACTTTCAGTCCCCCCCATATATGTACCATGCCACAGGCACTACATACTGTACATTATATTTTCATGACAAAATCCCAGGCTGGTAAAAAGCTTCTGAAGCAGGGTGGAGTCTGTGCTGTGGGATACACAGACGCCAGCTCTAAACCCTCCTCTGTGTGTCCTGTACAGTATATTTATGCAGGGCTCCTCTGGGAAGAGCCAGAATTAGCAGTGGATAGTGAAAGGTCAGAGAGCAGTGGGAAAAGAGATCCTGTTGACGCAATCCGTCCAATCATATTTATTTCCTTTGGCCAGCGACGAGTGCCTACGTCTAGACTCGGGAAATAAACCAAAACACCCCCATGCTATAAAAATACACGTGTTTATGTTTGACTCTACTTGGTGATGGCATTCAGACACTGAAATACTTCCTTTTAAGAAGAACATGTACCACGTAGCAGTACAAGCTCGTAAAAAAATCTTAACAATGACATTTAACATATCTTAACCAGACAGACACAAAAAGCCCTCTAAAAGAGTCAGTGACAACTTCGTTGGGTGTGTTTTACAGCTGTTTAAACAGCTGTAAGCCGTGTCTGCTACAGTATACACAGTGAAAGCGAGCAGTCGGAGCCTCTGGAGGACTTGTTTTTCACAGGCCTGTGTGGTATGCATGTGCGGCCCGGCCCACTCAGACCCACCTCATGGCTGGCTGGTTGGCATTCCTGCCTCACTCTGTAATTATGGCTCTTCTCCAGGCCTCTCGGCTATGCGCTTCCTGCACCGCCATACTCTTAAAGGGCGTGTTGTGCCTCTGTCAAAAGGCACACACTTTCCACCTGGACACTTGGCTCAGCCTCTAATTCTAACAATAACACATCACCGGGCGAAAATCAGCAGCAGGCAACAGTTGCTGTGGGAAAAGCAGCAGTTTCAGTTACACTTGGTGTAATGTATCAGGGTTAATCATCATGTTCTTAGACTTAGGCTGAACTGTGATATCAGATAATTAAAGAATTAAAGTGAAGTGAATACTTTGCTTTCAACTCTGTCTCCCGTTGAGTTTGTGAAAAAGTTTCTACACTTAAAGCTGTGAAAGATTCTACATGCACGAACAGCATGAAGATTTACGCAGTTGTAATTCAGCAGTATGAAAATAAGAGCCTGGAGGAAGCTTTATTTTGCATGCTCAAACAGCACATCTGTCTGCAGCTTTTATGAGACACGTGTCAGGTTAAAGCTTCTGGTCTGAGAGTCAAAAGGTGTTATCCTCTCTAATTTAGCTTTGACGGCTTCTTCAAACCACTCCAAAAATTCCTCTTCTAACCTTCTGCCATACCTGTCTGTAGGGAGAAAATAACAGGACTAAGATGATGGACACATTCACTGTCATGTTTTGAAAAACTATCTTTAAAGCTACATTAATCATATCTAAATTTAGATAAGGAAGTGATGTTTTGGGACTTATTCCCAGGAGTATTTATAGTGAATTAACACAATTAAAACAAGACTGAGCCTACAGAACTAGGGCAAACCTACAGGAAATAAGCAAATAAATATATGGCCAGGACAAAGACTTAATGTTCTATAGCTGCTGTAACATTGTGAACTTGTTGACGTAAACTGATGAATTTCCAAATACATTATCAGTATGTGAAAGGAAATCTCACAGACTTTCAGACAATCTACTCCATTCATGCAGCTGGGGCACATGACATGCCTGCAGCAGAGGGATTAGGACGATCAGCTGAGCGCGACTCAATACCACATTGTTCCTTGCTGCTCACCGCTTATTTTTCCTCCAAGTCTCCTTGCAGCTTATCAGAGGAGGACAGAACTAAAATCTCGCCACCCTCACGCCTGCCAAACTTCAATCACTTGCAGTCCACTTCCCACTGTAAACTGCTCACAAGCCACTACAGTGGTGCCAACGTGTCAAAGCCTTTTTTGTGGCACTTTTTCAGGCTATTTATTGTTTCAAACAAAGCTTGAGGTGCTTTTTTTTTGTAAAAACAGCTCATGTTTGGGACAAATAAACACAAATAATGGGAAATTAAGAAAATCTGCTTTGGGCTTGAGATTACAGAGCACACTGCTGCCTTTGTTCGCAGGTCACATCTGTATTTGAGTGACAAAAGGCAGCCACACAGCATGCTGCTGTGCGAATGTATCAGAGAAAGGGTGAGTGCCAGCCTGAACTCATCCTCCATTCAGGCTCTCATTGTCTCTGCTCCACGCTGATAACAAACAGCACACACAATGCAGACACATCTCATCTACTCCATCAAAGGCTGATGTGGCAGTCTGGACAACAAACGGGCAGGTCCCCGTCAAAACAAGGAAACCTTCTATTACATGGATTTGTGGCCGTGGCTACTCAGCTACCTTCTCACCTCAACAATATGAGAGCAAAAAGGTTTACCATGCAGGAACGGTAGCCTATGGAAGTAACTGCAAAAAAGCAAATATAGTAATTTCACACAAAAAAAACCAAACACGTTGCATATGTTGCTCTTCTATATGCAGAATAAATATAACATTAACATATTTCACTGGGTGGTTGTTCCTGTGAAACATCTGACATGAATCCACAGAAACAGCTACAGAAGTGAAAATCCTCCATGGCTTAATGAGCCGAGCATTAAAGCTTCCTTCTGCATACTGAAATAGAAAAAAAATATACATCACAGCAAATACATATCCCCTTAACAGCCATTGTGTATAAAGAACTTTGCACAGGAAGCACTTTGAATGCACCTTTAAACCTCTAAGAAGCCACATCAGCAGCATCTTGCCTTTGAGATGGGATTGAGCGAAGCAGAGACATTTAACCCGCATCTGGCCACTGAAACGGCTGTAATGGAGATTAAAAAGCTCCAAGATTTGCTCACCTGGCACACACGTGATCAGGCCTGTGCTTGGAACAAAGGCATATGGTGTGCAGCAGAAGAGCGCACACACATATATACTGTGTTGACTCAAAGTGTGCAAACATTGCACCTGATGTACAAACACATTCGTGGCTGTCTTTCCGCTGTACCAGTTTTAGTTGCCTTGGGAAATCAGTGTGCTGCAGCAAATAGATTTTTAATTTCCAGTGTGATAATCATCTGCAATTTTATTCAGCTAAAAGATTATCAAACCATCCTTCAGCGCAGGCCTTTGGCTATCTGACTTTGATATTTACCTTTTTCCAACAGATTGGGTATAATCTGGGTTTTTAACATTTTGTTCACACAGTTTTAGGAATGTGGCTCACCTATATAGAGTGATGAGTCTTTCTTCTTCACATGATCATCGATGTAGGACACCCCCAAGGGCTGCACGGGTGTCGCTCCAATCCCCAGCAGGACCTGGGCTCCAATCAGCAGCAGGTACATCATGTTGGTGTTGGTCCTGTTGTTGCACACCACGTCTTCAGCCATCTGAGCGTCAGCGCTGCTCGTGTTGGAGCAAATGTCCCGACCCACGTCAGTCCTCCACATTTCCCCAATCTCATACTGTTTAGTGAGAAACTCAGGCAGAGCTGAAAGAAGGGCGCCAAGCGCCATGACAATACCCCCGCAGCCAATCAGACGGGGCCGATGTGCTTTGGCCCCAAAGTAGCTGACAAACAGGATTAGAGCGAGGTTGCCTATCTCGAAGCTGCTGGCTATCACTCCTACGTCAGCACTTTGCAGGTTGAACCGCCGCTCCAGGGTTGTCAGCACACTCACCTGAAAACAACAGGACACAACATCAAACCAGGGTCATAAACAATCTAACACAAGTACAAAACCAAGGATGTGGGAATCTAATGTCACCAACTGAAAAATAAAATTGGTTGTATGATTTATCAATGTAGAGTAACATAAGCATTTTAACTCTATGACTCCGTTTACACCTGGCATTGACATGCAATCGGTGTCTGGAAGTACCATCTGGATAAAGAAACGCATTGTGACCGGAACGCGATCAGAGCTGCCAGTTCACATGTGATCAGATCTCAGCCAGGTGTAAATGCAAAGGCCTGTGTATCAGAAGTCATTATCCACATACAGATCACATATTAATATCAGGGGAAACTGGGGCCTGAATTTTTAGAAAGGCCGTGCATGTTTTTAGAAAGGCCGTGCATAAATTGCAGCTTTCCATTGGAATATCCTGAATAACGAGATGTTCAGATGTTCCACACAGCGGCTACTCCCTGGAAACCAGCTTCTGTTTCTGATTAGACGGGTAAAGCAACATTTAGTGAGAACAGCTCATCACAAGCTTTTCTCTCTTTCACCAGCTGTCTTCCACACAAGAGCTAGAGCTTACCAGCAACTCCCAGTGCCCAGTTGTTTGTTTTCTGTAGTTTCGGATGGTTTAAACTAGAAAGGTGCACTCAGTAGAGCTCAGATCTCCACCAGGTGTGTCTGTAAAGACCACTGCTGTATTGTGCGATTGAAAGAAACCACAACACACAATTGGCTAAACCCGTCTAGACACTAATGGGCTGTAGGGCGTTGTAAAACACAATTCATTCAGACTCCAAAATAAGTGGCCATGTATGCCAGCAATCAGCTCAGAGTTATAGTATAAGATATTTCATAAAATATTGGCAAGACAACATTAACTCTCCAAGCTTTCTGCTCGTGTAGCAGCCATAACTGGGCATCCAAACTATTATGCAGTTTGCTGCAGCAGAATGCAAGATTAGCCATGGACCGACACAGAGGTGAACACTCATATTTCAAAGTCAAAGACTTTATAATGAATCTGTTCTAAAGCAGAGCAGGGCTGTTTTGGCTTGTGTGATATGTGGGAACAGTCTCTCTTTGCCATGTGAAACACGGCGTCACATTTAAACCGTTATGAAGCTATTTTCAGATCTGTCCCAAACTGCCCTTGAAAGGGCATCACAATTTTCCATTTCCCCACTGGCTCCGTTTAAGAGTTCTGACTGAGCTCAACCCAAAAAAAATAAAAGAAATAAATAAATAAAAGGATCCTGCCAACACAAACATCCCTTTCTGAAAAAAAGTGACTCACTGAAGGATGATTAAACTTGTGCTTTTGCTGTTGGAAAATGTTTTCCATCAAATGCTCAATTATGTGAACTTAATGTAAACAGTTGATGTGGATTAGATCAGAGTATGTTTAAACAAGAAAATGACCTTTGAGGATCCAGGAGGCTGAATGTAGTGGTGATTTATCAAAAGTACTCTTTTTCTTCATGCAACTACACTTGAATCTGACTTTCACATTAGTATCAAATTTTGCTACATCATATTATCAGTAAAATAGTTTCTGTTGCATTCCGCATGTGTCATTCACTTTGGACGTCAAACTGTTTGAACACCTTGTGTCTTTGCTTTTTCCATTATGTTTGAGCGTTTCACGTTGCAATCTCTTTAGAGTTGTAAGTTTTTATTAATTGACTTTATTCTCTGATACGTCAGTCTGCCCTGAAGCAGAGTGGAAACCCTTTACTCTTCAGTCTCCACTGATACCGGTTTAAATATGGTCAGTTTCTATAAACGCCATCCGGCATTGCTCAAATGTTCCCTACAGTATGTCCCCTTTGAGACAATATTTAACGCACAACAGGTTGAGTAAGTGAGGAGATGTTATTGTCAAATAAACAAACAGCGGACAGCCCGTTCGCTTTGTAATTACAGTTGAAAAAGAAGTTGTCTTCTGTGACTTTTAAGAAGCAGAAATGACAGCAGGTCGTTCTTGCCGCTGCTCTGGACACAGCTGCAGTGACTCCTTCGCTACACATCAAAGCATTGGGAGGATGATTGTTGGGGGCGGTTTCGTGCCAGAGTCCTTTTGGTGACGTTGAGTTCACAGAAAACTTCAGGATGAGTCATGACGTCCCCTCGGGGTGGCTCTCTCTCACTAAATGCGAACATGCTGGACAGGCTGCATTTACGCTTGTCTGGTCTGGGATCTGATCATCCAGCTCTTAGAAACGATGCCAGGCCCAACAACCTGTTGAAGCTGTAGCTTTGGCTCGACACAGACAGTGACACTCTAGCAAAAGTGTAGCAGAGCAGTCCAAGCAGATCCCATCCTATTACGGAAAGTCTGAGCGAAAGGAGTGACCGAAAGCTTCTACTCTCAGCTGAGCAGTGGAAACACTCTGGATGAGTTAAGCCCTCGTCGCTAGGACCAACATGTTTATGCACTCCCACTCTGACTTAAACAGGCAGCCTTCCAATAGGAACACACCAAGAACAAAATTATATAGGAAACATTGAGTGGATTGCACACTGGTCAGCGGTCACAGCTACATTTTCTCCAGATAACTCAAACTGGGGAAATGTTTAATCTGTTGCATGGCAACAAAACAAACCTCATGTTGTGGAACGCCCCATCAATTAAGAGAATGACGAGTCTTATCCAAACACGAGGAATCACAACTTCCTTCAGCATGTACTGACAGAGTCTGTATTACCAGCTAGCCGCTAAAAAACTGCTAAATGCCAACATTCAGCGAGATGTTAAATAAACCTCAGGTGATGCATACACAGACCCAAATAAAGCTCCCCAGGGGATAATTTATAGTATAAACTGTAACTAAAATCTGATGGAGTAACTGCAGAAAAGACAGCTGTCCCTGTAGCTTTATTATTGTTTAAAATGAGCAAGCTTGGCAGACTGTAAATTCAATCGCATGATTGTGTCATGTCAGAAATCAGTGAAAAATGCCCGTCATAACTTTGCAGAACAGACGGTGGAATGTTTGCCCTTCGGGCTGGACAACTAGTCAATTACCAAAATTGCTGCAATTTAGTTTTGTGTTGCTCGACTTATCTTTTCTGATCTACATACAACTATTTAATTATATAGCCTTTTTGACTACATAACAACTACAATTAACCAATGTATTAAAATGTAAATAAAGTTATTAAATTGCTCACCCGTGTTATACCTTCTGCAAATACGATGAAAAAAAAAATCGATGTCAATTTGAGGTGATACAATCGAATGATCGCATAGTCAATGGACAGGAAAATAATCTGCAATTACTTGACAGTTGATTAATCATTTAAGACATTCATTTAGTAAAAGTAGAAAAAATATGCAACAATTTCTCTTATCGGTTTTAGACATCTGTACAAAAAACACTTGAAGGCGTCACTTTGGGAGATAATGATTGGCATACACCCCCTGCTTTTTTCATATTTATAGACAAAATGATAATCAATTAGTTGAAATAATCAGTAGATTATTAAATAATGAAAATAGCTTTTAGCAGCCCAAAACTCCATTAGACCAAGTGCCCAACTGCTGAAAAGAATCGTGCATGAAATGATTTACTCCAGATGTAAACGTATAAACACAAGATGCATTGATTCAGCATCTCGTATACAAAAAGGGTAAATAAAGCTAAATGAATTGCTGAGAAAACCCCAAATGAATCTGGAACCAATGACACATAAATCTGTACCTCTGAGGTATTTGGTTGTGCAGGTTGACTGTGTATTCACTTGCACTCAGGCTGCTAAATCAGGACACCCAGCATGCTGCTAAGTGTCTTGTACAGTAAGCAGCTCACAGAAAGCAAAGGGGGCCATGATAGCCGAGTTTTGTCCCTTCACTGCCAGCAGGCACTCCTAAGTCCCATCATCCAATCAGAGATATCACAGTAGCCCATGTAGGTCGACGCCAGTTCACCAGATTGTCACCAAACCAGTTACCTAATGTCATACCTTCAGCTTGTAAATAAAGGTCCATGTAAATTAGCTCTGTTGTGTTGATGAAAAAAAGTAGGCCAGAAAGCATTGTGTGTTTTTACGAGTAAATAATCCGAAACCTCACCTGGTTTATTGTTCAAACTGTTAAATAGGTGTTTAAAACTGATGCAAGATAAAAAAGCAGAACAAATTCCTCTTTTGAAATAAACAATAAAGAGGAAGTCCTCTTTAGGAAATCATCCTAACCGACTCGGAGTTGCTGTCGCTATTCTGAGCTGCGGGATGCTTGATGCTCAGCAGGTCCACTAACAGAGAAGATAAGATGTTCCACTCCAAATATGGCCAACGCATTCAGGGTTTAGTCTGTTAATTGCGAGCAAGCCGAGGCAACAGTGTTATTGTTGGAGAATAAACACGTCAAAACTAAATGTTCACGTTCGTTACCCGAGGCCGTGAAGCTCCTTTGGGACGCTTTGAGGAATATTTGGGAGCACTTCGGAGCTTTGTCCCAAAAAAATATCTCTATTAGAGTCTGAACAAGTTAAGATCCTTCTATGTTTTGATGTTTTCACTGCTACCGCAAAACAGAAAATACACATTCTGAGGTCGTATTAAAGACCTTTCTTGTAATAAAATCCTGATAAGTTATAAGTGTGATTAATATTAAAAGTGAAAGAAAGAGTAAAAAGAAACCAAAAAAGAAAGGGGAAGTAAGAGGGATGGGAGGGGGGGGTCCTTGACCTTGACTGACATTTGGGGTAAAATTAGCCAATTATTGCCTATTCCGAACATGACAAGACAATCGATATTAATGCTCAGCAGAGCTGTAAGGGTCACCCTTTAGTGACTGATTCATGGTTGATTGGAAAGGGTTCCGTTTAAATTGTTACAGCCAAATAGATAAAATGACAAAGCCTATAAAGATAAATTAGATATGATAGTACAAAAGCAGCACTATATTTTCTCACAACTACACCAAACAAGGGACAGTTGAGCAGCATGACATGTGTCCTGCAGGAGAGAGCTTTCTACATCCTGCTATTACTCAAGAAGTACTACCCTGAGCCTTCCTCGTAGCATTCATTGCATTCATATTAGTTGTTGCACTTATTGAATTCGTATTTGTTTACTGCACTTATCCTATTCGTAGTAGTTTGTAGCACTTATTATACTCGTATTAGTCTGTTGCAATTATTGTTTTCGTAGTAATTTGCCTCTGCACTATACTTTTGCTCTGGTTTATGCTTTAAGATTCAAGAAGTACTACCCTGAGCCTTCCACTTAGCACTTACTGTATTCGTATTAGTTTGTTGCACTTATTGTATTCATATTATTTTGTTTCTGCACTGTACTTTTGCTCTGGTTTATGCTTTAAGATGCTTGTTTAAGAAAGGAGATGCACTTATGACTTCTGGTGACTAGTAGTTCTCTTGAATACCTATGTTGAATACACTTCCTGTAAGTCTCTTTGGATAAAAGCTTCTGCTAAATGACTGTAATGTAATGTAATGTACTCTGCTACGTGTCATTTAGTCTGAAGCGAGCTCCAAAGAAAAACACCAAAACCACACAAATGCAAAAAATCATACAAAGTGTGAATATGAATGAAGTAAGTCCTGCAGGATGAGCTCTCACCAGGTATGCTCCCACGGTGCCCTGAGCCAACATGAGGGCGCATTCCGACACCAGGAATATCTTGATATTTGAGAAGCATGAGGTGTTTTTTCGGAGGCCGTCTCCTTCCAGAATGTCTCCTCCGCTCCGATCCGAGTCCCTGTGCTTCTTCACCTGCATCCTCGCTTCTTTAAAAACGAAACCAGCGAGAAACCGAAACACACACACACAGACACAGACACCGACCTGGAGACTACATCCACGGTGCTTCTGCTCTCTAGTTGTGTCTTCTTACACGTTGGCAAGCTGCGCAAACACGCGTCCAAAGTCTGCGTCTAAACATCGCCTCCTCGTCGACGAGCAGGAACGTGTGGACTCCCTGGAGGTGTTTGCAAAGGCACAAGTGAATCTCCGTCAAATTGCATGGTTTTCCCCCCTGTGGTGTGGGTCCTTGTGGGTCTCAGGTGCAGGAGGTGGTCCTGGTTAAAGGCTTATTCCTCCTCCTCTTCCTCCTCTTGTTCTTCTCTTCTAACTCCTGCCGCTCCGGACTGTCATGGTCCTTCAGTGTCTCTCCTCCCTCCTCCCTCTCTCCTCTGTAGCACACACACGGCCCTAGAGGCGCTGTGTAGCAGCCTCACAAGTCTGCACAACTTGCCTCTGACTTGAGAAATTCAATTCAATTCAATTCAGTTTATTTTGTATAGAACAGAATCACAAATATCTGTCCCTCACCTCCTCTGTCCTTACACCCTCACCTCCTCTGTCCTTAGTCCTTAACCCTCACCTCTGTCCTTAATCCCTTACACCCTCTGTCCTTACCTCCTCTGTCCTTACACCCACATCTCTGTCCTTACCTCATCCTCTGTCCTTAACATCCTCTGTCCTTATGTCCTTACACCCTCACCTCCTCTGTCCTTACACCCACCTGGACCCTCACATCCTCTGTCCTTAGACCCTCACCTCCTCTGTCCTTACACCCTCACCTCCTCTGTCCTTACACCCTCACCTCCTCTGTCCTTAGACCCTCAATCCTTAGACCCTCAGATCCTCTGTCCTTCCCTACACCCTGTCACCTCCTCTGTCCTTACACCCTCATCATCTCTGTCCTTAGAAAACCCTCACCTCCTCTCTGTCCTTACACCCTCACATCCATCTCTGTCCTTAGACCCTCACATCCCTCTGTCCTTACACCCTCACATCCTCTGTCCTTACACCCTCACATCCTCTGTCCTTAGACCCTCACATCCTCTGTCCTTAGACCCTCACCCTCACATCTCTGTCCTTAGACCCTCACCTCCTCTGTCCTTACACCCTCACATCCTCTGTCCTTACACCCTCACATCCTCTGTCCTTACACCCTCACATCTCTGTCCTTAGACCCTCACATCCTCTGTCCTTAGACCCTTCCTCTGTCCTTAAACATCCTCTCTCTGTCCTTACACATCAGTCTGTCCTTATCACCTCCTCTGTCATCTACATCCAGTCTGTCCTTACACCCTCACCTCCTCTGTCCTTACACCCTCACCTCCTCTGTCCTTACACCCTCACCTCTGTCCTTATGTCCTTACACCCTCACCTCCATCTGTCCTTACACCCTCACCATCCTCTGTCCTTACACCCTCACATCCTCTGTCCTTAGACCCACCCTCACACTCCTCTGTCCTTACACCATCCTCTGTCACACCCTCACATCTCTGATGTCCTTACAGGTCCTTACACCCTGTATCAACCCTCACCCTCCTCTGTCCTTACACCCCCTCACCTCCTCTGTGTCCTTCCCTCACATCAAAAACTCCCTAAAAACCCCTTTAACAGGGAGAAAAAAAGAAACCTAACATTCCTTCTCCAGGATGGACAGAATGCAATAGATGTCATGTGTACAGAATGAGCAGCATAACAGAGATACAACACATTCAATGTATATGACATAAATGATTCATATAATAAGACCACTTATAATAACAGCAGCAATTATTACAGTAGAATTATAGCCATGAAAATGAAATCACTACAGTAATCCCAATGCGGGCCCCATATGTGTGTGGTAGTTAAAGTGACTCACTGCTATCTCCTGGTATATGTTCCTGTATAATTGTATAATTTGCCCTACATTAAATCTATAGGGTTTTAATGTGTTTTCTGCTGATTGGGATGATTGTGTGAGTCTCAGGGCTGCAAAAGGATTATTTAGCTGAAGCAATCACAAAGTCAACTCAAAATTATTTGACAACTGTTTTGATAACATTACGTTACATTACAGTCATTTAGCAGACGCTTTTATCCAAAGCGACTTACAGGAAGTGTATTCAACATAGGTATTCAAGAGAACTACTAGTCACCAGAAGTCATAAGTGCATCTCCTTTCTTAAACAAGCATCTAAGAGCATAAACCAGAGCAAAAGTACAGTGCAGAAACAAACTAATACAAATACAATAAGTGCAACAAACTAATACGAATACAGTAAGTGCAACAAACTAATACGAATACAGTAAGTGCTAAGTGGAAGGCTCAGGGTAGTACTTCTTGAATTTCTTCTTGATGAAGTCATTTATCTAGGAAAAATGGCAAACATGCTCTTGCTCAGGTTTTTTCCAATGTAAGAATTGTCTGCTTTCCTTTGTTTCATTAACCTGACCTGCCTGATAGTTTGACTCACAGAATAGTTTAAGAATCCGTCATTAACTGTTTGGAAAACGGCAGTTCACTAAAAAAAAATCAGAATCAAGAATGGGTCCGGCCAAGTCTTTATGCTAAGCTAAGATAACTAGCTGCTGGCTGTAGCTTCATATCTATTGTACGGACATGAAAGTGGTATCAATCTTCTCATCTTAACTGGCAAGAAAGTGAATGACAATTACTATTTCTCAAAACAATTCCTTTAAAAACAAACTATCATTTATGAAAACATATTTGCTGATTATCACTGCAACTGTTGTCCTTTAACTGCACTTTTGTGAAGTGGTAGCAGGAGATGTGATGTTTGCCCGATTTGTTTCCAACATTTATTATGGGATTATCGTGTCAGCATGTTTGGGATGAGGTATTGCGTTGGTTATGATGTAATGTAACCACATAATGTAATGATGATGATGATGATGATGGGGTGGAACTGCTCAGGATGATAAACAAATCTCTTGTTAAGGCTGCAAGGGTTTTCTGAAGTTGTTTGCTCTGTTTTGGAAACCGCAGCAGCAGCAGCATGAGGACATGTAAAGGTCAAGGAGATGAGCTGGTAATTGATGAACTGTGAAATATGTTTTTGAACCAAACTGAACATTTAAAAACTGGTCCAAACATGCAAGACGGTTCTTGAGTTTATTATAAGATATTTCAGATCATTGCTATTAAGCTGAATTGGTTAGTTGATTATCAACTTAGATAATTGACAGAATATTAAGTGGCAACTGTTTAAGGCATTTTACAAGCAAAAAAGCAAAATATTTCCCTACTGTAGTTCTGGTCCCTCCCATAGAGTGGTTTGCTGTTTTTATCTTTTTTACATCATTGTAAACCAAGTATTTTGGGGTTTCGGACAATACAATAGTAATGAGGACAACAGTGTGGACTCTGGGAAACATTTTACACAATTTTCTGACATTTTTTAAAACTAGTATATTCATTATATAACCATTACTACTCCTTGGTAAAAAAAAATGTATTGCCCTGTTGGACCTACACAAAACTAAAGATTCTTAAGAAATGCAACGTATACTTAATAAGAATATATATGTATAGGTTAGTCTAGAGGTTAAATCTATTTTCATTACTATCTGCCTTTTCAGTTAGTTTAGTTAATCAAGATAAATATTGAGATCATAAATACATTAGAACATATCCTTTTACTGATAGAAAAGATTTTCCTCTAATAAATCACAAAACAACATTTGAGTCAACATAATGAACATGGATTTAACCCTGTAACAGCGACAACTGTAGTAAGTAATGTCTTTTATCATTATAAAGATGATTCTGTGGTAGTTATAGCTTATATTTGTACACATAGATAGTATACCAGCCACCTGCAAAAGTTCTCTGACGACTCTGCAATCGTCGGCCTCATCTCCGCCGGCGATGAGAGGGAATACAGAGAACTGAACCAGGACTTCATAGGATGGTGCCGGCGGAACCGCCTCCAGATCAACTCTGGTAAAACCAAAGAGCTGGTGGTGGACTTCCGCCGGGGTAAACACTGTCCTCCGGAACCAGTGAACATCCAGGGACAGGACATTGAGATTGTGCAATCTTATAAGTACCTGGGTGTTCACTTGAACAATAAACTGGACTGGACTAATCATACAAATTCACTGTATAAAAAAGGTCAGAGCAGACTGTATCTGCTGAGGAGACTGAGGTCCTTTGGAGTGCAGGGAGCACTCCTGAAGACCTTTTTCAACTCTGTGGTGGCATCAGCCATTTTTATGCAGTGGTCTGCTGGAGCAGCAGCATCTCAGCAGCCGACAAGAAGAGACTGAACAAGCTTGTCAGGAAGGCCAGCAGTGTGCTGGGGTGTCCACTGGATACGGTGGAGGTGGTGGGAGACAGGAGGATGATGGCCAAGCTGTCATCCCTGATGAACAACACCTCTCACCCCATGCAGGACACCCTGGCAGCTCTGTGCAGCTCCTTCAGCCACCGGCTGCTTCACCCCCGGTGTGTGAAGGAGAGGTACTTCCTTCCTGCTGCTGTCAGGTTGCACAACCAGCTCTGCTCCCAGCAGACCACATGACACATGACAATAAAAACATGACAATAAAGACCTGTGCAATACATTACACTGTGCAATACTAGTTAAAATAGTTTTTTCTGTCTGTAAATATAATATTTCAGTTATTGTTGATTTTCTACTGTTTTTTATTGCTTATTTATAATACTTGTTTTTTTTATTTTCAGTTTTTATTTTGATCTTGTCTTTCTTCTACTATGTCTCTTGTGTGCACTTTAACTCTATGCTGCTGTAAGCCTGCAAATTTCCCCGCTGCGGGACTAATAAAGGATTATCTTATCTTATCTTATCTTATACAATAGAACATTAATTTTGTCCGTTCGACTCACAGTATCACTCTCATAGTAACCATGGGACCTGATACTGTCTCACGTTAGAACAACCAACGAACCCACATAAAAACGAGAAACGATCACTACATGATTTAACAGTCAACTGTGATTCAGGGCGGCCCCCTCGTACTCAGACCGTTTTTTGGCATGTGTCCAATGCAAAACGGTCATCAATCGTTGTCGCTCCCTCCCTCTCGACCAGCACACACTCCCACACAGAAATCCTTCCGACACTTTTGCATGCTGCTTCCTACGTTCAGCCTGCTGGGAAAAGCAAAACGTGGACTGTCAAGCTGACAATTTTGAAAATCCCACTGAGCACTGATGTGCCAAAGCTGAAGTATGTAAATATTGAAAGCTGAAGGAACAGCCTTATGAGAAATGTAAATCTAGTGCGGTCGGAGCCATATGTTAGTTTCAAATTGATTGAAACCAACCTAAGATTGTTGGTTCAAAGACCACATATCCTGCAACTGTAACTTGTGTGTGTGTGTGTGTGTGTGTGTGTGTGTGTGTCAGGGCAGTGACCTCTGAAGGCAGTTATGCTTTACCAGGACCTGCACATCTACACAGGTGTTTTCAATAACGCTGACTAATTAGAACTGTAGGACATTTGTAGCTGGGTGCTGTGGAAACATGCTCAGTAAGTTAAATAAAGACAGAGCAGCAGATGTTCCTGCGTCAAGTTTATATTTGTGTTTGAGGTTTCAGTTGTAAAGACTGATACAAAAACTACTCAGCTGCAGGTAACAGACAGACAAGGAGAGACTGTCCTGAGCCTTTTACTGGAGGTAGAACCCTGTTTGGGACCAAAGTGCAGTGAACAGTGTAAAATCAGAGACAGTACTGTTTTTTTTGTGGTTTTATGGCTGTTTTATCACATTGAAACTGTGCAAAAAATAAAGTTCACAGAACTCATAACAATAATGATATAAAGCCTCAGTCACACTATGAAATGGCAAAAAAAATGCAAAAAGTCTTTTCAATAAGCTTTCTAACATTACCATGATTTTAACAGTACAGTTCTTACAGTTAAAATGTTATGGTTATAGTTATAGCATAGCATGTGTCCAATTAGATTAGTTCTCTGGTACTGCCTTTTTTGCGAGGACTCACGGATGGACTCTTTCTTAACAGTCAACCTAGAAGAAAGTTAAGGAGACATGAATCAAACACAGTCTGTTTGCAGCCACAAAGTCCTGAGATGATGGACGTCCAATCAGGCAAGTGAAAACACCTGTGTGGATGGTTCACAGGCAGTTCAATATCTCAGGAATGCAGAGAGTAAAATTCTTCAAACTTTGTACAAGCGTCAACCTGGACTAAAGGACGAACTAATTACATTTTGGAAGTCAAATTCAAGGTCACTGTGACCACACGTCCAACTCATTCTTGTGAACGCGATATCTCAGGAAACACCTTGAGGATATTCGGCACAAACTGATTTGTATCCATAACTCATAAGAATGTATTAGCTTATTATGACAATTTCACAGAATTGTCTAAACAATGAAGTGATGACATTTTGGACAGACATGGATGTAAACTGCAACTTGACCGAGGCAATTAACCACAAGGTGGTAATTCTAATTTCCTTCACAGATTCATCATCATAGATCATTTAGAGGCCAATATTTCTAAAGACAAATTAATCAATCAATATCATTTGTTGAACAGAAGTGTTCTCTAGAGGTGCCCTGGTGGCCTAGTGGTTGAGAGGTATACCATACCAATACGACCCCAGTTTGATTCCATTTTGGTGCATTTTGGTGCATTTTGCTGCGTTTAATACCTCTCTCTTTCTAATACTTAATGTTACTGTGAGGAACTTTTAATTGGTTATTAAGATTCCAGGCAAAATCAGATGAAATCATGCATGTTTGCAAGAAAGTCCTTCAGCTCAGACTCCAGAGGGGCCTCCCGCAGAGACCAGCCCAACACGGACAGACCAGGATCTGACTTTGCTGTCGCCTTTGACTTGCAGTCGGGAAGCTTCGGCAGGACGAGGAGAGCTCCTTGCCCAGCAGCAGCGTATCCTCCTCCAGCCTGGAGCAGAGCTTCGCCTTGCTGCTTTGTTGCTGAAGACCCAGGCTGTAATGTTGGGCCCTCTGGAGGGAAAGGAGGCGCCTAGGAGAAACAGAACCAGGAGTGTGCAGGGAAGACCATCAGACCCTGCTACAGTGAATTGAGAGGTTTTTCTAAAGCGACCCTGGTGCTCAGAAACATTAAATGAAAGTTCCCTGTGGTAGCTTAATGCATTTATACAGTTATACATTTATACACTCCTATTATTGTAATAAGTCTGTTCACATCAGTTTCTGAGTTAAGAAAATAGTAGAATGGCAAACAGCAGAAATGTGTGTGTGTGTGTGAGCATAAAAGTGCCAGTGTGTGTGTTTGCAGCACTGTTTACATACAGACGTGCACGGACATGAGTCAGGTAGTAACAGGCAGTGGGCGGAGACGCCTCAGACTGGTTCCAGGAATGTATGAATGGAAAACCCTGCAGACTATTGTTCCTTTCCAAACAGCTGCTATTTATAGGATCTGCCTTTGGAAAAGAAGCCTAGTCGGTCTACTGGGAGAAACTGGGAAATGGGAGAAGTCTGAGTAATTACTGGGAATAAAAACAATGCTGCCATAAGGCAACTTTTCCTGCTTGAATTTTTAAAGGAAACGTGCCTGCACAACCTGTTATTTCACATTTTTTAACAAATAAAAGTTAAACTTTGCTTAAAATATATAGCACCTTTTTCAGAAAAAATATTTTAGAAAGCCCATCATGAAGCACATGAGGTGATGTTTATGTTGCACTCCAATTTAAATCAGCAATATTCTTATACTGTTAATGCAATTTACACTGCAGACACATATTGGCATTGTGCATTCTGATTCAACTTGTGTCTGCTTGATCTGTTGCTTTCACATTCTCAGAAACGCTTTTACAACATTATGGTTTCAATTTTGTCACATACAAATAGATCCTGTATCCTTAGAAACATCACATTAGCTGCAAATCACTGAGTGTTCACTGAATTTTCTTTTATTAGAAGTTGTTCCATCCGTCCTTAAATAAATGGATGTATACAGCTGAATCACAACCAAACCCGCTTCAATAAAAAGCACTTTACAGCTGAATTTTATTGGTCATATTCTGAGTGTGTTTACATTTTAAGGCCCTGAATCTGTCCATTATTTACATATTCAAATTAGCATATTTAAGTTTTTGTGTAATCATTTCCTTTATAAACATTATTTTTCTGGTACAGTTCCGGTGTGTGAAAGAGCCATAAACCATGACTTTCACAAAGCAACACTGTCTCTGATTTTTCATGGTTCACTGCACTTTTTTGGTCCCACACAGTTGAGTTTCACCTCCGGTAAAAGGCTCAGGACAGTCTCTCCTTGTCAGGGTTGGTTTCAGTCTCTGTCTCTTCAACTGAAACCTCAAAGACAGATTCAAATTTGACGTGGAATGGGAACATCTGTAGCTCTGTCTGTATTCAAATCACTGAAGATGTTTCCCCAGCAACTTGTCTTTTAGAGTTAAAGTCAAATTATTGTTTCACAGTCCTCTTCTCGTCTGTCGTTAAATCTCTGCATCCATCCCGAAAAATCTTCAGCCTCTCTCTTAAGCCACAGCGGTTGCCATGGAAATGTAGGATGTGGGCAGCGAGAACAGTGCAGAGCGACTTTCTGCCTGAGTTGTGAACTTATCAACAGCTTTAATTGGAAATGGGATTGTGTGAGTTTCTGTTAAAACACAGTGGTCATCGTGGGTAACTGTTGAGGCTCCGTCTGTATCATTAAGATGCCATCTGGTTTTCATTTTCTATCACGGTAATCCAATTAAATCTTAACCTTGTATTGTAAACATAGGCCCCAGGTTCCTTCAAATTGATTGAAGTCAGTCTGTGTTTTGCAAATCAGTGAAACACAAAGACGTAAAATAGTCTAACCTGTCATTTCAAGTAACTACAATACATTTTAGTTTTTGTGTTGATGATATTGGTGGCCCCTGTGGAAAAAAGCGGTAGGTGTGTTCCCTGAATGAAGAATGCTTTTTCCATGAGCTCCACTGCCTCATGTCATTTAGATCTTGAACTGATTAGTGCATGCATTTTTTCTGGAAGTGATAGGAAGAAAGACACAACTCTCTCTGTTAGCAGATAGATACTGTTGGCTGCCTAATTTCAGAAATAAAACAATTTAAAAAAGTGGAAGAGATCCAATTCAGGATGTTGAAAGACTGAACAAGGTTGACTCTTGTTTTGGACCGTGCTCTATCACTGTCACTTTTAGTCAATTATTTTCTTTTTCCCTTTGCTGATCCTAGTATTAGCCGTAACAACAAAAATATAATGTAAAAAAAAAAGAAATCTCCTCCCGCTTCATTTTAACTGGCCACTCACTGTGAATCTTTGTCTGTGAAAATACAAAACATTGTAATGGTGTAGTATAGTGAACCCAAACACAGGAAGATGACAAGAGGGTAAGTGATAGGACAGGTTTATTGACTGGTTGCAGAGAATAAGGATGGATGAAGGTGAGAATCCAGCTGGTGGAGGTAGAGGTTGAGGGGAGCGGAGGACTGATGAAACGAGGCAAAGGAGAAGTCAGGGTGTCAGACAGGAAGTGATCCTGTGGCACTGATAAGCAGGTTAGAAGCAAATCAGAATAAACACTAGAAATTCATTTGAATGCACAATTTAAGCAGCATAAAACGTGATCTTCCACAACAGCTGATTAAATAATCTGGGGATCTGTGATGGAGAACCAGAACATACTGTTGTGCTGATGAGTAGATGGAATGCAGCTATGTAGACTAGACAGGTGAGGTGAATGAAACATTATTAAGAGGGAACCGGGAGGGACTCAGGAAGGGAGTCTGAGGAGAGCTGGAAACACAGGAGATACTGCAGTGGCAGTGGCAGCCGTGACAAACATAGGCCCTTCTGGACTGCTAGCCGTAAAAGATTGAGTCTGATTTTGCAGGGAATCAGACCCGGATTAATTAACTATAAAGAAATAGCCAATAGTCGCTCTGATGGTCTTGTTTGGTTAATAAAATACTAAAATTAAAAAAATTGAGACTGTTTCATTACCAGTTGAAAGATCCTTGTAGTAGCTTAAAGGAATTCATTAGCTCAATAGTTAGCTTTGCGTAGCATAAAGACTGAAAACAGGGGGAAACAGTTTGCCTGACTTTCTTCAAAGCATAAAAATGCAGCATCTCTAAAACTCACTGATATACACATGCATCTATTCCATTGGTTTGATCCGTACAAAAACTTAAATATAAAAACAATAATTTGAGTTATGGTGGATGTTTTCATCATTGTTGGTTGCCAATCAAACCTCAAATAGTTAAACTCTGAACAAAGGCAGGCCAGCTGTTTTCCGTTTCCAGTCTTAATGCTTAGCTAAGATAATTGTCCCCACCTTCAGCTAAAGTGTAGGTATGAGAGTGGTGATGATTTTCCTCTCCTTACCTTGTTGTCTTTTTCTCCCTAAAGGATGTGTTTCTTTCTGAACTTCTGGCAATTCTCAGAATGGAAAGTACAAATACAAATTACCAGCATCACTACTTTCATTGTTATCTAACCTGAACACAATGATTTTAACTGAAATCACTGAAGTTATTCCTACCTTTAATTTATCCATAAACACACAAAAAGGCATCTGTGTTAAACAGGTTTTCTCATTTCTAACAGCCTCAAACTGAAACTTTATGAATTCCACTGCATGTTCAGACAGTGAGAGCTTCATCTTAAATTCTGAGCCCAAAGCTGTTTCCGGCCTCAGGCGCTGCATCATTCAGATGTGCAGCTCTACTGAGCTGGAATTTCACCTGGAGGGAGCGGCCTCTGCAAAGGATGGCCCTTATTTGAAACTCACAGATACTGCAGTTGGGACTTTACCATACGGGGGAAACATAGAGAGGCCTACATGTAAAAGTAAGCCACCAACACTGGTGCCTCATTGGACGAAACCCACGGGAACACCGGGGAGTCCCTATGACACCACCATGACATCAAGGCTATTAACATTGGCAGTTTTCCATTGCTGCAGGAGGTAACAACTTTGGTACCCGAAACAACCTAAGTAACAGTCCTAACCTCGCTGGAGCAGCAATAGACTGTTTTTGTGTTTACGAGCACTTGTATCCTGAAAGAGAAAAGGATAATTCTGTGCCCCGAGCTCTCTTGAATCACCTGCAGAAGAAAGATTACAGAATTCCCAGATTCTTCAAGTTGACATCCGTTGTTTTACCCGCTGCCACGCGAGGACAAGCTTGCCGTTTAACCCGCTGTTATGGTCACTCTATTGTCTGGG
Organism: Anoplopoma fimbria; assembly: GCF_027596085.1. NCBI lineage: Eukaryota > Metazoa > Chordata > Actinopteri > Perciformes > Anoplopomatidae > Anoplopoma > Anoplopoma fimbria. Next base: position 2,497,366 of record NC_072467.1, on the reverse strand, counting down.
CAGAGAAAGGACATAGTGTGTTTTTGTTACATTGTTTGTTTGTTTAACTTCACTGTTACCGTGCTAGTGTGTATTTTACGGACAGAGCTCCGGCTCTGGCATCATTCAGTGCTGTTAATATAATTGTTGCTGCTGTATGTAATAGTGTCGACCCACACTGCTGGGCTTGGTTGTGTTTAGATCGTCCACCACGAGTAAAGTCGGTTGACCGTATGTCATCAGTTAAAGCACCAATGCCGCAGATGCCCAACCTAAGTTTGCAAGTTGGACTTCTGTGTGCTAAAAGCTACTGTACTTTAATGCCGTGGTGAGGATCTACTTTGCTTTGAGTGCTTTCCTCTTCTTTTCCTTCTAAGCTTCTTTTATTAATATCAATAATTATTTGTATACTTGCTATTAACCACACCCACTCCTGCCAGATCCCGACACTACAAAGAATTATCTTTGTGGAAAACTCCCAACATGTTTCCTGTTTTGTCAAGTCTCCCTCAATATAGCTTACAGGAAGACTTATGTATTTACTTTCATCATGTGCCAATTAACTGAACAAAGATACAGTTTTAAAATACTACTCGAATGATGCCATGTAATAAGAAGCCATTTGTGTTAAGTGTTTGATTTTGATTTTCACATTGTGGCACTTTATAGACTTTATGAGCGGTTGTTCTTCTCTAAATAAGATTTTATCCCTCACTGCATACAAATTGACAAGAGGAAGAGTCAATGAGTGCCTACCAATATTTCGTGCCATAATCCATTTGCTTGCAGTCACTCACACTGACCAGAATTGAAGTAACACCTCAAAGTCAATGTTCTCCTCAGACATCAGCAGAGATCTTAAGGGCACATAAATACTGCATGAACTAAAGGACATTGAAATGGCATTTGCAGCTTCAATGGGGAGCTACTAAAATGTCACACTGCATTTTTTTCGATTGTATCTAAATATAGTGTGCTGCTGTCTGTTCTAGATTTTAAACCATTTCATGCAGCCGCTCTGCTGTCTATTTTTACACCAATATCAATAGAAAGGGCAGCTTGTGGTTTTAAAATAGGGTAATACCGTCTGCTGCTGGGGAGAGGATTTCAAACAGAGCACATAAAAAGCAACATAGACCGCTTTCTTAAACCGTGTAAATAAAGCCATGGGATGCATGTGCTTATATCTAGATGGATCCTCACATTATGAAAATGCCATTCACTCAGCAAATCACCTAAATATTTCCTGAAACTTGTGATAATAACACCACATTAGATTCAGAGAAAAGTTGCCCCACCCAGCCAAGGTGGCATTCTCAAAAGCACATATTTGTTGACCTCTCTGTGCTTGACTTTTTAAACACCAGCACAACCTGCTTCATGGGAGTGACACAAGAATGCAAATTCCAGGAGAAATGCCAAGCTACTAGAACCAGAGAGTCCGATGGTATTTAAATAAAGAGTGAGTTATGAAGAAGCACTGTGGGCTAGCTTGGCATGGGAATGCACAGAAAGAAGTAGAGAATTACAAGTGGGGTGAGATGGAAACAATGGCAGGACAGAATAGATAGCCTCTGGGAACCGTCAAGAGGACATTTCAGTCAGAATTTGACTAGATTTTTTTTTCACATCGGCTAGTATTTGCCTGTCAAAACAATATTTGCAATCAGGAACAACTTGCTCCCAGAGCGAGAAACCAGAGAGCTGAGCCACCATGAGGTCATGAACATGTACAACCTGGAGCGACTGCACTGGGACTTTGTTGACTCATGTTCAAGCCTTTATGACCTCATGAGCCTCATTCTTTACCTTTGTAATGATGTGAGCCAGAAATATACATACGTCCCCTGAAAAAACTCTGAAGATATTGTCGCAGAATAATCCCATGTTTGCTATACTAGTTGAAGTGTCACAAGGCTGAAGACAAACAGGTCCAACACTAACATTCAGAGGTAGTCAGACAGCTTATCATAAAAACGATTGCACACTTTGCATCTGGTGTTAAGATGTTTAAGAAGAAGAAAAAAGCTTAAGCAGACACATTTTCTTACCACAATGCACTACAGTTTAGCCCAAACTCATCTTTCCTGCCATCAGGGGACACTTGCACAGTCAACATGTTTTTCTTGTTTTATTTGTTTAAAAAAGATAATTGTATTTTTCACGTATTCGTTCAATCTTATATGTCTTATGAATATTATATTCAATTTCTGCTTATATATCCTCCAAAATGCTACACACTGGCCAATTAAAAGCATAGGGTTATGAGTAAAAAGCTTTTAGTGAGAGCAAGAAGAAATTATGTTTTGTCATGTGACTTCTTTTAAAATCTGAATTACCACAGGCCTATAATCCCTTTAATTAAAGCCTTCTTTCTGTGGCTCAGCTACAACTGGCAACTATGGAGGAAAAGACTCATAAATCAAACGTAACCATTCTGCAGTTAAAGGGGAAGTTTAAGCAAAGCTTTGTTTAAGATGGGTGGGGTTATCCACATGGTGGGGTTTGACAGCCACCCTGATGAGAAACAGTAACCAGCGCATACCTCTGCAGTACGGTCTTAAAGAATAAAACCGTCCATAGTAACAGCGAAGCAGTTTTGTAGGCTTTATACCTTCACTCAGCAGATTTCATCGATCCTTTTGCAAGGGAGATATTTTAGTCGCTGACATTTTGATTGTCAATGTTTGGCATGTGGTGGGCTGATAATTCATGTTGAAAAGCTGACTAATTGGGCAGCACATCCAAAAGGCTCTCTGTCACTGGAGGCTGTCCAGAGTTAAGATGATTTCACGCAAGTGAAGAGATAATTCACTTGCACATTTTGCTCAGCACAGCACAAGATATTCATGTGACTTTCCTGGTCTCAGTGGTACTCCTGGTATCAGTGGAGTGTCAGCTTCGCAAGTTTATTACAACATTTAAATATGTGATATTGCTATTATCACTATTCAGCAAAACCTTTTTTTATTTTAAGACTAGACAACAAAACAAATCTGCAATTGTAGCTCAAAACATGGCCAAATATAGACCTCGGTGAAAAGAATCATCTACACATTTACATACTGTATGCAAATAAATAAATAAATTTAGTGTGCATGAACCTTCCTGCCTCTGTGATTCTTCTCTGATCTACAGGGAATATAACTACAGGAAATTACTTTACCACCACCTTAGAGTCTCCACAGATCTTGAAATGTTGTTCAGCTCTCTGCTCAATTTAAAAAACTAAACACACTACACAAATGAGCTTAAGAATATTGGCTTTGCGGGAAATCATTTTTATTGGGGGAACTATTTATGCCATAGGAAACATGTCCATCTTTAAAACTGCTTCAATTTATGTTTTGGCCACCAGTGAGCAGTACAACAAGCTGTTGTTGTAGTAAACAACAAACATCTGCTTAGTTAAACATCTGGAGCAACATTCTCATTCATTTGGAGTTGTTTGCCATCAGATTACTTTTTTCCACTGTCCACTTTCAGCTCTGTTTTGTGAAATGCTCCACTATGTTCACCAACTAGTGGCCAACTGTGTCTGTCTGATGTTTGTCGCTGTGCATGCAGTAAACAGAGGGCTAAAAGAGCGCTTTGGCTAAAAACAGCTGCCTGCAGCTGGAAATTATGCCAATGAGAGCTGTGAGAGTGAATGAAAAGAGTAAAGATGCTGGCTGTAAAACCAAAACAGTGTTAAAAGATGAAAAACCCTGCGTATAGCTTATGGGGTTAGACCACTACATGCAAGTATATTACTACAGACAACCCCTTTGGCATAACAGAGTAAGTTTTCAATTGAAATAAAAAAAATATACATAAGTGCAGATCGTAAGTTATAAAATAAAACTTAAAATTAGGTATTAAGTGTTCAACAAACATTTTGGTTCTTTTCAACTCCCAAAAACATTCTTTGATCAGCCTTAATGTTTTAAGGTGCAATATTGTCGATATAGTGAATGATTTGCTAAACATTGTGCGGTTCTCTCTGCAATTATTTCGACCAAAAAGTGGTTTAGGTGTAGAAAACATTCAGCAGCTCACTTGCCCCGGGGCAGAAATTGAGAGGACACATGGCAGAGATGGCGAGGACATTATGTGGAATTCTGAACAGCCTCCAGGGACCATTACAAACCACTTACCATGTTTATACCATGAAATATTCAGGCAGCACTTTTCACAGTAAGCACACAACCCATTCTTGAAGTCAAATGCAACCAAATTAAAAGCAACATGTGAACATATGGTTGCTTGAAAAACTCAGCCGCAGTGGGACAGCCGCCTGGAAAAGATGTGTTTTTTTTCATTGAACTGGAGTCAGTGCTGTATGTGCGTGCCATTAAATCCCATCTTTAATATGATATAGAGGGATTTAGTATGATAATATCTGCAGGGACAACAACTCAAATGTGTTATATTTCCAATCAGATGCCAGCTTAAAAGAAAGTTTAGGACAATTTGAAGGCTTTTAAAGTAGTTCTTTATTAACCTCTGATATGTTTTTGCTAGATTTTGTTTGGAGAGGCCTCTTTCCTTCTCTGTCACTGCCAATGCTGGCAGGAGGAGAGGAATAATTATTTCAGTCTCTCTGTATATAAAGGCTAGTGGGCCCTGGTCTTTTTCCTCATCCTGTAATTCTGACGGTGCGAGTCTGAAAGCTTCCTTCCTGTCTGGGAAATTACATGCTAATGGCCTGCTCTTCCCTCTTCTCTAGTCTTGTATCACAGCTGTCTAATGAGCACATCAGTGTGTAAGTGGCTGCTGATGATGGATGCCTTCAGTTTTATCAGCTGCAAGCAACTGATTAGCTCTGAAGAAATTATCCTTTTGCTTTGGACTGAAATCTCAATCTGTCTTTGTCTGCAGATGTCCAAATATAGATTTCTGTTCCGCAGCCTTTGGTGATGGGAATATTCTCATTCAAAATATCATTGTTTTACAAAATGCACACAAAAAAATGCACTTTCAGTCTAAACATTACTGTCCAATGTGCATATATTTAAAGCTGCTTTAATCAATGTTTTTAGCCATGCTAGCAGTATCTTCTCAAAAAAGCCAAACTCCCCTCTCAGCTCCTAGTCAACTTCTATAGGAGCACCATAGAGACAATTCTCTGCCACTGCACCACTGTGTGGTACACCAGCTGCACAGCAGAGAACCGGAGAGACTTGGCCCGGGTAGTTAAAACAGCGCAGAGGATCGTGGGAACCAAGCTCCCGACTCTGGACACGGTTTATGCTAGTCGTCTACACAAGAAGGCTAGCAAGGACCCAACCCACCCAGGTCACAGTCTGTTTGTCCCCCTGCCATCGGGGAGAAGGTACAGAACAATAAAAACTCACACAAACAGACTGAGGAACAGCTTCTTCCCCAGAGCTGTGGCCTCCATCATTTCCTGCACATGCACACATACTCGTGTAACTCAATTGTGGGGCCTGAACTTTTTTCTCCCACAATATTTACGAGTGCACACGCACACACACACACACACACACACACACACACACACACACGCACACGCACACGCACACGCACACACACACACACACACACACACACACACACACACACACACCCCTGTAGCTGCAGCTACAGCTACAGCACCACCCACCATCAAGCTGCTGAAAATTCCACTGATACACTTTATACTATGTTTAGGAAGTAAGAAACCCCTGAGCATTAGATATCTGAAAGTATTTTTCCCAGGCAACCTACAGTATAACCCACTTATATTTCTTAATAGTTTTTAAATGGGCTGAACATGAATGCAATGTGTGCACATCTCTAACAAACTGAGCATCGTACTACTGCCTCCGTTCAGTTTTATCCTTCTCCATTTAAAGTGGCACATTTCAAACGGAATTGCAAATCAAGTGTTAATTTGAATAAGGCCTGCCATCTGAAGTCTTTAATCGGGAGGATAGTTTCAGTTTATTTTCTTATCGCAGCCCTGAAACAGGGAAAAGTGGAATTATCACACACGTACAGTGAGAGTAAGTTAAGTCCCTAAGAAGATTTATTTGCATAAGCACACACAGCCAAAGCAGCTTCCTGTGAAACGTCTTTTGATAAAAAAAATGTATAAGTACTGTACCTCTGAGTATTGCAGAGGTTTGTTTCTTTATTCCTCTAATTTATTACAAAAATATGTCAAATATGTTTGATAGTAACGCAAATACCTACAGTAATACCTGAGTCCTTTGAAATGATTAAACCCCCAAATGTCTCTCTTTTCAAAGTGACTGAGGGATGTAAATGAATTATGGAACATGCAAGATAAAGATGTTTTGCTTCATTAAACCCTTAAAATTCCTCTTTTTAAAATAGCGTTTGATGTTACATCATTCACTACATGTTCATTTACACATCACATGCTGGAAATTGTTATACAATTTGACAGTTTGATGAAGTTGAAGTCCAGTTTGCTTACACATCACTCACTGTAACACCACCATCAGCACTGAAGCACATATACATAAGTTATTCACAGTGACTAAATGAAATGTCAGTGAGGTTTGTTATTTTAAAAAATGTTCTCCCTTTGGCAAGAGCAGTGAAAAAAATGTGTTGTTATGCATTTATTAAGGAAAGGATTTAGAGTTAAAAATAACCTAAATAAATGACTTATTGATTTATGAATTTCTCTGTTGTGGTCATGTAATATGCCTATCTCACCACTCTAGTATCTCTGCAGCTGTACATTATGAATTTTCATGAATGTGGCACCTTCGCTGGCCAGAAAACTTAATGTGCTTCTGATGTCTGTGATGAATTTCACACAGACGTGTCAGGATGTAAAAGGTCATTGGTGCAAGAAAATAGGATGACTGGTTAATATAAACCATTACAAAACATTGTGACTTTATTATAACGTGGCATTCAAACTCTCATCTGTGAATAGTTTTACAAACGTAAACTATTGGGGTTATGTACATCTTTTTATGTGAACATGTTATTAATTATATTAATTTGTTTATGATTTAACTTAATTATATAACTTATATATATATATATATATATATATATATATATATATAACTTATATATATATATATATATTATTTTTCAAGAATTTTTCTTTTGTACATTATGGCCTTATTCACCTCGTTGTTTTAATGATATTGTCATTTTGATAAATACAGTGTTTAAAAGCTATGTGAACTACTCTTTCAATTTTATCAGCTTACTTATAATAACTACATTCACAGTTAATGTACCAATAAACAAGGATACAGGACGATTCATACAAACACATGTTGAGACATTTCTAATGAACATACATGCTAAATAAGTAATGAGCATATTGTATGCCGAACTGAACTCTGCAGTGTTTGCAGTTAACTCCAACAAAACCTCTGAGGGTAACGCTCAAGCTATTCCACATATTATGTGCAGAATAAATGCCCGGAAATCAGTAACAACCAGAACCTTATATAGAATGGAAACAAACACAAACCAGGTTACTGGGAGAAATCAGATTAAAAAGGAAATATTGTAGCCCAGTGTAGCCCAGAGCAGACTAGGTGAAGCTGGAAACAAATGAAAGACTCAGCCATTTATTGAAATCTAGTTCCCTCTTGTGGATGCTGTTAATGCTGCAGCAACACATAGAAAAAGCATTCACTGGATTGATGGTACATGAAGGGGAAACCTTAACTTCAGAACCTGCAACTCTTAAATCAAATAATACACAGATTAACACTTAGACTATAGTTAATTGTGTTTTCTTTTTTTTTTTATTTTTTTTTTACATAATTTAGTAAATATAGTTCAGTTTAAAGCAGGCTAGTATTTTAATTACTATTATAAGTTAAGAGGGACAATGTACTTTTTTTCATGTACAAGACAAACTCATTGTTCATATATATGTGACTTTAATTAATATAGTAAAACACCTTTATACTTCATTTTACAGCCTCATACAGATAAACTTTGACTTTTAGCTTCTGAACATCTTGAACATCTTGAGATAATTGATTTACTCCAGTGATGGAGGAAGCATTCGGGCTTCTAATTAAACCAGTTATGCAAGAGTATAAAGATACTCCTTTACAAGGAAAAGTCCTGCATTAAACATAATACTATAAAAGTCTATCAGCAAAATGTAACATACTTAAAGAAAAAAGCAGACCCCTGTGATTGTTATCACATAAGCTCATTATCATCACTGATTAGGTTTAAGCAGCAATTAATGTTGTTGTTCATGATTGATTTGCAGCTATTGTATATACTGTTGGGTAATTTAATCTATAGCAATTAGTTATATTCTATACCCTGATCATGCGTGTAAAATCACAATTTGCAGAGTAGTCAGATGAATATAAAAAGTGCAATATTTTCTCCTCTGAAATGTAGTGAAGTAGAAGTACAATGAGTACATGAGTAAAGTAAAAGTAGACAATATGTACTTAAGTATATTCAATCGGTGATTTTCTTAAGATGTCACAACAAAAGGGAAGCATGTACGAAAGTGTGTATCTTTTTTACATTTCCATTCACCTGCAGCAGGTGTGAAATAATGGTTTCTGTAGTTATGGATGATTAGATTTGTTTACTCCGCCCACCTGTGTGTCCTATAAGAACAGCTGACATGGAGCTCACAGGCTCCACTCAGCTGTCCGACTGAACATGGATGCCAATATTGTTGTAATGGGGACAGAAAGCGTGGGGAAATCAGGTAAAAAAAAAAAAGAAAAAGAAATAGTTATATGTATATTTCTTTTTCTGATGCAAATGCGTTAAAGATTGTTGTTTTTCAGCCATTACTGTGCGTCTCTTAACCCGGAGATTCATCGGAGAGTATGGTGATATTGGTGAGTGTCTGTTCTGCCAACATCGATGCAATGTAGCCTTTTAGTTTATCTACCTTTCCATTAACTTCATTTTTTTATCTTGCAGAATCCATCTACAGTCACAGCTTTGGGAGGGAAATCACTCTCAATATTTGGGATTCGCCTTATTCTGAGGTGAGATAGCTGGGATCAATGATTTCTTATTTTATGTTGCTTTATTTTGCTGAAAAGCTTTGCTGTTACTAGATGAATTAGTCCTCAAAACTCAAATTAAGAAAAAGTTGAAGTATTCCAATGTAAAATGCTCCATTTCAAGTAGTTACTTTATTTAAGTATACAAAATTCGCCTTACTAAATAGCCAAAAGTTCCTTTTATACTGTTATATTATAGTTTAACTATGCTTTTGGGTAGTTTTCTCTAAAACAATCTTTCATACTTTAGAAGAAAGTCCTATGTTTTCTGTGTAAAAAAAATAAAAATGTTATATATAAATTAGGTATATTAAAATAATGACAGCTGTAGTGCAGTAAAAAATACAATATTTGTATCTGAAATTTAGTGGCATTGAAGTATTTTAGATTTAAAGTAGCATAAAATCGTAAAAAAATTTTTTAAATGTATTTTGTCTCTTTCCACCTTAACCTTAAATCATCTAATTTTTGCAGGATTTGACTATGGAGACGTCACTCTTTGAGAAGAAGGTCCAGTGGGCAGACGGCTACGTTCTTGTCTACAGCATCTGTGACAGGGCCAGTTTCAACTCCGTCAGCAGGCTCATTCAGGCCATCAAGTCCACTAAAGACTACCTGAGCGCAGATAAAGTGCCCATAGTGCTTGTGGGTAACAAGAGGGACCTGCACCACAGGCGGACAGTGCTGAGCGAGGAGGGCCGGCTGCTGGCTCTCAACACGGATTGCCACTTCTACGAGGTGTCGGCGGCCGAGAACTACCACAGCGTGCTTATGCTGTTTCACGGACTGGTGGACAGGATGAAGGACGCCAAGCTGACCTCAAAGAGGCCTCTGGGGTTCAGGGGCATAGTGAAAACCATGTCTGCAGTGTTTGCCAGGAGACGGACAGACTCCTTTTAATGAGACCATAACAGAAGAGGAAGGAATTTATATAAGTCTGCTTAAGAGAGGTTACACTTTGTGTGTTTTTGACTGGATGGATTACAGTCTATTAGTGAGAAATTACCATGTTTCTGTGCCAAGGGTAACAATGAAGTAGCCTGAGGCAGAGATGGAAGCTGCTTTTCATTCAAAAGTGTGGAAAGACTCCAGGGAAGGAAAGCGCCTCGGAGAGTATGAAGACAAAACAATGTTACAGTCACTTTTTGGGTGACCGGTATTGAGGTTAACTGCACTTCAAGCTACAGGAGACTGATGCAATTACAGACTTATTCATTGTACAGATAGCTGACATGTAATTTTCTATTGTGTGCAATGAGGTATGCAATATGTTTAAGATGTGGCTTCAGATTGGAAGAACCTCTATGCGTGAAATGTGCCTTTTATTCACAAGTGAAACTTTTGTACCACTAGAAAAAGTGACTGAAAGATGTCCCGCTCAATCATGTAATTAATTCTTGAAGTAAAACATTCATATTTGTATTTATTCACATATAAACACTGTAAAGCAAAAGACCAAACTAAGCGTTTTCTATATTATGAGCTCTCCCATTTTGTATTCAATATTTATGAGTCATGAACTGAAATGTATTGTTTGTTTGAAACTGAGGTTTTAAATAAAGCATAAAATTAGATTTTTATTTGTGGCTTCTAAATTTATTTTTTTACAGTTACATGATTACTCATTGATGTCCTTTAGGTAATACTCATACCTTGTAAGGAGTGATGGTAATTGGTCAACTTTGGTCAATGAGACCAGATTTTGTAAAAATTCAGTGGTTTGCTCAAGGGAACTAAAGCAGGATGGATGCTAATTGGCTGGATGAAGGATGGTTTCAGAAATGGTTACATCATCCGTCAATCACTCTACAGCACATCGGCTTCTGCTTCGTCTGCCCTCACTCTAAACATACAGCCATTACACATTACCTAAAGTTCTCTGGCTGCAAATAACTATTAACTGAATGTTTTGTATATTACAGTTTGCAAATGCAGGTTTAAAGACCTGAAAATGCCTTCTGAATACTAGTATACAGTATATGTAACAAGAAAAGGCAAGTCCTGCATGAAATTAAGGTTGGTAGCAACAAATATATTTTACTCCCATTACAAAGTCGTTCATGTGTAGGCTACTTGTACTTTTGGCGTAATATTATTTTAAAGGTAACATTTTTACTTCTTTTACTTAAGTAGGCCAGTTACAGGTAAAAACAAAAAATGCTGAGAATGAAACCGATTAATAACAGCAGCAGAGAAGAAGCTCCCACTATAAACCACCATATCTGTGTTTTACCTTTTAGGTGATGACTAATATTTATCATTCATATCTTTATTTTAATTCCCTTTGTTTTGTCTCTTTTCTGATTAATTCTTGAGGCTACACTGAGGAAGTTGGAGATTTATAATTGCTAATCAGTTGTACACAAAAACTGCAGAGTGCCCATTTGTTGGTGTGGACATGAGGGGTATTGTTGCAACATTACATGCAGCCTATCTTGTGTAAAACTTTCAGAATTGGTAGCTGAACTGCATGAGAAGCTAAAAGCTAAAAGACGTTGCATTGTCTTTTCAAAGACATTGAAAGTGCTGTCTCGTTGAGTAGAACTGGTAATACCACACAGAGAGGTACTACTTGAATACGACCCAGTACTTTACTGAATATATAGACATGTAATTTGTGTAGCTAAAGTTAAAAAAAAAAAACTAAGAAAACATTTGTAATTGTCTCCACTTTTCTGATTCGGCTCAAGACTTCCAGAGGTGAAATATCATGACAGTCAATGGGGCTGTTAAAGGGCTATCTTGGTGCTTCGAAGCAGAGAATTTGAAAACTGTAAGGCCTATTGGTTAAGTAAGCACATCATTTCAAATGAGACAAAAATGTAAATGTTTTAATGTAAGACACGTGTGTCCTGACAGCATTTATGCTATTTAATGGGATTGTCCACACGTATGCTGTAAATCATCCAAAAACGTACTCTCACATCTGCCCCAGATCTCAAGTTAAGACTTCATCCACTTTTTCTATGAAGAATTTATCTCCGAAACTAGGAGACAATTTCCCCAATGAAAAATTCCTCTATCTTGTCTTTCGCCTGCTTCAGTGAACTTGATGTGACCCCCAGCATTAGGCGGCAGACACGTCTATTCTTTTTTTCCTCCCTTCGACCTCTGTCGTTAAGTGTCAGGAAGATGTCCATCGGTATGGCAACAAAGGCAGCAGCATGGGAGGGCAAATGGCAGGTATGCTGGTGCCAACTCCCCCCTCTTTTCTATTCTATCTAATTTTGCGTTAGCATGTTATTTTGCACGGTAATTCAATGCCCTTAAAATAATACAGGCTTCTTTGACAGCATTTGTGCCACAAAATATTATTTTGTTACATTAAGCATAATGCAAGATGCACTTTAAAGACACCTGAAACAGGCTAGATTAAAAAAAGGAAACACACATATATCAGGCATTTTGCCATTTTGTGTTTGTTAAAAGCAGTCAAAGGACATTTATGAAGCTTTTTACACCATTAAATGCATTTTACATACAATATTAAAGCTGGGGTAGGCCGATTTTCAAAAGCCTCGCTGGGCAAAATTTCATTATAACCTTTTGGCATATTATAATTCGAGTGGTTCAACAAGACCTTCTCAAGCAGCTTTCCCCTGTAAGTCCTAAACCCCTCCCACCAGACAAGCACAGGCGAACTAAAGTACTTTATAAAGTAAACTGTACGAGTACACTACAAGTCTGTCAAATGCTATCATACTAAGCATTAGTCCATTCAGGGAATATTGTATACTTGTGAATCTGAATCTGCAAAAACAAATCAAAGTGCAGTTCCTGCTTATTACACACATCCTATTATAACACGGACTGGGGGTGATATGTTAAGTCAGAATTTAAGGACTGTCCAGACCACTGGAGTTCAATACTCAATCCTAAATATCCTATTTAAATTAATGTCAGCAACAATGTTTACAACCTACTCTCAAACAGACCCCCCGGGGCAAGAAATCACTTCCCACATCATTATACTGTTCTCACTGTGTCACTATCCGCTGGTTAATGTTGTTCATACCAGAGTTTGAACCTGCAGGCAGCGCTGGCACAGAAATCTTCAACATGTTGAACCGAATGGGTGGTTTATCACATGAGGAAATGTTTTTTTAACCCTCCATCATCCAGGTTTGGTGATCACTGCAGGAGACTAAGCTACTGTGGAGCACCTGGTTCAAAGTTTTAGGAAGTGTGATTGTTCTTACACTGACTGAGCTGGTGATTGAATAGGGCCGGTCTGCTATTTATTTACAAATGCACCATAAACCACCCACATCGAATTGCATTTCCCACCTACTAGCATCCAGCTGGATGTGTTTGTTTATAAAACCATTGGATTTCAGGAGTGTGTCGGCTCCTGAGATGTTGGTCTCAGTGCATTTGGGACCAGCACAATGACACATTCAAATTGCAACCTTTTACCATTTAGTCAAATAGTAACTAAACTGCTGAACCCTGACTGGATGCTTTAAGCCAAAGTCAGTTAGTGGAAGAATGAGGTGAGTAAACAAGGAGGTACAGTATCCCTGAAACTCCTAAATGATTCCTCAGAAAATACTTAAGGCTAATGTCACCAGCTGTCATCCTGAATAGTTTGGATTTTACATTTCTTATTCCGTTTTAACATAAGACACACTCTGTGTATTTTTTTCCACAATGTCACTAAACTGAGCTTCTAAAATGCCATCATCAATAAGGCAGCTGATCATTTGTTGTGGAGATTTTATGTACCAGCTCTGCCTTCAGGTAATAAGAGTTTCTCTGGCGCTGTGGCTTCAAAGAAACAAAACCAATATGAAAGTATACTATGCAATCAATCTTCATATGTTTACACTGAATATAACCAGCATTCAGAGATTAACTTTAGAGATACCTGACATTTGTTGCTAGGGACAATATACCAAAATTCATTCATTTTTTGGGGAGAAACTAGTTACAGAAATATAAAACACATGCATCTAAATCTTATAGCTTCAGGTCACATTTTAGACCTCAACTGAAAGCTGTTTCCCGGCTGGCGAGCAGCACCTCTTCAAGAGACACAACTGATCAATGCAGTAACACAATGTAATTTTCTTTTCCCTTATTAAATACAGGCAAGCTTTATTGCATTACTGGGTAAGCAACTTAAATCGAATATATGGGCTAGGAGGTCAGCAAGTTCAGAGACCTGCACAAAGAAATAAAGGGTGAGACTTTCAGTATGACAGCACTGCGTTGAACATAAAAAGGAACAAACATGAACAAAAAAATCTCGTAAATGTGATTTTACACAGGTGTAGAATTACAATTCAACTGATTAACTAAGACCATTTAAAGAATGACACTCCAGTCCATACAGGACAAATGAAACATGACATAATGTTACATAACAAACAACATGTAATGTCCACTTTTTCAGCTGAACACCTGGACTCTTACTATACCATTACAGGCTTTGTCAGCCTGACAATGACTTTCAATTTCCTAATACAGCATTTACACGGGGGGTCTGGAATGTGCACACTCTAAAACAAACTAAGGTGCTCAATGAGCCTTTTCGTCAACCAAATTTAATAAGCAATGTGTTAACTGATCAAGAATGCCAACTATCCCCTCGCTTGTGCCCTTTTGCCTTTGTTAAGCTCTCCTGCAAAGACTTAAGGACCCCCTGCAGCGCTGTACAGCTCAACAGTTTTACAAATAAGTTCCTGGTGTGTAGACAAAGTAACCATAATTCAACCCCCAGCATGGAAAGTAGTCGAAGTTCAAAGTTCAGTAGCACATTGTGCCTTTTAATGGCTCATCTTACTGGTGCTTTTCTGTGCTTCAACTAACAGCACTTTGCATACGGAGGTGTTGATCCTTTTGAACACTAATACCTTTTGTAGTCACATTCCAGATCTATATTATTTCCCATTCTTCCATTTTCTATTTTCATTTCAAACGGTCACTACAGGCCGGAGGTTGTTTTTTTTGACAGGTTGTCAGGTTCTCTTTGATCTGTAGGTTTATGTCACCATTTAGAATCAGAGTAACAGGTCCAGCAGCTTTATCTGTCTGCATGTTGACATGTACCAAAGAGCATTTCTGACATTTATCATTAAGACACAATTAAGTCACACTTCTCTTCAGTCTCTTCAGTCTTAAGCCCACCACTCTGGAGCTACAAGGCTTTCAATTTACATGATGATTGAAAAGGATTATAATTTACTTATCTTTAATTAACGATAAATAAATGGTAAAATAAGCAATTTGTATTCCAGCTTTAGCATTTGAATGCATCATAACTAACACGATCCAGCAGATCGAAAGATAATTTTCTTGTTCGAGCCTTTAATAACCAGATACACCACTGAGTGTTGGCTAGTCATGTCTGGAGGGCAGAGCTGATAATACTGTGATGATCTAATATAGAATGGTTGATTGAGTTGGGAAAATGTTTCCTCTCACACGAGGGGTTCATGGGGAGGGAAAGTAGGACACGTGAGCCGCTAAATTAAATCAGGCATGGTGATGAGTGACTCATCACGCTGTAATGGGTGGTGAGAGGTTGACCAGGCTCCCCCTGCAGCAGACACTGCCTGCAGTAATTATTAATCATTAAGAGGCACACTTGAAACTGGGCGTAATGATATTTAACCGATAGGTATTTATTACTTCAGTTATTTTTCCTTTCTTCACAAAAATGCTTGTGGTGGTAATTCAAACACCGATGATTTAAAAAACATTGTGAACAAAGCTGGTGAAAACTTGGTTTCAAGTATTAACATTAATGCTCATGAATAAATAAGCACAAATCAAACACCCTCGTTAATGTTTGTATACTTAATTAACACATTTTCAGCAAAATTTGTTTTATCACAACTGTGTAGTTTATTCCGATCTGATTCACTGTGAAAGAAACCGCCCCTAAACAATCCAAATACAACATGTTAAAACATGTTATCTCAATTTGTAAACTGATGTATGAAGATTATTAAAAATCAATTTCCAATGAATTATCAGTGGAAATTACCATGGTGTAGTTTTTTAATGATACTTTAAATTAATTAGAGATTTGATTAATTCCTGAGAAATGTCAGTGACATGCAGAATGTAAACGTTGTTTCAGTAGTTTACATGCAACATACTTCACACAGCATGTGCATAACGAGTCTTTTCAGTGGGCACATACAGCTCGACAACTTTGGCCGACTGCCAAGCTGAACTTACTGCAGGGGTCCGACGTTGTGTAACAGGCCCTTTGTCTGATATCCATCCCCTGAATCATGCCAAGAAAAGGGGAGTTGTATGGAATGTGTTCTGAATGTGAAGAATGCCATCGCTTGTGTTTCCAAAGAATTTCTCTGAGAGGTACATCCAAGCTAGGGTCACACAGTGCTGGGTCAGATATTATGTAGAACTAGAGACTAACAGGACTAAAAGTAAGGTCCCTATATAGCTGTATTTATTAATATTTAATCCTTAAGGCTTTACGCATAGCAATTTTTCGGTTATTGCAGCAAACCGAAGGAAACACCTTGAACTAATTAGAATGCTATTACTGGCTCCCTGTCACACCTGAGGACAGTTTAGAGACTTCTGTTGATACGGTGCATGTTTTTGGAAAAAAAGAGCAACTGGAGGAAGCACACATAATGGTGGCACATAGAAGAATGCCCTCTCTTTTTATTCAAACCCAGCACCTTTTTGCTGTGTGTCAACAGAGCTAACCACTGACTCTTGGTGACTCATGAGCAAACAGTGATCTTAGGGGAACACCATGCTGATGCTGGGGTTGAACCAAGTACCCCCATTCACGCCCGAAAGACGCAATTTTAATCAAATTCAGTACGTTATCTGCAAGCCAAAACTAATTTTCTTAGCGAATGAGCAGAATGCAATCAACAGTGTCAGAGGTAGAAGAGGTTTATCTGATTTGGGTAAACAGCAGTCACCTCTGTGTCAAGTGAAATGAGGAATTCATCAGTCATCATGAGCAGTGTTGCGATAAAATCTGAAATTTCGATGAAAATGCTTAATAATGTTTATGGAATTGGTTCAGTAAAGCAGCTGTAATGAAACAACTTTGACCACCGGGAGCTCCAAAGTCATGACATTTAAGTTGTTATGTAAAATATACAAATATTAGCTTTATTAAGTTTAACATGGACATCATAATGATGGATTTCAATGTGCTCAAAGTTGGGTGGAGAGAAAAAAAGGAATATGATTTAGGAATATGATAATTCAGATAAATGCTTTGCAAATGGAATGCAAATTAGTTAAAATAATAGTTTGAGTCCTTCACACTTATTTTATACTTGAAATATAGGCTACTTAATAGTCAAGTAGGCCTATGTTCTGGCAACGCATCAAAGAGTTAGCAGGCCTGTATTTAATAGTGGTGCAGCAGTTCAACAAGCCCATGGTTTGGTTTGTACGTCATTGAACGGATTGTTTTTTATGGTTCAGTTTTGCGACCCAGATATGGGACAGATATTGTATTGGTATCGGTCTTTGTAACAAACGCTTACCAAGAAAACAAAAATCCATATTTCCCAAAATATCCAATCATTCCAGTTGAATTAATCTTTTCAGATTATAATGGAATAATGGAATACGTTTTCTAATGTCAATGTTCATATTGACAACATGTTTTTATTACTAAAAATCAAACCTATAAAGTAATACCAACAATAATCCAAAACAATAATCTATTGCACCTACTGTACATCATAGCTACTTCGATCAGAAGTGAAGATGACCGCTGATGACACACAGCAGAGGTGTATGACCACCTCCCTTGATTCACGTTTGGGTGTCGCGAGCAAGCTGATAGCCATCTACTTGTAAGCTTCACTGCACAAAGTGCCCTCCAGAGTCCAAAGTCTTCTGGAGCGAGCAGGGCAGCAGTACAGACTCCTGTTCACCTGCAGACGTCTGATGGTTGATAGGAAAGCACTCAACTGCTGGACAGGAAAATTAGAAGTGGGGAATGTCTGACAATCTACCTCACTTAACCTCATTTGCTGGAACATCTGCTGATGGATAAATAAGACAGGGTGTCACATCAGCAACAGACAATTCAAGGTTATGCAACAGATTAATTTATTATTCAAACAATGAACAAGGATTCGATCTAATGGGGTGGTTTCAAAATAAGTTCAGAGTGCTAAAGCTCTTTGGGTCGTTTCAATAATTAATTAAAAATGGGTCATCATTCTTATATGAGGTACTGTTGATAAGCAGTATGAAAGAAAGAAAGGAAGATGTAAATATCCATCCATCTTCCATAACCGCTTATCCAGTTAAGGGTCGCGGGGGTGCTGGAGCCGATCCCAGCTGTCAATGGGCGAAGGCAGGGTAAATATATGAATTACATTTTTCTAGAACAAAATCATACACAGTATATCATATAATTTGTAGTGTGTGTGTATGTGTGTGTGTGTGTGTGTTTGGGAGAATTTCCAATACCTTAGTGTAGGGAAACCCATATATATATATATATATATATATATATATATATATATATATGACTTTGTGTATGATAATGTTAACAAACTAAGAACAATACAAGAGAGAAAGGAGAGAAAAATACACTGGATGGGTTATGTATTTCTTGAAGTAAGTTTAAAAATTAAATTATAAAATCAATGCTTTATTATATTAATAATGATGGTTATTTAAGTATAAAGCACCTGCCATACAATAAATGCAGCAAATATGCTTTACACTAAAGGGAAATAGAGAAAGAATGAACACATATATACATATACATAATAACATGTTATATTATGAAAGTTCAATATCTGCTCTATTGGTAGCACACAAACTGTATTTCTTAAGATGACCACAGGAAGGCAGTTATGTGTCAGTGAACTGTGTACTGAATGAGTATGCTCCCTCTGTTTGCCTGTCTGTCTTTTTGTTTGTCTGTCTGTCCGTCAGTGTCTCTCTGAAAATGATAATAATCTCCTTTGTTTTGATTTGATTGCATTGTGTTCAGTGGCATGGTCAGTGTGGAAAACGGTTAATTTTTAGCAGCTGAGGTTTTGGGCTCATTTTGAGGCACAAACAATTAATCTGTTTTGTGGATCATTTCACTTCATTCGTGAAATTAATTTTGTGTGCATGTCGGTCCAGAGCCAAGGTGCCACACATGGTGAAGAACACTGGTGTGCTGATTACTGCTCACATGATTGGGAGACTGAGAGTAATACAGAGGTGAGGATGGACTGTGATTGCAGAGGAAGAGCCGCTTTACTGCATACTACATGCCAATTCTGTGTTCAAAGTTTATGTTCAATTGCAAATTTAGTTTTTTTTATTCCTGTTAAGCTAATGAAGTTCCCCTCAACCTCAACTTTATTTATGTGTATTCACGACTATATTCTCAAAAGGATTGCACTTATTTTGTGGCTGCTAAACCTGCACAAATAAGACAAAAAGAAACAGTGTAATTCTCAAAGCCCCCGAAAAAGGGTTAAATGCACCCACAAAGCAAAGCAAAAAGAAAAAGATATTTAAATGGCCTCTTTCTATGCAAATGAGCCTAATTTCAAAAACTCTTGAATTCACAAAGATCAGCGCTAGTAGTCAAATGCAGTTAAAGTGAAATTATTAGCATCTTCATAGAGTTGGTGGTAACTGAAGCGCATTTATATTGACATCGGATTATTTATACTGGAATATTAAACCCCAAATACAGTTTATCTCAGTCACATTTAAATTCCTTGCCTGAAGTTTTAAAGGAAATGCCTCTGCACTTTGTGGGTCAGGGTCTGAAGCTCACAGTCTGAAAACGTAATTTTTCGTTTTCTCTCTGCCGTTGTTCTGCCTACTTTGTTCCTGGTTTAAAGGGAACATTCATACTTTGACACATGGATAATTGCAGCTACAAAAAGGGCTAATTGTTAGCTCTAATGGCCGAACAAACATGGGTGAAAAACAAACAACTGGGGACATAATTTGCTACTGAAAAGCATTACAGTCTTGCTAACATAACAATTTAAAGACCAATAGCCATTTGAAGAGCTGCAGTTTTTTGCACATTAGCATTAATTTCAACTTTATTTCACAGCACTGGATGTTGATGCTTGGCTTTACTTTAATTTTTTATAATTTTCCTTCTTAGCCATCTCCGAATACGGAGCCCTTTTATATTTGCTGGGTAGAGTTTCCATAGTTACTCCAGTGGTTCCAACATCCATAATTTTCACTACCTGGTGATGCTACTGAAAGCCACCAGCAAGGGAAACAAAAGTGCTTTCCTCTTCCTGCTTCCTGCATTGTGATACTACACACATACTACAACACAAAGGAATTGTGTTGTAAATCCAGCCTTCATTTCCCTGGATGATCAGGGCCCTCTGGCACACATATTTGCAAAGGGAAAGGGAGGCTTATAGGGAACCGATCTAAAAGCTTATGGTGTCATTATTCTGAAGCCAACATTGTGAAATCATCATTACTTTATAATGATAAGCCAAAAACCTTCTATTTCCACTTTAAGGGTCGCATTTCCTAAAACAACAACTAGATTGACAGGAAACACACAGGCAATATTATTTGTCATTCAGTTCAATATGCTTAATTGGCATGAATATATAAATATTGCCACCAAAGCGTCATGTAATAATGAGATTATAAAGTAAAAGAACAAGGCATAAAATCAAGAAAAGTAATAATAAATTCATGTTTTCATAATCAATCTTTTTGTCAGACCAATACCAAAGAGTCTGGCTATTTTGAAGCTTAAGAGAAAACTATAAGTTCTGTGTAAGTTTAATATTGAAAATGCTTTTTTCTTTCTGACACATTTTAATTGTAAGAAAAGAACAGTACTATGAAGCCTACTTATGAGCTATAAACTAATTTCTGCTCTTTGATGTTCCACAGGCATAGACATGTTTCCTTATAGCCGCAAGATATTACAGGGTATAGCCGAAAGTGTTATTCATTTGCATTTAACAAAATTGCATGTACCTTTACATAACGCTGGAGGCTGAATTGTGAAAGCCTATGGAAGCGGATTGCGTATTTGCATGATTATTATTAGATGTGAAGACAGGTGCAGCTAGGTGATGAGTCTCAGACATGTGTAGGTGAGTCCAGCTCAAAAGAAAATCCTTGATATTGGTCTCTCCTTTCTCCCATGTTTACTTTGCTGACCAACAAATGAAGAGGTGATGAATCTCCCTTCAGTTCTAATCCAATAATAAAACTACTTCTTACTAACAACAAACCCCCAAACACACATATGTTTATTTTTCTCTCACAGACACCTAGTGCACTCAAAGAATGTATAATTTTTTTGTACATCCCTGGAGTGTATATACATGATTATGGGATGTATGTTATTGCTGATGTTCTGTGACACGGTGTACATACTGCCTCTGTAATAAGCACTCGCACCATTATCAGTAACATTTTATTACATTTCTCACCCCTACGATTGGTGACGGACAGGAAACAACATTTCCAAATTTCTCACAGAGAGATTTCCATCTGATCTGACCACATAAGTCTCTTTACAGGGAATGTGTAAACATGTTTTTTTTTCAGCTTGAATACACTCTTTGACACTAATGGATGCGAATGCAACACATCAGTTATACTTTCAAAATGACTATATCATTATGAAAAGGGGATAAAATATTATTGACAATTGTGTCATCTCAATAATGGTTCAGTGATGTCTTTCAGACAGCAATTATAAGTCTGAATTTCGAACCCAATTGTGGAAAATAAAGACAAAACTGGCAGAGGCTCCATCAGACGTATTGTCTTGGCTTTGTGTTCTTTGATAAGTATTGCTTCTGTCTGTTTGCACTTCTTTGTAAAAGAGAATACGAAAGAGAGAATCTAAAAGCTGTTTTCTTTAATACATAATTTCTCCTCCCCGAATCAGCTCTTAAAAAGATCAATGCTTTAATAAATTACAAAACACTTCAAAAAACTGGAAGAAAGAGTAAGAATTGTCTCAGACTTGCAGACAAATTTCACTACAGTGTAAGATGTATTTCATTGAATTACGTGGCAAATTATATAATATCCTGCAGCAAGACATTAATTCATTCAAGAAACAGGGCCTCAGACAGACGGTTAATTTATTAGTCACATTTTTCCTTTTTTCTTTTTTCTTACAATAGTGTCCTTAAGTTTGTGAAAGGTACTTTCAAATTACCCAAAAAATAACAGGAGCTAAACTATGCAGCAGCTAATATAAGCTTGCTGGCTTAATTCAGGCAACACTGTTACCATACTCTAAGTAGCTTGTTGACATGTACAAGTAACGTTAGTTCTCCAGCACGATTCAGCTATCACAGATATGTAAGGTTTGCTTAGCTACATTATTTAATAAACTAGCTGTTCTCAAATCTAGGGGCAGTACAGTTGATAGTGGCACATGGGCTCGACAGCCGAGCAGAGGCAGCATCGCATGCTGTTCAGTCCGCTCTGACTGAGCTTGTATAAAACATAGGATGTTACCCAGCCACGCACACCGCCTCAGTCTCTCTCTACATACACACACATACACACATGTAGCATCAAGGATTTCCAGACCTGACGGTTCTGTAGAGAAAAACTGTCATGTTTTCAGAATTTCGGCATCCAGTTGGTACCAAATTATCGGTTACC
This sequence comes from Anoplopoma fimbria, assembly GCF_027596085.1. Taxonomy (NCBI): domain Eukaryota; kingdom Metazoa; phylum Chordata; class Actinopteri; order Perciformes; family Anoplopomatidae; genus Anoplopoma; species Anoplopoma fimbria. The sequence continues at coordinate 2,474,810 of NC_072467.1, read as the reverse complement.
ATGACATCCCTAACTGCAGTAAATTTTTTGCTCAATGAGCGATGAGCAGTTTTGGACAATGATGCAAGCAGCACTTACGGGGCCCAACCTATTGGCCCCTTGGGAACGGGCACACATTTCAAATGGCCACATGCTTAGAAAGGGCACTGGGCTTGTAGTAAAAAATAAATGAAAAGGAAATAAATATGTGGTGGTCAATTTTTACATTGTCTTGGATCACCACAAATAAATGATTGTATTGAAAATAAATTATGCCAAACATGGACATTCTGCATCGGTACAGAAAAACAACAACTGCAATGTCACAGATGTACTGCCACCAAAAATACCCCAACATGTAATAATCTCCTCTGTGACTCAAATACAGCTTTAAAAACAGGGAGCTATGAGTCACGGGTCTGGGTTTGCATGTTCAGGATTTATTCAAGCTGTTTCTGACATTACATACGGACATGTTTATATTTTTCGTAAGCCAAATGTTGCTTTCAACCTACCATCTGTCAAACAATGCGAGGAATCCATAGTGTAGGAAGGCATTTTATGTAAATCATCTGGTTTGATGATTATTCTACCTGGTTGTGTAACACCCAATGAATACATTATATAGGAGCTGTTGCACCCCTCTGTGCAAACTGCCCTTGGGCATCATGAGGATGACCCCATATTCCAGGACAGCATTGACGGCATAATGATAAACAAATGTATAAGAGGTGGTTCGGTGTCTCACTTCAAAGTCAATTACTTGTATGACAGTGTTTAAAAAGTATTTGATGCTGTTCTGAATGCCATGTGTGATACTACCTATTAGTAGATCCTTGGCACAAGGAGGGCAGAAGGTGGATGGGTCAAACAAAAAACACGATTTATTTGACACGTAACTTTCGTACTTAAGTGACACCACATACGTAGGTATTTTAACCCAAACCACGATCTTTTCCTAAACCTAACTAAGCAGTTTTATTACCTTAACCTGACCAATTATTTCACAATCTTTTCCTAAACCTGTGTTTACTGTGAAAAATAAAATTTATTTTTTAATAGCGTTTGATTGTAACGAGCAGAAATTGTATTGCTGGACTTTCATAAGAAAATGTACATAAAATGAGAAGTAACTTTTTTGTAAGATATCTTGTACCCTTGTATGAGGAAACATTACATTAATACACTTGGTGTTTCCATATTTTGTTCATCGCCTTTGGACAATGGGAGGACAGAGGAGCACAGGTGATGCAATGTAAAGACAGGAAACCTGATAATGTCACGTCAAAGACTGCAGCTGAGAATCAAACTCTTACTGGAAAATAGTTTAGTTCAAGGTGATCATGATAACCACTAAGAGATAAGATAAGATAAGATAATCCTTTATTAGTCCCGCAGTGGGGAAATTTACAGGATTACAGCAGCATAGAGTATAGTTTAAAACAAGAGACATAGTAAAAGAAAAACAAGATAAAATAAAATGAAATAAAAACAAGTATTATAAATAAGCAATAAAAAACAGTAAAAAAATCCACAATAACTGAAATATTATATGTACAGACAGAAAAACTATTATAGCTATAAATATAAATTGCACAGTGTATTTTATTGTGCATGTGTCATGTGGTCTGCTGGGAGCAGAGTTGGTTGTGCAACCTGACAGCAGCAGGAAGGAAGGACCTGCGATAAACTGAGCTAAGCTGACACTGATAAAGTGGAATAATGCTTTCATCTAAACTCTCTACAGTCTTAATAATGCTGCAAACACAATAACATAAGCTGAAGTATAACTTCAGTTTCATGATAATAGCTGGTTTTATACAGTTTAGACCCCCAGAGGAGGGGAGCTGGAGTGTTGTGTGTAATCACATTCAACAAAGAAAAACTACCTCCATCCTCAGCTCTAAGCAAACTCTCAAGCACCACGGATGCCACAGGAGGGTTTGCATTGAAATCATTTGAAATCCCGGTACAGCATACAGCTTCTATAGGGGGGCCTCTGTGCTTTGGATTCCGATGAGATTTATTGACCAAACATCTGTATTTGATGAGATGGGAGTGACAGCGGATTGGCTAGGTCTATACAGGTGCTGTAGGCGGCCTGAGCAACATAGATAGATGCCCTGAAGCAAATTGCCATCAGTGTGTTTACCTGCAACACTACGTGCAGTGAAATAGAGCTTGTTATGTACACTATAGCCTTATAGGTATAAAAAGTGGCTCATTGAGAGTGAAAAATGTAAAATGCATGAAATTATGGATAATTTCTCTTCCTCTAGTCTCACCAGCCCATCTCTCTGTCCCTCTGTGTGTGAATGCAAGAGGCTGACCAAGATTAATTTATTGCTTTAAGAGAGAGGTCCATTCACCAACAAAACTAATCCAGGGAGACAAATGACAGAAACCAATTAATAATAATAATAATAATAATAATAATAATAATAATCAATCCTTTATTAGTCCCACAATGGGGAAATTATTTCTCTGCATTTAACCCATCCCGGAGGAGCAGTGGGCTGCAATGAAGCGCCCGGGGAATAAGCCACTTTTATATGATTAAACTGGTAACCTGCATCAATTATTGCACAACAGTGGCAAATTTGCTGATTGTTTTCCCACAAAATAATATTCCTGTAGAATACGGTCATAGAGGACGGCTTGACATCCCTCTGCTATTGCAGCGGTGGACTGCTGGTCCAAGGCTGACTACTCCATCTTATAACCTTGATACAGAAAAGATTAGATAAAAGGATTTCAGAAAAAATGCACCACTTTTTGTATTCAATTATTGGAGTGTTTTTTTTATAGCAATGTATCAGCTTTGAAATAAACGCTGTAAAATAAATCTTGTTTGCTCAAAATGTTATTCTACATTTTAATTGTTATGAGGGTGTTTGCAGAGTACTGTTTACACCATATGACACTCATTGACACTATGGATCTAGAAGCTGTGGTGGCTCTTGATTCATGGCCTACTTACTGAATGCGTCAAAGGATGAGCAGACTGGGACCTTTCTTCTTTTCATTCATCAACTTTCAAAATAATCGTATTGATACGATGAGCTTTCACCATTATCATTATTCATGTTAGGTCATCCAAATAATTGATGTTGATCAAATCAAAAACAAAATGGAAGTCTTTATTTAACACAAGAGTTTGTTCTCATGTAAACAAAGGGCCCAATTGACCCTCTATTTGTGGTAATTTGGTTAAACCTGCAATAACAGATTTTTTGAACACTTGAGGGAGCAGAAACAAACTGTACATCAACATTATCATCTTTTAAGATTGGCAAACAGTTCCTTATTTACACATCCAGCAGATGCAGACTTTTGTTTGTTTGTTACCTGTGTGCTATTACCTGCATGCCTCTTAGACTCTCAGTTTGCAAGCCTTTTGTTTGATAATTAATTTAACTGCACCTGTAAGCCTGCGTCTGTATCTGCATCTGGGTCCTTTTCCTGCCACCTGCCCTCCAAACCACGGCAACAATGAAAGTAGTGAGAGTGAATGAAATCAGTCAAATTGGACAACCAAAACAGTGAGCTGAAAAACGCCAAAATGCTCTGCAAAGAAGAGGGGTGCTGCAGATTTCTGCTGCAATTCTATGTGGGTTCAGCACTACGAGCGAAACTTTTCCGAAGTCGTTTAATCCATTGCATTATAAAAATTGTTAAAAAAAGCAATATGCACATCTAGATGTAAAACTGGACTCCCCACAAGTCAGCTTGAGATTTCTAGCATATTTTTTGCATATTGTGATATATACTGATGTTGGTGAATATCCTTATTAATATCGTAGTTATTTCATATCAGTCTTACAATAGTGCATCCTTGAGTGGATAGCTATTCAGTGTTCAGGTACACCTAATCCACAATTTGTGTCTTTCTTTCTTTTTTCCACGTTCTTAGTTACTTTGGCCGTGTTCTCTGGAAAACAACTACCTGACCTGAGACGACCAGAGATCTGTAACTACTGTGTCGACTTTCAAACACAAACTGAAAACTTTTCTTTTATCAGGCTTTTGATTTGTTACAGTGTGTGTATGTGTGTTTCTGTGTATGTGTGTAGTTAATTGTTTGGTTGTGGATCCCTTACTCTCTTTATGAATGTTTGCATGCATTTTAATGTAACATGCATTGCATTTTCTCATCATTTATTGTCCTGTATAAAGAAAACAGACTTTTTCCCCTCCAGATTGAGGGCAACACAAATAAGAAAATCCTCAATGTCAACGCCTGCTAGAGGCTTATATTTCTCTAATCCACAAAATAAAAGTATTTCTTATTATCCCTGTGTTGGCGTCATTAAATGATCCAATTAAAGGGCTGAAAAACAGAATGGAAAACAAAAGGTTACTTCAGGCTGTTCCAAACAAATAACATATGTGTTTTAATTATTATTAGAGGTTTTCTCCTGTTGTTGAGCTCCCTCCAAATGCACTTTTGGCGAGTTCGTGGCCAGGCTCGCCGGGCGCAGATGGGGCGCACTTGGGCACGGGGTAGGAACAGAAAGAATATATTATCATGCATTATGAGTGGGTGTGCTAGAGGCTGTGACAATTACGGCCAATGACATTCACTACTTCATCCCCTTTTAACACTGGCCTCTTATTTGTAATGCTAAATATTGTTAGATTTAACATTTCATTTGAAAAAAGAATTTCTCACAATCTGTAATCATAATTGTCGCCCCTTTTATCTTCATATTGCCACATAAATGTGATCCAGGTAAAAATCTGCAAAGAAGTCGGGATCAATATTAAAGTCTTATTTCTGGGAACACTGCTAAGATTTGATAAAAACACCATATAAGAACCTCACAATACCTACAATGCCTGGAATACTACACCATGTTGCCCTTGTTTTAAAGTAATTTCGAACGAATTTGTGGTAACCTATTTTAACTGACAGGACCAACCCAGTCCAAACAGATCCAGCTGAGTAGGAATGGGCTATACCAAACTTTTTCAAGTCAATAAGATACCAAGTAATTTTGTTACTATTTTAATGCCAATGATACCTATACTTTCTTAAATGAGCTCTCCCCCTATCCAGACCTCCCTGCTGCTGCAACCCCCATCGTCTGCACCCCCTGTAGATTGCCCCACCTCCTCCACCCACTGCCCACAACAATCAGCTCCCTTCCACCCTCCTCATACACTGCACTTCCTCTCCAGCGTCCCACTCCCCCTTCAGCAAACCTCCAGCACACGGCCCCCACCCGCCAACTTGTCCTTCACAACATACCAGGTGAGAAAAGAACTGAAGAAGATCACTTCAAGGCCCCTCAATTCCTGGGCAGACCAGCTGTGTGGGATAGTGGAGCACATCTTCAACCTGAGCCTGAACCTGGGGAGAGTGCATCCTTACAGCAGAGTGCATCTCTTTGCTCATATCAGTCTTTTGACAGTCTCTGGTTCTGATGCTTAAAACGCAACCTAAACCTATTTATTATTTTTCAGGGCTACCAGATGGACAAGTTGAAATTATTGATTACTTATTTAGCCTCCACACTGTGTCCAACAGGAAACGGTGAGTGAAGTGGTCACAGGCCACAGTGCCCTTAAAAAGTATTCACCTCCGTTGGCTTTTTCCTATTTTGTTGTGTTACAACCTGGAAATGAAACAGGTTTTTATTTGGTTTGTATGTAATGGACCTACACAAAAAAGTGAAAATTGGTGAAGCAAAATTAAGAAATAGTGTTTGCCTATGTATTTCCCCCCTTTGCTATGAAGCCCCTAAATAAAGTTCTGATAAATAAATAGATACAATAAAGTCGACCTGTGTGCAATTTAAGTGCCACATGATTTGTCACACAATCTAAGGAGCAATCCGAAATATGGCACCATAACAACCCTGCAAAGACAGAAGCAATATTCATAGACCAGGCAAGTTGGACATCGAGAGGCAAAAGACCAAAGATAACCCTTTTTTAACTCATTTCACTTCACCAATTTTGACGATTTTGTGTCGGTCCATGACAGGACATTCACATAAAACTCAGTTTTAATTCTAGGTTGTAATGCAACAAAATAGGAAAAATGTAAAGGACTGCATTTACCATTAGCATTCCTGATATCTGCTTCATCATTTTCAGTGATGTGAATATAAATGTAAATGTGTACTGAATGAATCGCTTGTCAAGAATATTGCCTTCTCTGTTTTTTTAAGGAACAAATTGTAAAGATAAATATTAAGTAATTAAGGACTTCTTGTGTATTACTTGGAGGGCACAACAACAGTAACTGTTTAAGTCATTTACGAGTCCTTACTAGTTTTGTGTCGCTTAGCAGCTGGTTCAGAGTTAATAACAAATGAAGAAAGTGGTCAATATGATCGATTCACAGAGAATATTATGAACTAATCATTACGTTATGATTCATTAATCCTAGTCAGTTGTCTAGTAATTTATCATACTAGTCCTCAATTAGGATTTTTTAGTGAACTTTTATTATTATTATTATTATTGATTTGTCAATTATCAAGTCGTTCCTTATTCGTTTCTCACTCCATTCTCAACGAAGATGATGATAATTATTAGATAAGATAAGATAAGATAAGATAAGATAAGATAATCCTTTATTAGTCCCGCAGCGGGGAAATTTGCAGACTTACAACAGCATAGAGTTAAAGTGCACACAAGAGACATAGTAGAAGAAGACAAGCTAAAAATAAAAATAAAAAATGAAAATAAAAATAAAAATAAAAATAAAAATAAAAATAAAAATAAAAATAAAAATAAAATAAAAAAGTATTAAAATAAAATAAAAAAATAATAATAAATAAATAAAAATAAATAAATAAATAAAAAAAAAAATTTAAAAAAAAAAAACAGTAGAAAAAACAACAATAACTGAAATATTATATTTACAGACAGAGAAAAAAACAACAACTATTTTACTTTTATTATAAGTTACTAGTTAAGGTTCACTCCACATACGTTGCTGATGTGTTTACTGGTACCTACTCAGAACGTTGCCCCCCACCATCGCTAATGTGAGAAGAGAGGAGCGTCACAGCGGAGGAATGAAGGAGCAACAGCTGCAGTGTCTGCGGCAGAAACACGGTCACACAGGTCCCAGCTCTCTCAGCTCCGATCCTACTATTTGCAGGTAAGCTATTTATATCTACCTGGGATTTTTTTTCTCTTTTTGTCCCTCCGCACGAGGCAGGTATGACTGCCTACCTTTAATGAATGGAAGCGATGGATGTGAAACCGAGAGAAAGAGATCAAAAGAGAAGGGGGGTTAAAAGTACTGCAAATTGCTGTTTTTTCCCCCCCTAGCTGTTTAGTTATGTATTTTTCTGATAACTCCTTTTTCTTTCCTATTCTAAATTGATTTATGGTTAGTGTCATGACTGTCACTGTCTGTGTCATCACTTTGCATTCTTCTGAATATCATATCAGCTAAATAACGTGGTGTTGTTTTTGTAGTTGTTGTGCGTAAAGCTGCATGTGTGCCTTCTCATACAGAACTGTACAAACGATGTATAGCCATGAATACAGGTGCCACTCACGAACAGCACCTGCACCTTGCGGAATGTATAAAAAAAATCAGACTTATAGATGCTCTCTTTTCTCAGTTTCACTGATGAGGCTCCAGTTTGAGGTGCAGATGGAGAAGACAGACACCGCATAGGAGAAGCCGGGATCATTGCCTTTTATTTCTGCCTCCAGTCAGTTCATTATGTTCCACCAGCTGACGGACCAAACAGTGAATGGCAGCTGCCAGGGAGCCGCTTTAGCCTGCAACAAGAGCGCGGATGGAGACGCGCTCCAGCTGCCCACTTTCTCCACAGCGGCCAAAGTCAGAGTCATCATCACCTTCAGCCTGTGCGCAGTTTCAGCTGTGTGCAACTTGGTTGTGCTGTATGCTGCCGGCAACGGCGGCAAGCGCAAGTCTCACGTCCGGATCCTCATAATGAACCTGACCGTGGCGGACCTGCTGGTGACTTTCATCGTGATGCCCATGGACGCGGTGTGGAACATCACGGTGCAGTGGCAGGCGGGAGATGTCGCCTGCAGGCTGCTGATGTTCATGAAACTGGTGGCGATGTACTCCTGCGCTTTTGTGACTGTGGTCATTAGTTTGGATAGACAGTCTGCCATTCTCAATCCTCTGGGCATCAGTGAGGCCAAGAGGAAAAGCAAGATCATGTTGACTGTGGCCTGGACGATGAGTGTAATCCTCTCGCTCCCTCAGGTAGGAGAAACCACATTTATTTTGCTCTGCCACTCATCCAGTACTTCCCTGTATACACACACTCTATATACACTCAAATGAAGCTTCTTGGCCACATGAGAGCTGCTGGTTGTGCACCTCTCCCATCATAGTGTAATTTGAAGGAGAATGAAACCTTGTTCAAAGAGCACCCGAAAACACTGCCAGTGTGCTTTCCTCTAGTGAATCAATCTTGTTTATTTAGGCTGAAAAGAGAGGTTACGGTTAATTAGCTAATTGGTTAGGTCTGCAGGAAACATGATAAAAACAACATTAGGTAATCAATCAATCTTTTGTAACTGCAGTAAAGCAGTAAAGCTAGTTCACTCAATCTATTACGATATTCATCTACTTTGTACAGCAAAACATTTGCACTTTGGTTCCACATGTTGTTGTGCTCATTAAATTAAATATTGTTAATTAAAAGGTGTGGGAACTTCACAATACTTAACAGTGATATGGGTATGATTTGCCCAAGCACATGGTCCTGGTCACTGGCTGCTGAACAATGTATGAGAAACTCACAACAGTCCTTGAAGTGGTTTAACCTGCGGAACACAAATGAGGCAGCAGCTTGCTTGAATCAAATTGGAAACCAAATCAGGTGTAGCATGTTTTGAAGAGATCCTTGACCCGATAGGCTCTCAAGAGGTTTGCAAATATCATGAATGCTTATTAAGTACCTCCTCGGGTGGGAGGTCATCTTTATTTCCTCAACCTCATCTGTTGCGACTGGACCACAATGGGGCGAGAAGGAAAAGAAGATCTGACTATTACACCTCTGATGTGGACTTTTTCACCGCATTACTGCACCCTTTTATTGTAATGCAAATGACAGGCTCATGCATTTTTGAAGACTCAAGGGCCTATTTTTCATTTTTTAATGAGTGGATGGAGACATGTCTCAATTTCATTGCAACACTAAGTTAGAACCAGCTGACAAATCCACTGATTTTCTAAAACCCCTTTTTTCTTGAATTGCCAAGACAAATCATACACTGCAGGCATCTCTTTTTGGTAATTTTTTCTAAAGCTTTGTGGTGTTGAATAACTGCATCTTACCATCTGTCACTGAAAGTGAATTACAACTACATCAGCATCACATGTTTTGCAGGCGTCATCATTATTGCTGTGAAACATTAACAAGTAATGCTGCAGATGTTATGACACTACAGCCAACCTACATGTGATGTGGCCTGATTCAGACTCAGATTCAGATTTTTTTGACGTTAATCTGACACATTCTGAATTTAGCTCCTGAGAGTGTAAAAATGAATAGCCTCAGAGAGGTGACAGGAAAGACAATTGGCACAAGCATCCCCTTTTTTTTTTTATAGATTCAGGAAGGACTACACAGTCCAGTCTTTGTGGCTCCTGCTGCTGTGCATTGAAAGACTTTTCTCAGTGAAGCAGCAGACATGGTGGCTGCAGATATTGATAGGATTAAACAAGTGTCCTCTCTATCCTGGTGTTGTACCTGTAGCCTCCTTTTTTTCCAAATAGAGCCTAGTGATAATCAGTGTAATCAGTAATGGCAAAAACATATGAGACTGAATGTACGACTGATTATTACGCAATGTTTACACCACAGTAGTTTGAAGCCTCAAGTGTAATCTAATAAGTGTCAATATTTAATGATATAACGCTCAAGCTTCCAAGAACATAGGACCTCTGAGATAACCCTCTCTGCTTCGAAGCTTCTGCAAAGGTTCTTCGGAAGGCAAAGAGTTATCTTTTCAAGCCTTTGAAAATCAAAATGGGAACATAACCCTCCACACCTGCAGTGTTTCCGTCCAAAGACTACCATCAGACAACAATCAGAACAAAATAAAACACACAGCCTTTGATGGATGCAAAGGGAAGACTTTTGCATTATTGGCTAATTGATGAACAAGGACCCTAATATTTTCTGATGCAACACTTTTATCAGCTGAGTTACAGCAATAATAGCCATCATAGCTCCAGCAATTAAGTAAAAACAAATGGTGTACTGTACCATCATTAAGCTGGCTTCTCTACTGCTTATTTGTTCCAAGATAGTGTTCAGAATTTGCTGTTTTAAAAGAAAAACAACCCAATAGCGAGACATCATGTTGATATTTTGAAAAAGATTTGATGTTTAATGACAACATTTTTATGTTTAATGACAACAATAATTGTTTCCCACAATATCTTTATATGGCAACTACAGTATGATTGAGATAAGGGAAAGATAGTGGTTAAGCCAATTACCACAATCTTAATTAAAAACTGACATATCTCAGCAAAAAAGGAATTTTGCAATTCTTAGACTGAAAAATAACATTATTGCTCACATAGTATAAACAGTAGAAACACTGCGAAGTGACTTCGATCTGGACTTTCTGGTCCAAAGCTCATCTTCTTACCGGTAACCAGTAGCAACCAGCCCTCAGCAACACAATCCCTCACAATTATCCTTTTTAGTGTTTTATTTGACAGGACTGTGATGCATAACAGGGAAGGATGAGAGAGTAGACACTTTGATGTACATGTAAAGTACCAAGATGCCTGATTTCGATCTCAGGGTCGCACAGCTGATATTTAAATGTTTTACCACTAGGTGTAATACTGAGGCTGTTTGAGCACTGGACTGCATATTGGACATATCACATATCTCTTTACTTCGCCACATACCTCCCATTTTCTCTACCACGGAAGGTCACAGGATGAAATCTCCTTTTGCAAATTGAATAATAAAAAAAAAAATACATTACTGTTTGCGAATGAAAATTAAGCAGGGTTTGTTTTATAGGTGGCTTTCTCAGACAGTTGAGTTTTAAACTATAAATAAATTGAATGTGAAGTCTTATATAAAAGCCACCTCTACTACGAGCTTTGCACCTGTGTCTCAAGTGTCGCTACTCGCTAGGCACACCGATGAAGTATTGCTTCTTCAGTGAATCCCCCTCTGACATGACACCTGGTGATCCTCAAGCATTGAACATTATCTCCAAGACATTCTGCCCCTGGGAGGCAGTGTGAAACAAGCAATACAACTGAACAAGGTTCTCTAGCTCCTCACACTGCAATGGTAATGTATTGAAATGTTGTTGTGTTTATTATATATTTTATTTTGCTTTTTCAAGGACAAACACATTGACATGTGACACGTAGACATTAAATAATACATTACAGTACAAAGCCAACAAGACAACAAACAACTCAAACTTGAGGTAAAAAAACCCAACAACACATAAAATGATATAACTAAACAAACATTGAGGGACACAGGGCAGCATCTCGTACCAAGGATCAAGTATTCAATCACAACCCCAATACAAGATTAACAAAAGACGCTATCTATTTGGTGTGATGGGAAATTTCCCATATAATCCAGAAAGGGTTGCCATATCTTGTAAAATGTTTTACTCTTATTTCTTAACCAATAAGTTATTTTCTCTAAAGGTATACAACTATTAATTTCAGAGAGCCACATTCCAATTGAGACAGGGACAAATTATTTCCATTTTAAGGCAATACATTTTTTAGCAATGGCCAGCAAGATCTCTGTGAGTTTTATCGCATGGCTATTTTTGATGTAGGATTTGGAAAAGTTACCCAATAAACAAATCTCCGGGTCCAATAGAAACTCAACACCATGAATACTGGATAGGGTGTCGCATACTCCCTGTCAAAATCTCTTTAGTTTAGGGCACTGCCAAGTGGAGTGTAAAAAAGTTCCCTCTTCTAGACCGCATCTAAAACAAAGGGGTGAAATATGGGAGTTGTATTTGCGTAATTTATAAGGAGTGATATAAAGCTGATGAAGAAAGTTAAATTGTATCAGTCTATATCTAGAATTTAAAATAGATGTAGCACCATTTCTGCACAATTCACCCCATAGTTCCCCATCAAGTTATTACCAGGTCATTCTCCCATCTAATTCTGGATCTATCAAGATCAGGTATTAATAAAGTGGACATGAGAGCTTCATACACTCTAGAGATTGTTTTTAACTTTGGTTGGTCGGCATGACACAATTTTTCCACGAGTGTCTTGGGAGGTAAACTCCAACGACCTTCATGGTTAACTCTTATGAAGTCACGTAATTGCAGATAACTGTCTATTTTTTTCCATAAAGGGGTTTTAGAGGAGAGGGATCCCTTTTGTCTAATCAGTTCATGCAGTTTATGCCAAATTTGAACTGACTGAATGATAAGGGGGTTATCTGTTGCAGTTTGAATTTACCTTTTATCCCATTTATACAGAAAATCTGTTGATGTCTCTTCCTTCATCTCTACCATTTCAAAATGTTAAAGCATGAAGGGGGACGATTATCAAACAACTGTGCAAGGAATCTAAATTGGGCAGCATAGTAATACATTTGAAAGTTGAAGTGAAATGTTTTTTAACAGAAAGGTATTCAGTTATTTAAGGATTTCTTTGATTCTGGAGAAGCTCACACAGAGATGTAGGGGGGTAGAGATGAAACGCCTATAAGCTTTCTTCTCAAACGTAAGCCTAAGGGAGAGGTTGTGTGTGTGACTGTGTGAGTCTGTGCGTCCACAAGTGAGTGTGCATAACAGTAAATTGCATATTGTTTTTGTTGGGGAGTAATGGCTGAATACTCAAGAACCTCTCGTGGTTGCGGTGATTCACACTTCCTCAAAACACCTTTTATTGCTTGTTTTGTACAGCCATTAACTGTCTGCTTGCTCCTCACTCACCACTCTTAACAGGTACGCTACTCTGCGGCCAGAGCCAACGTGGGGGAAACAGTTTCACACTCTAATTGTTTTGGATAGTGTGTTTGGCTGAAAGCTAACAGCTAACGAAACAACACACGCTGCTGATTACCCCTCAGCCGCTGCTCTGAGGCTCACTTTTATTGTTTGTTTGGACAGTGTGTTTGACTCAAAGTTAAATTAACTACCGTATTTTCCGCACTATAGGGCGCACTGGATTATAAGGCGCACTGTCAATGAATGGTCTATTTTCGATCTTTTTTCATATATAAGGCGCACCGGACTATAAGGCGCATTAAGCGAAACAAAACAGTCAGTCAGTCAAACTTCCTCCACTTCCTACCATTGATTCATTAACGTTGAATTCTCTCGCAGCTGCTCTATTCCCATGTTCTACTGCGTGACTGACAGCCTTGTCAGTCACGCAAATAAAGATAATTTTTCATTATCTTTATTTAATGTTTTATTTTCTTTATTTAATGTTTCATTCTCTTTATTTAATGTTTTATTCTCTTTATTTAATGTTTTATTTTCTTTATTTAATGTTTCATTATCTTTACATTCTCTTTATTTAATGTTTTATTCTCTTTATTTAATGTTTTATTCTCTTTATTTAATGTTTTATTATCTTTATTTAATGTTTTATTATCTTTATTTAATGTTTTAGTTTCTTTATTTAATGTTTTATTTTCTTTATTTAATGTTTATTCTCTTTATTTAATGTTTTATTCTCTTTATTTAATGTTTTATTCTTTTATTTAATGTTTATTCTCTTTATTTAATGTTTTATTTCTTTATTTAATGTTTTATTTTCTTTATTTAATGTTTATTCTCTTTATTTAATGTTTTATTTTCTTTATTTAATGTTTCATTCACTTTATTTAATGTTTTATTTTCTTTATTTAATGTTTCATTATCTTTATTTAATTCAATAACTTTATTGAGACATTTGTTCATACATATAAAACACATTCTCTCGCAGCTGCTCTATTCCCATGTTCTACTGCGTGACTGACAGCCTTGAGTGTTCAGTCCGCGTAATGTAAGCGTGTCTCTTGACAGGAGCCATGTTGGTCCTTATACACACACACTGTAATATGATGGTGAACCTTATACACACACACTGTAATATGATGGTGAACCTTATCCACACACACTGTAATATGATGGTGAACCTTATCCACACACACTGTAATATGATATGATGGTGAACCTTATCCACACACACTGTAATATGATGGTGAACCTTATACACACACACTGTAATATGATGGTGAACCTTATACACACACACTGTAATGTGATGGTGAAGCACAGTGTGTATTACTCCGCGACGCTCCTGACTACGGTGGCCGTGATGCTGCTGCGGTTTCTTTGTAGTTTACTAAGTCTACTAAAACATGTTGACAGAGTACCACACAAAACCGCTTCGAGGTCAGTAAGCACAACCAGAATTAATCCATATATAAAGCGCTCCGGATTATAAGGCGCACTGTCGTTTTTTGAGAAAAGTAAAAGGCTTTTCAGTGCGCCTTATAGTGCGGAAAATACGGTACATCTCTGCCTCTCAGCCACTGATTAGTCACCAGATAACTTGGTGAGTTTATGTGTTTTGGCACAATCTTACGTATTATATATGGGGAGGCTGTGGCACATGAGGTAGAGCGCTTGACCCGCAACCACAAGGTCGGTGGTTCGAACCCCTCTACAGGCAACATGTCGAGGTGTCCTTGAGCGAGACACCTAACCCCAAAATTGCTCCCTGGGCGCTTCATTGCAGCCCACTGCTCCTCTGGGATGGGTCAAATGCAGAGAACCGAATTTCCCCATTGTGGGACTAATAAAGGCTTTATTATTATTATTATATGACGACTTCGTGCTCATAGTTTGCATAAGTTACAACGCCGAATGATTTTGAGCTTGAATGAAGTCTGTTTTTAGAAACGCTTTACAACTCTGGTTACATTACATTACATTACAGTCATTTAGCAGACGCTTTTATCCAAAGCGACTTACAGTCAGTAGTATATTACATATCATTCACCCATTCACACACTGATGACAGGCTACCATCAAGGTGCCACCATCAGACTCTAACTAACATTCATGCAACATCCAGTCCACACCGATGGCAAGCCTTCGGGAGCAACTTGGGGTTAAGTGTCTTGCCCAAGGACACATCGACTGCCGAAGTCGGGTATTGAACCACCGATCCTCTGAATGGAGAACTACCTTGCTCTCCACTACGCCACAGCCGCCCCACTGGTTGTATTCATTCAATCACACAACACAGCAGCGGTTGTTGCACACATCTGGCGGACATCTTTTAAGTTTGTACTGTTTTTCAATATTTTTTTAGTGTAAAACTTCAAAATCAAAAAGACAAGGCAGTGACTCCACGCCGGCTTCTGAGAGCTTGTTTTCTTATTTATACACTTGTAACTTTTGACGTATGTCAAACCCAACCCACTAGCTAAAGTAATTATTTCAGCATAATTGTTTTGACTACTTTCAGGTTTGCTGGTTTTTAATAAATCGATTGGTTGTCAGTACAGTACTCAGTACCGATTCCTACAACCAGAGCACATCAGTGTTTTTCCCAATATTCATGCGCATTTCTTATTGTCTTGTGTAAATAAATACTTTCAGAGTGATATCCTAGGTTTTGTCTCACTGATTTAAATTTTGATTGTGTATAACTGAAGGTTGAATAAATGTATATACATATATATGACAGATATGATAGCATCAGTATTTACCGTATACAGATAGTATTTAGAAACATCTATTTTAAGGTTTGAACATGACGCTTGTTTTTATGGATTCTGTATGACAGCTGCTAATGTGATTTGAGCTCATAATCCGTGTGTTAAATACATCAGGGATGATTGATGTTCAGCTTCTACTTGTGATCATCCAAATGCTGTCAGACTTTGTGTGAGATCTTTAAATTCTTCATATTATCATTTTTAGTATATAATATGCAATAATCAGCCAAATTATAAATTTGTTCTGAATACATGATGAGCAAACCATCTGTCTGGTTTATATCTAGTCATATTATTACAGTGTTCACATATCTGTGTCTGTTATTCATAGACTGTCACTAAATCACTGTAGGGTAAAACACTATATCTGTAAGCAGGGGGTAAACTTGTTCTCAAATGTCTTAATTGGGATAGATATTGATATTGTTACACTGGATACTGTTTATTTACTTGCCCCATCTGAAACTGCTGTAGCATGTGAGATCTACTGTAGCTCTGAAGCGCCAGATACAAACTGCAGCAATATAAACTTCATTCATGTTTATGACGCATGTTATATGTTGGTAATTTAATGTGAACATACATGAAAAAAACATATTCTTTAACCTCTTACAGTAATATGCATTATTTCACCTTTATGTAGCTTTAAGAAATCAGTATGAGCTTTTTATAACATTTCATTAAAGCTACAATATATGATATAAGTCCTGAATTAAATATTTAAACCAATGTTAATTTGGATACATCGCTCAATCGAATATTAATGTTCTGCATGTTTTAAATATCAGTTTATACTGATTTGTCCAGATTCAGCAGGACATATTTGCTGTTTTTCTTCTTCACTAGAATGAAAAAATAGAGTTCTTTGAGTTGTAGCATAGGTTGGCTAAACACCATGATTTTGTACTGACTGACAGTGAGTGACAGTGGGTCAGACAGGAAAAAACATACATCACTCACGCAGGTTTATTTACAGCTTTCAAAACTATATCCTGAGACATTGCTGTTATAATCTAGAAACAGATGAATGTATTTCATCTTATTTTGAAAGAAAGAAAAAAGTTTCTGGACTGGAGCTACTGTCTGTCTTAAGCTTTTGAATATCCTCACAAAGCTTCATTCTGAAAAAATGAAGTATATTGCGATCATTCAAAGATCCATATACTGACATACACAGTCTGCTGGAGGAAAAACAGGGTTGTCTTGCTAATAATGCAGACTAAGCCTTGGCACATGGGCTGTTCCTGAGTGACAGTGGCTCAGCTGTTGTACAGCTCAGTCTTTGCAGTGCATTCATCTTCAGTTTCATATCTGAGGGCGTCAAACAAACTGCACTAAATCTCTTAATGAAAAGAAAAAGCCAGGAGCTATACTGCTGATATTCTCTATGTTCTCAGCTGAGAGGCTGCGAGGCTTTCTAAAAATTCAACTTATGTCTTTGCTTTGAGACTTGCACCACAGCGTAGACAGCTCTCAGTTTAAATTATATCATGTCTCTTTATGAAAAAAGCATCATAAAACTGATCAAACCTTTAGACCCTAACATAACCATCATCAACCTGAAAAATATAAGAAGTAAAATATGCATAGATGAAAACAGTTTGCACATATTGCATGTTCTCTTTTGCTTGTTTTTGTGTTCACAGATTCAATTTCTTTTTTTCCCATATTGTGTTTTCCTGAACAGTGAAGCACAGGAACTCATGGGAGGCCAAACATTGTTCTGATGTGTTTTTAACATTTTTCTTATGAGAACATAATTGGTCATCAAATTAATGTAAGTGCTTTAGAGGAAACCAAGTACTGTTCTTTTCCCTCTGGAGTTGCTTCAGTTATCCGCAATAATTGCAATTACTGGCCTGTACTTTAACAGAGGACCGAAGGTGTACATAAGCCACAGTGAATACGGTGTTTCAGGAGCCTAGAAGTCTCAACGGATCATCTTTCCAACAAGATAAATGTAGTTTTTTTTTTGTCTCAGACACACAGCTTAAGGCTCTTTTAATCCAATGAAATATATGAAGTATAGGTCTTTTTCCTGACGTTAGCACCTTCATCAGTCTATTAGACATACCAGACCAATTCATTCATATAATTTCAAAATGTCAAGGACATATTCAACTCTTATTGACATAATCATAATGAAAATCGCTATCAAACTATGTCTAGTATCTTGAGCTACTGAGACTCTGTTCCCACTCAGATTTTTATGAAAGGACTTATTTTATTTTTATTATTTTTATTATTATTTAATTTATATTTAATTGTGGATCAGCTAAGGACAGAGTTACAGCAGTAAACGGACTGCATTCATATTGCGTTTACCCATGTGAACAAATCGATAGTGGTGAAGCATAGGCAAGGCGCGGACCTTTATTATTATACTCTAATATTAACAGCATTTAGGGTTAATTGTCTTGCTCAAGGATGCATCGACATATAAACGTAGGAACGGGATTTAACCACCAACCCTGTACATATTCGACGACCCCTTCCACCTCCTAAGCTTCTTTGACATTGGGCGGAGGAATTTCCTCATGAGGACACGTTTGCAGTATTGATGATGTCCTGTCCACTGCCCTATGATCTGAAGGTATAATTGAGTAACTCTTTTAAAGAAAAGCCCACCTGATGATTGCTACTGTAATTATACTGATTACGGGTCTACAATGACATCAGGGCGTCATCGAATTTGTTGATAGAAAAACCCACATGAAACAGTTAAATGCGTCCATAATTGAAATAAGTGATTGGAAGTGAGGCAGCAATCACAATCAGCTATAAATGCCCTAAATCTCTAAGTAGTCCTTGAAGGTATGCCTGTCCGTCCTTTACAGTCACAGGGTCGATACCATAACCATGACTTTGAAGCTGTATACAAGAAATATTAGGATATTTTTCAAAATCGTCCAAGTTGGAAAAGAAAAAAAGAAAAAAAGTTGGATCTAGAATTGTATTTTTAGGAAACTTATAGTGCTATTATTCCTGTTCCACATACAGTTTTCCAAATCTACTGTATGATACTCATTCAATATATTAATATTACAGAATTGCTACTTCCATAGACTCTTCAAACTTCCAGACAGTTGTGGTTCTAAGCCTCTTCTCTCCTCGTGTCCTTCATTCTGTCTGTTTGACTATGACTTGAGCCACTTATTTAGACTTATGACTAAGAAAAACTCTTCTTGTCTTTAATGCAGATGTTTATATTTCACAATGTGACCATCACAGTCCCGGAGAACTTCACCCAGTGCACCACCCACGGCAGTTTTGTCCAGCGATGGCAGGAGACCCTTTACAACATGTTCACTTTTGTGTGCCTCTTCCTCCTCCCTTTGGTTATAATGATCTTCTGCTACACGCGAATCCTCATTGAGATATCCAGCCGCATGGCTCGGGGTAACTGTATGTGTCACATTTAGCTTCAAAATCTGCAGTCAAAATATGTTTGCTGAGACTCGAGGAGTTGTGTGTGACAAGGATGGTGTTTTATCTCTTCCAGTGCTGTCAAAAGATGTTCATCTCCGCCGCTCCCACAACAACATCCCAAAAGCTCGAATGAGGACTCTTAAGATGAGCATCGTCATCGTGACGTCATTCATCGTCTGCTGGACCCCGTACTACCTGCTAGGTCTGTGGTATTGGTTATACCCTGAAAAAATGGAGGAAACGGTCTCTCATTCACTGACACATATGCTGTTTATCTTTGGCCTCTTCAACGCCTGTCTGGACCCCATCACTTATGGTCTGTTCACCGTTCATCTTCACCAGGGTCTTAAGAGATGCCGTCAGACATCAAACACACGGCCTGAATTTGAAAACAACACTTGCCTTGTACACATGACTCACCTTTCATCTCGTAAGCAGATTGCCTCAAATAGCAACAACACAGACATAGAGGAGGGAAACGAAAACAATAGCACAAAGAATGGTTCAAGGCCGATCCTCCAAGTAAGCAAGATGTAATGGTTTAAAAGATTTTCAATGGAAACAATCTCTGCTCTTAATAATCGTTGTACTTGCCGTTTCTCCAGAGATGACAGCCGTAGTTCAATGATAAAAAAAAACCAAATGTTTTTACGTCAGACGAATCTTTACATTTTTGTTTTACTGATGTAATCGTTGGTGTATAATAGCTCTGACTTGGTTTGTTCATCCCACATCTTGGACGCCAGTGATCAGATTTTGACAAAACGCTGCAGAGTGATGCATTGAATGGAGCATTTACAATAATCACCATGATAGGCTGAGGGTGATGCTGAACATCACACTGAATGTCTGACACGCTGCCGATCTAATTTTCATGAAGCTTACATAAATACTTGCGTGGTAAAGTTAATTTCAGGTTGAACAAATCTGCTTGAAGATACTGTTAATTAACTGAAAATGCCTATCACACATTTATTCTTGCACCACACTTGATGGCAGTGGGTTTTAAAATAAAAACATTGATTAACAGGTTGAAAGCCAGTCACACTCCAGGACACACACACACACACACACACACACACACACACACACACACACACACACACACACACACACACACACACACACACACACACACACACACACACACACACACTCTTGTACACTCAACAAACAAACACGTCTTGGTTTTACAGGTTGGATTTCAAGACGTGCTCTGTCAAAGAAAACCACATAAACAAAAATGTCTTTAGGTGATTTAAGATTATCAGTTGATCATAAACTCTGTGGTGTAAACCATTTTTATTTAATTAACATTTACATTTGTATTACATGTTTGAGATTTTTGCAACGAAGTCCTCAGCTAATTATGGCTTATTGACTGGAAACGGCTTTAAATGTCATCTGTAATGTTGTGTGTGCAATATAAAAGGCTGTGATTTTGTTTCATTACAAATATGATCGTTTTTTACCATGACAGCCTGGTGTTATGGCATACAGTTCTATGTACTGAATGTATCTTCGCAGCATGTTGCTGATGTGTTATTGCGTACTTTGTCCAAGATCAATTCTGTATTTACTGTGTTGCACAAAATCACACTGAAGACAAGGGTCTATGAAATATCCTTGATCCATCATGCCATTTGTTATATTTTACATTAGTATTAGTGTTAATAGGGTATTATGTTGTAAGTTGTGTTGCTTTCTCTGACCAAGAAATACTTACATTTTCGAATTTGAAACTTTAAAATTCAGTGATATTGTAAAATGAACAGTAAACTATTCAGCTTGTTTCTCAAATGCAAAAAAAAAAGAGAGATCCATAGCATTTGTCTACTTTTGAAAATGTGTTATGTATATTTGCAATGTGTTTATTTGTGGAATAAAATGTATGCCTTTTTCCAGGCGTTGGGTGATGGACAAACAATGACGGATTTCCCACTGAGCTCATGTACATTTGTCATCAGCTGGAAATGGCTCAATCAGAGAAAATTAGAATTTTTTTTATGGTTCTGGGATGATGATGCTTTCAGTGCACAAGGGCTTATATTTTATATCTTCTCATGTTTAACCACCAAGATGAAAACCTTAATTAATTCCTTAATTAATTACCGTAATTCCAGCTATTATTGCAGTGATTTGCTATGAACACTTTGCATGTCTTGGTATGTCAATACACAAACTACTGATTGAGCAACAGAATGATATATTTGTCTTTCTATAAATCTCTCTTATATTAATCACTCACAGCCGTTTAAAGTCTAACAAATCCTCGAAGCTGCACTGCCAATACAAATCTAATTGATGCGTGACTTTTGTAAACAAAGTGTCGTAATCCAGAGCATATTTCTTTTAATTTATTTCTCGAAATGGATACCGGCATTCAAAACAAAGAAAGTAGTTTCTATAAAATCTTGTTTGGTTTTGGTTAAGGTCAGTAATGCAAATGCATTTTCCATTTTGTTCAACCACTTGATCCATTTGGAAACTGTTAATCATATTCCATGAGCAGGAGAGACTTCACAACTCCTGTTTTCAAGGTCATGAATGACCTTGAACCTGAGCAACTTAAGGAGCTTTTAAAGCTGAATTTCAAATATTTTTCCTCACTGTCATCTTGTCTCTCACCCTGCTAGAATTTTATTTTGCCATTGACAAAACTGCTCAGTTTAGAATAAAACCCCAACTTTTGGCATTTTACACAGAAGGTGCTACAGCTGACTGCAGACTTACAGTAGCATCATTTTCCTTTCAGCGCTCCACCACTATGCGTGATACGAATGAAAACAGCTATTATCTGTGTAGTTGAGCTGCTGCAACACTTGAATTTCCCCCATGGGGATCAATAAAGGAATATAATAATATGTATTTTTCCAAAACTCAGCTTTTCACGTCAACAATCACGTCAACAATCCATCCTGCATCGCCAGCAGTCAGTTGAGATAAGGCCAGCAGCTGAAAGCCTTGTGAAGAATAATTAATAGTACTAGCATCATCCAACTTTGTTCTCTTACTATCCAAGAATTTTTGAAAAGCTATTGCATGGAAATTAAATGTCATACAGTAACAGGATCCCGTATCAAGCCCTGTCTCTCTTTGTTTAATTGGGGATTTAGTTGGATTTCAACATTCCTTGTAACTATCAATGGCTTATCTCTTCTTCGCTGTTCAGTGCCAAATAAGTCATTATTCATTTGTAAGATCAAAGTGTACAGAGGATTCTTTCAATCAAATGGCATTGTTCATAACTTGTACAAAGACAAAACATGGAAAGATATTCCTTGTTTTTTTTTATCATTCATCAGTTAATCTCTAGTGTGACTCTATTGTGGCACATAATAGTATTAATGCTTCTTAACCTAGAAAAGTTTACTGCAGCAAGAGAGTGGTAATCTGGATAATGAAGTGCTATTTGGTGTTAAAATCAGCATTATAATACAACAGATGCGAACCACTTGTGTTTTACTATGCTCTAAATTCTACACTCCCGAAACTCCTTGAACACTCTTTGCTTTTATGCTTTTTATTACTACAAAGAGAAGTGGATGATGGTGCACGTCTCCTCGTAGACTGGCTCTGCAGAAATTTATGGAACAGAATTTTAATTTGTCTTATTTACTTGGATACACGGAGTGTATCAGACATAGTGAATGTCATGAATACCTAATATAATGAATCACCTCTCAAATTAAATGTCTCAGTCTAGTGCAGCTCTTATTCTCAGCAGTGAGCAGGGCACAGTTGCTGAACCTGTGAAAACAGGACAGGATGTGGATGACAGGTACATGCTTCAGAGAAATACTCGTCAGTGACCTGGAACACATATTCCATGCTACAGTGAATGACAAGGTCATTTATTTCGGCAGATCCACCATCAAGGGCGTCTTATGCGTATTGACACTGTTAAAACAAAACCTAGCAGACGATCTCTTGCCTGTCATGGGGATGTTGCTCTAGAAAGTCACTCTAGCTGGTCTTGGTAAAGACATAACACAACTATCTGGATGGACCAGTTAAAAGGCAAATGTTCCTGTTCCCTGTCCTCAACAGAGGCAGCCACAATGGCAGTCACACTAGAATTGATAATATCAAAAGGTAATTACTTTAAAGAGACTTTCATCGTTGTGTGGCACATAAAGAGACTTCAAATTGCTCTGCGCAGCATGAGCAGAGGCATTAGTAGTTTCTATTCCCTTCACCATGTGGAGCATGCAGCTTCCAAAATGTGTGATTATGGTAATCTCAGAGCATCGCTGCAAAAGGCAAAAAAAGACCTGCTGTGTTAAACTTTACGTTGTCCCTCCGTGGATATGAGCCCCTTACACATGGTGAGCACTAAATGAGAATCACAAGACATTTATTCAGTCCTACAGTTCATCAAATGGGGATTTCATCGATGAAATCGGAATCTCAGAGCAAACTCCACATGTAATATCTTTCATTTCGTTTGTCTCGGGGGATCCAGTGTACTTGCTGAATGTAAATTTTCATCCACATCACTTTTGATTAAAGCCCAGATTTATACTCTTTGGCCCATGTCAGCCAAAAGAGTCAGTTTTCCATACGGTCAGGTTCTGCTTGACTGCTTTGTAGTGTGTCAGGCAGTATACTGCAAAGTCAGCAAGAGCTGTAGAAATTAGGTTAATTTAAAGAGAATACACAACATGTTGAAAATAACCCAATCATTATTTAAAACAATGACTATGAGTTATGTTTGTTAACCCGTTTGCACTTTTTGTGCTTGTATTCTAATATTGCAGACAGAGGTAACATCAACAGCACCAAGTATTCTTTGGAATTTAATTTTGTTGAAAACATTTAAAACAAATTTGACAATGAATTCATAACTTAATTCATAGATCATGAGTATAAGACCATGTTCCTATCAATGCAAATTCTTAATGGAAGAAAAACCCAGCTGGTGTTGCCAGATTTGGTGGATTGCTTACAGCGTACAAATACAACAGAAAAGGGTGAAGTTATTTGACTGACTGCTGTGCCGATATTTAACATTCACTTTATCTTTATTAGAATTTATAGTGTTATATAATCTAATGATAATTTTCTTGCATTCTTAAGTCACCCAAAACTTTAGAATACTGGCATCATCACCAACAGACAAGTGTCTGTGTAACACAGACTCACCATTTTTTAACTCATCCCTGGGAAGACTTTTGTGGGAACCTTGAGGGCAAGAAAGGCAGGATTCGTAACTGCAGCTGCATCGGTGAAACTTCACATATTGCAAGATTTCAGCGACTGTTCGCCGTTTTTAATTTAATGCTCCTCTGACCTGAAATTCTCTCTCTTAGTGGCTCTGAGATTAAAAGTGCTGAGGAGACTCAACTGTCTAATGTGTACAACTTTCTGTTGTATTCTACGGCACTTTGCCTGGTGTAATAAAGTTGTATATCATATGAGGTTAAATTTGAGTTTAATACCACTTTGTGTTCCTAAACTTTGTTACACTCTGAACACTCTGACAAAGCTTGATAGTTTCTAGATATAGAAGAGTGCAATGTATGTTGCCAGACTCACCCAAGTTGATCCAATGAAGACAAAAATACAAAAAGAACACAACAAAGTGATTGAAAATACACTTAAAAGTTCAATGACCTGAGTTCAAAAGAAAAACTTGAGCTCCACTTCTTCATAGCTTACCGCCTACATGCAGTAATATCAAAAGGATGAAAAGATTCCTTTGCCAAGCCCATTTTCAAACTCTATTTTCAAACCCAAATAATACATTCACCCCTGTCTCATAAGGGAAGTGCTCATACCTGATCCAAGCAACGTTAAATTAAGTGAGGTAATATATATGTTAAAGCAGTATTGTGCATGACAATATGTTTCAAAATCAGCAGTAATTAGTGTCCAATTTGGAACATTTCAAAGGTCATGAAACTCATTAATGTAAGACTGCTACATTGTGAAGATCAATGTGGAATCAAGACAGCTACGTTATCATTGCATCAATACATCAATTAGCAGTTTGCACCAATAAATCAGTTTGTCATTTCAACAGGATATCAATTTATCATCACTCTTCAAAGTTGAATTTATTTTGTATTCAGGGAATTTCACTGAACTAAACATAAAGACATGAAACTAGATAAAGGTAAAACAGAAAAATAGAATCACTACATACCAATAAAACAGAAAACAGTGAAGTTAAACTACATGCATAATTAATAATAAAATAAATTTGTATAAGAGATCCTGAGCAGCATAATAAATTGAACAGCACAACTACTTAAAATCCAGACATCATTTGCCTTACTCATATTATCGAGCCGTCTGGGCTCCTGAATCTGTTCATTATAGCTGTTGACTGACATATCTTGTGCGCACAAGAACAGCATCAGGAAAAGCACAAGTCACTACATCACCCACACACATCAACCCACAGAGTGGCTTTTCTGAGCCCAGATCCCTGCTTGGCGACCTTTGAAAATACTCAATTATATGAAGATGACGATGTTGGAGCCATTGCTGCTGTGTTCCTGAACATTTCTTTCCATTTATTTCAGTCTTACCTGTTGGGTAGGTTTGCTGTTCTACACTCAGAATTACACTCACTGCCTCCACATGGGCTATTACAGCAGGTCTTAATGATTTGTGCAAGGGGCATAGATATAATTTCCATAAATTGAGGAAAGAATGAAAATACCGAAATAAAGCAATCAAAGAAAACATAAAAACAGCAACAAACAAGCAAAGACACTACTGACACAGCAGCCAAAATCTTCACATTAAACCCGATGAGACTCAAGTTATAATTCATACAATATGTAATATATTCTATTTACTCTAGTATTAAGAGAGTAGATGAGTCGTTCAGGAACAATCAACCTTTCTATTCTGCTGTTTGCTTACCTGATTGCACAATTTATGAACAATGAGCACATATGATTGGGAATGGATGAAGAGGTATAAGCAGGACTGATCACACTGCTGCTTTCAATACATTCAAATAAAGAAGAATATCTAAGAACGGCAAGACATTTTAAATCTAATCAGAAACAGTATATCATTTCTTTATGCTTCTACCGCTCACAAACCACGTCCTTTTTCCATTTTGAAAACTAGGCAATCGAGAAGTATCAAGTGAAAATGCAGAGGCGTTAAGGAAGGCTGGATGTGAAATGAAACTTTGCATCTACAGGGAAGTGAGTGTCATGAGACAAGTTGGTCACCTCCAGAAAGAAAAATATATCTATTATATCTTACAAACTGAGACTTCCCTCTCACCTCACCAATGGAACATTGCATTACTTTGTCTTCAAAATCCAGTCTGTGGTGTCTGAAACATTAAATGAAACACACAAAGGCCAGCAGCTGAAAGCCTTGTGAAGAATAATTAATAGTACTAGCATCATCCAACTTTGTTCTCTTACTATCCAAGAATTTTTGAAAAGCTATTGCATGGAAATTAAATGTCATACAGTAACAGGATCCCGTATCAAGCCCTGTCTCTCTTTGTTTAATTGAGTTCATGAGAGAAACTGACCCAGTTGGAAAGTTATTACACACTGGACACAAGTTATGATGATTAGAGGGATAGCTCATTGGACAACAAGCACCAATGACCAGGATAAAAAAATAATTACAGTCTTGCAAAAATAAAATCTTTTACTCATATTCTTTTGCAGGACTTTGTGTGTTGTGTGTTAACTGTAGTGTTGATGTTTGTATGTACTATTGACTTCAAACAAAACAATGACAAGACCCATATAGATCTCCACAATGAACGTTTCATTCCAATCAACATCACAGCTAAAGGCTTTATAACAAGGAATTTGTCCTTGTGCATGTACACACTGTATATTGAATGCAATAATATTGCTCTCTGCTTACTCTTCATGTATGAATAAGCTCGTTCCAGATGAAGTCACTAGAAAGTGACCGAGATAAGGCAGCAGCAGCCGGGGGCAACGACAAAAAGACGCAATCAAGTCGAACACTTTTAGGCAGCCTTCAAAAATAAAAAATACACAGGGTAACAGAAATAGTTACATCCTGTTAGATCCAATTGTATTACAAAAGATTGGATGTATTTGATATTTGTTTCTAAATATATATCTTGAAATGTGTGTGTATCTGCTATTGTATTCTATCCTTAATTCTTTTTATGTCTGCCTTGTAAAGCTCTTTGTAACTGCTTCTCTTTTTGTTAAGTGTTAAATAAATAACCTTTATTATTATTATTAACCACACATGATATGTTTATAGATTAAAACCTCCATTGCACAACATGAAACTAATAGCCAACAATCTAACAATGAATATTACAATTAGTTTTTCTACAAAAAATGGTGTTTGTTGTCAGCATTAAGAGACAATCAGATCCTTGATCGGGTGACAGACAGCATTTCCCATCATGCCCTGGCCTGACTCCTCCTGCTCTCTGTTCGAGCTTTTGTCTGTTGTGTTGGCTGAGCATAATGAGTGTTAGACTTTTTGATGTCACTCATTGGTTTGTGGAATACTTTTTGTGAACTTTGCATAAATAAAGAAAAGGCAGCATGGCAAACAAAGGATACTATTCACACATCCCCATTCAGATAATCACAACAAATAAACACTTTTTTGTTGTTTCAAGCCACACCATGATGAGTGTGTATAAATCATACAAATGAGTCTAACAGCTGAAGCATAAGACATTAAGCTCTCTGAATTCTCCTTTCTATCCAATCCTTCCAAACTGTCCTACTATAAACCACATCACACTGTACGACAAGGGCAATATTTAAGGTTCGTTGCATGACACAAGCCGGCTGGGTCAAGTGACATCTTGAACGCCATCTGTGCCAGACTGAACGATATTATTGTTAGGCATATCAGACCTGCACAACAGACTGTGATGAATACCGAAAGCCCTACGATTTAAGTAGATAAAAATGAATGCAAGTTGAGACACGTGATGAAATTTGGTAATCAATCTGAACCTCATGTTCTGAAAATTCAGAAACAAAGTAAAGAGGCCAGCTTTGTAGTTCAGTGTGGTTGGTTTGTAGAAGCAGCAGTCACATTTCTTGTGCCATCAGAAGTTGATCCAGGCTGTCTCTGGCATGCATGGACATGTGTCATGTTGTTTTTGGGATCATTGTGTTGGATTGAAGACCAAACCTTTCTCCATGTTTCTCTCACCATTGCTCATTTTCATATGTTACAGCCAAAACCTGTCAATGTATGGGGCCTAACATCTCAGATCTGATCTCAAGTGTTAAGCTGTGAAGTGATGAACCTACCCTCATGACTCAGCACATGTTTTAAGGTTGTCTATTGTGATTCAGTTTTATAGTAAATGCGAATGTTTCCCTGACTGAATTAAAGGATTGAATGACAGCCCAGTTAACTTTTCAATCTCTTTATAACACAATGCAGCTTTTCCACAGCTAGATATTATCTTATCTCTCTCTGTGTGTCTCGCAGCCGTTTTCCAACTCAATTTTTAAAGAACTCAGGATCTTGCATTTCGACTGCAGAAACCAGTCTAAATTTTTTTAATGGAATTTTCTGTCTCTAAAGCTGCTGAAGCTTTCGTACAGATTTCATTCACAATAAAAGCAAGCACTAGTTACCGCTAGTAACACAATTAGGACTAATTGGTGAACATCTCTTATAGACATTTGAGATTAATACAGTTATGTAATTGATTTAATTGAGTGTGACTGAGACAGTTAGGTACGGAGAATGACCAAAATAAACTGATTCAAAACAGTTGCCGGCAAAGCATTGATGAAGACATGCTTTAGAAATCATAAAACCATGAAACACATCTGTAAACCACAGCCACAGACAACAGTAAACCACAATGAATAACACAACAACTGTTGTTGTGTTTGAAGAGCTGTACTTATTATTTTACTACTCTCTGCCTGAGCACAAATTAATATTTCAATACATTTGTTATTTCATTGACTTGTTCATTTCTTTCTTTGTTTTTCATCAAAGTTTATTTGGCAGAAGTCACAGTTTCTCCATTGATAAAATGCAATGCAATGACTCAATACTTATTTGAGATTGTCCCTGTTGAGTGGTAGGCTGAAGTTGGTCCAGAGGGCACACACTATGAATATATAAGGTGAAAATGGTCTGATCTTAAAGCACATCTTGAAACTCTACACTGTTTTTGGTGTCTTTTGTGAGTTTCAACAAAGGGGGCCCTAGTTACAGAAATTGTGAAAACCTTGGTAGATAGCTATTCATAGTAGTCTGCCACATAAAGATTATTCTCTGAATTAAAGCTATGCTCTTCTAATATGCAATATATACCAAATCTTAGACATTTGCATACATATATGAAAATTATTCTGCTAAGCATGGATGAAGCCACACAATCTCCATGGATTTCTACCCTGTAGTTATTTTCTCTGTCTGTGTATTGTCAACATATTTCTATTGCTGTCATTCCTGTTCTCGTACATCTGTTAAGCCTCTATGAGGACATCTGTAGTAACCTGGCTTTTAATTATACTGTAATAAGATTGGTATCATGGCAAGAAAGATGTCTTCTTAATGAGAGCAATTCACAAATGTATTAAAATGGAGAAACAGTCAAACATTTCCTATATTATCAGCCTCTACTCTGTATGAAAATGTCTGTATGCGCCATCTATGAAACAAAGTCAGATAAAGAATATTTGGGCTGACTCCACTGGTAGTCAAATAGGATGTATGTGAGCAGTAAAAACGAAGAATTGGTGATGAAAATATATATCTTTGAAGTAGATTTAATTTGAAACTGCTTGATATTAAGTCTTTGTCGTTAAAATTAATTTCCATTTGCATCGAAAGATGTTGAAAAGGAGCTTTCAGTAAACAGCAAAACTCCATCCAATTAAGAAACGTGATAAAATTGAATTCCTGAGAGCCAGTGTGAGGAATGACTCATAATCACTTTGTTTAGGGAAAGTCTACTTAGAATAACTTTGGTTATTATGACTGTATGCAATACCTTTACATTTTAAATTTGCATACCCATAAATGTTTCCTGTTTCAGATTTCTTTTACTACTTTTTATGATGCTGTATAATAATTCCACTGTACACTGAATTCAATGGTTTGCTATTAAATGAAGCCTTCTTTTACTGTTATTCAAAGTCACTAAGTCATCAGTTAACTTCACACACTCACAATCACATGTCGTGAATAGGTCTAAATGGGGAAACATTAAATAAAAGACATTTTCGTTGTGTGAATGATTAACAAGTACTGGTGGCAGGAATCAAATTTACAGTGAAATTAATTAATATGTAGGTATGGAATAAAATGTGTTTCTTGACACTAAATTTAGCTGTATAGTGTCTGACAGTCATTTTTGACATCATGCTTTAACGTCTGTTAATGTTTTTGCCACCTGTGCCTGCTATATAACAACAACATGACAAGAAAGTCTTTATTGTGCAGTTACTTTGACGAAAACATGGAATGAAAAATGTTCACTATAGTGTTTATCTTCATTTGCAGGAAAAAAGCTATGGCTACATATAGATGCATATAGAAAATAGATAATACACAATGTGCCCAGTGTAATTTATACAATTAGCACTAGAATGTAATTGTTTTCCATGTTTTAATTTCTGAGCGGCTCTGTTTTATCTCGCTGAGAAAACAGTTTTCTCAACCTGTTGCTGTCATGTTCATTAGATGTTACTATTGATAACTCTATCAGAGTAAAAATTATAAAAACATCATTAAAAACCATCCCATCATTGGTATTCATTGATATGTTTATTTGAAAACAGTGAAAAGTACACATTCCAGCAATGTACCCAAAAGTTATCCGTCGACTGTCTTATGTTGCTTGCAGAAATAAAAGGCAACATTTGTTGAGTTTCAACTGTCAAGACAAATCATTCTGGCTATTCTTTGTCTTGATTGCCTCTCTGCTTAAGGACACATGCTGAATTACACGTTTCTCCCAGTAATTGATGAATGTAATGGCATAAAGATTGACAGCTCATATAATGGAAACTATTCTTGTGTTGCCATATGTGTTAAGAAAGAATGAAAAAAAGGACTTAAGGTTTAGGAAAAAAGATAGCAGAGTGGAGATTACTTGAAGACCAAAAAGCCACTTTGTCTATAAAGTCTGGTTTTCCATCTGACTCTATAAATAAATTTGGTTTGGAAGCTTACATTTTAGATATTCGAAAGGCATGCTGTACAAAAATCCACCACAGCTTATATATTTAAAAGAAAATGTATGAACCTACCTTTACCATAGATCAATCTTAAAGAACAGCATCTTTCTGAGGTCAAAACTAAAGTGCACAGAGTCAGCCTTTGTTAATCAGTAATCGTCGTTATTGTTTTATCATAAATGTTAGTAGGATCTGCCTTTATGTTAAGCACTTATGTGTTTTACATTCTATGCATTAATTTAAAAAAAGTATTATAATTATAATTATTATCAAAAGGATTCCTTGAAAAATATTACTGAATGTGGTGTAGTTCTAGCAATTACAATGTTAAAACCAACATTTATGGGGTGCAAGGAGTTGGAATCAAAGGACTGTAAATGATGGGTAAGAAGATTCAGTAATAGATTAAATGCGGCACTCGGCTGAAAAGTGCCAAGGATATGATTAACTTTATTCAGTCAAAAAATAATAATTTAGAGTGGCATATTGGTGTGATTTTTATCTTTATATAGAAATATATCTGTGATAATATAGAAATATATAACAGGTTTGTAGTGTGTAATATGATAAATAATACGACAGGATATATATATATAGCATAGAATATTAGATATAATATAATATATATTAGTTCTGAGGGGACATTTCCATGGATGTATAAAGAGAACCGGATACAGCGTCTGACTTACATCCCATTTATTCCTAAAACAGTTGCTCAGTCGCGCATGGAGCAAAAAAAAGTATTAAATTATTAAATTTAGGTGAAATTACCGTAATTTTCAGGGGATCCTCTGCATCCATAGGGCCCATAGAGCAAGCCCACTACCGTTTCCTTAAACCCCGCCTCACAACCCCCGGTCCAGCCTCGTTCTCGGGCTCATTCACATGAATGGTGGAAAGAAAATAATTCTGGATTTGACTATTAGTGCATTTTACAACTTTTGGAACCTACTAATTTAAACAACAGACATTCAAGTGTTTCTGCTGGGAAGCTGGGAAGAAAATCTGTAGATTTGCAGACGTCTCTTCCAAATGTATAAAGTCCTTTTGGTGCCAATGTCATCAGTTGTAATTCCACAGTTCAGGCTGGTCTCATTCAGCATTTGTAGCAATACCTAAAAAACATAATCTGTTCTGTACCTGCTGCACGGTGGTGTAGTGGTTAGCACTGTCGCCTCACAGCAAGAGGGGCCCGGGTTCATTTCCCGGGCTGGACAACCTTCTGTGTGGAGTTTGCATGTTCTCCCCGTGTCAGCGTGGGTTCTCTCCGTGTTCTCCGGCTTCCTCCCACAGTCCAAAGACATGC
Organism: Anoplopoma fimbria; assembly: GCF_027596085.1. Lineage (NCBI taxonomy): Eukaryota > Metazoa > Chordata > Actinopteri > Perciformes > Anoplopomatidae > Anoplopoma > Anoplopoma fimbria. The sequence goes on along the minus strand of NC_072467.1, from coordinate 2,442,246 downwards.
AGGTTAGGTTAATTGATGACTCTGAAATTGCCCGTAGGTGTGAATGTGAGTGTGAGTGGTTGTCTGTCTATATATGTCAGCCCTGTGACAGACTGGCGACCTGTCCAGGTGAACCCTGCCTTCGCCCATTGACAGCTGGGATCGGCTCCAGCACCCCCGCGACCCTTAACTGGATAAGCAGGTTACGGAAGATGGATGGATGGATGGATGTTCTGTACCTCAGTATCCCAGGTGTAGTGATGGACACCATTAACACATGGCCTCCCACAGTTTACATAAAATGAGTCACAATGATAAAAATATTATTCATGAAAAATGCCTTTTGTCTGCACTTGTGGCTTCAGCTTATTGAAGAAAAAAACAATGCTTTCTGCATCACTTCAGCATACACAGCATGTATAGGGAGAAAGACAACACCACTGACAACACTTAACGCTGTGATATAAGTGCGTGCACAGCATCAGCAATGAAAGTAGTTCCCATAAGAACCATTAAAAAAGAACTTGAGCCGCTAACAAATCTATCTGGCTTCAGCTTATTGAAGAAAAAAAACAATGCATGTGAAATGCGTTGTAACAATCTGCATCACTTCAGCATACACAGCATGTATAGGGAGAAAGACAACACCACTGACAACACTTAACGCTGTGATATAAGTGCGTGCACAGCATCAGCAATGAAAGTAGTTCCCATAAGAACCATTAAAAAAGAACTTGAGCCGCTAACAAATCTATCTCTGTCGGTCTCAAAAATGAAAAGACCAAAACATTGCAGATTTTGGCAAAAACTTGCAGAAAGCTGCTGTTGGGCTTCTGGTAGACTACAGATTATATCAGACCAGTTTGTGCTGACCTTCACTGAATTCTTTGCTTGGTATCGACTAGCAAGTTTCTGTTACTTGTGTGGAAGGCTTCGAATGGGCTGCCACCTTTTTATATTTCTGAACTCCTACTCTCATGCTCAATCCCTCAGGTCCTTGAAAAAGACCTCTAAACCATTCTATGGTTGAGGCAGCAGCTTGAGGGGAAATGGAGTGTTTGAGGCCGTAGCCCCTAGATTATGGAAGAACCTCCCACACCATATCAGATCGGCTCCCCTCATTGACACTTTCAAGAATGTTCTCACATCCTTTTATTCCCCTTTGGCCCCTTAAGTCTGCATGACATGCCTGTAAATTCATTGTGGTTGGTGTGTGTGTGTGTGTGTGTGTGTGTGTGTGTGTGTGTGTGTGTGTGTGTGTGTGTGTGTGTGTGTGTGTGTGTGTGTGTGTGTGTGTGTGTGTGTGCATTTCTGGATTTGTTGATGCACTATTCTGGTCTATCGATTGTTTTATAGACCATGTTCTTGCACATAAAACTAAACTTCTTATGTTTCAAAATGTATATGTGAACATATGCTAATATCTTTGAGTCAGTGTGTCCCTGTAGCACAATTCTCTAAATATGACCTAACGTTAAGCCAAGTATATTTTTATAGAACATTTTAGCAACAATGCAATTCAAAGCGCTTTACATAAAACTTTAACAAAGTGCAAAAGAAACATATGTTAAAAAAAGAAAATGTAAATACCAATAGAAAATAAAAACAACCTAAAATAGAATTAGACAGCTATGAAATACAAGAATAAATCAGTGCAGTGTTATATTTAATAAAGTTCACCCAGTTTTCCAGCCGGTCTAGAAATCTGTCGTGATGGACCATGTTGAATGCAGCACCGAGATTTAATAATACAGAGACTGAAATTCTGCCTCTGTGTGTGTTTAAGTCTGTGTTGAAGACCTTAAACAAGAGCAGTCTCTGTGCTGTGGTGGGATGGAAAACTGGATTGGAAGACATCAAAAAGTTGTCTAGTGCCAAGAAGTTTTTCAATTATTTTACTCAAAAAACAGAGGTTTGATATTGGCCCATATCATTTTTCATTACTGATGTGTCTAGATTTTTCCTTTTTAAGAGTGGCTTGACGGCGGCAGTTTTTAAGTGCTGTGGGAAGACACCTGAGAGAAGAGACAATTTGTAAATGACCTGAGGCCATGTGATTTTAAACATTTTTGAAAAAGCCTGGTGGTAGAATTTCATGGCAGCAGGAGGATTTCAACATTTTCCAGGTATTGATGGTTGAGCGCATACATTTTTGTCATGGTATTTGAATTGACTTTAGTTGGACAGGGACAACACATTTCCTGTCACTGATGTTGAATTTTCTGAATTTTGTCAGTAAACAAGGAGCCAAATTCATTACAGGACCTGTTGGATTAAAGTTCAAAGGCTACTGACATAGCAAACAAGGCATGGCATTATTAATGTATTTAGCGATGAAGTCAGAGAAGAAGCTTTTTTACACCTTTTTTTCTAATCTTATCAGCGTGGCATTTCTCCATGCAGATCTTTTCCTACCAGAGACAGTCTGGTAATAGCATCAATAACATTTGTAAGGTTTAGAATTTGAATTACATACAAGCTCATTGAGACCCAAGACTGGGCAGGTGTGGAAAGAGAGAGTCAATAAAGGTTTAAATGGTGTAGCGTTTTGTGATTATCTCTGTTTGAACATTTGTGTGCACGGAGATGGACTTTCAAAGAAAACACAGGAATGATCAGAAAAAGCAACATCTGTCTCCACAGGCTAAGAAATATTGAATGCGCCCCTTATTGTGTCTTTGTTTGCTTCTTCACATGCTGAGTCCATCCATAGTTATCAAGAACACCACACAGTTCTTCAGTAACTGTGTCCTTAACCTGAATGATAAATCACCAACAATCACTATACAGTCAAAGTCCAAACAGATTAGCTCAGAAAAGTGGTCAAATAAGGTTTCACAGTCTTTAGGTGGCCTGTAGATATTTGGGAACACAGCTCTAGAGGAGTAACTCAGTTAAAGAGTCACATATTCAAAAGAAGCAAAACATTTCATAAGATATCTGCTTGCATTGGAGGAAATTATTTAAATAAAATGGCCACTCCACCTCCAAGTTGGGAGGGGTTGGCTCGATAAGAACAGCTGCACTGTTGTGACCAAGTTTCTGACCAAGTCTCAGTTCAAAACATATAAATTAGGTTTGTGCTTGATAATAAAATCATTCATTAAAAGTATTTTTTCGGCCAAAGACCTGCGGTTTAATAAAGATATGATGAAAATAGTATGGCAGTGTTGAATACATTATCTGCCCAATTTTGGGAAAGAATAGAAGCTAAATTAGATAGATTTGCAGAATCTGTTGAGTGCTTCCTGTTTCTGAGCAAATTCTTTTTCTGTTACCTAACAAGACAGAAAGTAAAGAAGCTATCAGCATCCAGGGCCCTGGCCTGTCATTGAAAGAGTCGTGAGTGCCTTTAGCTTTGCAGCCTTCACCCGCAGATATAATTTAGAGCTTGCTGCGTTATGACACAAACAACCTTATTAGGCCAGGGAGACAGAGGATGATGCAGTCGAGGAGGGGAAGGAGGTCAGTGGACTCTAAGAAGTGGGAGGAAGGAGACAGAAGGGTGACCTGGATTGGGTTTGGTGGGATGAAGGAGGTGGATCCTCATAGGTGTTGATGAAGTGGGTGAGGAGACTCAGGCAGGGGGTGAGGCAGGTCTCCTTTATGGTTTCTTACTGTGTTATGTCTTCCTCCTGTTTTGATTCCTCTTGTCTCTTTCCTTGGGAACAGATGTGTGATGCAGGATGTAAAATAGGCCAGAGGTGATCATTTTAACCAAAGAAAGTCACAATGTGAAACATATGAATACAACTAACCGTTTTGAGGAACACATGGTGTATTGAACATAAATGAGAAATTCTATCATTTCATAAAGTAAGAAAAAATAAACGTTTGACAAAGATTTGAGTTCACAGTCTGAACTCAAATGTTATGGCAGTGGTTGCACTTGTATTCAGTTACTTTTGTACATAAACCCATATACTAAACCCTTTTATAATGTCCTTAACCCAAAACACATCTTGTAAAATTCAGTAATTTTACTTTCACTCAAAATTGACTTTTAATGACATATTATACCCAAATGCTCTGGGAAAGATAAGAATTTCAAAATGGTCAGCAGTTGTGCTTTTATGGTTAAATCAAAGGATATTATATTCAATTTTCTTCTCCCTCACAAGGCTATCTTGAAAAAGCTTTCTCATTCTGTAAAGACATGAAGGTAACCATGGAGAGTACTTAATTGAATATGGATTTTCTGTTTGGATGTATTCAAGAAATAGTGAAATTTCACTTTGAGTAATTTTTTGCTCAATAAATACAAAAGCAGGAACTCAAGTGCAGAATGTATGGGTTGTTTCAAAATGTATGTTATTCACAAAATGTATGTAATTCACTGCGTTTGAATGAACTGAGTGGAAATATAATGGTAGTCATTATATTTTACCGAGACCAGGTAGATAATTAACAGTTATTAGCCTGCAAAGTGATACATGGTTAAAAGTCCCAGCTCAGCCTACGAGCACACTGTTATGTAATGAGTGTTAACCATCAAACCAAAATAAGCCATGTTCAATATACATGGTTTAATGATTATATTTCAAAAACACAATGAATGTCTTCAGTTTAAGGCAAATTATATTTATTTATCTGTTTCTTCTTATCAACCCTGAAAGGTGATTACTACTGCAATTGACTGCATTATTAGTGAATGATTCATTTCATATTTCCATAAGATTAAATATTTATTGTCCGACTTTCTTTTTGGCCAAGTAACACTGTGCATCCAAGAACTTCCTTTTGGGGAATGACATATTTGTTGGCACACTTTTTAATCATCTTGCTCATTTATTTTTCATCATATCTCTACTTTTAATATCGGCTAAGTCTCTTGATAACCTGTTGCTAAATTAACTTTCCTCTTCAGTGGAAATACTGAGCCAATATAAACACTTGGAAGGTCATCTCATCTTCTACTAAACTTTTCGACGTTGGAAAAAAATACTGTATGCATTACTTTAAATAATTAAACGTAACAGTGAGCTGCCCACTGCATCTAGTTTCAGTCGTTCTGATTGTGGAAACAAGGCAAATGTGTTGATTGGCAGGCAGCATTGAAATGTCATCCAAAGACATACTCTGAAGTTTTCTTCAAATAGATTATACATTAGTCGGTGAAATTAAAAATTATAATTTAAGATATACTCTATATGAAAAAAAACATTCATCAAAAGCGACCATGCATAAAACTTCATTTCAAGGTCACTTGTTCTAGCCCAGACCACAACTACAATGGCTTTACTTCTATGGAAATGAGTCAAGCTGATATTGCAATGGCTTCATCTATAAAGAGCCCCCTGGGATTTGGAAACATTACATTTGAGCCTGACTTTTAAACCCATCCATAATAGAGGAGTGAATATGTGGATTTTTAGACAGATTATTTAGCAGTTGACACACTGGCCATGGACAAACCGTTGACAGTGGAGACAATCGTTAGTGATATTCAATATATTTCTCAAGTCATGATAGCCTCACCAAGCTTTCACAAAGAAAATCCCAGAACCTTTCACATGTCCTCCAATCAGGCTACTTATTAAAAACAACAAAGGCTCAAATCATATCGGTAGTGTGTAAACAAAAAGGACGCAAGTTCATTTTTAGGATAACATCTTCCTTTCAGCAGTCAGATAATATTCTATTTGTGACTAGAGCTGTATGTTTTTATCACTACATTTGACTAATCTATCAGTTACTCTGAAATAATAACTCCCCCTCAAAGCTATGCAAATTCGTAATATCACAATATGATTTAATAAGGCTGATGTTGTTGCCATTTATGTACACACCAAATTAAGAAATGATAATTTCACCTTCCAACAAAGTTCACACTGGTAACTGGTGACAAAGCTTTATTCAACATAAACAGAACTGCAATTGTCAGTGTTTAACCTTCTTATATCCTCCCAGTCTTCACTGCGGTAATTGAAAGAAAGGTATCTCTCTCCCCAAAATGCCCTCTTGAGTTTACACTGCCAAAATATTTCCAAACTCATGGTTTATTTGCAGATTTGTGGAGGCTGGATTTTGATTAAATTTAGTTATATATGCAAAGTAGGTCAGCTTGCACTTGAACGGCGTGTTTGACTTGAAAACATTATCACATGGGGTGGCTGTGGTGTAGTGGAGAGCAAGGTAGTTCTCCAATCAGAGGGTCGGTGGTTCGATACCCGGCTTCGGCAGTCGATGTGTCCTTGGGCAAGACACTTAACCCCAAGTTGCTCCTGAAGGCTTGCCATCGGTGTGGACTGGATGATGAATGTTAGTTAGAGTCTGATGGTGGCACCTTGATGGTAGCCTGTCATCAGTGTGTGAATGGGTGAATGATATGTAATATACTACTGACTGTAAGTCGCTTTGGGTAAAAGCGTCTGCTAAATGACTGTAATGTAATGTAATGTAATCACAAATAACGACATTTTAAGTACTCTCTAAGTTAACAGCACTCATTTATGGCCATTAAAATTCCCCTCCAACCATGTGAACTGACACAGTGACTGTAATAAGATATAATATATAATGATATTCTGTGTTTGATTGATGGGTAACTCCAGTTAACAGTAGCAGCCTAACTCGTCCATTCAATTCATGAGAACTGTCACAAATCTCTGCACAGACATTAGATTAACAAATAATATGCATCCCTTCCACTACTTATTCACATACAGCAATCTGCCTTTGTAATAAAAAGCTGCATCTCTCTTTATCATACATTTTTTTACATTATTTTTTTAAAGAAATGCATAATAAATAATAATAACTAAAATCCATGTTTTGTCTTGGTCATTTTAAGTGACGTAAATTACGTTGTATCTAATAAGAATGAATAAAAACACACATTTATTTATTTTACTTTCAATAACATAGTGAATCTTCAATCCACCTTTATTCTGTTTTATACAAATGTGTATTAAAAAATATATTTTGTAATGATTTTTAATAAACTGACTCGTACTTCAATGTGCTTTTGTGAACCTTTTCTTTTTTTTTCAACTGCGATTAGTATTCGGCAAAATGTAGAGTTGCCATAGTAACCAATAGTAACTTCCTGGTCCGTCGACAAACTCGGTTCGGCTTTTGGTCCGTTTGCTAAACTGACCGGAGTGAAACAAGCACTTTTGGCTCAGCTGTGTTGATTGTCCAAACCGACCGAGAAATTAGCCAAGTGTGATCGTGCAAGAAGTTTGTAAAATTGTGATTATCTGTTTCAGTTTTAATTGTCAACGTTAGATGATCCACCATTGCCAATATTTAAAGTGAATACAAGTTACTGACATTTTAACAAACGTGTCTCCGCCGGGTACGTCTGTTGTTCTCTGTCTCGGCCGACGAGAACAAGCTGTCCTTGTTTGATTTAACCATGGACGCGGTCATACAATTCACTAGCAAAAGCCAAGGAAGGGACCGAATATTCAGGTGAGTGTTTTGTGAGCTGCACTGTAACTGTCCACCTTGTATTTTATTGACAGAAAAGTTAATTAAACGTTCCTAGATCAGCGTGGAACAAAAGTAGAGTAGAGTGCAGAGAGCTCTTAATTGAACGTCAACTTTGTACTTTCTCTCCTACTCTTTGTCTTTATCTTTATTTCAGGGCAACCCAATATGCATGTGCACTGTCGATATATTTACTCCGAAACAACCCAGAAAGAAAGGACCTTGTGGCAAAACTCAAAAGTCTGGAAACCAACATGAGCGCTGGACGAAAATGTGAGTATACCTGTGACTGTGAAGCAGCTCAACATGCAATACAATAATTAAGAATTATCCCATGAGACTGTACTTTAAAGGTTATTATAGTTCAACATGTTCAAGTGCATTATGCCATTAGTCACTAATAATATTTGCAGGTGAGTATACACACACAGTGTAGACATTGCTGCCCTCCATTTCCCATTAAAACATTGTTGTTGTACCTTCTCACTGTGGGGATGCAAACATTAATAACTTTCATTTGGATTAATCCCATAATATTTTTTTTTTATCATTTTTTTTAGTCTAAAGGGTGAAAAATGCCCCTTTTTTAAATCTCCCTGGGCCCCAAGGGCTGTCTTCATATAGCATGTCCAAAACACAGTCCTCAAAAACTTTACAATTATGATGTATACGTAAAACTACAAGTGCACACATCTGAGAAGATGGATTTAGCAAACCATTTTAGGTCGATAAATGCTTTTTTCCCTTTTTTATCTTTTCCATCAGAGATAATCAGCGGGAAGATAGGGTTTTGAGGACAAAGACCAAGTGTCTGAAATTGTCACGGAGTGAAAAGACTGTTGATTTCAGATTATTATGCATCAGACCACAGTGCTAATATATATATATACATATATGTATATATATATATATATATATATGTATATATATATATATATATATATATATATATATATATATATATATATGTATATATATATATATATGACCATGTATATATATATATATATATATATAAAAATATATTTGTCAATACTGAGCAAAGGGTCTGAATACTTATGACCATGTGATATTTCAGTTTTTCTTTTTTATAATAAATTATGTATGTTTAATAAATTTGCAAAATTTATATATTTCTGTTTTTTTCTGTCAAGATGGGTTGCTGATATACATTATATATATAAAAATGAACATTTTATTTAAGCAAATGGCTGCAATGAAACAAAGAGTGAAGAATTTAAAGGGGTCTGAATACTTTCCGTACCCACTGTATATGTTTATATATATATTTAGGAACTATTTTATATATATGTATAGAAAAGAGAAGAATATATAAAGTTGTATATAAGTTATGTGTATATATATATGTTTATATGTATATATGTGTTTATGTATATGTGTGTATATATATGTGTGTATATTATGTCATTCTATATATATGACTATATATATATATGTAACCTATATATATATATTATTATATATATGTATATATATATATGTATGTATATATATAGTATATATATATATGTATATATATATATCTCCTTATCTTAAACAAGCATATATGTGTATATATATGTTTATATATATATGTGTATATATATATATATATATATGTATATGTGTGTATATATATATATATATATATATATATATATATATATATATATATTAGCACTGTGGTCTGATGCACTTGGTCTTTGTCCTCAAAACCCTATCTTCCCGCTGATTATCTCTGAAAACAATGATACTTCATCAACAAGGCCACAAGACAGGAGCAGAGTCGCAGCAAATAACTGCTTAAGTTTTTTCACTTCTCCAGCTTCCATCCAGCCCATGTATTGTCAATAATTCAATAACCTCAAATTAGGAACTGCAAACTTTGTTCCAGGAAATTTAGTTTCTTCAATTGAATAGAAAAGAGAAGAATAAGACAAAGCTTGTTCTAGACAATTGTTCCTAAGTGACCTATAACATTTGGTGGTAAAGTACAGAAACTTTTTAAATGCTAATTTAAGAAATGTTTAACAATCGCATATTGCATCGCATTGGGTTTCCATGGTCATGCAAATCAAGAAAAGGTTGTACAGTTTGAAGGAACATTAGAAGTCATTCTAAAGTTGTGACTTTTTGATTGATGACTGTACTGTAAACAAAAAATTATATATATATATATATATATATATATAGTGTGGTGTAATGTAACAAATGAGCAAAATGCGAGACTTTTGTTGCATAGCCTTCCAACCTTTTACTTATATACCAGGGTTTACCTCAGAAAATTGTTTTGCAGAGGAAGTACGCCATCCAGATTCTACACATCTTGACTTGTGTTCAGTTCAATTAGTAGATGACAGCATAAACAGTAGCCATTAAATGTGCCTACCCGTGAAGAAGCGCCTCTGCTCTTTTTCCCTGAAAGTAAATATTTTATTTTGTTAAATTGTTTTACATTTTTTAAATAATGTTAGTGAAGGTGGTCTTTATTTCAGGAAAGGTTCCCCACCTCTGCTAAGACAACCTGCATACATTATCCCACCATCAAATCAGCATCAATAGTATTTAGTTTGCTTCTCTTTCAATGCTGACACAATCTGACCCAAAGCAACTGCAAAAACAATAATATATACAACCATTTTGCCTTGAACCAATGTTAAGTTGACAAGATGCTCAATGTGAATAATCAATGAAATTTCATACAATGTTTCTTTTTTGCGGCTACGGCAATACATTTATTATCTTTATCCAGCATATGAACAATCTGTACACAACATCTATCTCAGGATGTTCATAAAAGTGTGTCAGGGGTCACATCTGATTGTGCTCTGTGAAAGTCCAGCACGAATTGCGCTGAACTTTGTACTCTTTGGCAATTTAGCATTGTCTTTGGCATCTGTTTACCTCAGTCATGGGCTTTGACCAGATAAGTGGCTGTTTGTTGCTCTGTTGAAGTCTGTGTTAGACAGTGTGTGAGTTACTCACACACAGACCTTCACCAACTGTGGCTGTATAACTGATTACCCTAAGACGGCCTTGACAGCTCATAGATAGGTTTACTTTACAACCCGAACCCTGAACTTTGACACTCTTTGGTTAAATTAGTTTTTCTTTTCATTTTGTTATTACAGGCCAAACACAGACTGTGTTGCAGTTAAGTAGACAACATGTCGATACAACTTGTTCTTTACACAAAGGTTCTAGAAGGGTCTATGTGATGAGTTTAATTGCAGTCCACTTTTCCAATTTATCATTAAATGCTGAATTGTCAGAATATGTATGAGTCATCTTATTGTCAACACTGTGGTTTTATTATTAATTATACTGTTTTGGGGACTTGACTTGACACAAGCTTCACATAGAAATGAAGGATAGGGCGATACCTTAGAGCAGTGATTCTCAAATGGGGGTACGTGTACCCCTGGGGGTACGTGAAGGCACTCCAGGGGGTACGTGAGATTTTTTTAAATATATTTAAAATTAGCATCCATTCAAAAATCCTTGAAAAATAGTTATTTAATAAATATTCAATGAAATATCATTGTAAGTTCATGAACTGAATTCAATGCATCAATGCAATCTTCAGTGTTGACAGTTTTTAATAAATCAGACACTGATGGCAGAGCGCTGTGTATTACATCTTTTTTTCAACCAAAAATGCTTTGCGCTTGTTAGGGGGTACATGGCTGAAAAAATATTTCACAGGGGGTACATCACTGAAAAAAGGTTGAGAACCACTGCTTTAGAGCAAGGTCAGGCAAGAAAGACCTTGTGCCTCTCAGGTTCAGAATGAACCAGGCCAGACTTTGTTTATGCACCACTTAATTATCTCCACTGTGCATCAGAGTGACAGTCACAGGGCTCTCCTGCCTCTATGTCTGGACTGTCTGGCTTCAGGAATAGTTTGGTGAAGGAGACATGCAGGTGTCACCATTTTAAAAACGGAGATAAAGGGAGAACTAACGTGTTTCTATTCCCCATAAATTATAAAGCACGTCACATGTCGTTAAAGAGAACTTTAAGCACTTAAATGTTTGCGTCACTTACAAGTACAAGGATCTGTTGGAAAGCAACTTTAAAACAATGTTTAATAAGGCAAAACAATCGATTGATGGATGGTCAACCCTCCTATTGTCACTAGCTGGTAGACGGAATTCTGTAAAAATGACCATCAGGCCCAGATTTTTATTTCCCAGTCTTTATTCCTAAATCCTTTTTTAAAGAATTCAATAAGTGACATCTACATTTATCTGGAATAAAAACTCCCCTCATATAAGGAAGAAATATTTGGAAAGACAAAATGGGGAGGGTGGGCTCTCTTTATCCAATTGTTTGGATTATTATTTTGCGGCGAACATCCACATGTTGCTGCTTTTCTTCAGTCCCAGATTTACCAGATGACGAATCTCCAGTTGTGTCTCTTATGGAGCAGCATTCAAGTAATCCATCATTACTTTGCTCTTTTATTTGTGCCCCACTAGCCTAAAGTAAACGCTATTGGATGAATAACCCAATTATTCATGATTCTCTAAAGATGTGATCTCAGTTCAGAATTAATTTCAAACATAAACAAGCTTTAAATACCTTCTGTATTCTGGCAAATGTCAATTTTACTCCATTTCCACAGATCCATCTTTTCAATTATGGCACAGGAGAGGGATCAGCTGTGTGAAAGACCTTTTCAAGGAAGGGAGCTCTATTTCTTGAGCAGTTAAAGAGATCTTTAATAGTCCCATGTCAGGTTTCTTCAGATATCTACGGGTACATAGTTATGTCAAAGCACACTTCTCTCTAACAACCCCACAGAGTACCTGGATAGATGAATGGAGCCCGTTGGCAGAGGAATCAGTGTCTGTACTACAGGATAATATTCAGAGGGTTGCTCCCCCATCACTTAATCATTTAATGAGGCGGTGGGATAAGGAGTTGGGAATAACTTTATCGGATTCAATTGGCAGGCAGGAATTATATTGGTTCAATCATCATCAATATGTGTTAGACATCGGCTTTTGCAGTTTAATGTTTTGCATAAGTAACATCTACCTGCGAGTTAACTGGTCAAACTCCACCCTTGTTTGGAGCATAGACTGTGTATAAGAAGTGGTAGTAGTCATATTGATGTCACCCATTGGTTTGTGGACTGCGATTTTGAAGCTTTGAGTTCGGCATTTTGGATTTTGTCTGTTGCCATCTTGGTTTTTGTAACCAGTGATTGGAAGAAACCATATTTGTAGTGCGGAGGAGTGACGCTGCAATAGAGACGTCCTATACGGCTCTTGGAGAGACCTTTCAATCACCCTAAAGCATACCCGGCTTTATGGCCTATTTTACTCTAAATGGGACCATAATTTACTAAATGAACTTCATGCTGTATTTTTGAGACTTGAAACTAGAGATTAAGACCTCAAACTCATGTTAACAATGTTAATTTAGGTGATCTATCAAGTGGGAAGTAGTGTCATTTTCTCATAGACTTCTATTCAGACTTCTTTTTGCAACCAGAGCAGCTCGCCCCTGATGGCCAGTAGAGAGAATGGAAGTTCAAGGCTAAACATCTGATGCTCCTTATATGTAAGGAAGTAATGCCACCATCTCACACGTGCTGGGTGGAAGAGGTTATGTCCCATCTTAAACTTTGAACAGGTCAAATACAGAGCTTGAGGCTCCTCTCATAGGTCTGGCAATTGTTTCTGTCATATTTTGAAATAAAGTTCCCCTCCATTAATATGATGTAGCTTATGTAGCTAGCTTTGTAATACCTCGAAATGATCTTTTTTTAATGTTTCTGCGTTAATATTATTTTGAAGTGTTGAGTACTATTTAGCTTAAACAATATATATGTCAAAATTAATTTAAAAAATATCAGAATAATACTATGCTTTATGCCATCACAGTATGTAAAACATGCCGAGTAAGTGACGACCATGCTCTTTCCCCCAGAGGGACAAATGTAATAAGATTAAAGACACTGTAGTTTGGTTCATATATGCTTAACTGCTCTCCTCAGTGGACTTCTACTATGAAATGATGACCTGACATCTCGTATTAGATTGATTTCTGATCTAATATCCTTTTTTTCTTCCTCCTTTGTCAGTGTTCAGGCTGGGAAACACAATCAATTCCCTTGAAGCTGCTAGGCGAACCATGAAACTCTCTGACCGAGTGCTGTCCATGTGCCTTTCTGCAGCCAACATCAACCGCGCCCTCTACTTTATCTGTGACAATGTACTTTGGGCCAGGAGTGTCGGGCTTATCCGTGATATCGACAAGGAGCGCTGGAGCCTTAATTCCTCTCGCTGCTACTTCCTCTCGCTAGTTATGAGTCTGACCAGAGATTTTTACGTAGTAGTCCAGTTAATGGCACAGAGAGCAAGAGATGAACACTTTAGGGAGAAAATGGAGGTGCATCTCGATGAGAGTCCTGATGTAGCGGAAGCTGTCGTTCCTCAGCTGGATGCGTTTATCTTTCTGCTGTTGGATAGCCTAAAATCGCATCCTGCTGTTGCCTTGGACACGCTGAAAAATGTATGTGACCTCTTCATTCCCCTAGACAGGTTGGGTATATACCAGTCTAATGCAGGAGTGGTGGGGTTTTGTGGTTTGATGTCCTCATTGATTGGGATTGTAACCATGGTGCAGCCAAAGTTAACACTCAAACCATAAAAACAAGGGTGGAAATAACCCTTACTGACCAACTGCAGATGAAACTGTTTATCGTGACAGGTTTTTAAAAGGATTAAGTGTCATCTCCCTGGAGAAGTAGTGGTGGACCAAAATCAACCTGGTGCACAATGAGATAAGGCAACATCAGAGGCAAACTTTGTGACATTGATGTTAGTTTAGCATTTATGTTTTACACTGAAGGGATGACTGGATTTGATTGTTTTGTAACAGATTTTTGATCGATTGAACTGATTTAAATCTTACTTCTGAGACACAATGACTTAACATTGAACAAGGGCCTGACAAAGTCTAAAACACTGATTTTAAAAGGGAACAAATCAAGTTTACATAAAAGCCTTGTTCTTTTATCGTAATTTAAAAGAGCCAAGGATAAACCTTTGGGAATTCCTGTCTTCTCCAATAATACAATAACACCAGCAGTTTTGTAACTACATTACTTATAAGATAAGGGCTCCTTACTGATGCAGTCTTTTTTTGCATTTGCTTTTGTTCATCTCTCAGAAAAAGTAAAGTTTAATGCAAGCAGCGATGCCACTTAAAGTTGCATGCTCTAGATGCTGCTCAAAGTTTTACCTCAATGATTCAAGTGATGAATAAGCTGCTTCTCAGCCAAAAGTGCTTCCAGAGGGAAAAGACATCTGAGAGATGTCTGGTTATAGCAGCAGACATTTTGACTTGTCATAGTAGGAAAAATGCATGCGAGTAAAAACACAATCAATGGGTCTATTCTATAAAAGTGTCCCAGTAAGAGTGACTGTGCCAGCATGCACAATACCATGACCCTGAAATCAAAACTGCTAAATGTCATTCATTTCTTTATTTACACATGTGCTTATCCTACTGTGACAAATTAAACTTTAGTGTGTGAAAAAGGCCTTTCATCTCACCTGTTAGGTATTTTTCATTCTGCCATTCAAGCATGGCCTTGACTTTGCATATGGTGTTACTATTTTAATGAGCTAAAACACCCTTGATAATGTGATTACAAATAAATAATGAATATATTGTCCAGTAATTGTATGCTTGGGTTTGTATGTTGTTTTTTTTTGTTTTTTTTAATCATTGTGACACAAAACAAGTGTGCCAGGATAGATTAGAAACCTTCAACCTCCTCTAGAAAATAATATGAAACTTAAGTCCTCAAAGCTGCGTGTGCCCATGACATTTATTATCACATGTAGTGTCATTCAGTTCAGATGACCCAATGTGTTTACTGTCACCATTGATTGAAAGGTTAATAAAACACTCAAATAAATAACCTACTTTGTAAATTGTGATTTTTTTAAAACAAAATGTTTTGTATTACAATGATGTTAAGACTCATTAACTGCGTGGTAATCAACATAAAACTGTTTTGGTTAATTTTAGAAATAGAGTTACACTGCCCTCTTGAGGAATCATGACACTTTCTTGAATTCAAAAGAGCTTTTATTTCATTTAGACTGAGACAACAATACATCTTTTTTTCTGAAAGCTTTTCTCAAAAGGATAACCTTGTGATAAAGCATCCACCATCAAAAATTGCAAAAATATATTCCATTTCCCTTTCACCATACTTTGAGTTTTGCTGAAAAGAATGAACAATGCAAAGATGAATCCCATAAAAGGACAAAAACATACAAAGCAATAAATAAACGTATTTGTTCTCCTAGGTAGATCAATTGCAGTGATTCATAATAGGCAACATATTTGATTTCACATTTCCATTGAGACATTGTTTTTCCAGTACCAACAAACCAGTTAAACGCACCAGTAATACATTTGTGGAAATAGTTTGCTGGGCTGGAGATAAAAATGCAAACAAAATCCAGGTCACTCTTCCAAATATACTTGTAGTCAAATAGCTAACATTAGATGAAGTTTAATTGGTGTCCTGGAAAACCTTGCATTTCTAAAATGCTGAATTTTCATTTCTGGAAAAATGTCAGTGCCAATACATTGAACACATTTTAAAGGCATCTGATATCAACTTAATCAATAAACTATGAACAAAGCACTTTGAACATTGGCAACAGTGTGAAACTACAGAGGTGTAAATACTGCTGGCCCAAGTTAATATTTTTTTCCAGAATACCAATGATGGTTACATGCAGAGTGTCTCTGCTCATTGAATGAAAAAGGCACCAGTAGTTAGCTCCTGCAACAGTAAAAAACATTTAGCACTTTAAAGGCCCCTTACACCAAGGGTCTGGTTCCAAAAAAACATTATGTTAACATGAATTGTACCATTATCTTCATTCATACTGATTAGACTGATATTTTGCCCATGAAGCATTTCGTTTGATGTGTTGTACGATCGACCAATGCTACTTTGCTGGTAAATGGGAAGCCCTTAACTTGAATTAGTTCAGTAAATCGTTTGTACTTTTAAGGTCTCATGGTCTTCATGGTGGTATGTGGACGTTTCCATCCCGCCATCATCAAAACACTATTTCAGTACCTTTCTGTTTGAATGAGAAATTCAACGAAACACAAATAAATTATTTGTATATCTGAGCAGGCATTGTGCTCTTGTTTTTATAACACAATTTCAACCATGCTACCTTGATTTCCAGATCGAGTACCAGAACAAAACACTGTTCTTTTCAATCATTATGACTGATCTACCTTTTCTCAAGTTGGGTGAAGCTATATGGCACATTTGCTGAGCTCATCAAAATGCATATTGACAAAATATTGGTAAAATAGCGTGACCTCTGGTCCTGAGTCAAGATTCAAACAGCCAAAATAAAGATATATTTTCTGTAGGTGTACCGGTGCTTTAAGAATCCAGCATTTTCAGCTTTGATGATTTTAAAGCTCAAAATCTTTGCTCACATTTCAAAATCTTCCAATATCAGTGCTAATAAATATTTATTTCTTGAAATTGTTTATATGTGCCAAGACAACGCAACTGTTGCTAGTCTCAAATCCTCCAAACATACCAGAAGTATCCTATTGAATGTAAAATAAAAAAAGTACATTTAAATTTTGCAAAAGAGCTGCTTAATATTTGACAATAACCCCACTGAGTATTTCCATTGCAAAGCACATTATTCTGTAGATATTTCTGCAATGATTATTTCTTTTGATAGTGGTGCTTGACAGGATTGGACATCGAATTATATTCCTTAAAAGTTCATGATTATCTGAGAGAAATAGAAAATGATTAAGACATAGACAGAGAAAAAAACAAGAACAACAGAGACAAAACAACAACTGTAACAGTAACAACTATCCAGTAACTGAAATTTCTTCAAACTTAAAGACATTTACAGAAAAAGTTCTGAGAACGTTTGAATTGCGGGTTAAACCAAGAACATTTCTGAATAGGGATGGCATAATGCTGGAAATGTCTGACATACATGTTAAGGCAAATATTAGCTTCATTCTCTCATTTTAGGCCATCATTAAGACAACAGTTGTGAGTGCAGCTACATTGATGCAAACGTCAGAGAGAGAACAGAGAACCCTGAAATGTTATCCCTATTTCCTACTTCAGGCTACGACTTATTATAAGGTGAAATAAAAGTACAGTTTGTGGTTATTCAGGTGTGCCTGCCTTGGGACAAATGAATCCAGAAAGTCTAAACTAAGTCTAACAGACCTTCTAGCATCCTCTAGAGGCAGCCTGCTCCTTACACCAAAGTGAACCAAAGTGGTATGAACTGAGTGACCGACCCACGGTGCCATCCTCTGCACGCTGTACACGTGGGACAAACAATTACAATTGTCCAATTTGTTAAAGGCATCCCTATTGCAATCTATCTCCATAATTCAACCAAAGCAAAATCATAGAAAACCAATGTGTGGACAGCTTGATTAAAAAGATAAATGCCCTGTAAGCTTTTTAAACTGCATGTAGAGTTAACAGTTATGTTTCACTGAGCTTGTAGTCATTCATCTAGAGCGTCAATAACGCATGATTACTGTGTGTACTGTGCTGCAGTAAACAAACCTGTAACCAGAACACTTGAGAGAGTTGTAATGAAAAGGCAGTTTGTGGTAGGCTACATGTGGGTGAATTTAACACTAGATGTGCACAAGCACCATCTTGAAACCACCATTCAGGTACTGGGAGGAGTGGTTTTGTCGCATTCCAACATTTCTAAGAAATGACACAGGAGGTTGGCAGAAAGCTACATGGTGGAATTCCTTATGGTCAAAGCCAAAATAACTTTGCATATAATGCTTTAAACTTCATTTTGTGATCATTTTAGTGATAGCTTGAGATACCTGTCGTACGGTCTCTGTCCTGCAAGAATACATTTATATATAATTATTTTATGGACGATAACATTTTGTTAGCATGTGGTCTGACTGGAGATACATTGTTTATGGAGTGACTTATTATAGTCATTCGGTGATCATATTACTGTAACAAATGAATAATTTATGAGATTGTAGGTGTTGACTTTCTGTCAGCAAATAAACAGATTCCTCTGTATGATAAATATAAAGACTTTAGTAGCAATTGTTTCCCCCTCAGATTGATTGTACCATCAATTTAATACTCTTTTGTTTTTTAAATAAATCAACACATTTTTTCTTAGTTCTGACAAGATAAAGGATAGAATAAAAATGCAATTGAGCAGAAATGATCACATCTGTTTTGCATTTCAGAAAAAAATGGATTTGGCTTTCACTTTTACAGCAGAACAGAATCCAGCCATTACAGCGATAATCATAGTTGAAAACCGTAATGTTAAAGGGCAACTTTTGATCACGAGTCAGTGGTCTCAGCCCACTTTTGAAAAAGAACCTCGCTCCTCGATTCCATTAACACTCGGAGAAGTAAAGTGAATAGTGTCTCAGCAACTTCAGGACCCAGCTGTGCAGTCTTTGGGTCCATTAGGAGTCTTTTGGTCCAGTCATACTACACCCTGCTGTGGGTAGAAACTGGTTACTAGGAGAGTCCCTGTGCTTGGTCATAATCTGTGATCAGGCCTTTGATATGCGACAGTTTCTGATGGAGGTACTCGCATCGCTTCTTCTCTTCCCGATAACCAGGAAACTTCTGAAAGGAATTTCAAAAACGGCCACGAGTAAGCTTCTGGTTACATATGTCCACATCATGCATTTTTATAATCACATCGTAAACTTCTCTTTAGTTGTTTTTTACTTGAGTGTTTCAATAGCATAATGGAAGCCCCTAGGTTGCTATATAAGGTAAATTGTTCCCATCAATTATCACTCACAACAGAGTGATAAAAATGTAGTTGTGTCAGTAGGCAAGGTATATAAGGGGATTAAACTATATTACTACAGCTATTAAAGCCATGTCAGGAATAAAGAAGGAATGGGTTGAGCAAAACAGTCCATGACTGACATGGGGGGTGGTCTACGGGACATGGCATGATAGAATATAAAAAAAAAAAAGTGCTGTTAAACTGCAAGGTGCTTCAATGGAAATTGTTCCCTGAGACAACTATCAGTATAAAAACTGTGACAGAGGCAGTATTTTACCAGAAACTACTGATCTGTATAAATTGTTCCATAATACTCCTAACAATAAAGAAAGAAAATCTTAAAATCTTAGTAATGTGGCAAGCCACAATGCACATTACACTGATATGGTGAACATCATTTATGTTATTCATAATGTTTTATTTTTGATTTCTTTGAATTGGTTAATGTTCTCTTTATTACCACTTAAGAATGAATATGTTCATATGAGTATTTCTTGTGTGATGCCCAGTGTATCGTGTTATAAGTGTTACATGAGATTAGTTCAAAATCAAACAACTCTTACTTTCTTATACTTTCGGTACTTTTGTAGTATTTGGTCCTCCATAAGCTAAAAAGAAAACAAAGGAAAAAACAGTGTTAGGTCACCATCTACGGATCAGTTTATTGTTTGTTGTTTTATCAGAAACAGAGCAGTAAAGTCTCCTGGTCCAGACAGTACCTTGTACTCTTGTGTTCCTGGGGAGAGAGTGTTGATCTTTGAGCCCAACTGAACAAACATCTCTGTGATGGCCCCAATCCGATCATGAAGAGCTCTGTATTCATCGTACTCTGCGCAGAAGTCGTCTTTATACTCTTGGCGCTGCTCCAGTGCTGTTATGGTGCTGTATTTTCTGAAAAAAACAAAAGCAAACCTAAGAAGTTGTTTCTAATTTCTTCCAATAGATGGCACTGCAGAATGGTGGAGCCAGAAGCCTGACACGTCACTGATTTAACAGCATGATGTGTTGACCAGATGTATAAATGTAAGACATAAGGTCATGTGTTTGTTTCAGTGACAGCTCACTTAAACATGCGCTTTATTTGGGACAAATTGGTTTCTTCTCTCAACAACAGTCGGTTCGACACTGAAACCTAAACTTCTCAGTGACAGATGATATAATATAATTATTTGGATTTCATTCCTGAATCATAAATCCCTTTTAGCACAGTCAGGGCAGAGAGTGTGTTTGAATCTTACATTAAATAGTCGGGCAGTTCCTCTGCTGAGGTTTGATTGACAGGTGTCTTCTCTCTTTCATGTTCTGTCGATGGGAAAAACACACGCACATTGAAAACAAAAAACGGTTAGAGCAATCTGCCAATGCAAATGCGATGATGTGCCCATCATATCAAGGCTGATGGAGTCATTTATCACTCTCTCCGATAAGAGATCCGATCCAAGGCAAACAGTGACGTCTGCAGCCCCAGAGTAGGAGGCAATGCTGCCTGCTGACTCGCTCGACCGTAGGTCAGCCAGCTGTTTCACAGTCAATCATCAACAGACTAGAGCAGGGAGTGAGGACTGCAGAGCGGAGAAAGTCACTCACTGCTCTTTAAAATTCAAATAAATATGCTCCTTGTTGGTCTCCAGCAACAAATATAGAGTTTTCCTTTTGCTTAAGTAAAGAACATAATATCATTTTGCCCAACCAAATTATATAAAACAGACACATAACAGCACAATAGGAAACCTGAAGTGTGACAAAACGTCACAGAGACAGTTTTATGGTTTTATGGACATTTACCTTTAAGAATTTCTCGGCTCTGCTTCAGGTCTGGACTCGTCTCAATCCAGTCTGGTTTTAAGCGCTCTCGTTCTTTGTCTTTGTGCTTTTTGGACCTCTTCTTTTTATGTTGGCCAATGGTGAATTGTTGGTCAGTGCAAACGGACGTGTCAGTGTGTGGGGGCTTAGGGCTGGGTGCAGCAGGAGCTGGCTCTGTCCTCTCCAGTTTGGGGATAGTAGATGACCCGCTGAGTTTGTGCGGCGAGTACAGACTGTTAGGACTCCCCTGGAGATGATTGTTGGTTTTGTCGAAATCCAGTTTGATCTGTACTCTAGAGTTTCCATGACTAGAGGAGCTACGAGCCCCGTTGGTGCCATAGTCTCCATGAGACGGCGAGTGCAGAGGCAAACACTGGTCTAATAGTCTTTGTTTTTTGGGGGTCTGAAAGTTGGATGGGTCAGAGGGCAATGGCCGTTTCTACAGTGGAAAAAAGGAGAACATAGTGACTGATTAGCTTTTACTCTAAAATGCAAGTTACATGAGATATGCCTAATGTGCCTGTATCATGTGCATGAATAGATATTAACTTACGTTATATCTCATTTGTATTATCCATATGAAAACAGAAGTGTAAAAACAACAATTTCATAGAGTAACTTCATAGAGTCCAAGTAGGTTGCTGACAACTGATCTCCGCCAAGAAATAGTGCTTCACATAACATTTTAAGATGGCCAGCTACAGCTTCTGATTTATCGTACAAGACACTTGAGATTGGTATCGATCTTCTCATCTTACTCCCAGGAAGAATGCGAATAAGCAAAATCCCTTTTTTATGATTCCAGGGAGAGCTAAATTTGGTCTGAAGCTGGTCAATATAACTTCATAAAGCAGTTTATCATATTTCCAGTTATTTATCTGCAAAAGAGGAAGTGCCCTATCTTTTCGTAGTCGTATAAGGAAGAAGAAGTAGCATAATAGAATTCTTTCAGGTTGAATAATTACCACAGAGAGATTCTTGGCAGGACTGAGATGTGAAGGAGAGTCCCCGGGAGTTTTGAGGAATGAATGGTTGGACTGGGGACTCTTCAACTGGCTACTGTGGAGTGGCTGAAGTTTCCTGTAGAAAGATTTAGAACACAGCACCTTCAGTTGGACAGTAACTGCAAGGTAAATGGCCTGTGAAGCTAAACAGAAAAAAGCAGTATGTAGGTTATAAAACTCGCTTTGGCAGATTTATGAGCAAGTGAGCAATCATAATTATTTATGACACGACTTCCAGGAAAGACAGTAGTGGCAGCTTTTCCACAGTAGAAACAATTCTTGACAATAAAAAAAGTTTTTTTTTCAATTTTATCAAAGCTTTTTGCAAGATTAGCGTATGTAGTTTGTTTTGTTTTCTGTCTCTGGTGATGCAGTCTACAGGAGCCAAGCACAAAGACTAAACATGTCCAGTGAGCAGAACAATAGCAGCAGATTTAACCTCTGTAGGACCAAACCCTCTTCTCTGTTAATCTGCTTCCTACAGCTCCTTCCTCAAACAGACGCTACAACAAGTCACACCCTCAGATGGATTCATGCAACCTTTTTAATCATGGTCAGTATGAGAGGAGTTCGGAAGAATTAAACATTACTTTCAATAAAATGAAGGACATGAGAAAGTCTGAATAAGAAGAATCTACTCTTACAAATGAATAAACTAGAGCAAATAAATCGGGATTTTACACTATTTACAGGGTATCACAGTTTTATCACACTTGGCAAACAATTTGATTACAACAATTGTATGCTTTTAGCACTTAGCAGGGGTGGTGAACAGAGGGGGTTGCGCAATCAGCCAACAGGACTTGAGCTTTTTCCAAAACATTCATGAAGCACATGGCCTGCATGTTTACTGGCAGGCAAAGGAAATGTACAAGGGGAGGAAGCTCACCCTGAAAAGCTCAGCCTTGCTGCTCTGAACCCTCCATGCTAATGCCATTTGGCAACACAGTGCAGGGAATATTTTCCTTTGCTTTGATGTGTCCATTAAGAGATTCATCAGTGCAGAGGAGTAGTGATTTGGAAGCTCCCCTTTCGACATGATCACAGCAGACTTCTACATTAATTCAGTGGCCTTTCTGTATCAACGCCAGTGCTGTCAAAATGCATCCATCCCTTAGTCCTTTCACCAAAGGGGTCTCTAAAAAAACTTTAGAGTAATAGTTTGACATTTCAAGAAATTCACTGATTTGCTTTCTTGCGGAGAGTTAGATGAAAAGATGCATACCACTCTTCTGTGTGAAGGTTAAACCTAGGGCAACAGCCTGCAGGTGATTCGTTTAGCACTAATACTAGAAAAAGTCCCTGACCAGCACCTCTCAACTTCTGTGTTAGTATGGATTACACAAACAAGATATAGGGTGTTAATTAGTGGGCTTTAGAGGTGCTGGATGGCTTCTTTTGTAAGAACCATGCAGAGCCAGGCTAGCTGATTCCCCCTGTTTCCTGTCTCTATGCTAAGCTAAGCTAACTGGCTGCTAGCTTTAGCTTTATATCCTGCATAAATATGAAACTCAACCTTCTCATCTAGCTGGATAGATTTCCCAAAATGTTGAACTATTGCTTTAAAAAAAAAAAAAAAAAAGAAAAATGGTTGTGTATTATGGCTCGCTCTACCCACCTGATCAGGAGCCTATTGATGAGTTGCTTCTCCTCCTCTAGATATCCAGGCCATTCTCTCTGGACGTGTTTGTAGAGCTCATCCTTTAGAGAGTAGCTGTGGTCTTTAGGGTTCAGTTTACCAACCTAAAAAACAGACAGCTCCCAGTGTAAATAAATCAACAGAAAGAGGCCAGCTGAGGTTGTTAACACACCTCACTGTGTTAATTTAACTCCACCTTATATTTAAATAAAAGACCTGTTTGCGACTAAGTGGGTCTGTACTGTTTCCGAAGTAAACAGTTTGACCCCACCCTTATACAACTTAATCATGCTGATACAAATCGGGACAAACCAACCACTTTCAATTCTGAAAGAACTCCTATCAAAACACACTTTTGATAGGAGAAAGATAATTGCCAAAGATAATTGAAGCACAGCCCTAATTACTGCTACCAGCGGTGGCACAGTCTGCACTTAAGGATTGCAGTGGGATACTCAAACATTGTGAACACAGGAAATATCCCTGAAATAAAACTTACTGACATCAACTTTTTATAACTGCACAGCGGTAGTCTGTTCATTAGTATTATCCTTGACCTGATATCAACTTGTGCTAAAAGCACTCAATATTTTGGTATTTTCTTTTACTTTACATCTGAGTATATTTCATCATTAGTCGACTGTGTTGACTTAGCAATGTGCCAGATGTCTCACCTCATCCAGTACTGAGGTCAGGTCAGCCTTGTCCTTTGGACTGGCTCGCTCCCTTTCCAACCACAGTAGCAGCTCAGGTTTCCTGTAGGGCTTTAAGGCCAGGAGATGGATGATGCGATCCCTCAAGAGCCGGTGTGCCACAGGGCTGGGAACCAGGCTCCTCTTATTGCTCGGGGAGTGCTTGTTGCTGCTATCTGAGCCTGATACCAGACCCTGCTTCCTCTGGACCTTTAAGTACTTACCTAAGATC
This sequence comes from Anoplopoma fimbria, assembly GCF_027596085.1. Classification (NCBI taxonomy): domain Eukaryota; kingdom Metazoa; phylum Chordata; class Actinopteri; order Perciformes; family Anoplopomatidae; genus Anoplopoma; species Anoplopoma fimbria. The sequence continues at coordinate 2,417,611 of NC_072467.1, read as the reverse complement.
AAAACAAAGGGACACAGCAGAGTTTCAACAGGAGATTTGTGGAAGATAAGGGCAAGTTTTTGAATCAAAAAGTTATCACGTCAGTAATCCAAAACTGCTTTGAATGGCCAAAGTGTTGCAACAATACACAAAACTAGAGAAGACCAAAGAGATTGTAACTGATCTGATAACAGGATTCAAATACGTTGACAGTGTCCTGTAATAGCACAGCCAACATATCATTCCTAATCCAGTCCTCAGGCCAGTTATACAAATCACACCCTGCTTTTAATAGCAAGGCCTGCGCACAATACATCTTATCTCCATTATATCTCTCTATTGTCATGCAATCTTCTTTACGTTCACGCAACAGATACCGTTTGTGCAACATTTTTATCACAATTTGAAAAAGCTATTTGAATGCTGTGAGCACTTTTCTGTGTCGGTGTGTTAAGGTAGTGTTATTGCAAGTGGAAAACAGTGAGAAGGGGTTGACAGTAGGGTTAGCCTACTGCTGAGTAAACAGAAGAGTATGGAAACTAAAGCAACTTAAACAGAGAGGCCCTTTCTTCCTGTTGCAGGACTATTTCAGTTGGACCCGTGCAGGCAGTGCTTATAGATAACTGCAGGTCGTAATCTCATTACAACCTTAAGCCATACTTTGGAGGTTGCTATGGGTCGAATACTAATAGTGTGTTCACAGGGACAGCGGGGTAGACGTCTCATACAAGTTATATTGTTAAAACTTTGCACTTTCTTAAAGTTTTTTTAAGATTTCAGTTTTAGCAATACACAGTTTTCCTTGTAAGATTCAAACAAAGTCACTTTAAATCTACTTTTCAGAATGTAACAGTCTTGCAGGAGCTTGTTTAAACAACGATCTTGCAGCAGGTCATGAAGATGTCGTGCAAATATCCCTCCTGCACTGAAACAACCTGTTCTGCAACATTTCAAACAAGCTGCAACTACAACCATTGTTTGATGGTGATAAATGGAAGCAGCTTAAGAAGTCTTAAGACTCTCAAGGCAACCACTGTGTAATGATACTTCCCCTTGATGACAATGATGTCTCACTTATGGTAACCGACACACCTTAGTGGAAGGATTCATGAGCAACGATAAAAATAGCAACTGATGGCAATAGTGTATAGGAAAATAATTGGAAATGCTGAAGTCGAAAATGAATGTCCTCAAAAAGAACTTTCCAACTTGTCTGACACCGAGCGTGCACACATTTCAGCTGCCTATTGGTAAGTGACTCCTTTTCCCATGACACAACAGAACTTTAAATCATACATCATTATCTAAATTGTGGACATTTTTCTACTAACCTGTAATTGTGATTTAGTATATGGACAATTTTCTTCTGATGAGTATAGCATTACTGTACCATAAAAAGACAGTCAGTCACCACAGAACAACTGTGTGTTCTCTCCTGTATAAGAAACATACTGTGATCCATAACCCATTTATTTCTCTCTGGTGTCCTAGAGAAAGGAACGACAGTCATGTGCTTGAAAAGACATGTTCAAGTAAAATGGGATATCCTGTGACTGCATGTATATAACCAGGATCTTAAATGTCTTTTCTAACATTTGCATTAAATTCATGAGTGTGCCAGATTAAGTTTATTTTGTAATAGCCTCTGAGGGACTGTTTCGGCAGCAAAGCATGGCATGTAAATTGTAGCTGCCAGTTCCAACAGCTGGCTCCTACAGCAATTACCCCAAACATCATGTTTTAGTGTTGGTCCACACAGCATGTTATCATGCATAAAATATGATCTACACAAGCATTTAAATCTGCACAGGACCTCTAAATGTCATGAAGCCTAATGGTCTGATCATTTATAAAGTTTTAGCATGGTCAATTAAATCGACAATTACTCTAAAACCACGACTCAGACAAGTTGACGGCAGTGAATAGAAGAGGAATTGCAAGTAGAATATCCTGCATGTGAGGCCCAGAATATTCCAGGTAAAGCATGGCATTCTTTAGATGGTATTGAGAAGTATTTCATCAAATGAAAATTAATTAAATTCCAGCCAGTGTAATTACATTTTAGGCAAAACTTCATCAGCATGAGACTTGTTAGCACATACTTCTGGCAAACTCAATCACATTAATGGTGCTGGCAGGCAAGCTGGCAAAGCGCCTGAGCAATCTGGTCAAAATGAAAGGAAAATTACAAGACAGAGAGACATCCCTCTCGCATGAATAATTGCAACGCAGCGCTTTGATCAATTATGTGATAACTTCCACACCATATGGCAATTATCTGTAGGATGAAATGTTGAGAAGCAATGGTTTAGAAGCTTTCTGGGAACATGAAAACTCTCTGTTTATCCGTCCTTGATCCCTACGTGCTTGAAGGCTGCCACATAAAACGGAGGCTGGAAGATACACCAGAATGTTGATACAGCTATTAAGCAAAATCTTACTTGGCCCCGGCTTTATCTCAATTGCTGAGCGGCTCCAGATGTCCTTCTCCACTTGAGACATGCGCTCCCGGGTTGTCTGGTAGGAGTCATCTGTGGCACAAACTGTGATCTTGTCCTGAATGCTGCCCTGGCCCTCCAGGTGATCCCTGCCATCCCTGTGTGGAAGAGAAGAAGCAGGAGAGAGAAAACCTCAGAGAGTGCACCCTTACAAATTCTATGGCTCGGCTCAATTAACAGGCCATTTGTCAAACACAAGCACTGTAGATTCTTCCTGTCATACAATCATTTCTGATGCTGTGTGACGCATAACAGGTTCTGTGACTTGTGCCTGCTTGTAAACTCTAGTCCTGTGTTATAAATCATCTTTAAAAATCTAACCCTTTGACCCTGCATAGCCACAAACAATACCTCTGTTCTCAATTATTACCTGTCACACCTTTGTGGTCAGTTGAGACATGACAGTCTTTGGGTGTTATTGTAGTCTGTTTGAATATAGCTTGACATTGGTACTGTCTGTTGTAGCACTGAAGAGAGAAGCCACTGTTTGGTGACACCAAATTTACTACAAATTACATTTGTGGTCGGCTGTGGAAAGAGTTATGTGTGCTGCTTACCCTGAGACATACTGGTGAATGCAGTCAAAGCTGGACTGAGGCTTGTCTTTGCTGTCACTGGAAAGATAGAACGAGAAGACTCTGAATCCATCAGGAGATTCAGGTGTTGGCGCTGGGATCTTAACGTACTGTAAGGACAAATAAAGAAACAAAAACAAATGTAAATAATCCAAGTCATGGTAATTTTTGCTTTCACTGTTTTACCCACTTTTTAAAAATGACAAACCATCGAGGCCCCTGTTAAGAATAGGCCTTATCCGTAAATGTGAGAAAAGCGATTTTATTTTGCTTAAATTAACCATCCTTATCTTGTATGATCTATCTCGTACAATATACGTTTAAAATCACATTGTTTTATGCATGTGTTATTCTTATATATACACTTATTAAATACTTTATAAATGAGACCAAATTAATACATTCATGCAGAGTTAACAGCCTATCTCGTTCTTTTCAATTCCTTTCATCAGTAAAACAAATAGAACGAATGGTAGCCTTTCATATGAGACACACTTATCTGAACAACACAAACATTCAGGCTGCCTAGAACGTGTCCTGCAGATATAAATGTTAAATAAAAGACAATGGAGGAAATCTTTAAATTGATTTGGCGACCCTGATAAAATCTCCTGCGACCCACCTGTGGGTCCTGACCCAGCCTTTGGGTATCACTGAGCTAGCACACGCTCACATTCTCCAGTGAATTGTATCTGCTCGCATTGCTGATTTGGGTGGTGTATTATGTAATAAGCATGTTTTATTTTCCCTGATGTACCTGCTTCTAATTCAATGTCATCTCAATGTGGGATAAACACTGGATAAAGTACATCAACAAAGCATCTTATTTTTGCTGAAAATGATAGGAGCTATCTTGACTCACTGTTTTTTTGTTTTGTTTTTGATATTTCACTTAATAAATGTGACCTAAATAATCTCCCACTTGGGCCAATCACAGAGGCTACATTATACCTCCCAGGTCAGGGATGATGACCTGTAGCCAGTCATGGAGGGAGCCTGTCTGAAAGGCTAAACATAACAATAGTATAGCAGACAGCTTTTTTCCCTTAGACGTTAACCTCCTCTGTCACAGACTGTCCGCCGCTCCCTAGCAACAAACAAGCCAGCAGGGTGAAGTCTATCTCTGTCAGGAACATGTTACATAAAATGACCCAAAAACCTACTTCCAGTAAAAGGACAGTGCAACATAGAAAGTCATTAACCAACAGGTTACTTGTCCTTAAAAACACATTTGGCAGGGGCTCTCTTCTACACCGCCTGCAGCTGTGTTTCAGCCTAAAAAACGGACAGTTTAGTACTTTTGTTGATAGTGTCCTGTCCTAGATTCAACAGAAGACCCATGTTTATCCCCCATCCTTTGCAAGCATGAATACGTGCTTACTGATGAGTTATTCTTAATGTGAGATTGTTGCAACAGCTCACACCACACAGGACCTTTTTCAACGGCAGGTTTCAAAAACGATCACAGTCTGACGGACTTGAAGCTGCCTCTTTAGTTATCAGTCATAAGTGATTGATTATAAACTGACTGGCCGAGAGCACAGTGTCCCTGGCAGATGTGGCAGGCAGGACTATAGCTGTCACAAATGCCCAGTCATGCAGCAAAGCCATAAGCAGTTTTTTTTGCAGCACAGAGCCAATGAACAGCTCCTCGCCTCGACACCCCTCCTCCTCTTCTAAAACCCAAATGCATGCCATTCACCCCACCCCCATCAGCCTCCAGCTTTCCTTCATGTGCACAAGCCCAACCATGTCAACACAAAACGCAAAGCAGCCCACAAGGCCATGAACACTTGAGACACACAGCTGACCATTAATTCTGACCTATTTATGTCGGACCGTTCTCATGAAGTGGTAAAGCGCAGTCCTGCGTCCTTCTGCTCTGGATTTTACGCTAATTAAGGACGATCAACTAAAAAAGCATCAAACTGAACAGTGACAAGATGCAAGCCATGTCCTCAGGAGCTATTACTTTAGTAAAGTAGTAGGAGCGTCGACCACATTTAAAGCAACAAGTCACTAAAATTGGGTTATTGACGTAGAGAAGAACATGCAGAAGAACTGCAGTTGAACTTGTTTTAAAAAGAGGGTCCTGCTAAACAAAAGCTAGCTTGTGATGAGATGAGAGCGCACATTTACACATTTAGCATCGCAATAGTGCCACCACGTCCCCCCTTTCAGTCGATGGAAGCAGTATGAGCCCCCCTCCAGTCATGCATTAGATTTGCTCGTCACCCCTGTCCATGCCACCGTGCACACTTCACATTCTAATTCTAATCAATGTCACTCAGGTCAGACTGTTCAGGGGTCGCCCCCGTTTTATTCACAGCTTCCTACTCAAGCTACATAACCATATGTCATTTAACCCGTTAGTTCCCAGTTTCTGACTCCTAAAGGAGAGCTTGTCTGTCTAACGTCAGGTTCACAGCCAAAAACAAAACATGATACTCTTAACTTGAAACTTCAAGGAATAGTTTTTGGAAAATTTGCTCTCTTGCTGAGTTTGTTGAAAGGATTGATACTCTCATCTCACGTCTGTACGAAAAATATAATGCTACAGCCAGTCCTAAAGGATGGCCTGGCACTATACACTATGCAGGTAACAAAATCTGCCTACCAGCCCCTAAAACTCACTAATCGGCATGTTATATATGTTATATCTGGTTTATTTAATCTGTACAGAAACCAAAGTGTATCAAATGACTACCTGTCTTTTGGCAGCAGATCTAATGTAAATATCCCTGTACAAATTTGCTGTTAAGCCATTCTTGGGAAGGTCTGACTTTACATCGGCCACAAAAAAATAGTGTTACAGTAGTAAGAGGAGAAGGATCATAAAGTCAACAAACTGAGTCAGTTACATAGCAATATCTACATAAAGGTTTCTGGCATGAGCTAACAGTCGACACAAGAGCTAAACCAATATATTGGCTGATTTAAACTAATTCCTAATATTTTGGTATGGGAGTATATGTTGGCCAATAACAAAGGAGACATGTCAGTGCAGAAATGCCCAAAATCAGGATAATATATAAATATCAGCATAAAAAATTCTGTATCAGTCAGGCTAATGTAGCCACCCTATGGCTATTGGTCATAGCAGACCAAGTAAGGCTGTGGCTGCAGAACACCTGTGTGTATTGCATTTAGCAATGGTGAGTTTTATTGCTATGTGTTGAATTTTTCGTTTGTAAGGAGAAGAATGTATTATTTATTTTCTAAAAAGTCATATTGTTTTGCTTTACTGGATGGAACCCACTGGTGAAAACAGCTAAAGTTCAAATTTATTAACATTATTAGACTGTCTGTATGCGGGTGGTGAAACCTTTATAAAAGGTGTTTTTTATCAGGGTGGAGACACCCTGCTTAGTTGATAATCTTTATCATTAACACTACACTACAATACACTTAACATCACAGCCAAATCATGCAAAGTGGCCAGTGTTATCACCCTCCCACGCAGCCTGATGAAATGAACTCTGACTTTTCATGTGTTTAGTCAGTGACACCACTTGTGCCCACAGGTTTGAGATCATGACGCTGCTGTCAGTCAACTAGTAGGTGTGGATTTACATAGAGACATTGAGTCATAGACATCTCCATATGGAGCTTTTGCTCTGATCCCTTGAGGCTATGTGTATTCGTGGATTGTCATTTTGCTTTTAGGCTGAGGAAGCCTCACACTCCAACAGTGCACATGCAGGGGGAGAGGTCAAATATCTAGCTGACGGTTTAGGCTCCATGTCAACAGAGAAAGACTATTATCAGTCAGACTTTGTGAAATCACCATGTACACTCATCGATGAACAAACAAAAATAGAAGCATAGACGCTGAACTCAGAATTCTCTATTTAAATATGAGTCACAATAAGTAAACAGAGAAGCTACCATACTAGCTAACAGAGTTCAAAGATCAGACTCTGCTAATAACAGCTCATAAATACAGATCCACTAGTTTCAGGTCGAGGATTTGTGAGTCATGGACACATATCCATGACACAGACACGTGTCTCAAACTGCATGCATTTCTGTAAACATTGTGACAGTAATTTGGTTTAAGGGCATTTTTGATGTGTCAGATGTTATGCTCACGTCCAATATTTACGGCTACATCAATACTTGTATTGTGTGGCACACATATACTGTAGAGGGTGATACTGTTCTGGTACTCTGGGGCACAAAATGTGACTAATCTTATTATAAATAAGCGGAATGCTGCTAATGACCAATAACAAAGAGTCAAGTATTTTTAAAAACTCAAGTTTTTTTACTCAAGTTCTATGAATGAAAAGAAATGCCATTGTAATTGTTAAAAATATTTACATTTTCATTTATATTAAAAATGTTTTCTGATGTTTAATTTGAATGTGCTATTCCTACTGTAAGATGTTCTTAATTATTATGGAAATAACTATTAAAGCAGCGTTAATTGTCCAGCTCTGAACCAGGGAAAGAATTAATTTAATTGCTTATGCTCCATAGTATTCTAATTATGATTGTGTGAATCCTTTAATCTGATGATAAATTAATCTGAGAAAGGCTTAATGGAGTATTATTGTCATCCGAGTGTGCTATTGACATGTGTCAGCTAAATCAAATGTAGCTGTGTGCAGTAACACCGGCCGTTATGATGATGGGAGTAAAGTTTAGCCGTTGGACAGTTACAGTAAAAGCAACCAAATGGCATCAGAAGGGCAATCCTTAACACCTCGTCAGTGCAGCCCCCCCACGGGGCGTACGGGCTGATACAATAACTGCCTCTGTGGCCTTGGCCCAGCCACATCTGCTACTCCAGGCCCTGTGTGTTTGGAGATGTCAAATACTTTCAGGCTGTTGTAAGGTGTGAACTGGACTGGAACAGAAACTCTTGGCAGGGGGCTCAGCAGTTGAACAAGGACAAATGACACCGTCAGTGATGTCCTTGTAAAACTTCATCTTTAACTCCCCACGGATGTTTAACCTGCTCTTCTTTGATGATGTTGAACAGAGTTATTAACCCTGCTGTCTGGTGAGGACAGAAAATGCTTCACTAAGTAGATCTACTGTTTGGTCCAATCCAAACATCTGCAGGGAAAGACAAGATGATAGTTTCTCTCTCTGGCTTTCCTTTCTTTGCTCTGCAGACAAAAGCAAGAAGGCAAGGTTCCCAGCTTTGGTATTTGGCATGGCAACACTGAGATGGGAGCAGGCGCCTGGATATGTGATTTACTCCGAAGCCTTTGCCTCCTGCCCCTGTCTGTACTGACACTAGTTACCATTGTCTTCTCATCTGAGCCTACTCAGCCATAGCTGCTCGGTGAGCTGCCCGTCTTTTGTTCTAGCTTCTTCCCCCACAAAGCTGAGTGCAATGGCCTGTCGGGCCGCCTGGATTATTCATGAACAGCGGGGACGTGTGGCTGTGTGTCGTTGGAGGGTAAAGGGAGGGATTGGGGGTTTGGGTGTGTATGGAGGGAGGGGAAAATGGGTGTGTGGCGGTGGCTCCCAGTAGAACCAGTGCATGAGGGATGGTCCTAAAAAGTCTTCCTTTAGGAATGTGACGAGCAACTCAGCAGAGAAGAGGGGGATGGATCCTGGCTGGAGCAAGTGCATTTATTCCTCTTTATTTATATGAAAGGTTTATATGTTGGTGCCAAATTCAGATTATACATCATATAATTGACTCTACAAGTTGAGGCATTGACAATAGAAAACATGCAACTGTCATGTTACAGTGTCACATGCAGACAAGCAAGTGCAGCAACTAAGAAAAAAAGCAGGGGTGACTTTATTTATGCTTATTAACTGTCCCAAAGCTTTCTACAGTATGATCAACAATTCCACTGTGACTCATTTGTTAAAAAACAGAACATGTGCCATCACCTCTTAGAGTCTAAATAATGCTTTCAGTGAGCCTTGGATGGATGTGGTGGTTCCTGTGCTTGAGGATCTATTCACCGAGGGGGGTTGGTAGAGACAGGAAAGCAAAGAAAGGGGGGTGGGGCCTGACGGGAGTTAGTGTGGGGATATGGGGATGGGCAACTGACGAGCATCCCCCAAGGTACTGCCTGTTATGCCAAGCAGAATCAGTCTTTTTCCAAGAGGCTGGGGCTAATCTGTCAACCTTAACAAACACTCACTGTCTCCCCTCCCCCGACACTCCAGACCTCCTAACTGTAGGTGCCTTCCTTTTTAGGGATGGAGGTTTTTAAAGCCTAGGCTAAATGTTAGGCCCCTGTTTCTTCTATTCATGTAAAGAAAAACTTCATCTAAAAAAACTGTGTTTTCTCTAAATGGATTCCCCCCCTTTAAACCTTACCTAATTTGCATATGGTGATGCCAGTTTGGAAATTCCCTTTACACGCTAGTTATTAGACCTCAGATACAATGACACCAGTAATGTGTTTCCCTTGTTGATAACTAGCCTGTTTAACTGCAGCTTTCCCACAAACCACTTGGAGCATTGTGCTATACTCCCATTACTGGACTTTTCTCTCCACGCAAGCAGGCAGTCTGTAATCCTTTAACAATTCACAGATTGTGTCTTGGAAAGTATGTCCAAACCTGATTAACTTGCAGGGAAACTTGGATAGAGGGAGAGGGAAATCCAAAACATGCACGGAGATGTGGCGAGTAAAATCAGGTTGCAAAAGGTGAGCCAAATAGTGCACTCATTGTGCTCAAGTGGAAGTAACATACAGGTGTGAGAAAAGACGGGGAATGTTTTTTATGTTTCAGGTGGTTTGCTTTGAGTTTAATAGTATTCCCATCACTTATGAAAAATATAATATGTAGAATACATTAAAAATATACCTTGATATTAAGGCACACTATGCTTTATGTGGTGAACTTTAGCTTTAGAGATCACAATGAGATTGTCCAGTAAGTATCTAGGCAAAAAAAAAAAGGAAAATGGTTATATAAGCCTGTTAAAACTGTCTGTCTTTAGGTTAACAATGGCTCTCTGGTGTTGGTTTTAAGCTCTTGGGGTTAAGCTTCCTCTCTACTATACACAAAAACACTTCCCATGCTTTCTTGCAATGTTGATATTGCTCATATCCTGTTGTGCTGCATTTTTTTAAACTAAGAATAAAATGTTTGTGCTAACACTCCTCAACAGCCAGTGCCCTCACTGTATGGGTTGTTTATTGTCAACGTTGTTTTCTTTTTTACAATACCAGATGACAGCATTGCATCAGAAGTCAATTAAATAGCAACTTCCTTATGATAATATAAATATAAAAAAATATATTTAAAAAAATAAAGATATTAACAATTTCTAGTTTGAACTCATTTAGATGGAAAAATGAGTCATAGTTCTCTTGAAAGATGTAAAAGATTTTGCTGAAGTACTTTTCTATGTGAATATTATATATCTACCAACTTTTCTGTAAACAAAACAAACAAGAAAACTGATTGTGAAATGTAGTTAAAGCACACTTTCACACAATCCGCCAAGGTCTCCACATAAACAATTTGTTTTGTAAATGAGAGCAACACACTGCCATCAAATACACCAGCATAATTAGCATTATAATTAGTCATTTCTCAGATTTTGATTCTGATGCCAATACCCAAATAGCTTGTGGGGTGAAAGAGCACACAGAACATCTTCTGTTGCATTTCATTGTGAAACAGCATCTCCTTTTCCTTTTCCCATCCATTGCCTCTAATTTTAGGTCAATTGTAATATTTTATGGTTGTTCAAATTAAATCAGACTTTGCTCGCTGAGTTGTGGGACAACGAGCCTGTTGCTTGATAACCAATCAAACAGTAACTTTTTTCTAAAAGCAGTTGTTATTTTGAGTTTGTCTCGCTGCTATTTCCTTCTTTCCTCTTAATGGTTCCAGATTCACTTGGAATGTAAACAAACAACCAAAATATCCCAACAAGAGCACAACTGGGTGTGTGTGTGTGTGTGTGTTTTACTACGTTTCTAATTTTTACATATTTGTGTAGAGTTTGTGCCATTTTTTTTTTTTTTAATCTTTTACAGCATTCAGCAACCATAAAATACTAAAACCTTGCCACAGTCACTTTGGCATCTTTGGAAATCCCTTGTTGAAAGTAAAATAACACAATAATGACAGAGGAGCTAAGTTAAGAAAATTCCTCTTAACTGAAGGATCTCATGAGGCTTGTTCCTAAAATATACTGTGCATCCAAAGATCCAAAGGCCAACTAGCTCTCCATAAACACACTGGGCCACAGACGAGAGGAGAACACTGAGACTTTTGCCTCGCTTAACACATCTGGATGAATAGAGCGGCGTGTGCCCTTTCAGAAACACGTGGGACAACTCTCCCTCTCACTGCTATGCCACTGGGAGAAGACGGCTCTCAAATCGCATTCCTGTTATTGTTATTCTAATTAGCTTCCAGGAAAAAAAAAAAGGAGGAAAAAAAAGATGTGTGCATGCACACACACACACACACACACACACTTGCACACTGCAAAAGCTTATTTGCAGAGCGAGCGGGAGGCGAAGCAAAGCGGCGTGGTGGCAGGGGGTAGAGTCAGAGCAGCCGTGTGTGAGATAGAGGCCCTGATGTCTCCCAAGGATTCAGCCAAGACACGGGGTGAAACGGCAAAATAATCAGGAGGGCCGGCGGGAGGGAGCCGAGGGGAAGCTCAGCCTTCACACACAGTCGTCATGAGAATATCTTAAAGAGCGCCTCTACATTCCCCTCATCCCAACGCCGCTGCCTTCATGTGACAGCTGTGCACATAAACACAGACAGGGCCATAAACATAAACAATTACTCTGGCAACTGCAATTCAACATTTATGAACTGAGGAGGAAATTAAACTGATTTCACACCTGACTCAGCACAACATAGAGTATTCAAATGTAGTGTCCACGTATACTACGACAGCATTGAACCCATAAAAGTTATGTCCAGTGGTACAAAATAATACTCAACCACTCAGTGCCACAACTTTGCAGTGTAACAGGTGAGTTACAGTGCTCACTGACCCATACAGAAGTTTGAGTGGAAATATCAAGAAAAAGCAGTATGTGAAGTATGTGTTTTTAGATAAAAAAAGCATGGTAGCAATGGATCAAACACATTATCCAATCAGTATGCACCCGGCAGCTTGTATCTGATAAATAACAACTAACACAAGCTTGATTTCTTACTAAACGGATATGGATCATGCCAACAAGCAGGCTGCGTTGCCAGTGCTAAAGGAAAATAAGCACTAGGATGTGAAATTCCTGGCCACAGGAACCCAGGCCTGCTCTGAATAAATTCCTTAATCCCTGGTGATTATTTCAAAGTTATCCATAAACCTTATTTCTCTTCAACTTCCAGCTTTTAAGAAATGTGGAAAAAAACCTCTTGTCTTCTCTAATTTCTTCATAGTTGCATCACAGACTACACTTTTTCGTATTTTTTCTTTCACTTCTCCAGACGCTAGTTATTTATCAAACCCATTCGGTTCACTTTTCTCCAATATCTTCCAGTTTTAAGTCTGTTTAATCCTCATTTAGGCGAATAAAATTAAAGGTTAGCAGGATTCAAAAGCAGAATTTCTTATATTGTAATTTGTAAGTTTCACAGTTGTCTTGAACAAATGTCATAGGCATCTGAGAGCCTGTGTCTTTCATCCCATGATTACAAGCTTGGCAGACAATTTACAATAGTAGGGTTAAATGCCGCAGGGTCAGAGAGAAAGGCAGCCGAAAAAACCTCAGCGTGCTATTTCTCGATAGGAGCCCTGGCCCCTGATACCGCTGAGCCCTGGACTGATGCCAGGACAGTGATTTGAAAAATTCCTCTGGTTTTTGTGGCCCTGGAAGTGCCCCTTGACAGGAAATGTGACATGAGCGAGGACAAAGATCAGAGAGAGGCGGTCGTGGCTTCTGTGATGAAGCTCTACAGCTGGCAACTGTCAGTGGACACAAACCTCTGCTCTCGCCACACATGACCTCTTGAAGCTCATGCTGCTTTTGGGGAAAGGGATGAGCTTCAGCAAATTAGGACTAGCTACATCAGCTAGCTACATCTGTGATGCTGTAAACCTCCAACCTGGAGACACAGATACTGGTTATCTCCTCGGTCTGCTGTATGCCAGACTGCCATGTTCACCAACATCCTCCCCCCACTAACGGCTTAATCTGGCCTCCCCCACCACCGATGGTTGCAGCTACCTCATTAATGCCCAATCGTCCAGCTCGGGGGACTATTGTCAGAGGGGGAGGGAGCTCGTGCTCAAATTCCGCAAAGCAATTTGAATATGTAATGTGCCAACCGAGATATAATCACCAAATCCTACTCAGTGATTATAGAACACTTAAATTGCACTCACTTAACATTTCTTCACAGAGAGACTCTCATAAGAAGGTTAATCTGCTGCTCGTTTCACAGATGTTTCATTACGTGTTTATATTATTTGTGTTTTGAACATATTTTCCTTCCTGCTGAGCTAAAAATTCCACCGCTCCTGTATCATTCCCCGTATTTCAAATCTTTCATGTCTGCATGGAGACATGGGGGCTCCCTGGGGTTTGCCAACCCCCCTTATACCTCCTCCCCCTCCCTTAACAAAGCCTCCCCAGTTGCAAGCCTGACCCAGTAACCTGGCTAGCAGCCTGGGGGTATAGCGTACCCTGTCTTTGGGCTTCCAGGGTCCCTGTGAGCACACAGGGCCAGCGTTTGTGCACAGCGCAAAGTCACTTTCGTCAATGCAATCGGCTCTTGCAGGGATTAGAACGGCTCCTTTTAGACCGGGACGATTTTGTGGTAAATGTGTAGTAGCCTAGCAGGCAGAGCCAGGGAGGGTGCAATAGTGGCCTGGCTAATCTGGACGGACACAGGCATCTTTCTTCTTTACAGACGCTTTACAGGAATGCCCTCTTGCTCTCAGTGCCAAATTTTTTTGTAGATTGTGTACTTCATCTCTGTATGTACACATGCTGTCCAGGCTACTTGACACAGCAAAGTATAACCTTTCCACCAGACTTTGGGCTTCTGGTGCACTCAAAACAGCCCTATTGTCCGCATTGATCACTCAATGTTTAAGTTTCCTTTAAGAAAGAAAACGGTCCAAGGCAACAAAATCCACCAACAGAAATGACAGTCGGTGGATTTTCAACCTCTCCGTGGATGCATGCAAGCACTCATCGAACGCTTAAGAATCAAATAAGATGTGCAGAGGAACTGTCACAAGTGCGCTCCACAGCAAATCAGAACTAATTAGAGCATTCAATTTCTGAGACATTAGGGAGGCATGCAAAACATCTTACCCCCTGGCTCCCCTTGAAGCAAATCGCTGGCTGATTTGATAGTGATGCCTGAGGAGAGAGAGAGAGAGAGAGAGTGAAAACAAATGGTCACTTATTCAGGAATCATGTTTAATCTAATGGACAGCTCATACATTATGAGTGAAAATATGGCCATTGTTCCAGCTCTGCTCAGTGGGTTTCTCTAGATAGCAGTGGTCTGGCTTGATCAGACAAGGCTTGGTAAACTTTCCTCATTAAATACTAAAACATTGCCATAATTGCCATTTCCCATCAGGCTTTGCGCTGATGACTTGCTCTCATATTTTTATATCATTAAGTCTACAATTCAGGGGATTCTGGCCATAATATTCAGAGGAATGTATGTGATTAATCAATCCATAGCCTACAGACAACTCTGCTTGTGTCAAGTCAAAATGACTGAGCATGTTGATGTGTTTCAGCTGATTTTCCCTTTAAATTATTAAATTAATAAAGGCTACAACAGATCTAAGAGGAAAGCCCAAAAAACTCCTTTTGAAACAAGTTATATATTTTTTAAATGCACTTTTTATAAGCCCTGTGTGCTGTGGATTATAACTGTAGTGCTCTCCAAGATCACTGTGTTATGCTCCAGAATATTGCATTGTTCTTCTACCCCCAACTGATAAATAAATATTAAACTCATAAAATATACCTGCCTGTGAGGCAACATACATAGTTAATAGATGGAGACATCTATCTTTGAAGTACAGCTGTGCCTGTGATTGACAGCGCTCTTAATTTATTATTAATGGTTTGGGGAAATGTCTTCCCTATTGAAAAATAACTGTCGTGATTTTCTTCATCATCCGATAGCTTTTAATATTGAATGGAATAATAAATATTAAAGCGAATACTGTTTGTGACAACACAAGCATAGGGCTAAATCAAAAAATAAAGCAGCATTTTTTTACTTAAAATATTACAACAATTCATTAATATTAGTATTCACTGGAGCTGAAACAATAAGCCAATTAATTGGTACCATTGTCTAATAAGGAACCTTTTAAGAAGGCTGTGTAATAGCTTTATAGATGTCAGTCATAGATTATGTATTAGTAATTAGTATTTATAATAATTTCAATGTTGGGGTTGCCAAGTTGTGACAAATACCGTTTGCCACAGCACATTTATAAACATCTTATTTATAACTGCAGACGACATAATTTATTAAAGAATGACAAAGCCATGAGTACTTATTAATGGATTACCAGCATTATAAATGCATTATTACAAAATATAAATGACAACATTAGCCAAGGGATTTTTTTACAACCTGGCAACCCTTAAGTTGGAAGTGATTGATGCAATTACTTACAATAATAAACCCTTTATATAAAGAGTGTCTTATTAGATATTGGTAAAGGATAAGTAATCACAGGATCGATGAAAATGAATCAGCAACTGCTTTGATATATTTGGACTGTTTGTTCAACGAACCAAGACGTTAAAGGAAATTTCAGCTTTGTGAAATTTGTGTTATTTTTAAACCATTAGTCGACAACGTTACTCTCCAACTATTTTGATAATCGATTGATTGTTAAAGTAATTTTTTTTTAAAGTTTTACTGGTTCTGACATGTCAATTATTAGTATTTCCTTGTTTCTTAAGTCTTACATGAGAGACAATTGAATACATTTGACATTTGCGTAAATACAATTTTGACATTTTTCTGTAATTTCATAGACCAAACATTTACTAAAACAATAGGCAGATACATTGTTAGTTGCAGCCCTAATTTGATATACAGACTAAGAACATTCTATGAATAAATCCCATCTAATAAAATAAACTCTTTCAGCCTGAGAGGCTCCTGTGGACAAAATCTCAGTGGGAGTCCAGCGGTCCATAACAGTATTTTCTGGGGTGGTCTTTCACTTGGAAAAGTTTTGCAGTAACCTCTCCTCCCTGCTTCGGCCTGGAGGAAGCTGTCAGCCTGTGTGAGCTCTGGAGTTTACTCTGCTTCACAGACCAATGAGCTCTGGAGCTGGGCGGGCTTCCAGGCGTGTAAAGGGCAAAAAACAATAATACACAAGAGCACAGAGACAACTTGTCGAGCTCTGCCACCCAATGCAGACCATCCAGCTGAGTCCCACATCCAGCCCCCTTTATCCCACTGTGGTTGTTTAAAAAAAACAAAAAACTAAATCAAGACTTAAATCAAATGACCCTCTAACTTCATTCATAACAGTGGGACTAAACTGATTTATCAAGCACTGCTCTGGGAAAGACCATTTGGTGAGACTACATTATCTCGGTCTAATCTAATGGACCACAACAGCAATAAAACAGTCTCCTGATTCGCAGCAGTCGAATAATTTGCTTGATAGCTTGTTCATTAATTTATTCCCGTGAGCTAACTGAGCAAAGAAAAAAACAAAAAAAAAAACAGCCTTTTTTTTTTTTTTTTTTTTTAACATGCAATGACTGACAATCATCTGTAGTCGCCCATTATCTAAATAATGAATTTCAGATTCACTGTGTATGTTTAGAGAATCAGAGGGAAAAACAGCAAGCTTCTAAAGCTCAGGGCATAATCACAAATCTGTCATATGGGAACTTTAATACCATTTGGTTTTTCAGGAGATTACGCTTTGGTAAACAAGTACATGTCCAATTGAAAACAGCCTGAGCTTCTCCGTTTCTGCACATAACACATTTCACCCAGGGCTTATAGGGGAATTTAATGAAATCCTTTCATTCATCAAAGCCTATTGAATTGCCTGTTATGATCATCGTTAATAAAGCTTAGCCCTCTACTGTATAACAGCCAAAACCAACCAACATTTATCAGACACCAACGCTGCTGTGTGATCTGAGCTGATGAACTATTCAAACTTTACTTTTTATCTATCTATCTAAAAAAAAAAAAAAAAAAAAAAAAAAAAAAAGGGAAAAGACACATTCTGCGTGTCCAAATAGGAATTTCACAGTTCACCGAGTTGGGAGTTCGATTCAATAAAAATATAAAAATATAGCTGAGAAAAAAAAAACACACACACACACACACACACACACACACACACATAAGCTCCAAAGTTCAACCCCATTGGTTCCTACCTTCAGGTTCTGGTAGGCTTCCAGGGTCCGGATGGCAGTGTCAGTGAGTTTGACGTGATACAGAGTCTGCTTCGGGTTGTTTTTGTTGATTTGGCCACAGGAGAGCCCATACCGACGCTCCTGTCTCAGAGCTGCCATTTCTACAACTGAGCACTATTGGAGACATACTGCCTGCTACGTCACGGAGGAGAGGGGCTGTGGGCGGGGCTTACAGACACACGCACAAAAACACGCACACGAACACACGCAACTGTTTTACTTTCGCTTCACAATACACATTAGTCTCCAGCCCAGAGACTGTTTATCTCGTCTTTGATCTATTTCTGGTACAAGTTGCAACCCAACAGGATTTAAATGAATGTATTTCTGTAGCACACACACAAGAGGAAGTATTAATACGCCTGCATGGAAATGTATGAGTGAGACAAAGATGCCATTTTGGGAAAAAAAAACTATTATATATACTATTATACTATATATATATATATATATATATATATATATATATATATATATATATATATATATATATATATATATACTGTTCTATCTTTATTTTGTTGTATAGTATGTGTTGTTCTATCTTTATTTTTATTGTCTGTTGTATAGTATGTGTATTTATTGTGTGTAGTAGTATAGTATGTGTATTTATTGTCTGTGTAGTTGTATAGTATGTGTATTTATTGTCTGTGTAGTTGTATAGTATGTGTATTTATTGTCTGTGTAGTTGTATAGTATGTGTATTTATTGTCTGTGTAGTTGTATAGTATGTGTATTTATTGTCTGTGTCTGTAGTTGTATAGTATGTGTATTTATTGTCTGTGTAGTTGTATAGTATGTGTATTTATTGTCTGTGTAGTTGTATAGTATGTGTATTTATTGTCTGTGTAGTTGTATAGTATGTGTATTTATTGTCTGTGTAGTTGTATAGTATGTGTATTTATTGTCTGTGTAGTTGTATAGTATGTATGTATTTATTGTCTGTGTAGTTGTATAGTATGTGTATTTATTGTCTGTGTAGTTGTATAGTATGTGTATTTATTGTCTGTGTAGTTGTATAGTATGTGTATTTATTGTCTGTGTAGTTGTATAGTATGTATTTATTGTCTGTGTAGTTTATTATGTCTGTGTAGTTGTATAGTATGTGTATTTATTGTCTGTGTCTGTGTAGTTGAGCTGCTGCAACACTTGAATTTCCCCCATGGGGATCAATAAAGGAATATAATAATAATAATAATAATAATAATAATAATAATATATTTGTGCAGAGAAATTAATCAAATCAAAATCGATGAAAAACTTTATTTATTACTAAAATATAGTCAGTGGTTGAATAAGTGGATCATTTAAAGTACCAATACATAAACCAAACAGTATAAAAGTACTTCATTGCATGTAAAAAAAAATACTTGCATTAAACAAAAAACTTACAAGAAAGCTTTAAGTATCAAAAGTAAAATTGCTTATTATATTATCTAAATTTCTTTTGGCTTCAAGCAATTATTTTCATCATTGATTTATCTCCGGATTATCTTCTAAATTGATGAGATCACAAAGGATTATTTGATTCTTGGCTTTAAGATGAAGAAGAGTCAAAACAGACACATTAATATGTATTTCTTTCTCCAACCAGCAGTCCAGAACCTGAAGATATTCAGTTTACCTTAAATAATACAGCAAATATTCACATTTCAGAAGTCACTACAGAGAAAGTTTGGCATTTTTGCTTGAAATATTACAAAAATTGTGAAGCGATTAATCTAAAGTACAATTTCAGGTGTTAACAGCATTTTAATGTTTAAAACTAGTATGTATGATGTATAAACCCTATTTTTTTTAAGATTATCATACGTTTTGGATTAACATTTTAATCTGAAATGTAACTAGCTGTCAAACCAAACCATTGGAATAAAAAGTAGGACATTTTTCATTGAAATGTAGAGGAGAAGAAGTCAAAAACTGTTTAATGAAAGTGGCTAAAGTATCTCAACATTGTATTAAAGCACTAGTGTTAGGACTTTACTCTGTGTATTATTTCTCTGTGTTTCAGAGAAATTGAAAGACAAATACGGAATTTGGATTAATTTAATCCCTGATGGACAACATGCTTTGGCGGTGGATTAAAGAGTAGCCTCACAGTCAGTAATGCAGTGTTTATTAACAATATGGCTGGGGGGATGTTTTCTGTCTAAATTAGTCTTCTGCTCCTGCAGTGACATGACAGACAAATACTTTATATATTTCCTTTGGTGAAACGTGCAGTGAGGAATAACTTTGCAACGGTGCTCCAATGTAACAACTGGGTAACATTTTCTGTGTTATTCATTTGCTAAAAATGACACATTCATAATGACACTATAAACAACACTTAAATCAATGTCTCAATCCAGTTATCATCCTCTGTGAACAAGTGGATGTTTTTAGGTAACACATCTGGCTTGGGGCCAGTAGACTTCGGATTTTAGATTAATGCATGATGCAGTGCTTAATTATGTGATAAAACTCATTACATGTTTTGTACATAAACCTTGCTTTTCCGAAAACTGTAATTTAATTCTGGCTATCTCAAACTCCCAACATACCATAGATGTTTGTACATCTAAATAGTACTTAAATAAGCACCAATAAAAAAGAAAAAACCCTCCCTAGTTAACTACTTAACAGTTTAATTTATCTGTATTCAAATAATTTATGATTTAGTTTCTTGATGAACCTGACAAAAGCAAATAAATAAACATTTCCATGGGTTAAAAACAAAGAAAGGTTTTCAGTTTTTTTCAAGAATAATTTTGAATTTACCAAAATGAACTACACACAATATGAGCTGTTTATCCTCCCGCAGTTTAACGTTTAAAAAAACGTGTATTTAATCCGTAATCTAGTGTCACTTTTACAGCCTGCAGGTTATTAGTGTGTTGGTACATTACTAAAAAGTGAAAATACAAAACTCCCAACATAACTCAAGGCATATTAGAGTTTATATATCTTGAGATCTTATTGGTAGACTGCATTCATGGAAACTGCGTTGTGGGGGCACGACGGTGAAGTCATTAAGAAGCTTACAGGCGTTCTGGCAGATTAGGTTTTTCTCTTCTAATCCTTCAGATTACCAATGCACAAGCCTGCCGGCTGGGAGTGCTTTGTTGCGCTGCACAGTTTCTTAACATTGATCATTTTTGGTTGCTGCCACATCGCTGGACTATGTAGACTAAGACGGACACAAGCAGTAGTGAGTGGAGGTCAAGGTGCAACAGAACTGCAGAAACTACGAAGCTGCAGGCGAGAGAAAGCTTTAAACGAAAATCTGTAGATAAAGGCAGGATTTAGGGATGCCTTCTGAGTTGGGATTTTATGAAACACAACATGGATTTTTACATCATGGAAATATTCTCTTTGTTTTGACAGAGTGAAAGTGGCAGAAGTTGGTTTACAACAGAACTACTAACCTGCGTCTAAGTGGAACATTGGCTAGGACCAGGAAGATCATCTCTTTTGGAGGCTAATGCAGGAGGTGCCCATCGCTCTCCGCAGTGAAATGGAGACAGAGCCATGTTGTGAAGAGCATGAAAAGCCTGCAGTGAAGCATACAGTGCCTGAGGTAAAAGAGGCCGTTTTAGAGCTTGCTCATGGGGACCGTCACACCGAGCTGCCCTGTGGGCCTGCAGAGGAAGTTAAGGATCCGAGTGGGAAAGAGCAGGCTGAAACAGAGAGCTGTGCAGCTGAGAGTAACAGCGCCGAGGTAAAACCCCCCTCTGATCCTGAGCAAAGTGGTGACACAGGATGCAAGGAGCGGAGGAAACTGAATAAAACAAACAGCTGGAAGATGGTGAGATTTCAAGACCCATCGACAGATGATGATGTGACGGAGAGAGACAGCTCAGCAGAGAGTCTCTTCCCAGAATATGAGATGGCCGAGTGGACTTCCTCCACCTTTGAGGAGCTGTTTGAGGCAGATGATTGGCAGGACATCACAGGTGAGGATGCATCATTTAACTGTGTAGAGACACACATCCTTTGGAGCTCATTTAGTTAGCTGTAACTTCTATATTTGATTTTGGAATGAAACCACAAAAGAAGTAAAGTGACCAAAATGGGACTGAACTGAAGCTTGGCATGTTTGTGGTTGTTTCTGAGCACGTGTTTACCACCAACATGCAGATTAACCCCACTTCCTCCTGCATGACCTTCTCTTCTTTCCTCACGCAGAGGACCGGCTGTTGAGAAAGAAGGTGGTGGAGTCCGGGGCCCAAAACACCCTGAGCCCCACCTGGGGCCAAGAGGTTACTGTGAAGATGCAATGTGTCCTTGAGGACCGCACTGTGGTGGAGAAGGACTGCAAGCTTGTCTTTGTTATTGGAGAGGGAGATGTTAACCAGGTAAAACCCGAAGTTTTCTCTGACAGTGTAGTTTATAGTGGGTACATCAGACTTCATTGGTGTCCAATAGAAACTGTAAAAATAGGCAAATAAGAGTCTGCAGAGTAATCTCTATATATACAGATCCTGCATTCTTATGCAGGCAACAGGAGGAGAGTTTGGTATCTGAAGCTTTCTGGTTTCCGTTTGTAGACCAAGTATTATTGTCCAATCAGGTTCGACCAGGCTTTGGTTGAATACAGGTTAACAGTGCGTGTGGAAAGCAAAAGAGCCAGAACGCAGTGGGCATATGCAATCTTGGAACTCATCTGCTATCGTCTATTGGTTATTTCGATTTTTATCGGTCTATAATTAGCTTGTCAACTGGCTGACTTGTGAAAAAATCCAGTCGTTCAGGTTTTCTCTGAACTCCAACTCCAGTCAGAGAAGGAAGTCTTGGCCCAGATATCAGTTGGCATTAGTTTCACTTTTCAGACTCGGAGGTTGCCTGGGTACGCCTGGGTGCTTTGATTTAACAAAACAGAAAGTTCAGCCTAGGCTGTTGGGATTGTTTTTAGTTCAGTCAACCTCATGGTGGTTCAAGCTGATGAGTCAGAGGATCACCAAAATCATTATGATTATTCCTGTGGGAACCACAAATATATGCACCACATTTTATGACGGTCCAATAGTTGTTTAGGTATTTCAGTCTTGACAAACTGACCTACACTGTTGTCCTTAGAGCTAGCAGGGCTGAAGAGCTGGTCCACATGCTTGAAAAAATGAAATTCATCATCTTATGTTTAGTTAATAAAGGACATTGAAATGCACAAAACAAAGTTATGCTTTTAATGCATTTAGTGTAATTATGTAAAAAGCTCTGTTAGTGACGTGTGTTTTGACACCTGTAGGCCCTGGAGGAGTGTGTCATGTCCATGCAGAAGGGTGAGATCACGTTACTCCTGGCAGATTCCCTGTACGCCTATGGACTTCTGGGAAGGTAAGCATTTTCCAGTTATTGTTGTTTAATGATGAAATCTTGAATTTAGGAGCATGTTGAAGGAGGAACAAGACTTGGCCAGTTATATTTTTTTGTATTCAAGTCGGACTTGTACCTGTTGCTGTGGGGGCAGCCTGGTTATCCAGAGCTAGCGGGGTTAATGAACCATAAACAGGAGCAGATGGCTTCCTTCTAACACCATTCACAGGCAGCCTATCAATGGCGTGCTTGTAACCTCACAACCTATGGGAGGACAGCACTTATATTACTGCCAATGGCTCAGGTTTATGACCTTTACACCATTAAAGAGCCAGTATAAACACAGAGGAGATTGCTGTGTCGCTGAAGAAAACCAATTGTTTATAGTTTTAATGTTTACTTTAGATAACCTGAACACGTGAGAAAGAGACATTAATCCACAACAGTGATTTGATGAGATTGTGTGTACTAAGATATCCATGAAAATATTTGTCTTTTGAGGTGTGATTTATAGGAAAAACGACAAAGCAAATGTTTTAAATGTGATTTGATTGGTTCACCGGTTTATTATGTTGTAGCAAATTAGTTTCAGTAGTTATCGGTGTTAAAATACTTTTTAAGTAGACAGTAATATTCTAAATATTAATCTCTTTCATAAATAGCAGAGTTGTGGCCATTAATTTAATTCTGAAAGTGATTATATAAACTCTAAACTAAATGTGTTTATGTAAGCCCACATCCATTAGAGTAAATTAAACATTATAGATAGTACCAACTTAGAGCCCCGTGTACTCTGTGAGTGGACAGCACAAAATGTTGTAATTACAAAACACCAGGACATTAAAAAAAAAAGAGGATCTGCTTGCATTTTGGAGGAAATTTGCCGAACAGTTATATAACAACGTCCTTTCAGCTGCATGTAGGACGTGCTGTACCATTAACAGAGTAGCTGTACAGAGGAGTAATGCATAAAAATGCATGTCCCCAGGTTTATCATGTGGCCGTAAATGCCTTAAAAGGGTGCAGGATTCAGAACTAAATTCATAATTTGAATCCATTTTTACTGGCTAAAAGTAAACCACAGTCCATTTAAAAATTGTTGACAACATAATGTGCAAATGTGCAGAACACTGTGTTGTGAAAGCGGTTTTTTTTCAGTGTGTGTTCTGTACTGTTTCAGTCTCCTCTGTGTGCTGTGTGTGAGGTCCTGATTGTATTAAGGAGCTCTGTGAAGGGGATGATGGGACATGGGGTGTGCGAGGTGAGAGCGAGGAGTGTCTTAGGTGTTGTCTAGACTCTCGCCCTCTGTTTTGTGTCAGAGAAGGAGGCTGAGAAAAAGAAGGAGGCAACGGGAGGTTAGTTAATGATTGTTTTGATGCAGCTGATTAAAGTTGTGTGCTGTGGAGTCACATTTAGCCGTACCAGAAGGTAGACAATCAGAGCTTCATGCCATCTCCTTAAACATGAGGTTACAGAAGTTGCTGGTGCTCTGAATGTCGTTTTCTCCACTCACTGAATGCATTTGTTAATGATTTGATATGGCGAGTGGGAAAATCACGACATGCATAATAATACAGCGTGTTACAAACTCAACTAAACTCCAAGACAAAAACAGGTCATCCAATAATAGAAACCTTTTGGGAAATACACTAATTTTCTTACTTGCAATAGTGAGATGAGAAAATAGATACCACGTTCATGTCTGTATGCTATCTTAGCTTAGCATAATGAGTGGAAACAGGGAAAAATGCCTGTTGTCTTTGGTTTGTTTAATCCAGACAAAAACTTTTTTTTACGGTTATCTGCAAACCTATTTCTTTGCTCTGAGCAGTTACCAGATAACCAGCAGAGACTCCAAGAAGTCACTGGTCACTGCAAGAGTTAGTCCAGCACCTCACTTGCCGTATGAATAGTGTTTACACACTTTTCTACAGATTTAAAGGAGGTGACAATAGCTGAATTTGTTACCTTTGGACCGTGTTAGTCTTGCTCTTTCCCCCTGTCTCAAGCCTGTCAAGCTAAGTTGACGGGCTGCTGGCTGTAGCTTCATTTACCAAACAGACATGAGACAGCTATCGATCCTTTCATCTAACTCATAGACAGAACGTGAATATCACAGAGCTTCCATCTTCTCAGTCATGGCATTTTGCCAGACCCGCTTCTTCAAGTTAATTAAAAAAATATTTAGTCAAACAATTATTTGAGCAAATAAGCTGACAAAAACAAGTATCTCAAGCAGAAACAGACATCATGTTTCAGGGCAGATTTGACAACCACAGCGAGGCAATGAGGGAAAATCTCATTAGCCTCTCTGTGTTTTCTGGGGGAGGCATTGATTAAACTGTCAATTGCCTGTTGCAAACAGTGCTGCTAAGAGCATTTGACAATTATTTAGCAGAACAGTGTCCAAAGCTGGTCAGACAGTATGATTCAACACATCACAGTGGAGTGGTCCGTAGCTCGGGTGATGGGCTGAGCTGCAACTCCTTAAAAATGTGAATACAAAGACAATGAAACCCCCAGAGAAGTCAGGAGCTTTTACCTGATTGATTACAACTGACAAGCTGGTCGGGACTCAATCGTCAGGAAGAATCTCTGACGTATTTCCTGTGACAGTAAAGCATTTGAAAGAGGAGATTGTGATGACGAAAAGACATCACACTTGCCTTTTCGAGGAACCTCAGCATACGGCAAAGCTATTCCCGAACTGAGGCATACAAAAACTGTCATTATCAGAGAGCAGTGGTAGCTAACGTCCGTTGATCTCTGGACAGGCCCAACTTTATCACTCATAAACCCTCCAGGTGATCTAACTCATCAGCTCTGCACGACCCAAAAGTCAACAACATTAAGTGTCATTGGCAGATGCTTTATTTTCTGAATATTTTGTTTCTAGCCGTATGTGAAACGCCACACAACACATTTAAAGACTTCTTCAGTGTGAAAAGGTTTGCTGTGGGGTTAGCTTTGGCCGGCTGTCAACAAACATAAACAGAGGCTTAAATCCCGCTGCTGGCAGCGAAGGTGTCGGTGTACTTTAAATCTTGACACAAATGAGATCTACCTCAGTGGCACATGTTGAACTGGAGTTAATTAGACCACTGGGATGTGTCGTAGTTAAATTAATAGTTTAATCCAGGTCCAGATGTGCAGTGTCAGCCGGTTAATCATTCTTATTTTGCATTAACGTGTCACAATGGGATTGTGTGATATTTATGATTAAACCTGAAGTTTAGCCAAGGCTACATTTAGTACAAATCAACCACAAACTACGTATTGGTAAATCGAAACTAACACATACAAAGGCAAAGGTAAAGCAGAGAAAAAAATGAATCTGTGACTATTGTACAATAAGACATAAATTGGGCAAATTGGCCCCACAATGTATTAGTAGCATCTACAGAAAGAACTGTACGGGACTCAAAATTTAACCCTGGTGTGAGGGCCATATTTAGTATTACGAGATTGTTATCTACGGCGTTCCGAAACGTAAGTTGCAATATCTTGTGATAGTGTCACTGAAACAGAAAAAGATCTCAAACGAAGTAAATTTTCTCCTGATTTATCTGTCTGGAAAAAGCCCTTTCAGTGTCAGAATGATTTGAGGATATGTTGATTTCGGAAAATGTGTCCAATATTTACTTTAATGACTATGGGATATAAGAATTGTGCTCATTTTAATTTCTCCCATTGGAGTTAATAGACCCTGGACCTGGCAGGCCTAAAGGGGCATGGTAGTGATGAAACCCACGCTACATAGATGCAGGAAACTGACTCTCAGAAAACTGTCTCCTTTCTGAATTTTCTGAGTGAACTACAGCATTCAAGTATAGTTGATAATCACATACTAAACAAACACAATTTAATGGGGAAATAGAGACACTTTGGAGACACACCAGATGGCTATCATTGTCAGTTTCTGAACAAACAAGCCCTGCTGTGGGAGGAGAGGGAGGAATCTCCCTCTCTTTGACCCCGGGCGACGTGGGCCTGATGGCTGTTGAAGCCTTGATTACACCAGGCTCACTGATCTGGCAGTACAGTGGCAGGTTGGAGCAAGTTGAGTGAAGCGGTAGTTCATGGGAAAGTATTGTAACGCTTAGCTCCATGATTGATGGTTATTGCATAATATTCATCATCTGTT
Organism: Anoplopoma fimbria; assembly: GCF_027596085.1. Taxonomy (NCBI): domain Eukaryota; kingdom Metazoa; phylum Chordata; class Actinopteri; order Perciformes; family Anoplopomatidae; genus Anoplopoma; species Anoplopoma fimbria. The sequence continues at coordinate 2,390,775 of NC_072467.1, read as the reverse complement.
AGTTGGCAGCACAGTTTAATGTGATCTTGTGGTTTTCTGTTTTGTCCGATTGCCAGGCCGTCATAGTGTGCACATAAATAGTGTAGGTAAAAATACATCAAGGTGTGTGCTTGGTTTTGTGATTTGGTTTGGTTTATTTATGATAAGAATAGATTGATAAAATCCTGGACGTTTTTCCATTGTTGTTCACCAAACTTTATCAAGACTGAAACATATATTTATGACCTGACATTAATAATTAGTAGAAAACAGCATCCAAAAAACTAGAACATTGACTCATAAGTTAAAACAATTGAACTATTTATTTGGGAATCAGGCATGGTAAAAAGTATCATAGACACCCGGACAAGATGTCAGCATGCTAACTTGCTAACATGCTAACAACGACATGTTTAGCATGTATGATGTTCACCATGTTCACCATCTTAGTCTAACATTTTCTACTTACCACTAAATGCAAAGTACAGCTGATACTGATGGGAATGCCTATAGTTTTCCAGGTATTACGATGACACTTGAGGAAACCACCAAAAGTTATTATGATTCATCCTGAGGGGACCATGAATGTGTGCACCAAATGTCAGGGCGTTGTATCCTATAGTCATATATATAGATATTTCAAAGAAAAACCACAAATGTCAATCTAATTTGTGGTGCCAGAGTAAAAGTCAGGGGATCAATACACTCAGTAGGATTAATCATCTGGGGAGCATGAATGTCTTTACAAACTTTAATGGCAATCTATCCAATGATTGTTGTATTAGTTTGGACCAAAGAGATGGACAAACTCAAAAGTTGAATCATAATCAAACAATCAATCATTTAGTTCCGAGAAGCAGACAATGTATAAAATATTTGCACAATTGTAGAACTATTGAAAATTAGCATGATGGACACTAATTTATTTAGTTTTTTAACCCCCTTATAAGGCAATGTTTTAAACCAGGCTTGAATGGAGTCATGGATCAGGTCACAACTAATTTGCCCTGCAGAACATCCAGCCAGTAAAATAACTGATTGTTAAATAAAACATTTCATTGGAATCGGTGTGCAAGCGTTATTTTTTCCACACACAGTATTAAATATCTACCCTTAACAGATAACATGCATTGACCAGTAAAACGTCTTCTAGTGAATGTGCTCAAGGGGAAATGTTTGTTGACACGGTTGAAGAAGTTGGCAAGAGTTGAAGTCTCTCTCCTCGGAGGCACACCCATATCCAGCGGGGAATGCAGTTGAAAAAGGCAACAGTGACATTTGTCAGGGCAGAAAGGCATGCAGGCCGAGAGATTCAAAGCAAAAAAAAAAAAAAAAAAAAAAAAAAGCAAAGAGGCAACGTGAGAAAGGGTTAATCCAAAAATGCAATCAATGGTATCAAGTTTTATGATGAGTGAGCATACTTGTAGGCGTAGCTGACATTTACAAATGTAATTAATGTCACTGTGATTTACTTGACAGAAGTTTGGGCGTTAGATCCATTTATGATTATCGTGTATTCTTCCTCTTCTTATCAACCAATCTCTCCTCTTATCACCCAATGAAACATGATACAGCAAAGAACTGGCTGGTTCTGCTTTTCATTTCCTGAAGCGCTCGCCAGCAGACAGGTACAGTGACTCACTCGCCACAGGGTTGTACTGGTGTCTGTCACTTTTAATGCACATGAGCCCTCCTCCCCTGTCTCCAGATACATACACATGTTGTCCACACATGAAATCTGTGAGGTGGAGTTCCTCTCCGTGCTGGAGGTTGTGTGACTCACTGCGCACAGCCACCTGGGTCAAATTAATAATGCGACCTTTGAGAACTGTGGAAAACACAACGATGACTCTCAACCATTCTTCTCCACGTTGCTGTTTTCCTCTCAGTGCAACTTTACTGTTTTGGAGTAACTGTTTGTCTTCAATCATAGATTCCAGCAACAACTTGTTGCATGATCATGTGACCCAAACAAGTTTGACTATAGCTTTTGGCCTCTGTGTGTCTCTTTCCCGACACAGCAGGCTGACAAGAAACCACACCCAGGCCTCACGCTCCAGGGGCAGGCCAGCAAGCAGTGACAGCTGTAGCACACTCCAGATAAAATCAGGTTTAGGCTCTCCTGGCTCTCCTGTTTGGCAAAAACACTGCCACATTAGTTTGAAGCTTCATGTGTTGACCTAAAGCTTAAAAGAACTGTATGACTTAAATCTGAACTGAATACTCTTTGTTTTAAATTCTAAAAACTAGATGGTGGGTTGTTTTGGCACCGCAGCAGTTTTTTGCCACTCAGACCAGTGTTTGAACTGTGCATGTCCCTCATCTAATCTTTTTGGATGTTTACCTTTTCCCCTACTGCTGGCAGGCTTATCTCTATCATCGACACAGCCTTGGTCATATTATAGCACTGCCTGCAGTTATATCTACTTCTGCTTTCCATGGTCATGGGGTATTTAGTGGGACAGTAAATCTCCTCAACTGAAATGTGCTTTTATTATAATTTAAGGTAGATAGTGTATTTTTAGAGCACTTTTAACACTTTACTGGTGGAGCAAAGCTGATTTTGCATTACATAACAGCCACAAAGATCAGAGCTCTGTTTGTGCAGTTGTTTTAATTTTACATTGATGTGTTAAAACTTTTCTTTCATTTATTTTTTGTTTCCATTTTCTCCCTCTTTGGATACCCAAATTAGCGTTTGCATTGCAGTCCTTGACGTGTGATTTTAATTGAATTAAAACCCTCAATATTGTCCATTTACAGCAGTTAAATGTAAACACACGGCTACTTAAGGCATCAGATGAGAGCAAAAATCTGTCAACATAATAAAAACTGCTTCCCATTGGCAACAAAATCAGCAAACATTTTTGCAAAGCCACCACAGGGATTTTTTATTGAATCAATTACAAGTTCTTAGTAGCAGATTCAAATTCCATTAGTCTTATCTTGTGTCATATCCCTGTATTTTTTTCTACTAACTTTGTTCTAGCCCCATCATCAAGCCCAATATTTAGTTTTTCTATGACCAAATACTTGCAAAACTAATGACACTTCCATCAGCATCAGCTGTACTTTGTGTTTCACACTACTTAGCAAAGGTTAGCATGCTAACATGTTAATGCTAAGATGGTGATGTCGGTAAACATTTGCCCTTCTTAGCAACAGAATGTTAGCACTGAATTGTGATTGTGTCATGTTAGCATGTTGATATTTAGCATAGCTCAAAGTAGAGCTATGTCTAAGTACAGCTGTTGCATGGCTGTAGACCCTTGTTTATGTTTTTTACATTACTTTCATAACTTATTTCATTATTTTTCAAGTATGGGTCTAAAGTTTGACCAAAAGTTTGCCATTAGGCCAAATAGTACAATTATTGCGTCTCACCCCTCTGTACGAGAAAACAGCTATAGACACTTTTGCCTTCAACACGTTGAACAAGTTAGTTTGTTTCAAGCATAGACCGGCCTTGACTCTCTCCTGTTTTTGTTATGGACCTATGGTTTTGTATTCATAGCTGCTTTCAATTCCTCTCGTCATTGCTCAAAAACAGAAGCTGTGTCTGGAAATCTTTGACTTCCAAGACCACCCAGCCCCACTCGTCATTTGCTCTAAGAAGTCACTTCTTATTATGATTTCATAATTTCAAATACACATTCAAACTACAAAAGAATACAACTTTCTGTAACAGGATCTCAGGCAGACTGTTTGGGCAACTCATGAACCCACTTTGTATTCTTTTCCAGTGGAATTGGAGCAGATGGGAAAGTGGAGGGGGGAAGACAGTGACACACTGTGAACACACATGGCGGTTTAATAAAGTCTGAATCGATGCTAAATGTATCATGTACTGTGGCAGAAGTAATGACAACTGGGTATCTGAGGAAATAAGCGTATGTGTCTGTACAGCAGTGTGGTGCTGCTGTTGTGGAGGGATGTGAGGGTGCAGTTGCTGCCTGCGAGCCAGAGGAAGGAGATCTGTAGCAGAGTGACAAGTGGCACTGGTGTGTGTGTGTGTGTGTGTGTGTGTGTGTGTGTGTGTGTGTGTGTGTTAGGGTGATGAAGAGGTACCGTCAGTGGGGACGTGGGGTGTGAGTCATCTCGCAGAGACGTCAGTGTTACGTCATCAGTCGTCTGCAGCAGTCTAGCAGATACACACACACACACACACACACACACACACACACACACACACACACACACACACACACACACACACACACACACACACACACACACACACACCTAACAGGCTTTCAAAATATTCCTCTCAAAGTTAATGAGCGGCAGACACCCACTGACGTCCTCACAGCAAAATCAAAATCAGATGTGCAGTGATTAAGCTGAAGTGATTAACTAAGTAAATTCCTTTACGAATGAAAGAATCTCTGTTGTTTGATAGCACTGACGGGATTATTTGCACTGTGTTTATATTTCATATTGTTATTTCAGATGGTGAAGGACAATACAAGTAGGCTCATGTATGGCAAACAACTGCATTATTTTTGCAAGAAAAATGTATCAGTTTGCATGTAAAATGATAAATAATGAGAGTGACCTATGCCATTGCCTCTGGCTTTGGTCAAGTAAAGTCAAGCCCGTTCATAAGAAATTTGTCTCTTTGGGAGTATTGATGCTCCTGGTCTTTTTGCTCTGCAGAGCCATCAGAGAGAGAGACTAAAGGATCGTGCTAATGGCCCTGCTACATTTACTTCACTTGACCAGCAAACGCCGGCTGCTCCTCTGTGATAACCTGAATTACAAGTCAGGAGTTCAGTGGGCTGCTGTTGATTCACAGGCTGCACAAGGAGGTAGAGCCAGCTGCTGCCACAAGGAAGCTGGCTCTTTATTGGTTAGATAACAGACACACACCAAGGCAGTCCTATTTATCATGGACAGCGATGTGACCAGATGGTGACAGTGAATGATAATGATGATGTTTTTGTTTGATGTACACAACGTCAAAGAGTCAACATGTGCACATAATCAATATGTATAATGTATATGTATTTGCTTGTAAATTACTCCTCAGATACGTCCAACATTGAAGACATGAAGGCCAGGTGTAGCTGTACAGGTGCAGATGCTGCTTTAGAGTTACATCTCATTTAATAATCAGTCAGCGAGCCTGAAAGCTTCTGTCCGTTTGTTGTGCGCTCAATTTGCAAAACAATATTTCGAGACACGGTGACATTTTCTCGGAGGGAGTTATCTGGCTTCGGCACATGCATGTGTGACAGCTTGGACTTAGAAGGGAAATTAATTTCTGATCAATATCTCTTTATGCCTACCTGAATGTCAAACATAAAGCAATGAGCAGCTTGTGATCACAGACGTTAATGTTCACAACGCTGTAACCTCAGAGGGAGGCAAACAGCAACCCTGTAGAATGACAAAGAATGCATATTTTATGCCAAAATCAAATATTTTTGGAAAAATAAGTACATCTTTGATCTGAGTGCAAATTAAATTGCTCATTCAAACAGAAAGCAAAAAAATACCCCTGCAACATTCAGGGATTCATATGTCCACTGAAGTAGACAGACATTTTTATGTGAAGTATAACCTTAATGAAAGAGGAGGACTTTCATCTTTCAAAGAGCAGGATTTTTGGCTCCTCGCTTAGAATTTGTAGGAACTTAAAAACCTTTGAAGTTCACAAGTGAAACCTAAAACTGTCAGAGATTCAGTTTATGTAATCAGTGGACATAACATCTGTTCAAAGAAAGAACCGAGCTGTCATTGCCCTTCACTACAGCTTCACATTTACCTTTCTGAGAATCGACTGAAACTAAACCTTACTCCCCACGGCTGCATGAGAAATTGCCACTTGACCACTCTGTGCACACCGCAGAGACACCTTCTTGTTCGTAGTGATTGATTATGGATTTGGAGTCAATCCTGGGATAAGATATCTTCCACAGGTAACAGCAAGGTTGATATTCTAGATAATGACCTCAGGTGATGTATTTCTGTGTAAGACAGATTGCTCTCATCCACCATAATGCGGACTCAAAGCTTTGAACTTTTCTTTTTTGAGGAATTATTCATCTAGATGCTGCCACAGATCAGAGCTCAAACCTTTGAGAGGTTTCAGATCATTGCATAAGGTAGAAAGTGAAACTTGTCCTGCTCACCTGTCATTCATTCCCCACTCACTTGGAGAGAGGTGGAGCTCACAGTTGATATCAGTCTAATAATATTAATAAAACAGCTCTTAGATTTTAATTTGATTTGAGAAAAACTTGAAAATCATCTCACTGATAACTGAAGCATCACACCCCCACCAACACAGCATTATGTGTTGATTTAACACGGTGCTGCTTTTGTCCTGAATGCCCACTAATAGGGCAATATGTATATAATCGTCAGCCGTAAAAACTTCAAGTCACTGAACTGAAATTGGAACTTATCGATGCTCTCTACAGAGCCACAAAACCAGTATAAGTTTCACTTCAACTTCAGTTCCATGTCAGAAAATATTCTAAATATAGCTTACACTTAAACTGATATTTATTTTTTTGCTGCTCCCCCATCAACATTTAATGTTTTGCTGCTCCCCCGTCAACAGCAGTACACTACTTTGCTCCGGTGCTGGTATCCTGTCTGTTTTCCCCCCAAACAACCTCTATTGTAGATAACACACTGACAATGGATAAGTACCTCATACAACTCCACTCCTCAAAACACCTGAACTATCCCTTTAATGGTGTTCTCACATGTTTTCTGTACTCACACCTTCATGTTTAAATAGTCCCATTTACACAAGGCACTGGTACTGGCTTTCATCCTGCCTCCTGCAGATAACCACTGTATGTTTTTTACTTAAAGCTGGTTTAATAAAATCGTGTCACCAACGAGTCTCTCTAAAATGGACTGGAAACTGCACATCCCTGCTATTTAAACAGTCACTTTATACTCTGCAGTTAGTCCCAGGGCTGAGATTGGATTCATTTTAACAGGCTAAGGAAACCTGCTGTAGATTATATGGGGACTTTTGAGGAGCTCAGCAGCCAGGATGTAGGCAGTAGCTGCCCTTGATCCCTGCGAGCACACTTTCATTGGCTCATTGCTGAAGGAGGAAATAAAAACAAAAAGGACAGGAAAGGAAATGCTACAGGCAGCAGCTGAAAGGTCTTACACTGCTAGTTTCTAGATCTTTGAATGTACAAGGCTGTTTTGCTGCTATTTAACTAGAATGGCAGCAAGCGAGGAAAAACAGCTGTGACGTCTCACCAATGCCTGGATTAAAGCTAAGCTCCTTTGCGCGGCTGTATTGGCCCTGTGTGTCCATCCAAGAGTCAAAACAGGCACAACACTGAACGTTTTTTTACTGCTGTAAAAGAAATAAACAACCTCATAAATCCTTTTGGATTCAGTTTTATCATACAAGCTGCACACCACATTTATCACAGTATATTAGTGCAGTATCTGGGGTTGTTACCATAGAAACCAGTTTGAGGTGCATCACTGGCCTTTCCATCATTTGAAACGGAGAGCATGACGTCAAAGTGACCACTGTTTTCCCTCTGTGGGAGTTTTTCCTTTCATTTACAGCAGCGAGGGGCATGCTTGACAGATAACAGGGTGAGTCATCGGCAACATCATACACCTTGATGAGGAAGTTAGCTAAGCCACAACACATGTATCAAATTCATCTATAATGAATGCATATCTGCCCATGACACAGGATGGAAAGATCCTCGTCCTTATCACCACATTCATACGAACACAAGAAGAGGGAAACATTCCTCTTTTAATTGGATCTGTTCAGTCATTCATAATAGCACAAATAAAACCACGTAACACAAACGTCAGACAATAAAAGCACGGTGGGCCTCATAAATGTAAATTAGACATTTGTTTAAGTTCTGTAGTTTGTTATTGAAAGTCGTGGAAGTAGGTCAGAGTGAAATTTGTAAGAAAATACCTCTGACGATATGAGTTTTGAGGGTGTGTACAAAATAATGTTGTATTTTATATTACTTTGGATTACATTATTATATTATATTCTTTATGTCTCTTTCACATTTTTCCAGCAGTCTAAATCGGTGTTGTGCTCATTGAAGACAGCTTATCATAAGTGAAGTAACAAAAAATCGAATTGCAGGTTTGTAGGCAGGATTTAGCCAGATAAATAGAGACTAAATATTTCCACAAAAAATGGATGAGATCAACAAGTTGACTTTCAGGAAGAACATGGACTCAGACATGCGCTGGTTGCTTAGCAACCTTGCTGGGACAAGAGGACTCCAGAAAGTCAATGTCAATATGTCTGGCACAATTTTCTCGGCTCAAACACTTTAGTGTTTTGTGTGGATTAAACAAACAAGATATACAGTGTTAATAAGTGGGCTGTAAAGGTGATGGTAGGCAGATTTATTTAACCTTTGGACGGAGTCAGAACAGTTGTTTCCAGTCTATATGCTAACATAACCGTCTCTTGGCTGTGGCTTCATATTTAACAGACAACACATACATCAAAATTCCAAAATCCACATTTTGTCACAATATATAACAACTAGTTTGATACATTTGCTTGAATATTTATAATTTCTAACTAGACACTGATGTATGTTGCCATGGTTTCCTTGGAGTAAACATTACTATGATTGAGGGCAAAGATAGACTGTATACCTGAGTCCAGTCAGCCAGTTGCTGCTCTCTGATTGCTGCCTCAGCAAATGTCTCATATCTTCAGCCCTCAGGCTTTGAAAATCAAAATGATATCTTATTTGTTATGTATGTATATATATATATATATATATATATATATATATATATATATATATATATATATATATATATATACTGGAATCTGAGTCAAATATTGTAAAAAAAACATGAAATCAAATCTTAATATAAAATTAATTAATTAATATTTAATAAAGATCTTGTTTGTGAGTTGGTGAATTAATCTCTTTAGGAGCAGCAGAGAGGGCTGGTAGAAGGCCGGTTCTGCCGAAAACGTGGACCCGGGCTTAAATTGCAGGTTCAGGTTTCACTGGGATCTTGCGGAGGTATCTCACCCCGCTGACCAGCCTCTGCTTCCTGTTTGCACTAATAAGGCCCTGGGGGCTCATTGGCTGAGCTCAGCACAGCAGCACACCGGTGCGGTGCTAATCACAAATGACCCACATGACACCGTAAACCTCATAGATCTGTCAGCGCACTGCATTCTCAGATTACTCTCGACAGCTCGGCGGTCATGCCCATTTTGTTTTATGCTTGTGGAGGACGCTCGACTCTCAGTGATTTACATTATTCCTCAGCGTTACAGACATACATCCTAACTCTGTGTTCTGTATACTGTGGTTGTATTCTGCAAACTGCCTGTTCATTAGCTGCTGAGCTAAACTGCATAATGCTGCAAAGGTCACCTGTTGAATCCTGCATGTGAAGAACTGTCAGGCAGAGAGCAGGCAGTGTGTGTGTGTGTGTGTGTGTGTGTGTGTGTGTGTGTGTGTGTGTGTGTGTGTGTGTGTGTGTGTGTGTGTGTGTGTGTGTCTTGTGTTTCCTTTGTTGGATAACACATCATTTGGGATTGATGGAGTTTTGACGTGGCACATTTTGGTTTGAGCAGTTAGCAACGAAGCAGCTGCGCCTGCATCGATTAATAAGAAATGACTCATCACTTCTCATCTAATGTATCCTCATCTGTGTGAGTCATGAGCAGTGAAGTGGGTGTTTCCTCTGTATGAAAATAAAATCAATATCCAATGATGATAATGAGTAAGGGGTTTTGCTGCTGAGTTACTGTTTACAAACCGAGCAATGTCACGATTTCAGACTCAGATAATGAAACAATATTTGGGACTTTTTCTATGAACTCAAATACTAGAGAGCCATGTATCTCATTCCATTGTATCTGCTGCTGTTAAGACATCAAGCTCCGTTTAAACGTGTTTCAAAGCACAGACATTTAGTGTGCGTTATTCAGTGACTTAAAAACAAAAGTGGGTTTAGAGGTGAATTCTCAGAAGTCTATTTAATCTGCAGCCAGTAGGCAGGACGCTGTTTGTGTTTTATTGTTATACGCCGCACACCGTGACGTAACCCGCAGCCCTCAGAATATTGTGTAATATTTTCAGATAAGGGGTGAGAAACGCACGCAAGGACAACACATAGCGACAGTATGTCCATGTGCTGTACAAGCTGTGCAGAGGATCATTTGGTGATGGTGTCACATTCTTAGTACGGAATAAGGATCCGTTTCTAATCGCCAGATGTGCAGCTTGAGGCCCGTTTTAGAAAGACTAACATAACCTTGTGCGACCCAAACTATGTGCAGTATTTTCTCCATAAATGAATCAAATGTCTTCTTCTCTGCTGCTCTTGAACCTCGGTTACACAACTCCTCTCTGATCCTTGGTAAACATGCAGTGGAATGCAAATACAAGTCGGCAGGACTAAACGCTGCTGTCAGAAATAGTGACCGGCTTCTAAAAGACCTGCATCTACTTATTCACAGCCCTAAACGCTAGCGTCTCTGCACGCTACTTCCTCCGGTTCCTGACTGAGGGATCTGGCTCAGCTGCTGGTTTCACACCCCTGTGAGAGTGGACAAGGTCTCCAGGGAGGAGAGGTGAAAGGGTAATCTGATCCCACAGGCTCCCAGTAACTGGGGATAGAACTAATTCTGTTAGACAGACATAAATTGTTTTGTTGACATAACCAGTTTGAATAATTCATGACCTGACACAACTCCCTGTACTGTCACACTCAAACAGTCACTGGGTGAATCTGCAGGAAGCTGAACTTTCTTTTGCCTGATTTTTGTTGAGGTCATTAAACTGACAGGATCCACTTTAAATTGTATTTAGCTTTTTATAGTTAAGATTGTTAGGTTTTATTACAGTGAAAAAACTAATCATGTAACAATCAATAATGTAGGCCACTTCAAAATCAGCTTTTCAAAATGTACTGAAGCTGTCATTGCATTCATTTCCTTTCTGTTTCCTTCTCTCTAACACACACACACACACACACACACACACACACACACACACACACACACACACACACACACACACACACACACACACACACACACACACACACACACACACACACACACACACACACACACACACACACACACACACACACACACACCTTTGGAATCAGAGCCTCCACAGAGTAACTGATAATGGACCATTGTGTGCCATGTGGTCACAGGAGCCAGATGATTGAAAACCAAATTAACTTTCCTTCTGAGTGACTCTCGAGTAAGCTGAAGCTGTAGCCGGCTCACAGGTTCATACCAGTTTCAAATTCTTGTCTGCTTTAAGTGAGCCGGAGTCACTCAGACGTCTTTTGAAGGTATTGTTTTTAGGTGTGAGTGAGCTGTTGGATACGGTGAAATGAAATTGATACAGAGAGCAACTAAAAGAACAAAATGTATTTACAGTTTGCACTTTGTATTTTTATATCACAGTTATTTTGTATTTATGCGCATGTCTTTTTCAATTACCTTCAAAACATTCAAAAAGAAGCCATGACACAAGACCTCAAATAATCAGTGCTGATCCTGATGGGAATGTTTTAACTCTTCTGCTAAATGAAGTCATCACTGGATTTCTTAGTTTTTGATAAAACCACAGCAGATGCATCTATATGGCCATTAAACACATTGCTGTATTATGAACACACTCATTAAATTTCATGCACAAGTTACAAAGCTTTGAGTTTCTTCTGCAGGATGTTGACCAGCTTGTTTCTGCTTTTCTTGAAGCTGGCAGCTATCAGATTGATTTTTTGATTGATTTAAATAACCTTTGATGACCCTGACTCTTTTACTCTTTGCCCTGTGTTATATTGATTATGTGTTTGTTTGTTTTTTGTCTTTGTTTACGTGCAGGGAGCCTGATATTCCAGCCTGGGCTCCTTTACTCTACTTGCTCCAGCTGCTGGATGTCGGAGAGAAACTGGACCCGTTAAAGCTGCCCATCGCAGACCGCATCCGCATCGGCAACCAGAAACGAGAGCGAGGAAACTTTCATTTCCAGAGGGAGGAATACAGCATGGCTGTCAGGGCCTATTCTATGGCTCTGGATGTGTTAACCACAGGCAGCAGAGGTATATCATCAAAACCTGAATTTATTCATAGGAAATATTTCCATACTGTCATCTGTACCAGAAATCTGTTGTAGTAATTGATGTGAGCATTATCTTCACGGAAAAAGGTGAAAATGGAAATAAAAAACAGATAAAAATGAATACACACACATCCGTTAGAAATATAAAACGCAGGATTTGATAGAGACTTTAAACACAACATTTCTACATCCTTCTGAGCCCATAATGACATAACAGTTTGGCGCTCTCCTGCAGTCTGCCACCACACTAATCACTCTGTCACCATGCAGAGACACATCTATCTGAGCCCCGACGCCCGACGATAAATGTTATTGCTTAATTCTTTTGCATAATCAAAGCTAATCAGCATTCATATTATTTCCACCTCCTTAATCGTTCTAATCATCGACGAGGCTGGGAGGGCCCCAAGAGGGAAATGTGAGTGAACAATGAGGAGAAAAACATGGACTGCTTCATAATGCATTAATGAAAGTGGACCAGAGAGTGAACTCGCTGTGGCACTGAGGAGAGGAGTTTATCAGGACATCGAGATCATGTAATTAGTGGATGAGAAGATCACCAGAAAAATAATAATAACAATAATGAAGCAGAAACGTCAACTTCTTAACTCTTTTTGGGTCATTTTACAAATATAATTTATGACACGTGGAGATTATAAATCACTGTTATTGATTAACCTGTAATCATATGCAACTAAACATGCAATGACATAAATATAAGACTTGATCAGGCTCAATTTTCTGCAGATCTTCAACATGAATTGTACAGGTAAATGTCTTAATGGCAATCAAATGTTTGTAGGGATTAAGTTGAAAAGCATTTTAATCACATCTGAATTTCAAATCTATAGGGCATTACAAAAAAAAGAACAAAAACAGGAGGAATTTTGATGACCCTTTCTATGATGTCAATGTCTACAATGAATTATAAACATCGTTATAATGTATTCAAATCTGCATTGTATAATAATAGCTGTAAGATATATCATAAATATCCACAATGCTTTATAACAATAATCATATAAAAATCACATTATAAGACATATTGACTAAATAATGCCTGTCAAGTATCACAATATTTGATAAATGCTGGTAACTCACTGCCTATTTTGTTTTTGCTTGGATCCGAATTAATTATAATTCCGGTAACTGTTTTAAACTATAATCATTTTATAATACATTATAAGTGAAAAATTAAGAAGTAAGAGATAATAAAAATCTACGCAAGAACAACACGCAAAACATTGTAAAACTAATTAATTTGTTTAACTCCCTCCACCCAAAACACTCAAAATATTGTCTCAAGATATGGATAATACCTATAACGGTTTCTACTTTACCTGAAGCTGTATATAACATGTATTTATTTGAGTCATTATAGTGTTTGAATTTTTTAGTGCAACATTTCATCAGTGAAATGTCAATGTCGATCCACCAGGTGTTTCAAATGAGTGTACCTTACCAGTACTGTATGATCCCTCACTTTACCCAAAGCAAATAAGGACCATTTATGGAAACTTATAATCACATTATAATGTATTGTAAAAAAGATCAAGATGCATTGGTACTATGGGAATAATTATACATGATAAAAGAAAAGGTCAATGAGTTACCAGCAATTATAAAGAATTATGCCTGACCTTTAAATCATTTAAAAACGGTTTATAATGCGTAATGATTGTTGTTATGAAGCATTATTAATATAAATTAGTTAAAAACAAAAATGATATATTTATTTTGCTTTGTAGCTGCTTGATGTGTAAATAGGCAACAAATTCGCTATATCAACTGAAAAGGTGATAACGTGTTAGTGTCCAAAACATCTGTTAATGCTGCTTTAAAGAATCCATTCTGGAACGGCATCCTAAATGTAATTGACCTAATGCAACTGTGAATTTGAGATAAAAAGTGTAATAAAAAAAGCATATGCAGCCACACAGATGTGTTTCCAGAGCTGCTGACATTTATCATCAATCATTCTCAGCGCCAAGTGTAAAAAATAAAACTTTGTACTAACAAGTGCTCATACTGGGGTCACTGCTGTATTCAGCTGGACAAGCTTGGGTCTAATGAAGAAACCATACAGTTGTTACTGCAGAGACAGTGATATGATATCCATCTGAATAAAAAAACAGACCGTTTACTATCCCTATAATGACACCCGATGGGAGTTTCTGTTTGAATGTCTGAATATTTTCCATATTCTGGACGACTTCAGAATAAGACCCTTCCAAGATTAGATAACTAATCTCCGTCAAAGTGTTTTTCGTGCCACCAATTAAGAGATTCACATGAGATGTTCACAGCGGAGCAGATGTCAGAGGTTGTACGTCTCTGTCTTTGCACAGATGGTGGCGACGGTGGCGTGATGGCAGAGGAGGAGGAGGTGCGGGACTACCGGGTGAAGTGTTTGAACAACCTGGCCACCGCTCAGCTAAAACTGGAGCGGTACAGCGAGGCGCTTCACACCAGCCGGGATGTTCTGACCCTGGAGCCAAACAACGTCAAGTCCCTATTCAGGTTGGGAAAGGTGAGGGTCCATGCTGTCGTGGTATTACTGAGAGACAACTGCATCTCATTTGATCTTTATCGAGCCATAAAATGACGTTGAAGTTCCTGGAAGGCAGAGGACTTTGTTTTAATATGGGATCACATTTAATTATTTCTTAATAGCTGCTGTATTATTGCTATCTGTTCTCTGACAGTTTTGATTCATGGGTCCACCAGCTCTGCTCATGCTCTACGGTTTTCTATTCTCTTCCAGCTCCAGTCAGAAATGGGTGAATACAAAGAGGCGATGGAGGTGCTGAAAAGGGCCTTGAAACTGGAGCCGACCACCAAGGTGAGATTATGTGGGTGAGCTGGTCAATCCCCGCTCGCCACCTTTCTTCTAAATCTGCCTGTGAATCCCATCCGTCCCTCACAGAGGAGAGGTCACTATGAAGTGAATCTGCCATTATTATTATTACAGCCACAGAATGTACCAATCGGCACAAATGAATGGTGGCCGATGGCATTTGTGCTTTTATGCTAAGATTCTCAAATATGTTGTGGTATAAGATTTTTATTTTCAATGCCAAAGAAACGCCGCCAAGCCTGGAGTTGTAGTTTACAATGAAATGATCAAATAATTTTATTTTTGGTAATTTACGTGACCCATCCTTGATGCAATTATTCTGACAAATTATTCAATAACAAAGTAAACATTTTAATATGTATAACCATCCAGCATCTGACAATATAATGACCTATTACAAATGTGTCCAACAATGGAATTGAACATAAACATAATGTATATGTTCCATAAAAGGAATTTGACAGCCAAGCTCATGGCTCTGTAAACGTCACTATGCAAACAACAACAATGCTTTTACGTTGATGTTTAGAAGGTAGTTTATTAGGCTGTTCGGTATGCCATTCATTCGTTTTGCAGGTGATTGTTCATAAACAAAAATATTTAACTACTTGAAATTGATATTTTGACTGATGATGACTAGATGAAAAGTTAAAAAAAAAAATCAACCCAACATATTACAGTTCATCCTGAGGGGGAGATGAATGTGAGAACCAAATTTCATGGAAATGTATCCAGTAGTTGAGACATTTCACACAGAACCACAAATGTCAACCTCATGGTGGAGCTAGACTTCCTCTGGGGAACATGAATATCTGTGACTTGATAAATGGCAATCCATCCAATAACTGTTAATATATATTTCAGGTTGGATCTGTGGTGGACTGATGGTACCAAAAATTATAAACAGACATAACCAAAATATTCCTTTAAGCACCAATTTAGGTCAGTAAACAAATAGTACGTCTGTATATAGTCTGTAATTAATATAAAATATGTTAAGAAAATACAAAAACAAAACAAAAAAACTCTTCTCATCAAATCTCAATTTGGAACGATAACTTTTTCATCCGACTGTTGCAAATTTTAACATAAAAGACAGATGAAAATAAAATTAATCTAATTAAGGTCACAATATTTCACAAAAATTCCCAGAATTTCAAAAGAAAGTCGTTCACACCTTAGCTTGAAGAAAACAGAAGATCCCAGTGAACTTCTTCTGTTGAAGGCCTGTTCTGTGTCCTTTGTGTGGTCTGTCTAATCTGCCAAATCTCTGAGCATCTGGTCACATCTGTAGACATCAGATGTGACCAGATGCTCAGAGATTTGGCAGATGTCCTGCAAAGTATAAAATATAACAAGCTAAATATTGTCACATTGAAAGTAAGAACGTGCCAGAGTCACGGTGGCAGCTACAACACGGACTCCACACTATACTTGAAATAACTACACTTGTATACGGTTAACCACATCAACATTATAACAACATTATTTTAGTGCAGCCATGTTTTGATTTGGATTTAATTTAGGAATTGTGAGGAGTAAATTTCAATCAGCTGTTTCCATCACAGTTTGCCAGTGTTACAAAGACCTGACCTATAGAGAACACTCATAGGTCACAAATATGTCTGGTCCTGTTTAGACAAAACAGACGTATCTGCTGTTTTGGTAATTCCATACGTCTCAACGCTGGATTAAAAACGTTTGAGAAAACTGATTTAGCTTATCTGTTGTACTGCTATCTGTTAAATTATCACAAAAAAAGATGGAGCGAAGGTAGATGTGAATCGTTTACAAGAATGCATGTATTGCTTTCTTTCATTTTAATACATTTTATGACAATTTTCCTCCAATGAAGAATCTAATTCAAGTTTTAAAAAATTCTTTACTAAGTCATTTGCATGTACATTTGGGCTACAGTTTAAAGTGCATTTTAAAAGTAAAACTGAAATAAAAGAGTTGGAGGTCTACCTTGTAAGGCTTCGTGTTTCAGACCTCTGCTCTCACCTGCTGGACATTTTCAAAACTGCATCTTAACCTTTTGTCAAAATAAAATGTTTCATGTGTCTTCTACAAGATCTACAGAAAGCAGCTTTTTCCCAGCATGTTAAGATGTTTCTGTTTTAGGCGATCCACGCTGAGTTATCTAAACTCGTCAAAAGGCAATCGGGAGGCGAAGATACTCAGGAATGGAAAGCTAAACCGGCAGAGATGCTTGGAGAGAATATCAAACCTTTTCTGATTCCTTCAAAGAAGAAACCATCTGTAAGAACAGAAACATCTCCAATGCTTTTTTCTAAAAATCAACAGACTGGATCTTGACTGACCTTTTTTCTTGTGTTTTAGGGAATTTCCTGGAAGTTTATACTCGGAGCTCTGGTTGTGGCCTTGAGCAGCTTAGTGACATCAATGATCCTGACTGCAAGAAACTGAAATCCTCTGCAGGAAGCACTTTGAAAAATCCTCCTCATCATCGTCATATATTCAGAGTTTGCTCTCAAGTCCTATTTAATTAATTTATAAAGAGTTTTCTACTGTGAAGACATGAGAAGGTGTGCAGCACACTAGCAAAGCCGCCTGAAGTTGTATTTATGTTAGAAAAAAGTTTCACTGAAAGGTGACCAGTATTTATAATAATTAAGATAGTACAGCATTAAGAAAACACAGCAGATCTCATCTTTCCAGTTACGTCTGTTTTATTTTGAAAAGGTATTTTTAAAAAAAGGGATCTGGAACTTTTGTAAAGACTGTAACCAAACTGCAAAAAGTAATGAATGAATAACACTTTCAACATCACAATTCTAAAAAATTTGATCAGTGCTCCAATAACTGAGACTGCAATATAATAATGATTACACTGATGCTTAATAAAATGTTTCAAAAATATACTCTATCTTTTTCTCTTGATTTCTTAAGGACCAAGTTTTGTCTCAAAGGGGAAAAAGGTATATTCATTAAAGGTATATTCATCCTTATTTAATGTCATAAAATGACTAAGAAAATAAATAAAAAAATCTAAGAATAGTAAGCATGATTACATTACGTACATTTATATTTGTAAATGTGCAATTTTCCAAAAATAGAAATCTTCACTTTGATCAGAGAATTTACATTTATGAAAATATATTAAAGTTAATAGTCCAAAGATAAAAGTGAGAAAAATTATGTCTGTCACAAAATAGAAATCACTTGGTGTCCTTCATTGCTCCACCGTGTCTACTGATATCAACCATCTACAGTCCACAGCAGGCGTTGATAGTCTTCTTCGGGTTGGATTGACTCAGTCTGACCCGAGAGTCTGACTGCCGCCTCAGTTTGACATTTTTCTTCACTTCTCTGCGGGAGTGGAAAACAAGTCTAAGTGTTGCCATGGTTTGTGAAGAATAACTCAAACTCTCTTTCTCTCTGGCCTCCTACCTCGCTAGATGAAGCACAGTCTCCACCACGTTGGTTCCCTCTTTGGCACTCGTTTCACAGAACAAGGCGCCGTATGCCTGCAAGCAAAGCATCGACATACCTGACTGAAGTCAAGTTTATTTAGACACCTGGGAGGCCGGGCGTCTGTATAAACACTTTTCTATCAGATGGAATGAAAGGTTACACACCTTGGCCAACTTCTCTCCGTGCGAACTGCTCACACAGCTCCCTTCTGGAAGCTGCTCTCGCAGGTCCACCTTGTTTCCAATAACACACATGGGGATTTTCTCCTCCGTTGAATCCTGTATAAAACATTGGAAAGTATATTCCTGCTCTAAGGCGCTTTTTTTTGTTGTCACTTATCCAATATTTGTCAATCAGTTACCTGAATCTGATCCACCCATTCTCTGACGTTGAGGAAGCTGCTTTCTGAAGTGACATCATAGAGGAGCAGGACTCCATGAGCTTTACGAAAATAAGACCTGGCGATACTACGAAACCTAAAGTCAAAAGATATACAGTGAATTTTACATTCTTCAGTCATTATCTAAAAAATGTGGCACGTTTTTATTGATAATACCATGTTTTTCATGTTGCTACTTCCTTGATTAACACTATGAAAGTGAGTGCAATACCTCTCCTGTCCCGCTGTGTCCCATATCTGCAGGCTCGTCTTCTCTCCATCCACAAGCATCCTCTTTATTTGGAAATCCACTCCTGATAACCAAAAAAGCAGATTTAAACATCCAATCTCAAGAATGTGTCAGTGTTTGATGAAACGTGATGTGTTTTCTGTGGCACTTACCCAGCGTAGTCTGGATGTCTCCCCTGAACTCATTGAGCGTCAGTCTCAGCAGGAAGCTGGACTTTCCAGCTCCTGCGTCTCCGGCTAAAACCAGACGGTACATTGGAGAGGGTTCCTCAATTTCCTCTATGTTGGCTTCTAAAGGCTTCAGAAATGCAACAAAAGATCACAAGCTTACCCAATTTTTGGGGGGGAAATCCGTTTGTGCCATTTATTATAAAGAAACAGTAAGCATTAATTTAGTGGAGTGTTAATAATAACTCTTAAACTAAGTAGTTTGCCTTAACTCATAGGCCTGGGTTATAGTTTTAACAGAGCTTTCCATTACGTGTCAGTCTTTGTCATTATACGGTTATCACCTATCTAGGTTCTATACTTCACTTGATGACAAAAGAACAAACTCAATCTGCTGATGGAAATTGTGAGATTTGATATAAACCTCCAGAAAAACCTAGTAATTGGACTTTGGGTTGCCTCCATGTCAACATTTTTTTGTTTTGTTTGTACAGCATTTCAGTAACCCTATTTCCACATGTAATTGATATGCACACTAAAATATAGACATTTAAATGGCAGACCAAACAACAGTTATATGCAGCTTGCTAACATGCTCACATTGACAATGCTGATGCTTTTCAAGTTAAATGTTTACCATGTTGACCGTCATGTTGGCATGGTAACATTAGCTAATTAGAAATAAACACAAATGCTGATGGACTAGTGAAAAACGTTGAACTGATGATGCTGCTACATCAGTGGTTCACAACTGGCTGGTCGCAACATAAATCTGAGGGGTTGTGAGATTATTAACAGGGGAGAGAGCAGAAAAAAAACATATTTCAGCTACAGAAACTTCTGCTTATTATTTTTTTACTTTCCTCATTTTTTTCTAAATAACTGGCAAAATTTTACTTCTTTGGAACTACAAATCACTTTGCATTAAAAAGCCATTGTACCTTAGTGGAAAATGCAGACAAACGTCTTCGTAGAGATGACGCAATAGAGTTGGCCTTGCTAGGAGCCATCGAGGCTGCATCTTCAGATTTCAGTTCTGATATCTGTAACAGACAGACAGAGTAAATAATCATTTAAAGTTGTCACAGGCATTACATGGCCCACTATTTAGACCTGATGTGTGCTCTGACCTCCACATCAGATGGGACACATGAGTAACTGTGGTGCACCGTTTCAACCGAGTCCCTGCTGTCCTCGCTGTCGTAATCACTGCCTGAGTTCTCAGCTGTGTCCATCGGCAGCGAAACTCCACTGTCCAGGTACTTATCAGCCCAGGTGGCCACATGAGAGTAGGTTGTTTTGCTGGGATCCTGCTCCGGGCTGCAAGCACAAGACACACGCTTGCTTTAGCTGGGACAATTTAATTCACCAAGAGATCAATCCAAAGATTCACACCAGTGTGTGAAAAACTTTTTATACCTGCCATGGTTGAGTGTGCTCTGTCGGAGGGGCTTCATCCGTCGGGCTGGGATTTCATTTTGGGGAGACAGCTGTTGAGCAGATTAGGAATGTCAGGATGTCAGAATGTTTTTCTTACACTTGAACTAGTGAAAGCAATTTACTGTAAGTTTTTATCTGATGTAGAGCCAGTGGGTATAAGGAAATATGTCATCAACAAACAAAGGACTCACCCTCCTTTTAGCTGCAACCGCTTCACTGGCCAACGCAGAGCGGAGCCCGTCGTTACTGTCATACAGCTTTTTGTTTGTTTCCCTAATGATGTGTTCAAGGAAATACAAGACTGAGTCACATGCATGTGCAAACCTTTACTTCCTTAGTACTGTTGTATGGTAAACAAGTTGTATTGACAATTCAAGGAGTGTAGTTGTATGTGGTTTAACTTAACCTGGATGGTATTTTACAGACTGGACAATGCAGCGTGAGAAAACATTTACACAAAAAGAGCTCACAAAAGTATTCACAACAAATATTTGTAAACCTGCATTGTTTTATGCACCTCAAGTAGTCTGCATTGCGCAGTAAACACATTAAACCCTGTTCTTCTGGTAATCCAAGTATGTTAATAAAGTGGTTCATACATTATGCTATTTCACTTTAGTAAGCATATTATTTAATATAACAAGTGGTTTCTAACACACGTTATTGTAGCTGCACAGAGAAGAGGCCTTTTTAAAATGTTCATTAACCTTCAGTATTTGTTAATAATTATAATTTCTCCAATGAGGACATATTTTATTAATTCATTATTTCACTCATTATTTGTTTATACCAAAGCCTCCGTACATGGGTGCCCACAATAGTTATAGTTGTTAAAAATAACATTATATCTGTTCACAGTTCCTTATAGTGTGTTACAAACCATTTATTACACTTTTATATTTAGCTTATAAATGTTAAATAAGGGGCAGTTAAAGAATTTGCAGATTAACCTTTTAAAGTAAATTTGTAGTGTCTGTTTTTTGTCTTTTAAAGAGCCCCACAAACAAAATTAAACTAACATCTACTGTATTTCGGTGGCAGCCGAAATCTCAGAGATCTTCAAAGCCTGAGCAATTAAAACCAGAACTATCCTGCTTGGATAGACAGTGCCAGAGCAACATGGCAATGGAAGGATTTCTTTCTAATTTTGGTGAACCAAGCCTTAAAAATAAAGGATGGTAATTATCAACATTTTATGATAACACCGAAACAGTTGACACTAAAATGACTTGATGAAAAAAAATGACATGATGAAAAAAAATAATCAATTACTCAGTATCCAAATAAGACAGCTTTATCAAGTGAAAGACTTACTGGAGAATCTGAATCTGATTGGAATATGACTGGTATTCCATAACCATCCTCTTCAATTCATCTGTTTCTCTGTAAAGAAATACAATCCACATGTTCTGCTGATGTTGTACTGGAAGCTGGATCATATTTTGTGTCCACAGACATGAGCTGAGCTGAGCTTAAACACACTGCCTCACCTTTCGTGTTGAGCTTTCTGGTCCGCGTACATGTTCTTCAGCTTGTCCAGCTCTGAGTGCAGGATGGCGGTCTCTGTCTGGGCTTGCAGCAGAGAGGTTCGCAGGTCCTCATTTTCCTGTGAGGCGATTAAGTGAGTAACCGGAACAATTCTACACAACTTACATGTGACTTGTTGTGACAACTAATACATGATGTACCTGTGAGAGATTACCGATCTTTCTGTTCAGTCTGTCCACATCCTCCTTTGAATCGTTGAATTCAGATTCCTTTAGGCTCTTGAGAATGAACATTTACACAAGCATTTTGTTAAACAGTTTTAGATGTTGATTAGCCAATGTGTTTTAGTAAATTAAAAAAAGTCAGACCTGCGTTACAGAGTTCTAATTATATACCCCACGAGTGAAATTGCGTTTAGATTGTTTTATTAACTCTATAATGTAGAGACAATGGGAAGGTTTGCTTCATCTAAGTAATGAATAGAATACTACTGGCATGCAATCGATAGCTTAAGTAACAGTGTTTACACTCTCTGTGGAAATGGCTTTCCAAGATGTGTGTTTTCCTGAAAAGGAGAAGCCTTTCTTTAAACTGCTCGATATCGGTCCTTGCAATCTGCAACTATGTATGCATTTCTACCAAGTATATCATTTCACTAGCACTTGGTTGGAGTGTTGAACTTAAACTCAAACACAGCCCCCCCTCAGATTTTGATTACTGATATTCATGTGTGTGTTGTAGCAGAAAAGACATGAATGTACATGTAGCTGGATTTAAGGCATAAACAATAGGAGCTAGCTTGGCTACTGAGCTAACAAGCAAATTCCACAAGTTGTTAACATGCAGCGTCTTATCAAACATGACCCTCTAGGCCTGGCTTTGCACTAACTGCATCTTAGCAACATCCCTAATTTCTCAGTCTGACTCCCTCTTTCATATTAGCTGGACATTAGATACCAGGTATTTATAGGTCTTTAAAGGTGGTCTTTGAAAGGTCACCCTTAAAAAAAAAAATGGGAGAAATTTGGAAAACACTTTCTCTGTCTGTCAAGTGCATCAAAAATTAAGCCAGAGCTGCTTTCCTCCCCCTTTTTCATACAATCTATTTAGTGTGAAAGAACAAAGTAAATGCATGTTGTGTGGAAAAACCTACCTTTAACAGTCTGTCCACAGTTGCATGCAGGTCTGTGACCTCAATCTTGTGCTTCCTCTGCACGGACGCCATAACTCCTTCCATTTTTTTACGCTCCTACAGACATGAAACCAAAGTAGTTAGAGGTGCAGACCGGCTCAGGCCTTAAAGAGGGGCTTTCATCTGCCTATACAGAGGCTCTTTGTGAGGAGACATGTAACCTGCTGCTATGTGCTGCACCACACATATGCAGGTAGCTCACAAGAACCCGTGAGGTGAAATTTTTCCTTTGCTTTGAACAATTGTTTTTTTTTATGTCCATTTCTCAGTGTACCACTTGTTGATGAAATGCAGCTGTTTTTACAGTAGCCACTTCATTCGGTTTGATATATTTCACTTTCTATAAATATTAGCGGTAAATCACAGGAGCAATCATCTACTGAAATGCATGTATCAGACTCACCTCGTCTCTCACCCTCTGCTCGGTTTTGGCAAGCTGCTGCTGTATATCGTCCTCCAGTTCTACCAGCTGACTGTTGTTCATCTCCTCAGCTCTATTTGAACAGAAAAGAATGTTTAAGTTTGTGCTGGCAGTCTCACTGCTGCTGAAGCAAAGCCGATTTTCCAGCAGAAGTCCAAGAGATGACTACAGCAGGGATAAGAAGAAGAATCGATTCACCTACTATCCATGTGTGAATTCTACCTGACTGATTTGATTTCAAACGTTGCCAACGCTCTGCTCATGTCAGACAACACATGAACCAACCAGAGTGGAGGGAGGGACAGGCTCCACAGGTGTGCTACATGTTGTCTGTGAGGTTTCTCAATAAGACCTCACATATATTAGTAATATTTAGTTTGGTATCCGTTTTATGCCAAGATACCAAAGGTCTGTTTATTTCCACAAAGTGGAAATAAAGGTACAATAGCTGGCTATATATCCAGTTTAAAGAGGACTAAAAGAACAAAGCAGAGCAGCACATTTATGTCTTCCTACTTCCTTGAATAAGGAATGTCACCTTTCTCATGCCGTGTAGTTACTGAACCACAGAGAGCTGAACAAAAACAGCTTAGACACAAGGTTTATTCCCATGTATAGGAGTGAAATTCAATAGTCGACTAAAGGTATTATGTGAGGGGTAACTTCACAGATTTACTGTAAGGGAAATAAAAAAAAGACTTAACTCGCATAATAAAACCTATAATATCTACAATCACTGTTCAGCTTGAATATCAGTAACCACTGTGATTACAGTCATTATAGTTATCTTTTCTCTGCTGCCAACTACAACTACTACTACAACTAGGGGTTACCTCAGGACAATATTATTGAATACTGCTCATACATTATTGTGTTCATACAGTTTGTCAGCTGACAGGTGGCATATTAATTTACAGCAACAGGAGAAGGGCCCAATAATAGTTAGACTTGAACTGATATTTACATTGAATCATTATAGGATTGCCTATAGTACCAAATCACAGGGAATAAGTAAATATGCCTGATTTATTTTGAGCCGATCTCCTTAATTTCCATAACAAAGAAAAAAGCTCTGATAAACACACTGGATGATACATGTCCAACAAATGGCAGACAGGCAAAGTCAACAACTAGGTGTTAAAAGGTTGACGCTCTTGTAGCTGAAGACACATTTTTCTCACTGGTTGGTGGAGACCAAAACAGAGATAAAAGGTAAGTGAACATTGTATTTAGGTTTGTCTGATGGCCTGGAAATTGTCTGCTAACATGTAAACTATAAAGGCAGAAATGTCAGTTGTGTACCAGTCTGCTTGTTGTGATGTTTTTCTGTCCTCTAGTCTAATGGACTGAAATCAATTAATGCAGCTTTAAGTCTAATAGGTTATCCCAGTAGATGCTGTGGATTTTAGGGAATAAAGTTACAGGGTTTGTCCACCGTTTCTATGGTTTACAGCCAGAAGAGGGCAGCAGTTCAACACTGCTCTGTAGTTAAAATAAATCTACAGTCAGTTAGGTTGCAGTAATCTGTCCAACAAGTTTCATTTTAAACATTCACTTTCAAATGCTAATACTAAATGTCACTGCTCACATTATAGCCACATGAGCCGGGTGAATATCATTATTAACCACTGTGTGATGTGGTTTATTGTTTAAATAATGGGCCTTTATTTCATAATCATTCTGTTTCTTTCTATTTCACAGGTCACGTATTCTAAACTGTACTGGTCTCACATAGTCAAAAAGGCTGACAGTTACCCTCACCGCTTCATGCTGGTCTCCAGCTGTTCACACTCGAGTCTGTTGTCCTGGCTTTGACTGATCAGAGAGTGGATGATTTTCTCATACTGCTGTAGCAGGTTTGTGTTTGCAGAGGAGTGAATGGTCTGGTAAAGATCAGCCAGCTGCTCCCTGAGACTGTGGGAGGAGAACAAATAGTTACAGCAATGAGCCGGTCAGTGGCATTTTTATAGGCAGCATACCAAAAGTCTTTCTTTCCAGGATCAAATACTCAACTCCTATAGGCCTGACAGGTGAATGTTAAAGGTGGAAGTTTCAATGTGGGAAAAAGAATCAAACATAAATATACGACTTCTCACACCAATCATGCAACATGATCCAAATTTTAATCTTCACTCAACAATAGGGCTTAGGGCTCAACACTCTGCTCAGAGTTGGACATGTGGAGTACCGATTGTTATTTGATAACCATGAACAAGTGAAAGGGGCAAGGACATTTTTCTTTTTTATGATAAAAAACATTAATTGTTGAACCCTACATACTATGATTTTTTTATTCCAAACATACTGTGGTGTGACTTTTTCTACTACACAATGACATTCACACACTGTACTCATACATACTGTACTATAACATTCGTTTAGGACATACTATAGTATAACATCTTTTTACGACATACTTTACTATGTCATTGTTTTAGGAAACACTATACTTTGCATTTTTTATGACATATCCTACTGTGACATTACTTTATGGCATTTCTATAGCATACTACAGTGTGACTTTTTCTTTTGTTTTCTATTTCGGGCATGCAACTCAAAAAATGATTATCTGAATAACGGCTTTTTCTAAAGCTTAAAAACAGGTTCTTTGGCAAAAGATGAAAAAAAACTGGCGACGCTTAGCTTAGTAATTGCACTGCCTTTTAAAACTGAAGTTAGAATACAAAATGACGCAATGAAGAAGTTCCCCAAGTTGCAAATGCCCTAATACAGGCCTAGGAATGAGGTGAATACTATGACTTTCGTGTGACAAACTGTACTTTTTATATGACATTTTTATGGCATGAAATAGAGCTTATCTTTTTTGCATTTTGTACAACTAATCATTTTAATAACATATTTTCTGGCATACTATGCTATGACTTTTTTGACATTTTTATGACAATTTGTATTATCTTTTTTATGGTATACTAAATTACGACTTTCCAAGGCTCAACAGTAATAATTGTCCGATTGCCCAGGGCAAGAGAAATGCCATGTTGGGCTAGTAAATCTAACAACTCACTTGCCTGACTAGAATTGAACACAGTGTTTTTTCCGGAGCTGAGGATGGAAGTTGCTAAGGAGTGAGCCATCTCACTTCTGTCTAATCAATGTTGAGAGTTGCAAAATCAAAGTACAGATTGTTATTTGATAACCACCAATAAATATAGCAATTTGTACGGCGACGAGTGAAAATTGACTTTGGCTCTTTTCAAACAACGAAAAAGAAAACTAATGTTGAGCCTGCAGCATCTAGTGCCAGTAAAAGATTTGAATTAAATCAAATAAACAGATGCAGTGTGCTGAGGCCTTTTTTTTTTTTTTTTTTAGCAAATTGTAGAATTAAGATTATTGCATAACATTCTCCAAATTTATAATTTGACAGAAACAACAATTTATAAGAAACATAAAAGTCACTGTGTTTGAATCCCACAGAGGATCCTCATTAGCACCACACCATTTGGCTCAGCAACAGGTGAATGAGCATAAAACTCCTTTTCTCATCATTTTACAGACATAACTGTGAAAATATAGTATAAGACCTGAACAGCCAGGTAGCACAACAACCAAAATAATGAGCACAGTCTAAACTTCTCATGTATTAAAATCTGCCAAAACAACTATTTAAAACTATTTACAAATCTGACTCTCCCACATTTTCAAATCAAAGCTATACAACAGCTTGAATTTGCATTTTGTTATCATCAGCTACCTTTGATATTCATAAACTCCCATACAGACCCAATACATGTACGGCATCTAACATCCATCTGAACTCTGATTAAAGTCAGGAAGCTTTCATTTACTAAATCCTTTGACTGTCAATTATGGCATAATCATTTCTGTAGTTTGTTTCTCCTCCTCCTAACTGTTTATTCGTTTGTCTTGACTATAGCACATCACTTGGCCAACTGAAACTCAGTAGAAAGGCCTGCCAGTAGACCTTGAGTTATTGTAATTAATTGTATGTATTTTATATATCTTTTACATCTTTAGGCGCAGGCTGAAAACTCACCTCTTCAAGAAGTACTACCCTGAGCCTTCCTCGTAGCACTTATTGCACTCGTATTAGTTGTTGCACTTACTGTATTCGTATCAGTTCGCTGCACTTATTGAATTCGTATTCGTTTACTGCACTTATCCTATTCGTAGTAGTTTGTAGCACTTATTGTATTCGTATTAGTCTGTTGCAATTATTGTTTTCGTAGTAATCTGCCTCTGCACTATACTTTTGCTCTGGTTTATGCTTTGAGATGCTTGTTTAAGAAAGGAGATGCACTTATGACTTCTGGTGACTAGTAGTTCTCTTGAATACCTATGTTGAATACACTTCCTTATCTCTTTGGATAAAAGCGTCTGCTAAATGACTGTAATGTAATGTAATGTAATGTAATATAAACTTGAGGGAAAGAGTTAAAGAAAATAATAGATTGTTCATCAGTTGACTTTAACAAAAAGGTGGTTTTGGTTTCAAACCAGCGTTGGTCACTGTTTCCATTACCCACAGGATTCACAGTCACACCTGTAACACTGTAACATGATGTTGTGCTCTGAGGCAGATCCGTTACAGACACATTAAACAGTGACGTGTATCTTTTGTGTTTGGGTTCCTGAGTCACCAGTCAGCACCGTGAATGAAACAAATCCACGTTTTAGTTAGTTAATGAAATAAGGAAATAGGAACCAGGAACAGGTGTGGGTTTACCTTTCAGACAGCACACACTCAGCATCTATCCTGCCTTCAAACTCTTCCCACGGACGGCCTTGGCTCCGGGACGCACCGGTGCCGAAAGACCCAAAGTCCAGAGTCTCCGAGACCTCCTGGAACCGGGACGAAAACATGTGGTAGTCGATGCATCCGTCCGAGTCCGGGTCGAACTTGTCGAACAGAGTCCTGGTCTCCGAGTCGGACACGTTGAGCTCCCGACAGACCACGGTGAAGTCCTCGTACTCTATTTTACCAGACTTGTTCACATCACAAGCCGAAAATAACCTCTGAAGACTGGGTCGCTCCATGTTTTAATTAAAGAAAAAACACATAGAAAAGCATATAAAATGCAAAGTTAAAAATCAACCCTGCTTTTCTCTGGCAGTGAACTGGCTGCCAACCAAAATAAAAGTGTCACAAAGGTACTTTTGGAGCCACTCATTGGTCCAGATCTCAGTGTAGGCGGGTATCATCAGAATTAATGGACCCAATGTGCCACTTCCTACCTGGAGTCTATCAGGTTACAGCATTCTGCTCATCCAGGTGAGCAGCTGTAACACAATATAACCACACAACACACACACAAGTGCGTCTGTTTGCCTTTAAGGTGTGTGGTGCATGAGTTTTATCAGACACTCCTCTGTGTTCCTCTGGGTTTGCATGGTTTCTGACTCCACCCTTATTGATTAATCAAGAAAATACTATTTAAACCTGGAGAATATGTATGCAGGTGAATGAATGAATGAATGAATGATGGGGAAATGTTTTACTTTTACTATAATAATAAGACATTCAAATAAAACAATGATCCATTTGATCTTTATTTGAAAAATTAAAATAAAGTGCTTTTCATATACAATACAAAAAGAAAAAACAAACAGTAGTGATGTATGATACAAAAAAATACAATTCACAATATTTTTTACATTGGCAGCTGAATTTACAAAATAATTTTACATAAAAAAAACTATTTTTACGTACATGTTGACAAGAGTCTGAGCGACTTGTACCGTCACAAATAAAAGGCCAGACTATAAGTGGTTCATTAAGAGATAGCAGGCGACGATATTTTCACTGTGGCATTAATAGTTTAGGCTTGTATTCAATAAAAACAACATTGTACTAAGTCACTGCCACATTGTATTTGTTCTGCAATTTGTATATTGTTCTGACGACAGCCACTTCACCAAAAGCTGCCATTTGTTTGTTTCTAATAACAGTCACAAGCATGAATCTTTCATCCTGCATGATTGATTATAGTTGACCAGTCATTTTTGCAGTGCCATTTACAAGAAATGTAACATAATACTTATCAATAATTCAATATTTTATAATCAGCCAGTGGTTATTCATGTGCTACAGTTTTAGAATAAAATTTAGTCCCTGACCAAGGTTGAAGCCACCGTGACAAAAAAATAAAAAAAATAAAAAACACCTCATGAGCACATACTGTACAAACTTGACAGTATTAAATCACACATATTCCATGTTTTCACTCTTGCGTCTGAGCATGGCCAGTCCTGTCACACCTACAGTGTAGCATTTGACTCTACAGCACTACTACCTGGTTAGTTTGTCATTCCATGAGGCACATCTCTTGATTATTGTTTCAGAAGGCATTATCCGTTTCAGATTTGTTATCAAATCCATAACCTGCATTATACTAAGGCTTTTCCACGTCATGTGCAAATCCTATGCATTCTGAGTCAATCTGAACGCCTTCCTGCAGTTTGTGAAAATTTTGATTTTGCTGGCCGCATTACAATACTAGAGCTAAACTCAAAATAAGACTTCAATAATATTGTATAAAAATGCTTTCAAGTTACTCCAACATCTGACTCACAAATTTGGTGGATCATATAATTTACAATTCATTATGTCTGAATAAGGGAAATGACTAATCAAGATAATTAAAATGCAGAATTATAATGTTTAT
Source organism: Anoplopoma fimbria (assembly GCF_027596085.1). Lineage (NCBI taxonomy): Eukaryota > Metazoa > Chordata > Actinopteri > Perciformes > Anoplopomatidae > Anoplopoma > Anoplopoma fimbria. The sequence continues at coordinate 2,360,422 of NC_072467.1, read as the reverse complement.
TACTGGATGAGAATGAAAATTATTGCCTTTATGGTTGCCTTTAAAACCATTTAAGCAAGCAGAGGCTTTTTTTCGTCCATTCTTTAACACTCATCAATCAATATGTATATCAAAGTTGAGGCTATACAGATGTGTTTTTTAAATCAGATTATGAATAGGTGTATTATATAAATATTTATTATTATTTTCCTTTGAGAACAGTGATAGTTATTTGTATAAATGAAAGAATATGAAAAATGTCTCTCTGTAAGAGAAACATATGGGCAATATTCTGCACTAAAATACATCAAAATAGCTAAAATCTCTTGCATTCCTAGAGTTAGTGTACTGATAGCGTGTGTGTGTTGGTGGGAGTGTGAGTGTGTGTTTGCAGTGCCGCTGATCCTAAAGTAATTAACAGCGCCAACACCTTTGTGCTTACTCAGTCTCGAGGTGAGGTTGTCTCGGTGTTTACCCCACTTCACATTATTTGCTTTGCATAGACTGCCTATCTCATGAAGAACAGCATGATAATACCTGGAATGAGATTTTTCCCTTTTGTCACATTTGGTGAAAGAAAACCCTGTCGAAAATGTCAGGCTTCCACAGAGGAATATTTGTATCCACTAATAATACCGATACTTAATAACATAGCATAACATGTCTCCATTTATGACTATATAATATTCATGTTTTTGGTGTACGGTGATTGAGGTGGTAAGAGTTTCTAAAACATTTCCACTGAGGTGACTCCTTGTTCGTGTTCTCTTTATAAATAATGATTCTTTTTTTTTAATAAACCTTTAAGTTTCTTATCACGACTCTTCTTCTCTTAATTATTGATCTGCTGCTGTGTTATATTCAAGCCTAAACGATGAGTATACTTCTGTGAATGCACACTGGCTATCTAAAAAAAAAAATCTATGACAGGACTTTTTCTTTTTTTTTCTTTCTCGCCTGCCACTGTTGGTGTATATTCTGGTGTGAGTGTTTACCTTGCTACAGTACAGTACATAGTGCATAGCCTCAGCGAAGGGTAGGCTCTTACCAGATGACAGAATGCAAATAAAACAGTAAACACTATAAGTTGTTAGTGGGAACATGTTCAAATATCACTCTGCCTTTCAAAGCATTACCAGCAGATTATATGGACGGATTAAGTGGCAATGCTATGAAACTAAATCACTGAATCACCTCTTCGCCTGTTACATTCCTGTGAGCCGTAGTGAAAGCATCAAAAGTCTGAAGGCAAACTGGAACTTCTTCAATGTGCCTCAAATGCACTTGAATAAGAGGGAGTGAGAGGGAAATGAAATGAACATGGACCACAGGGACAGAACAAAAAAGTGCAAAAATCTGTGTAATGAAATGTCTCTTCATGAAGAGTCGATTGATCCTCAGTTTTCCCTCTTATAGGGCTTTGTCTCTCTCAGCAAGTGCACTCGTTCCTTTCAGTTTAAATTGAGTCCCTTTCACACAACAGAAAGCTGGCCTCACACTATAGAGTCTTTAATCTCGGAGCCCAGTCTGACTCTTGGCCGTGGGCATGTGGGAGAAATCTCTACATGACTCTCTCTCAAGTTCAGAGGCCTCTTCTCCGATTCTGAGAAGCTCCTGCTGTTGTCGGGCGACGAGCACTCGTGTGGGGGAGTGCTGCAGATGTAGTTGTCGTTAAGGGTCTGGTAGCCCTTGTGATCCGACGCCGACGCTGTGACTGTGTTGCCGTTTAGCGGCAAGTTCTCAGCCGGTTTCCCCGCTATTCTGGGCTTCTTCTGCTGCATGTTGGGGCACTCTCCCTCCTTGAGCATGGACTTCATGTGGTTGCGGTTCCTGTAGACCACAAACAGAGAGAAGACCACCAGGGAGAACGCCAGGAGGGAGCACACCACGATCAGCTCGTTCCAGTAGGTCTTGGTGTTGATCTGCGGTGAGCGGGCCTCTCCCGGCAGAATGACAAACTCCTCCTGGGTGACCTGTGGCGTGCGTGAGCGTCCTCTCATGGTGGTGCTCTCGTGCTTGGCCTCGCCCCTCACGCAGTAGTTCGCCAGCAGCTGTCTGAAGCCTTCCTCCACTGACCAGCACTCGTAGGTCTCCTGCCTGTCAGCTTGAGCTACCACTACCAGTCCCCCCTCTGGGCTGGGGTAATGGAAGTGACCTGCACTCTCACTGAACTCCCACCTCCTTTCTGCCAAATTAGAGCGCAGCTTGCAAGGGAGAACTTTGAACGTGTTGGCTGGGATAATGATCACCTGGCATGAAGACATTCCTGTGTGAAAGGCAGAGCAGAGACATAGATCCAGTCAGATATGGCATGAAATAAGCTCTACACCTTATCTAGTGTAGAGCTGAATATTCAAAATATTGAACACATTTGTAATCAAGACTCAAACTGAAAAACAGTGCAGAGTGCTGGTCTGTAAATCTGACTATCAGAGGAGTTCACTTACGTGTAGGTGGAGGTTTAGCAAATCGTGGGCCTGGCACTGTCTTGTTGCAAATAGCTGATGTGTCAGCTTCATCTACATCCTGCTGCAAGGCACTGAAAGACATATATTTATTCAGAAACCATTTAATATTTACATATGATAGACATATAGTGTTCGTCTCAGAAGCTGTAGCTGTAACACTGTTTGTAGATTATTGTGCTGAGGGATGCATACCTGCTTGGTGGAGCCTGTCTGACATCCACACACTGCCTCCCGTTCCAAGCACAGTAAGGATCCCTGGAGAGGATGCACTCTCCGCAACTCTGATAATTAGTGCAGTTAGCTACTGGGACCTCCGCCAGTTCAGAGAAAGAAGAAACATAAAGCTGACCCTGTGGGGAAAAATGACAAAGCAGGGGACAGGAAAGAAATGCCCCAATTAATTGGTTACTTATTTCATCCAGAATCTGCTTTGTCTGTCCCTGATCTAAACACGGCACATTTAGCTTTTCTTAATACCAGCGTAATGGGAATTTCTTCGCACAAATTTACAAATCCGAGTATCAAAGACAAGAAAGGATTCAAACAGTGTCACTATTCCAGCTGTTAAAACACCAGCTGTTTGCACATCCCCTGAGAGAAAGTTGCATGTAATTAGCTCATTGAACATGAGGTCTGCTTTAGGCTGCCGCTCTTCATGGTTCATGGAATATGCAAACTGCCAGTAAATGCATTCACCGAGCATGCCGTTAGTTCACACCATGAGAAAGCTCTGCAAAACCAGTTTGGGTTGTTTTTCTCTCTCAGCACTCAACCATACCTTTTCAATGTCCAACTCAATTTTTTGCACTGGTTGGTTATCACGGAAGAGCACCATCTCCTCGATGATGTGCATCTTGTTGTTGACATTAATGGCTTTATGAAGTCTCCCATCATCTAGAAGACAGAGTATAACTTGAAATTAGATTAAACTCTTTGTGAGTATTGAGAAATTATAGTTATCAATAACATAGTTAATGTGTGATTGTGGGTGAGGAGTCTTTTACCTGTGCCAATGAAGATCACATTATACGCCTTTTTTGCTGTCTGCACTCGATGGACAGCGATCTGAGTGTAGCGAACATTACGTTTCAGTAGGAGAGGCTGGCTGCGGATCACGCTGTCCATCAAGAAGTGGTCTTTGACAAAATTCAGCACTTTGTCTGGCATGTGCAGTGAGGAGGAGATGCCCTGTTCCCTGGCAGCATTTGTGATACACTGTGAAGGCAAAAATATTGATTGATTAACAAACATTCCCTCACACTGTATAAAGACACAAGCTGCAACTGTACAGCACCTCAATGTTTTCATGACATACTGCTGAGTATTGACATGTATTTATCTACAGGTTCTCCAGTAGAGGGCAGTAGTCATTTACTCACCACACCAGGCCGAGGCTCTGGGACCGGATGATTGTATGTGTACCACTGTTGAGTCTCTCTGTTGACCTCACGGTATCGCCCATTGAACGCCTTTTCCACCTGGTCCATAGTGAAGGAACACACTGCAGAGCTTCCAGAAGCACCTTTATACCTTAAAAGACAAACAAAAAAGCATCTCAACAATACTGATTGATAATTTATTACATTCTTATCTTGTTTAATCTTTAATACATTATAGAGGGTATGTTTTACGCTGAAAACCTAAACAACTCTATATAGAGACTAACTGATTTTAGAAACACTGCGGTCATGTTTAACTGCCCAGGGAGTGAAGATGGACAGAAACTAGCAGCTGAATCTGATACAAAGCTCTTTGGCTTCCATCAGAACATTTGTATAGCATACCTCAGACATAGAGTCATTTTAATTGCTTGCATGTGCCATATTTGCACAACATATCTAAAGGTATCACTACATTAGTTTGGTGATTTATTAATCAAAGCAGTGTAAGAGGGTCCTCACCACTGAGAAGTGAAGACTCCATAAAACACAGTGTTCTTCCAGTCCTCGGGGCTCGGTGTCAGCACAAACATGTCTTGGATTATGTTGAAGGGGAAGCCATCGTCAGGCAGAGAGCACAAGAGTTGAGCCTTCAGGAAGGTCGTCCATTTCTTCTGCAGAACCCTCTCACCTCCCATGTCACCCTGTAACACAAATATTAAAGAGTTGGAGCTGTTTAACATGTGGCCAGTAGAGGGAGCAAGAATATAAGATTGACACCTGATTGAGGCGATGGACAATGCTTCTTAAAAAAAACACTGTTTGGTACTCAAGTGTGATATGATGGGATGTGACAGGCTTGTAAAATGCATTAAAATATAATGCGCACCATATGGTAAGTGGCATACCTCACATAGCATAACATACAAATGTCCAAATATGTCCAAAGGGGAAGCTGTTTGAAATGATGTCATTGAAAAACATTTACCTCATATTGTAAAACCATAATGAGCTAACGCAATTGTGCCCGTAACACAGATATACCCAGAGGCAGCAGACTTCTAGGTCTTGAAAACAATATACATCATCACAACTGGGCTTTGAGGGGGGGCAAATGCTTTTAAATGAAAAAGAAAAAGAGGCTTTGCTCCCTTGCAATCCTTCTTCACTGACACTACCGCTGTGATTCAGCGCCTTCGGCACTACCCTTCAAAGTGATGAGTGGCACGGGACCTACATGACATGCTGACTAATTTGGCTACACAGAGTGTTCAACAGGATATCTGCGCAAATTGGAGATCAACTACATCTTTGAACCTCAATGTGAAAATGTTTAACAGTATTTGCTGAATGACTGTTACATAGAATATAATCCACAGGGAGTTGCCGGCCTAACAAAGATGGCTAAAGATGCTTCACCTACAGAAACCAAGAGCATACTTTTGCAAAAAGACCTGCCATTTAAAGTGAGGGTGATCCTCTCCACCAACCATACTGTCTGTTTACATTCAGTTCATGGCAACAATTATTCCAGATTTCTCACAGTCTTAGATCTTACAAGATGAAAGCTGGCTGCTGGAAGAAATAAGTGGTATTAAAAATCCAGGACCAAAGAAAAAATACTAAATGATCTAAACCACGTAAAGCCCTTTAAACATGAAACTTCAATCTAGTTCACTTTAGTATAACATTAATCAGAGGAAATAACAACGCTGGATCGGAGGGGAAATGATACATGACCAACACTGAGCTTCTGAAGCAATTACTTAACCCAGGCAGATAATGAGCAACATACAGTATATTCTCTGGTCCTCCTGGCTGAACCTAGTTTTATAATTTAATGCCACTCTGTGCTTAAACTGACTTCTGAATAATTGAAGCAAATGCATCCCATTCATTAATCCCTGGTGAAAGCATCCCTTGTTCAAAGGGCCGTTCAGAAAGCATGAAGATCGCAGGCAGTAATGGCTTCTTTCTGGGAAAACCAGCAAATGCGAACATGCTTTACTTTGTTTGTTTCAAGCAAAAACATGATTTATAATTCCATAGTTAGCCTCTATGAAGTGGAACCTGTGCACAAAACAACTGAACAAACAACAAAGAGGGGATGTGCTGCGGACATAATTACACTATTAAGGGACAAAGGAGATAGGGATCGAATCTAAATTAACAATTTATTTGAACAGGAATCACAAATGATATTTACAGGAACAAACACCAACTATCTTCAGAGCTTTTACCTCATTTTAAAGCTTTGTTATTTTCATTTTTTTTCGGGGAGCACACAAGTGAAACATTAGTACTAATTTCCTATTGGGTAAACTTTACCAAGATACTTGGCTATATGTGAGAAAACATATCATCAACATGAACAATGAGTTAATATTTATGTAACTCTGTTAACAGTTTTTTTTTTTATTGGAAGTATGGAAAAACTGAGTGGATAATTGCATTAAAATGAAGAAAATATAACCCCATAGGCAGAGTCTGACTGAAACTGAAACAAATTGAGATAAAAAATATCCTGGCTTTCCATGTAAATTTCTAACGTTGTGATAAAAAAATAATGAAATAATACATACAAATATAGTAGTAAAAATAAATAAACTATAGATAGTGTTACAGGAAAGTCCTCTTACACTAACCTTTCTCTGATGTCAACGTCAAACTGACAGCTAGCATTTTTCATTCTCCTTGGACTGTGGTTTACATGATTATTTTCACAGAGACAAGCAGCAGTCTGATATGGAAAGCTGGTTTGTGGTATTAATGATGTTTACAGAGCTGACAATACCCTAAAAGATATAAAATACTGTGTGAGGTCTGCATTTTCGTCCAAAAGCCCTGGGTTTAAGTATTTCAGCAGGTGATAATCCAGTTCTGCGCATGGATCTGTTGCTACAGTGTGCTACATTTTGACTTGGCTACAGAGTCCTGTTTGAACACAAATATTTGGTGAAACACGATAAGAATTGAGGGAGAGCATCTGGAGAAAAAGAATCAAACAGAGGGAAACATGCAGGAGGAATGTTTTTCTGTAACACGAGATCCTACCCAGAAAGACAGAGCTTCATCCTTCATATTTAGGCTGTAAGAAGCTTTCAGAAGACTACATATAAGTCTGTATAGGAACACAAAAACATGAAATGCACAAAAACACAAACAACCCCCCCTCCCTGGTCTGACAGATCCCTGTAGAGATGTGAGGGTGTGTCAGGATATTTTGCTGAGGGATAAAAAAGGCCCCTTTACGTGGACTATCTGCCTCAAAGCATCACTCACCTTACACACGCGAGCAATGCGTGACACGATGGTGTTGTCAAAGAAATCAAACTCCTTTCCCGCTTCACTGAAGAAGAAGTAAATCTTATCGTCATCGCCCACCAGGTTGCCCTTGGGCAGGCTCTCCTGTATGTAGGCAGAGCCAACAAAGGCTGGGTCTGAAATAAAGATGGCGTGAACAATACTTTCAGCCTACAGTTTATGAAATACAGGCATCCAGGGACAGGTGTCCCTATTCTCTCTTACATCAACACACTAAATAGAAAAATTACATTGAAAAAGGGACTCTTGACAGATTGCAGGAAAACACTTTTCATCTATATAATTTCTAACGGTGTCAAATTCTATTCTCATACAGCATATCTAGCACAAAGAGTTTTGGACGGTCATATATCTTATAAAATATGATATATCAAACAATACATATGATTTTTTTATACTTTAATCAAAAGCATAGCCTTCCAGTCAAAGCACTGTACCTTGAAGCCAGTTGAGTGAGTTTTCTGTTTTTAGAGCAGTTCCTTGGCTTAGACTCTTGTAAATGATGGGTTCATTTCCTTGGAAATTACTGACTGTACCGGCATACAGCTCTCCATCTGAAACACAATAAAGAAGACCGGCATAAACACAGTGTTTACCACGAGGGTATGGGCATCTGCGTCATACACAGTAATGAAATCTAGAGATTATGACCAAAGTCGTCTCCATATCAAGCACCTGTACCTATGCATTATTGATTCCAACAGTGGCTTTCTTCAATTAAAGTCAAGATCAAGTGAAAATTCTTTTTTGACCCTTTTAGATCACATACATCATATTGTGAACTTATCCAAGAATATATGCAAAACAATTATCAAAAAATAGATTTCTTAGTATTTTTATATCAAATTCCAAGATCTTTTCTTCATCTAAAAAAAAAATATGAAATGTGCTCACATAAGCTAGTACCGACCAATTTCAGCCACAAATATTGTGACGTTATTGATCCATCAAACAATCTGCAACTTTTAGCGAAAATGAAGGTGTGTGTGGAGCCAACAGTCATAGCTTCTTATGGCGTTACAGTCTAAGCCCGCCCACTTTTAAGCAGTCCAATCAGATGCAAGGGATTTGATTTAAATCCCTCTTGTAATTGCACACCTCTCAAATGTTCTGTTTCACTGAGGGAATACATCACAATACCAGCACCAAAGACGCTTTAACTTCCACTTCACTGGGACTTTAAACAAAGCTTGATTTGAATCAGATACCTACCAGCCATGATAGCAGTGGACTTGTATTCGGGGTTAAAGGGGCAGCGGCTCCGTCCATCTTCTGTAACAATCTCACCAGTATCACTCTTGACAAGGGAGAAGTCTGCAGTGTTCTGGAGAGCACAAACACAGACATCGCATGTCACACTCAGTTGAAAACTGGAGCTGTAGCCTGCTCTGACAGTGACCGCTGTCTCTCTGCCCCGCAGTTAAAAAGTGGTTGGTCAGTCTTCGGGTAAAGTTGAAGTACAGGTCATCCCTGTCTGTGTGTAGAGTTTTAAAATGCTTTAAAATATTTGCAGAAAAGAAGTTCACAAACTGGGTCGATCATTATATAATCTGCTTCCATATGTAAAATATTTTAATCTATCGGCACAGCAGATAATAAAATAATGTACATAGAGTATATTGTGTCTAGCTGGGGATGGGCCTCAGCCAGACTGCTAAGTGAGCTGAGAGGCAGGAAGCAGCATGCACCAGATATTAGATGCTCTTCCTCTGGAATTTAATAAACAAACAACACATATAAAGTCATGCACCAGGGTGAGTTTTCTAAAAAAACAAAACAAGGAATGACACAGCTTTTTCGATCCTCAACACATGCACAGGTTGCACACAGCAGGTCACTGCAACAGATGTGACTGGTTCAAATAAACACTTACTATGTAAGCACAGGTGGGGCTGAAGGCGTATGTTCCACACACATACAGATGAGTGTCGTTCACAGGTAGTAAAATCTTGATGTAGTTGAAGCAATCCGTCTGCATTCAAAACATAGAAAATAGGTCAGTCAATTTTCTTTAGAGCTAGAAACATACTTTAAAGGATATACACAATTAGGCTCTATTTGTACAAGAGGTGGATTTGAACAAATCCCAAAGTTATTTTGTTTTCTGTCTCTATACTCCAACTTAGAAAGTGACAATGATCTGCAGACTTCACTGCAGTCCAGCAAAGCAGTTTAGAAAAATAACAAATTGTGAAATTGGAGTGTTTGTACTATAAATTGTATTATTAAAATCTACTTTACACTTTACACTATACTATTTTTCTTAGATCGTTTTCAATATTAAAAACATTCCTTTTACTAATTTGCTTCCCCCTCACAAATATGTAATCAGAAATCCACAAGGGTCTGGGTCTGTTTGTTTGCATATGAAAGTAGTGGTGGAGTAAGCTGACAAAAGAAAGAATGTAGAGGAAAAGTTTGTTTGAAAGGAAGGGAAAGATCCTTCGTTGTAGAATGGAAAGTTACAACTTGACAGGAAATTTCCAGGTTTCCTAAGTGCCCTGCAACAATGGTCAACTTCACCAGTGAGGTAAACCTGCAGTTTGGGCCATTTGAGTTAAGCTAATTGAGCTTTTACATAAACAGTTTACTTGCCTGCAGGTCTTTGCCTTTGAAACTGCACTCGCCTCTCTTCCTCTCTGGAGTTTTCCATGTGAGCTGCAGAAGAGAAAACACTGTCAGACTCATACTGGAGGAATAATACAGTGAGGTGGGTTATATTCACATTGGACTTCTGGGACCTAATCATATCAATACTGTACCTCTGGGATCCTATAACTACATTCATATTGATACAATATACTGTAATTTAAAACATAAGTTTATAGAAGCTTGGCTCTTACATTTCTTTGTAGCTTGACCGCACTGATGTCAGCGAGGTTGAGAGCAAAGAGAATCTCCCGAGCGCCGACATACAGCGTGTTGTCTTCTTTACTGAGTAGCAGAGAAGTGAAGTTGAAGACTCCACCGACTGAGAAACTTCTGGTTGTCCTCTCCTTCGCATCTGGACAGAAACAGACAGAGCAGAAAACATAGAGTGTAATTCATGGATGAGCCATTAGAAGCTACTGAGGACAGAAAATGCAAAAAGCCACTTCAATATGCAAATTAAAGCATTTTGATGGTTTGAGTGTGGCCATAACATTTTAAGTACACCACAGACTTTAGATTATATATTTTAATTAGACACACTAGCCCAATGAGACACCAATGACAAGCCTCACTGAGTTGCCTTGTTTCTCATGACAACTACACAGCCAGGAAACGTTTTCTGTGTTTTGATGTCGATTAAATAGTTTTACGAGAATTTAGATTTCATGAAATACAAAATACACCCATGAATTGTCTTCATATCATCTACTTATTTAGAAACATTTCAAGTATCTCTTCTGGCATTTCTTCCTTTATCAGACCGTACACAGTAGAAAGCTGACAGGAAATGAGGTGAGCGAGGTGGATGGCGAGGTGGAGCGTGTGACAGAAATCAATGTGCGTGTGCGTCTGTGTGCAACTGAAACTTCTAAATCCTGTCAGCTCATCATCAGGGAGAAAAAAAATCCTAATATTTTGCCTAAAGTAAGTAAATGATTTGCTCCAACCACATAGACACCCCACCGATCAAAGCCAAGGGTTAAACCATCAACCTTCCTAATCACTGCTTTAAAGGCCCATGTGTATCTCAGATTTGCAGCAGCCTGGAGGCTTTCACTGCTGGCCCAGCTTGAACAACTTGCCTTAATTGCATGCCAGCATAAACAGAAGCAGGGAGCTGTTGGAAACTTGAAGTGTACTGAAGCTTTGATACAGGACTTTTAAAAATAACAGACCAAACTCTCCATTTATCCTTTTGAAGAAGGTCCTCTAATAGTTTTCAGAAGAATTTTGTTTTCTGTGATTTATATTGATATATGTGAATGACTGCTATAGGGACTGTACAAAGATGACTGGGGTGAGGCTAAGCATTATGATTCACTTAAAACAAATTAATAATACAAGCAAGGCCCTGCCCAGAGTTAATCATATTTTCTTTAGACCCGCCTTTTGGGTCAGAAAAAAACAGCAAAATCCTCCTCCCAAAAACAGAAACTAATGTAATGAATTGGTTCTACTTATTTCATGATTAAATCACCAAAAGCGGCAAATCAAAGAATTTAAGATGGTGCACCCCAGTTTAACCCTAATATCTTAATGGAACAATGGAGCTGAACTTGAAAGAGAAAATAAAAAACAATCAGACCACCTTTTTTCAGAAAAATAAAAAATAAAGTCATAGTCACACTTCCAATCTGCGATGCAGCAAAAAAAATAACACATTATTATAATAAGCAAAAGTCAGTTTACTATTTTCAGTAGTATTTTCCCTCTAAAGGCTTAGCAGATTCATACTTGATACAACCACAGATGCTGGTGGTAATAATTACAATTATGGCACTTCCTGGCATAAAACTAATCCAGTCCAGAGAGGGTAAGGTGTCATTAAGTTGTATAATAAGCACACTATGTGGTCTGTACCCTGCAGTACGTGTGACCTGGTATAACCTCACCTCAGAGGGTAGGTACAGGAGGAGGAGACTTCCTCTCCCTCGGGAAAACATTGTGTTAATAGCAGTCCATCGCTGCGGCAACAGATACTATAGTTAAATCTGCCAGTAAAATCACAAGAGACTCTGGTGTACTGTACTGTACAGTACATGGACCCACTGGGACAATTCCTTCTTCTTTTAACTATCGTCACAGGATAAATGGAGTAACGTTTCGTCCCCCTCCCCTTTTTTTCCCTCCCCACTGAGTCTTGATACGTTTAACAGTGATTTACAAAGAGAGAGAGAGACAAAGGCCAAAGCCTGTCACAAAACAAAAGCTTTGAGGGATTTCAACAGAAGTGGATATCTACACAATTAATCTCTGGAGTCAGATCACCACTGTCATACTTAACTTTCCACAGTCTAAGAAAAACAATAGGGCCCCTAATTGAGTATCATTAAAGGGATCCAGGAGGGTTTGCAACCACAAAAGCTTTCCATTTAAAATTTCAGGAAAACATTAATCATCTTCAGTATAGACCTACTGGTTTACAATGCTTTATTCCTCTGAGGGGTAGGTAATTGATAAATGGTATATCTCTTTAAAAAGGTATGCTTAAAGAATCAACAGGTCAGTCTTCAAGTGACAGGTTCAAATTGCAGCAATATCTTTAAAGCTGCTCTAATCAGTATTTTACGGCATCATTTTATTGTCATGAAGGGGGAGGCCTTCAGTCGTCTCGCCTTTCTCATGTTTGAGACACCACGTAAGCAAAGTCTAAAACACGCCAACTGGCTTCTTCAACTTTAAAAATATTTACTTTCAACTGTAACTTAACTGTGATTTAAGGTCTTGACGGCAGGTTCCAGTTTCTGAAATGTGAGGATTTGCTGCCTTTCTCTATTTATGTTATAATGAATCAAATAGTTTGGGCTTTATGAACCCCCCTAAACAATTGAAGAACATTACCTACAACTTAAAAAATGTAAGCAAATATTTTCCCTATTTTCTAAAGTAATATACATATATGTCGAGTCACAAACTTCCTGAGGGAAAGTGACGAGGAGGATTTCTGTAGCAGCCCTATGTATTGTCCATTGTCTGACTTTTATATGGACATGAGTGGCAGTCATAAGCAGCAACACAGTCCTGAGACCACAAACCCCAGACAGAATGACTGCTAGAGGTCGAACACTGTTCAGACTGCTAACACTTAAGCAATATCACTATCACAAGCTAATGAGTGTTCCCTTCTTGAACTTGTCCTACTCTCCCCTCCGCATACGCCAGTCTCTTAAAGAATCCCCTCCATTGTTGTTTGAATGTCTGAGGTTTATTCCTGATGGTCCATTTCATGACAATGCAGCCCCAGAAATGTTGCGGTGTATCAGAAAGAGGGGAAACAGACAGGACGGTTCAAAGGAAGCACTTAAGAGTGGAAGAGCAGCTTTTATCTGCTGCAGCCACAGAGACAGGGTGTCCGAGAGGGCAGCCAGGTCACCTTCATGTCAAATACTGAAGAGGTACAACGTACAGTAACGCTACACTGTAGTTCATCTTCACTCTGGTAAACCTCTTGTACGTTTTGCTTTTTGTCTTGTAAGGGAACTTTTTTTGAAAGCTTTGTTGCTAACTAAAGATGTTCACCACTTCAGGATGTCACATGAGCCTTTTCACAGTGACCATACAGGATACAAGTTCTGTGAATGTCAAAACAACTACTACTTTTGAACATCTGCTTGAATTATTTACATTTAATGTAACCCGTTGAGGTATTTTTAAAGGGTCAGTCAAACAAATTACAAAAAGACAGAGGGACAGGTTACAATATAAAGAAGAAAAAAAAGATTTTTGTGCTAAAACACTCTCTGACACAAGTGCTAGAAGTAACAAGTGCATTACTTTTTTTTTTTTAGCTACAGATAGAGAAGGACCAAGAGATAGAAAAGGGGCAAATTAGTTGAGTGAGTACTCTTCGAAGTGGAAAGTCTTCAAGTGATTATTGAAGTGATTATATTCTGCTGACTGAATCAAGTTCAGTGAGATGGTTCGATACAGGACTAAAGGGGTCACTGAAGGCTTTGATGAGTATGAAAATGATTTCAAACCTATGCTATGACCTCCACGGTCATCTGATCTCAACCCGACTGAACACGGACGGCACTCTCCACCAACAACTACAAATAACAAAAATTAGGGAGCATCTTTGGAAGAGTCACATTGAGGCTGTTGACAGCCCAACATCTTACTGGGTGTTGGTTTTTCCTTTAACTGATCACCCATCTGTTCACTTACCCTGACTGGTGAGTGATTTCTATTCTTTGGTGCATTTAAAAATTACAATTGAAAGACTTAACAGGAGTCAGAAACAACGGCTCTTTATTTGGCAATCCATAGACTTCGCTGTCAACATTTTTCACCAGGACCATTTTCCACATAGAATAAGTCCCAGTGGTCTGTGAATTGTCCATAGTGTCTGTTGTTTCAAGAAAAGACATATTGCTGTTGAATTTTTGAATTGTAACTTCAAATTCTTTGGACACCCCCTCCATTGTTGTTTGGGAGGTGATATAACTTTTCAATGATATACATGGCTATGTTTTATAATTTATTGCCTATAGTCTAAATATATTTGTCTATCTATATGTCTATATTTTTGTAATTTTTTTAAGAATCAACTTGTCCACCCCTCTCCACTTTGCTGTCTCTGCTTGACTGATGATGGAAACACAGGTCAAAGGTTAAGCAGGTATATGACCCTCTGTTCACACTTAACAAAGAGGGAACCAGCAGGCAGAGCTGAAAGACTTAACACATCACTGTATGACCGTTACTAGACCTCTGATTCAGATAGAGCAGCTTTGTGGGGTTCAGAGCGCTCCTTTGACCCTTTATTGAAGTGCATAAACAGCACAGTCAGTAGTTCAACCTCTGGCAGCTGGAAGCAATGTTAGATCATTGCCATTATTATGTAATTAAAGTAATTTCTGCAAATGACACTGCTAAATGGCTTGAAATACTCGCCTAGACTGGATTGCTAATCTATTTAGGGGGGAAATTAATTATATTGGGCTTAAAGGAATCCTTCTACATTTTTACAGCTGATTTCCTGATGGGTCTGTGTCCAAAAAAAGGAGAAGGATAATTAAAAGCTTGGAACATCCCCTCTGGAGGGGAGCTGTGGAGTAATTTGTCCTTTGGTGACAGAGATCTAAGTGCCTTCTATTGTAGGGCAACTATATCAGTCTGATTCAATCAGTGCCCTGCCTTATGAGGGAGCTGCCTTTATCGGCTCTTACAGCTGTATGTTCAGGAGATCAGACGACTGTATACCTCATTCTTGTTTACCCTCTGCAAGATTACAAGAAAATACAGTGACAGTATACTGTGTATGAGTTGCAAATTACTCTGCAACAAATTCTCCGTTCAACTGGATTAAATATTTTTGTTAGTAAACTAGATATACAGAGCCACAACAATTAATAATATCAACATTTAAAATCTGAAACAGCTCCTGACGGTGATCCAAGAGGATTTCTATGTAGTTTGTTATTTCATATAGATTAGTGTTGGTCGTAGTTCACAAGTAGAAAGCCCGTAAAAAATGCCCGCCTCTCTATATTCAGATCAAGCACAAGCAATAGACTTATGGTGGATCAACTTTAAGGGACGTCAGATACCCCATTTACAGTGTTCTGACCAAACCATGACCTACATTCTCATCTCTATAGGAATATAAGAAGAATGCTGGCAGGCAAGAACATAAACTGATGCATAAACTGCACCATAACAAGATGAGGGATTTCTTATTTTAGAGATGAATAAAGAGATGAAGCCTTGCAATTTATCTAACTGTACTCAGAAGCAGTTTAATAGAAAGGAATCATCTGTACACATATTAAAATATCAATTTGTCATGAAGAAAGAAATAGTTTCTATATCTTGATCATTAATGTTCTGAAATCACAAACAAAAAGACTCAAACCAGAACAGTTGCCGTCGAGGAGGCATGTAGAGTTAACAATTTTAAGATATCCACAGTCTATTAAGGAATACTATCCAACAGTCATTATTTAACCCTTGACTTGAAGGAAGTTGGATTTTATTATTCCTTAATTAAAAGGTGCTTACATCATTCAGTGGCCCCAGCAGGTTTCCGTATTTGTCTTATCGATACAAGAGAATGTTAGGCAAAATATATTTCTTATATCAGGTGTTAATTTATTACATTTTTTAAAGGGAGTGAGGATTGACAGTTGAGCTGGTAAAACACACGACAGAAATGACCCTTTAGAGAAGTAAAGAAGAACGTGCTCTGGCCCAGCAAAGACATACCAAGGCCAAATCTCTTTTCTTTGTCTTCATCTGTACACTGCACTTATTCAAGGACTTTGCTTGAGATAGAACAGATGAACCCTCGTAAATCCAATTGCTTTGAGAAGAAGTGACTGCGACCTTTTGCCGAGAAGGAACCAATGACCGCCGCGACAGGAAGCCCCAGTGCCAACAGGAGTCCCACTGGGTCAGTGTCAGAGCAATGCCAGAACTCCCACTACTGTTGCATTGTCTGGTGACATAAAGACAGAAAACAGGCCACATTGGAGTGCTAACTAAATTATCCCCAAGTAATTTTAAACTAACTATTAAGAGCTGCTACAGAATGGGTAATTGTGTGGGAGAGTATCCCTGGGAAGCTGAAGGACAGAGACTGAAGCATCTGGAAGGCATTTAGACAACAGGCCAAGAGGGTCAATTCACCAGGAGATTCATTAGACAAGCTGTGAGCCTGCTGTTTGTATTGGTAACCTGTAGGACTGCATCTTGTTAGCAGGGTTTTGTCTCTGCTGCACCATGCTGATGCTGAGATTGGTGGCAATTTTGAGCACAGCTTCAGGAAACAGAGGCTGGAAAGTCGTATTGTAAATGCTGCACATACTCTAAATGCCTATAAAATGCTCAAGTGTAGAGATAAAGCATGTGCATAACATATACACACAGCGGTGACGAGCTATAACAGGCTTTGTAGGTGCAATTTATTGAGGAGATTGAAACAAATGAATGTGTTAACATTTAAACAAAGCACCTTACTTCAAATCAAACAAACCTGCACTTTGTAAAAGAGCCTGCAACACAGATCTAAATAATTATTTTCCCATGAAAATCTGTTGGTCAGGGAGCAACACAGGCTGACCCCGGATTAACCACAATAATGTAAACCAGCTGCTGGTTTATCAGGAACTCACCATGACCCGGTACTTTCAACAAGGCTGGAGCATCAGGAACAAAGAGACAGTACATGAGGTCACGCCATGTTTCTAACTGTACACCAGCACTCTGACCTGACTCCATGCTGTGTATTTACAGTAGGAGCAGAAACCCAGTGTCCTCGCAACACCTTGAAAATGAACATACAGTGAGAGTGTATTTCACAGGGTCTGCTGAGTTTGATTTATATCCTGCTCGCTGGTGTATTAGACAGGGTGGGTATCGTAAACATCTGCAATATCAGGATCAATGATCTGTCATTTCATGATGGATTGAAAACGATCACTTAGATGGAGACTGGTCAGTCACACTGGCAGTGCATTACTGAGTATTACATATTACAGCATCATAAAAGCACCATCTGTTGTACTTACTGCTGTATGTTTAAATAAAAATAAATCAACTAACATCACTCTGATGCAGGTTGAATATATAAAACAGGATAATTACCAAGAAAAGCAGATGCAGCTTTCTTGTTCATTTAAACGTCAACTACACAAGAGTTTAGTACCAAGATGATTGATTGATGTATTGATTAGTAAATCGACAGAAAATGTATGTTTGCTCTTGTTTTCTGTTTAACATTATAATTTGAAAACGTTGGTTTTATTAGCTGTTTTCCAGCAAGCAAGTTATCAGTGCTGCACCTACCACTATTTTTTAATCAGCCAATTATTTTCTTTATTGATTAATTGTTTGATCTACTAGGTGCCAGGCCCCTCACAACTTCCCAGAGCCAAAGGTGACGCCTTTAAATTGTTTTTTTTGTTTGGTCAATGATCTAAGACATAGCCGTTTGTAAATATTACTCAATTTTTGGGTCACCCAGGACAAGAACGCCGGTACCCTGAGTAAGAGTTGTTTGGTTTTTTGACTCGATCTTTATACTACGTCCATTACTTTGAAATAGGTTTACATTGGAGTTAGTTGAAAGCCTGGTGCTACTCATACAGACAATGAAGTGTGCCTTGTGCGTCGGTATCAAGACGTCAAAGGCCACGTCCAAGCGTCAGTATTTGACGCCCTCGGAGTTAAACCAGACTGCCTGGTCACTATTTTTTCCATTTTTCCATTAAACTACAATATTATTCAGTTAATCAAAACAATGATAGTATGAAATAAGTCAAAGCAAAAACAATCTTTGTAACAATTACTTTGACTTTCCACTTAAACAAGTCTTCAAGTGATATAGTAGAGTGTTTAAGCATTCATACCATTAAGAACTGCTGTTCAGCTCTGTGGCACCAATACAGTATAGAAAGTACTTATCTCACTTGACACTGCTGTCATTGTGAATTGCTTGAAGGTGGTTGATTCAACCCGTCTAGACATGACAGCTTATGAATAATTAAAAATGCTTTACTCCCAGTGTGGCTGCTGGCATGGCCCCTAAATAACATTAAAGCACAACTGCCCATACGCATGATGCCTAACAGAGGGCTGAACAGATCAACAGGCAAAGACAGTTAACATAAACAGCTCATAGGTCTGCATTAAAGCCTGGAACAAAGGCAGAAAGAAAAGCAGACGCAGGCTCTACTCCCTGAACCCATGATCCGCCCTGATAGGCGCATAATGAGAACCAGAAAAGTGTTCACACCATAACACATACAAATCCCCATTCATTATTCATGGCAGATTACCCTCTTCATTACGGCAGAGGCGGGGACCGGGGGACAGAGAGAGCAAGAGAGAAGAGGAGGGGAAGTTGGTGTACCAAAGTGTTACAGGATGAAAAGCAGCCAAGCAGCTCCAGCCCGCTTACACTACTGAGGTTAAGGCATGCAAACCGTCAAGCTAACTGGCATCCAGAGAGGACCAGAAACCATGACGAGACCAGGCGGTTTCTGCTGTATAAAGTTCAGGTCCCTGAGGCCCGCAGCGCTGCATCCTGCTTTGATACTGTAAACACAATGTGACAAAGCCTTTCTGCAGGAGGCTGGGAAATGTCAGTGTAGCAGAACCGACATTAAAACAGCAAGACAACTTCTACCACCAGGCCCAGCTAAACTTCATCAGCAGGATGAAAATGTTCTCTTTGTTATACATCACAATTGACAACCCTTAAAACTGGTATTTTAAACATCAAGCTGGAATCTAACCGGAGATCAGTCTCTTTAGATATCCTTTGTTGGACTTACTGCATAAGCCAACTCGTAAATTTAAAGTAATTGAGCCCTTAACCATGTCAAGATAGGTCTCAAGGACCGGATAAAATCTCTCCCTGTTAATATGTATGGCTGTTAATAACTACCTGTTGCAATAGCTGTGCCATTTCCTCAATGGCCCCTAATGGATAGGTCAAAGCTTATCAATATGTTTAAAGTTACAGCAACATAAATGCTATTACAAAACAAGCTAATTACTGAGGATGGTTGTCTGGTTAGCTCCTTCCTAACTTCATCCTGAATCCATACCATATCTATAAAGTCTAGTCTTCTAGGCTACTGACATGTTGGTTTTGCATGTTTTATGGTGGTGTTTAACAACAGCTGCACGCCCTAAAAGCAAATCTTTCCATCAGAACAGGGGGAAGTGTGAACGTGAAGCTTCTTTTCAGTGAGTGATTGATGCCGTGTTGTTGTGAAACGCTCCACCAGGGCCCGAGCTGTGGGCTTTGTTTAGGGTGTCAGGTGAGAGAGATTATACCTGTTGGTATAGAGGTCCTACATGGGGGAAGGCACATACTCAGGCAGACAAGATGGATAACCTATTTGAAAGCTTGCCTGGCTAGAAATTAGCCCCACACTGGAAATGTTAACTATGTCTATAATAGATTAGAAAGAGAGATCTATCAACACAATCCTGACAATGATCTCATAATCCATCGATTTGTTTCATTTTCTATAGAGTTACTAAAGCATGTATAACATGTATACAACCCAACTTGTCATCTCAAGTGCACTGGTACATAATATGAATAATAACATCAGTGATAATAAAATGAATCCTTGGCACCAGTGGCCATGGCACCATCTACCAAGAGAGCACATCCGATCATACTGCGCAGAATCCCAGCACAAAAGACTAATATAACAATATCCCCAACATATTTTAAGTGTGCAATATGACAATCATATTTGTTATGTTTCTAAGATGTCTGGATGGCTGGATTGGATGACATCCTGCAAGCAAACCACAGCAATACACATTATTAAAGAGCAATAACTCTCAGTGCTTGTGAGACTATGTCCGACTGCCCTCAGTAAGTCGCAGCACAATAGACCCGTTCAGTTTGTAATTATGTCTGACCTGTAGGCCCTCAACAAAGCCACCCTGATGGAGCTGCCATTCACAGTGCGGATTTACATGGATTTTAAATCATTACGGTGTAGACAAACACCATTTCACCCACCTTAATCCTTTTAGCTCCGACAATGGACACATATGAAGTGTATTGATTCATTTCACTGAACAGAGTTAATGAACAGGGACACCACTGGGAATTACATAATCGGTGCTGTAGGCAGGACGTGAGGGTAAAAAAAGTAGGTATACTCATATATGCTAGAACTACTAAATAATAAATAGTTTAGAAAAACAGCTGCTGTTTCTGTTGACGTGATATACAAGTTCCCAGATTCCCATATGTGATTCATAGAAGCTTTACTACACGGACCAAGAGAGGAAGTTTGCAAAGTGCTTCTCACAAAGCCCCAACTGAAGCCGCCCCCCCCAAGGATCACATCATCCTTTCTTAACTGATGAATAACAGCCCAATGAGATTGAGAGATGTATAGGCCCTAAATGTGTATCACATACAGTAGTAGTACGTTAAATCAATGTCTTGGTAATTCTATAGTGAAGAAGTTAATAAAACTTACTGTAGGAGAAGGTGAGGCGTGGAGTGACATCGCTTTCCGTGACAGCTGTGTGAAAGCAACCAACAAGGAGGACAGTGTAGGCTGGGAGACAGAGCCAAGCCATACTCATTGTCCACATGCCTCCTCAGGACCGCCAGCCAACTCGCAGTATTTGCCTTTTAGGTTTTTGGGGAATTCATGAAGAGCGTCTTTTTAAAGCTGTGTTTATTTTCTCTCCCTCTCTCTCTCTCTCTCTCTCTCCGCAGCTCAAGGCTCTTTGAATGAAAGGCCTATGCAGTGTAGTGAAGTCGGGGCACTCCTTTGGGCCTGCAGAAGATGATGCTGGTTTGGGATGAAGATCTGAGACCTCAGAACACGACAGGAAGTCTCCACTGATCAGCCTCCGTGCGTACGCGGCACCGCCGGGTCTCAGCTGAGATCTGTGAAGAATTAAGAAAAACAACTAGTGTTAATTAGTGTTTTGTATCAGCAAATGTTTATAGTTCTTTACTGTTCTGGAAGGGGAAGTGGATTAATCGATTTGTCGAAAATTCATCTGCAACTACTTTGATAATGATTAATCGTTAAGATATTTTCTTCATTCAATTTGCAATTTGTACAATGAAAAATATTTTGGCAGATTGATAATGACAATTACTGTTGGTTGCAACTCTAGTTCCTTATGATGGGTGCAATTAAACATCATCCTGTACAATAGCAGCTGAATGGCTAATAGGGACACTATGTTAAAAACATGTCTTTCCATGTGACAGTGAGTCGAGAGTCTTTCTCTTAACAAAACAAAAAACAATCATGCCCCAGTTGAGTGTTAAAGTACTAAATCAAACTCTTAACATCTGTAGGGCTCAACTTGATCTTTGACTTTTCCAAACTGCTAGAACTGCTTTTAGTTTCTGTTCAGAGAAATTAGCAAGAGATATGACTGCAGTGATCATTAACAGAATATTACCTGAATGAGCTTTGCTGCAGGACGTGTTTGAGCACAATGCTCAGGTCAGGTTATTTGATAGTGCCTGCTTCTGCCAAAACAACCTTACACTCCCAAATCTCCTTATCTGAGCTGCACGTACCTGCTGTATTGTGCACGGCGCAGAGAAGAGATTTCTTGGAAATCTTTGTTAGAGCCCAAAGACAATGAAGAGGTGTGACACCCCTATACAGCTCATATAATAGGAAATAGAGGAGATTCTGTCTCACAGTTTTCCTTGGTTGAACCTTAGTTTGATTACTAAGTGTTGAGATGGTGTTTATACAAAATAACCACAGATACTGTAAGATGTTCTGACACCCACAGGTCATACAGGGCTTTAGTTCTGCATGCTTGCATTTGCAAATAGGAATTTATGGAGATAAAGGTGTCCAAAGCCAAAGGAAATTTGTTAAATATTTGCATAGCCTGTTGTTCAGTTTCGTCAAATCATTAAAGATCACTGCAAATTAACTTGAAGGTTTTTTTGCGATGTAAGTTGACACTGGCAAACTCCTTTATCCACAGATTCTACAACAGTTCTTAAGAAAACATCAGAACAAAGCCACAAGACAACTATTATACCAATAATGCTGATTAAATGAACGTAGTAATACGTGAAGGGGAATTCAATACAGACATCCCTGTTACAGATGCAATCACTCCATTACAGCTGCCAGAGGGAGCTCCTCATTAAATGCAACCAATGGGAGATTCAGTTTCATGTGAGGTATGGCAATCAATAGGGAAAGGTAGTGAGTGAAGCTATTCCTGGTTTCTATCACGGGGCTCCTGACTCTTAGTCAATAAGAAGTCTCCAAATCTGAGCTGGAAAGATGAAATTTGAAGGAGCAGGAAGTCCATGATGAAGGCCAGAAAACAAGATGGAAAAAGAGTTATTCTAAAGCAGGAGAGTCTCAAATTCAAGTATAATGTGTTTAACACAGGCAGACATACTCTGTTCTTTCAATTTAGTCTCCAAACGGAAGAACACTTAGTGAAGCTAAAGACAAATTATGTCTTGTTCCTCTGAATTAAGTCGTTTAAACTAGACCATTTCATTTAATGTCTTTGAAAATTAACAAAAGTTATTTAAATTGGAGATGTAATGGATCAAAATCCATCATTCCTTTTACCACTGGTGCACAGTCCAGATTTGTAAAAGCTATTAAACACATAATATAATCAAGTATGTCTGGAAATTGAAGAATTTCAACCTACAGCAGCGGGACTGCGAGTCTTAATGATCATGATGACAAAAGCAGACGAGGTTTCGAGCTTCTGCTTTTAAAACGTTCGGTCAATGTCTGAAGTTTTTTTGGACATTGCTCGCTACCAGCAGCCGACGTGATGTCAGTGGACAGTAACTGACAAGGAGGGTGGCCATAAGCATCATTAGCTTCCTTTGTGTGGAAGTATTCAAAGTGAGACACCACTTGTGAAGCTAACATTAATTCTGGGTTTGTGTGACAGTCAGAAAAAGAGGCCTGCATGCATCAAGCTGAATCCAGCTGAGGTACGAGGAGAGAGCTCGACTCAGCGTGAGTGAGAGAACAAGGGCCCCTCTGACAGCACAGAAATCTATATGCAACCCTGCACTTCACTGCTCTCTCCTGCATGATGCATAAACTGAATCATCCCTTTCACTCCCTACACAGATGTGATAGTGTGCTCTGGCTATGGATGATACTCTCCCATCTCTCTGTCTATGATCTCCTCTTAAATCTTTCCAGGGTTTCTTCCTATATCCCCTCCAGCAACATATCTGCCTAATCCGATCAGTTTGACATAAGCATTGCATATGTCAAACTTTTACCACAGATTATAAAACATCGAGTCTCTAATCAAAAGCACCGGTTTGGTTTTAGTCATTTAAAATCAATTATTGTTAACGGATCCTGAGCTTTGATAGATGTTTAATACTGTCTTTGCATTCGGGTAATACAATTACACATTGTCATGTTCAAATCAAAACAGTCAGGATCTTCCCCAGACTTCGATGATGACCGTCTACAATCCCGAACTCTTAGCGCTACGCCCTCCTGTGTTTACAGAGAAGTACCTACATAGGCCTCGTAGATCTGCACAGCTTGTCTGTGTGTGTGAGATGCAGATCAGTAGTGGTCAGAACCAAAACAATCGAAACATTTGCACTTTTGAAACAATAAATCTTCCTCTAGACAAGCTGATGGAAGTTAAAAATGTGGTTTGAAGCATCGGTGTACCTTTTATCTTAACAGGATATAACATTAATCGAGGTGAAGAGCTTCTTGTTGGAGGGTTTATGCGAGCAGCAACATAAGTCTTAAAAGCCAAACGGCACGGGCTGAGCCTTAATTGTTTTAATCCCTCATCAGGTAGGCTGCTAGCCATTCTATACATGTGTGTACTTCTCACTTAGTGCAACCTAATAAGAACAGTCGTTTATCTTTTCCCGAACATGCAATGGAGGACGAGTTATGAGGAAGGTCCACAGAGTTTCTTGTCAAGCTCTGACCAACCCCGACAACCATCAATCAGAGGGTCAGGGCAGCCTGCATGTGTCTGGAGAGGCAAAACCTGAGGCAAAGAAAGTTCAACAGGCACTCACCACTGCTCACAAAGCTTATGTTACAGGGCAATGATTTAAGAATGTAACAACATTTTTATCAAATCAGGGCTTCTTTCACCTGGATTACCACACCTCGACAGTAAGTGTAGGTGGGGTTTACAAATTAGGACTTTGAAAAGTGGAGACCAAAATTGTGCTCTTGGATGGGAAATAAGTGTCACAAAAGTTGTCACTTTCTGACTGATGGGGCATTTGCTCACTAGCCCATCATCCATATAAGTAATAGTTTTGACAGTCCATGAAGTGAAAATAATAATCTGAGGAGAAGAGAACATTAAATGAAGCAATGAGAGGATCTGCTGGGAATAGGGAGTGAGTGACACGCAATAAAAGAACTAAATCATTAACACATTAAGCAACTCCATCAAAATGAAACTGAACGCTTACACAATAAGTTCAATACAAAGTCAAATTTATGATATAATTTATGAGCATTGCATGTACTGTAATGAACCATTGGACTTTGCCAACAAAGAGGAAATACGTTTTATATTTAAGCAAACAGGGAAGTTCCCAGCACCCTCCACCAGTCATTTCCTGTAATACAGCTCCTGGTTTACAGTAACAATATCACTACACATCTCTGAATGGCAGAGACTGTCCAATGACAGCACTACTTTTAAGACTGAGAGTATTATAAATAGAAGCACTGCGTATACTGCTGAAACAGGTGGCACTAACATTAGCATTTGCCATCCGAGTAGAGTAGGAGGGGTCAAGGCTCCCTGGATTCCACACACAGCCTTGGAAAAGTGTTGACTGATAAATATGACCTCATGGCATGCCTGCCATCCAAGGAAGCCACCTGTACAGACACACACACACACACACACACACACACACACACACACACACACACACACACACACACAGGCACGTCACACACACACACACACACACACACACACACACACACGCAGGCCGTCTACGTCACACCCCTCAGACAACCGCGGACTCTTGCTCCCAGATGTGGCCTTCAACCTGTGCTCAGCACTTCCCCTCGTTCCCCCCCTTGACACCTACAGCTTGCTGAAGGGCTCTCGGAGGTGTGAAAGAGCAGATGTGAGATGTGGAGGACATCATCTGTCAGGAGAGGCTTTAATGGAGGAGCACGCCTGCACATATGGACAGGCCGGCTGATTCACCAGGTGAACGGTGTGGGAGTACAGTGTTGACACAGTTCTGCACCAGTCAAACTGCCTCTCAGGTTATTTTGAAACTACTCATCCATATCTAAAGATACCCATCTATGAGTAAGACATTACAGCACTTCCGCCACATCATCTGGTCCAAAGTGACAAATCCCAACCACATACATTTCAAGGTATCCTCACATTACAAAAGCTAATCTAGTCATTCCTAAACTAGAAAAACACAAATCATTTTCTAGAGAAGATGTTACTAATGGTTTACCAGTAACTACTTCTACTTAAAAACGTCCTGTTAAAAACATATGTTCGTTAACTAATATATGTTCTGCAAAGAGTAAAAGAAGTCATCTAAAATATAGTTGACACATATGAACCTGATAAAAATGTGTTTTGTAATGATGTAAACTAGGAAGATTTTTTATAAATTTTCAACAAAAACACTGAATACTTTAAGATGCTGCGCCAATAACATCAGACAAAATAACTAAACTTACTACTTCACACTGCATGGATATTACTATTCTTGAAACATAGATTTCTTTGCGCCTGTAAAACTGTATCCTGTTTACATTGTTGACTGTTTTAGATCAGGCGTGCTACAAATGTTTCCTAGCAGCAAATTTAAACATTACTAAAGTCTTTACTAGTTGTAACTTTTCTTACGTTTGAATGGTGCAACCTGATAGCTCTGAGCAACTTAGGAAGGACTTTACGCACAAACTTAGTAATGGATTCACGATTAACTGGTGAAACCCAAACCGCTTCCTCGGTTAATGTAAATTCAGAAGTCTGTATTTCTGATTATGTGACTGTGAAGTCTGAAGAAATACCCTCTCTTTCCTGCTAGACCCATTTTGAGTCCAATCCCCAGACCCAGCTAAGAGTAATTAAAGGCTCATTCATCCCTGAGTGAACCATACAGCTGTAATTATGACCATATGCTATTCCAAAGACTTTTAATTGCCTAATTAAAATCTTATTAAACTATTGAACAGAGATAGGGGACATTTTGAACTTAACAGTTCAGGGGAGTTAAATTCATCAAGCTTGCTTCTCCTTTGGGGCTTGTGACACACGGTCAGAGGTTGTGAATTTCATCACAAGCGCTGACTTCTTAAAACATCCCAAATTTAAAGCTATCAGGCACTAAGAATGTATTGAAAGATTAGAGTAATATATGACTGTGAAAGTGGATGAGCATATTTCATCACCTCTGTCTTTGAAACCTTTACAAGTGCCTGAATCAACCCGGTTTCAGAAGTGAAAATAATTTAAAATGATATTCTATTTCATTCCATTTCCCCTCTGTGCAAATTTCCATAACAGATGTGGAGCCAGCAGAAGCAGCCTGCTGATGAAATGTAAAGTAGCAGCAGAGCATGGTCTGTCGTCGGGCCTGCTATCACTATCAAGGCCGGAGTGGGTGAAAGAAGAGCAGCAGGGTCTCTGCAACAGACACAAGAGTGAAATAATACTCAAAAGGGGAAAGGACGACAGAGAAGCAAATGAAAGGGCAATTATAAAGGTAATAATAAGTATTTCTAGGCACCTCATCTAATTCAACATGTATTTATAGGTACTTGTATGTATCTATGAAAATGGAAATCACCTGAGAGTCACTAATCTCACATAGCAAATACTAGATTCAATGAGATCTTTACTACTTTGTGAGAGTCATTTGCCTCTCTTGGCTCCGTGCCCTTTAATTCCTGGCACTGGAGCCAAATCTCCCTGTCTAAACACATCAGACAGGGCATAAACCTGGATTAGAACTATTCATGTGTTGTCATTAGTAAACCCTCTTAACATGCTAAACACTGAGGGATTGAGGAGAAACTGGCAGAAAATCGTGCTTTTCTTTCTCTCTCTACAGTCTTTTCAGTTTTTAACAATCCAGTGTAAACTGAGCCACTTTTAGGAAGTAGCCTGCCCTGTTGATCCTGCCAAAATGGCCTATTTCTTTTCTACGGTCTGTTTTACTGTTGTCACACCCTTTGCTGAGAAAAGGGAACACCTACATCTTTGAGCGTATCCAGGGTTTAGTCATATGATACACCTTCCAGACTCTAATACTGAGTTGGCAACACATTTTAAAAGCCCATGAGTAAATTACTGGAATGATCAAAATTCAAAAGTCGAAAAGTGAAAGTGAAGTTGAAAGGTGAAAAATTTTAACGTTACCATTCAACAACTGCATCTGCAACTGATCTGCATTCCCCATAGAAATACTTTCCTCTTTACAAGGCAACATAATATATCCTGACATTTGCTGGATCAGCAAAACAAGAGCCATGCTGCGGGTCACTTTTGCATAAACCCCAATTGTTTATTCTATTGTTTATACTATAATAAATATTTGTACTGTAATAAATATTACATTAACAATTATGAACACAAGGACTCTGCAAGCAATGCCAGAGCTTGAAACTTTCAATACTTCTGGATTTGTTGCTAGAAAGTTAAACATACAACATTTCACTGGTAACAAAGTTGTGGAATTAAGGTCGTGGCTTCATATTCAAGTTGTTCCTCAAAAACTCTTAACACAGCATTATGCAATAATATATGTTAGGGAGGCAACAATCCAACTTTTTCTGTCCAGTTACCTGGGCTTTAGGTATACTAGTGTTTAATTAATAACCTGTGTGCCTCACTGTGTGGAAGTGACAGAGATCATTCCTTTACTTAAACATTGCTTTCCTAACTTTGCAAAACAAAATGTAAGAAATAAATATATAGATAGAAATGTACTGAACGGTTATTTATCTAAATAATAGCATCCGTATGGTGCATCTATAGTATATGTATTTATTTAGCCAATCCCCATCCAAGTACCTGTAAAATAAATTCTCAAAGTTGCACCACAACCTGATGAATCTGACATCACCTGCTAAATTGATGAAGGTTAAATTTCTCACTCTCAGCTGCTGCTGGAAAATTCAAATCATCTACATGAGCTGAGCTGAGTCTCTCGGCTCTCAACACTGAAATGATGATGAGCAAACTTAACAATTATTGTCTCACGTCTATCTATGCTGCAGAATTAGGATCGAGGTGACATTTTTGTGGGCTTTCCTGGGTCAAAATCTTCTGCTGAAAACTAACACTATATTTATAACTGGTGGTGATGAGATATACATATGAATCTCCTGCAATGGAATTACAGTATGTAACCATTTTTCCATTTTACTCTTTTCCATTACACACATGGAGAAAATGCCTTCAGAGTGGCTAGACTGGTTGTCCTTTTTCTGTGTGCATTAGCTGAAACTAAACAGAGATGTCACATACAGCAGTCATTTGTTAGCACGTTGTGTAGCAGTTTGGACCAGCCAAAGAAAGTGTGATGTAAACGCAAATATTTTATGAGAGAAATAAAAAATACATATTAAATTTGTATTATGTCATGTATAAAAAATACAGTACAATACTGTTCAGTGCACTGTTTATGATAGATGGCCTGTGTTTTTATGAGGGGTCCTGGCGTCTGCCTGACACAGGTGAGGAGCTGTTTCAGCTCCGGCGGCTATAAGTAGGTCAGGCCTGTTGAAACACTCACTCCCATTCTAAATGTCTCCACTTTTTTGCCATAAAATTCTGTCTGCATTTACTAGAGTGAAATATTGACCCTGACAGAGCAAGAGCTGATAACACGGCATCAACCTGAAGTGCTTTCTCGTTTGTTCTTGTTTACCTTCACTATCTTCATTTGTGAGAGTAGATAAGTCTATGATTCACAACAGAGGTATGCAGAGGTTGTTGTATAAATACAATTTTATGTTAAAGTGTAATAATAACTCTCTCTCTATATATATATATACCTTAATCATAATATTATCAGAGCTATACTTAAATTGACATTAATTTGCAATTTAAGTTTGCAAACCCACATCTGTAGCTTTTAATTGATCAGGATAGTATTTAACACATGAACTAGAAATGAATCATTAGATAAATAAATATATGAAAAATAATTAATAAAAGGGATACAAATGAAAAGTTCTAGAGAATGCTAAGCGAACCTTGAGTTTAGAATATGTCATATCACAAATACTGTTGACTAGTCTTAAAGATAATGTGCTACAAAATTTTTGTGCCCATGTAAATGTATGGACTATTCATCACCAACAACGCATTGAAATATTTATCCTCTTTGAAATTGATTAGGCTGGTGTGGCATCCATGAAAGGCAGTAAACAAAGTGGCGTGGCTGTTCTCCCTTGATGTCCACAGCAAGAAGCTGCACGCATTCCAGTAGCTTAGAGGCTTAGGCAGCTCAGGCTATAGGCCATTGGGCAAAGAGCTGCACACATCCATCACTGCGTGAGACCGATAAAAGGCTCAGAAGTTGTAATTCTCTACATGCCCATCAACAACGCAAACCACAGACACCGCCTTAAACACAACTGAAGAGTTTTTTGAGTCTTAGAAGCACATCTTTACCCTCAAGATCGAAGCGGTGGGTGACTCGCCGCTCACGGTTTCACAAGGATCACTGCCGAGGTGTCAAGTGGAGTTATGTTATTGAATAAAAGTTGTTTACATTCAGTGTTACTCACCCAAATGTGTATCCTTGCGATCTAACAAATGTGACGGATGCATTTCCTTCCTAATAAAACACTTGCAAAGCTCATTTTGGGCATTAAAAGAGAGGTAGACCAGTGGAATAGTGTGACACCGTTGGCAGGATTATGTATTGCATCAACACCATGCGGGTGTGCACGAATGTGCTTTCTCATGCGTGAGACACTCATGAAAAATGTCTCCACTGTGCTTCTCGATAAAGATACCGGATATCAGCTACCGACTCAAGTAGCTAGTCGGTTATCGTGACAAAAGGCCGATCTGGTATTGGATGCCAAAAATGTAATAAAGAACAATTGAGTATATTTATAACTATGCACTTATGAGTAATATTTACTTTTAAAAAATTCGGAAAGTAATGTTTAAGTCATGCCTGATATTGCCTTATAACATAAAAGAATAATCCCACCCTGCATCCACACACTGAGCTATAGGCTTATTAATTAAACACTTGTAACCGATCGGTAGGCATAGGTATCAATATCAGGACTGTAAAAGTAGGATCAGTGCATCCCTGTCAAAAACTCATAACACTGTTCATGTACAGCCCTTTAAAGCTTGACAGCTGAGAACTATGTGGACCAGTTTAGATTATGACGATGATGCGCTTTACTGCCTCTTGAAACCACCTCAACCATGTGAATAACTTTTCAAACAAGGTGTAACATGTACAACTGAAACACAATAGTGTTTATTCAAAGACCAATGTGACTGTGATTTCCAGACAGCTGTCATGTTTTTTTTTTTACCCCTTTTAAAAATCAAAAGCAAGGAACAATGATATCCCAGGGAGTGGTGTGTTCATCCCAGCGGATATAATCAGGTTCATGTTCACTCTTCAATCATATTTTGTACAGTCCATTTAAAATGACACCTGTGAGAGCTGTTTAAAGGCTTATCCAGTTGTGTGCAAAGTCATTTTCATTAACGATGCCTTGGCATGCTGGCATTCTGTGAAGAGCAAAGTGAAATTTGTACTCATTTGTGTTTTTTTATTTTTTATATTAACAAATATTATTGGAAATGCCTCTAACTTGGTTTTCTTATTGCATATTTCAGAAATGTCATTGCCATTGAAAATAGACTTATCTTCTTTTATAGTCACATTACACTCAGAAACATATAAGACATCCTTTCATGGATACAGATGGCTTGTATTGCTCTTTAGAACATTGAGGGAAATCAAAAATCTGATAATGTAAAGACCCGCATAATCTAGTCCATGAGAAAAACGAAACAAATCATAAACAAATGATCCTGAGACAACAAATGTAATGCAGAGAATCAGCTTTCTTATGCCTGTCCATCTGCTACACCTCTCTAGCTACAATCCTCAATATATACCCCCCTAAAAGTTGATATCAAGCACAAGTAAAATCCTCTTTATTTGACCTCTTTATCTGGCAGATAAACCACATTCAAATATATTTGTGGGGGTAGTCTGTCCCCTTTATGTGGGGTCTGAGAGTGGGGCAGCTGCCCCCCACATGCAGTGACCTCACTTAGTAAAGATCAATAGTGAGCTGCACATTCCTGACTCCGAGTCCTCAGGAGTCACTCAGGCCTTGGTATCCCAGTCATCCAAGCCATCTTGTGAATCTTTACCACACTGATATTTGGGGTGAATTCCAATCATTGACATCCAACATCCAAGACGACCAGCTTTGACCTGCGAGGGCAGCGTATTTGGTAAACCATACGGGGGAGGCGAGCTCTTGTCACTCAAGGGTGTCACCCTATAGACCATGCTAATGCAGCCACTCAAGGGCACATTTGTCAAGGTAGCATTGTTCAGTTTAGAACTAATTTTACATTTTTGTACTTCACATTTTTGACTTTGCACTTTTCCATTTTTCCCTTTCAATCACACTGTACACAGCCTAGCACACAGCAAAAATGATGGGGCCCACATTGATCCCCAGGCTCGATGATTTAATGGCTGACTGACTGCTCTATTTAACCAGACAAGCATAATAAGGGGATTAGCAACCTATCAGATGACAGAGTTCAGTGTGCTTGGCTGCAGGTATACAGGCAGATATTCTATATCACATGATTTGTTAATCACTGTGCTGATGGAATAAATTAGGTCATCCTAGGGAAGTAAAACTTAATGTAAATTACACCCAGTTTATGACATCGTTAGTGCCACATTCTTAGTTTAGAGTTTGTGAAGATAGAAAGGTGTTTATGTCTTAAAAAGGAACCTTGACGTTCGTGTACCTCACACCCTGATGTGCGTTTGAGATACAATCTCCGGACATGTCCATTCAGCGCACAGGCCCCCACAGCTGGATGCGTGTAGATGGAGCTGATGTCATGGAAAGATTGAAGTGAAATGATCCGTTACTGGAAAGCTGAGCGTCTTCACTGTGATATCAGAGCATGTGACATCTCCTCAGACATCTTCACATACTTTCGCAACTAAGATATGAGGACTGGTGAATCATCTTGCTACCACGCAGACAAAAAGTGCTCAATTTTGAAATATAGTTAATAATGATACTTTCAGATGTAGTTTAGAAAGAAAATCTATTATCCAAGAGGGCCAAACTCCCATTTGGTATATCATTATAAAGAGTTTAAGGTTAAGTGTTTAAAGAAAACATTCAAGTCATGTTGGTTAACCTCTAACTCTCTTATGTCTCCCAAAGAAACTTGATTCCCACAAAAGCAAAAGGCTGAGCTGAAGTTCATACTGGGCTCTGACATTACTATTGGGAAAGTGATTCATGACATTATTTATAAACTATAAGATGTGAGGTCAGTATAAATAAAACTTGTTTAGCTTGCATCACATCTAAACATAAGGAAAAGAGGACAAATACAAAGGCCAGAATAAAGACTGTGGACGCTTTTCTCTAAACTGACAGCGTATTTAATATGTTTCTATTTCACAATGTAAACTTTATGTTATATTGTCAAGTTAAGAAACTGAAAGACGTTAGGATCATTATTTCACATACAGCACATACTCCCTGTCAAAGTAGAGACAGACAAGATAACATATACTCTTTCACCTAAACCAGTAAGACCCATTGATCACATAAGAAATCATATTAGGGAGGAAAGCACCAACAGCGTTAGTTCCTGTGAGCTTAAACTGCACCTGCATGCTGAACAGCTTCATCCCCTCCAGATGTCTGAAGGCCTCACTAGACCAAGAGCCAGCACATCTATAACTGTCTCCTCGACTGCCCAGACTCTGGTGGATAACTGCCAGAAAGAAAGCAGAGATGCACGGGGGATCGGAGCCCTGCAGCCACTCACGCTGCACAAAAAGTGCTGAAAGAGGCCATAAGACGGCTTGTGTGCTGTGTCTTAATATATCACATCTTCAATCCCGTCTGATGAATTATTCAGACGGTGCTATCTACTGTGCCTCTCACCTAAAACATCTGCCCTGCCAGCCTGTCTGCCCGGGTCTGGCTTACACTCTGTTCTGCCACAGGAAGCTTTTAGTCGGCTGCTGCTGTCCTGTGGTCTCTGTTACATTTAGCCCCCTTCCTCTATCTCTATTTCCATCTCTTGGACTAGAGGCATAACACATTGATTATGATACAGGGTCGAAGATCCATCTGTACACGATCTTAAAAAGAAAGTAATATCTAAAAAAGGGATAAAGTTGCACTCTTTCAAACAGTCGCTACAGATTCGTGATGTTACACTTATTTGTACACGTGAAAAACAGAAGGAAACCGACGACCCGACAGGAACTTCGGGAAAAGTATTCTGACCCTTTAAGTAGTGATGAGCATGAGTAATCGAGTACTCTATTTGGACTATTTGTTCAACGTTTAGAGTACTTGGTAGTATAACGTTGGGCAAAGCACGGTTAAATTGAGGGCTGATCTGCAAAGTGCTGACAAGGAAGCATTTGTTATTCACCAGGATACAACTTCCTGTTCTGAAAAGTGAAGCTAATGCTGAAGTGCCTTAAACGTGAATTATTTCAAATAGCCAGCAGTGGAAACTACTCTTTTTGGAAAAAACAAGTCTGCTTTTATAGAAGTCTATGAGAAAATGACTGTGAGTTTGTGGTCTCAATCTCTAGTTTGAAGTCTTTTTCAATACAGCATGATGTTCATTTTGTAAATTATGGTCCCATTTTAAGTAAAATAGATGATATAGCAGAGTATGCTTTAGGGCGTAGCTACCTAGTGATGATAGGTCGTTACCGCGGCGTTGTCCTGTCTTGGAGTCTGTGTTTTCATCTTACAACTTTAACCCTTTCACAGTGCGTTTTCAGTCTGTGGAAGTTAATTGTAACCTTTTTGGTTTGCCTAAAATGTCTTATTCAGGGTTTGGTTGTACTTAGCTCCAACCTCTCTTGTCATATCTGGTTGAAAACAGCCAAAACAAATGGATGACATCACAGTGACTACGTCCACTTCTTATATAGAGTCTATGCTATAGACTCATGGAGATCTCGTACCATGGATTCATATGTAACCCTAATTTGGCATTTAATTCAGAAATAGAAGTTGAAGACCATTGTTCTACAGACTCTTCGGATGATCTGCGCATGGTAGCGTTTTTTTCTCTTCTTTTTTGCGAGTATCGTATAATAATTTAAGGAGAGTAGTTTTATATGGAAATCAATTAAAATGCTCAACCCAACCCTTAAGTGTCACATAGACACTAAACATCTGGCTAACTTGAGTCAGATTTTCCCTGCTTTGCCATAAAAAAAGTCAGATCTGACAAAGCCTTTGACTTTGAGGCGGTGAAGTGTTTAGCATTCCAACTCTGGGAAACATCAACGAGGGGGTACACCAAACAGAAAACATCTCAGAGCAGGTTACAATATATAATTCATACTTCCAGACCATTGAAGAGAGGAGTGTTCTTAAGGGATAAAAGGTGCACACTCACCCCCCCTGCACCATTTATGGATCTTAACAGAGCATGAAATGACTAAATACCAGCATCACTCCTCCCACCTGTCATCTTCCTTTGCACATTTCTCATTCATAACTTTCATCAAGGATGTCCGACTGAGAAGCACGTGACCCACCCATCACTATTTATGTCCAAGGTTACAGAGGAACAACTGTCTGTCAGTCAGAAGAGTGAAAACTAGTATTTCAACAAGTAATGTGCATCAAATATATCACTGCAGCCTCCCTTTTATTAAAGAAGGATACAGTACATAAATATAAAAATAAAGTGCAGGTTGTTTTTCAGTGAGGCAATTAGACATCTGATCAGAGAGTTATGGCGGGAATGTCTGAAAGGGTCAGTAGCGGAGTAAAGGGCACAACCTGGAATGCTCGGAGATATCAAATCACAGCGATGGGGGAGGGACAGGCTGCTAAACAAGGCTCGGCTGGTGGCTGATCCCATTAATCAGTCCTACTCTCGTACTTATGTCAGGAAGCGCACAAACATATCCGACCGCTACCAACAACCTGATGCACGTTTGCTGTGTGTGGCACTTCATAGTCATCCTTTAGGTCCAGTTTCAGGGGTAGCAGACGTACACATAGCTACGAGGATGTAAATAGACCTTTATTATTGAACATATAACATGCAAGATGAACAGGTGGGAGGTGAAGGGTGATGGAAACACACCCTGAAGAGACAATTTTGCGATGCTCACACCATCACCCAAGAACCGCTGACATACATGCTAACACATTGTTTCCCAAAGCTGTTTCTCAGGCTTGTGTACAGTTAAAATAAGACACTGCGAGAACAAGGCGAGATCCGGGAGCGCTTCATACGTAATGTAATGTGATGTGTTTTGGTGCACGTTTCATACGGGGACTGACTGTTTCCGAGACACTGGAGCAAAAACAGAGCTCTGGCCTCACTCCATGTCCAGGGTCATTTCCCACATCGTGGCACAGTGCTGGACTGGGAATAAACAGAGGAGCCCGCTGTGCTCCCAGAATGCATGTTTGCAGAGTTCCCATCAGTGAGTACACAGTAATAGGACTCCCTGAAGGCCTGTATTTAACCTTTAGGCTACAAGTGGCTGGCCACTCCACAGCCCACTCCTCCTCTGCCTCAGCTATTAACCCTTTCCCACTCATTTTAGTCAGCACATCAGAGACAAAGGCAGATAAAATCACAAGTTCTGAAGATCAGGCAATATCTTTGAAAGGTTCAGCTACTAACAGCTACTAAATTGACCTTTGGGATCATTTTGTCAACTGCTCTTTCTAAGATCAAAAACTTGGAATCTCAAGTTTTAGACCAACATGGAAGAAAAGCCCTTAAAGTGCTCAGAATAAAAGGGACATTTCAAAATCTACAAATCCATGACAACTGGGCAAACTGCTGATCATATGATAAGATCAAAAGCTCCAGGCGAATACTTTGTGGTCAGTGTCATTCTGACCATTCCCACATTTCAAATAAACAGGATGTCAAGCATTATCAATGGATGCTTGGTAAAAATAG
This sequence comes from Anoplopoma fimbria, assembly GCF_027596085.1. NCBI lineage: Eukaryota > Metazoa > Chordata > Actinopteri > Perciformes > Anoplopomatidae > Anoplopoma > Anoplopoma fimbria. The sequence goes on along the minus strand of NC_072467.1, from coordinate 2,323,938 downwards.
CAGAAATGGCTTTAGGGTACTTTTCTAAGCAACATTTTTGAAAAGAGCTTTCTTTTCTCCATATGATTGACTAACTTGAAGGCAACTGAATATGGTATGCAGGTTTCTACCACCCTGTATACAGTATATTTATCTGTCCTACAGTGTAATTACTACACCTCGCTGTACGACCAGCTGTTTTTATGTGGCCCATGTTGTGTTACTGCAGAAAGCATAGCTCTTGTCTTGGAAGGCAGCATGCAATACTTTTTTTAAAGTTTAAAAATAAGCCTTGAATAACTTGAGAGAAATAACTGTATAAGATCCAATTCAAAAACTATGCTCTTGTCACATTCTGACACACATAATCCTAAAGTTCTATTGTTTAAACCTGTGTTATAGTCCAGTTATAACCATCTGGAGGGCATGAAAATATCACTCTTACACACACACACACACAATGACAGGGAGAGCGTCAACCTGAACAGATGAAGGAGAAGGATCAGAGTAGCCTAATGCTGAGAAAATGCCCTTGGGATATTTGCTGACAAAATGGAAACATGTGCATATGGGGCCAGCATTGGGGATTCAGCTGTGATAAAACAGGGAGATGCAGTATGATTTATTTCTTCTTTGTCTTTTCTCCTCTGAGCAGATTTAGTAAATCTGCAACAGGTTGCTCACCGCTTCGAGCAGCTTTACAACACAGAAGCATCATTTTATCTTTTCTTGCTTGTATTCCTTTCAGCAGACTTGATGTCGAACAGCGCTGCATCAGATAAATGTTCACTCTGCAAAGGAATGTTTCAGCGTTCCAGTTAAACTCTGCGACACTGATATACGCAGCCTTTCCCTGCAAGTGACTATCGCCATGTTATGAGATAAAACATTTTTGATGAAGTCTGGATTCGTGGTATTGATATAACAGGCACCGTGCTTTACCAACGAGCCAAAGCTTTTCTGACAGCATCATACAGGCAGTTCATTGTCAAGGCCGCCGGTATCCAGAATGCAACTGCCAGCTGTTTTCTTTGTGGATCAAACCAAAAGAAAACAGCAGGCCAAGGTCAGCACAGACAGGCTTTTCTCCAACAGCAGACAGATAAATCTCCATATACGAGGCCGTAAAACAAAAACTCCCTCTGTCACAAATGAGATAGCACAGCTGATTGTATTCCACCTACTTGTGGAAAAATATCAACCACTCAAAAATGAATGAAAGCTCCTATTTATTGCAGTTCTGTTTGTTGATCATTTAAGGATCTGTGTCTGAAGGTGGGTTTACATCCTCCTGTTTTATGCACATTTTTAATGTGTGCATTAGAAAACCTGATTGAAACACAAGAGATTCCTAAAAACTCCTGCAAAAAAGTTTTAAACTTTGGTTGAGTTTGAAAGTTGGTGTATTGATAACGGCAAAAGGTAACTAAGTGCATAATAAAAACATATATTATTTGTAAAGCCTTTTCTGGAGCCAAAGAGCCAGCATGTGGCGCTATTTTTAGGAAATTCAAATAAATGAACAGTAATGTTCATAGTTTGTGAATGAGGGAGCAGAAGAAAAGTAAAAGAAAATATATACCATTATACTGAATGTTTTAAAACAACATGACCAGGATGAATGTTTGAATATAAAACATGCAAACCCTAAAAACCTAAGGCCACACCAAAAAACAATGGGACATAACACATATTCTCTTGCTGCTTCACAAAACAGTTGCTTTGTCAAACTCTAATGACACCGGGGAAGGAGCTTTAGAGCATTTCAAGTAAAAGGTACTTGGCAGTGTAAAAAAAAAAAAATCTTAAATTGACCTCATTGACTTTTGACAAACTTTTCCATTTATGCTTTTTTATCCATTAACTACCACCCACACATCTGACAATTTGGCCTCCATTGTGCTGCCAGCAGCGCGTGGGTGAGGGATTTGAATTTCACACAATAACACCTGATGCTTCCGTCTTGTGGCTGCCAGCATCACACCATGCACCCCGAATAAACTCCTCAACAACTTCACTGTTCTGGCTCAGCTATTACAACCACACACACCGAGACAATTAAGACTTTGTGTTGATATTTATGTTCCTTTTCTCGCCCATCAGCTTTTTCCACACTGCTCTGGATTCACAGTAAATTTCCAGGCTGGGAAAGCATGTGTGTGCACTGGCTGCCACATTCACTAACTTCCATCTGTGGAAAGAGGCCCCACTCTCCCGGCCACAGGCTCACTGAGTGATGCCTCAGCTTAAAAGAGTCAGAACCATCCTCTGTTTTATTTTCTGTCACTCACACACAAGCCAGCAAACCTAAAATACAAACACACCCATGTAAATAGCTGTCTTTGCAAAGAGAACAAGTCCAACACCAACATCTCTAAATGCAAGGGTTGCTCCCACACACACATTATCACCCACAAATACAAGCACAACACACACACACACATATACAGAAGCTTGGACTAAGACAGGGTGTATAATGACCCCCTTGCCCTGCTATCACCTTGCGATAAAGACCTACTGGAGAGGGCGGAGGACTGTTTCGTGTCCGCTCACACCCACTTTTTCCTTTAAAGAGAGAAACTAACAACAAACCCCAGGCAGGCTTAGTCATAAAAAGGTTTTTAAATGATTCTCTAACAGGGATCCGACAGGTTATCCTGGCATGTTTTCAATAGGTAACCAGAACTGCTCTCACATCAATGATTCATGAAGCCATGGCACCACACAGTTAATGAACACAGGGGTAGGCTCTATGACAGCAGTACTTACACTCTATCCCACTCAGCAGAGAAACAAAAAAGAAACTTCCTTCAGATCTGATGTTTCCTTTAGGTGACACAGACAAGACTGATTCCTCGTCCAGGAAGGGTCAGAGAGAAAAAATCCACAGAAACTGGCAGAGTTTAAAGCTCTGCTAGATGACAGCTCTGAGTCCACAGGTCCACACACTCGCTGACGCTGTATCGTACTACAGCCTGCCTCTGGCCACTCAACACACTGGAGCCCCTCCCATCATACTCTGTCAGAGGGAGGGAGGAGACATGAGGGAGTAGAAGTGAGGTACTCTTCTACAGAATTACTTCTTTTTGACTTTTACCACCAATGTGCAAGTTTAAATATTACTCATATTTTTAATATGAGTAATATTTTATAGGGTGCAAGTAGGACATTATGTTACAGGGTGCAAGTAGGACATTATTGCAGAGGGATCATGAAAGAGAAGTGTTCTTATATGAGAAGAACACAATCATCTTTAATCTGTTTTAAAATCTTGTTTTTTCTCTTTCGTGAAATTGTTTAAGATTATATAAGTAATTGGGGAGTTAGTTGGGGACCTTTTTTTCCCCCTTAACACAAATTCCCAGTGTTACCTGGTTGTAATTTGCTTAATATTAACCTGTGCAAATAAACAAAACTTAACAAAAATGTTGTGAATTGCTGGTAACAGGACAGCTGCCTGTCTGCTCTTGGGGAAATCATTGCCACCTAATTAAAAAGCAACATTTAAAGGTTACACAGGAAAGAATATTTATGCAACATCCCTTGACGTGTATGGATTTATAATGTGAGCAGAAACTAAATGAGCAAAAGTCCTCATCACACTGAACGTAGCCTTTTTTGTTTTTTTTTAGCTCTCATGGGAGTTGGTTCCCTTGTTATGAACTGCAGATGTTTGTCTCTCTGCCAGCTGCTTACATCCATATAAAGACTGACTTTAATGATTGTAATTACCAGTAACTTCAATCTACCAGAAAAAAAAGCGGACTATCCCAAATCACAGTCATCAATTAACCACTTTCTGTGAATTTAATATCAGTGAGAAGTTAAGACCACCATGCTCAGAAATAAGTAAACATGAACTGTAACTCTCAGAGTAAAAATAAAACGTTACTAGGAGAATATGCCACTAACCAAGTACAACATGGTAAACCATTTGTACTCTGAAGTTACAATAATTGACTGTTATATTTATTCTATTTTATGTTTAAAAGCTCACTAGAACAATAAGCCTACTCTAATACCTACTGCATGTTGTAAGGTTGCTAGACCACTTTATATTTCAGGCTTTAACCATCACTATATTGTCCTTTTTTTGTGGATCAAATTATACAGCTACTATGTGCCTTTCAGGGTAGAAATGTTCTATTTTTGGTACATGTATGAACTCCTCCTGTGGCTTCAGTTTTGAGAATGAATTTTCATTTAGAAATATTCCATTCATTTTAAAGTTAAACATATAGCCCCAGTGTTGCAACACTGCCACCTTGCTTGCATAAAATACAACAAATGCTTTAGTATTTTTATCAATGACAAATGAAGAGCTAACGTACTACAGGCTACATGAAAGGCATACGAAGTTGACAATAAGAGCCGGTGTGTAAAGATAGGCCACAAAGTAGTTCTAAAATAATACTTACAACAGAAGTGATGAAACAGTCTCGAAAGGGGCCATTTCATGAATTGTCAAGAGGACATTCATCTCCAATGAACCACATACTGGTCGTTATGTTTTATTGACAGAAAAGCTTGGATTTATTTAGTACTTGTACTTTGATATTATTAATACAATCTCAACCTTTTTATCAAATGTTGAACGTGTATTCTAATGGCATTATAGAAAGAAAAGGAGTGCATACTTGATGATGTTCCAATGAATGTACACCAAAGGGTTTAAAAAAAAAAAAAAAAAAGTCCTGTTAAAAGTGAAGTGTTACCAAATAACTTCACATGCCTTCTCCAAAAATATTTCCAGGGTAAATAAAGAGAGGTGTAAGACAGCGGGGTGTTGAGACGGGGACGCCGGTTTCTAAAATAGCAGATGCTAATTATACACTTCAGGCAACTGCTAAAGAGGGAGACGCGATGCCAAGTTGGATGTGTTGGGATTCTGAATGTCGGCTCTGTGTATCCGAGCAGAGTCAAGATTCCTTGCGGTCACCTGAGACGTACTTTGCCACGGAAAAGATACTCAGTGGATGTCTTATTTACAGCCTATGTCAGTCAAATATCCCATTCCCTATTGGACTGGTAACACACCTCCTGTTGACGTTGACCACCTGCCACCGCCATGCAGACGACCTTTTGTAAACAATCCATAGAATATGAAGGAACACATGGTTCAGTCCAGTAAAACAGACCGTCCATCTCAATGCCTGTGACCTTGTTAATGTTTCTGTTCTCAAAATGTCACTTTTCATTGCCTCCATTCTCCCTGACTTCTACACTAAGTGTACCCCAACAGTTACAATGAGAAAACAGCTGAAATGTCCATTGGGTGCAACTGGTTAAAAATTATGATTTGGGACGATAAGAAGTTTACATGTAAAGAGATGAAAGACATTTGAGTGTACCGCCATTTTTACTACAGAAAAATTAGGTTGAAAGTGTATCGAATGTGTTGCTTTATATTGGGGAATGAAATTAAACCTCTTTTTCCAAATGACAATTTCATATGAAAGGTTGTTGGCTTGAGAATATTCTGACAAGGTGGTTCTATTATTATATGCTTTGTATTTATGATAATTAGTATTTCTGTTGTAAATATTGGTATCTTGTAATTGTACATCGTTTTAATTGATGAAAAGGTGTTTGATCATTTTCCTTAAGATGATTCACACACAGCTGTAAGAAGTGCTGACAGGTCATTCTATATAAATGAATAACAGTCTAGGAATTACAGCTCTGCGATAAGCCCTCGTGTTCCACATATTAGCTTAATGGAAACACACCAGATAGCAGCACTAGGCTACTTAGAGTCACTGAGGCTGACAGAAGCACTGAAGACAACTGAGAAACCCTGACACCAAACTCTCAGCTTCATGTTATCACTTTAGCCATGACACTGTTTGACTGTGTCATCAAGGCAGATCTTCGTTTCACAGCAGTAATGTGTTCCTTAACACATCATGGTTCAATATGTTGAAACACTGGAATTTTTGTGATTCATGTGACAGAAAATGTGGCATAGTTCACATCCTCATTCTTCTTTGCCTTTATCTTTGCAGTTACACATTATCAAGGGTAATGTACAAGGAAATGCATATTTGCCTTTCCACCGTGATGCTATCTACGGCATTGTGACAACCGAGTGCTTTCTTCTGGACTGAATTGTTTTTCTTATATCTTTTTTTATCTAAAACCACTGTGAACAAGAAGTGGCAGCTATTCACCTTTGAGCCAAAACACTGCTGTGCACCTTACAGGTTGTCAGTAGTTAAGTTGTAACAGCAGGGCAATGGTCGACACTTGGTTCAAGCATCTGCTCAGCGCTAACACCTAAAAGAAACATCCCAGTAAACAAACTAACTCTGAGGAATAAAGCAAAACTGCTACTAAAGTCACAACATGTCATCACACCACTTACATTTGTCCTCTGGCCTGATTTTTCAGCCTCAGTCTTAATGTTTAAACCAGGCCAGTGCAAAACATGACACTAATGATTCTGATGGCAGAGAGAAATACTTAAAAACAAGCTTTTATGGTTCCCTTTTCCACTTTGATAACTGATAGACAATTTTGCACATGAGCACCCACTTTATCTATCTGGAACACACACGTCCTTTTTGGACTCAAACCCAAAACCCCCTTAATAAACGTGCCATCAAATGTCGTGTGCATCATTTTATACATTCAGCCTGACATGTTTGTCATCTTTTCAAACAACTGGATCTACACTAAACTGAAAATAAAGTTTTGTGGGTTTCAACAAAGTTTGGATGAACAGAATAAGTTTTTAATGATGGACCCAGAACTGTCACACATATATAACATTTCTAATATTTGCTTAACAAATTATTTATAAACTAGTAAAGGAAATAACTAGGAGATTAAGGAATAATGAAAACAAAAATCTCCCCTACATAAAACTTTATAAATGTATAGTTTCTCTTATAATTGGTTAAAACAAACTAAATAGGATACATTTCTAATCTTTCCTACTTGTAATAAAGGTAAATGAGCTGTCTGGAAAAGTACCAGTGAGGTGGCAGTTTAACCCACAATCGAGGTGAGTGACTCATTTAGATATTGAGTGTGACTGGTTCAGCATGTTGGATGGTGTGTAATACACCAAGCATATGATCAATCACACTCTTCTCAGATGGTCTGGTGTTTGTATGAGGGATGTTGAGGTTTTTCATCCTGTGATTTGTCTGTTTGAGTAAAACAGAAGCTGTGATGATGGCACGGCATGACACAAGCAAAAGCTCTACTCCACCACTCCCGACATGGTAGCTCTCCAGCAGAGAGGGTTTGTGGGATGAGTGCCCTCTGGCAGGGAGGTGATGCCAATGAACAATCCCTGGGGAGTGTGTGTGAGAGCTTTTCAGCCATCTACATGACTCACCCCTGGTCCTTTCATTACACTGTTGCATACATGCTCATTTTCTCTATGTCACCATATTACTATTACTCACTAGTCTGAAACCGTTGCTGCAGTTCCCGGTAATTCCAGTCACATGTCTACTACATCATCATCATCATACTGTAAGTGTGACTTATCACACAATGCTCTCTTCCAGGTGCTCGCTCTGGATGTGGCAGTTTTCCCCCCTCAATACTTCTATAATCTGTGTTTATCTTTTTGAAGAGAAATATGTTTGAAGTGGCTTTGACTGCCAAGCTATTTATTGGATTAACAGTTTGTCAAACCAGAGCCAATGGCACAGCTCCAAAGCAAGTAGGCCAGCTTGAAATTCAACAGACAGAGCAAGAAGAACAGCTCGGATGCTCCATAGGAGGCACTCCATGTCCATGGCAGCAGCTCAACTTTCCTGTGTTTTCCACCTCAGGTCCCCCTTCCCCACACATGCACACCCCCACTACCACAAACAGTAACGTCCATGTCATCCTCTGTGCAACAGAGTGGGGAATTAATCAAGCAATTGTTTGTGGTCCAGTGGTGAGAAACTGGATTTCCCAGTCAAACAAAGTTGTTTTGAAATTCTCAAAGCGCATTTCATAGGATAATGTTTGTTATTCATTGCTCTGTCTGTCTGTCTGTCTGTCTGTCGATATATGTAATCTAATATATTCTAATCTAATTTAATCTATTTTATCTATTTTAGATTGACAAAAGCGAAGAATTACAGCTGCAGGGATCAGACATTAATCGCTTAATCTGTGGGCAGTAAATAAATCAGCATCTAATTTGGTAATCGATTACTATATAAGTAAAAACACTCTGGTTCGAGCTTCTGAAACTTTTTTTGTCTCTTACAATAGAGTAAATTAGAGTTAATATCTCAAAGTTTTGAACCTTTGATCAGTCAAAATGAGGCATTTATGACGTTGCCTTGGACTCTAGGAACTGTAAAGGGCATTGGGCATTTTTTTAAGTTTTTCTGATGTGCTATAGCTAAAATTATTAAAAACAAAATAAATTGATCATTAGTGGCAGGCCCAAAGATATCAATATATGATACAAAATGATATATATTACTGCTTTATAGTGGTAGTTCTAGAGCCACTAGGACTTTAAGAGAACGAAGCTTAACAGAGAACAGATTCACCACTTTACACTTTACCTAGAAAAGAAGCGGTGAGCAATTATTTTAGATTCCACAACACATTTAACATGACTGATGACCTAGATGTTAAGACCCTAAAGACAAACACATTAATAGCCAATTGGCAGTTTCAGCATTTAATAACAGTCCACGGGTGTGGTGATGTTACCTTGTCTTTCAGTGAAAATGACAGTGGGAATATTTGCTTTCCATTTCAGCTGTCAATTAATTACAAACATGCTGTGGCTAGATAACCCATTTTCAGCAAATACAGAAGAGTAATGACCTCAGGGATAATATGCTGTGTGTGCTGAGTCTGAAAGACCAATTACCTTCACTGTAAACATGACCCCTTCCCTATGGGGAAATCATAAAATGACCCTAAAAGTACCACATGGTTTCTCTTGACTTAATCCAAGCTGGGACCTTCTCTAGTATATATCCTGATCCCAAAGGACTAATGAGATAGTGATTTAGAGATTTACTAGTTCATCTAGCTGATTACAACTAAAGAGGAATGTTATACATCTAATGGACTGAGAGATTTGGCCTAATGAGATGAAAGGATAGCATTAGACAAAAGGGAAGAGGAAATGAGTGATGACTCAAACACAGGGAAGAACCTGATGATAAATTAGTTATAAGGCCATCTACATGTGGGGCAGACAAGACATGAAATAGAGACATGAAATATTAAGTTAGCATCTCATATAGTGCAAGAGTTAGGGTTAGTCAACTCCTGAAAAATTACCTACTGTATATTTACAACCAACCGTCTGTGGTCCTGTGCTAGAACTACACATCACTCTAAAAGACAATGACAAAGAAGGAAAAGTGTTTGGCTAAGCATCTACGTAACACACTGTAAATCACTGTTAAATTTCAGTAGCAGTCTAAAATCTGCATGCAGATAACACCCACCGCATCATTCATCTAGCTACATGAATGTCATTGCACACGCCCAGTTTTTGTCGAGCAGACAAATCAAAGTGAGACATATGTTCCGAGGAAGTAAGAAATCTATTGCTTGTTTGTTTTTAACCAAAAAGTACAACAGTGCCGTGATATTTTAAAAGATTATCAACAACGAGAAAAGCTTTCTGTCATCTCTAATAAAAAACCCAAAGGGGAAGAGAAACCACTTCACACCAAAAGGTAATTGTAGCTTTCCACGACACATGCTGAATTACCTCTGAGCCAGCATGGGATCCGTTTCATCTTTACCATGGAAACCAACATCATACTACCGTACATGCACACGCACAGAGGGAGCAATTGCCATGGCATCCAGCACCGTGGCGACAAGAAGCTTTCTGCAACCAGACCAATTTACTCAGCAGCTAACTGGACACTCAGTCAACCCTCTGCCTATCACAATTCACTCTCTCTCCTCCTCTCTGCTCCCCTTTTCCTCTCTTTTTTACAATGCATGTATTTTGTCATGACCCAGAAAGATTACCTTTTATCAGCAGAGGACAGGGTCTTGCAGTGCTCTGTAGGAGCGGCTCTCTGTCGAGTGGTGACAGAGGAAAAAGAAGCTCTGCAGGGATCCCGAGAGATGCCCAGGGATGCAGCTGAACCGGCACCGCACGCACGCATCCACAACCTCTATTACCACCAGCGAGAGCAGCAGCAGCAGCAGCAGCAAATCGGAAGGGGAGGGGAATGAAATATGAAAAAAAAAAGCAGAAGAGGGGGTTGCTCTATCAGCAGCATGAACATTACATCATAGGCTTCCTCTGTGGAAGGGTGGGAGAGGAGTGGACGGAGAAAAGGGAGGTGCTCCTTGTAGCCGCACTCTCTCTGTCACCGCTGAGCTCTTTTCAGTGCATGCACAAGTCCAAATTTAATATTTATGATCTGGTAACTGTAAAATGCCCTCAGTGGTTAGAGGCAGGCATATGAAATAATTAGATCAACTGCTCTTAATTGTGTATGATCACTGGGGTTTGTTGTCAGAATGGATATAATATGATGTACACTATAATGTGGCTTATCCCTTTGGGGCACAGGCTGTGTGTGTGTGTGTGTGTGTGTGTGTGTGTGTGTGTGTGTGTGTGTGTGTGTGTGTGTGTGTGTGTGTGTGTGTGTGTGTGTGCGTGTGTTAGTGTGAGTGTGTGTGTAGTGCATGAGAGCACACACAATGTCTATTCTGTCTGGTAATTCGATTGCGTGACAAGTGCTTGCTTACCAGTTCTCAAAACGCATGCTGCTGTTCAACCTCTGCAAAAGGTCATCTGAGATTTCGTGCATCAGTTGTCAGTGGATAACTATAGCTGTTAGGACCATGATTGTATTTAAACTTGGCCGTCACAACAAATTTGTCAAAAACTGCTGAGTGAATATGCCGATGCTTTGAGCACATCTGGGAGGCAGAGTCCAACCATAATGGGACGGATGTAATGGTCGCCTTTTTCCCAGTAGTCAGCCGTTAACCACCTACACGCTGACGCGCCACAGACCACCGCCATGGACAACAACACTCAACACTCAACAACAATGGTTAGTCAGAACCACATGATCCAAATGCTTCCTAACAAATACAAACGTATACCCACAAGTATGTACATGCTGTCAAAAGGACACACATTACTGAACCAAGCTGAAATACGTTCAAACAGAAGAAAATAACAATGTTTTCTCTGCCAGCTACAACCAGTTGTTGTGTGCACAGTGTTTTTAGACTTTTCCCCACTGCACTGTTATTGTATGACCATTTACACACTTTTTTAAATTCTTCTACATGATCTTGAGTTTAACAATAGGGCTGCAACTGATTTATTAATTTATGATTATTTAGGAGATTATTTTCTCAATACATTGATTAATAATTTGAATTTCCTCCCTGCTTGCAAATTACTTGTTTTGTCCAACCAACAGTCCAGTAGCATATTATAATAGAAAACAAGAAAAACAGCTAAACTTAACATGTGAGAGGCTAAAAAAATCTTGAACAATTAATCAACTATAAAAATAGTTAAGGTACAAGCTGTACACATGTTTTTGTAAGGTTTAAACCCAAGCTTAATGTAACTACTTGTTGTTTTCACTATTACTACTAATAATGATAATTATTGCATCTGCAATGTCTGATGTATTTAGTGGCATAGCAGTTGATAGATGAAGTAAACAGACCATAATGCATTGTGTAAATGGACTGCAGCTGCGTTCTCTGAAACAGTGTGTCATCCCAAACAATTTACACACGCTATTAGACAAACGAGTTACATGCAGATGAAGATCTGTTTTTCATAGCCAGCAGCTAATGTGTCCAAGCAAACATCACAATAAAAAATGAAGAGAAAATCTAACTCATCCGTATTGTACTGTAAATCTGCCAAAGTATTAGTCCTACTGTAGGTCCAGTTTAAGAGCGAGGTAAGCAGACTCTGATGAGACCAGATCTGGTACATACACTAGTCTCGTTTTAACAATAGAGCCACTCAAATAAAAGCTTTTAAATAATTACATTTACTCAGTTAGGTATGCTTTCAATGTCACTAACAAGTCATTTTATAAAAGGATGACTTTAAAAGGCAGACTATTCACAAATTCACGAATTACTCATTCAAAATCAGGAACACCCTGCTAGATTGCATACCCTTAACATTGATGAACTTGCTGCTCGACAGGGATCTGGTGACTGTGAATCTGAGAGATCAGGAAGAAATACTGATATTCTGGAAGATTGGAAGGAAGTTAAATCAGCATTTTATAAATCTTCTCCTTAATTTATTTATAATTGGCGTGCTCTATACGTGTAAATATAACAAGGAAACCAAGTGAAGGGTTAGCGTGAGTTTGAACAGTAACTGTTGTCGCAGCATGTTTTGCCCTGAATGGCAGCAATGACAGACCACAGAGACCTTAAATTTAAGGCCTGAGGGCCAGCTAACCGGACCTTTATGTCCATGGACAACTCACATCTGCCATCTGCAATCTGTACTCCATGTACATCGCAGAAGAAAACAATAAAAAAGTTGTTTTGAGTGGCATCATTCAATTTGGTAAAACAATTGTTGTTTTACTCTATTAAAGACTAGAAAACTCTACACAGAGATCCACCATTACAACTTGCAAATGTGACCTTCAGAAAAACAGTAACAATATCATCCCAGTCACAGTACACCCAAACAGCAGGAGAAAAAAAAAAAGGAGCACTGTATGTGCAGCAAAGACCATAATAAGGGGGACAGTGAAAGCAGAAAAAATCAATCCAACTTCTCTTTTGTCCGACTCTCATTTTAAAGTGGAGCGTACAAAATTCCCCACATACCAAGTATTGTAGGTTGGCTGGAATGCAGACTATACTCGGACAAGGCTGTGTGATTTCCAGTGTGTGTGACACTATTCATTGGATGGCGCCTGAAAAAAAGGAGGTTACCCGAGAACGTAAACACCACTGCAGATGGATCTGACCTTTGCTAACACAAATTGGCTGAACCCCTTATGACCGCAGGGGACAACAGCCTTGAAATATTATTGCTGCAGCACACTGACTATCATTCTACTTTCCCAACAAGCTGATCTGTCTCATTGTTGCAAATAGAGTCAAGCACTTCATGGTAAAAGGAAAAAAATACAATGAAAGTAGCCAATTGAGAGACTTGGGAGTGACCTTGACATGAGACCATAATGAACACAAAAAGACATTTCTGCTGTTTCAAATCCAAATTGTTGAAGATATGCTTCACAACCGGATGTTAAATTTAGACAAACCACTTATGAGTATCAGATAAAAAAGCGCAGATGTGGTAACAAAACACTTTGACTGATGTTCTCATTACAGTATGTTCCTTGTGTTGGAAAAAAGTTCCTTTAGCAGCTCCATGAAATATATTAAAGATGTATCTATAATTGATGTATTCAATCTGTTGCTTCTATTAGCAATGCAAATGCTGATTGAAAATGTAAGATTAAGATCTCACAGGCCAAACTTATTTTAACACTGCTACTAGTCATAGCACGACTACTTATATTGATAATTAATAAAACCAAATTTTTGTTTGGAATTATCTCAAAGAACACCAGATATTACATAATCATGTTTTTGTTTACAACTTATAAATATTAAAATGTATACAACCTGACATATACTTGTTCTCAAAACCTGCAGAAGCAATCTATTTTCATAATCCAATTTGAAAAATATCCTCTTAAGGGTTGGGTGTGAATGAATTATTCAAACTCACACATGCAGGAAGGGTTGGTCAACTGTAAAACATAGTGTTGATTGATCACACAGCATCGTTGTATCCTTCCCCCTATGAGACTACTTCTGAAATTAAGAAGTCAAAGGTGACTGGCTGTTTCCCTCTGTAGCAACTGAACAGCAGCAGGGATAATCAACCATCATGACAAACACTCATAGCTCTGTGTAACATGCAGTAGAGGATGTAGAAGTGACATTTTGTAGCAACGTCAAGCCTCACACAGCTTTTACTTGTGCAGGAAAGCTCAATGCCGTTAATGGTGAGATAGTTAATGCAATGCACAAACTAACGTGATCTCACAGAAATACTTGAAATGACTACAACCCCCTTAACACTGCGTTACGTGGTGATGGCATGTAATGTGTTGAAATGAAGTGTAAACAATTTAGGTTTAGGCCACATAACTATTTGGTCTGGGTTTAGATAAGAAAAGATCACGGTTTAGGTTAAAACAACAAACAACTTACTTAGCCTATGTAATTTAAAAAACCAACTTGACTTTTGTTACGTAATGCAACTGATGTAGCCAACTATATTTAAAATACCATAACATAAATTTTTGGCTTCACACGCGACACAAATGCCAGCCTCCTGGGTGAAAGTCAAGTGCTGTACTCATCCATTAAACTCAACCTCCTCCCTTTGATTAAAACGTATTTCTGTTGAACCTGGAAATTTATGTGCCCACATTTGGCATTGTTTGATAAATGTCAGCTGTCTTAACAGGTGATTTCAGTCATCATTCAACTCTGGCTTTTGGCAACTAAAAACACAAACACATGACCTACTGTATGTCAAAACGTATATACATACACCAGCAGAAGATAGCTTAAACATTTGTTTAAAAAAAAAAAGAGCTACTCTATGGATAAACAAGCTTTTCTTATGTAAACATCTCGTCTTTCTTGTCAAGTCTGACCACATCCATGTGCACATATCTACACGTCACAGTTTACAAAAAATCACGTAATTGCCTTGAAAGTTTAACAAAGGGACTTGTGGGTCAAGTGGAGGTTTGATTCTTAGTAGGCATTGCCAGTACTAGAAAGTCTTTTACAGGGGATCATTTGTTATCAAAGATATTAGCCTACTTAATGGCAGTTTTATTTCTGACCTCTATCTTATTTATAAAAAGGGTAATCTGTGCAGATGCCGCTGTCGGTTTAAAGATGAAGACCAGCAGTTGCATTTTATTACTTTGTCTTGGAATAGTGATCTTAATCCCCGGCATATAGCGCTTATGGCTGAAAGATAACAGAGCTCCGCCCTTGGCACACTTCTCCAGGGTCTCTGGTACGGCTGCTCCGATAACGCCCCTGCAATGTGGAACATTCATGAAATCCCATCATGCAGCTCTTTGGCATTTGACCATGTGCTTTGGTAAGGCTAACTGAAGACAGCAATCTTTAAGCATGACTATTTTTCTCTCCCTACCAAGCGAGGGGGCTGGAGTAAACGATGGGTGTCACTCATGCTCTCATCTCCTTATATGGTTTGCTTTGGTCAGCAGTTGAAACAGGTGTATTATTTCTAAGGATGAAGGTTGAGAGGACAAATTACACATTTATATGGCTCCTGACTTGGGGCGATGGTTATGAAGATGTAAAAGAGTGTGTTAAAAAATATTCACATCAATGTGTGGAAAAAGTTCCTTTTTTTTGTAAATTGCATTGCACTGTACAATATGGAGTATTTCCTTCCTGCCATATATGGATTAACGGAACTGAAAATAGCTGTGACACCGTTCTGGAAAACCCTGATACGACATGTTTTTGAGATCCGTCCCATCTGCTGCTGATCTAAGAAGCTACAGGTAACCGCTTTGGGCTCTTCAGTTACAGCACCGCCTAACCAGTCACCCTGTATACCGACTCTCACTGTGGTATCATGTTCTACGTTACCGCGGCAACGCAGCGATTATGTTCGCCTCTCAATTCACGTCCCACTCTCGTCCCCCCAAGAAACACTCATCTTGTCACCACACTGAGTTGACAAAGCAGCCGTATTACAATAGGCATTGTTAGATTGATCTAAAGAAAGCTTCGAGCCCCCTCGGCAAGGTGAGTCGGGCAACATCAAACAGATCACTGTGACCATGGATCTGGAAAAAGATGCAGAAATTAAAACAAGAGCCAGGAGTTCCAGTATATTATGCTGGGATGTTGCTCTATATATCCAAATATGTCCAGCTTGGATTGAAACATGTCAAATGTAAAAAATACTAACAAATAACATGGACTACACGTCCTTCTATTCTATACTACAATACAGCATAATATCTACTGTATATTCAATATACTGTAGTCTTCAGAATTAAAACTTCAACTGTTGATCTCACTTGTATAAAATTATGATTTTAAATTATGGGTGAAGACAACAGTAAAGAAAATGTTAAATTGATTGTAAACATTTCAATTGTTTTAATTACGACCAGAAACTCCTGGGAAAAAAAAGTTCTTCCATTATATCTGTCCTCACATTAGGAAAAAGCAATATTATATCATTATTATCACATTGTTCTTTGGAATCTGACTAGGCCTCTTTCACACGTTTAACTTTTTTCTCAACTAGGAGCCAATGACATTTGAGCGATGATTTAAAGTATTTCTAAAAATTAAAGAGTCGCACTAAATAGAGCCTATACTCTCCCCTGCTCTTCTCAGTGATAGGCTCCTTTACAAACTACACATTATTCTGTTTTTCTGTCTCTGTCTCAGCCAACCATTTGAGAAATGGTAATTTGAGGGCTCTACTTAAAAAGCAGGTATATCAGGAGCAGTGAACTATAAGCACATTGCACTGTTTATTTGCCGAGAGCGCCTGTCTGCCGAGAAACTAACAACAGGGTGTAAATCCAATAAAAAAGCAAATCGGCCGTCTCAATTTCAAGTTGAAGATCACAGGGGGGCACACCTCTGTTCAACACCGGGGAAGATTCCTATCTGTTTACTGTCTAATTGAAAAGTTACAATATATTCATTATTATCACAGTTAGCCAATCAACTAAGGGAGTAATAACAATTTTCACAGTTAGTTAAAGTTGCATTTGATTAAATATGACAAGAAAAATAATAATATATTTTATTTGTGTAGCTCTTTAAAAAGGTACTCAAAGGCACTTTACATGGTAAAACCAGAAACCGTTAACACAATAACAATGTAAACAAGGCCGAGATGACTTTATAACTGTAATAAACAAAACAACAACAAGAAAAACATACATTACTAGCACCACAGGTTAAAAGCCTCTCATCTTATTCTCAGGTTCATACAAGTTACAGCTTATATCCACATAAGAACAGTATAGATAGTAACAATAGTAAACCAAAAAACTAAATAATGGCCATGTTGCAATGGTCACTAACTGACCCGTCTAACTTCTTCATATAAATATTAAACCACAGGGATCTATTTTAATAAAATGAGTTGAGGAACACACTCAGGCTTCAGGAGGTACAACCTGATATATTAATACAGGAGGCTATATAAGCAGCAGAGAGATGTAGGACTGTGTGCAGAGTGGCTTCATCATCAGTCTACCCTCAGTCATAACATAAAATATTAAAGGTATGATGCATGCTAACAGTGATGCAGGCGCAAGTACATTCTACAGTCCCGTTAAGTAGCTCAGGTGAGATTTGCATTTGAGGAGTAACGAAATTTGTTGTTGACGTTTCACATTGCTAGATTCTGCTGAGAGGTATGTTTTTGCATCTTAACAAATTTGAGATGTTAAAATATAACCTCTTGAAACTACAAGGTAAAAATATAGTCGCATTTATAATAATTAGTAGTATAAGAGAGAATACTAGATAAAGATAACGGGACTGCATAAAAAACTATAGAAAAGGTGTAGAAATAATATGTCTTGGTCATGATATTTAAATCAATTGGCTCAATATTATCTCAGTGTGCAATATAGACAAAATATCAGTTAAGTTGTTGTTTCAACATTGATTGTATAATAATCATCAGCAGGATGAGTATGGAAACCTATGATAAAAAATCTGTTAAAATTTGTTTTGTACTTACAGTTAAATTAGCCCAGAGAAAGGAAAATTGAATGAAGAAAAAAACACTTGAAAGATCCAAAACAGATCTCTGATTAAAGAGCAGCCATTCCGTTCAAGTTAGTGAATAAACCCTGAGAATAAAACAATCTGAAAGTTTTCTCGGCCTAAGCACTGTTGACATAATCATATGTCTTGTTGCATAAAAGCTTTGTGATGGAGTTTTTGAGAGTATACCTACAACCCATAAAGCTGAATTGGACATTTTATTGTCACTATGCATCATTTCTTTAGACTTTGACATGTTTGATCTGTAAAGAAATGATCAGCATTGTATTCACTAATGGCAAAATGCTGAAGGAATGGTAATTTGCTTATTGTTTTAGTTCAAACACGATATATTTTTCTGAGTTGAATGTTAAGTCACTGACACCATAGTTTGTACTCTCCCCTTTTGCACTGGAGACCACAGGGACTAGAAAGATATGATTCTGATGCATCATGAGAACGTATTACTGCATGGCAAGCACAGAAGTAAGGGAGTGAAAATAGCTACACGTAGTACATGACCGCCATTTGAGAGGATAACAGATGTAGGAACTATTCCTTTTTCTGTTTCATTCGCGAAATAAAACAAAGCTTAAGAACTATTACAACACAAACTCAAAATAAAAAGTTTACATTGAATATATACACCTGATTTTGTGAACGTGTGAAACGGTCCAACATCTTCACAGATCCCATAAACTTTCATCAAGTTTGACACTTTTTTTAAGGACGCATAAAAACCATATTCAGTTGTCCAGTACACAGAACAGTAGTCCTATATTTACTGAGGTTAGGCCAAACACTAAGTTGAATTATGCAGTGTGTGCAAACTTTAGTCTCATGCCAGGCCTAATAATACACTGACCAGAGCATACAGGGCAGAGCAGATACAGCAGCAGTCGAGACCTCCATTTCTGTGCCTCACCCTGAAATCCTCTCAGGTCACTCCTCTCTGTAGGCCTCTAAATTTAGCTCAGCCCAGAAACAGACCAGATCAGAGGATGCCTGCCGCTGGGTCGCGTGGCAATCCCTCAAAGGGTGCAAAGATATGTGACAACTGCTCACATCACACCACGGACAGCATGGAACCACAACAGTTTAAATCCCCTCGAGTATGAGCAGCAGCCGAGACCTCTAGACGACAGGAAACAAGGAGGAAATAATCTTCCAGTGACTTAGAAAGGGTAAAGAATTACATAACAATTATAGACGGTTGCCAAGGCACATGAACCATTTAGACCTAGATTCAGATGACACAGTGAGGGTTAAAGTCTTCATTTCTCTACACCCGCACGTGTCCAACTCGGTCATGGTCAAAGCAAAAAGGAAAGCAAAAGGAAAAGCAGGTTAAAAAGATAAAAAATAGAAGCTAAAGCCTACAGATAAAAATGTAAAAGTGAACCATCACATCAACTGGCCAACAAGACAGAAGGCAATGACACTAATTAACAACACTGTTCCTGTAAAGCTCTGTAGGTATTAATTCACACCTTAAATCATTAAAAAGTGAAAGAAGCAGGTGTTTACATTGAGTATACCTTCAATGGCTAGCATAGCATAGTGGTGCTAACGTTAGTAAGTGAAGTGCTAACGTACTCTGATCACCACCCCCTTCATATTACCATCGCCTCATCCTTGTCTTGTCCCATGGAGAACTGTAGCACACTAAGCTCATACACAGCTTCCAGGCCAGCTTGGATACCTGATCAATACTAGCGATGTGATTGTAACACATTTTCCAGCAGATGAATGGGGTTTTGCATGATCACTGACTCATGTTGGCATTGATCCGGTCATTCCAATTAATGAAGGATCACGCAGCCAGCTACAGGGAATTTGATTGGTTGGTGCATGTTGAACAGAGTTGATGTACTGGAGGGGACAGATTTTTTGGGCACATGATACCGGAGGTCAGACATGTGCGCTGGATAATGTGCTAGAATGTCGATGGTGTTAACCCAGTGATCAGCATCTGGTCGTACCCTGCTCCAGGATAAATTAGCATGCAGCAACAAGTAGAATTGCCATAGAAATGTGATTTCAGGACTCAGTAGTCAATGCGTCAGTTCAGCAACAGGAAGCTCTACAAGCTGATCTTTACTGATGTAAGCTATAAAAATGTATTTATGTAGTAAATATAGTGTATTGAACATATTTACGGGATCACCACCAAAGACACCAGAGAGACCACCTCCGAGTTCTTTATGATCACAATGTGTACATGATTTCTGAAGTCTTAGTTTTTCAGGATCTATCAGCTGAACATTGCATGATCTTGCCAAGGGCATCAACACTGCCATGGCGACCAGAAGTTTGTATACTCAGACCTGAGACAGTCAAAGAGCCCTAGATTATGAGTTCAGACAGGGAACATGATTCATGCAATTAATTATAGTGGCTTAGTCTGTAAAACTAAGACGCACCTGAATGGTGGATGGATTAAACAAAAGGATGTCAGATCTGTTCAGCTATGCTAACATACAGTTATGTTCGTATGTGTAGCTACAGAAAACAGACTGTACCTTTTCCTTGGCATTTATGCTGAGATGGAGCTGCAAAAAGCACTGCATGCCTTGAGTCTGACCTCTTAGTGGGCTTGAAAATAGGTGCACTCGCTCACAGACAAACGAGTTGTTCATACTTCTGGAACAGAGTTGAGAGGTAAAACAAAAAGCAAGCTTATTAGCATCCAGTACAACCACACAGAGTTAAATCTTCATTGACATTGTTTGGACATGGAGGAAACAAATGGATGAGCGTCAACAGCTTTGCCCTTTGTTCAGGTATGGAGTGATTTTTTTCATATTAACCTACATACATAAAAATAAATGCATCAACAATATATTAAATAAATCAATAAAACATTTAAAATGTCCACTGTACAGTACTTACTGCCACAGTACCTATGAACCTTATCAAATACTGAAATCTTCATCCAAAAGAAACTTATAGTATGTCTGTTGTATTACATTTAAAAATTACTCATTTACCGTTTTTTCTCATATGACGGCTCAAGGTGTTAGTTAGTGTCTGAACATCATAATTACAATTATGATGTGACTGATATTGCCAAGCTGAATGTTCCCAAATATCATTCACTGTTTACTAAACTACTAGCGCTAAACCGAAAGAACGAGAAAATTTACATTCGGACCGGAAGTGGGGAAACTGGGCAAGGCAGCATAAGGTGAGTTAAATGACAAAATAGAGTTGAAAATACCCAGCCCATTTCTTGGCGACATTATGTCGCTTGTTTTGTATGACTAATAGTCCAAAAACAAAGATAATCCGAACAACTTAAACCTGGAACCATTGATTATCCGGCAATCTTGCTTGAAAATGAATTGCTTATCAAAACAGCTGCCAGTTAATTTAGTTTTTAATGTACATAACAAATGAAGATGCTCTTTTTCTTTAGTATCTGCAGTACTGTCACCACAATAAGGTCCTGGACTGGAGATCTTGGCTGGAAGCATGCAAAAACACAACAGTGAGATACTAAGCTAGAAATAGCCCAGTGCTTTGTAGTTTGGAAAAGCCTCATTGCATGAATGCTACAGTAGCCTATTTGACACAGAGACAGTAGAAGCTCCGAGCTGATGCATGCTGTGATCTCGCCTGGTCAGTCTTGTTCCTGACCATCTGTCGTTGAAGGCCCTTGTGATATTAGCATCCCCTGTGTGTATGACGTTGGCTGTTTACTAAAATCACTCTATGATGCATCCTTTGAAAATATATATTTTGACAACACAGGACTCAACCTGCAAGGATTAGTTCTGACGACTGTCAGAAGGAGCCTGCAGAGATGATTTCAGAGGACTCATTTTTTATAATTTTAGCAGCACACACTCACTCAGCCCTACAGGTCCAATGATGCTGCTGCAGTACAGCATAATTACACATCCACACAAGCACAATTATCCCTAGATCCATGGGCCAATTCCCTTTTTCTCAAGGTTAGAATATCTCTCATACCTGACAATAAAATGTTATCTTACTAACACACTTCACCACAGAGCTGTTTTTAAGTTTTTTTCAAGTCTCAAGTCTTTAAAGGGCTTGTTCAAGTATTGTGTAGTATCAAGTCATAAATGGGAATGCAACATAGCCACAATTGTTGTACCTGGTCTGACCAATATTTATTTTCTTCCTGTCTTATTACAACTTGACAAGTAGTTTTGTGAGAAGAGGTAAAGTTTCAGTGACCGGCAATGCTTTGATAATACCACATCAATCACTGTAGTAGCAGTCAAGCTCATTACTGCAGCTTATCTGTGCATTAACTGTACAACAGAGACTGTGCACAGATCCAGCTGCATGATCCGATAGGGGTTAAAATAACAACTCTGTTGCCTTAACAAGAAAAGCTGAGACCCAACTCCACCTTGGGTACGGGCTCTTCTTATTTGGTCGAGAAATAAAGAACAGGTGTCTAAACATCTTTATTCCTGTGTGAAATTGTGGAACAATAATAACCCTCTGATAAAAATCACAGTAGCTACATAAGTAAGCTCTCAAACTTATTCCATGACAGAAAAATAAGCTACAGCATTTGTAGCACAGCAAAGAAGAAACACACTCAAAGGCTAAAAAAAAGTCTAAGAATTTATCACATTTGGCAAACGTTTGATTTCAGTGAAAAATAATTGCTTATCACTGAATTATATCATCCTCAGGGCAGCCTGCCTTTACAATGACATCTAAAGAAAGGTCTCTATAAATTCAAAAAGCATTTTTATTTAGGTTTGAGTAGGAGACCTACAGGCAACTAGACATAACTCCTTTCTGGTGAACACGATGACGGAGATTAAACCCCTGTTGGCAGCCGAAGTGGGTGAGTCAATGTGCATCATCCAAACAGGCTTTGATTTAATGTTATGGATATTTAAAAAAACATTTAACTGCCAGCCTGAGTCTTCTAAAATTAATAAAAAAAAGAAAGACATTGCAGCGAATGAGCAAGAAAGAGAGAGCAAGTAGGGCACAGAAAACTGAGACTGATACTTAAAAACCAACATTATTTGCATATTGATGATTTACCAGTAGTGTATAGGGAGCTACGTGCAGACCCGATATTTTATAAACAGGGATGAAATGGGATTAATTTGGGACAGCAGCCTCATATGAATGGGTCAATCACAGGAGGAACCTGTGTCAACACTCGAATATCAAAGTGCTCAACATTATGCATATGTTCAATCTAACGGCCTTTTATTCTTGTGTCCTAAGGCTACTGCACAAAGTTAAAAGACTGCTGGGACATTTCACAGGTAAAGCTAAAATAACCAAGATGTCACTTGTGAATCTCAATTTTATGACAGTTTTTCCCCCCATGACAAATGACCACAGTATCTTACTGGAGATGACAAACAATGACCGTAAAAAGAAAAAAGGGGATTTTACTTAGGATCTACACTTGTCAAAAACTGAAACTGATATATTCTGTAGTAACTGAATACCTTATCAAAGCCGAGAATTAGGCCTGCAGCATAACATCACACACGGCACAGAGGCCTATTGACTATCAGTAGCCTGAAGGGACCTTGTGATGGAGTTTCAGTGAGAATCCTAGTACAAAGTACAACGAAAGTACAAGACACTAGGAGATATTTGCCTTTAGTCTTTGGTTGTGGATTTTGGATACAGCACATATCCACTTACAAGGCTGGATTCAGATCAAACAAAATAGTTTCTGTTTGACCAGACTTCAGGCACACTCAAACTGGCCAAGGTAAAGGGAGTAAAAATAATATGCTGACCTTCTAAGCATGTGCAAATTTTAAGGCCAATAAATGCAACCACATCTTTTATGCTCCTATACCTGCATGTGTTTTTGTTTTTCAGCGCTGGGCCAGCAAGAAGCATAATGTTACATAAACGGCCATTGACTTATATCCAAATAAGATTTACAAAATGAAATGTAGTCTGAAATAAAAATATACCACAAAGTACCATTTGAACGGGGCATAATTCCCTCTCTAATATATATTTTATATTGCTGTGAAAACATCTCCTTCAAACAACTGTGTTTATTCAAGTTCCTCACCAAAATACAAATTGTATGACATTACATTTATTTTTCACTTGCCCAATCGGACAACTGAGGCATTACACTTGCCCTAACCCAGAGTTTTCTTGCACCGGGCAAACAGGCAATCGTTAATGTCGAGTCCTGAGTTATATAAAAAAGCTATAAGAGCGCTTGTAACTAATGACTACTCTCCTCAAACTCCCTTCAATTAAACTCAATTAATCAAGAGATTGATCTATTAATCAAGCATCAAAAGACCTATATATAATAGACGTTATATTAATATTTTCATACATTGTAAAAAGATACAAGATTGTATCTTGCATTTGTTGCATTCAGACAAACTTTTGATTTTAAGCCTTCAGTAGCTCTTTGATTTATTATTTATTCTTTTCAGGTCATGGTCTGACTAACAAACAGCTGGAACAGACTAGTGTAATCCAGTTTGAAATTATCCATATAGCTATTCTACACTATTTTAGGAAATAAATACGCAAAATCAAATACTCATGGCCACCCTTGGAGCATAGATTAGTGAGAGCATCAAAGAGATAGGATCAGATTTTGCATCAGAGTGTGAGACACACACACACACATACACACATACACACACCCCTATATCAAAGAGCCCTTCTTGAGGCTTTGCATAGCAAACAGGTGCTAGATTAAATCAGAAGGGTAGAAACAAAAGCTCAGTGTCTGTTACTTGGCTTTTCACCACAAAAGTCAAGTCAAAGCCTGAAACGATAAAACTTAAACTTGTATTAAAAAAAAAAGGGGGAAAAAAGGCAAATATGAATGCCAAATAAAGACAAATAAATAAAATCTAGTGTAGCAAAAGTTGTTTCCAGCACTAAATCAATGCATTGAAAGTGTACTTATATCAACTTAAACTTAGGCAAAGACTATTAACACACAAAACATCTATGGACTTAAACCAATCTGCACACTTGTGATTGGTTTATTCCATACATTTTATTCCATGAAACTTTGATTGCGTCGTTTTTATATATTTTTATCATTTTCAACAAATCTATGTATTCTTACTGGTTTGAAGCCGGCAGGGGTCAGTGGGAAAATTGAAAAAAAGAGAAAATAATGAAAAACTATTTTTACCAGAGCCCAAGGCGACATCTTAATAAAGCTGACACCAACACCCGAAGATTCAGTTTACTATCTACGTCATATGACAGAAATGCATACAATCCTCACATTTAAGAAGCTGGAGCCAGCAAATGTTTACGCCATCAAATATATATAACATCAAATATTTCAGCTTTACTGATACATTATAAGACAAGGTTAGACGTCAAGCTTTGTAAGATTATCCAGCTACAGTGGTTAGTGTGAATGTGGCCAAATTCCAAATTCACTTTTCTGCAGTTGGGTTCAGTAGCTCTGTTACCCCAATGTGAGTAGTTGGAAGAAAGTCCCTGACAATGTGCTCGTAAATATTGCATTAAGGTTTAAGGCACTGGCTGTTCTGAGAACAAAAGGAGTAAATCAACAACAAAGTCATGGGCAGGACAGGTCTGCACCTGTACAGCTGGGTGCTGTAGACCTTGACATCATGCAGAGTAACACAATCCCCAGAAAGCCCTGTTGTGAGCAATATCAGCCCAAAGGGGCATGAACCAAACCAACAGTGGATTAAATAGTCCTATTTTCTTACAGAAACAGCTCTGTAGCTTTTAAGTTTTTATATTTTTTTTCTTAATTTTTTATTTTCAAGCAGCACCACAAAATGTTGGCTGTTTCCTTGCACCGTGTCCAGTCTGTCAAGGTTATTGTCACACTTTAATGCAGAGCTGCATCTCAAGAACAGCCAGAACAATGAATTGTCTACTTCTATCCTGCCTCATCTGTTCGATGTCAGTCTCAGAAGTCTCTCATGTATACCAAAAGCTCCCTGAACACATCAATCAGGAGACGCACACAGAGGTTATCTATGACTCTCTGAATCTGTAAATAAAAGAAAGTTTGAATTCTTCGCACTAAAATGTGGTGACTCAATCATCTAAGTAAAAAAAAAAAACAATAGGAAAACTGTGATACTATTTTAAAGAGAAGCATTCTAGGGTTACAGCGGGTGGCTGTGGCGTAGTGGAGAGCAAGGTTGTTCTCCAATCAGAGGGTCGGTGGTTCAATACCCGGCTTCGGCAGTCGATGTGTCCTTGGGCAAGACACTTAACCCCAAGTTGCTCCTGAAGGCTTGCCATCGGTGTGGACTGGATGATGAATGTTAGTTAGAGTCTGATGGTGGCACCTTGATGGTAGCCTGTCATCAGTGTGTGAATGGGTGAATGATATGTAACATACTACTGACTGTAAGTCGCTTTGGATAAAAGCGTCTGCTAAATGACTGTAATGTAATGTACTCTCAATCATTTACAAATTACAAATATTCCTTTTTAAAGTGAAATCATATAAATTACAATGTCCTTTAAATATTAAAAATAAAAAAGAGCAAAATCATTCCACTCTAAAATACTCCAAACTGTTTCACGTCATCAATTTCAAGTACAACATCCTGATATTTTTGACTAATATCTGAGTGACATTGATGTCACCTTGAAGGGGGTGGACACAATAAAAGCAACAGCTGCGTGTTGCAGTAATCCACAATAAAAAAAATTATACAACAGTTATGTCAACTTTTGTTCAAGTCTGTGTCAGTGAGGTACGGATTCCACTCTGGGGTGAGGCCATAGTCTTCGTTAGTTGGGACTGAGTGATATCAAAGAGGTTGCTTTAATTGTGTCCACCACTGCAAGATACCAGCTCACCATCTTACACTGCATCCCCATCTCAAAGTAGACTGCAGTGAATTATGCCATATGATGATGGATTGGGTTCCCCCTAGTGGCCTCCTGAACATACATCTGTCAACATCCTGGACTAGTTTTTTTTTTTTTGAATGGACCAAATTCTGCTGTAACCTGCACCGCAGCATAGCAATGGCAAAACAGATCAGATCAGTGTGTGCAGCCATGTCTGGTAGGCTACGATCACAGCATTATGAAGAGAAGAGTATGAAGTCTTTCCTGGCATTTAGATCTGAGATAAAACCGCAAAATGTTTCACCACAACAGAAAAAAGGTGTTCAGTTTACATTCCCTAAATGAGAATTAATTAAATCACAGCATTTGCTGCACTCAAATAAATTAGGGTCAGTAACAAGAGCAACATAAAATAGCAGATTATGACGGACTCTTGTTTAGAATATTGGTTTTCCAAGCACAGTAAGATTAAGATAAATGAAACCTGGTGTTCTGATGTAAAGTGGGCTGTTATAAATATATGTTGTCATATTTCTGACCCGCGTTACTTACAATTTTGAAATATTCTAATCTTTCCAGCCACATATCCGGTAAAACCCCAAATATAATTGGTCACAATTTCTCCAATGAGAGGATTTGCTGGCTTTCTGTTTCATGTCACTGTAAATTGAATAGATTATTTTAAGCCTCTGGACCATTGGTCAGTAAAACACAAGCACACTGAAGACATTGTTCTGGGAACTGCATTTTTCATTACAGTTACAAAATAGGAATGGTTAATCACCTACTGTACTTACAAGAATAATCTTAAAATTAATCAATAATAATTAATGTCACTTTACTAATTTCATTTTATTATACAAATTCTCAAATGTTGTGTAATTTAAAGGTCACTGAAGCTCTTAAAGTTAATTACATACCATATCTGATGTATTAGTTTATAATAATAAGACCAACTGACTGCTCCACTTACCATCATTTAATTAGCCTATTAAGATAAACGTAAGGGGGGCATGCAGCTGTAACACCCTGTCTTACTCACATACACATACACTGATTCCAGTTTAAATGGTGCATGAAATACTGAAAGCTGTCAATACTGTATTTCAGATTATAGCAGCACTGCCATATCACTAATTCCTCCCCACAACACAGATAAATGCTTGTGGGCAATCCTTACCATAATAGCTGAAATTCAATTAATCAATCAGTAATTAATCAGATAATTGAGTGGCAATTATTTTGGTAATCAATCGTTTGAGCGGGTACCGGTTCTTGACATGTAAGTTTTTTGTTTATTTAAAAAATAAATGTGAGCATTATCGCCTTGTCTTTGTTTATCATTGCAAACCAAATATATATTTCACTTTTGGACTGTTGGCCAGCTTTGGCTGTATTTACTGGTGAGAAGTCAGTGAGGGACCATGTCCTTGTCACTGCATTACTTTATCATAGTGCTTACAAGGAGGAGGTGGGTCTGGGGGGATATCATAGAGTTATATGCCCCCCAGCTGACCTCCTCACTGGCAGGTGAAAAGTAATGAGTGGTGCGTGTAAAGGACGAGGCATGTGAAAGGGTGTTTCAAATGTGTTCAGAATTTACATGAAGCTAATTTTAGAGGCAGCAAGATTGCATTCAAGCCGTGAATTTAGGTTAAAGTACATCCTCTTGAGTTGGAAAGATTTTAACTTGAGTGAAACATTTAATGTTACACTTGTTCCAACCTGAATGATCAAACTAGAATGTAGTAAGCATATTAAAAGGCAGTATGCTAGCATATTAGTTATGTGTTAAATGGCAAAGACATTGCATCCAGGGAGGTAACTTCAGGGGACAATACTGATTAAACAATTCAAGCTCAACAAATCAGCCATAACTAATCCTATCTGAGGTAATGCTTGATTTATGATCAACATATTGGCAATATATAGTCTCTGGGAAAACTATATTCAAAATGACTGGAGATTAAATAATCGTTTTAAGCTCCAATAATATATTTTATGCTCATGGCAAGACTGTCTTCCTACCCAACCCAGCAATTTTTTACTCCACTAAGGTTTTTGAAAACATCATTCAATTGAAAGCTACACATTTTGACACATTTTTAACAAGACTGCAAGATATGATGTGCAGAAAAAACCCAAAAGTGCAAGTTTAAAAATGCATTTTTTGAAATATGTTAACTTGTTGGCTCTTATTCTTACCAGTAACTAAAGAAAAGAATGCACCAACATGGTAAAATGAGCTAAAGGTAAGTCAGGTTAAACATACCATCAGCATCTCTAAATGTATTATTAATATGTAATTAAAGTGAGGAGACAACAATGTTTAGAGTTCCTTGACCTTCATGGTTTAAACGTCAACCCTCTTAAGTTAACGTTACATGAACATTAAGAAAAAGCATAGTGAATTTGGTCAAAGTTAACTATGCAACAAAATGTAACCATAAAAACACCTCATTTTTATAGCCTTCGCGTTTGAAACTGCGAATGCAACGGTCGCTATCTTAACGCCAACACGAGGCTAACTCTGCGTCAACGGGCCTTTAAATGAGTGACGTCACATAGCTGTTGGAGTCAGGGCTCACATTAGGCACCTCTTTTTAAATACAAGACATAAAAAACTCAGATATAGTTAATAATAATTATTCGTCGTCCGCGGCACAAATCCCCAAAGTTTCAATGAAACAAAGATGGCAGCCGGAAGTGACATACGTCTTTAGAATATGTTGAAAACATTAAGACTGCTTTTGATATTTTTTCATTTTGTATGGTGTATATACATGCTGTGTATTGCTTTAATATATGTGTTATTATTACACATGCTCTGGATGGTGGACAAAAGATACTCAATTATATTTCTAAACATTATACACAATATTATTACACTCATTATCTCACTATACTAGGAAACCGCTTCTCTCTCTCATCTATCCATCCATCTATCCATCCATCTATCCATCTATCCATCCATCTATCTATCCATCCATCCATCCATCCATCCATCCATCCATCCATCCATCCATCCATCCATCCATCCATCCATCCATCCATCCATCCATCCATCCATCCATCCATCCATCCATCCATCCATCCATCCATCCATCTATCTATCTATCTATCTATCTATCCACAACTAAATGCATTTTTTTAACAGAGCACCAGTGCCATCTACTGGAATATGCTCTTCACTACAATCATCAGAAAAGAGGAGAACTGTTTATTTCTCCAATTGTATTAAAGGCCCAGCTCACTAATATTTTAATTTCAATCAATGAAGTAAAGATATAAAATGACAAACATGTATTTTAAGGGTTATTTAAATATATCACTGATGAATCGTGGAGGTGATGTTGCTTCCTTTTGCAGGTGCTGCAAAACAATTGTCCACCATGTATGATAATTCTACATAATTATTTTAATGGTTGCACTTTGCCAAAATTGAACTGTAATGTAGTACTTTTGTCAGGGTTTGAATCTTACTTCATGATAAAAACTGACAACCTGGTACAGCTAAAAACATAAGCAAGAATCTGTGTAAAATGCATATTTGTGTTGCTACACATGATAACCAGTATAAAATACAATCATTTCTGTAAGGAAATGTACACCTTTAACATATAATAATAAGGCCATCGGTTAAAAATCATACTAATTGTTGCTTGATATGCCTTTTTCTTTCTCTTAAATACAGGCGATTTTAATACACAGCCTGAGCGCGAGACCAGGGAAGGTAGAATTGTTCATTTAAAAAAGAAAAAGCACAATGAGCAGCGAGATGCAAGCAAGCTGTAGAGAATTCAAGATGTGCAGGATTCAAGATGTACAGGATAAGCATCCATATCATTGTAAAATCAAATCATATAACTGACTAGATGAAGCTCTTAAAATCTCTTTAAGATCTAACACAACCGCAGACCCATGCAACAAATAATAATTTTAGAGCCTGTGTGTTACATCTTGAGGGGGAAGCGTGTCTCCAGCCCTTCAAAGAAATAATCTCCCACCGCCCTTCATCATTGCTTTACAGCGAACGACAACACCTACTACCAAAATGCACTAAAGATGCACATGACGCTCCTTGAAACAGGAGTAATGCACACTGTGCCTTGCTTTGAAGAGACATGTGTTTCCATCTTATCTAATTGGGTTACAGATTTTAAAAAATATTGCAATTTTATACAAAATAATCAACATTAAACTATTTCAGTGTCACACAATCAAAGTAAGCAATTATTTTAAACATTTGCTTGCTCATTTGACAAGAGAAAGAGCGGGTTGCCAGTGGTACTTAACAGGACAAGTAGAGGTATGTGTTTTAATTAAATGGGAACATAGTTATATATTCTTTTCAAATAAAATGCCGCAGTCCTCTATATTTTGCAATTCTCTGCATGTACAAGAGGCAAAGAGCAGGAGTGGGGGATCTAAGCCATTTTGGTGTATCTCACACTCAGTGGGTGAGAGTTGGCAGCCCTGTCATGTTCAACCAATAGTGAAAAAGTTGTTTTTTTTCTTTTTCTTTTCTTTGTGTGAATCCTAAGGGAACAGCACCTCTCTGAGGAAGAACTGGCTAAGCAGAGTAGCACTGGAGGGCATCCGCAACACACGATGCGCGGTCAGCCTAAATGACCAATGAAAAGCAAAAATCAAAGAGAAGTCAGTGCTTGTGATTCAGTTTCTGTGTTCATGAGGGTTTTATGAAAACACAAGAAAATCTTTACTGCACTTAAACAGGGCTTGAATGAACAGTACTTTTTGAGGTTTGCAGCTTTTTAGAAAACTACATGTAACTATTTATTTAACAGCAATCAAATGTATATATATCATAGTGCAATATAGTGAGAGTATCTTTTAACACCTTTATGAGATTTATTGGCAGTGTTGCATATGTCCAAGGTGGTCCATCACATTGAAACCAAAGCCTAACGGTGCTGTCTGTTATCATAGTGCCAGTCAATGTGTGTTCCTTTTTTCTATTTAAAATAAAAACCCATTGTTTTTCTAATATTGACAAACAAATCCTCCAACTGCATTTAATGACATAATAGAAATTAAATGATGCCAATTAACAGTATCAAACTAGCTGGCTAACATCATGGATTAGTTAAACCATGATTGAATATTGGAGCGTAGCTTGCCAAATTGTAATCTGTTCATAAAAATGATCCTTTTATGTGGGTTTTTTTTGCCCTAATATGAATGGCATTATGACTGAATCCAGTGGCCTGGCTGGCTTGTATGGTGCTAGTAAAAGACACACTGCGTATTCTTAAAGCTGGATAGACATGAGTTCCAGATGAATCATTGGCAAAGCCTTAATGTTTTGCAACATACATTTTCTGTACATGGACTTACAGCCTTCTTCTTCTTCTTCTTCTTCTTCTTCTTCTTCTTCTTCTTCTTCTTTTTGTTTCTTCTTTTTCTTCTTCTTCTTTTTCTTCTTCTGTCTTCTTCTTCTTTTTTTCTTCTTCTTTTTCTTCTTCTACTTCTTCTTCTTCACTGATTTTATCAGTGATACACTGACTTATAGAAACAAGTATTACATAAACCTAACAATTCTTCTATAGTGTTTTGAAATGTGCAGATTATGTTCTCCATCCTCATATGTAATGAGAATTAGCTTGTCTCCTGCAGTACAGTTGGG
The DNA here is from genome assembly GCF_027596085.1 of Anoplopoma fimbria. NCBI lineage: Eukaryota > Metazoa > Chordata > Actinopteri > Perciformes > Anoplopomatidae > Anoplopoma > Anoplopoma fimbria. The sequence goes on along the minus strand of NC_072467.1, from coordinate 2,291,723 downwards.
ACAACAAACTGCTTTTTAACCTGAAAGATAAACTGCGTTGACCAGGATAACAGGACCACATTGTTTAGATTGTTTATAGTTGTATAACTTAATCTTTTTTAATGCATTTTCTGCCAAACCCCACCGGACTAATGGAAGAATCTCTGTAAAGCCACCATCTTTTATTTGCAAATGTTAACATTGGCAAAAACATTAGGCACTGGATGGTGATAATTATTAGGCTTTTAAGGAGGGAGTTGAATTACAAATAATACAAAATAAATCTGGAATTAATAATCTAGTCACCTAAGCAAAATAACACTTACAGTTGTATATTACAGCACAGTTGAGTCTTTAAAGCACATAATTAGTCTACAGTCTCCAAAACTGTATTCTAACATAGTATATAGTGCAAAATAGTTGAAAATAGTATTAAACACGTCCAGGATGCTCTCTGGACATGAGGAAAACAGATTTGTAGAGCTGAATAGATTTGCAGCTAGCGATTATGATTTGATTGATGTTATAATGATTTAATAAGTTTTTTGAGAGTCAAAACCAATCTGTAATAGAAATACAGAGAATGAGAGTCCACTGGTTGTTTGTGCATAATCCTCATAGTCATAGTACAAAAACTATTTATTTCATTGGGGAGAGCTGTACGGCCTTCACCTATAATTTCAGAGGTCACTCAATGCTTGGAACAAAAAACTCCAAACAATTTTAGACATCAAACATTAGAACATTCTTCACAACTGCATTGGCTTAAAAATATGAGCTTAAGTGGCATGCTTTCTTTTTTTTAACCACGGTGAACATTTTCAATATTTAATTTATTCAGACAGTGCAGTTGAGAAGCATATGGAGAAAGAGAAGAGGATGCACTGCACCAGACAGTTCTAATAAGATTCAATTCTCTGCCAGCAAGGGGCTGTCACACCAAAAACTGCCCCATCTTCATCTCTTCCCTCCTCTGCGTATAGTTCATCAGATTAATTTCTGTGTTGTGCATACTAAACTCTCCCACATTGCCAAAAAGATATCTCAATCTGCAATGAGTGTGGAACTCCACCAGACAATTCAAGCTGTACAGTCGGAGTTTCCCACTTTTTCCTAGTTTCCTAACATTTGACACCCTCAATTCTTGACCACTGCTCTGGTGTTTCAAGTGCACATTTTCCATTCTTGTTTATAAAACGGTTGAAAGAAGATGTTACTGTTCATGGTCAGTGCCACAAAGGGGAACTCCTCCAATTTTACACCTCAAAGTTTTTTTTTCTTGGGGAGCCCTACTGCATATGTGAAATGAATTAGCTAATTCTCTTTGTGGCTTCAGAGGAAACCTGATGATGTCACTTTAGATAATTCATCAGACGTCACAAGTTGGTTGGGGCTGAAGACCGCAGGTTTAAAAAATGATAACATCTCACCAGATTTCTGTAGTCCACTCCTCATCTCTGCTTGAGGCTAGCCGTTCGAGGCTACATTGGCCACAACTAGCATTACACATCCAAATCTCAGCTGGAACATTGCATTGTGGGTACTGTAGGCATCAGGTTTTGACAAGGAAGAAAAGGCATGCAATAAAAAAGATTGGATGTCCCTGTTTGTGGTAAATCCATTTTGAACCTATTTTAACGGTTGATGTTAGTCTGACAGTGTTATGAAAGTGCAATGTTAAATTGGTGGAGTACCCTCAGGGCACCAACATACCGTAGATTCCACACAAATTCTTGCTGATTTTTGAACTTCAACTTTATTCTTTTTCTTCAAAGAGGTCTCAAGTAGCATACAGTACTTCATCTCCCTGCCGAACTGAAGAGCCTTGGTTTCAGCCAAGAGGGAGAAGTAATCAAAGCATCTGGACTGCTAACCAACGACGGAGCGCAAGAGGGAGAAATGTCTAACCTCCTCATCAAACCATCATCGGGACATTATATCCTCCACAGTTGTGAGAGCTATACATCAGACACAGCAAAGCCTGTGCAGTTAGGCTGAACTATATTGTCTTTGGTTGTGTTTGTAACGTTGCATTCAGGGCATTAAAAAAGAACAATCAGTCTCTCTTAGTTTAAATCTTCAATGTTATCGGTACTGATGAAAGTTTTTTTATGGACTGCATTCAAGCTTGGCCTCGCATTCACTGGAGGCCAACTCCTTGGATTGTTGTTAACCACCACTTGAGTATATCATTCTGTTGAACTCACAATAGTCATTGTGGTCTAATTGCAGAAATTGAACAATGCATGTTCCTCATGTTCTTTCTGCTTCCTCACCTTCCTCTGAGTTCCCCTCACTGAGGTTCCTCCTGAGTATATGGAACTAAAAATAAGTGTTCAACAAATCCCAAGACACATTGATGTGCAGATGCGAAGAGCCAAGATTAGGGTAGTCTTCAATTGGCTGGTCCCGTCAATGCAATTCTGTCGGTGGTCATCAATGGGCAACCAAGCATCCCAAGAACTCAAGCAGCATTTCATCTCAGCCCCTGTCCTTATCTATTCTGATCCAGCTTGCCAGTTTGTGGTCACATGTAGTTGATATGTCGGTTATGGGAGTGGGAGCTGTCTTGTATCAGTGTTCGATACTTAAGCAGAGGCACCATCTATGTGCTTGCCTCCCATGAAGTTGGAGAAGAAGCCATGACTCCAGCCTCAGCCATACCTGACATCTGAGCACCGGCGGCAGTCTTGCCTTCTTAAGACATTGCTTATAGAAGCTGATACCCCAAAATAAGTTTTCACCTGCCATGTCTGCAAGTCTGTCAGTTCCACCCTGGAATCAAGCACACGTGTTGAAACATGTTCGATGTGCAGCCAATGCGTACATACATTGTTGGCTGCACACAGATGTCTGCACAGCACTCACCGACATGTGTAGGGGACAGAATTTGAGTCACGTAGACCCTATATCTATTATCTGAATCAACTAAACAGACCTATTACTAACAATATTTAAAATTGGGCAACTAGATCCAAGATGACATGATTCCATTAAGCTTAAATGACAAATTGTCTATGACTTTTTCTTGGTTTAGTTATTATAAGTAAGTTTTCTGAGAATTGAAACCTTCAAATATAAAAATCAACTGGCTCAAAGCCTTACGAATAAAATCAGGTTACTCTGCACAACTCTTTAAGAAGTTTGTCACTACCAGTCCTTGACTGTCGCAACCAAATCTACAAGACGAGATAGAAGACCTGCCAATAGGGGGTTTGGGATACAGACTTAAGCACTTAATTTGGTTACCAGGCATTTGAAATGTGTGACATATGCCCAAAATGGCCAAAGTTTGTCAGGATGCATTCAGATCTTTCTGATCCCTAGTTCCAATGTAATTTCTAAACTGGTTTGGTACCACAGTATGTACACTGGGGACACCTACATAGTGGCTTACAACATTTTCTAACAATTAGACTTCTAAAACTGACCATCCAAAAAGCACCGTCACTTCGTATAGTAACTAGCCAGATGTGTGGAGGGGACCTAGGTATGGTTTGAACTTCTTTCTCAAGCATTTTTTCATTCTTCACTCAAGTAGTCCCATTTTTCTATGTGTGTACAACAGAGTGCAACACCAAGAATGCCTTAAGGTACGGACTTATAAGAGTGGGCACCTTTGCTAGGTTGACTATTTAGAAGATGATTTCACTATAAGTCTGGAGGTACATGAGGCAGACTCAACCTTCTACCAAAGTATTACCCAAGATAATGACAATTCCTCTGTCGCAGACAAAGATGAAACCTCTTTGTAACTTTGACGATTGACGTAAACTGGCAGTTATACCAACTGGTCTTGATGAAGGTCACTGTCTGTTGAACGGAAGAAGAAAAAAAGAGAAACGTATGCTGGGGACCAAGCAGTTTTGTTTTGTTTTAGAGTTAACTGCAATCATTTGGATGCATGTTACAGTTTTCTGCCTGGATGAGAATAATGGAATGAAAGTGTAATTAACTGGCCACCACCACTGACTGAATGTACTTTGTAAAACAAATGTTGGTAAGTTGAATTCTCCATTGGGTCGTTAGCTAACTGATGTGCATCTTTTGAAATCCAACAGACTGTGGACCTAGAGAATTTTCCTCACCCAGTCCAAGATGCCTGAAGTTTTGTAAAGTGGTGAATATGTGTGTTGGTTTACCAGCTAATTTTCTTGTGCTAGAGTTGGGGGTTCTGCTAACAAAGTTTTAACAAAAATACTTAACCTTCATTTTGCAAAGATAATTATTTAGCTATAAAATAAAAAAGCCACCCAAACTCTAACAGATAACTTGTGTATATGTGTGCTTTACATAAAGGTGCTGCACTGTAACTTTGCTGTTGTGATTAACAGCAACTAATATGAAGCACTTGTTAATCAGAGGAAGCACTTGGCAACCAAATCCAATCATTTAAACTGATCTACTGGTGGCAGTTACATAGCTTTGGGCCAATTAAGTAACATGTAAAGGTAGGACTGCCCATGTTATCATGATTTTAACAATTACTAGAGTGTATTTATAACTTCTACCCTGCAAAGTCAGAGTCATTATTTTAGAGCCAGTTAGGTACACTGATGCAATATAATTGCAATACAATACAATTTATTTTAATCTAAAAAAATAATTATTTTCAGGTAATGTATGGAAATTGAAATGGAAAAAAGCCTTTCAACATAATGCAGTCCAATACAATCATCATTGACTAAAATTGAAATTATAATTAAATTTACCACATTTTTTATGGATGTAATTGCTGCCTGGATTAGGTTCTCTAGCAACGTTTTTTTGAGTGTAAGTGCTATACGTTTTTGTACTGCAAGCAAGCCATAGTAATGATCAGGGTGAATGTGGGGCAGAAGTGCAGGACTCAATATGTTGTTGGTGAACTTTCTGTAGATACATTATTATGAACATTTTGCAACTTCCCAGGTTTGTTTAATAAAACATTTCCTCATTATGTTCATAAGAAATGTAACTCAGGTGATATCAATTGTCTTTTTTAAATGTATTTGTTGTTGCAAGAAAGCAATGTATAAATGTCATTCCTAAGAAAGAGAGTTCAGCCAAGACATGAACTTGCATCATCTCAAAGGTAGCCCACATTTTCATGATTTTTGCATTTTAAGAAATCTCAAAAAATTGTATTTAATAAAAAACGAGTTCTCCTAAGAACAAAAAAAATTCACTTTTTCAAAGTTTGAACAAACTTAATTTGTTTTAATTAATTTGAACAGTATATATTTCTTTACCAATATAAATAAGTTTTGCCATCTACAGTGTAAAACCTAAAATACTGTCATATAGTGCTGCTTTAGTGTCCTCCTTCATTTTATTCATTAGCTGAGTTAACTGATTTTGACTCAGCTCACAAACTATTTCAAATGTTTCGCTAAAAGACTGGACATTTCTAATTCAAACAGGTCAGGAAGAGTTTGAATATAGAAAATGTTCCTGAGCTTGAATGAATGTCTGAATTTTGAATAAAAAGTGAGCTACTTTATTAATAATATTATTATAATCATAGTTTTAGCCTAGAAGCAGATGAGGTACAGCAGCAGAGAACCGTGTTAAGCTCCAGTTCAGTCAGCAATAAAGCAGCAAGGTGAGGCCACGGCAGGTGCATGATCAGATACATCAGACAACCAGATAGTAGAAGAACTTGAACAATGTAAATAAACATTCTTCACATTTACATGCACTCTTTAAATATATTCTTAATCAGATTATACACTGCCTTTTGCAACAACCTTAACTAGGTTATTTGATTTAAGGTCAAGAAACAGAGCTTACTTGTCAATCTTTCAAATTGTTCTTGGCATGTTTATCCACTAATCTGGTTTCTTTTTATGTTTGATTCAGTTCCACAAAGGTAACAGAATGTGTATTTGAAACAAGAGCAGTGTAGCAAGCAAATCAATCAGTACAAATAAACAAATACATTATATAAATAGCAATTGTCAAGTGCCTGTATGTTGCCATAATATTCATAATTCCTGTAAACTAACACTCATCCAACACTCAAAACAGCTTTATGTAAACCATGCAAACATCTTAATCAAACAATTAAACTACTATATGCATGTGAAGCTGAATTTAGTCATACTAAGATGTGACTACAAATATGAATATAAGAAGCACTCATAACAATAATGCATTGAGGATGAAGTTGGACCAATATGAAGATCATACCTGCAGTGTGGTGATGGTGCGCATAGCTAATAATATCATTCATATTAGACAACACAATTATTATTGTTTGTCACATGCATTTTTGCTAGAAAAGAGCTGGAAGGTCAGTGTTTTCAATTACAGATTGTATTGCTGATAGCTAGTATCGGATTCTTGATCATGACATCACTGGTGCCAGTGGACAGAGTTAACCTGCTGCAAGCCACATAGACTGAGAAATAAGCACTGTTACTACCTCAGTCAGACGGAGGGGCTGCAATCACATAAGTTAAGTCAATAAGGGAATATGTGAGATGTATAACTATCCTCTTAAAGCTTAAATATTATCTCTACATTATGGTATTTTATATTGTCTATATAATGTTGAATGTTATATACAGGGTCTTATAATATAATGTTTTTTTCCTGTTAACTCTGCCTAAATGCATTTATTTGGTCTCATTTATGAAGTATTCACCTTGTATATATGTTTCAAATAACACATGCATTAAACAAAGTTGGGATTTTTAAAACATATATCTCTTCAAAATAGCTGGCTAACCTATTCAAAATCATTTAAGGGGATATGGAACTGGCAGTAAAAATGTTCAGGGATGTTCATTTCCACACAAAAGATTTAAAGGCATATTGTGAATTGGGTTGCGATGGTTTTGTCATTTTTAAAAAGTGGGTCCCAAGAAAGAATATTTGGGAAACCCTAGCCTGACTCTGTCAAAAGATAAAGAAACCACCTACAAGCATCACGTGGAGTCTTGTTGATACAAACGTGATGTTTTCACACTATGTTTTTTTAAACAAAAAATATAAAGCACGTTAATTACAGAGCTTTAGAGATGCTAGTACGGTCGTCTTTGCTAGCTGTTTTCCCCTGTCCCCAGTCTTTGTGCGAAGCTATGATAAGCTAAGCTAAGCAACTGCTGGATGTAGCCTCATATTTACCAAGGAGGAGTCTTATCAATATTCTAATCCAACCCTCAGACACGCATTTCTTCCTTCATATCTTGAGGTGAATTTTTTTAATGTAGTTACAACTCACTTAAACATCAAACTATTTCATTCACTTATAATACACAGTACAAACCATATGTACTCCCTCTTTCTGGTGTAAACACGCCTTGCATCGATAATGATAATAATAACAGTGTTCTGGCAGACATACTGATGAGTAATGGGAAGTAAATCGCAGGGAAGTCAAATTATGTGTTAAATTTAAAAGGTCAAAACTGTTTGGTTCTCTGTTTGACATAATATGAATAGTTTCTAATCGTCAAAGCATGTGTATATATGGCTGTCTGCTCTTTGTCTTTCATTACAATGATTGAAAACAAGGGGTTCAGCCAGTCTATTTTAACGTGAATGTTCATTTAACACAAATAAAAAAAGGTTAGTCTTTAGTATTTGCATCTCTTTTGTTATTAGCGATTTCTCAAACCCATTTTGAGCTATTCCACATAAACCTTTTCCTTTGCAATATAGTGCTCCCCTCATTTTCTTCTTAGAATTTATTTCCACTGAAATGTTCCTGTCTTTCAGAGCTTTCAGTGTTTTGTTTTTTTTTGCTATGCTTCTCTCTCCCTGCTTTATGCTTTTTTTTTCTCTGTATCTTTTTCTGTCTCCCCTCCCTCTCTCTGTCCTTCTTTCTCTCCTTCAGTTTTTCTTTGGCTTCTTTTCATTCTGTTTTCTTTCATTGTTTTTCTTTTCTTTCTCGCCTAGGGACCCCATTTTTTTTCTCCTTTTCCTCTATTCAGGTTTTCTTTATTCTCTTTTCTGAATAGTTGTGGTACTTTAAGGGGAAGGGGAAGGCGAGGGAGAGGGGAGGGAGGTTAGTTTCAGTCAAAGCTGCAGAACAAAACTTCCTCCCACACCACATGCAGTGTCTCTTGGAATGAGTTTGTCACTGACTTGAAGACACACTCCCCCTCCTATGTATACCGCCATGGATGACAACCCTACAGTGAATTGGTATTAGGCCAACAGACACACACATGTGTGTATAGCCATGATTGTCCTCTTAAATATCAATGGGGCATGTTGTGAGGAGCCACTGTGTCCCGCTCTCTGTTTGTGGTTAAGCGGTGTTGGTTCAGCGTGCAGTATCACATGGTGACACATGATGTGGTGGTGCGTTAAACCAACCACAGCTGTGTGTGAATACGATTATCTCCCAACTGAGGTGCGTGGAGGGAGGCATTTGTGCTTCACAAGAACATCTTCATCACTGCAGAGAAATGACAGGCTACCTTACAGGAGGCAGCCCCATGTCGAGGAGCACTACCTCCTCAACGGCTCCGGTCTCAGCGGGACTATTTTTGATTTACTCGTCGTCCACGAGTAAATCAAAAATAATAAAATCATAAACGGCAGTTTGTGAATTTGTTGACGTACTGTAACTGTTGATATGGAAATGGCAAAATAAAAATTTTGGGGGGGGGAGGAGAGAAAATCCATTACTGCACTCCTGAAAGACAAAACCACAGCAGCCAGTTAATCTCCAGATATCATGACAGCAATCATTTCCTTTCTTTGTGATAATAAAAAGACTACAGCCTCCTGCACCTTATTCTTTCCATCTCCCAGTCACACACACTCACACATTCTGCCCAAGACATTTTAATGCATGACTCAATGGCATTGAAAGTGGGTTGGATAAATTGGAAATGATTAAAAATGCAGAGTTGACAGGGAAACCGATAAAACTTTCTCTCTATAAGTAAGAACCAAAAAACCAGCATGATGGAATGGCAGGCTTGAAGGGGAGAGAAAGGTGAAAGACAGATGAAAGTGAAGAGAGATAAAAGCCGGAGTGAGGAGGGTGTGGGATAAAGCAGGAGGAAGGGAGGCAGAGATGAAAGCAAAATGAGAAAGATAAGAACAGAGTGAGAGAGACAGAGAGGGAAACGGAGGAAGAGATAGATAGTGTACAGAGCAGAGAGAGAGGTAACCATGGAAACAGGAGGAAGGTACAAAAGAAGAGATAGACAAAGGGGTTTGATTTAAAAGAATGAAACTTGGACGAAAGAAAAGTAATTCCGACTGAAATTTGTTACCGGGAGGTGGAGGAATAATACAAAGGATTGACGGCCATAGAAGGACGGTGGATGTGTCCCCACCGTCTGCTGCAGCCAGTTTGAATGTGGTCGCCTCTAACCTGCACATAAGGCACTCCAGAGACCTCTAGTGTTAATAGGCTTCTGAGGTTCATTGTGGGCCTCACCTTGAGTAAATCTGGGGCCATTTCACTATTTAGGACACTTGCATGAACGTCCAAATCACGCTTTTTTTCCCCTTTATGTACATCCGTCTGTCACGCGCAGATTTCAGTACCTACAGAGAGAGAACCTGGTGAGACTGTACAGCGTATTCTATAAGCATACTTTTCCATGAATCACATAGCGGGAAGAGACTTCAGAGCGACTAAAATAGGATAAAGTACCTTGGTAAAATTCCTCTCCCACCTTACTGCAATGAAAAAACTGCATTCCTGATAAGAAGATATGAGTTCTCCGTAGTCCTACATTGTGTTTGCTGACTTATTGAATGAACTTGAGGTGCACGTTGAATTCTGCACTGTTGACTATCCTCTTCCCGTTGAATAAATGCAATGTGTTCATATATTAGTATTCATATTTGTATATCTATATAGAGTTACAGACAGACAGAGGGTTTTTTATTCTGTGGTTTTTGAGTCTCTTGTGGCTATCCCTCTTTCTCCCTTCCCCCTCTCTGTTTTTCTCTCCTCTCTGTCTTTCTCTTTCGTCCTCTGTCTCTGTTTCTCTCACTCGCTCCCCCTCCCTCCCTCCTCCCTCTTTCTCTTGATCTCTCTCTCCTCCTCTCTCTCTCTCTTGCTCTCCCATGCCCCCCTCTTTTTCTCTCTCTCTCATGCTCTCTCTCTCTTCTCTTTCTCTTTTTCCTTCCATAGCTCTCTGTCTCACTCCCTCGCCCCCCTCTCTGTTCCTTTTATATCCTCCTTGCTGAATGCTCTTCTCCTCTCCTCCCTCAACTCTGTCTTTTCTCCTTTATATTCAGTCCTTTTTTTTTTCAAGCTCTCCCCACACTCCTTTCTCCAATGTTGTCTCCAAGCAGAGCTATTTCATTGCTAATATTCTGTCTTTCCATTTAGTGCCCCCACTACAAAATGGGGAGAGTAATCTTTTATTTAAGGTTTTTTGCTTTGGCCATTTCTGCATCCTGTCTTGAGGTTTGCTTTAGAATGATTTGTTGAATGAATGTAAGACTTACATACAGGGGGGGGGGGACAAGCAAACATGGAAAGCATCAATATTGAAACAAATGCAGAATATGCAGCAGATTCTTGTTTGTTTATTTGCTTGAAGTTGAAAGTGATTCACCTATAGTCAACCTTGTCTAATCACGTTTGCCTCACGTTTAAAGTTGCTCTCCTTCGCAGCAGTGAGTGAGGCAATACAGATAAAGACTGAAGCTTTGTTTTCTCTTTTTTTGTGTTCTCCTGTCTGTGTGTCCAGTCTGTTCTTACTGACCTTAAAGGAAGAAGCTGGAGGCGTGCGACTAGGGTGTGGCTGATTTTATACAGTTTTGCCATATTCCATCTGCATTTCTAAAATTCAAGCTGTGTGATTGTCTGTTCTGTGCTGGTGAAAAAGCCTGCTGTGCTTTTTTTATGAGAAAGCTTAATTACAGCAGCTAATCATGCTTGAGACTTACTATTATATCAGCATGCCGTGCAGAGGTGAGGCTGATCCGGCACTGGAAATAACAGAAGGTGTGTGGGCTTGCTGCCTGAGACACAGGTCTGAGAGAAATGGCCGGCTTTAACGTCAAACATCAGTCCAATAACTCAAAGTTCAAAACACAGAGCACAAACCAATTCCTCTCTTTTTTCTTTCTCCTTTTCTGATCAGAAGAAAAATCCCTCACCTGAATGCTGCGGCTATAACCTATCCTATATCCTATACTCAAACCTACACAGCTCCCAGCTCACGTGACAGTAAGAAGATGTTGAATTATAGCCATCGACTAGCACAGGATCGCACACACAGTCGGGGCAAACTCGGGCAGTGAGTAGCCTGTCACCGGGCTGGATGAAGAAACAACATCGACAATGTGAGCTCACTAATCTACAGCAAGAGGAGCGGGGTTGTGTATCTATATATATATATAGAGAGAGAGATCGACTAACCTACAGATGATACAGAGTTCCTCCAGCATGTTGTCATTTGCATTTCTCAAATGTGAGTGTGTACTCTCATTTGTTTTAACCAGAGAGAAAAAAGAAAGGAAAACAGGGAGTTGTCATCAATGAGTCTTCTGCAGTTTTAAGATTCATTGAGCTTCTCTCAGGGGAAAACAGACAGCTGATAACTGAATCTGCCCCCCCCTCTTCCTCACATCTTGCTCTCTTCCTCACATCTTGCTCTCTTCCTCTTGCTGTAAAAAAAAAAAAAAAAAAAGTTATAACTTTGACCTATATCACAAAGAGGATGTGACACCGGACTGCATGGTCGTCCTCCTATAGATAAACAATGCAGAGAACCAGGCCAGAGATTTTAGAGAAAACGGACAAGAAGTCACTGGTAGAAAATACAGTAAGTCATACGGACACCCGTGTCAGAAGTGTGTTGTTTCAGGTCTGCGGGGAACTGAAAGCGTGTTGGTTTCAATGGTGTGTGTGTGTGTGTGTGTGTGTGTGTGTGTGTGTGTGTGTGTGTGTGTGTGTGTGTGTGTGTGTGTGTGTGTGTGTGTGTGTGTGTGTTGTGTGTGTGTGTGCTTGTCCCTGATCTCAGACATCAGACAACGTGCGCACACGCAACCACGCACATTTGAAATCCCAGTTGAGGGTTAGCACACTCGAGAGCAGGGCAATGGTTTACTTCCCTTACTCTATCTCTATCTCTCTCTGTCTCTCTCTCTCTCTCTTTTCTCATATTGCTCATAGGAACCTGTAAAATCTAAGACCTGAAAGTTAACGCTTATTATCCAGCATAGCCTTTTCCCAGAATGCTTTAACCCCCCTCACTCACGCACACAAACGCAAATGTACCCAAAGTAAACGGACAAGCGAGCAGGTTTTTTTTTATTTTTTATTGCTGTTATGAAGATTCAGGCCTGGAAAGGAGCCAGTGTATTTCTTCCCCAAACTTTTGTTGTCTGTGTCTTTTTCATTTTCCCCATAGGCTAGTTCTGTGTTGTTTTATGTACGTGTCCCTTGTTGTTTCTTCCATGTGGTTTCTTTGTCTTTCAGCCTCTTATCTCTTTGTTTCTTCCCTTGCTCTCCTTCTATTTTCTCTCCCATTCTCTCCCTCGACTTCCTGCTATCTCTCCCCCTCACTCACACCCTCACTCAATCTTTCTCTTTCTCTCCCCCTCCCCTCCCCCTGCCCCCCTCCCTCCCCCCGCCTCCCTCGCGCTCACTCTCATTCCCTATCTCTCCCTCCTCCTCCTCCTCCTCCTCCTCCTCCCCCTCCCCTCCGCTCCCCTTTCTCTCTATCTTTCTCATTCTCGCAGCACTCCCAGCCGCTGATGATTGATCAAGGTTTTCAAGGTTTGCCCTTTCCTGTTATTTAGTAGGAAATGTTTATGCACAGTCCTCAGCCTTACAGTCACGATTGGCACGTGTCCACACAGTGTTTGTCGTGCTTGCCTGCACCTAAACATATACATTTCTCAAATGCACTTTTTTTTGTTTTTGTTTTCCTTCCTCCCCACACATTTCCCCCAGTGTTTACCAGTTCAAATTGGTAAAGTAAGCTCTGGTATAAATGGAATACCTGTCTAATTATCAGGATCATCTTCAGAGCCGACTACTTAAGCACACAACCTGTACTTTGCCCGCAGGTACTCTGCCGCACTGTTTCTCAACACAGCCTGAAAGAAATCTGGAAGTTCAATAGTTAATGTCTTCCCTTGCTGTTTTTCCTTTTCCTCACTCTCTCCGTCTCTCTATCTCCTTTCCTCTCTCCATTCCCTTTGCTCTCACCACCCCCCTACCTCCTCCTCCACCTCCTCCTCTTCTTCATTCTGAACCCCCCCCCCTCCTCCTCCTTCCCTTTCTCTTTTCTCTTGCTGATGGACTCTTCTTTTTTATTTTCACACTCCACCATCCCCCCTTTTTTTTCTTCTCTCTTTTTCTCTCTCTTTCTTTCCTTTCACTGCATTTTCTTTCAACCCTCTATCTCTCTTCCCATCCCCACCCTCCACCACTCCCCCTCCCCTCTTTCTTTTCTCTCTCTTTTATTCTTTCTTTCTCTTTCTTTTGCCACATCCTTTCTTATGCCTTGCCCCCCCCCCCCCCCCCATCTCTCCCTTTCCTTCTTCCTCCTTTTTGCTGCATTCTCTTCTTCCCTCCCCCACCCCGGCTCTCTTTCCTCTCTCCCTTTTTCTTTCTGTCTCTCTCACCCCCCCCCCCCCCCCCCTCCAACCCCCCTCCTCTTCCTCCACTCAGCTTCACTCCCCCTCCCTGTGCTTCTTTCTTCCTTATTCTTTCTCCCCCACGTCTGTCTCCCTCCCTCCCTCTCTCCTAACTGCTTTTCTCTCCTTTCTTACTCCTTCTTTTTTCTTTTGTCACTCATTTTTTTTTCTTCTTCTGAATTTCTCAGACAGTATACTTCAGGCTGTCTCAATAGTTAATTAGTTTGAATCTAGAAATAAAGGCAGCAAACTACACGGTCTCTGGAAAGTTGAAAATTTTAGCATTTCTCAGACATTATCTGTCTGACTGTTTTGCTGCTGACAGACGCACCTCCACCCATAGTCTCTCTGAGTGTTTGTGCGTGTTGTGGAAGTGTGTACGTGCCTCTATGTGTGCCTGCATACATACACATATAAAAACATGTGCGTGCGTGCGTAAATTCACATATATCTATGTGAGAGAAACTACTGATTAGATTTTATAACTGTTTGTACGTTTGACAAACGCTAATAAAAAAAAGGAAATGCAAAGTATAAAGTGTGATCAAGAAAAGATAGAGCTTGTGTCTCTGTGTGCCTTCAAGAGAAATGTGTGTTGAAGGGTCATGCTGAATTGTATGTAGTGAGGAAGGGAGATAAGATGTGTGTGTGTGTGTGTGTGTGTGTGTGTGTGTGTGTGTGTGTGTGTGTGTGTGTGTGTGTGTGTGTGTGTGTGTGTGTGTCTGTGTGTTTGTAAGAGAAAAGAGGAGAGAAAGAGAAGTGAGATGGGAAGGAGAGGGTGGGAGGAAGAGAAAGAAATGGGGTGATGCTGTGTGTCTCTCTCTCTCTGTCTATGTGTGTGTGTGTGTGTGTGTGTGTGTGTGTGTGTGTGGTGGGGTGGAGGGCTGGTGGGGGGGCTAGGCACAGTCAGTTCTGATAACAGCAACAGTAGGAGGAGGATGAGCCGTGGGACCGCCCCACTCTCCCACAGATATAAATAGGAGGTGGATTTTTTTACTCCACTCATTTCTCCTGAAGGATGAGATCCCTGAAACACCTCAAACATCACTCCAGGAACAATGTGGTGAGTTTGTAACCTAAAGATGGAGCGAGATGTGTTGCTACTGAGGGGTTAGGAGGAAGGGTGGTTACTTGTTTGGCAGTTTGTTAGTGAGGTATTTACACTCTTGTCTCTGTATGTGAGGGGAAGTGAGATTACTTTTCACATTCACATGAGTACCGCAGTGAGAATATCTCTTCATACAAAAAGATAAGAGTTGTGTTTCTACCTCTGCCGCACGTTTTTCCGCCGCTGCTCTAATTGTTTGTCCTTAGGTGTCTCTCAGATGCAACTTTAAATGTGAAAGTACGTACTCTTGCAATTACTGCCCTGCCTCCTCTTTCTCCTTGTCATTTGTCTTTTTCTCTTTCATTTTGTCAGCCTTTCATTTTGCTGTGCTTTTTCTTCTTTCTCCAGCTCCCCCCCCTCCTTCCTTCCCTCCCTCACTCCTTCCCCTCTCTCTCTCTCTCTCTCACTCACTCACTCACTCACTCTGTCTTTCTGTCTCTCTCCGCCGCCCCCCCTCGCACACCCCCTCCCTCTCCTTTTCCTTTCTCTCTTCCCTCCTCTCACATGCTCACTCAATCTCTCCTTCCCCTTCCCTCCCCTCCCTCTCCTCCCCTCTTTCTTTATCTTTCAGCCCCTCCATCTCATTTCTCTCTCTGTCTCCCTCCCTCCACTCCCTCCCCCGCCCACAGCTCTTTCTCCTTCTCTCCATACCTCCCTCCCTCTCTTTTCTCTCTCTCAAACACACACACACACACACACACACACACACACACACACACACACACTTTCAAATACACACCCAGTCTCTTTCCTTTTCTTTCTCACAAACACACAGTCTGTCTCTGTCTGACTACTTTAAAAGCAGTAATTATAAATGACGTGGTTATCAGGGCATCCAGGTCTACTCCCCTCTCCCAACACACACACACACACACACACACACACACACACACACACACACACACACACACACACACACACACACACACACACACACACACACACACACACACACACACACACACACACACACACCTTTATTCCTGGTCTATCTCCTCTTCCTTTCTCCATCCACTCTTTTCTTTTCTCTCAATATTGTATCAAGAAATGAAGCAGCTCTTGGGGTGCGTATGGTACAGAGTGAAGACTAGTGTGTACTCTGAACAGAAAGTAAGGGTCAGAGAGCTTCTCTCTATACATTTTCCTACCACTCAGATCAATGCTGAGAAAATAACCTGAAACCAGTGGCCTACAGTACTCGCTTCTCCTTTACCACAGATTACCACAGCCAGTTTGCTTGTAACACAATTTCTTCCTCATAGTTTCACTGTTCCGCTTTTACGGCATCGGGGTAAACATGTGCATGTGGGTCTGAAACACTTCCGAAACCATACAATTATGTTAGCCAGTCTTGTGCACCAGTCTGGAATACAGAATGAGCTCGAAGCCCAATCGAATGTCTGCTATGGATATGAGACTGCCTGCTGGCATATATCATCTTGTTAAGGAAGCCCAGTGTGGCAGATATTATGAAGTCGGCTACGGCAAGTGTAGAGCCGAGGCGCTCTGCTCCTCATGAATGGGACGGAGAGGAACAGCGATGAGCCGACTTTGGCCAGCCAGGCTGCCCCGGGACCCCACAGGAAGTGCTGAGGACAGTCCACGGAAGTCAACTTCCTGGCTGGACCTGCATCCCTTGTTGTGTTCTTTATTATTCTAAAGCCTGTCAAGGAAGGAAACGGGGTGCTAACACAGATCTGACTTATCTCCTCAATCGCATGTTATGTGGATTCAGAGCGAAGAAAAAAGGAATAGTAAGAACGCAGCTTTCACAGTGTAAACCGGGAAAATGTTGTCTTTATTCCTCTGCTGGAGTCCTGCGAGGGGAAGATTGTGTTGCTTATTGCTTATTATTGATAGTCTGGAGTCTTAAAAACTAAATCATATCATTTCAATATTCAGGCAACACAAAACCTGTTTGTTGTACTCATAGGAAGGTTACCAATATCATGAGGCTACTATGGGGAAATGAGGTTATATGAGGAAACATTGTGTAACGCAGGGTTTGTAACAACGGATTAATAAAGAGAACACACAGAGAGTGGGATTTATTCAAGTTCATTTTTTTAAACTTGTATCTTTCTTCCAGGAGGAGGAGAGTAGTCGCTTGGTGCGGACCTACCCCAAGATGACTGAGGGCCAGGTGGATGTGGGCACGCAGACGGAGCCCGTGGTGGTGCTATCTCTGGCTCAGGCTGCCGTTCTTGGCCTCATCTCCCAGAATGAAATCTTTGGGGCCACCATTGCTCCTAACGGCTTTTACACCGGGGAGCCCAGAGAGTGTCCCCCTCCTCCACCTGAGTCAATGGAGTATGAGTATGCAGATCAGCTAATAGGGGCCAATGGGGACTACCTGGCTGAGCCTGCTGCCGAGACGGAGCCTCAGCCCCACTGCAGTGAGAGAAGAAGGCCCGGGCCCCGCGGGAGGACCAAGAGGCCCAGGAGTGAGGAAGGCCACCCACACAAAGTAGCGAGTCCACAGGCTCAGATTAAAGGTGAACGGTTCGAGTCTGATACGCCTCCTTCCTGCATTCACGTGAACAGCAGGCGAAGTCCCGGCAAGACCGAGGTTTCAGTCACCCAACAGGGATCTCTGAAAGAGGAGCACGTCTGCGGAGACTGTCCCTCATGTGTTAGAGAGACACCAAGGCCACAAACAGACAGAAAGCCAGAACAGGAAGAAGAAGAAAACACTGGCGAAGAAAGAGAGAGGAAGGAAGAGGAGTTGGTGGTGGAGGAGGAAGAAGAGGAGGAGGCGCTAAACCTCAAGACCAGCGGGGACACCGGCAGTCCTCTGGAAAGCCGCTTTTATGAGTCCAACGAGGTGGCCTACGAGTCCACTGATATGGCCCTGCCAGGAGAGTATGGGGAGAACGGCCAGGCCATGTTGTGGTCGGACCCAGAGGGCCTCGCCAGGCGAATGCAGATCGACCGGCTGGACATCAACGTACAGATCGACGAGTCTTACTGCGTGGACGTGGGAGAAGGTCTGAAACGCTGGAAGTGCCGCATGTGTGAAAAGTCATACACATCCAAATACAACCTCGTCACTCATATTCTGGGCCACAATGGAATTAAACCCCACGAATGTGTACACTGTGGAAAGCTCTTCAAGCAGCCGAGCCACCTCCAGACTCACCTGCTCACCCACCAGGGGACCAGACCTCACAAGTGCACGGTTTGTGAGAAGGCCTTCACGCAGACCAGCCACCTGAAGAGGCACATGCTGCAGCATTCGGACGTCAAGCCCTACAGCTGCCGCTTCTGTGGCCGCGGCTTCGCCTACCCCAGCGAGCTGAGGACCCACGAGAACAAACACGAGAGCGGTCAGTGCCACGTCTGCACCCAGTGCGGTCTTGAGTTCCCGACCTACGCGCACCTGAAGCGCCACCTGGCCAGCCACCAGGGCCCGACCACATACCAGTGCACCGAGTGCCACAAGTCCTTCGCTTACCGCAGCCAGCTGCAGAACCACCTGATGAAGCATCAGAACGTGCGGCCCTACGTTTGCCCCGAGTGCGGCATGGAGTTTGTCCAGATCCACCACCTCCGGCAACACGCTCTCACTCACAAGGTACTGGCAGCGCACACCCTCGCACTTAATTTACTGAAACCCAAATGTTATGCCTTTGTCGACCAGTTTATGTTTTTCAAAACCAAACCCAAAATAGGCACATATTCACTCTATATTTTTAAATGTCATTATCAAGATATAAACATAAGAGATTAAGGGAAGTATTTAAGCTTGACTCCTTCAGAGTCTGTATGAATCCTCATAGGAAAATTGGAGGGTATATTGCACATTCGCACCACAGCCTTTCCTCCGAAACCAGTTGCTTTGTAAACATAGCCTTCAAAGGCCTTGAGTTTTTTTTTGTTTGGCTCAAACCCCCACTTGCATGTGTTTTGTGTTGTGTGTCATTTGCAGAGCTACTTCCCTTTGTGTCTGATGAATCATCCTGGTCTTTCTTTCCATTTCATTATATCATCTGTTTTATTCTATAGGGGGGGGGGAAATAATAAATCTTTTCATGGCTTTTTCTTTTGTTATATATTAAAATTAAAGTCAAATAAATGTTGAAACAAAACAAAACAAATAAAGTTTAATCTCTCCATTGTTTGGCTTTTTCCACTCAGTCTTTCAACACTTGGAGGCGGGCTAATGTAATCTACATGTGTTGGATCAAAAGCCAGAATGCAAATGCTCCTTCTGCGTTTTCTCTCTATGACTCATTATTTATTTTCCCCTTAAAACATACATTAAGCCAAATGAATTAATTGGCCCCCAACACTCTTTGTTTCTGCAGGGTATGAAAGAATTCAAGTGTGACGTCTGCGCCAGAGAGTTCACCCTGTCTGCCAACCTGAAGAGACACATGTTGATCCATGCCAGTGTGAGGCCGTTCCAGTGCCACGTCTGCTTCAAGACATTCGTCCAGAAGCAGACCCTTAAAACACACATGATTGTCCACCTGCCGGTCAAGCCTTTCAAATGCAAGGTGAGTGAAGCGAGTGGAGTTGTACTTTAAGGAAAGCACTGGGTCCCACTGTGATAGAACGCGGAACTTACTATCGCACTCCTTTGTTTTGTCTCTCAGGTGTGCGGAAAGTCATTTAACAGAATGTACAACCTCCTCGGCCACATGCACCTCCACGCCGGCAGCAAGCCCTTCAAGTGCCCTTACTGCTCCAGCAAGTTCAACCTGAAGGGCAACCTCAGCCGACACATGAAGGTCAAACACGGCATCATGGACACCTCAATAGATGGACATGGTGAATACCTTCATTGATCATCAATTAATAACACTCTCTGCTTTGAGATAGATGAAACTCCTTGATGACATGATGGGTTATGTGTGGTGAACTTCCTTGTGGGACTGCTCGGGTGGCTTCATGTCACATTATTGTCACTCAGTCTGCCCCTAATGCACTTTGACTCAGCATGTACTTTAATCGCGTGGCCAAGTGTTTTGATGTTTCTGTCACTCCCTCCCTGTGTGTTTAGTAAATATAGCAGCGCCTGGATTAGACATGCCTGTCTCTATCAGTAGAGGCTGATACTGAGGCAGGGGAAGAAGGAAGAGGGCCAATGCGTCTCTAGGAAGGAGTGTTGTTGAGGACAGAGTGGGATGATTTTTGTGTTATTTGCTTCCTTCATCAGAACCCCCGCCAGACCCAGAAGGCCAGGAGGACTACGAAGAGGAGAGCTTTGAATTCAGCGAGCGAGAAAACAGAGCTAACAACAACAACACACCAGACATTGCTAAACTATCTCAAATGGAGTATTACAGCACCTATGGGAAGGGCACAGGGCGATTCAGTACTGCATGAATTATTGAAATGACCCAAAATTGAATATAAGTTTGAACTAACGATAGCAGGATTGTTTTGTTTTTCTTTGCTTTTAAAAGCACAGTGCTTGGGTTGTTCTTCAAGTGTGTGAAGAAAACCCAGCGAACTGCACATTCATATGCACTGGAATCACTCGTAATGCTACGAAATTTGGAAAAAGTATACTTTTACCTTATAACATATTTTTCATCTCGAGAACACAGCAAATCTACTGAATAAATATATTATATTTGAGAAAAGTGGACTGTACTAAAACAGGAACATTTAGGTAAAATAAATAAATATATATACACAAATACATAGATGTTGTCAGTTGTTTAAAAACAGAAACATCATCTGAGCCGAATTTAAAAAGCACATTTTTTCTAGCTACAAGCTTAAAAGCATATGGTGATGTTAAACTGCACTTACTCATTCAGACCCTCCCGGCCTCTCTCAGTCTGCTGGGGTAAACTAATGTGAAGGGTTAAAGAAGGGAACAAGTCATTTCACATGCCAAAGCCTATCGAGTTACAAAAGTTAAATGATTAACTTTGATTTCTTCTGTGATAAATAAAATTTGAGGTCTGCAAAATGAGTTAAATGCAAATGGATTGCAATCTGTGTTTAATTGTATATTATTGTACAGAATGTATCAGTCCTCTTGTATGGTGGCTGGTACTGGGATCAGTGCGTTGCACTGAGGACCACTGTGTCTACTTTTTAGGTTTTGCATTAACAAGCATCACCCTGTATTGATCTCTAGTCTATGAATGTAATTGTTTCTGTGGAATGTTTCAAGACGCTAATGAAAATACCCTTTTTAATGGTAGGGCCCCGTTACCAAAGAATTGGATCAAATCTTGCAGCTACGGGGACTGTAAGTCTCTCTTCCTTGCTGTTGTGTTGAGCTGGGACATTGGATTTCTTTGGGTCCAATCGCAGACCTCATGAAATTACATTCAGGTTCCCCTCCCACCCATCTGTAGATCTCCTCAAAAGATTACCACAGAGAACAGACTGTAGCACAGCTTCTCTTTCAACACATCTCACCGTTTCCCTCCATCCAGGCCTTCACGAGACAGGACTGCAGCATTTTTTAAAAGCAATGCAAACCCTGCATTCATATTGCAGTTCTGTTTTTTTTTTGTTTTTTTATGGATGAATCTCAACAAGAAGTGTCCCAAAAAAACTCAAGACACAAATATTAAGTGCCCCAGTGTGTCTGCAAGAGCATGCCATCCATCATGCTGTACACTGGTCTCAAGTGATGAACGACAACCTCCCAACATGTGACAGGGCCACGGACCTTGTGGAAAATGATTTGGGAAATGCTCAATATATTCATTTTCCCAGTGCTTAGCTTTTCAAACTTGTAACCTGCAAAACAAGGTATACATCTGCAATGTTGATATAGCGCATTTAAAATAAAAAAAACGCTCAATTTTGTGAGTTTTTAAGCTTCTGTGTTCATTCCATTACAATTTAAGTGATGATTTCCAAACAGGGAAGATGTTCAGCTTAAATGGAATTCTGTATTAGACATTAGTGTGGAGATAATGTTGATAGAAATGTACGTACAATGTTGTGTACCAGACTGTAAAATAATAAATTTATTTACCTTTAAAATGGCTGACCTTTGCTTGCTTTGAAACAACAACAAAAAACTACCAATAGTGGGTCTAACAGGATTTATTGGCAAACATGTTTGACAGAGGGTTCAGTCCTGCCCAAGGCATTACACAGTATTGACTTATTATCACAGTACTTCACATTACAAAAATAAAACCTTGTAAATAGTGGGTCGCATAGTTGAGGAGACAAAAGGTGGAAGCACAGCTCTCAACTATTTGATATCAACCTAATTGTACACTACATAGTAATCCTATTACAGTACTTTTGTTTTCCTTCAGACAAAACGCAAGTGAATTTATTGACCTTTTAAGTTAAAAATGAGGTACAAAAACACATGAGTGACATTGCCATCTCCAGGCTAACTATATTCTTTCAAGTCTTTTACTTGCCGAGGGCTTTATCCAGATTTGTCTTGATGGCGTCGAGGAAGTCTGTGGTGTTGACGTAGTGCTCGTTCAGCTTGACACTGAGAAGACAAGACAGATCAGAGAATTCAGTACCATACTTTAGAGGAAAAAAGAGAAGACTGCAGCCATACAATCAGCAACCCTTCTTATCTTTATCATCAAGGCTGCTAGTTAATAACAGCATCATTATCCATGTCATTACTATTACCTTAATTACAATGGGCAAGCTGAGTGATAGTAGCAACTTTTAACACAGCATGACTCGATGCTACGTCCTCCTGTGTTTATGCTCATCTCTAGTTTGCTGAGAGTAGTGTCTTTAGTGACAAAGATAACAAGCAATCATTAGCAGATGTGTGAGCTGAAATACCTCATGGATGAAAAGTGTTTGAAAGAACAAAATAAATAAATCAAGATGTGCCGAAGCAACTAACGGCTAATGTAGTGCATATGCCAATCATGTTCAGAAACAACTTCACATACCTCCACAGCCAACAAGTAAGGGTTTAATAAAATGTTTCATCTGTACCTGGCTCTAGATGGACAATGCTGCAATGTGTGTTTGTTCATCAGCATTTAAAATGCACTCAATAAATATTTCACAACATTGACAATCCTTCAAAATCGCCTGGAGCCACATTTTGATCTGGACCGAGGAATGTATTGTTTTCTCACACCGAATAAATCTTTTCAACTTCATTGAAATTGTTTACTTTTTTTTTAGATATCCTAGTAACAAACCAAGTAATGAAAACACTACTTTGAGAGATAAACTTCTCAAACCTTACACCCTTTTGTCTTCAGGAGACCATACTGGCTCAAACTCCTCTCAGCTAAAAACAAGATGGAGGCCTGTTCGGCCGAGGTTTCAAGTTCCCAACCCGTACAACATGCAGGCAGGTCAGAATCAGGGCAAATAACACTCTGTTTTATGTAAATGTCTCAGACTGATGATGATGGTTTAACCAAAAGGGAAGATTTGAATTCAAAGTTAAAAAAAGGAAATCTGCCAGTGAAAGCACCAAACATTCATTTTTGGATGCCATTATAGGTTTAATGTCCCAAAACATAAAGATTCATGGACTAAATGGATACATACTTCAAATTAGGGCTTCAAAGTATTTTTGAATTATTGATGAATCTGCAGATTATTTTCTCAAAATGTTTGGTGGATAAAATATCTGAAAATTGTGAAGGATAGCTTATTTTGTCAGATTTAAGGTATTACATTTAAAATGATATATATAAACAGAGAAAACTGAGATACTTGAACAATGGTATGTTGTGCGTTTTTTTTCTTTAAAAAAATACTTAAATGACTTATTGATACATGCATGCTCTTTGCAATCAGGAATAATAATAGCTGCTTTTATTCTTCATGTTTTAGACTGAAATCCCACAGATAAGGACATTTCCATTCCTTATTTTTAGTTGCCTCTGGGGCTGAACCCTTCCTTACACCTCTATGTTTATGTAACCATGCAGTACCCCCAAGACATTTTTTAGGGTTGTTATAGTTCAGACATAAATATTTGAATCACTTTGACACCATTAAAGCCGAACATGATACAGTAAAGGTGTGCTGTCGTGGATGTGCTGCCTGACACCCGGTGTGGACAAAGATCCCTGTGGGACATATACAGCACTGGCTGATCTCTGGCTGATCTAGAGACAAAACTAGTAAAGTAAAAGCAAAAACTAGGTACATCTAATTGAGTCTTCTTTAGTAATACTTTTTTATTTTATTTAATGGGGTTGTTGATTAAGCTCTGACCACACCCTTTAACATAAGCTCTAAAACACAAAATGAACTTACTTGGGCAGGCCGTGGATGCAGCCTGCAAGGTCCTTGGTCATTGTACCGCTCTCAACAGTCTCCACACACACCCTCTCCAGAGTCTGGGAGAACCTGCAGATTAAACAAAGACATTTACATTACATTACATTAGAAAAGGCATGTTTCATCCAAGGGTCAGTATGTTTCATACAAAAAACAACATCTCTTACTTGATAAGGTCTGGGTTGCCGTCAAGTTTGCCACGATGCTCCAGGCCTCTAGTCCAGGCAAAAATACTGGCAATGGGGTTGGTGCTGGTCGGCCTTCCCTGAGAGTAGAATTGAGGATAAAGTTACAGTTTTAACTTCCTCACAGAACAAGAATGTTGTTTTTACTAATCAAGAATGAAAAGCATAATTTATTTACTAGGTTTGGGCATCCAAGACAAATTCTTATTCTCACCACATGATGGCAGTATAACCCCACAGATTACAGTCAGTTTGCAAGACCATATTTAGGCTTCACATATTCTGTTTCATTGCTCAGTTTAAATGTTTTTCAACACAGAGCCATTAGATTGTTATTAACCTTCTGGTGCTCGCGGTAGTGCCTGGTCACGGTGCCGTGGGCGGCTTCAGCCTCGATAGTCTTGCCGTCCGGGCAAATGAGAACTGATGCCATCAATCCCAGAGAGCCAAAACCTAAAAACACAAAATGCACAAATCCTTCCTTAATGCAACCCTCCTTTGATCAAAAAACTGTCAGGCCTCTCAAATGCTAATAAGTTTCAGTATTTTGCAACAACAAAATTTCCCAAGAAGCAGTCGTCGTGTTGCTGTCCAAGTATCTCACCCTGTGCGAGGATATCGGACTGAACATCTCCGTCGTAGTTCTTGCAAGCCCACACAAAGGCTCCCGAAGACTTGAGCACTTGGGCGACCATGTCATCAATAAGCCTGTGCTCATACCAGATCTTCAGTTTGTCAAACTCGGGCTTGTAGTTCCTGTAGGAAGTACATACAACATATTTAACTGAAGCTACTTCTGGTTCTTTTTTAACAATGTTTTACCAAATTCTATTCATTTAAATAGTTTTGTATAAAACCATAAATAAAAAAAAATATATTTTGGTCTTGTGTTTTATTTTAGCAATGATGTAGAGCACAAAGGTAATTTGATAAAAACTCTGAAATGTGTTTATTTGTGCATGAAAATAAAAAGACAGATGACACTCACTTTTCAAAGATATCCTGGAAGATGTCTTTAAATCTGCCATCATAGGCTTTAAGAATGGTGTTCTTTGTGCTCATGTACAGCGGCCACTTCTTGCCAATAGCGTACTGGAAGCAGCTGTGGGCAAAGCCTGTGATAGACTGTTGGGGGGGAAATACAAACAGCTCAGCACTGCTGCAGCATTTTATCAGTAGAACAGGGGCGAACAACCTTCCCCTTGTCAAGTTGAAAGTCATCTACTCTGACCTCTGATGTTGTTAAATCAAACAGACCCGTTCTGATGAAGGCAAACAAAACAGTAGCGAAGCAGGTTGAAAAGAGGTCAGTCTACTGAAATGACTTCTGTGTCAATTCAAAAAAAAAGAAAAGCCTTAAGAAGAATGTAACAGCAGTTTTCTTTAAGCGTGAAACACTTCAAAGAGTTTTGAATATAAATTGGAACTACTGGCAAGAATTAAGCAAGTTTATTATATTTTATATCCCTCTCAGTGACAAAATAATATTTAAAAAACACCAAAAAAAAGCTTTGAACTAAAACATTTCAATCTGACAAGCATCTGACTCAGGTATGCAGAACCATTTGTTATATTTTATTCAGAGAGGGGCTTTTAGGAAACAATCTTCCCTCATTACTTTTGTAAAACACTTACCACTATTTCTTACCGTCAACAAATCCCATCAAAAAGACCGAAAACAAAGATTAATTGATGCATTTTCTGTGTAGCGAAAGTCTGATATTTCTTGTTCCTCTGTGCCGTAGATCTCCATTGCTGTTCAAAAACTATTACAGACACATCAATGAGCCCGTTACCCCGGGTGACCATGTTCCTTAATTATGGTGAACTTGGTAACTGTAGTTTATTTTGAGTTGATCATTCATACAATGTCCTGTTGCCATTCATATTCACCAGAAACCAAATCTACATAAAAAATTAGCCCAGAACAAATACACCAATTACTCCCGTTTGTGTAACATCTGCTCAAATGGGTCCAGTTGTTTCATGGAAATCAGTATTTATTTCTGACCCATTTGTTTTAGGATTTACAGCTTCAGCAGAAACAAATTGGCTTGGGTCTGAGTTTCACAGACGCAATGGGCCAGTTAAAAAGTATTGAGAGAGGGAACAGCACATTGTTTTTTTTTTTAATGGGATTTGTTGACAATAAGGCAGCCTTATCCCTTAATCACACACACTCACCTCGTCGGTGTTGTACATGCCCATTCCACAACCACCAGCAGGAAAGTCGTAGACCTCCCACTCCTTGCCTGCGCTACCATCAGCAGGTGAGAAGATCATCTTGAATTTTCCGGGCTGGTCCACAACAAAGTCGGTTGCTCTGTACTGTAGAACAAACAGTGCATTTTATTAACATTTCTATAGAAAAATTGAAATTGCCCTGGAGCTCATTTATAACCGTTACATACGCACAAAACGGTGCCTGAAAGAGGCTAACGTCAGCTCCCACAATACAGTTGTGATCTATAAAAACAAACTTTAAGGGAGAACGTCAACAGAAGCTCTCAGCCATGCGTATCATGGAGACAGACAGGGAGGGGGGTGGGGGCTAAATTGAAACCAGATTGTAGAAATTAAATGTGAGAGGAATCATTATGATTTATTTCCACTTCATATCACACATTACTTATAGATCCGCTTCATCATATACAATCAACCCAGCAGTGATATTTGTGCTTTTTTACAGTGAGCCATGACAGTTCATGAGCACCTTTAAATTATAAAAAAAAAAATTAAATGGAAAATATTCAATCAATTAGCAATAAAGAATTGCAGAACAGACATCAATAGTTTCAATAATATCTTGTAATTCTGTTCATATTTAATATAAAGATCTGATATCAAGTACAATTTTAGTTTTCATAGAGTTTTTGTGTGTAAAATCGCAGCAGTTTATTCATTCATTCATGGTTAATTCGATAGGAACAGATGCGGTTTGGAAGCAATCAGACTGATAACTGTGAAATTACATTTTGTGGTGACACTCGTAATGCTGCATTACGGATGCACCGTCACTGCTAGAGGACTACATGAATGGAGGGGTTCGGAGGAAATGAGTGTTCAGGGATCACCTCAACAACAAGCACCTTGATTTCGGTGTCAAAACAAAAATCATATTCTGTGATTTCCTCTCAGTACTTGTTAGTATCGTCTCGTGATTCATCGTAAATAACTTTAATCAGCCGACTCAATTCTAGGCATAAACATTCATGAGGTGCTTTGCATTGACCACTTATAACTGAATGTGCAGAATATGCGACTCATCCACATGCGTGCAGTTCCATGTTGATTTGGGATTTCTAAAAAAGGAATTCTTGCACTGGCAGGCATATGCACGTTTTTCTAAGTCAGATTTCTTTTGCATACAGCATTTTCAGCTATTGTGCAGATGTACTCTTTCAGTGTTGATCCTTTGCACAAAATAATAAATGCGCCCCTCGTTTGTTACTTTGGGCTCAAGAGGCAAAATAAATATAACTGTAAACTGAATTGCTACACTGTCGTCAGCATTAAGAGGAGACTCACCTGATCTCCGAAGGCGTGCCTGCCGATGGTGATTGGCTGCGTCCAGCCTGGAACAAGTCTGGGAATGTTCTTGCAGATGATTGGCTCACGGAAGACGGTGCCGCCGAGGATGTTTCTGATGGTACCGTTGGGGCTCTTCCACATCTTCTTCAGGCTGAACTCTGAATGGAAAAATAGAAAATGACTTTTTAATGACAGGATTAAGGAGGCGGTTAAACAAGCTTCAGGCGCCTCACAAGGAATATAAGGCCTGAGCGGTGCTCTCAGATCAGGACAATCTTGTACCTGGAGTTCAACAGTAAAAAAGGCAATAATGTTTATTAGAGTAACGTTTGGCATAGAAACGTCTTCTTATAAAAAGTTTGTTGACTTAAATCAGTGTTCCTCAATAATTATAATGTTTATTATATAGCACTTGTAAAAATCAGCGATAACAAAGTGTAGGCAAAATAATTAAGGCTGCGATGTGATAGGTAAAAGTCTACACTAAACTGCTCTGAAACTAGAAATGTATGTAGGCAATTAAATACTTGTTACAGACCTACTACTCTTTCTTCGTCGGGTGTGATGGTGGCACACTTAACCGCCACATTGTACTTCATAGTAGCTATGGCAGAGTCGATGGTGACCTGGTCATCGGTCTGGTCACGGTACGGTAGACCCAGGTCATAATACTTCAGCTCAACATCAACATTGGTCAGGATGAGCTAAAAAATACAACAAAAAACATACAAACTTACAACATCTACACCGTCTTTCAGCCTAGAAACCTTTATTCAGTCCAGTTTTCTGAGAGACTAAATCAAATGATTTTAAACCTAATTAGTTTAAAGTGAGACGTACGAGTAAATGTATAAAAATCCAGAAATGTGCTAAATATGTGAACAATGTATCTTTAAAAGTATTTGCATGACAGTACAATTTATGAATTACACATCGACTGTTGGAAAACACTTCTTCACGTTTCCTTCCTGAGCCAACACACCATCTGCTCACTCTGAAGGCAGACAGCCAGCGACTGAATGAAACCTCACCGAGGCTCCTCCCCCCACATCATACATACAATCTTCCACAAACCACCACCCCACCCCTCCACCCCCATCCACGTGTCAGTCTGAAATATAAAAATAGGCGAGTCAGACAGCGTGGGCAGGTTGTCCTCTGAGACTCACACCAGTGTCGGTGTGTTTACCCTTCCACCTCTTGACGCCACTTAATCACCTTCTCTTTGATGAACTCCCAGATGATCCTGGTCATCTCATCTCCGTCCATCTCCACCACCGGCTGGGCCACTTTGATGCGTTTGTCGGCATCTGTCAATCACACACACACACACACACACACACGGGTTTGAGCAAATGCAGCTTTTCATTCACAAGAAAATGCTTTTTTTATTTTCAAAAAAAGGTCAAAAACTGCTGAGTAACAATCATAAACACAGGAAAACTAGTAACTGGGAAAAAAAGAGAGAGATCTATCTGTAGAGAACAGGCACCAATGATTTCTGCATCCTGTTTACTTTACATTTGCCAGATAAAATCTGTGCCTCAGGAATAAGCGTCGAAACTCTTAATGGCCACTTCCTAGATATCGGTATTTAGACATAAACTTGGATCAGTGCATCCCTACAAAAAAATGCATTAAACATTTGCTTCTCAAATGTGAGGGCTTACTTTTATAAAGAAATTTTTAGGCAAACTATTATTATTATTATTCAATTATTAAGCTGTGAATTTGAAAAAAACGGAACAGGTATATAGAATAAAATCAAAGTACAACACATATGTTGGCATTCTCTGTTTCTTACCAAAATGCTTGTGAATTTGTGAAACGTGTTGAATGCATTTCTTTCTTCGTAAAACCCGTGCAATTTGAGTAAAATATGTATTTTTTTAAACTTGCATTGTTAACATGCATGTTTTACAGCAAGAGGTACTCATCCTTGCACGTTTCTTGACACATTACTTCAATAGTCAGTCAATCAGTGGGTGAATCTGTCAGCAATACATTGCAGCGTGAATGTGATACAAACAAATCGGGAAAAAGATTTAACTCTTTTAAATACGGTGCACAGTTTCTTTAACATTAAAAAGGAAACAAACAAAAAAAATTGGATCCTGAATGAAATATCGCAAAACTTACTTCAAGTTTGAAAACATGGCTACTTTTTAAAAGTTTGTTTTTTTTCAAAACAGTGAACTTCAATAAGCTAAAGTGTTTTAATTCTCATTGCAAACAATGACTTTTGAGGGAGTGGTCTCTTAACTTCTTCGCTTTCCAGTTTGTCGGATCATCTTAGATTAGTATCTCTAATCATATCTACTCTCAATCGGCTCAGTGTGTGAGAGTCCTGCCAGCAGGACCATTTGAGTGAATAGAAAAGTGCAGGGGGCGGTGCAGAGGATCAAGTGACCATTAGATTTTCCAGCCAAGTGAATGCTCCCCCACTGCTTCTCAAAGCCTTCACAGAACAATGCAAGTAAACACAAGGAGCCTGGTGGAATAGTTACACAACTAACTTTTCCTTTTGTTAAATTTAATTAAATATCAAACATCCACTTGGGTTTGTGGAGACATTTGACCTAGTTGGGATTATGAAGCCACGGTAACACCTGTCAAAACATGATACATGAGCCCTGCCGACCACAGATACATGGTGACCATGAAGACCTGAAAATAACCTCATTGAAAGGACAGTTCTAACCTCTATGTTACAATTAAGTTACTCAAAAGCAGGAAGAACTAACAAAAGCATTAGTTCAGCGTTACTGGCTCTGGTGCGTTGTTGTGTCCCTTATTTCATGTTGACAAGAAGTTTTAATCATAGAGATCATTAAAGCTGAAACGGTTCCTTGAGCAATTGATTAGTTCAATCGACAGCCAACTATATCTATATTTGAAACAATGCCAAATATTCCATAGTTGTATATTAGCAATTGTAAGGATAGGTTTCTTTTCCTTGTGGGATTTGATAAATTGAATATTTGGGGTTTTTGTACCATTGGCTGCACAAACAAGCAGTTTGTTAAATATTCTAAGTTTGGTCTTTACAAAATGTTGATGCGCATTTCTCACCATCGTATAAACCAAGAAAATGATTATCAATAATGTAAATAATCATTAGCTGCGGCTGTATACCCCACGAACATCTATTGAACATGGAAAATACTTAAATAGAAATCAGCTTATCCAAACTGCTATCACTCATACACTCATGTACCGTTCATGAAATAGGCTGGCAGTGGAAATATTAAGTTATGTATAAGGATCAAGAAGCAGAGAAGGTGAACTGGAATTGGGACTTTAATAATAGACTTTGTCTTTCGACATCTGCTATTGGAACAGTACAGTTTCTGCCGCAGTGCATCATGGGTGCAGCTACTGTTACTGGCATAATTTCTGACTCGTCCAACCTAAATCTGTAATATAGCCTCTACTATCACAGTGCAGGGGGAGGGAGCTGAGTAGGTTATGTAACTTCTGAATGCATCACAAACCGGACGCTGAAGGGTGGGCTAAATAAAAGTAATGTGCGCTTCCTTGCCACATCATTCTTACATACATCGGAGATAAGCCTGCACGGTTTCTTTTTTCTCTACCGGTAGATTAAGACGAACGCAGTCATGTTTTCTCCTGATAGACTGCCTGATAATAAAGTGATGTCATTTTCTGAACTTACCAGACTGTTCTAGCTGTTGCATTATTTGCCTTTACCCACTTAGTCATTACAGTCAAATTACTGATTATTATTTATAAAAAAATATTTTTGTGTAAATATTTTGTGAAAACACTGATGGTCAATCCCATGTCAAAGAGTTTGATAGAAAAAATATATAATAATTGATTTTTAAACCAGAAAATATCTGATGAAAGCATACGTTAACAATACCAACAATCTGACCTAGCAATCAGTGCCAACTTTGAGTATTAAGCAGTTTCAAAGACTCTGTAGCACTCAGCAGCAGTGTTTACAACTCATGTGAGAACTCAACTGTGTGTTTGGACAAAAAGATCTAAACTATGTGCAATATACATTAAGGGCAAGCAGCCAAAGACTGTCTAAAACAACGTGCCTCGACAGGTTGACTTCAATAACCTTCGTCTATTTAGCTTCTCTGGTGAACCCGTTCACTTTAATCCTATACCAAGAAAAGACATTTAGCAGGTAAACAGGCTAGACGTGTGTGAGAAGGTCAGTTAATGAACTCTTATTAACTTTGACAAAACAAAAAAGAAGCTAAAATGCACGGTTTCAAAGGCGACAAACTAACATTACACCTTCTCTTGTTAAAATCCACAGCCAGTCAGAAACAGCATGGTGTCCAATTTTATGAGCACTGTGAAAGTTAAAGGGCATGTAATTACACTAAACGTCTGTCAGCAAAAACAATGCAACTTGTGACTGCAATAAAAAATAAAAAAAAGCACTGGAAAAAAGCAGTGTCACTCTCCATCATACTTTTGGCACAGTGATTCAAATCCTTAATGGACTACTATATCAAAAACACAAAAGAAAATGCAAAAAAAAAAAATGCTGCCACATGTGCATGTTAACAGATTGCACCCCTATACAGATATCTATAAGAGTTAATGGTTTAAGTGTAGAGGTAGTATGCGGTTTGTTTTATACTGGTGTTACTTTCACTTGTTTTTTTATACTGGTGTTACTTTCACTTGTACTTGTTTTATACTGGTGTTACTTGTACTTGTTTTATACTGGTGTTACTTTAACTTGTACTTGTTTTATACTGGTGTTACTTGTACTTGTTTTATACTGGTTTATTACTTTACCTCTGTCAGTGACTACAAAACTAAAATGTCAATGTCACTAAACTCCAGAGCCAGATTACCCTTCACCTGACCCTGCTTTGTAAACACCTGGAGGAGCTAGTTTTTTGTTTTAAGGAGACATGTATCTCTTTTTTTGGATACAAAAAAAAAAAAAAAAAAAAATGTATGAAATTTGGGATTTCTGCAGAATCCTTAATGGACTACTATATCAAAAACACAAAAGAAAATGCAAAAAAAAAAAAAAAAATGCTGCCACATGTGCATGTTAACAGATTGCACCCCTATACAGATATCTATAAGAGTTAATGGTTTAAGTGTAGAGGTAGTATGCGGTACTTTCACTTGTACTTGTTTTATACTGGTGTTACTTTCACTTGTACTTGTTTTATACTGGTGTTACTTGTACTTGTTTTATACTGGTGTTACTTTCACTTGTACTTGTTTTATACTGGTTTGTTACTTTACCTCTGTCAGTGACTACAAAACTAAAATGTCAATGTCACTAAACTCCAGAGCCAGATTACCCTTCACCTGACCCTGCTTTGTAAACACCTGGAGGAGCTAGTTTTTTGTTTTAAGGAGACAAAAAAAAAAAAAAAAAAAAAAAAAAAAAAGTATGAAATTTGGGATTTCTGCAGAACCCACGTGATTAATCTGGAATCTTGCTCCAGATCACAGACACCAAGACACCAACACCCCTCCCAAAAACAAATACAAATAAAACTGTTGCTTGCTCTCCCGTTAAGGAGATACATTAAACAAGTAAAATGTATCAACGTCATGGAAGTAACAGTGGTGGTGAACAGCTGAACCCTGATGGAAACAGTGTGTAGGACACAGTGAGCCGCGGCGGCCATTGCTGTCTATAGCGGAGCCTCGTATGCGGCGGCTGACCTTGGTAACAAAGTTTTCACAACTCAAGTGTCGCACTAAAGTCACCAGTTTAACTTTAACTGTTTAACCTTTACATTTGACTGACAGCGAGTATGTCTGACAAGCAATAAAATGTCCGCACAGCTAAAAAAAACAACAACAAAAAACCGGAAGATTCATTTTTATTCATCTGCCAGTTTGTTCTCCTTGATTTACGTATTTTTACGGGACTGTAACTGATGCTTTTTTATCTCTTCTATTGTTCATTCATTCATTTATTTATTTATTTGACAACATATCTTCCTTAAACTTTGGCGGTGGAAGACAAAAGACGGTGAACAAAACAATGACGACGACGGGGAGCGTTTAGAACACACAGCCGTTAGTGCGTCGAACAAACCAACCGCCCGTTTAGCTGCGTAGCTACCGAACCTAACGGCTGGGACTGATTTCGTTGCCAACGTTACGGTAGCTACATTCAAAACGCAACGTCTCAACCGTTAACACAGAGATGCTGAGTCTCTCTCTCTCTCCACTCACAGTTTCTTTGTTGTAACGTCTGGCAGTTTGAAGCAAGCACCGCCGGGTTTCTGGAGAAGGCGGCGGCAGACCTCGACAGAGAGCTGAGGACTTTCAGATATCCAGCCATGTTTCCCTGGCTTTTGGTTCACTTTTGAGGTTGTCACTCGACGAAACTCGGAGCAGAGAAGGAGGCAAAGCGAAGGAGTCTCCCTGCAATATAGAGGCAGCACCGCCCTCCTCCACCTCACCGGCGGGACACGCTGGTTGCTACGTCAGAGCGACACACACACACACAGACACACACACACACACACACACACACACACACACACACACAGACACACACACACACACACACAGAGACACACACACACACAGACATACACACACAGAGACACACACACACAGAGACACACACACACACACACACACACACTCACACACACACTCACACACACAGAGACACACACACACACACACACACACACACACACTCACAGAGACACACACACACATACACTCACAGAGACACACACACACACAGAGACACACACACACACACACAGACACACACACTCACTCACACAGAGACACACACTCACACACACACTCACACAGAGACACACAGAGACACACACACACTCACACACAGAGTCACACACACACAGAGACACACACACTCACACACACACAGACACACACACACACTCACAGAGACACACACACACACAGAGACACTCACACACACACTCACACACACACACAGAGTCACACACACACACACACAGAGACACACACACTCACACACTCACAGAGACACACACTCACAGAGACACACACTCACACACACACAGAGACACACACACAGACACACACACACACAGAGACACACTCACACACACAGACACACACACACAGAGACACTCACACACACAGAGGAGGAGGGACCGAGAATAGAATATCTGTTAAACTGTGCAGCTTCTCCCCCGTCTAGACAACAGTACAGAGCAGGGTGAACTCTGACCTTCCCCTGACCTCAGCAGAAGGTCACAATCTGCCATCACTGTTAAGTACTTTCAATATAGGTCACTGATTTCGTCCCTAACAAGCCCAAGACCCACACTCTGTTATGGTGGATGAGATGTGAAGACACATTGATTCTCCCAGTATGATTGAAGACATTTTTACTGTCCCACACACCGTAAGATGTGTGCAATTAATACTTCAAATCTAGGTCACTGATTTCGTCCCTAACAAACCCAAGACCCATTACATTGACTGTAAATACATTACAGTCATTTAGCAGACGCTTTTATCCAAAGCGACTTACGATAAGTGTATTCAACATAGGTATTCAAGAGAACTACTAGTCACCAGAAGTCATAAGTGCATCTCCTTTCTTAAACAAGCATCTAAGAGCATAAACCAGAGCAAAAGTACAGTGCAGAGGCAAAATAATACGAATACAATAAGTGCAACAAACTAATACGAATACAACAAGTGCAACAAACTAATACGAATACAATATACAGAGATGGGACGACACATTGATTCTCCCAATATGATTGAAGACTTTTTACTGTCCCACACACAGTAAGATGTGTGCAATTAATATTGTGCACTTAAGTGACCAGAATTCCACTTACATAAAGTTGCGGGGCTGACAAGATAAAAAAAAATAAAAAAAATAGCCTTGTCATTGCCATTGAGGCAACAGTAGATGACATGTCCTACGTTCTACTCTTAGATGATGACACCTGATGACATTTCCTATGTACTTAAGAAACTCCCCATAGACGTGAACTTGAAATGTAAAATCACTGATGAAATCCCCTTAAAAAGCTTGCCAACACATGTCCCATGTGACTTGAATGTGTTGTACTCAATTGTTTGCAAGACTATTATAATTCATCAGCCAATTTTAGATTGCCCACAAAATGTACAAAGTGTATTTAATTGTCAGTATCATAGATAACCTGCTGTAGGTCAATATGACCTATTACAATGCAGACATATACAGCGGGTAAAACTTGTTTGGTTTTCTTTGTATGTATGGATTACTTGGGTTGTTGCCGACATCTGGTGAAAATTTCATGTCAATAGCACCTTTAGAAATATATTTACTGAGAAAAATGGTGATGTGTTCAATACTTATTTTACCCGCTGTTACTTATTGTGTAGGGTGAAAGCAAACTAATATTAAAAATAGTCCTAAATATGGGTAAGGGTTAGATGAAGAAATAATCCTTTAAGGACACAACCCTCATTTAGTGTTTTATTTTAGCCAGCTTTAGCTTTTTTGATGCCATTTTGCATAATATTAATGCATCATACTGATACAGAAAAAAACCCACCATAATTCAACACAGTTAAAAATACAGCAATATAAATATTAATAGTAATCGTAATGCCATAGATCTATGTGTCAGAAATCAACTTAGAAGACTATGACTGTGTGTTAAATGTGATCAACCTCACATGAGCAGATCTAAAGAATGAGTATATAATGGGTTTACATGCAAATAACATGTACAAAATAAAAATATTCACAACTAAACTGAGCAAAACAGTTCAGCTACATTTGCGAAAGTGGATTACACATATGAAGAAGCTATTTAATTTGTTAAAAATCCAGACAATACAGAGATGCACAAGCTGCAACAATATAATGTGATATATATGTATTGTTTATTGAGATTTGATGAAAATGTTTATAGATTTAGCAGATAAACAAATGTAAGTGTGTTACTATGCAGAAGAAGTTCTACATATATATTGTGCATTCGGATCAGAAACGGCAAACCGATAAAGATATTTGCCCAGAGCAATATTTATATATATATATATTTCATTTTTTGAAACAAAAAAAAGCATAATCTCACATGATTAGTTTTATTATTCAGAAAAGCCCAGATACTTCCTCTGGTGGAGCAGGAGTAAATTCAAGTAAACATTAAAACTGAGAAGAGATTTATTGAGATCCCCTGTCATCTGCAGCACGAGTACGGGATAGTCACATTCCAAAAAGCTTCAGCAGAGGGCCCTCTAATTTTAGCAGGGGAAGGTTACCATACTGGGAGAGGGATTGGGAAGTGTGCAGTGCAGTCACATGACGGGCTTGGTGGTGAGCCAGCAGAGGAGACATACTGCAGGTCACCTCTGAAGTACTTTCATTTGAGAAAAGGAGGGCCTGTAATGACAAAAGTTAGATATGAAAAATGAAATGAAAAATGTCTGTAAACTGGATACAATATCTTGGGTTGTATGAGAAATACAAAATTCTTAAAATATGTGTTTATAACATTATAGTAAAGGTCAGCTTGTCCCTGAAATGCACAGTTTTGTTCTGCACGTGTAATGAGAGACTTCAAATCAGGTTATTGTAGTCAGACTGGGCAGCACAGTTACATAATCTTTTGACCTTCTACAACAACTTTTGACCCCTTTGGTATGTAAACAGTGTGCGCAGGTGGTCAACCTTCACGGGCACTGTCAGATGTCACCTTTGTAAACCTTTGTAAACTCCAAGGTCAAAGCTCTGTGTTAAGTACTAGTCCAGACTAATAATGGTAGACTAGCCTATTGTGCTTTGAAGTTATGATAAGAGCGATGATTTATTGAGCTACGAGATTAAAAGTTTACTCTCATCAATAATTAAGGAAATAAATGATTTATTTGAAGAGTTGATCAGAGTTTAATTCACATCTGAGGGTGTAATGCTATTATTACTGTCAACTAGCTGCTGCTTCCTCTTTTGTCTGCTCGTACAGCAGCAGAGACACATCTTAATTTGCTCGTAGGAGTTTAGGATATAATTTGATGCTATATAAAGTACTTCCCCAGTGTTCTTAGACTTGATTGGTAACTTTGGATAAAAAAAATAAAACATAATCTTGGCTCTTATATGATGAATGTGCTCCATCTACTGGACTCCTTTAGAAGACACTGAGACTGCGTTGTTGAAACTACACTGGCCTCTGCTGGAGGATTTGTGTGTGTTTGATTTCAGATTATGGATTTGTTCATCTACCAGCAACATTTAATGTTATATAAAGAATCTGAGGTGCAACTACAACTTTAACTTAATTGTCCCTATAGGGAAATTTGTCTTGAAGCAGGGGCAAACACAGACTTAAACATAATTTACTCAAAAATAATATTAATAAGTAAAACAGATGTTTAACCCCCAACACAAAGTGGGATACAATGTGTGTACTGTGACATGTAACATAAAACCTGGAACTCAGCCATCACTATCAAACCACTCATTTACTGTTAAAACTTCATCACCATCAGAGGCTTCCAGTTAGTTTTAGGAGAAATTTAAAGTTTTATTTACTTATTTATAGGCCTTAATGTGTTTCCCCTGGCGATATTGTAAGCTACAAAGATATGTATCAACAGGTCTGTCATTTTTTAAGTTAAAACTCACCTTTTTAGCTTTGCTTTTATTTAGAACGTATCTAAAAAAAAACATTTAACTTCAACTCCTCTTAGAAAACTCTAATAATAAATATGATAACAATCGCAGTGGTTATGGTAATGATAATTGCTGTTGTTATATTTTCATTTCACCTTATTGTATTTCATTTAAAATTCGTATTTCAATTTGTAATTGTTTTTTCATTTGACTTCCCTTTGCAAATTTATTTAGTTTAACTTTTCTTTTAATTTGTGTTATTTATATTCATTTCGACAGATTATTATTATTATTATTATTATTATTATTATTATTATTATTATTATTATTATTATTATCATCAAGCAGGCAGGGTTCAATATAGCATCAGAAGTTTTAAAATGTTCCTGAAAATATTATTTAGAAGATAATTAACAAGAAGAACCAATAGGATTCGTCTGTGTGACGTCAGGAGGCGGTACTTCCTGGAGGAAGGCTGAGTTGTTACATAGCTGTTATACATGTGAAGCGTGTCTTCTTGTTGGTTTGCGGTCACTTTGTAGCTCATACAGGTGAGACCGTAAATAAACAGAAACACACCTGCAACCGGGCCTACACAGGGGAAGGTCTTGTGTAAGGATTGACAGAACCATGCAGACCTTCACAGCGATGAGGGCGTTTGTTTTCCACTATCCTAAAACCATTGCTCTGGTCACAGTTACAGGTAACTCACAGTCTGATGTTTCAGTCAATGCACTTGGCTCATACTAACACTGAGATAGTTTACTTGTTGTAATTAGAATGAGATCGAGATTGCATGCTTGGAAAATGACAATTGAAAGATTCATTTTTGCTACAAATTCATATTCACAAAAGTGTCTACTTTAATAATTCAAACTAAGTGTTTATTTCTGGAATCATTGGACATTTTTGCTTTATTCTTGTGTAATTGCTGCATTAGATTACAGCTGCTACATTAGGACATAATTACTAGCCGGTCGTACTGATCTGATATAGCTCATCATCACTGGGGTTTTTATACCAGAGTGAAGACATATCACAGATTAAACAGATTGAGAAGTCAGAGAGAGTTAAAGAGTTGCAGTTGGAGTCTGTTTGTCAGTAGAAACACTTTATACATCATTTCTTGTCATTT
Source organism: Anoplopoma fimbria (assembly GCF_027596085.1). Classification (NCBI taxonomy): domain Eukaryota; kingdom Metazoa; phylum Chordata; class Actinopteri; order Perciformes; family Anoplopomatidae; genus Anoplopoma; species Anoplopoma fimbria. The sequence goes on along the minus strand of NC_072467.1, from coordinate 2,252,412 downwards.
CCATTCAGTCCTGTGAGGCTGTGTGTGTTGGATGAGTTATGTAATTCCAATTTACCCCGAAACATTGAGCCTAATACATTAATTCCAGTGTTTAGGAGAAACCATAATCATATTCTGGATTATTTAATAATGACATCACAATCCGAATTTCAAAACATACAGACGGAATAACAGAATTGTTACCCAAGTTTATGGTGTCAGGAACTTTATGTTTGTTTGTTGACTACCTAAATAGCCCTTTAAATAAAACAAGTCCTTCAGCCATGTCAAGTACCATCCTCATGCCCTGATTTTTTTCCCAGGCGCTTCCCCAGGGGATTTACCAGTGTACACATGCATATTCCAGGCATAGCTGGACTGTGCATCACATGCTGCCCATAGGCCCTAAAGCATTTTGAAGATTATAAAATTGCATGTTATAGTGACCTCAATATCATCCAAAACAACCAAAACAAATGTGTGTAAAATGTTGATATTTCTTATATGTTTTATACAGCTAAATCATCAAATTGACCCCAAAGAACACCGATGCGTACAACATGTGTACAGGACATTGAAAACATATCATCATGTTAATTTTATGTTTATCCAGTTGTCCACATTAAATTAGGAAAAGTCATTAAATATGAAGCAACAAAAAATGATGTCAATCATTTATTTAGAGACGTTAAACAATGAATGGGGTCAAATTGACCCCAAAGATAATAGGAGGGTTAATAAATAAGTCAAACGCATTCTGCCGGTAGAAATCGGTCCTGCGCTTATGAGCAGGACAGAGAACACAGTAAAAAATACTAAGAACATAGTATAAATACACAAAGCACACTATAAATACACAGAACACAGTATAAATACTCAATGTTACCTGTTTGTTAAACAGGTAACAGGCTGCAGAGAGAAATACATGATGATTACTTTGTGTCTTTATTAATATTAGTACAGTGATGATTACTTTGTGTCTTTATTAATATTAGTACAGTGATGATTACTTTGTGTCTTTATTAATATTAGTACAGTGATGATTACTTTGTGTCTTTATTAATATTAGTACAGTGATGATTACTTTGTTTCATTATTAATATTAGTACAGTGATGATTACTTTGTGTCTTTATTAATATTAGTACAGTGATCATGTGTGCAGACACAAAATCAAAAGTCTCTCCAGCTGTTAAAGGCGACTGACAGCTGATCAGCAATTTAAGAGACTTGGGATGTACCCACTGAAATATGTTAGACCTATTTCATGTGTTACACTCAAATCATTCCGGGTGTTTCTAGGGGCTTTAGGACCATGGGGGAAGCATTAGAATTGCCGTGTGTAGCAGCTTGCACGTCCGCTGCTGATTCTGATTGGCTAACACAGGACGGCGCACTGCTGATTCTGATTGGCTAACACAGGACGGCGCCCTGCTGATTCTGATTGGCTAACAGTGCTGTCAATCTCATCTTGGTGGGCATAGCTAAATCCTATTGGCTCTGACGATTCATGGGGACGCAGAGGCATGGCATTAGTTTGGTTTGGGGTCATGTATGTTACTTTTGCGGTCGTTTTTTCACCACTTTGTTGGGATTTTTTGAGAAAAAGATGTCAAAACAACAACCAAAGAGATTTGTTACTGCTGAGGACGCTGAGAGCCTCGTTTGTCCTCATGATTCATCGTCAGAAAGGTATGGATTGTCTTATAAATGTTATATTTTATATTTTAACCACTTATTAACATATGATGACTTTTAACTCTTTCATAACTTTATAGTTTTAGTAAACCCTTTTCTTGTCTATGAATTATGTTTTTAACCACATCCCAGTTTTTAACTTAACAGATGATGAATTTACCATTTCCTTTAACTTGTATAAGTGCATATTTCCAACTTGTATACTGAGCAGTTTGTGTGTGTTTATGTTTACCACGTTTATTGCTTTTATGTTTACATGTATTACAATTTCAGAACCAGACCACTGAATGTATATATTTTTGGGTTTACAGTGATGATGATTACGAGCCACCACTTGCCAGTGTCCCAGGACCTGCAAGGGCCCCACAGCCACCATGTCAAAAAGCAGATCGACTATCGGCTCTAGGACTTTTACATCCCCAGCCGTTATGGCATGTGGCATGACAGAGAGGAGGAGGACATCAAACCTGACCCTCTCAGATTCATGCCGGCCAGGATCCCAGGCCCCACATGTGACACCGGCACATCATGGTCTCCCATCAGCCTCTTCCAGCTTTTCTTTTCAGCATCTGTTGTCCGAAAAATCATTGACAACACAAATGCCAACGCTGCCAAGAGAAGTGCTCACGGGTGAAGGATTTTTACATATTCCTGGCCATTATCGTTTTCACTGGCCTTGTGACCGTACACCACAGGTCTGATTACTGGAGGAAGAAATGGCCATACAACTTCCACTTCCCCAGTGACAACATGACACGGGACCGCTTTGAGGCAATTTTGTGGTCACTTCAACTCAGCGACCCAAAAGAGGATGAGGAAAATGACAAAAAAAAGGAACGCTGCTGAATATGACAGACTTTTCAAGATAAAGCCCCTCTACGCAGAGATGGTGATAGCCTGCAAAGCCTATTTCCAGCCGTATCAGAATCTGTCCATTGATGAGCGGATGGTCGCAACCAAAGCCCGCAACAGCATGAAACCGTACAAGGACAAGCCCACAAAGTGGGGTTACAAACTGTTTGTGCTGGCTGATGCGTCGATAGGCTATACCTGGAATTTCTTTGTCTACACAGGCAAAAATGAGTCCCCCACAGGCCGCGGTCTGAGTTACTCAGCAGTGATGGACCTTTTGCCTTTTCCTCTCCTCGGTGGCGGCTACACGTTGTACACTGACAATTTTTACACAAGCCCTGCTCTCTTCACTGATCTGTACAAAAAGAACATTGGCTGTTGTGGGACCATCAGGAAAAAACTAATTGGCTTCCCTAAGACCCAGACCAACGACCTGCCCAAAACGGCTGAGAGGGGGGACATACGTTGGCTCCGGAGTGGCAAACTCCTCTTCGTAAAGTGGATGGACACGAGAGAGGTAACAATGTGCTCCACAGTGCATCAGGCCTACAGTGGACAGACAGTGAGGCGAAATGTGAAGGAGGCTGGGGTGTGGCAAAACAAGTCCATACCAGTTCCGGACAGCATCCCGGACTACAATCGTAGCATGGGTGGTGTACTGATCGGATTTTACAGCGTCCGCCACAAGACGATGAAGTGGTACAAGACTTTTTTTTATCACTTTGTGGACATCGCTGTAGTGAACAGTTATCTCTTACACAAGGAGCTGTTCAAGTTGAGGCAGGACCCCACCCAGACAAAGCCCTTTATCCACAAGACCTTCATGGAGCAGTTGCCCAAGGAGATGCTGGAGTTTGCTGAAAGCTCAGCAGCCACCCCACCCCCACCCTCCACTGCTTGCATGCCCATGTTCTTCAACAACGAGGAAACAAGGGTCAGGAGGAATTGCAAGAGGTGCCACGATGCTGGAACGCCCAGGGTGAAGACGGCTGTGTATTGCAGGAGGTGTAAGGTTCCTCTCTGCTTCACCTCAAAAAGAACTGCTTCCAGCTGTGGCACGATGGACAGTAACTTCCTGATGGATGTGTGTAAATAGTTTATTGGTTTTACCTGTGTTTTTACAGTTTGTATTGTTACAGAAATGTTTACAGTTTGCTAAAAGTAAATCTGCTCCATTTGGATTCAACATTCAGTTCATTTGTGTGGTTATTTTTTGAATGGGGAAAAAAAAGAAAATTCAAATGGCACAGATGGTGCCAAAATGGCCATTTTGGAGACCTCGTCTGAACTGTTTAATTTATGCATTTCTAAAGAAATGTCAAATTTTCTCAGGGCCTAAATTGACATCTTGAAAAAGCTTGTTTTCATGAACCCTACCTAGAGTAATAAAAAGAAAGAAAGAAAAAATAACAAATTATTTGGTATGAGAGGCTGGAACCAGCTTCAGTCATTTTCAAGCATATATTTGTCACTTTTGCTTGAAGAATGACTAAAATGATTAATTAATTAACCAAAAAATTGCCTTTAGTTTGGATTTAAAACCTTTAAGACATCTGAAGGTATTTTGGTACAAATTTTAAAGTTGCCGCGCTGTGAACAGTTTTCTTTTTGAAGGTTGGAAAGGTTTTTTAACTGTGTCTACATCTTACAGGAGTGGGACTAGTTGGTGTGAAGAAATGGATGGCAGGTGGAGTGTGTCGTAGCAAAGCCTCGCTGGAGGGAAAGACCGTCTTGATCACCGGAGGAAACACTGGGATTGGCAAAGAAACGGCTGTTGACCTGGCAAAAAGAGGTTAGTGATTTATCCTGGTTTTATATATCTTGGCATATCTAATTTATTTTGAAATGTAAAAGATTTACTGCTGTGTTTCAGGCGCGAGAGTCATTCTGGCCTGTAGAGACATGGACCGAGCCAATAGTGCAGCAGAAGAGGTGAGGAAGAGGAGCGGAAATGACAATGTTATTGTCAAAAAGTTGGACTTGGCGTCTCTGCAGTCAGTGCGACAGCTAGCCAAAGAAGTCCTCGCAAGTGAAGAGAGGCTGGATGTTCTCATCAATAATGCAGGTAGATGCAAAAAATCACATCTGACCACTGATGCTGTGATATATCCAACAGCTTTGAGACTTTTATTTACTTTTAAATATCACTTTCAGGTATTATGAGCTGTCCAAAATGGCAAACTGAAGATGGCTTTGAAATGCAGTTTGGTGTGAACCACCTGGGCCACTTCCTTTTAACAAACTGTCTGCTGGATCTCCTGAAGAAGTCGACTCCGAGCCGCATCGTCACTGTCTCCAGTTTAGCCCATGAAAGAGGTTCAGTTTTTTTCTCTGTTTCTATTTCACTTCAAAAGATGTAGATTTGTATTCTCTATCAGGGATGGCATCCTTTTCAGAGTAATTTAATATTAAATACCACATCTGTGAATGCTGCTTTCACTCAACAGGTCAAATCTATTTTGATGACATACATCAGGAGAAAGATTACCTCCCTCGGAAAAGCTATGCACAGAGTAAACTAGCTAATGTCCTCTTTTCAAGAGAGCTGGTGAACAAGCTGCAAGGTATAGAAACATTTTATTCCTCACATCAGTCATTTCACAATCTTAAATAAACTGCCCATTAAGTGGATACATTATGCCTTTTATCTTGTCATTTTGCAGGTACTGGAGTAACGACATACAGCCTCCACCCTGGTATCATCCGGACTGAGCTTGGTCGACACTTCTGGCCCAAAATTCCCCTGTGGAAGAGAGTTCTGTTTACACCACTCATGTTCCTAATCAAGACTCCAACAGAAGGAGCTCAGACCACCATCTACTGCGCTGTGGAGGAAAGCCTGCAGGACGAAAGTGGACTCTACTACAGGTCAGTCATTGTAAATCAGTGGACGGTAGCTTCACTATGAGAGCTGAGACATCACTATCAATACAACATACTGTATATTAGTATATCAAACTCGAGGGGCGATTCCCTGGCGTTACTTTATATTCTATTACAACCATTGCCGGTTAAATCTGCTCAGGAGCCCCAGAGCAAAGGTTTGCTTAGTTACTCTGACAAAAATTGACTATTAATCAAGCAGACAGAGTAAAATGCACAAGAAAAGTATTTATTGTAGTTTCATGTTCTTTGCCACCTGATCAATGTTAGTTATTCACTAAGGTTGATCTAAAATAGATTTAAATATTGTTGGGGCGGGACTAAAGAGGTGATTCATAACTATCTGAGGTTTTACATCTACAAGGGACTCCTTTCACATCATACATACAGCACAGTAGTAATTTAATATTCAAGTTGTATAAAAAATATTGACCAGTACAACTTTAAAACTAGATCAAGATCAGGTAATGAAACAGGACTCAAACTAAAGGCCCATATCAAGTCAGTGGACATTGTGCTTCAGTGGTGCATAGTGTCAAACAAAATAAGAATTAATTTAATTACAGTACTACAAACTGCTGGCCACTTAGTGAATCTGTGGCTTTTGTGGCCAGTACATACAAAATATTGATCAATTCCTGTTTTGTGAGAAAACCAATTTTGCTGGCAGTGGTAAACATCCTCCAAATAGCCAGGGCTAATGTTGCTTATCATAAAATCCTCTGAATTACGGTCAGTATCTTGGACAGAATGCTGCAGCACCACTATATATTGTAAGTGACCCTGTGATTTCCATACTTATTCATATCATTGTATCCTGAATGAGAACTTGTCCTTCCACATGTTTAAGACTCAATTCTTCCCTGATTGCAGCGACTGCGCCCCTAAAAGCGCAGCCCCTCAGGGTCTGGATGATGAAGCCGCCAAGAAGCTGTGGGATCTGAGTGCCTCTATGGTTGGTCTGACATAATCACAGTGACATCGGTGGTGATCGTCATCATCTTCGTAGTAACAACGGACTGCCTGAGGAGGGACTGGTGCTCTTTCTAATGAGCATCTGTGCGGCTGCTAGCAGCTGAGCTCCTACTTAATGTGACAAATGAGTAAACAGACAGAAAATCACAAGTGATAGACATTTATTCAGAATATACAACAAACTACTTGCAAAAATACTATGGATTTAATTATGTTTTCTTTTTCTTAAACAGAAGCAATGCTTCACAGGTAAGTTACATGGAAGCTGTATGATCTTTAGTTTTGATTGCCATTAGCGTGAAATGACATTTTAATTGACAAGTTTCACCAATGCCTGTGTTGACTAAGGGCTCGAATGTCATTCTTTGTTACTTGATTTCATCATATAAGAATTATATTTGAAGGTTTTTGTAACACTGTTGATAGCAACATTTCATTTTTTTCCCTCCTGGGCAATAAAGTGCTGTTATACATAGCCCATCGTTTTACCTGTTTGTTAAGGCATATTTTTCATTCATTCACATCACATGTATTCATTCTGTTCCATGTGAGACCAACAATATTGAAATAAAACACATTTTGGTTACATCATCATGAATTAAAAATTCTCCTAATACATTAAATGTATCTGTCCACACTTTTTTTTTTGTAGGTTTCTTTATCTTGAAGGCACTTTGTACAGATTTGCTACAAACAGTCAAATTTCATCTTACTCAAAGCTACATCTTAGACAAGTGCATCACATTTTCTGTTAAAATAAAAAGTCCATTAATGGTTCTAATTACATTTTGCACAATGTGCACCAAAGTGGCCTGCTGGCTACAAATGGACCCTGTATGTTCCCTACGCATTACATTATCATGTAAGAGAGCTAGTTAAGAGGAATAGTACCGTGTCTTGGCATTTACATTCAAAACTGTAATACATATACAGCAGATGTTGTGAATATATGATAATCCTTAAGGTTGGGTGTAACACAGGGAGGAAGTCTATCTATATTGCTCAGTTTCTATATATATATATATATATATATATATATATAAAACATTTTTTTAAATAAATCATACATTATTCAACATCTAGATGGCTGTGAGTCTACACAGCTGAACCTATCGGTGTACTTCCTGTACTTCCCACAATTTATGGTGCTAACAGTTCTACTACCACAATATGTTCTGCATAAACACCATCACTAACTAATGCGCCAGCTCTTCGAAATCCGAAAGCTGCTTCATCTGCTCCACTTGCATAGAGTGCCTTCTCACAAGTTTTTTCTTGGACTTGAGGCCACCTCTCTTTGGTGTGTTTGGTGCTACTGGAGCTATAGATCTGATACCCGTGGCCAGAGGTGAGGAGGGCTTGCTACTGGCCCCGATGTCAGGGATGGGGGGTTCGGGTTGATGTTGAGAGGGGGCAGTTGGCCGGGCCTGGTGTGGGAGATGTGGTCCAGGAGCAGCGTGCCCGAGCCTCTCCTCTCCAGGACGCCCGGCGGACGTCTGTGTGCTGTGCTCGGGGAGGACGTGCTGGCGTTGCTGTCTAGAGATTCTCTGGAGCTAGTTAGCATCGCTAGAGGAGAAGTGTTCAGTTTCCTTCGCTCCACTGGGACCTTAGGAGAGTCTAACATGTTAGAGCCTGAGTAGAGCTGTGAGTCTGAGTCATAGTGATCGTTCCCCAGGTGTCTCCTTTGCACTGTGTCTCTCAGAGTGGCAAGTCCGCTGCTGCAACTGCTGCTCTCCTGCTCCGTGGGCACAGTGCTGCGCCGTGCCAGCGGCTGGTGCGGGCATAGAGCTCTCTCACATGACGCTTTGGACGTTGGAGGAACTGATATCGAGGTTGTCATTTTGCAGGGTTGGTCAGCAACCAGCGGGAAGAAGCTGTCCTTCCCGTCCACACTGCTCTGTCGAGATAAAGATGACCTCTTACTCAGAGAGAGTCCGTTTACCCCAGCGACGACATCCTCAGCAGAGCTGGCTTTTTTACTCTCCTCGTGGGCAGCTGCAGCCAGGACTGAGGGAGCAATCAGCCCCCAAGGCTCTGACTGCAGCCTCTTCAGCTGAGGCAAGCGTGCACGTTTGGGGTTCGCAGGCCGGCGCGTTGGAGACGGCGGCCCGTTGGCGAGCTTTGAAGCTGAGCTGGAGGTTTTAAGCTTGGTCTGGAAACTGAAAACAGTGTTTTGTTGCTCTTGCTCAAGTGTGGCCGATGCAGTGACCTTGATATCAGACGGAGAGGTGCAGTACGCTGAGGAGGACTTCTCATCCAGCTCTGGGGACGGGGGGACATTTAGGTACTGTTTGGTCGTTTTAGTGCCAGACGGTGACTTGTCTGTGGTGATTATGATGACCTCCTTGCCTTTAGCTTTGCACGCATCCAAGAGCAGTTTCAGTGTCTCCTTATCGTCTGCATTGATAGCGTAGACCAGGGCTGAGGCCCCGCTCCTGTCCTCCAGACTGGGGTCAGCTCCATTGCTCAGCAGGTGATCCACCACCTCGTGTCCAGCCTTGTGCATGCAGGCCTGCATTAGAGCTGTCCTACCAGCTTTGTCCTGTATGTTGGGGTCTGCCTGGTTGTCCAGCAAATATTTCACCAGCTTCGACTTGCTCACGCTCTGCTGGTCCGTGTGTGTGGACATGCAGGCCACCATGAGCGGCGTCTCTCCGCGTTCATTGCTCTCGTTGATATACGCTCCTCCGTCCAACAGGAGCCTGGTGAGTCTCAGGCGTCTGAGCCACACCGCCTTCAGGAGTGAATTCCCATCTGTCCGCAGCTCCAATATATCTGCCATCTCACAGCCAGTCACAGATCGTCTCAGCGATGAACTTACAGCTCACAGCCCTTTGAACAAAACATTGAAGTAGTTCACTTTACATTGCAGAATCTTTATATTTTAATGTTGTTTGTTTCTCTCTTTTGCCAAATCACCACCAGCAGGTGGCAGTCTGTTACAGCATTAATATTATAAACATAGCTCACTGTTCATGATACTGATATAGGATATATATATATATTATTTGTATAACAATGACGGTAATGGGTTAACAATGTATTTTCCCCCCACATTGTTAACTGATAATGGCCATGCCCCAAAATCACCATGCAGGAGACATCATGGTAACAGCACCTGTTAGATTCACAAACAATGCATGATCATGAAATTTGGATATTAAAATCAAAGTTTATCTCGTTATATCTAACAAGACAGTTTGTCTTTCACCATCATATTCATGTAAAGCGAGGAGAAAACGCGTCCACCAGCCTGTGAGTGCGCACACACACCAGGCTTGTTCATCCTTTTCAAAAAAAGATGTGCAAGAGACTAGATGTATTTAACATATCTACAAATACAAATACAATGACTGACAACACAATCTGCTCAGACAGGCGACATGGAAACATCGGGTCGCTGTCCATGGTTCTCATTTTGGAGAACTTGGCCACAGAAACGCTCCATCACAGATGATGGGTGGGTCGTCGTCTGTTCCTCCGTTAAATCCAGCTCAATGAAATGATGTTCATTGTGCAAATGTTAATTCATATTCTATATAACATGATGCATGCATCTTATGTTAAATTGAATGTAATAGGTGTGTTTATTTCCCCCTCCTCCTCCTCCCCCAGAAAGCTGCGACGCAAGACATAAAGTTAAATTAATTACCTTTTCCTTTTCAATCATTTTGTAGTTTAATCATTCTGCAGAGCAACTTAATGTCTGTTAATTGTCTTACCTGGTCAGAAGGGAGGTTTCCCATGTTCAGAGTGCCTTTTTCTCATGCAACAGGGAAGGAATCACGGGGGGAATGAAGGATTCAAGGAGAAAGTTTGTTGCAGGTCTTCACTATATCCCTGTTGTTCTGTTCCCATCGACAGTCCTGCTCCAGTCTGCAGGGCTCTGTGCCTCTCACCACATCAGTCCAGTGGGGAGGACTCCTTCCACTGCGCACTGAAGGAGCAGAACCTGGAGGTGCTGCTGGTTATAAATAACTTACTTTCTTGCTTGTTGAATGAAACGTGTGTTCTTTTGACGTCAGAGTAGTCGACCGAAATAAAAGATGATGATGATGATGATGATGGAAACCTCTGTCCTGATCTCTGTAACCAGCGTTGCCTCCCAAACACATGTAAATGTTCTGCGTGTGTGTATTTTTATTTGAATAATTTCAAAAGGACAATTTGTAAATGAAAGCAACTGACACTGAACATGAGAGAAATGAGGAATAACTACTCACTGAATATTCTTTTTTATCCTTTTATGAATGTCTGAATCAATGCCTCAGATAGTAAGCCAGAGCTATAAATAAGAATTAATCTGTCTGCAGTGTGCAACATCAGTGCATGTTGTTGGAATAAAGACAGTCCTCCTATCTGCTACGTAATAAAGGGCACAACAAGACAATTCAGGTGTAAAATATGACAAATGAATCTTTGCTGGATCACCATCACACTGCTTCTTGCAGGAAATGCCAATATGGTACATTCATGCATTCATGGACTTCCTTATTAATTATTTGAGCTTGTTTATGCAAATCTCCGACCAATTGTGTCTCTGATTGGCTTGTGGCACTGCTCAATAAATGAATAAATACAGCAAAAATATTCACACACAAAATTATATATATATATATATATATTGCACAATTAAAGAGGCCAAAACTTGTTGCAGCCATCACAGCTATACAGCCTAATAGGGACATTTCTATTTTTAGGTTGCTATGAGACAGCACAGAAGCAGTTTCTAATGAGAACAGTGATTTTCTCAGCCCTGCAAGGAACAGGTAAATCAGACACATAACATTCCACCAAGGACTGCAAGACTTTTGTGGCATTTTACTCAAATACCTTTTTTGATGCTATCTTTTTCTTTTCACTCGCACAAGTAAGCTACCACCATCACCACCACCATGTTCAATCATTAGTCCTCTGACCTCTGCTCTCTTCCTCTGAGACTGGGACTAATCACATTATGACCCATCCAAACACTTCTCAGGACTCCGGTCGTCAATGCTGGCAGTGATTTCTTACCTGTGATTGCCTTCTCAGCCCCCGTGGACTTGTTGTTCATGAGGCATTTGGAGATGCTGGTTTTACAAAACAGCACATACCGCGACCAAGTCAAAACAAAGTGTCCCTCCCATTCGAGAGACATTGTCATCGAAATGCAGAAATCTGGTCTTTATTTGGTCAGAAATCTATATTAATGAGACTTAATCAAAATATTGTTTTAATATCTTGAAGAGTGCTGATCTTATGTTTTGTATCAAGCAACCTGAGGGAACCTGCAACATATGTCCTTAAATTCTTGGTTTTCATTCCAAGAACTGGTTGACTACCTTAAGTCCAACTGTTAATTAAATTACGTATCATGTAGAATCTTTGTTGATTGGAAATTACCTGATGGACAGACCTACGGTCCACAAGAACATGATTGACCAGGAACCAGACCAAGGCCAAAGCTCACTGGTTTAGACACATTCATTAGCACTGGGAGGCACAATAACGTCAGCAGTCCTCAACAGCGTGATCTTTGCCCCATCGATGCTGTCGTCCGCGGTCTATTAAAGGGAAAATAAATAATTAAAGTGGAGAGAATAAGTGCTGTCACCCCTGGGAGCAGTATCCATTTTCAGATATCTTACATCGCAGCTGCTGCTCTTCCTCCCCTCCTTTCTAAATATAACCTTTCCTTCAGTCTGCATTGTGAGATTTTTATTCAACAGAATACTGCAGCTCGAAGACTATTTATGGATCCTATACAAGTACATGTAAAAGTTATCAACAGTTATTAAATTTAGAGTCTGGGCACAATGTCTCCTGAAGTCGTCAGCAACAGAGAACATGATGTCTGGATTTAATTCCCAACTAATGTCACTGTTTCAAGAAAAGGAAAGGAAAGGGATTCAAGTAAAAGGTAAATGGGAAATAAACGTAAATATAGTATATCCTGGTACCATACCTAGACTTGCCACCATATCTATTTTTAAAACCTTATGATGATTAAATGTTTGGTTTCACCAATGTCAGTCCATCTTTACAAAATGTTGTACTGATAGGTCACACTTTTGTATTTTTAGACTTTATCCCTAACAATCACATGCAACTGGCATATATCTGACTCTCAAAGTCTTGTTTTAGCTTTAAAAATGTATTGCAGATTCTCTGTCCAGGATAAGGGGGTCAAGGGTCAAAATTGGTTACAAAAGCATCATAACAAAAAAATGAACAGGCTGTTTGAAGAATGGGACTTTGATCAGCCCACACACTGCTTGGACTACCATAACAGCCGGCTAACTTAGCTTAGCATAAAAAGTAGAAGGTGAATCAGCAAGCTCAGCTGTGTCCAAATGTAAGGAAATCCACCCCATTTCCCCTGTTTCAAGTGTTTTGTCTAAGCCACATTAGCCGGCTGCTGGCGGTAGCTTTATATTAGCGTGCAGACATGATATCAATCCTCCCATCCAACACTTGGCAAGAAAGCAAATATGTGTATTTCTTAAAATGTCAAACTTTTACATAAGAGGATTGAATAATGACCTACGGAAAACAGTGTTCTATGATTTAAGCTGTTTTAAAACTGTGTATATTTGAATTTAAATTGAGCGTAGACACATCCCCACTGTCCTGCCGACCTGATCTGAATCTTCTAGAAATCTGCTGCTGTCACACACAAGGATGTTTGATATGTTGAATAGTTGTTTTTATACAATAACTTCTTTTTTGTTAATCACACCCATCTTTTCCATCTTAACAACTACATTTGCAATTCTACATAGAAGTTTATTTTTCCAGAGTTGATATATCCCTCGTTGTTGTTGTGCTGTTTGTGTTTCTTCCTCTGTGCTGGTTGTCTCTTTAGAGACTGTGTTTGACATTCTCATGGCATTTGGTGTCTCTGCGATTGTATCAAGCGAAATGTGTGGGCTGCGACAGCAATGAACCGGCACGAACCCTGCTGCAGCTTTGCACCGGACTGCTTCATGCCTCCCTCCTACCTCGGCAGATTTAGGAAAAATGCCTCCAGTGCAGCTTAAAAACCTGCCACCCCTCACATGTGCTGAAAGTTTTTTTTTTTTTTTTTTTTCACTCATACACTCATGATGATGTCCCGTGAAGTATAACACATTTTCAGAGACACTTTGATCTTTTCATATTGAGAAGTGCTACCTTCTCATACTTGAAATCTTGAAATGGTCTCACTCCTCCTCTGTCTCCATCTCCTTCATCACTCCTTCTGTTCTTTCACATCTCGCAACGCAAACCAACACCTGCCCTTCTGGCGAGCATTAATTGAGTAGAGCATTATTCAAGAGCTTTATACAGGCAACAGTTTTGCTGGGTGATCATTGTGTATGTCGGCTGTATCCTAGGAGATTGGTGCATATCTAATAAGGAGTTTGTTACTCATTTTGCAGAGTGGGCACTTTGATGTCCTCCGTGTTGAATTTTCTGTTTTAGCTCAACAGCCTCCTAATGAAGCAGAGGGCCTGAAGCTTCAGAATTGGTTGCTTATCAACTCTACACCCCACTTATTAGTAATTGTTATAGAGCCTTTCATTGGATATTGGAATAGGAGGCGCCTTAATGGCCTGTCAGTAATCAAGGGGTCAAGATATATCCATGGATGACCCTATTGTTAACATCATTAAGAATTTTACCATCAATATCCAAAACCGAACACTTTCTTCTTCATGTTTCATGATGCCGTTCTTTCCTGTCCTCTAAATCGACAAGTGTTTCTACAGTTTATCTTGTTTAGTTTCAGGCAGTGTTTGAGTAATTTTGAGCAAAATTGATGTTTTGGTAGGATCCGTCACACCTCTGTTCACACCACCAAATCAAAAGCTTACTAGTATGCCTGCCCTCCCATCGAGCGGACAGCAGAAGCTCTCCCTGCTATCAAACAAGGTATCTAATGAAACACTACAGAGGAAATACACAGCAATCAATAAACGTCCAGGGATACCTATCTGTGTATCAAGATTACTGGGCCTTTAACACCTTGCCTTTTTAAGATTTTGCTCATTTAAACCTTTTAATAATGTATGTGTAGTGTTCTATATCTGTATTAGTTAGAGGTTTGTAGGATGAGGAAGAAAGTGTTGAATAAATTTCAGTGCGAACAACGTTTTGCGCTGTGAATTCATCACAGACTGTTTCAGAGCTGCATCTGTCAGAAGTTTGGGTCTCTCAGAGTTTGTGGGTACATCAGTGTGGATGAGTGGATGTTCTGACAGTGAGTTAGAGAACTTCACTCTGCTCGCGGTTCACACCCCTGAGACTGTGACGTCTTTGACACCATGAGGCACTCTGACCAAAATACACCTCCTCTGCAGCACAAGGTGGGGAAAGCGCTTTTTCCGTGTCTGTTGTTGCTGGTGACGTCAAATCATTCCTGTCCGTCCTCGAAGATGTCGAGGCTCATCTGCAGAATCAGACATGACAGGACTGAACACGATCAGCCATGCCGCTGCAAAATGAGCCCTCTCTAGGTGACAGAACTAACAATAGATCTGAAGCTTCATAAACATGACTGTAAGGCAGGATACCTGCCACCTATTAATTCAGACTGAATCCTGCTCCACTGGGTGCAAACATAATTAGTCAGTGAGCAACTGAATTAACCGTATCAACCTATAGTAGGCTGAACTTTACATCTCTTTATATATCTTCTCTAATAAATGTAATCAGCCATAAGCCTGCTCCAATAAGACAGGGCTGCATGGAGCTTTTTGTTCAGAGAGCTGATTGTTCTTCAGGTTCCCGATAAGAAAATGTTTGCAAAGAGAATGTACAAGCGCGTTGCAGCTGGGTCTGATCAGCTGTGTTGGGAGGTGGGAAGAGCTGGCAGGTACCAGAGGAAAAGCACAAGTCAGTAATTATTGCTGGGTGCTAGGAGAAAGGAGTTGTGAGACAATGAAAGCTGTCACACTGAATGCATTCCAACTCCTCAGAGACAAAACGCTCTTACATACACTTTCTGGTTTTGCTTTTGCATCCAGATTGAGACTGAAAACGCTGTCTGTTGTTGTAGGCTGTACTTTATTACAGCAGTGCTACGAGTAGTGTGCTAAAATGTTGAAACGCTGATGTTTAGCAGAGGGCAATAATTCAATATGATAATTTAATGCCTGTCAATGGAATCATATTGTGATGATTCATATATTGAGATATCGTGAGGCACAATTACGTTTTTCTAAAATGATAATAACAAGCAATTAGTAACTGAAATTTCTTAGAAAATCTGATCATTTTGCACTAGAATTATTAATTAATTCAGAAAATACTCAAAAGTATACAAAACCATGTGTCTATTTTATACAGCTTGTTTATTGAATTACCACTGAATGTGCTTTATCGTAATATATTTTGTAAAATGACCTTTATCAGGATAGAAGAATTTAGCAATATTGTCAAGTTGTAGTTTAGCATGTATGATTAAACCATGATCATCCCCTTAATATAGCATTCTAGCACGCTAGCATTTGCTATTAAGCAATACTTAATGGTAACGTCATTAGTTTTGTGGGGATTTGGCCATAAATCGAAGTATTGGATTAATTTAGATAGTGATGATGGCGCTACATGGAAAGTTAAGGAATCACAGAAGTTTGATTACATTACATTACATTACATGTCATTTATCAAAGTATTGGATTACAGAAGTGTATTCAACATAGGAATACATGAATGCCAAAATTTCATCCAAGAGGTGTTGAGACATTTCACTCTTATAAATTACAACCTCATAGTGGCACATAGTGGAGGAAACATCAGAGGATCACAAAAGTCAGTAGGATTCATCGTCTAGGAACCATTAATGTTTGTTCAACAATTGGTACCAATCCATTAAGTAGCGAAAATGAAAAATTTGATCTTCTGGTCACTGTAGATGGGATCAGAAGTGATAGGATTAATCCTGTGAGCCATCAATATCTGTATGAATTGTCAATGCCTATCCATCCAAAAGTTGTTGAGATATTTTAGTCCGGACCAAAGTGCTGGAGAAACGTTGGACATTTCTGTCCGTAGAGAATCACAGCACGAGCATGGGGTTAATATGTCCAGATTGATGGCATGACAACACTGTTCAGTCAATCATAGTCATACCAATAAGCAGTCATTGATCTCTATTGACCTAAAGGAAGGTAACCTCATCTCTAAAATGAATTATTTTATGACTGCATATACCGGCAAATAAATCTTGAAGCAATACATCAGCATCCTGTTGTTGAAAGCATAGTGTCACCTGCATATCACTCACATACTCTCTTACTCTCTAAATCTGAGCGCTTCAGCTGACACAATCTGCTGAGCTGCCTGTGTTTGTATCCTGCTGTTTGTTCACACAGACCAGGCAGAACTCGCATCAGAGTTTCCAACAGGAGGTAGAGCGAGCGAGCGAGGGCTCTCTCTGCTTGAATCACAACTCTCCTGTTTTTTTAATCCCCCTTCCTGTCTGATTTCAATTCAAAACAGGCATGACAATAACACACCACCACTGCGATCTGGCTGCTAGCCTGTTGGCAAAAATACTTGGTGCGGAGAAGATAATAGACACAATTAAAATACAGAGCGCTGAGTTAAAGGGAAGGAAAATTCAGTTCCCAGTGTGCTCCTGAGGCCCAAAGCGCTGAGATCCATGTTTGTGTTCCCCCAGGCCAAGAGCTCTCATACCTGACTGAGCAGATCCAGATAAGAACCAGTTATCTTTGCCTCACAGCACTCGACAACCCAGAGGGAGATCACCTCTCTGAGTAGACACAGCAGTCTGGGATTCAATCAAACCAGAAGAATACCATTTACTCCATGTCTCTCCAACTTCCATCTACAGTCACTTTAAAAGCACTGAAATGTCATTAATTGTACAGAAGAGGGTTTTGAATTAAAGTGCCTCTGAGAGCTTAATTCCTATGTCTGCCCTACAGCCCTGTAGGTAAGATGTAGCAGTATTGAAATAGATGCAGCTTTCTGTTATTATTTGAGCCAGGAGCTATGAGTCATTAGTCAACAGGTCAGAAAGGTGCGCTGTAATCATGAAGCATTGAAGTGTGAAGCCAGAGAGCTGTGGAAGCAGGCAGACTTGACGTAAAGAAAACATATTGAAATCTATTGATTGGTGATGTGCAATAGATATTGAGCTGCTCGTTCACACTAAACAGTCGTACGTCAAACTCCTATTGTTAAAGCTCCCAAAGTCAGAGATTCAAATTTTAAGTATTTAATGGTCAACTTCTGAGAAAACAACCAGCCACAACCAAAACGAAGATCCCAAAAATAGGGGAAGGGCTTCTTCGAACTGAGGGGAACTAGAGAGTAATGTTCTATGTCAAATCACATGTAGTCATTTGATCCTTTGTTATATGTAAAAGATATTGATGTGAAGTTTTTTTTTTTGATGACTCAGTCTTTGAGCAGACGGAGGATGAACTGGTGTAGGCCCTCTTCATTACTCTGGGCTCTCCCAGCGTTTGTGTGAAGAGGAGTCAGTTTACTTTGGCTCCAAACTCAGAGTGACAAAGATCCAGTTGGCACAGTTTGAGAGCAATATCTTGTGTGGTCGGATGACGGCATTGTGTCTTGTTTTGAAGGGTTTTCAAAGGTCTACAACTCAGTCCAGATAAAGACTTCCTGTCTCACCAGTAGAGCTAAACCAGGGCACTACTTTATCCTGCAGGGTCACACAAGGAACGTGTTGCATCAACCCCATCTTTGCTTTGACCTAAAAAATGGAACATTCCTGTCTGGAGACATTTTTCTTTATGTAACTCTTCTGGGCTGTTTTATTTATTTTAGTATTACATTCCTAATTATTAATTGAATTCTAATTTTAAACTTTATAACTATTGTCAGGGTTGTGTTCGAAAATACTTTTGAATCCTCTTTTCCTTTTAAGCTGCATTTCTGATGGCACACATGCAGTGTTTTCCATGGCACGATTGTGTCAGTTTCACAATGTGGTGACTCATGTTTATCAGCTTCTCGCTTGTTGTGCCTCCTCCTAATATGAGGTTTGAAGAATGGGGAGGAAGTTGTGTGTCAGTGTCTATATCAGTGTCTGTGTTTTTATGTTTAAGAACTTGATATCTTAATGTAATATCTATATCGTCAATGAATAAATGGAATATTCTATGTTCATTTTAACATACAGAATGTAAGAAAAGGGATTTTTCCATTGACGATTATTTGTCTCTTCTGCAAAGCTGTGTGTTGCCCTCAGATTCAACCTGCGATGCTGCTCTCTATTCAGTGGGACGCACTGAATGTTGAATGGAGTGGGAAGCTGATTTCGTTAGCGCTGCTGATCAAAGGGTTCACAGGGCTTCTCATTGTCCAAGTGTGCCTTAACAAAATGGTCACAAAGCATAATCTGCAGCAGCTGTGCAACAAATCTGATCCAAACAAGAGGGTGATAAGTTGTGTTTTCTAGAAAATGATGCAGCAGTTAAGTCATTATTGAGCTTCATGAAGACTTTGCCTTTGCACGGTTATGACTGATCTGGGTACAGCTATACAGGCTTAGAAATATCCACTCGTCTTGTGCTTGCAGCCAGCTGTGGTTGTCTTTGCACCCAAATTGGTGAGTAGATATCGGGGAGGAAGATTTTGGGTCATCACTGTGAAATCAATTACACGCTCTGCAGTTAAACTGCGACAACACAGCTCCAAACCTGCGATTTATCATATGCTACTTGCTCTACAACGGGGCTGCCGCAGAACTGATATCTATTCTCAGCTGCTGTGATCTTGGCTAGTACTCTCTATACATAACAATTTTGGCAAAATCGATGTTAATTCAAGTTTCTGTGTGCAAGCTAAAAATCTGTTGTATCACAAGTGTTGCACCTCCACAGACATGAGAAGATGTGTCTGTTTTACAGTGTCACTGTTGATACAGGCACAGATGGAGGGGATGTGCCCTAAATAAATATGTAAGTAGCCATGCTGAGTTCCTGGTCCTCCTGCTGCTCCCACTGATGCTATTGATCTAATTGCTCTTTTAAAGCCCAAATGCCTCAACTGAAATGTTCCCGCTGTAAACTATTCAGCGAAAAGAGCTTCAGGGTTCCTCATTGTGAGCTGCTCATTTTGTGATCAGGGCTTTCATATTCCTCTCTCCTGCACACACAATGACTGTCTCGGCAGCCACTTTCTGAGAAAATTACGCTACAGTTGATGGTTATCTTTAGCTTTATGAAGCTGTAGATGTCGGTAATAACGGCGTTGCCATGCAGGCGCTATGACATCTGGGTAATATTATATTATAATATTATTATTATATATTATTACACAGTCTATTTTTATGTGATGCTAAAGAATCGGTGTATGATTATTTATGATTGGCAAGGCAGACAATAAGAGGAAAGGAAGGAATGAAGCAATAAAGAGAGGGGGCAAACCAACAACTACATTTATCAGAAAAATATAATCAGATTTATCCATTTTGCAATGTATACATTATTTCATGGATGTATTTTTAATGCCCTGTCCATTATGAAAACCTTCATCTTCGGTTAAACACATTCCATCAATCTTGTTTCAAGAGTTTTATGTAATCCACAATATCACCAATACAGGATTTGTGCGTTTGCCCACCGACCCCCATGATGCCGGATTACCTCACAGGTAGACAATCAGAAACAGATACTGAACACAGAAGAGCAAAAAATAAACTTTTCAAACCAACGGGAGCAACACCAACAAGAGTAATGTCTTTGAGTATTTTCAGGGATGATTAATGTGATTCCCAATCCAGAGAACAGCCGACCAGAGAGAGCACAATCCATGAGGGACTGTGGTTGGAATTGAATGGGGTCATACGAAAAAAAAAAATAGTGTAAAAATAACCAGTGAATGTGCAGATACAGTGGATCGCTCTCTGCTTATGGTACTTTGTTTATAAAAGATTTAGAGATGCTAAAGCATCTTTTGTTACCATTTTTTTCTGTTCACATGATTTCAATTTGAGGTTTTTTTTCAAATATCTCCATAGTCTGTTTTAAAGTAGCAAAATGTCATCCTTAATTTTGCAAAATAAATGCAATTAACTGGGGTTTTTTTGGCCACTTGGGGGCAATGGCTCCTTCGTCCCCTTACTCGGACCATGCCCGTCTTCATACTCTGCCTTCGCTTTTATTTCAACTACACACCTGTAAAGTTTCAGGACTGCGACACTATCACGTTGACGAGATCTGTCCACAGACAAACAGAAGTAAAAGCACCTGGCAAAGTACTCAAAACCGTTTCTGCGGTGGTTCCTGCTACAGTAGGTGTCTCCAAGACATTTTGCCATGAGGACAAACACCCAGACTCACAGGGTGAAAATAAAACCTGACAAAGATCCACGCCTGTTCTCTCTCACCAAACACATACTAGTCCCACAAACTATTAGTTGAGTTTGATGTGAAAAATAAAATCCTGTTACAGAGACAGGATTGGTTTCCTCTGCATATGACCAAACGAATTGTCATACCTTTAAATACAGTTTTACAATAAACCTCACAAGGTGAAAATAAATGAAAATAAGCAATGATTAAACATTTAAAGGCCCTCCCCTGTTCTCCCAAAAATGTAGACTCACTTTCATTTCACAAAGAGAAAATAAAACATACTGCAAATTTCCATACAGCCATTTAATAAATGAAAATAACTTGACATTGTATTTTTGATTTGATAATGTCAAATGCTCTATAAAGGATTGCATTACTGTCTAAACATATCCTACTATCCTTTATCTCAACATTGGTGCATTGTGCCACTGACATTTGCCGAGAGAGATATGATTGACATTTGGTGTGAGAACATTTAAAAAAGAAGATAAGACATTGGATTTGAGGTATTCAAGGCACGCTGCTGTGGTTGAGCACAAATTGTTAGTAGAGGTTTGTCTCGATCAATGTGATCAGCCATGCACAGCCAGGTGTGTGGAGAAGATCAGCGAGGCACAGGGACAGGGTTTATAAATAAACCAAATAAAGGACGATGCCGTCAGTGACCCCTGAGATGTGGCTTTGGAAGGGGTGGAAAGGGAGACGTTTATCCTGAAGAAACTAATAAAGCACTGTCTGTCAGCTGGGAGGTGAGTCAGCCCAGAATAGCATCATTAGAGAGAAGCAGTGCTCTGATCATGTCTCTGAGGGAAGATGACCACCACGCTGCACCACACATCCAGCCGAGACCACCGAGAACCACGCAGAGCGAGCAGGATCACAATACAATCTGTTCCTGCAAACAGCAGCTCTGCAGCACATGCAGGCTAGAAAAAAGCAAAAACGCTTATGGTGTTACAGTCAACTGTCATGGTGATAATCTCCTAACAGAAAAAAAAAATCAATCATCTTATCAAGCATCTTTTGTTGGATAATGATGTGTTAGTATGCCAAAGCTGTCATTACACCTCTCTCACACAATAGTCATTTAAAGACCTTTTACAGATGGATGCTCTTCAACTTTTTCAAATGTGACAGTTGGCAAATGACCAGATGATTGCCGCACGTCAAAGTCTTATTATCATTATTATTATTGTTTCCTAGAATAGAAAATACAACATATCATTAACCATCATTGATCTTGTCAATGCATGCTTCCATTTACAAACACATGAATTCCAGGTTTCTTGTTCTTGTTGTTCCAGATTTCGGTGGCAATGTCCAAATTAGATTCAATTTAAAGAGTTATAATCAATATAAATATGAACTCAATATTTGAAAGTGTTTGTCTTAAAGGAATAGTTTGTAGTTTTGGGTAATGTAGATCATATTATAGGATTGATATCACTCTCATGTTTATAAAGGTCAATTCATACTTTCTGCAAGAATCCACTTTGGTCTGCCTGACGAAAATGTCGTCATCCACCCAGCATGCGTGCTGCGTGCACATGTTCTAGTTTCATTCCTCACTCCAGCCCAGTTAGTTGCATATGCATCTCTAGCTGGTTTGGCAAGAAAAAAAGGAAATAACAAAGTGGATGCTGGTTTTGAAAGAGGTTGTGCGAGGAGATCAGCCTTTACCCCCATCTACACAATTAGTTTAGCATAAAGAATGAAAGTAGGGCAAAACAATTAGCCTGGCTCTGTCTAAAGGTAAATATAAAATTCCTCACATCAGCACTTTAAAGATCACTTAATAAAACATTATTATTATTATTACATACAATTTCTACCTTTGGAGAGAGTAAGGCTCCCTGTTGCTGGCAGTCTTTATGCTAAGCTAAGCTCCTGCTGGCTTTCGCTTCATAATTAGCGTATTGATCGACTCATTTCCCTCTTGACTAGAAAATGATCAAGCATTTCCCCCAAAACGTTGAACTGTTTCTTTTAAATTACTGAACAAAGCTAATAGCTTCAGTAGTGGTGAAATTTCTCTCACACTAAGACATAGACTTTGAACATGGCCTTATTTACTCTGGCAAGTCTGCATATGCTCACTGGTTTGCTGTGCAAGGCTGCAGTTTCTTCCAAATACCAGACATTTTCCAGCAGTCTTCAAGTGCTGATACAACTTTTAGAGCTGATGAGAGTCAGAAAAACTGCATGCTGCTGCAGATATTAAGTACAAAGAAGAAACAGGAGTATTGAGGACGTGCAGAACTACTTTAGGCTCTCCCACATTGCTGAGCTCTCCTTGAATGTGACACTGAACAGATGTGGAGGGATGAAGTGGGGTCAAGCTGGAAGAAAAGTAGTAGATTAGAAATAAAATTAAACACGTAATATTCTGTTTTTTTTAGACATAATCAAAGATGCTGGGATTTGCACTATTATTTATGGGCTGGTTAATGTTTAGTCCAGTCTTGTGCCAACTCTCTTCCCACAGACGCAATTCACACCCAAATACGACATCAAATGCTGTGAATCTTTTTGTTGGAGGTACAGCTGGTATCATTCTGGTTTTCTTGTTTTTGATGAAATTTCAGAAGCACATAGTTTTATTTGAATCATGTGTGTTTCCTTTCATGTAGCTTTCAACATTTTGCAATGTATGTGAGCTGTTTTTTATGTAGAATTTGTTTTCGATATACATTATTTTGAGATGTTTATCACCTGTCATCAGCCTGTTGATATACATCCTCAGTTGCCAGTTTATTAATGTGTTCTCATACAACACTCCTGCAATAAATTATTCCTTCATGAAGGTTATAATAATCAGTATTTTATGATGATGTTTTAGAGAGGCTGTGATTCAACCCTATTTTCATTTTTGAGTATGTAGTTTGTGGTGCTCTTGAATTGCATTGTATTATACAAAGAGAACTTTCTATTATTTTTCACTACAGTTCTTTCTTTTTGCTACTGTAACATTTTGTTTAAGCATTTACCATCTCATAATTATCTCTTTTTGCCAGGGTGGCAGCTGTTCAGCAACAACAACACCTCCTTTGGTTGCTCTTAGCTAGCTTTGTAACGCTGCAGGAATAAGTGACATGTTTGACACATTTGTCACACGTTTCTGGGTTGAAAAAGTCTGTATTACAGCTTGAAAAAAGAGTCTTTTTTGTTCACCTATCCAGTGTATGTCAAACAGAGTTGAAAAGGTTAAATAGATTCCTGCTTTTGGTTTGTGAAAGGTCAATAAGGTGATTTGAAAAGCTCAGCATCCTGGAGAGAAGACTCTTTGGTCCGTGATCCTTACTTGCACTGTCCAATAAAACACAATGGAGAGTAAGGTTTAAAAAAACACAGATATCCAATGGGAGGATCAGCAGGAATAGTTTCATTCATTCCTCTGCTTGTGTGGTGGCTCATTTCTGGGTATGAGTGTGCTCTTCTTGCCTTGTTATAGTTTACTGATTGCTGGAGTATGCTATAAGAACATTTGGCAAACATACGCTCATGTATGGCAGCACATCTCTTATTAGCACTTTGCCAGACTTCCTGTCAAAGCTGACGCATAGAGGCATGAAGATGTCACTCGCAGACTGCTCACGAGCCACCTTCACTGGTCTTGTCAGCATCTTTTGGCATATGAATGAGGAGAAAATGCAAACCGAGTGTCACAGAGCATCTGGGGACCACTTGCTCCTCCAAAACAAAATGTATTAGAGGGAAATAACTTTAACGAGGTAGTGCATTTAATATGGAGTTGCATGGGTTTCCAATGATGATTCAACTGAATGAATTATGGGTTGATTTCTGGTTTTATATGTATCCTCATTATTTGCATTAGATGTGCACAGTGGAGACTGTTGTAGAGTCCCGGCCCTGCAGCCTTATCTACGGTGTCATAGATTCCTCCTGTGAGCAAGACTGGGACGTAGGAGCTTGCACCAATTAGTGCCTACAGTCGCTTTGCCACTCGTCAAGCCATAGTAACTGCTGAGCTCCATACCAAGCAGATGAATACAAACCAGTCTCAACAGGCACAGTGCTGCTCTCCAACAATTAATTGCTGGGCTCCTTCTCCGGGTGTCCTGAACCCACCCCGGGACGGTTTCAATGAGATCTGTCATTCAGCCTGTCCCCTGCGGTGGGCTGGTATTCGGATGATGCATGTCTGAGAGGGCTGGTTTTGTGGCACTGTGGCATTTGAGGCGGTGGATGCCCGGGTAAACACTCAGCAACAGATGGTGGTGGGGAGCTCCAAGCATCAGTGGGAGGTCTGGTGTTATAGCTGGAGATGATGGGGATTTGCTGCCCACTCAATTTTAAGGTGTGCTTCATTTCTCCCCCTCTTTTAGTCCTTAAAAAAAAGTATGAGCAGGCCATTTTTCATCTCTCCAATATCCTGGACATAATCATATCTCATTAACGGTTCTATATTTTGACGAGTGTGAAGCTGCTATCTATTCAAAAGGACATCATGCGTCACGATGTGGTCGCAGCTGATTTCAAGACCGTGTCAAAATAAATTAGCAGCAGATATTAATAGGACGCGGAGAACATATCACAAAACTATAGTCAAATGTACGGTGATATTTAGTGCCCTTTCTGCTTCCAGCGATGCGCACCAACCCATCCTTCGCCTCTGTCTTTTTATTGTGTCGTCATGGTGATGGGTTTTCGTCTTTGTGTCTAATTAGAGAGCTTTAGATGTATTGACTATCTCAGATGACAGAACACTTCTCTCCTAATACCTCTCCTTGTGTCGTCACCAAACGGTCAATCTTTTATTAGAAACGCGCATTTGCAGCCACAAGGAACATGTGGACCATGTGGACAGAAACCTGTAGTATCAGAAACAGAGATGGCTGTCGCAATGGTATTAAGTGAAACTGTTATTAACGTTGATTTATTCACGCTTTGAGAGAAGATCCTGCCTTCTGTGATGATCACTTTCACAAATAAACTCTGTGTGACCTTAGCTGGCAGACACTGGCGTCAGTAAACAAGTTTTTTTTAGAAATAAACATCGCTGCAAGTGTGAAAATCCCAAATTTATCCCAGAGCGTGTCAGCAATCAAAAATCAAGTTCTTAATGACAATGCATTGTTTCCATAGTTACTAGTGAAATAGGAAAGGGATGAGCCAAAGCTTTCTAGTTTCACCATCGGTTTTAACATCATGTTTTCAATGCCTCCTATTAGAGGGAACATAATGTACACACAAATGTTAATCATGACTGTGACGTTTAGAGACATCAGCACCTTTTTAAAGGTTCAGCTAATTCCTTAATCTGTTTCTTATACGTCAGACATTGTCTTAACTGGGATCTTTTGTAAAAAATGAGCATAGAAGGCTCTTGGTCAAAGCGAAGAGAAATACAACCGTTCTTCACCCGAATGTAAACACAGTTATAAACAGTCAGAATTGCCTCTAAACTTCAATAAATAATAGTGGCATGATGGCAGCAGAGTCAAAAAGAATTTGTTCTTTGTCACTGCATTATCTTTAAATAAAATGAGGCATCTTTGTCCTTTTAAAAGAATCTTATCTTCTCCAATGAGTTAAACTTTGCATTACATATACTCGAAAACAGTACTGCAGTTTTTTTTACCCCCAAGCTGCACATAATATCCCACAGGCCTTATTGTAAATGTAATTATAAGAACAATTCTTAGAAAAATCAAAAGCTTTCTCTTGCCCATCAAGATTTTGCAAACAAATCAGGCAGGAGGGTCCTTCATATGGCAGGGGAGGATGCTTAAAGCACAATTTAATGATCCCTTAGCCTAAAGTCTGCCCCGCTCCACATATCAATTTCAGGCGACATTGGCTGCCCTTGCATATTTGGCATGATTAAAGATCATTGTATTTGATTATTCTACTCTTAGTTGATTGCATTCTCTCTTATCAGGGATGTCATTATAGGAGCTTTGGGTTGTATCATTGGTGGGTCCTGTGTGTTCAACATCCACTCCACCTGTATTCTGACGACCAGAGAGCTACTCTGCAAAAGTAGTGAAACAGTACCCTCTTGTGTCAGCTGATGCAGCTGCAGGCTACAATCCAGATCTCTGCACAGGAGTTTCTGCATAGCATGTTTGAATGCATGTTTTTAGCTATGTATAATACTCATTACATTTCTAAAATATTTGTATTTTTTGCATTTCATCAAGCACATATTATGAGGAACATGAAGCAAAAAATATGGCTACATTTGTGATATATTAAGATTTTATTGGATCACATAAATCATGCTTAGAGAAAGTTGGGGCAGTTTAAAATATGGTCTGTTGAAAAAGTACAAAAAAAAAAAGTCGGTGAAAACTTTCCACTTTCCATCCTGAGAAAAGCGTTTTGAAGACATGTTGAATATGAGGCTAAATAAGAATTAAAATGAATAAAAGGTGCAATGCAGCATTGTTACAGCATTTGCAATTCAGCATTTTGCAATAGTTTGGTAAAAACAAAGCTGATAACAGTAGTGCATTTTGTAACTATAAAATGTATCATCTTTTAATCATGGCTGCACCTTCATCATTGTTGTGTGAAAGTACACACTTAAATGTTAGATAGAGATATGTCTTCATAGTGCATGTAAAATCAAAGAACACTGATGAGCAAACAGCCAAACACACATCTAGTCTGATAAATTGGGTATGCCAACACATTTAAAAATCCGTACGAGACCAGAAAAAATAACTCACATCAAACAATGAAGTCCAAAAATTATGAAAGCACCAGCTGATCCAAATTAACTTGGTATTAAAATAAGGTACAGGTTTATAACGCATGTAGTGATGCTGTACAGAATCTGACAGAAGCAAACAGCTTCTGTATGTTTGTTAAAATATTGATAAGTTCACTGGTTCATATAATGACCTTTTTTTCCCAAAATATATGTCCAGTTATCAGTGAAGGAAAGTGTCAGACACATACCCTTATCAGTTCTCCGTCCAACACATATTTGATAGATAGCTGGGCTGGAAAAGTGATAAGGAGATGTGCTCGACAACATATAACCTGAACAGCATTTTGTAATACAGCGAAAATGAAAACAAACTGACCTTAACAAAGGTCATAGGAAAATAAAAAAAAATTCAAAAGTTTAAATTTGTCTTCATATATCACAACAAAATCATCCAAAACGTTTGATAAAAGTTATTTTGTCAACAATTTAATGTTGATAAACCCAAAAGTCCTCAGAGGAAGCAGGTCGCTGCATTACTTCATCGTCAGAACCAAAATGCCATCCAGCAGCAGTCTCTGTCCAACAGCTCAGAGTCCATTCAGCATCCTTCTGCATCCAACAGGCCGAGTAACTCTGAGGACGCGTCCCATGAGCAGTTTTATGTCATCTGGCCCCACCTCATCCCGGCTGCTGTCCTGTCTCTTACTGGTCGAAAACAAGAACTGAGATTATCTTTTCATTCTCCGGTCTGAGCTTTGTCAAATCATTGTGATGCAAGGGGACTGACTCTGTCCCAGGAAAGAATGATAAAAGTAATAACTTAATTACACTTTTCAAAAAGTAGTATTACAAGGTCCTCTGCAGAAGAATTTGGCTAACACAGTAAAAATAGATAAATGATAATTAAAAGTGATCCAAAATCCAAATCGTACAACATAAAATGAGATACAGTTATTACCAAATTCCCAACTAATTTCAATCTGTTAAGAAAAAGATAAAAAACGTTTTCTATATCCCTTAACAGCTGCAAAGCATTTGATAACATTTACACCTCAATTGGTTGTAGTGAATTTATATTCTAAAGTGCTGAATGCAATATGGACAAAACAGTTATCCATAAACCCTAAAGTGTCCGTGTCCTGTTACCATACTTGTTTACAAATTTGTAATAATAATTCTATCAATTAGGTGGAAATCTGTTAAGGAGCTTGATTCAATTACGTTTAAATCAAAAGTGCTCCAAAACTTCCTAACTAAGAAATTAATAATTGACTGAGATTATTATCCATTATCTCAAAAGCAGCCAGCTTCATCTGTGAAAATGGCATTTAAACATCCGAACATAAAAATGGTCTTTTGGTCTTTAGAAATTATCAAAAAGTTGCTCTTTGTGTGTCAATGTATCAGAGACAACTATCACATCTTTATGAACAGGCTATTTAAAGTTTAGTGGTTAATCTTTCATTGAAACACAGTCTTTTAAATGAGAATCAAAAAGGCTTCACATCATGTTCACTGACACCCTCTGACCCCTCTGCCTGTTATCTACAGTCACTCCTGGACATGCAGTTGGCAGAGGAAGGACAGCAGACGCTTCTGTATGCTTTAGTTTTTGGTTATCTCTGCCTAGTTCCTCCCTTCGGTGTGAAAAGTCCCGTGCAAATTAAACACGGGTGGCTCGCTTTCTGATCCAGTTCCGGATTTCTTCTCCACACCAGACGCCAGCAACAGTCACACGGATGAGGGGAGATCTGCCAAGCATCTCCTCTGCAGTGCTCTGCTCTCCTCTGGGATTAGCAGCACTGCATTCCCACCATCAGCAGCACCGGGGCCATCATAAGCACACACACACACACACACACACACACACACACACATACATTCAGTGGAGGCAGGGGTGGGGTCGTCTATACTAACAAATACACGTAAATTCCTTTTCTTTCTCTTCTCTGTCTCCCACGCACTCACACCAGTCTGGTTTTACCTTTCCTGTCTCACTATCTGACACACACACACACACACACACACACACACACACACACACACACACACACACACACACACACACACACACACACACACACACACACACACACACACACACACACACACACACACACACAGAGTAGTAAAATAGGGCTGCACTTCCAGAGACAGAATGATGCTTTAGGTTGACAAAGGTTTCTAAAGGTTGTGGTTTTGTTACGTCCTCCCCACACTGACAGGACAGAGACTCTCCCCCCCTCTCACCCGCCCTGGGGACGATGGATCAGATTGTATGGACAAGAGGTCAGCGCACACATCATTACATATCACTGGAAGGCTGCAGAATTGCAATGCAAAGCGAAATCCTCCAATTCTGGAGTCACACAACACACAGGCACTATTGCATTCAAAACTATTTTAAAATAAAAGAAATGCATTTATTTGTAGCCATACTAGGTAGTGCATGATCTGGAAAAATGTCATTAATCTCTGCAGAAACTCTGCAGTCTGACCATGACATTCATCAAAAGCAAAGGCCAGAAGCTTCCTGATTCCCACCAAATTTGATGAAATAAATTAGCTCCCCATCCAATCTCTACCACCTATCACTATTTATCATCCCTGTCTTTTCCTCAGCCGGTCAAAAGAGGCCGCATCCCGGTGGAGGGCGCCTGGAGTGACCTTGGAACCCTGCTGCGTCCTCCTGGGTCATGATTGCCAGTTGTTAAATAACAATAGATGATTAGCCTAAGACAGAGGGGGATTTCCTCTGTGCTATTTTGTCTGCAAACAAAAGAGGCATTCAGTTTAGTGGAGGCTTGATTAGGCTTTTCCTGGGGAGACCAGGTAA
This sequence comes from Anoplopoma fimbria, assembly GCF_027596085.1. NCBI lineage: Eukaryota > Metazoa > Chordata > Actinopteri > Perciformes > Anoplopomatidae > Anoplopoma > Anoplopoma fimbria. The sequence continues at coordinate 2,222,194 of NC_072467.1, read as the reverse complement.
TTCCCACTAATGACGCCCTGAGAGAGAGAGAGAGCAGGGGGAGTGTGGGGATTGGCTAACTTCAGGATGATGCAGGCATGCATGTGGGAGAATGTCTTCATGGTGAAACAAGCTTGCTTTCAACATTCACATAGACACGGATGATCAATGCGGCAAAGTCAACTTAAAAGTGCCAGCCTTGTGATTCATCTTGAAAGAAACAGGCAGCATAGTCCTGTGTACATGGACATTTCTCATCAGTCTGTGAACAGTCCTGCAGCATTGCTTGATGCTCCAAAAATACAGTACAGCGCACGTCAGTGGCTCAAATTAATCTCCAGCAGAGGGCACCATGGATGCTTTCTATTTATAGTAGTTGACTAAGATTTCTAAAGGGGATTAGAGGCTTCCTGAGGATGCCTTGCTCTGTTTTCAGAGGAAAAAGCCTTTTTTCTCAGACTGAGCACTAACAGGAGATTGTGCAGCAGCCATTTATCAATTCCTCAGTATTAAGCAACAGTGTAATTATATTCTTTTTTTTGTACTAATCACTGTGGAATCACTGTGTTTACCTTACACTGTAGCAGCAGTATTTTGATATAATCTTTTTATGGGCTGTCAGGAGAGATGCTGTTTAACGCACTGGCTTCTGATAGAACTGTAGTGTTGAATGTGTAAGATTTGTTTACTGGTAGCCGAATGTGCCTTGCAAGGCACTGGCATCTTATACACATATTTTGCATCTCTGAGGAGACTTTTGCCTAAACCATTTTTGGCAGCACTAAACTTGACTCAGTTGCTATGGACACAGATGATGTTTTCTTTTTTCTCCTTTTTTTTCTTTCTGTGTCCATGACAACAAAATGGCTGTTACAGGAAATGGTATGCATTTATAAGACACCAGAAAGAGAGAGAGATAGAGAAAGAAGGAGAGAGAAAGAAGGAGAGAGAGAGAGAGCGAGAGAGAGAGAGAGAGAGAGAGAGAAGGGGTGAAATGTCTTCACTAGTTATGGCAAGTTAATAAAAATGAGGAACACATTTTTATAATCATACTGTTTTCGTAATTTTCTCTTACAAATATGTGACTTCTTAATCTTTCATGTTCAGAAAACATGACAGATTAATAATTCATCAAATTTTGACTCCATCCACTGTATGTTGCTTTGTTTTGTCATTTTACAAACATTTAACGGTGACCCGGGAGACGGACGATAATCAAATCAGAAACATACATAAGTGTTCACTGATAAACTGACTCGTCACACAGTGAGTGGATGAAGGCGGACAGAAGTGGGTGGTGGGATGGTGGGATATCCCTGATGACTGTTTACTGCAGTTTCTCTTTGGTTGGTCACCAATGAAAATGAAAATATTGAATTACAGATACAAAAAAGTATCTTAATTGTTCACTTTCTGTGTAGAAAATAAAAGTGTACAACTTTCACATCCCAAAAAAAATCTCATTAATCTAATTGTTGTCTTTTCTTCATATGTACGTTTTCTCATTCTCATGATTATAATCAGTGTGTACAAACTTGATAAAACACGTTATAATGTAATTGCAAGAAAATGTTAGACAACTTCTAAATTATAATTATCATTAATGTATTTCTCAACAACATCTCATAACTGTAAGGAAACAGTTAGCGACTGCTCGATTATAATTTGTAATCATATGTAATGACATTACAGTTCTAAATGTGCCTGATAATGATTTGTAGGTATTTATAAAATTTTCAAGACAGTCTTGAATGGGTTTGCTCACGTGTCATCATATGATAATATATCATTACAACTATCTTATACTGTGTTATACACTGACTGCTTATACAACAGTTATGGATGCTTGATAAGAGGATTATAATTGTTGACAAAGACTTTCCCTTATTTAGAATTTATAAGCAGCGTATAAACACTTAATTAAATGGTTTACATCAGATCATGTAAGAGTAACAGTTTGTATTTATGTATTTGGCAGCAATTCTAACTTCTGGTACGAAGCATCAAACTTATAAGATAGTTGATAGTAGTTTGACGACAAAAAATGAAATGCTAAACAACCAAATGGAGACGCAAAACTACCACACAGAGATGCAAAACTATCAAAGAGACACAAAACAACCAGAGAGATGCAAAACATCCACAAACAGATACTCAACAACCTAAAAGAAATGCAAAACGACTAAAAATATGTCTCTTTATCTATCTATGGCTCTTGTTCTTATGTGGGAGGGATGGAGGCCCTTAATGTGACAAGAGGCCCTTTGTCTCAAAATCCATGGATGAAAGGTTCAAAATAAAGTGCTTATAGTTCAGCATGTTTATTGACCGATGCCGAACAGGACCTGCTCCTTTTGCATGACCACTAGATGGCAGCGTCAAGTCAACCATCAGCCTGGTTGTGTGTGACCAACAGGCTCATTATTAGCACATGATGAGGCTGCACTTCTTGGGGGAAGCAAATGCAGGATACTTGATACATATTTAGGAGGGATAAAGTAAACAAACATTGTAACAACTAATTCAACACAGGAGGACATCCAAGGTCCCTGTGAAATCAGGAAAACACCCCAGAGGCTCTCGGATCAGCAGCAGCATCAGCTTTTATATTCATCATCGATTCAATTATAGATGGTTTTAAGGTGTCTTATGTGTTATAAGTGTTGCTCTTTATAACAACATCACATCTCATATTCAAAGGAAATGCCACTGCCAGTTTGTTTTGACCGTCGTCATGGCGTATGCATTTTCAATTATCTTAAAGGTTTTTCAGCTGATTACAATTAAAGATTTTGGACTTTCTTACATCAGAGGACATACAGACATGCTGCATGATACTGTAAGGGGTGTGCAGAGCATGTAATGATTCATTATACACATAGATTTTAAAATCATCATGAAGAAGAATGGCAGTCCAGCAGAGCATATTTTATCAACTACAAATGTATCAAGTCACTTGCTGGGAGTTTTTTTAAATTATTTTCTTAATACAAATAATAATAATAAACATTGAGGCCACTCAGGAGAAAGACATGTGAAGAGCATCAAAGATTAGATTATACAACAAATGAATGTTAATTATGCCTTCTCCACTGGCTATAGATCGTCCTGCTAAACTGACTTTGCTGAGTAAATGATTGTAGAATATCATGCACACATGATTTTGACTGTCAAAGTATGGCAACAGCTGTGAAAAGGTTTAAACAAATAATGGCACCATATAACCAGCACAATAAGCACATTTGAGCGACACATTCCTTGTACATCAAGCAGCACTGGGCAGCCAGGAGAAAACAAATACTTATTCCAATTAGTTCCTGGGTATGAGCTTGATTTGGAATGATTGTTTCACTTTAACGATCATTTCCAGACGACAGATTGATGACAGCAGAGGGTTAGTTGTGACACATTAGTTGTAACAGATTAGGAGTGAAGGTGGGAAAAAAAACCTAGAGAGAAAAGCATTTCCACAAAATGCTGCAGTAAAAAAGGGAGATAAAAGGGGGTATTAAAGATCACAACCTCAAATATCAACTCTGCACAGTGTTGCCAAGTCTTGTTGCTATGGAGATTGCATCCTACTGCAGGTGTGAGTAACGACAGAGGAAGTCAACTGTGCTTCCCTCTCTGTGTCTCTCTCTGCTCCTCTGTATCTTACATGGTCCTCACTGCATGTGTGAGCGCATGTGAGTGTGTGCGTTTCCGCCTCAGACAAGCTAATAAACAGCAATGAATATTAACCTGAGCTACGTGTAAATAAGCTTACGCGTTGTGCACTTTTTAAAACTTTCGACGATATCTGTGTGTCCATTACAGACACCAGTAGATCACAATTAAAAGCTTCTTGTCCTCACATTTCAACATATTTTGTTCTCCGCCATTGTGTCAGGGAGGTGTCTCGAAAGGCGACAATGTAGGACCTCTGAACTGTGCAAATGTAATTAGCCCTGAGGCAGGTTGTGCACATTGTAGGCTGAAATAAATAGATGCATGCGTCCAAATACTGCTAGGGATATCTCCAGTGAACCAAGATGGCACTGCTTTGCGTCAACGCTGTTGGAAGGAATCCAGTCTGAAAAGCCAAAAGAGATCTGACCTGGCAAGATGTGATACGAATCTTTTCAAAAGCGTTTTCATGAGATTGTGTGGCACTTGTCTTTAAGGCTGTGTGTCTGACAATTTTTTATTTTTTTATTTCTCCGTTTATAGTTCGGTGTCTTTATTACTTCATCTCTTCTCCTGCTCAAGTGATCAATGCCCTTCATTAATCACTCAGTGGATCAACAGATAATCGGCATCTATTTTTATAACCCATTTATCGTTTAAGTCATATTTCAAGCAAATAAAAAATACCAGGATAACTAAAAACAAACATTTGCACAGTTGTGGGGATTTGCCGCATTTCTGTGTTTAATAAACGTATAAGTGTGTCTGACTATTGGACGGACATCTGACCCTGAGCTCTGCCTCCCTTCTTACATCAAATGATTATTCTGTTTAATTTGAGTAATTTTACAGTTACAATGCACAAAACCGTTAAATTTAAATAGAAACTGTATTTTTTTCCCTCCACAAGAATTACACCCTCACATTGACTTGTCCAATTCTATCAGATTTGGAGCCGTTGTTATGCACTGCAGGCGGCTGCTGCTCGGCTTCCTTGTGGCTTTGTGGCTTTGAGTCTAACCGAGGCAGACTGAGAGAGGCTTATTAATCCCAGGGCTGCAGCTTCACTCTGAAGGCCACAATCAGGAAAAACAAAAATCCACTCACTGTGTGACTTAAATAGACTTCTAATGTTGATCATCTTAATATACAGGACGTAGTGCAGACGTTATGATGCAGCATACTTGATCCTGCATTGTTATTAATAGGGGCTGACATTTTCACAGTTCACGGCTCAATCATTCTGTGCAAGCCTTGGTGAGCCTGCACATTTGTATTACGATGCATAAAAGCTCACCCAAGTGTCCAAATGTGTTCATAACTGCATTTTGAAGTACAGAAAAAAGCTAAAGATAAACGTTTGCAGTGAGAGAGCACGAGGAGGTTTCTACTTCCACGAATACTGCTGCTAAAAACGAGTGCTACAAGAAGGAAACAAAGACGAAAAAGAGGAAGGAGCAAAATAATTATTGATTTATAATATTTAAGCATTATCAGTATGATAAAAAACTATGTTTCTTTTACATGGCCCATAAAAAACCTGTCAAATTAATTACAAATGGAACACTTAATGATCTATTTTTCATTAGCAGCAGACTGGAAAGGGCAGCAGTTTGATTAACAAATATCAATCAGAGATGGCAAGCCGATGATCGTGGCAGGTACAATTTTAACTCAGTGGCTTCTGGTGTGAGAAGGTCAAGAGCAGCCTCAACCATCTGTAAGAAACACACTCCACAGGAAGAACGCCACAGCAAAATGGATTTACATGTAGTGATCAAAAGAATGAATGTAGATAATGCTTACAAACATCAGATGAAAGGATAAAGCTGTCTTCTATGTTTTACTTTTTGTGAACAAATCCCATATAAAGACTGGAAACAACAATGCAGTAGTATTTCTTTCAAAAGCTTTCCGACTTCCCCAACCTGAATGTTGCTCTCTCAGCCATAAACCCATTGTTTTCAACTGAAGAAGTAAATCATTTAAAACAGGTCACAAATAAACAATGCCATTTAAAAAAAAAGGACTCAGTAGTTGACTCACAGCTGGGCACTGAAATTTTTCTGGCAAATGTTTCTCAAAATGGAGGAACTTGTGTATTGTAGTGGACTATTTCAAGATGTGTATCACTACCATAGACTGTATATAAGTAGTGGACACAGTCACCTTGACAACAGCCATTGGTTTGTGTACTACGGATTTGATGCCTCGACTTCGCCATCTCGGTTAAAAGCCGTCGCATCTTTTTTTTAACCTTGCAGAAGTGACACGGGAGGGTGGCAACAAGTACAACCAAGGCGTTTTTAGACGACAATAAAAAGTCATGAACTGAAAACCCACTGTGAAAGGGTTAAAGCTCTAAAACAAAAAACACCCTGACCAACGCTGTGGTGGCATCCTGTCAATCACAAGGTAGCCTCGCCGTAAAGCACACTCTGCTTTATCAGCTATTTTACTCTAATGGAACCATCATTTACTGAATGAACATCATGCTGTATTGAATAAGAGTTGACACTAGCGATTGAGATCATGAACTCAAGTTAACAATGTTTACTGAGAGGTAGGCTGAATCTGTCATAGACTTCACAATCCTACTTCTTTTTTGCAACCAGAGGATTTGTTATTTGCTGGTTTCACTTCTCAGGACTGGCAGTTGATCCTTGATTAATAAACATTTAGTGCTCTAGTGAGTATGTACAGCAAGACGGTGTATGTGATATTTACTCAAAATAAACTACACTACCCATGTTTATCTAGTACAACATGGCCACCCATTGTAACAGTGTGGCTCAATGATGTGTTTTTAATAGATTTGGACAACAATGACGTCTATGGCACAGAGGAATTAGATGTATCAGGCTTTTGCTACACAGACAATAATTGTTTCAGGATCAGTCCATTGTAAGTTTTGGTCCATTCACAGGATTTGTTGACAATGTAAAAAAAATGACTTTTTCCAGCCCTGTCCTTTAAATCTGCCCTTCCACTGAGACAAGAAAATAACCAATACACTGAGGAGGCTTGAAGATGGGATCATGCTGGGTGGGGCGCTGGTGTTGAAGGAGCTGTTGACTACAACAGCTGAGATAATAGCGTTTTTATTTTGAGCACTCGTCAACAGTGGTATAACCTCGCCTGGCCCTGGTGAGCACCGGGCTGTAGTGTAAGCGATGGCACTCTGCCAGGATCTGACCATTAAGGCTCATTAGTCCCTATTGAAAGCCCTGATGATAGGCACTCTGAAAGGAGCCGGCCGAGGAAAAGGTCAGCGTATGGATCTTAATTTGACCTCACTAACCCGTCGCTGATTGGCAGCATCTGTCATCCTTAGATTTAATTTAACAGTGATTGAGTGCTGCGGAGACTATATTGGCAATAACCCTTTGCGAGCCGCCTCGTCGCCCCTGTTACTCCACATGAAATCTGTGCCTGCTGCCCGTTATGGCACAACTGTCTCCTGTGCCCTTTTAATTTAGGCAGTGAATAAAATCGGACTGGTGCCAGGGCCTTGTACCTGCAGTGGCAATCTATGTTTGAGTCTCATATTTGTCTTCCACTTGCAGTTACAGTCGTTCAAACAACCAAACCCAAGAATATAACAAAGAGTTAGAAACTACAATTCACAAAATGGAGGTTGTTGTGTTGTGCTCCCTAATCCATATGTTTATATTTTATGTAGTAATTTACCGTATTTTGCTATGTTGGTCTATTCTGAACAAACAAAATTTATTGCATGTCTGTCTGTTCAAGGAGATGGATCATTCTGCTGTTTTCATCCTAATCAGGGGTCAAAGGACAGAGGGTGTTGTTTGCTGTACACGTTATGTAGGGGCCTATTTAAGTAAAAGTAAAATTACAGATTTAAAAAGGTACAAGCACAGAAAAAACGACTGTGGAGAATGTAATTCATTTTTCCACCTCTGAACCACAGTCATTAGAATTCTGTAGAAAATTGCACAACAATACATCCAATAGTTGGAAAATATTCCCACTTTGGATTGTCAACCTCATGGTGGTGCTCGAAGAGAGTAAGGGGATTCAAAAAAGGAGTAAAATTCATCCTCTGGAGACCATGATGAATTAATGAAGCAGCTATACATTGTTAAAGCCACAGGAAATAGGACATTAGACCTGGTTAGATCAACCATGTTCAGAGAAGAAAAAGGTGGGGAATGTGTGTGTGAAATAAGAGAAGATGCTTCAAGGAGAAAGGGATTGATTATGTAACGGAGGGACTTGTTTACGTGTCCCCTCTGAGTTCATGTTAGCTAAAGGAAGACACCCTGCCTTTGCGGCTCTTCTTGGCTCTGCCACATTGCATTAATGTCTTTATTCATAGTGACTGGTAATTGGCCTACTTTGAGGCGAGCGTTTGTGTCTCATGTAGAATTGTACAGTAAGGAAAGCGGATAGAAACTGCGGTCTGGAGATTCCACTTAAATGGAAGTGGAAACACAAATGTAGGAATGAAAAATGTCGGAAGAAAACAAGTCCTGAACCTGTGGAGAACCACAGCTGCTCCAGTTCGTGCATTGACAAGATACCTTTAATTAAACTGTGTCCATTTAACAAGATTGTGCTTGGCTTTACAAATTCTTCATTCATCATATAATATATATTACTGTGTGTGTGTGTGTGTGTGTGTGTGTGTGTGTGTGTGTGTGTGTGTATGTGTGCAGTTTTCATTTTCTTTGATTTTAAATAGAACAATCTTTGTAGGTATATATTCTAGCTTGCTAAATTGCCACTTACTGAATTGTGTCTTATTAGTCTTGTAAAATGTCTCTTCAGTTACAGCTACAGAGGCTACAAAAACAAAATATATATAATTAAACATAGTTAGAAATGCATCATCTTAAGCCTTTACAATACAATTACAAACTAGTGCACCTCCCCCTGATCGGCTCACATACATTTCACTCATTCTTTTATGTTTTTCATACAAATGCACATTATTTTGTAATGATTATCCATCCATCCATTTTCCGTAACCTGCTTATCCAGTTAAGGGTCGCGGGGGTGCTGGAGCCGATCTCAGCTGTCAATGGGCGAAGGCAGGGTTCACCCTGGACAGGTCGCCAGCCTATCACAGGGCTGACATATAGAGACAAACAACCATTCACACTCACATCCACACCTACGGGCAATTTAGAGTCTTCAATGCACCTAAGCTGCATGTCTTTGGACTGTGGGAGGAAGCCGGAGAACCCGGAGAGAACCCACGCTGACACGGGGAGAACATGCAAACTCCACACAGAAGGTTGTCCAGCCCGGGAAATGAACCCGGGCCCCTCTTGCTGTGAGGCAACAGTGCTAACCACAGTGCTAACCACTACACCGCCGTGCAGCCCTGTAATGATTATCTTAATATAAAATAAATTCACATCTTTTTGTATGCTGAAGTGAAAGTTAGTGACATGTATGACGGTTATTAAGGCTATAAAGAGTGGTGAGAGACCAGGGGCCATTCATGTATGTGGGACGTTTCACCTCCCAGACAGACCTTCTCCCTCAGGCTTGGTTCACATCCTGCCTCCTTCACCTGGATTGGCCGACACAAACCCCAAACATGGTCGAACACCTAACCTTACCTAACCGCTGTACTGAAAGGTAACAAGGAAGAAAAACCATGTGGCTCTGCAGGAGAAGGTATGGAAGATTAATGTTGCATCCAGATAATGGCGTATCTCTAGCAGGTCAAGGTCAACCCTCCGAAGTTCAGAGTGTTTACACAACATTTAAACCTTTACTGTTTTGGTACCAAACTTGCTGCATTTATTTTAGTGACTGTAGTTCAAAGTGTGCAGAGGAGCTGAAGTGCATTCCCCCTCATCACAATCATTCTCAAGCATATCAAGATTGAATTTTTCAAGGTACACGCACCTCGCAGCAAACACAATTAAGCTGACTGTGACATGTGTGAAATTCAATTACAGACCTGCTGTGGATGCACTCTGTGTAACCCAGGGAGATTGGAGGAAGCGTCTGCCAGGTGGCGACCCTGTAGGCAGCGGCGAGGAAACAAATCACAATGGCCTGGGCCGCTGCCAAGAGCAGGGATTTTGCCATCGCTCGGCTCACCAACACTCCAAGAGCAGCTCATGGTCACTCATCACAGACACTCGCCACGCGTCTCTCTCTCTCTCTCTCTCTCTCTCTCTCTCTCAGTGCACTCAGGTCAGTAGAAAGGGAATGCAATACACATTGTTGGCCACTTCGCTCTATAATTCATGTACTGCTCCTAAAATAGAGTACTCGAACAGTACGCACTGTTTCATCGGGGGCTCCAAAAAATAGAATTGTGCATGTGGAGTAAAAAGCAGCATGTTTCAAATAAAAGTAGTTTTTTTCTTTATGTTCACATTCTCTGTATCATTTGTCATATAGATTGTGTATAATGTAATTTTATTATGATGGTCTGTTCTGTACAGACAATATCTATGGCATGTGTGTCTGTGCTGAAGGATGGCTCGCTCCTCAGTTGCTCTTGCAGACATTTCATTCATTTATTTTTCCTGTTAAGGGGTTTGTTTGGGGAGTCTTACCTAAGCGAGGGAGGTTGTCATAAGCTGTAAAAACCTCTGCAGCAAATTTATTATTTGTGATATTGGGTTAAATTAATTAAATTGGCTTGACTTGACACAGTTGAGATGACTGTGGTTTAAGATATGATGTGCACAGTGACATGAGCTTCAAACAGCACTGATGTTACGGTGAACTGTAAATAAAAGTTAAATATTTGTAGTCGGTGAAGGCTCACCCAGGCAGACATGAAATCTGCATGTGCGCAAGCCCAGACTTCCTACATGTGACCAAGACTCAGTGGGCCCTGCGGACCCTGGAACATCGCTGCGCTGTTACACAACGGTTGTCGTCGATGAGAGTGTCAGCGAGGAGCACATGGCCACAGCCAGCTCCGATAGCAAGACAAAAAGCAGGTTATCTGTCCTGTAATTTGCTAAACACATGCGATTTGACGGTAAGATATTTTGCGCCATGGCCAGTAGTATCACTGTACTGCCCGCACATTACGCAGCCAGTGTCTGGTGGGTCCAGTTTCTCCCACTCCCCCACTCATGAGCTGTGAGTGGCAGGCCAGCTAACCGGTCTTGACACAGGAGAATCAGCCTGAGTTGAGAGGGAGCAGCCGTGGGAGCAATGCCTGCCTGCCACATTGGAGACCGCCATCGAGACATGTCAGCCTCCATTCCAGTTAAAGTCCCAAAAACGCGTTGTACTGTAGTGCAACCAAGCTAGGCCTGTAAAACACAGCAACAAACAGAAAGTGAACACATGACAGTATGTTCTTTTGATGGTTTGCACAGCTTCAAATTCAACTGCAGGTTTTCTCTTCCAAGATTATTGTCATTCATCAAAATAAACGTTTATGCATTCAACCCTTCAGCTCAAGGGGTACTCAAGCTGCCCAAGTGCTCCCAAAAGTGTCCTCTGGTTAGTTCAAGAGACACTTTGATGCAACCTGAGGGTGTAAATGAACCATAACCCTTCAAACAAGTCCCTCTTTGTGTATATTATAGCTAAAGGCTGTATCAATACAAGCAAAAATACATTATATACTAATGCTTATGTCAGTTGGTTAATAAATAAGAATAACTTTATTTCAAACTTTTTATGTTTTTCCTCTTACTTGATTCATCTTTGGAGCTCTTTAATTAATGAAGATCCCTCAAGTAGCCTGTTTGACCTCTGACCTTCTGGAAAAGGAGCTGCAGTGCATCTAGACCAAAATAAATGTATCAGAAATGTATCCACATTTACAACTGCCAACATGAGAGAGAGAAAAATATGTAATTAATAACTTTAAAAACTTTTAAACTGTAGCCTTGTTGGTTTATTGGAGAAAGAGAAAGTCATGACCCTTTATTAGGGACTTAATTAACACTTGTAACTGTATAATCGCTGACTTGTTGACCCATTAACCTTTTTTAATGATGAGGAGAAACAACAATAGTAATTTTCCGCCACATGTTATTTCATTAATGGCTCATAACTGATTTATCAAACAATAGTAAATGATTTCTAAACCATTAGTTACAATTTATAAACCCTTTATAAGGACACTTAATAAAAAGTGGTGCCCCTGACCCTGTGAATGAATTTCCACCCCTGACTCTAAGAGATTCTTTGCACGCCAGTGGCCATTGGTTTTCCCATCATGCACTGGGCAGGAGGTATTGAAGCATCAGGTCTCATATCTTTTACAGAGTCTTGGATTAATTTAAGGAAGAGAAAAATCTTTTATCTCGTGCTTTATCATTCACATAGATCTATTAATTTTCTGTCGAACAATAGCATACATAGCGATCATTTGCATAAGGCGTTAATGTGGCTCCACACTATTATTACCACTGAGGGAACTGAGCAGTTAAGGCTGAAGCGTCACCTGGAAGAACATTTTTGTTGCCTCTTTGAAGAAATTCTTCCCTTTTTGTCCACACATTTCCCCCCACATCTCTCTGATTTTATGTAATTCCTTTCTACGGAAAATCCAGATTGTTCGACACAACATCATGCTCTAAAGGGATTTCAGATGTCTGCTTGTATTTTTGCTTACTCCCTTTCAATCAAATAGGTTGTGACCGCCACAACAGCTAACTTGCTTGTTCTTACATGACAATGAGCATGAGGGAGCCTGGATAAAATTCAGAAAGCTGTTTCTAAAACAGGAAGAAGTAATTAGTAAATGTCATTTGAGAGGAGTGTGGCGAATTAGAAGCCTGGTGGATCATGTAATTAAGACTGGAGCCTTTTCATAGGCGGCTCAGGGAAAGACGAGGACACCACGGCGGCATCCTCTGCAGAAAACTGACAGCACTACGAGCTGTTACAGAAAACACCATTTGACACAACCACACACACACATACACACACACACATCATGTGCACACTGACAGAACCACATTGTTGCACAAATACACACACACAGGCACAGATCACAATGTCAACCAAGAATGACAGTGATGCATGACTGTTTTCTCTCTTGTTCTCATGTCTGACCAGATGTCATAAATGTGAAAAAAACAACATGTGGATACATAAAGAGTTTGAGCTTTTAGGGAAGATTTGGGTTTCCGTATGTGAAACCAATTCAAAATCAAATGAAATTTCATGTAATATTTGATGTTATGTAACAATTAAAAATGATCTTGTGTTCTCAAATGCATTATTTTCATGTTTTAACTAGAAAAACATATTGTATTGCAGCAAAATATAGGTGTCTAACAGGTTTATGCTTTTCAATTCAAATGTGGATTTCTACATGTGCCTTTTTTAAAGGTTTTAATTAGTGATGAAAAGATTAAACGACAGAAAATGTATGTTGAGAATCGATTAACCATCTGAGTCATTTATCAAGCAAAAATAAGGGGGAGTTGTTTTGGTCTGTTTAAACAACAACAACAACAACAACAACAACGACAATGACAATGATAATAATAAAATAATCAACTATCCTAGTTGGACAACAAAATATATTTGACATCGTCCCCTTCAGCTCATTACTTTCACAGCTGTCTTGTAATTTATTTTATTAGTTGAAAAAATAATCAACAGATTGATTGATGATGGAAATAATTTTCTGGTTTAGCGCTGGTTTAACTTTACAATTTAAGCAGAAAAATAATGGGGTTAACAAAATCTTCATGATGGAGTAGTGAGCAGCACAGATGTCACCTATTCTCATTTAAACAAAAACAAACATAATCAACAACACACATGCTCCCTCCTCTGTGAGACGTTTTCTCTAGCAGAGAATCTGAGTCACAGTTTGACAGAAGCTGCTGTGTTGTTGCTAATCTAAATCACTTTAAACACAAATTAATTTAAGAATCTAGTAGGCGTTACTTTCAGACACATCATTTTACTGCTCTCTTAAGGTTCAGTGATCTACAGAGCAGGAAGGACTGAAACTCTCCACATTAAACACAACAGCCCCGTTGTGTTGCACCTTGGCTCACACAGAGCAGACCAAAATAACCACAGTGTTATCAGCCTCTCACATGTGTGTCTATGCAAATCTAGTCAAAACTTGGCAGCAGTAATTGCTTAGCGCATGTATAACATTGCATCAGATATCACTTACCACCTGTATTATTACTCATTTTAAATATTTGGTTAATATCTAACTAGCCAGTGACTAATTGAAGAAAAAAGAGGCTTGTTGGCAGATAACAATGGAGATGGAGTAATAAATAAATCTCCTCTGTGAGAAGTAGCCGGAGGACTGACAGGAGCAGATTAGAGCCTGTGCCTTTTAAACAAATTGGGTGCTCAAAGAGGCATATTGGCTGTGTGCTGGAGCATGTTTTATAGTGCAGCTCTGTAACCACTGAGACACACAGCTCCGCCAGATCAAACATGACATCATGGTGCGGTTCAAAGAAGCTCACGCTGCAAGTTCAGGTTTTTGCAATTACCCTTTTTAAGTAATTGACCTATCAACCGCTGTCTCATTGCAAAAGGTGGATACAGTGTTCAGAGCAAAGGTTAATAACATATTGAAAAAATGAGATGTAAAACAAGAGGACCAACCCAAATGAGATTCTATAATCTATAAGTGTGTTTCTGTTTTGGGAATTTCTTCACCTGGAAATAAAATCAGGTGAAGAAGAAAAGCTCAGATATAAATATGTATATTATTGTTTACGTGCAACTTAAAATGTAAACATTAAATATTATGGTTTTACCTTCATTTACCAGGTAAGTTCTAAATATAATTTTTTTGTCTTGTGAATAAACCACATGTGTTGTAAAAGTTATATACAAGAGGATTCACGACTATAAATTAATATATGATGTTTATTCACATCATAATGGTGAAGTTTTTATTATTTGACAATTTACTGTGTCATTTTTCTGAAAGACTCAAAAGTTTCTTTCAGTGTAATCCATTTATCTGATAGTTAAATTAATCTAACCAATGTTGTTTTTTTAAGAGTCTTTATCCAACTGTGAGTTACCACAGTTGGTAACTCAAGTTAAAAAATCACTTTAACATCGCAACTAATCTTGTTTTAGAGCATTTTATTCATAGAAGATATTTTGACATGGCTGTATAGTGAAAAACCGAATGATGCTTTGGTTTTGTCCTGGTATTGTGCATACTGGCTCACTGGGACATGAGCCATCATTCATTCATGTCATGAGTAACACCTGTGTCAAAATGTCTGCAGTGAATAAAGGCCCTCTTGTTTTCATTCCTGTGACCACAGTATGAAAATCAACTTGCAAAGAATTGATGTAATTGGTAATCCATTTCAAGTTATAACTGAAATCTAATACATCATGGCATGAACCATTGGCAGTAATGTTAAGTATGTGAGGTTTTTAGTTGGGTGTGTGAGAAAATCAGCAAAACCTGCAAAGACACTGGTATGTATGTTGGGTAAAGAAATGTTTTGTTCTTTCTTATCTTTGTTTTTAGTTTATATTTCACTCAAACATGGAAGTGAGATGTACAGGTGTTTACCCACTCACAGGTGGATGAAGACCATGAGAAGCAGTTGAAAGCTATGTAAGAGCCAGTAAGTGGACCGCATACACACAGTTTAAATGTAGTATTTGAACTGCAATTCATTTAAAAGGCTGAACTGCACCAAAAAAAACGACTCCTCTAGGCAATAGAGCAACTTTTAATGTATTATGTAACCACTTTAAAAACTCAAAATAGCTACACTGATTGCTTACTTTGTCAGAAAGAATGTGCTGAAAGGTAAATGACAGTGATCAGTGAACAGGAAAAACATTTATACTGGAGTACAAATGGCTGATTGCGATTAATGAGGAGACATTTCTCTCTTGAATGTCTGTAATTCTATTTTTTTCTCTTCTCTTGCATCCCCAGTGCTTACTTAATACTGTAGGCTTGAGAGGAAACTCAATCTTGTTGAAACGTCCCTGTCCAAGGTCCTGAAATCTGCTTTCCCAAGCATGCGTCATGTGACTTCTCCCAGCTCTGCCTAGCTCAGCACCAAGCACCAAGCCTGCTGGTTTCTGGAGGTTTCATGTGAGAAAGGGACGAGCCCCGAACCGCTTTCCTCTCTCATCTTGCGTTGTTTGGACTGTTTATTTCCCTCCCCCACCTCCCTCCTCCTTTTTGCCTTTTTTCTTTTTTTTTATTTGACAATGTGGACCTCGGGAGTATGACAAAAGATTTCAGGATGCTGGACTTGTGCTGCTCGGTTCCTCTCTTCTTTACTTAAATGCCAACACGGTGAATGCGTCGGACAGAGCCTGCTGAAAGTCAACATCTTGTCTTTCTTGATTTGATTTTTCCCTGGAGCGACTTCAGAAGGATGTAACGAGTCTCCTCATCAAAATGCAGAAGGGAATACGACTCAATGATGGTCATGTCACCTACCTGGGGCTTCTGGCGAAAAAGGATGGTACAAGACGAGGGTGCATGAGCAAGAAGAGCTCAGACAACACGAAATGGCACACAAAGTGGTTTGCTTTGTTACAAAATATGCTCTTTTATTTTGAGAACGAGTCCAGCTCTCGACCCTCGGGATTGTACCTGTTGGAGGGATGCATATGCGACAGGACACCTTCACCCAAACCTTCACAGTCAGCCAAGGAGTGTTTGGAGAAGCAGGTACTGAGAGTGCACACACACACACACACACACACACACACACACACACACACACACACACACAGTCTCTCTCTCTCTCTTGCACTGCTTAACTGTTTTTCATGCTTCATGTTAAAATGATGATGAACACTGAGGGAAGAATTTGCTCCTTTGAACTATTTGAGTCTGTTGTTTTCTTATATATGAGAATATTCTTCTCATATCCAATCACATGATGACCTCAAATCCAGTGCAGCAGAATAGCACGAGGTTCCAGACTGCTGTATTAGACGTTATGTAACCCATGCATGGTATTAATGATGAGGTAACAATATTAACACCTAATGATATCACAGCAGCCCTGGCACTGGGCTATGCAGTGTTTTTGCTTTAGGTTGCAGCAAACCCGAGCTTGATGGGTTTTTTTTTTTTTTTTATTGGTGGGATAGTTTTCATTGGTGCATGGGATGTAAATTGTTTCTGTTCTTATCATAGTGGTGCATTTGCATCCTGGTTGGTCACATATTTTGCTTTTGACTTTCAGTGGTCATATGTTTGACGGTTTAGGGCGGAGAGTGATATACCTAATGCTCCTTCCAACGAAACATGCAAGAAAAAAAAGAAGTTGTTGCCTCAAGGTTTCCATCTTGTGGTTAAATGATGAGATTACAGCTGAAGCTGAAGAAACAGCAGGGTGCCTGTGATCAGTCAGCTCTGATGAAGATGACCTGAATGAAATGATTCAGTCTACTACTGGATATTTTATTTGCAAAATAGATGATTATTGTTTTTTCCATTTGTTATCCGCGGTATCTATCACACTTTCTTAAGGCGTTTTAAAGACGCAAGTAGAAGACATATTTAAATTAAACTACACATGAAGCATCCACTCGATCTTCAAAGATCTCATCTGGCTGTTACTTAACTCAGCAAAGCATGAAAGTGAGGAGTAGAAAGGTTGACAGGTCTGTTGTCATTGTTATTGTGAATAAACAGTCGAGGAACATAATGCCTCACTGCCACTGGCTCTCCTCTCTCCAGGCTCTGTGCCTGACTCTGTCGGTAGGGCTGCAATCCAAAGTGAGTCCAGGCTCTTCCTGTGAACAGCTGCCTTTGTGCTGACAAAGCAGAATGCAACACACTGCCTAATGTTGTGCTCTCACAGTAAAGCCACCCCCAAAAAAAACCTCCCTGAAAGAATTTGGATTATTTTCTGTTTTTGCCAGCAGTGCTGTTTCCTCTGCTTTGTCCTGTTCTACATGCACAAATCTAAAGCATGCTGCAAAAATCCTGATTAACAGATGAATTTGTGATCAACTTGAGAGAAGGTGCTTGATACACTTTGCTCTGGGAATTCTGTTTGCAGAGAGTGAAAGCACTGAGAAGTGCACAGATAATGAATGACTAATGTGACTGATATGACAGGCTTCTTACCTCTCATTGTAAACAAACAAACATCCTTTACAAGGACAAATAATAGTATGGAAATATCAGCTCTATCTCCTATCCCCACCTGGATTTAGGGTTTTGTGCAAACGTTTTAGCAATCCACCATAATCCCTACATTATATTTATCCTCAAATGCAGTTAGTGTGAAAATGATAATGCGTTTGAGCCCCATGTTTCTATGGCAACCCTTATTTGCATCCTAAAGAATGATGCAGTTGGAAGAGGCGGGGTAACCGAGATGAGAGAAGAAGCGTGTCGCATCTCTCCTATTAATGTGAGCGCTATCTGGGCTAAATTTGTTCCTTGCTGTACCTTGGAGGGGTCAGTGTCCATTTATAGAAAACACAGCTCGCTCACACTGGGGGAACAGCAGCACACCGACCAATAACACAAGAAGCTACGGGAGCAAGAGATGGTTGATTTGCTACGAGGTATACAGTAAATATTATGTTACGTACAATATCCTGGTGATGTTGATAGGGAGAAAACTGAAGTTCCTCATTAAAATAGAGTGGATGCAGAGTGATAACCAACACTTCAGGCAATATACATATAGATCTCATTATGTTATTTAGGATAGCCCTTTTACCGTATTGCTGCAATCAAATGCTGCTGTTAATCAGTCAGTAGCCATTTTTACAAGACAAAATAATTATTCTGCTCTAATTAATTATTTACCCATTCACTCATATCCACAGCACAGCAAAACTGCCCCCATAACAATAATACTCATGTATCTATATGATAGGTTTTTATCAATGGATTATCAATCTCATTTATCTCTGTTCAGATCAGTAATGATGTTTAAAGGTGCATGACTCAGCCATAAACATAGAGCAGGAAGCAGACAGTGTGCTTAACATTGCCTCACACCAGACACTCACCGCGCTCTTAGAGAGACCATGAGGGAAAACTACAACAACACGCATGCCTCTCTGCCAGAAATAGATTTTTCTTTGACGGTAGGATGAATACCTAATGAATGTGAAGATGGAAGAGCAGTCAGCCATGAATAATGATCAGTTGCAGGTTGATAGGCGCCTGTTGAACATCTGCAGGCCAAAGATTAGAGTCTGGTCTCTCTCAGCACGGCTGGAACAATCCACAGAAAGATGACATGTTTCTTATGGGAGCTGTGTTAGTGTTTAATCATGTCCCACTTTCGGAGATCTTCATTATGTTTTAATAAGTAGTATACACTATATGTAGCTTTCATCAAAAGGTCTTTATAAATATGATACAAACTTACGAACTATAACATTTAAAAATAAAGGAAAAATGCTGTATAAATGCACAGGCTTTCCTTAATATGCAAACATATTTTTTCAGATTTGTAAATTGCCGTGGAAAGTGGACACTTTCTAGAAAGATAAAATACTAGTTTCGACTTTCCATATCCACAAACATCACTATATTTGTTTGTATTAAAAGCAGTGTTTGCTCATTTTACAGTTATCCAAATAGTTACACCATTTTGTAGAAGTGTTAAAATCTAGTTAAATAGCAATCATCTTTAAATGGTAAATCTTTTGTATTAAAAAAATAGTTTATTCAAGCAAAAGTACTTAAGTATTATCTGCAAAATCTCATGTACAAGTATTTATTTTGAATGTAGAAGTGTTCCCTACATACAAGGAAACTCCAGATAGATGGTTTACAAATTGAAAACCCCAAAATTGACCCTTTCAATGCTTAATCTATGAAACCTTAGTAAAGTGCCCTAATTAATAGAATAGTTAAATAGGCTAAAGACAACACCAACAACAAAAACAATAATAAAAACAATAATAATACAAACAATAATATTATTGTTGAAACTAGTAATAATACTACTAATATACTACTAATTATAATAATAATATTAAATATTTATAATAAAACCCTTATTTTCCGTTGAGCTTCAGTTGCTAGGAAACAGGTATCGCGCAGTTATGTAATTGGCTGTGGCTCCATCCTCCATGTCTTATGGCATTTCCTCCTGGGAACCAGAGACATCCCAGGAACCGAGCTGGGGGAGGCTTCCCTCCGTGTGCTCCATCAAGTGCACTGGTGGGCGAGGACGATGTGGCTTCCCCAGGCCCTGTGTGGTTTTAAATCACCCGCTTGATGTCGGCGGCAGCGAGGCAGTGGAACAAACACAAAGACAAAAGCAGTGGAGAAGCTTCAGTTAAGCCACTATATAATAGATTTATCTAGAGGGCATGCAATAATGCATGCTCCCTTCTGTGTAGAACATATAGCATGTCAGATTAATAATAGCCCTGTTGTTTCTAACAAGAACTCCTCCCCCCTCCCCCCTTGTTTGTTTCAGTACTATTTCACCGTCAGCTTCACCCATGAAAATCAAAAGGCGCTCGAGTTACGCACAGAAGATGTAAAGGACTGCGATGAATGGGTGGCTGCAATATCACACGCCAGGTAAAGGCACACATCAGTGAAATGTGCAGACATGGCAATTAGAAGTTGAATTAGTCAGTAGAGGGTAAGTCATCTATGACTGCTCAGTCTGTAGGGGGTTGTTGCCATGGTTTCGTAAGTGGGGTTAAAATATGAGGAATGACAGAAAAATGCTTTGTTCAGAAGAAGAAAAAACTGATTGCTTTGATGTGAGATGAAACTACATGCACTGATGTGAAATTAATTACTCAAGCTTTAATTCAAAAACTGTGTGTGTGTTTGTGCTTGTGTGTGCGTGTGTTACAGTTACAGAAACTTGGCCAACGAGCATGAGACTCTCATGCAGAAGTATCTTCATCTGCTTCAGATTGTGGAGACGGAGAAAATGGTTGCTAAGCAACTTCGACAACAGATAGAAGATGGGGAAATAGAGATTGAAAGGCTTAAGTCAGAGGTAATACTCACTGTGATGCCTTTACGGTGAGGAGTAGGGACTTAAACAAATACCAATACATTATTCGGATTTGAACAGATACAAACAGCATACATTTTCATTTGTAAAATTCGATCCCCCTGTCCCTCGCCAAATGGCGCAGTTTTCAACCTTTTCTTCTCAGAGTCCTTCCTCAGTCAGATTTAAACACCCCTTATTCAAATCAGCTGAATGCACACTTTACAACTATATCAGGATGTCTGTGTCCATTGAGGACGAAGGTCCATAAATCAGTTTAGGAATCATAGAAAAAGGTGCTTCAGATTCACTTCAGATCATCATCTTCATTTTTCTTCATTATCAAAGTTATCCAGGTGTGTTGTCTGCACAGTATAAACAGGAACTGATTGTAGACAAACCAGCAAGACTTTCCTAATGCAGATTTCCCAGAATGTGAACAAATAAGCTACAGACTAAAGACCCAGATCATCGATGTCATCCTCAATTACTTTCACCAGTATTTGTTGTGCAGTTTAGGATGAAGCTCGACTGGTTGCACAGGTTTCATTTTCACCTCATGATTCGATGGTGAAGCCTAGCATCTTCAGCGACTTTAGCTAAATTACCCTCACATTTTATATAAGAATACAAAGAGAATCGTGCATTATGGCACACAAAAAAACATGTGTTCTTATTATTTTAATACTAATTGTATTATTATAATTCGAAGTTGTACACGTAAGTATATGAAGTCAATAGCAGTAGAAAACAATTTACCGAAGTGTAGATCCAAATACACATATTTTTTCAAGATAAACAGATACCGATAGCAGCCCTGAATTACATCCCAACTCAGGAGTATCTTTCTGGGCTAGTTTGGGCCTTCTGATGGCGGAGGTTTTACTGTTAAAATATCCAGGATTTTGAACCTCTCTCACCATAATAACAAAATATTACAGGGTTTTCTATTTATAGATAAATATCTGGCAGCCACAAATGCTATCAATCACAATATCAACAATATCAATAGACTTCCTGAAGTGGCAGTTACATCAAAATCTTGTTCCTTTCCAAAATGTGTTAGCGTCCTCTCTCCTCAGCACAACAAACAGCTGAACCAGTAGGGAAATGATGGATCATGCTGATTGTTGCTATGTTTGTCTCAGATGTGTATAAAGTCGTGTGAGAGGACAGAAATGGAAGCACTGCCCCATCACAGGGAGAGACAACCAGTGTTCAGGACAACCTCACTCCACTTTGCATCTCCTCTCAGAAACAATGCCTCCAATAGGGCTGTATTCTTCAGATCAAATAGTCATGTTACTTTAATGTGCAAATGTGATGCTTGAAATCATATTATGTGCTGAATATGCATTAGCAAGGCTTTATATTGCATCTCTTTTATGAAATGCAATGACAATTTCTTGTCACTTGCACCTTCTATAAAGTAAATGGAGACACTTAGCTTCAAACAGTTAAAGGCAGCTCCAGTCTGTTTTTTTTTTTTTGTCAGCAGCCTGTTTACCTCTTATCAACATGCAGGACAGTTCAGAACATATTGCGTTTAAATAACCAATGTAAATAAATATTGATGCAGCAGTACCAGCCAACTGAACACAACTAGTTCAGTCAGGCTAAATGTCTCAGTGTTGACAGTGCTCACAGGTCCTGTCCTGGTGACTCAGTCACTTTGTTTACATGATGGTACAGTAAGTGAGAAGCAGAGAAGTGTGTGAGTGGGAATGACTGGTCTTTTTTTGTGGTTGCCTCCTTGGCAGATCTCTGGGCTGCTCAAAGACAATGAGAAGATTCAAGCCAGCCCAGCCGCCGCCCCAACCGATGACGACTCAGAAATCAAGAAAATCAAAAAAGTGAAAACACATGATTTAAACCTGTTGCTAAATTCTAGAGTATCTTATGATACTGGAAAACTAACTACAGCCTTTAAAACTTCAGGTCCAGAGCTTCCTGCGAGGCTGGATCTGCAGGAGGAAGTGGAAGACAATCATCCAGGATTACATCCGCTCACCGCATGCAGAGAGCATGAGGAAGAGGAACCAGGTGGTGTTCAGCATGTTGGACTCGGAGGCCGAGTACGTCCAGCAGCTTCACATCCTGGTGAACAACTTCCTGAGGCCGCTCCGCATGGCAGCCAGCTCCAAGAAACCGCCCATCACCCACGATGATGTCAGCAGCATATTCCTCAACAGGTTGGATCCTCTCGTCCCACAGATAACTTCCAAAATTTCCTTACAAAATATTATCACCTTAAAAGTATCCAGTGGAGTTGTTTTTTTTAACACAGCTTTGGAGCAATTGAATGTGATCGTTTGTTTATATGTTGTGCGTTGTTCTACTGATCGCCGGCTGGTGGCAGTAACAGGGTCAAGAAACGTATCAACAAACCAACAAAATGCAAGAAAAGACAACTGCTAGCTAGCAAAATTATGTAAAAGAAACTGATTTAAAAATACTTAACAAATCAACTTTTGCAAATGTTTTATGACAAAGGAAATGCATTAAATGCATATGACCTCAAGGATACATACAATTTGTTTCTTGCTTGTCTACTTTTACAGTAAAAACATATAAAGTGTATAAGTTACTTGTACTTTATTCGAGAAGAGTCGGTTTCTACATAATTATTATTCTTAATGCTTGTAATTGGTGCCGCCACATTGCATTCAAAGCAAAATCAGATGATATCATGCAGGTTTGCCAGAACTCCTTCAGCTCAGACTCCAGCGGGGTCTTCCGCACATCTGGGTCCATCCACACCACCACAGATAGACCCAGATCCAGCTTTGCCGCTGCATTCAACCTGCTTTCTGAAGCTCTGGTGGGAGGAGGAGAGCTCAGGGCCCGGCAGCAGCATCTCCTCCTCCAGCCAGAAGCAGAGCTTCGCCTCTCTGCTCATCTGCTTGCCACTGGGAGCAAACACGGACACCATATACTGATGGAGGCTTGAGTGAACCAGAACCAGTACTGAGCAGGACAGAATGTCAGACCCTGCTGCAGTTAAATGAGAGGTTTTCTAAAGGGAATCTGATGCTCGGAAACACTAACACTTTTGTCCTCTAACGGCACCAAAATCTACAGAACAAAAAAGTCCCTTGTAGTGCAGTTGCTTTAAGATAAATACAATTCCTATTAAGAAATAAAAAAATAAATCACAAAAAAAATAAAGAAACATAATTTCTCACCATTTAAACTGAAATTACCCAAAAATGTCAGCTGTATGCTGTCTATTGCATCATCTAGACAAACAGGGGTTGTTCTCTCATATTAGCTTCAAGGTTGCAGTTTGAGTTTTGTGTCCCTTCAGTCACGCAGACAGTACAATGAAGACATTAATCTGCATGCACCCTTATTGGCCTATTCGAAATCCACCCACAGTCCTCCCAGCACGTTCATGCTCAAAACCTGCACACTTGTGCTCTCGTACACACTACCTGGTGTCAGGTCTTTCCTTTACCTCAGTATCACTGGGTGTTGGCAGAATTAATAACATAAACTCTGTATTTGTTTCAGAAGATAATCTGTTTTTCTTTCTTCTTTTTCAGTGAAACTATCATGTTTCTACATCAGATATTTTACCAGGGTCTAAAAGCCAGAATAGCAAGCTGGCCAACATTGGTGCTGGGTAAGAACTGTTTCATTTACGTGCCTTTTTTCATATTGTTACCATTGAGAAGCCTTCAGTTTTGTTGTTTCATTATACACAGTATCTTGGTATTGATCTCTCTATAGCCGACCTGTTTGACATCCTGCTGCCCATGCTGAACATCTACCAGGAGTTTGTGAGGAACCACCAGTACAGCCTGCAGATCCTGGCTCACTGCAAGCAGAACCGAGACTTTGACAAGTTGCTGAAGCAGTACGAGGCCAAACCCGACTGTGAGGAGAGGACTCTGGAGACCTTCCTCACCTACCCCATGTTCCAGGTGAGCTCATTTGTCTCACTGATATACACAAGAAATAAAGGCAGGCCCATTTGTTTGCCGCAGAGCTGCAGCCTGAGGCCAGATTGTGTCGTTAATTCTGAGCTCTCGCATCCATTCTGGGCCAAGTTCTTCTCTCCATTAAAAAATGTTACCCTTGGGCCATATAATTCACCAACTTAATACTAGTTGGCTATAGCTATGCCAATGAAACCCGGTTGTAGCTGTCTGTAAAGCAGTTGGCTGCTTTGTTTTCTGGATATTCAAAGCTGGACGTCTGTTAAAGGCACTGTCTGTGATCCAAATGCTAACAAAAAGGAAAGGCCCCTCAACAAAATACAAACATAACTGGAATATTTTATCACTCCCAGAATGAATGAATGACATGTCCATCACGTCTATGAGTTATTTGTTTTTAATATTCTTGAATATTGTTTATATAGTGTCACTGTAATGTACATTGTCACAAGATTTCGTTTTAGATTTCCAGACTTTTTATCCTGCTCTCTATAATGTTTCCTAAAATTGTCACTTTATATTCATATTGTTTGCAACCAACTCTCATGCTTTTTCAAAGCCTGTAAACATTAAAGTTTTACAGTAGGTTTAGTTATAAATATATATATTAAAAAAAAAGTGTTGTACCCAGAGAAAAACATCGGACAGAATATTGCCCACACCTCTATTCGGCCGCTATTGGTGTACCTCAATAATCGTTTCAGGTTTATTTATTGCCCTCAAAGCATTTCATAGACTTAAAGATGAGCCCACTTGCAGAAGAGAGAAACCTGCCACCCAACTCAGTAACTTTTTATTTTGTTCCACAGTAATGGATGTAATTTTCGATTTGGATGATGAATGGTGTAGTGCCAAAAAGGGCAAATACAACAGAGGTTTAAAATAATAATTGTAACAAAATCTGACTCATTTCCACTTTAACCAAAGCAATATTTTCAGTCATGTGTTCTGGCCTCTATCTTGGCTATCATGGCTCGGTGAGGACTTGGCGTCAAAGACCAGACTCTTTCTTGAGCACTGATTGGCTCTCTAAACCATGTCCCATATTGTAGCATCCCTGATTAAGAACAGAAACTGCAGGCACTTGTCTGCTTTGGCTCAGAATATCCCTGTAGTGTTTTCATGTCTATAAAAAGCGGTTGTTTTTTGGATCTCAGGCTTTAATAATGGCTCCTTTCTGGCAAGGTACGCAGTTTCCCGACAGTCCTCTCTGCTGGGGCCTACTGCAGGCTGTGCTGTGTTGATAATAAATTTTGCTGATCAGTGTAGATTGTGCTCTCCACTGATCTACTTCTCATTAGTGTACGTACACGCCAGCACGTGTGTATTCCCATGTGTGCACCTTTGTGTTGTTGTTGTTACAGTTATGCAGGCATGTAAGCTCTCATATTTGAGTGAGACTCCCCTGTACCTACCTTGTTGTCCTGCTATTCTGTCTCTGTAGATTCCCCGCTACATTCTTACACTCCACGAACTTCTGGCCCACACACCACACGAACATGTAGAGAGAACCAGCCTGGACTACGCCAAATCTAAGCTGGAGGAGCTGTCCAGGTAATTTTGTGTAATTAAAGTCAAAGAGTTGCATGCCATCTCAACTGAGCAACACCACAAACCACCAGTGTGATGATTATCATGTTTTCAGTATAATGTAGTATTAAAAAAAACATTAAAAAATTTTTTTAGGAGAATTTAGGAGTATATAGAAACGTAGAGTAAATTAATTTTTGACCCATATTTACATGCAGAAGTTGTAGTACTATTAAGTAGTATCTGCAGTGCAAACTGTAAGATACAAAAGTCATGGCAGGCAAAGTATGACAAGCACTTGCTTATTGCTGTTAACAAACACTTAACTGACAATGACCAGGATTACTTTAATACCTTTATTAAATATTATTTCTCTCATAGGAATTTGGCATATGGACAGTAAGTGGTCAATTTTCAGAGATATTTTACTAAGTGAATCAAACTGAAATAAAAATTATGTTATTAATAATCTTGATAAAGTCATGAAATCAAAATTGACAGTAATACTTCTTGTGTTCTTGTGTCATTTATTTGTCTCATGTTCCCATACAGTCCTATTTCTATTGAATCAGAATGATTGAATGTCCCTTTTCCATAGAATCATGCACGACGAGGTGAGCGAGACCGAGAACATCAGGAAGAACCTGGCAATAGAGCGCATGATCGTAGAGGGCTGCGAGATTCTCCTCGACACCAGCCAGACGTTTGTAAGACAAGGTAACAGCTGCCTTCAAGTGCTCTACTTCAGATCCCAGCCAAGAAACCTCCACAGAAAAGCAGAGTCGTGGCAGAAGGGGATTTCCTGTCCTCCCTTACCTTTCTGACAGCCTGATCTCACATCTTCCACCCTGTATTGAGCCTGAAATACTCAGTTAAAAAAAAGGCATGTCTATTGCTCTCTCTGGGGAACAATGTGTACTCCCCGTGAGGAATTTCCAAGTGTAATTAGACTGTTCAGAGGAGAACTGATGATGAATCTGGGACTGTAAATGTCACACGTCCCCAACAGGCCTTGATGGATGAGGAGAGGGAAAACAGAAATGGTAGATTATTTAATCCTTAGCATCTCATGTGACCCTACATGTATTCATATGTAGAGGAAGGCAAGAAAAGCAATTTGATATTGATTATTTTTTTTATTCCATTTCTCCTTTTTTTTCAAATTCCCCTTGTCCTTGCCTCTTTTCCACTTACATATTTGTCTTTCTCCTTCTCTCTTCCTCCTTCTATTTGCACACACTCTTTTATTCCTACATATAGGGTCTCTTATCCAGGTGCCGATGAGCGAGAAGGGCAAGATCACCCGTGGGCGACTGGGCTCTCTATCCCTGAAGAAGGAAGGGGAGAGGCAGTGCTTTCTCTTCTCCAAGCATTTAATCATCTGCACCAGGGGTTCTGGGGGAAAGCTTCATCTCACCAAGGTGAGCCTGTGCTGCTGAGCTAGCAATGGAGCTGCTCCTTATTTCAGACATCAAAATCTTACAGCAACGCAGAGAAAATAAATACTGAATCTGGGCTAAATTGAACAGATTAACTGACAGGAGATGAAAGCTACAGGGTTAGTGATGTCATGGCTTTTATCAGTGGCAATGACCGCTGGAGCTCCATGCGCTAATACAAGCCTGCTCATGCACACACGCACACACACACACACACACACACACACACACACACACACACACACACACACACACACACACACACACACACACACACACACACACACACACACACACACACACACACACAGTTCAATGAACATGTTTAAAAGCAGATTGATGTCACTTTGATGTGTGTTATGGAGCGGTTTAGTGGTATTTCTCCACATAACTCACCATTAAAAAGGGCAATTGATGCATGGAGTCTTAACATGAGTCCATAAAGCTTTCAACTGAATACCTTACATACATAGAGTTTCAGTAAAACTGAGGTTTTGAAACCTGCAATTACTGCTTTTTTATTGGAGTTGTGAGCACAACATTTGTCATCACTTTTTAAGTTGATATGGCAAAGTTGTTAGCAGTTAAGAGTCACTTATTTACGCATTCAGGAGGGAAACATTATCATTAATTTGGAGTCTTAATTCTGGGAGTCAGATTTTGGTTTCTACCTGAGGGAAATATCTGGTACTTTACAGCTAAATGCTCCTTATGTTAACCAGCTTGGTACTTACATTGTCTGCCTTTGGTGCTGAGCAGGTATTTGCACAGTGGGTTCATAGAGCTTTTTCACTGAAAACAGCTAAAAGAGCAGTGAGAGTGAACCAGACAGCTAAACAATGAACTGAACTTTAAAGCTCTGTAAAGCCGAGGGTTAGCTTCAGATTGAGGAGATAATGCTCTGCATGTTTATCCCTACCAGCGACCCCTTCAACATTGTCATTTGATACATTATTAGAACAATCTTAATCTTAGAACTATAATCCTTAATACTTTCATTTTAATACATATAAAAATATTAGATCAGAATTATTAGAATATAGATTTAATTGTTAGTAGCGGGGTCGGCCACTAGATTCAAATTGTCGTCACACATTTTGAGTTAAAAGAGGTTGGAGGGATGAAACTAAATATATATTGTATGTTGTTTTCAGAATGGAGTAGTCTCGCTTATAGACTGCACTCTACTGGAGGACCCTGAGGGGACAGATGATGAGTGTGAGTGTTTTATTCATACTGCAGCTTACAGAGATATGCATCATACCATGTGTGCTGATGTATATAATGTATGATTACAAGAGTGTGACGGAGTGTATTAATATTTTATAATTCATATTTGGAACAATTGAAAAAGTGCTTCAGAGGCAGGCATTGCCACTAGAATCTAATACAGAATCTAAACAGGTAAATAAATAAATGTCAAATGATGACTGATTTCCTCTTTTTTTTGCCAAATGTTGACATTTGGCTTAGTTTAATCTTAGTTTCTTGTTGCAGTAATACATGTGCATGAATTAACAGAGAAAATGACATCTTGTTATGTCCATGTGTTCGCCTCAAAGCCAAATCAGACAAGAGCGGCCAGGACATGGAGCACCTGGACTTCAAGATTGTCGTGGAGCCAAAGGACAGCCAGTCATTCACAGTCATCCTGGTGGCCTCCTCGAGGCAGGAGAAGTCTGCATGGACCAGTGACATCAGCCAGGCACGTCAACACACATCACAGTCTCCAGTAGTCAGACGAGAAGCCGAGGATGTCGGCAGAAAGCCTGCACGTTACAGAACTCACTAACATTTCCTCTGTCCTCTCTGTTTACTTCCACTGCATCTGTCCCACAGTGCATAGACAACATACGCTGCAATGGGCTGATGATGAACGCCTTCGAAGACAACTCTAAAGTCACAGTGCCACAGATGATCAAGTAAGCCTTATTTTTATTTACAGTTTATGCATCTTTCTTTCCGTAATTTCTTAAATCAATTATTTCTTATTTTCCTGAGCAGGTCAGATTCAAGTCTGTACTGCGATGACGTGGACATCCGCTTCAGTAAGATGATGAACTCCTGCAAGGTGCTGCAGATCCGCTACGCAAGCGTCGAGCGCCTGCTGGAGAGACTGACTGACCTCCGTTTCCTCTCCATCGACTTCCTCAACACCTTCCTGCACTCCTATCGCGTGTTCACCACCGCTGATGTGGTGCTAGACAAACTCATCACCATCTACAAGAAGCCCATCAGTGCCATCCCTGCTCGGTGAGTCAAGTTACATGTAGCGAGGTTGTTGACCGCAGGAACAATAGACAAATAAATCTTATTGGATATGTTTGGCATCTATCCAGACTTTATGCTGCATAAAGATGAGACTGATCCATAATAATGTGAAGCTTTGTCATCCTCTCATCAATGCTAGGAATGTGCAAGAGCATAGGAACAAGCTACAAGTTTAACTTTTGGGTTTAACTGCAGTGATGCAACTTGTTTTTATACTGTTTTATACCAGAAATTATGAATTTATTTAAGTTCTTTACATTTACTGAAGGTTAGTTCCACCTAAGGAATCTTACTTCAAACATGAAGCAGCTCTTACAAATAGTTCAAAACAATAATAAATAAATACCTTGGATATGTGGCTGACTTAAGGAAAGCAACAGCCATATGAGTAATACAACTTGATGTGGTCACATGATGGATGACCATGTGTGAAATTAGTTGGTTATGGTGTTTGTTGTCTGATAGATAGACGACCGTGTCCTTTATAATCCGTTTTTTGAAAGTCCAAGGTCATGCCAATGAGATACATTTTGATTTAGGATGGTGAGGAGGGTGAAAAGTGATTCTGGTGTTCAGGGATATTTGTAATGTGCGTTCCATGTGACAGAATTGGTGATCACATAATGTATGTGGAATGGTGAAGTCCAGTGATCTTTAAAGCTTGGGGAGTTTGTTTTGTTGGTTAATGTGAGCATAGAAAAGCAGCAGATGGAGCAGTAGATGAAGACAGGCTCTAGGATGCTTCAGCATCACTGTTTGTTTGTGTATTTATGTGCGTGTTCAGTGATCAAAGGCAGTAATTGGGTCCAGACTCTCCTGCCTGCCTGCCTGCCTGGGAGCGTCTCAACTGGGCTCTGTCGCTCTATGGCAACCAACCTCGGTGCTGCAGGACCCCACCCTCCCCTCCTCCCTCTCCTTGTCTGCAAAGATCCATAGTGTGAAATATTGACGAGGTGTTGCAGTGGGGCTAACTCACCGCTCCGCAGGCCTTGAGCGAAGGCCCCCACAGTGGGGTTCAGATCACGGGGAGCTCCCCATGCCCAAGACCCTGCAGCATGCTCTCCCGCGGCGCCTGTCATGTCACTGTGAGACACCTACACTTCTACGCTTGTGTCAGCAGTGGCCATGCGCACTATCACTCGGTGTGCTATTTGTGGGAACCCGTGAGGTCGCCAGGAGGGTGGCAGGGAGTGGGAGAGGTTTTCTGCAACACTGCAGCTTGCATCTTGCACTAAAACAACGAGATGCGGCTGCAAAGAGACTTCTGGTTGCTTTGACGACTTGGGTTGCATAAATTATTTAGGAGGTTTCGTGTATTTCGCTTAGCTTTTAAAACAGAAAATATTTACCACATGTCAAAGAAAAATATCCAGATGTTCTAAATTCACATGCATATATATCCTCCCTTGATGCAGGTCCCTGGAGTTATTCTTTGCCAGCAGTCAGAACAGTAAACTTCTGTATGGAGAGCCTCCCAGCTCCCCCAGAGCCAGCAGAAAGTTCTCCTCCCCACCTCCTCTCGCCATCGCCAAGAATTCGTCCCCAAACCGCCGGCGCAAACTCTCCCTCAACATCCCCATAATCACTGGGGGCAAAGCTCTTGACCTGGCTGCCCTCAGCTGCTCCTCCTCAAATGGCTATGCAAGCATGTACTCAACCATGTCCCCATTCAGCAAGACCACCTTGGACATCAACAAACTGTACGTGTCCAGTCCCGTCTCCAGCAAAATCCCTGATGAGGGAGAGGACAAGAAGGACAAGGTGGAGGATACCACAGTGAGCAAACAAGGTAGGTCAGCAAGAGCAAATAAAGACCAAATTATTCCAGTTTTGATTAGCAGGAATTATGTTTTTACTGAATTTTATATGATACAGATCTCTCTGTACGAGAAGAGAGTGACAACGATCAAAACCAGAGTGATGAAGGAGACCCAGAAGCCTCTCCCACCAAGTCACCAACCACCCCGAAAAACATCAAATGCAAAAACTCCTCAGGTACATTGTGTCCTAAACATGTGCAGTGACATAATTACGATCGTCTACACTAACATGCCACCAGTCCAATGCACAAGCTAGTTTCAAATTTATTAGAGCCCTTTGCACTTTTTTTTTTAACACAGTAACACACTAAATAATAAAAAACAATACTTGTAGCTGAATTTTCATTATGTTTTTATTATTAGGTTTCAAAAGGTCACAATTTACTGTATGCAAGTTGTGTATTGGTTTATTTTGCATGGAAATTGATGATTACACTTTGCAATCGTCAATTGATTAATATATCTTGTGCAAAAACAAACAGATAAACACCCTGCCACAGTGAAGTGTATAAATATAAAATATAAACTTGTTGATCTTGTGGGGAAAGCCAATGCTTGGATTCAGTAGGTGTAAGGGAAACTTGTGTCATAGCAACTACATCAAGAGCGTGTTTTCCCTTCCGCCCCCACTAATGAGGCTTTTTCACTGGAGCCAAGATTATCTGTGCCTTCTAAATCTCATGACAAAATCACACAATGGAGTTTAAAGGAATCTATTGTGTGAGGTAAAGAATTAACTGAAATTGTGAAGCAGCGAGTGCTCAGCTGCTTATGATCTGTCTATGTTCCCAGGATTTAAACATAGCAGACTGCAGAGAATCTGTTGATTCCTCTGTTATGCTGATATTTGGTGGCTATATTTAGCTGCAACCATCTTGAATATCAAAGCCTCTTGCAAAGGAAAGTCTGGAGGGAAATTGTTATGTTGGCTTGTAGTGCCCCCTAGTGGATGTTTGCACAACAAGAAGCAGGTCATTCTGCAGTCAGTACATATTCAGTTAAACTCAAAGTGATATTAACAATATATCACCATCACTTTTCTGTAAATTTGTGTTATGTCTCTCCTCAAACCGACCACCAAACTAGATTTACCTGCCACCAAAATCAATCTTTTGCCAGTTTCCAAAGGGTTATTCTCTCTTTTTTTGTGACTCCCTGTAGAGTTCTCCCTGTTTTCCTACAACAATGGCATGGTGATGTCCTCGTGTCGAGAGATGGATAACAACCGCAGTGCCGTGTCCGCTGCCTCCGCCTTTGCTATCGCTACAGCTGGAGCCAATGAGGGCACACCTACCAAGGAAAAATATCGGCGGATGTCGCTCGCCAGTAGTGGTACAAACATCTATTCACTATTCCTAAGGGCTAGCCTCCAGTTTCAACATAATGGTTATATTAAAACTGCACCATGTCAGGTCAACTGATATTAGATTTATGGGTTCCTCAAACGTTGATGTTCTTTATTGCCAAAGCTGTAATCTGTCACATGTGTGACGAGAGCTTGATGTAGAAACTCACGTGATATGTTTTCTGCAGGCTTCCCAACAGATCAGAGAAATGGAGACAAAGAGTTTGTGATCAGACGAGCAGCGACCAACAGAGTCCTGAATGTCCTGAGGCACTGGGTGTCCAAACACTCTCCGGTAAAGCATCCCCGACACAGTTCAAGGCACAGTTATAGGCACAGTTTATATCCTGCTGGAACACTGTCATAGTTTACAAATGCATATACTGATTAATGCCTCATTTCATATTGATTCTGTAAGTCAGCTTCTGTAGCAGTAAAACACAAATTTTACACTCATTTCTGCAAAATGTTTGGATTTCTGCATTCTGAATATCACAGGTTGGTGATTTATGATAAAATAATTTTCAAGCAACATGTATCTGTGCTGCCCGTCCCTTCTCCAGGACTTTGATAACAACAATGAGCTGAAGACCAAAGCTATTGCCTTCCTGGAGGAAGTGATGCATGACCCTGAGCTGTTGACCCAGGAGAGGAAAGCAGCAGCCAACATCATCAGGTACTGTTGTGTGCAGTTTGATTGTGGGATTATTATGTAGACCCAAAATTAAAAAAGATATATTCTGTACATATTTTCAGAGCTTGACCTCTTTTTTTCAGGACTCTAACTCAGGAAGACCATGGTGACAATCAGATCACCCTTGAAGACGTGACACAACTGGTGAGTGAAGTCTGCCGGTGACTACTCAAAGCTGATGACGATAGGTTAGGGTAGAACGTAGATGGACTAGTAAATCAAGAGCTTTGCTTTCTGGCTCAGCTCCCTCTACACCACAACGGTTCGGTACAACGCCTGCATCACTGCTGATGCCGCGCCAAATCACCTGTACATCTAATGCTTCATTTTACCCTCACTCATGAACAAGAACCTGGGATACTTGAACTCCCTCGCTTTGGGCAGTCCCTCTCTCACAACACGTTGGGCACAATACACAATTTTCCGGCAGAGAACCATGGCCTCAGACTTGGAGGCCATGGTTCCACGCTTAAGAGCTACCCTATGCTTGAACATGGTGTTTGTTATGGCAAATTCATGACTAGCACCTCTTGGGTATAGATCATACGGGCCATTTCTTCCAATAACCCTCTTTCAAGTTTGTTCACATATTGCCCAAGTGAGCACTGAAGTCTCCAAGCAGATCTCTAGTTGGAACCCCTTCCAGTTTGCCACCCAGAGACTCCAAGAAGACAGAGTACTCTGAGCTACTTTTTATGGCGCAAAAAAATAAAATCAGAGACTTCCACTCAGCGACTAATAGACGACAGAGGCAACCCTCTTGTTCCAGTGTAATACCCCAACTCAGCGCTGCTCAGATGGTGTTCGTTATGGGCAACTCCTGAAAAGGCCTCTCCAGGAATTCGGTTGCAGAACCAGTGCTATGCGTTGAGGGGAGTCCATCTACATCTAGTTGATACCACTCCACCTTCTGCATCAGCTCAAGTCCCTTCCCCGCCAAGAGGTGACATTCCACATACCAAGAGCTGGTGTGAGATGCCTAGATGCAACCCAACCCCAATATATATCATAGTATTTATGTTCTGTGTTCCACTTATTTGCTACTTTGTGCCAAATTGCTTGATACATTTTGATCGTTTTCCGCTGCTTTGTTTCTTTAAGACCGGTGAAGGGAAGGTTGAGCCCTTTGAGAGTCACTCTGCGTTGGAGATCGCAGAACAGCTCACTCTGCTGGACCACCTTGTGTTTAAGGTCATCCCATATGAGTGAGTGTCATCTCATCTCAGCTGTACATGTCCGTGGCCAAGAAGAACACATTGACCAATTCAGTGTTCACATTTCATTTTCACTCTGTTAACAGGGAATTCTTTGGACAAGGCTGGATGAAGAACGACAAAAATGAGAAGACGCCGTACATCATGAGAACAACAAAGCACTTCAATGATGTATGTTCCAATAAACAAGCCCCTTACACATCTTATGTATTAGTGATTGTCAAAGGATAATATTAAAGTTTTTTTTTCTCTCTTTCTTCTGCAAGATAAGCAACCTTATCGCCACAGAGATCCTACGCTGTGATGACGTGGTCACTCGAGTGTTGGTCATAGAGAAATGGGTGGCTGTAGCAGACATCTGCCGCTGTCTCCACAACTACAATGCCGTTCTAGAGATCACCTCCTCCCTCAACCGCAGCTCTGTCTTCCGTCTCAAGAAGACCTGGCTCAAGGTTTCCAAGCAGGTGTGTATCTCCCTATGTGTTGTTTGTTGTTTGTTTTTCTTCCTAATGTGCTTCTTGTTATCATTAATTGTGTCCTTGATAACCCTTTCTTCTAGACAAAAGCATTGATTGACAAGCTGCAGAAGCTGGTCTCATCAGAGGGGAGGTTCAAAAACCTGAGAGAGGCTTTGAAGAAGTGAGTTCAGTTCAAGGACATAGTCTGTACTGGATCAATAAAGCAAGCTTGCAGTACAAATGGATGATGTGTGGTTTTTTCTCACCAGCTGTGATCCTCCCTGTGTGCCCTATCTGGGGATGTACCTCACAGACCTGGCTTTCATTGAGGAGGGAACGCCAAACTACACCGAAGACAACTTGGTCAACTTCTCAAAGATGAGAATGGTGAGATTTTGGTGTCCTGATGAATGAGAGAGTTTGTGCAGGTGTGTGTTTTAGTTGTGTGTGTTCAGAATTTAACATCCTGTTTTTTATGGGGTTTTTTTCAGATTTCTCACATCATCAGAGAAATCAGGCAGTTTCAGCAAACAGCATACAAGATTGACCTGCAACCAAAGGTAAATGAATACCAAAACTGTAGACAGTCTTTCCGGCTTTTGTCACGGTAAGAAATCAGTTTCACAAGCACCTGTGGTGAGTCAAGGGGAACTTAAGGTTCTTTTGAAGAGCTGAGCACAGACATTTGCTCTTCAGTCACTCTTAAGCAGAGCAAAGCAGAAGAGGTCAAGTCAATTTTATAATATTGACTACAATATCAAACATTTGCCTGAAGGGGTTTTACAATCTGCACAGTTTTTATGACACCTCTCTAGTCCCTAGACCCTTGTTATATTAAATGATTTTAGGGCAGAAAAAGTAAAAATCAACCCTGTAAAAATTCTTATTTTGTTTTTTTATTTAAAAAGAAATTGCAATTGCAAAAGAAAATAGACCAGATTTTTCATAAAATGAATATTGTGTTGTAACCACTTGGTGGTGCTGACATCCTGACCAATGTTTTGCAGGATCAACTTGACATATCGTAAGACAATTAAAACAAAAGGAAATCTGAAAAACAAGCATATATGCTACATAAATTAGAATTTATTTTCCTAACCTTTCTGTAATTTTAGTTTTATATCTGAATTAGTGGATAGTTTTATTCCTCAGCCCTCTAAAAAAAACATTAAAGTTACTGATTAGATGACCTAGTCATAACCTATAGTTGTATGATTCTGCTAATAATGCCCTACAAGTAGTCATTGCCTTATTAAAGGGCTCACAAACCAAAATGTTGGCGACTACGTAAATAGATAATCAACAATTTTGGCTGCCTAAGCTATTTTGTGTTGTTTGAAAAGTGTAAAGATTAATTTCAATGAAAGAAAATTTCTTAAACGTGCTTTTGTTTTGTCTTTTAATCTCTCAGGTAGCCCAGTATCTACTGGATAATAGCTTTGTTCTGGATGAAGAAAGCATGTACGAAGCCTCTCTCAGAATTGAGCCTAAAGTGCCCAACTGATGGGAAAGTTGGTCATCCACATTATTTCCTCTGTTAATATTACACACATCAGTTAACAAACACATCAACTTTTGTATAGTTGTACATGTTTAAGATATTTGCTCTTCTGTACAGTAGATGTTTAAGGTTGTTTGACGACACAAAACCTTTGTGTATATTTTTTGTTTGTTAATGTTGCCATGACGCCACCTACTTTGTGGTTTATTTTTTATTTCTTTGGGGTATTTCAAGCATAATAACAGAGGTCCCTTTGCCTGCACACAACTGTGTCTTCTTAGTGACCAATGACATTATTTTGCATCATCTCATACTGTGTTGACTTTGCACTTTCTGAGCACTCGTGCTGCTGGCCGTTGTTCTCTTTGCCTGAGTTTCATCGATGACTGAGTTTCTCTGCAACCAATGTAGCATTGTAAAAATGTAACTGCGTCAAATCAGGTAAAAGAGCACAGAGAATATTACTGGATTTAAAGATATAGAACAATGATCAGTGGAGATAACAGCGAGGTACCAAAAGCATTAACGACTCTATGCTTCCCAAAAACAGGAGGGATTTTTATTTTAATTAATGCTCACTACTCTAAAGTCGGAGGTTCCCAACCGTTTGTTTTGCCCTGTGGATAATTTTTTTACTGACAGTGTCATTGTGGACAAGCCCAATGGGACGGACCGGGGTGAAACTTTAAGGAAAAACAAAAGTTACGAATACTACTATAATAAACTACTAATACTAAATGAGGTAAACGGTTAACTTACATACTTCATAAACCAATGCTAACATGCTTATGATTATCATCTTTGTTTAGTGGGATAGCGTGCTAACATTTGCTACTTAGCACCAAACACAAAGTACAGCTAAGGCTGTTTTAAGATGGGTTTCAATTATTTGATAATTAAGTATTTTAAAATTTTGACCTGATGATGGCTCTAGATGAAAAGTCAGGGGATCACCAAAATTATTAGATTTCATCCTGAGTGGGACATGAAAGTCCATGCAAATTTTCATGGTGATCCATCAAATCTGTGAACCTCATGGTGGCGCAACAGGAAAAAGTCAAGGGATCAATGAAGCTCTATCCTCTGGAAATTGTGGATATTTGTTTTAGGGCTGTCTTGGTCCAAATAAATTCTTAGTCAAAATTTATACGATTTGTTGACTACTTTCTTAGTTGATTGAATAGTTAAATCGTTATTGACAAAATAAATCTTTGTTAACTAAGTGCAAGACAGCCGATTAATTGACGAATTGACTAGGATGGGGCAGCACTAATTTGTACTAAGTTTCAGTGCAATCCATACAAAAGCTGTAGTCATGCTGCTATTACAGCAAAAAAATATATTTATTGTTGATTAAAAACATGACGGGGCTGATGACAAATGCTGAACAGGCATTCTATATAATTATGTTTTTTTTTGCAGAAGCACAGTTTCTTCATTCCCCTGTTGCAATTTTTCCGAGGGCCGGTTACAGTCCACAGGGAGTGGGCACCTCTGCTCTAAACAAATCCTCAATAACCTAAAATCGACCAAATGTTAAGTGTCTTTTTATTTGTTGTAAAGCAATACACTCTTCCTCTTAGCCTCGGGTCACACAAGGTACCCAAACTCACCTCAGTTTATTTGATCTAATCAGTGATAAAGAGAGATTGAATCTTTTCAGATTGCTGTGATTTAAGGTGAAGCATTGGGCATCTGAATTTACCATTACACTTAAAATAGACAAATACAGTACAGTGAGTTCTATGTTCAAATTTTGTGTTTCTTGGATTTTAGTTCAACTCGTATAAAAGATCACATGCGTTGGAAAATGTTGTACCTTCAGGTTTGGCGATGATTCTGTAGAGTAAAAAGGTTTTGCTCTTCTGTAATTAAAAGACAATCTGTCCTTTTTGCTGTTCCAGTGATTGTGGAACGTGACTGTATATCACTCTGTTATATGCATTGCTGTTTAAAACTATGATAAAAACGTATGTGAATGACCTCTGCCTGCAGCATTCAAACACTATTTTTGTAGTAGTATAAGAGAGAGTGACCTGCTCTTTATATGAACATGGGAAAGTATTTTGTACTTTGTTGTTAATTCACCTCACTGAGATGTGCTGTACATTTTGTACATGCAACCCTGCATATTTCTCAATGTGGAACAGTGTAACCCTTTCAAAAAAAAAAGTTGTATCTCAAGCTTGAACAAGAAACGCTACAACCGTGTAGTCCTGAAACCATGATTTAGAGGTAGGAGACAACTTCAAAGTGTTTTGCATTTATACTGTAATCCTGTCTATAACCATTTCTGTTAGCAGGAATATAGTAATGTAGTGCTTATTCTGTGAATATTTGTATGTATTTTTACTATGTATGTACAGTACACTTTTGAAGCTCATGTGGCAGGCATGCAACACCTTCACAAACAGAATACTACTATATACTTATACTGTATACACTTATACACGCACATACTCTTATAAAAGGTATATCAACAAATAAACATTTTGCTGTTAGCAATACCCAGTGGTATGAAAATTATCTTTCAACCCTCATGTTTCCACACCTTAAGAAATATTACAAGTTTTGTAAGAAAAAAATGAAAAGACAACAAAAGACAATATATGATGATGATAATAACAACAACAAATAAACAAACATATGTTCCCAGTAACCTCTTGCTAATAAATCCATTTTATATCAGGGGCATTTTGTCTCAAGTGTTTTTGTAGATCATCTATCTGTTGACATAATTCTCACTCAGATTGTAACAAGATAAGTACCGTCAGGATATAACTAGTCACTTACAGAGTTTCACAATGAATTGAAAATCACTCATTTTTATGTGTGGAGGTCCCAATTACAGTCAGGGTTTGTTATCTCTTCATATTCGTTTATTTTGTATGTATTCTAATCCCAAATTATGGTATAAATGCTGACTGGATGAACCTGGCCTGGGGCATAACATTGTTTTTAAGCCCCCTCCTTATGATTTGCCCCCAACACAATGCTATGCTTACTTGGCCCCAAGATTTCAAGGTTTGAGGCAGTTTAATCAAAAACAAGTTCAGATAGGAAAATATGACAACAATATAAACTACAACTAAAATTCTGACACAGGTTTCCCTTTTCATAACAAGCAGATTTTGTTACTTTTGTTGGTTTTGGGGCGAATTTACCTAAAATATTATATTTAATATAAGTGAACATTAAAATGGTTTAATGACTTTTTAAGGTATGTATTATTATTATTATATTCCTTTATTGATCCCCATGGGGGAAATTCAAGTGTTGCAGCAGCTCAACTACACAGACACAGACAATAAATACACATACTATACAACTACACAGACAATAAATACACATACTATACAACTACACAGACAATAAATACACATACTATACAACTACACAGACAATAAATACACATACTATACAACTACACAGACAATAAATACACATACTATACAACTACACAGACAATAAATACACATATATACAACTACACAGACAATAAATACACATACTATACAACTACACAGACAATAAATAAATACTATACAACTACACAGACAATAAAACAGGACTATACAACAAAATAAAGATAGAACAGGAATAAAAATGTACAGTGGGCGCCTGGTCAGCATGATGACAGACTGTGGTCTCCGCTGTTGTTGTACAGTCTGATGGCAGTGGGCACAAATGAGCGTCTGAAGCTCCGTCCTGCTCTGTGGTAGAATCAGCCGATGGCTGAAAGAGCTGCCCAGCTGCCACAGTTCCTCATGGAGAGGGTGAGAGGGATTGTCCAGGATGGCTCCGAGTTTGGCCTTCATCCTCCTCTCACCCACTGACTCCAGACTGTCCAGCTCCAGACCCACCACAGAGCTGGCTTTCCTCACCAGCTTGTTGAGCTTGTTGGCATCTCCAGTCCTGATGCCACCACCCCAGCACGCTACACAGCAAGAAGAGGGCGCTGGCTACCACAGACTGGTAGAAGAAGAGATGGCTACCACAGACTGGTAGAAGAAGAGGGGCGCTGGCTACCACAGACTGGTAGAAGAAGAGGGCACTGGCCACAGACTGGTACTGGTAGAAGAAGAGGGCACTGGGTAGAAGAAGAGGGCACTGGTACCACAGACTGGTAGAAGAAGAAGACTGGTAGAAGAAGAGGGCACTGGCTACCACAGACTGGTAGAAGAAGAGGGCACTGGCTACCACAGACTGGTAGAAGAAGAGGGCACTGGCTACCACAGACTGGTAGAAGAAGAGGGCACTGGCTACCACAGACTGGTAGAAGAAGAGGGCGCTGGTTACCACAGACTGGTAGAATGCCTTGAGCAGTTTATTGCACACATTGAAGGACCTCGGCCTCCTCAGGAAGAACAGCCTGCTCTGTCCTTTCCTGTAGAGGGCGTCAGTGTTGTGTGTCCAGTCCAGTTTATTGTTGATCTGGACTGGTATTGACTGGTTGTTGGACACTAGTCAGTACACTTGATTAATTAAGGCTTGATGTCACCCATTGTGTGCACAGTTTACTTAGTTTAGTTATTTATGGGAGAAAAAAATAACGTATCCAACTATTAAATAACCACTGACCTAACATGTACAAAGATTGACCATTATCACTTCATTATACCTTTACATTTAGAAGAGAGCATTTTGAGTATATTTGTTTTCGTATGTGGAGACATAGGAACAAAAATATGATTTAAAAAAAATGCCTGAATAGAGAAGTAAAACCTCCCTTCAGCTTATGAGCTATGTTTGACCCTGATTGGTTGATTCATTCGCTGGTATGTGTGTTTTGAATAGGCAGCCCTTCACCGCCTGACTTCTCCTCCTTTCATTTCAGTTTCACCTCCTCTGCTGTTGTTGTCTGAAGCTTGATCACGATGAACACTTTGCTTTTGTTGGCTTTGCTGTCAGCAGCTTCAGCCTTCCATCTGTCTGAACGAGGTAAGCTGCTGCAATCGTCCGATTTTCCTACATTTTTACAGTTTTACTGTTTGTGTTAACTCTCACTTTCATTATCTGCATTCATTATCAGTTTCGAATCGTCTAATTCTCTCTTATTACATCAACTACATTTTAACAATATGAATTATTTACAGAAGAGTTTCACTTCAAGTCATGGATGGCACAGGTATGTTATACTGTATTTATCAATCGATGTGAATGAAGTAAGTGTACAGTAAGTTATGAGGAAGTTACCTGCAGTGAAAAATCCCCCAATGCTACTAAAAGCCTTTTAAGTGCAATGATCACTCATCACCCATACTTAATATAGACCTACTGTTTATATATATTTATACTGTTGATATATATTTATACTGTTTATATATATATTTATATATTGTAAGCATTCCTCCCCCGTGTACAGCACAACAGAGTGTACAGCATGCAGGAGTACCATGAGAGATTCCAGATATTCTCTGAGAACAAGAGGAGGATTGACAAACACAATGAAGGAAATCACACATTCACAAGTAAGAACAGTTTGCTGTTTAGTTTGCTATATATTTTTTCTTTCATATGGTCCATGTTGAGCAATGATTCATTCATTATTTATCATTACTTCCTGCAGTGGGGCTGAACCAGTTTTCAGACATGACATTTAGCGAATTTCGAAAGAGTTTCCTCTGGTCTGAGCCACAGGTAATGCCATATATATATATATGAATAGTTTACATTTATATATATATATATATATATATTTATTTTTTTTTTATTTTTTTTTTTTTTTTTTTAACAGGGAGGGTCTTTATTTTGCATACTTTCTTTTACAGAACTGTTCAGCTACCAAGGGGAACTACTTCAGCAACGATGGACCACATCCAGACAACATTGACTGGAGAAAGAAAGGAAACTATGTGACTGACGTGAAGAATCAGGTGAAGTTTAACTGCACTAACACACACACACACACACACACACACACACACACACACACACACACACACACACACACACACACACACACACACACACACACACTTTCAATCTTCAGTTATTGATCTCAAAGGTCACAATAAGTAACATTGTTGCTGGGTAACAGCAGATTGAAAGAGTTTCTGGTGGGTCACAAAATAGTGGACAGGCCTATTAGCTGCATGTGTCCCAGGAAATACATGTTTGCAACGGAAAAACGAAAAAAGTAAAGAAAATCCTTGAGTTTACAGATGGACACAATTTTCCTGCAATGCAATGCACAAAGGAATTGAAAGAGTTACTCACAGCAGGAAATAAAATACAAAGTATTTGGATAGTGGTGAAAAACATTTGGCTGTCTCTGATAAGTTTAATTGTCATCATTCCCTATAGGTATAAAACCGGAAGGTACTTTATTTCTTGTAGACTAATTAAAAAAAAAAAGTATTTCCATAAAAATTAGTATTTATACTCTTTACAGATAGTTATAGGTTAGTTAGTTACTTACTCACAGTTTGATGGTCCATGATGGTTCTGGTGGTCCAAGGATTGAATGGTGTATTTGAGTTGGTGGGTCAAGCTCAACTGCTTCAAAACTGAATAAAATACCCAAAATAAACAGGCCTTTACAAAAGGTTTAAGTCATTGGGGAAATAAAACAACAAAACTAAGGTTAAACCAGCCGAAATACAAAAAACACTCTGCGGTTGAAATGTCTTTGTGGCTTCACCACACCGGCCTTCCATGTCAACTTCCTGAGATGTGAGGTCAGGTGACACTGGTTCAGCATCAAAAGCTACCACTAGGTGCTGCAAAACTAGTAACATTGAGGTAACTATAAACAATAAGAAATGATAAAAACTTGATAATATTTGCTTTAACACAGTGTGCAATTTGTCATTGTTAGTGTTACTGGTTACACTTGTGCTTTTCCTGCTGTGACACGCCAACTTGTTTTCTGTGAAAGAAGGTCTATGAATCTCATTCATTCCATAAATCAATTGTCTTATTGTTTTATCTTCTTTTGTTGCACCAAAGGGAGCTTGTGGCAGCTGCTGGACTTTTTCCACAACCGGCTGTCTGGAGTCTGTAACCGCCATCAGCACAGGGAAGCTCGTACCGCTGGTGACTTTCACTTCTCTATCAAAACTGCTGCACTTGTATAAATACATGTTATCTGGTTCCAATGTAATTGTCCTTCTCATATCACTTAGTCAGAACAACAGCTG
Source organism: Anoplopoma fimbria (assembly GCF_027596085.1). Classification (NCBI taxonomy): domain Eukaryota; kingdom Metazoa; phylum Chordata; class Actinopteri; order Perciformes; family Anoplopomatidae; genus Anoplopoma; species Anoplopoma fimbria. The sequence continues at coordinate 2,178,302 of NC_072467.1, read as the reverse complement.
GTCGACTGCGCTCAGGATTTCAACAACCATGGATGTAACGGGTGAGATTCAAACCTATATTTGAGCTTCCTCTTTTGATAATTCCCCTATGACAATCACATCACAAAGTTTTTATAACGAGATCTTCATTTGTCTTCTAGTGGCCTTCCCAGTCAAGCTTTTGAATACATCATGTACAGCAAGGGACTCATGACAGAGAAGGACTACCCATACACAGCTTTTGTAACTATAAACAAAACTAAATAATAAGTGAAACTGCCTTTGAACTTTAAGTCACACATTTAATGTCTTTTAATGTCTTTTTACTTTTTTGTTAAATCAGGAAGATACTTGCGCGTATAAACAAAAACTAGCAGCAGCCTTTGTGAAGGAGGTGGTGAACATAACCGCGGTGAGCGAACATCAGAATCTGTCCTTGAGATAGATGTCTTTGTATAAATTGTATACAGTATATATTATATATATATTTTTTTAACAATCTGTGAGTGATGAAGTTTAATCTGTCACAGTATGATGAGATGGGGATGGTGGATGCGGTTGCCACACGCAATCCTGTCAGCCTTGCCTTCGAGGTGACTGGTGACTTCATGCATTACTCCCAGGGCGTTTACACCAGGTGAGCAGAAGTCTTGAAAATGTATTTGTCTGTCAGTGTTCATGCTTCTTTACACTTATAGGCCTTCTGTAAATTGGTGATCAATAAACATGTGTGGGAGGATATGGTGACTAGATTGTCATAAACATATACAAAGATACAGTCCATTTCATGGTAATATGTATTAAGCTATCTGGTTTATAAATAGTATACAGAGTTTGCTTGCTTAGGGGTGGAAATCCTGTCTTGCCCATAGTTTTTCCATTCTCCTATTCTCTACTATTGAGGTGGAGCTCACATCACTAAATCACAACATTTTCTAAACTTTGACAACTCTGAGGAAGCTGATTCTATTTTATTCTTTAAGTTGTGCAATTTAGACACATGCACAAACACATAAAGTGTACATTTTTCAACATTAGCTGAGTTTTATTAGAATCAAATTCAACCAAATATCCAAAATGGAACCAAAATATTGAGACAAATCAAAATTTCGTATTGTCACATAAATACGGTATGGGAAAACAGTGGCTTATAAATATTTAATAGTTTTTTTGTTTTACATTTTATCTGTGCACTCTCCATTTAAAGCACAATTACAACAACCTTTCTGTCAGTCAAAGTGTTAGACTTGACAGTGTTTAGTTCCTCTTTCTTTATCCAAACAGTTGTGTATAAAACTAGATCTAACTCTCTTCTCTTCTTCCTTTCAGCACTGAATGCCACAAGACCACAGACAAGGTGAACCATGCTGTGTTAGCAGTCGGGTACGGACAGGAGAGTGGTACCCCTTACTGGATAGTAAAGAACTCATGGGGACCTGGCTGGGGGAATGGCGGGTAAGTCTTCTATCACACCGCATACAAGACAGTACTACCAAATGTATACCAACCAAAGAGAGATTTAAACAATGTTCTCCTCTTACAGATATTTCTTCATTGAGCGTGGAAAGAACATGTGTGGACTCGCTGCCTGCTCGTCTTTCCCGGTGGTTTGATTTCCGCATGTTAGCAAACCGCAAAAGGGCTGAAAAGAGAGCCAAGCATGTGACTTTTATATAACCAGTAGCCTACTGTGCTTTCATGAACAAAGGGCTTTTACACTATGCATCAAGTAATTTCAAGATGAATCAACTAATCTAAAATGATCACTCAAGTACCAAACATTTAATTCATGCATGATGAATAAATAAAATATATAGGATTTTGTTCTTTGAGTCTTTCATTTCAAATATATTGCACCTGTCTGCACTAGCATAGTACCCAAATATGATGGCTGGCTATAGTAATACGAATGATAACATAAAAAAATAAAACTCTAGAAAGAGAGTGTACACATTAACATTAAAAATGTTTTATTCCTCTATGACGGGTAAGATTAACTTTGCTGCAAACATGAAATGCAATTTAACTTAACCTCTAATTCAAGGTACATTTGACTATTGTATCAAGACAGACAACAACAGACAAGACCTTCATAATTACTTTTTTTAATAATTTTATTTCCTTTTATCTTGTGTCTCTTGTTTGCACTATAACCTATGCTGCTGTAATCCTGTAAATTTCCTAATTTAATTCAATTCAATTCAATTCAATTCAGTTTATTTTGTATAGCCCAGAATCACAAATTACAAATTTGCCTCAGAGGGCTTTACAATCTGTACACATGCGACATCCTCTGTCCTTAGACCCTCACATCCTCTGTCCTTAGACCCTCACATCCTCTGTCCTTACACCCTCACCTCCTCTGTCCTTACACCCTCACATCTCTGTCCTTACACCCTCACATCCTCTGTCCTTACACCCTCACATCCTCTGTCCTTAGACCCTCACATCCTCTGTCCTTAGACCCTCACATCCTCTGTCCTTAGACCCTCACCTCCTCTGTCCTTACACCCTCACCTCCTCTGTCCTTAGACCCTCACCTCCTCTGTCCTTACACCCTCACATCCTCTGTCCTTACACCCTCACATCCTCTGTCCTTACACCCTCACATCCTCTGTCCTTACACCCTCACATCCTCTGTCCTTACACCCTCACATCTCTGTCCTTACACCCTCACATCCTCTGTCCTTACACCCTCACATCCTCTGTCCTTAGACCCTCACTGGCTCCTGTCCTTACACCCTCACATCTCTGTCCTTACACCCTCACATCCTCTGTCCTTAGACCCTCACCCCTCTGTCCTTACCCTCACCTCCTCTGTCCTTAGACCCTCACTCTGTCCTTACACCCTCACATCCTCTGTCCTTACACCCTCACATCCTCTGTCCTTCCCTCACATCGGCACAGGAAAAACTCCCCTAAAAAACCCCTTTAACAGGGAGAAAAAACAGGACAGGACTAATAAAGGACTATCTTATTTTACCTGACCTGCCAAGAGTCCTTTTTTGGTTCAAAGGCCTCTTTAAAATACTGAATATAACTCAAACTACAACAATATTTTGGGTTAACAAAGGTTTTACAATTTGGTGTTTTTACATCCCTCTACCTCAGTGTCATAATATAATAATTCCCAATCACTACACACCTCAACTTTTAGGGTGTTTGTTATCCATCTCGTAAAAACTACATTTCCCAGAATCCTCCTCTGGCCAATAAGGAGGAGGAGCTTGTGGAATGGGCGCAAAATCCTCTGTCTGTGTGTTTACCTCACGCTGCTGCAGAGAGAGGCTGCTGGAGGAAAGTTCCTCTTTCAGACAATGTCGTGTCTTCCACAAAACAACCTGAAGGAGCAGCTGGCGAGACACAGCAATGCTGCCCAGAGCAAGCTGTCTCTGTCCAAACCCAAACCGGGGTAAGTCTGTTACAGCTTCTAGCTAGCAGTTAGCTTAGTGCTAATAACACATAAACACACTTCCGCATCCAGGTGGGTTATCAACACAACACATGTGCGTTAGCTTTGTTAGAGATTACTTAATGTGCACATAATGTCTTGCAGAGGTCTGAATGGGGTTTTATTTGTGAAGTTGGCATTCTTGTGTCAATAAATACTAGCTAAAGTTAAAAGTAGTTGAAATAGTTGTTGTTTTTTTCTCTGTCTGTAAATATTATATTTCAGTTATTGTGTTTTTCTACTGTTTTTATTGCTTATTTATAATACTTGTTTTTATTTATTTTTATTTTTTATTTTATTATTTTTTATTTTATTTTTCATTTTTATTTTTATCTTGTCTTTCTTTACTATGTCTCTTGTGTGCACTTTAACTCTATGCTGCTGTAAGCCTGCAAATTTCCCCGCTGCGGGACTAATAAAGGATTATCTTATCTTATCTTATCTTATCTTATCTACACTATAAAGTCCCTAAATAGTAATGTAACCCTTTCATGCATAGAGGTCACTACAGTGTTTTCTTGTACATGCATGGGTTTTGATGGCATAGTAGCTATTGTAGTGGCTGATGTGCAACTATGCCATCAAAACCCATGCATTTTCATGTCCTGTTTTGAAGTGTCTCCTACAGGTACTGACTAACAACCATTGTTTGGCTGTAGTCCCTGATCTGAGATCCTGGGGCTGTAGCTTCATCAGCTGCTGTGCACCTTGGTTCAAAGCAAATGATCCATGTGTCTCTGGATAATCTGCAAGTGTTAATGCTTGAACAAAGCCAATTGTTAATTTCTGCTAAGGTTTATGTTTATTGGGCAGTTAGATACACAGAATAAATAGAGAAATTTGATTTTTGTTTCCAAATTTGTAGAGAAAGTTATGTTAACACAGAGCTAGATTTGACTGTCCTCTTCAACCAATCTCCAGTTGAATGTGCATTGCTCCCTTGATCTTAATTGTCAGATTATGTTTTCCTAATTTTACACTGGTTTATTTTTCAGGGCCTTTTCTTTCAAAAAGAAGTCCTTGTCAGGTTCAACCAAGGTGGAAGTCCCAAACAAGGTAATCAGCTCTAATGTTTTGGCGCACAGGAATGTCAATGTCCCTAAGAACAATTTGGTTACTAAATCTCCTTTGACATTTCCAAACAAGCTTCAGAAACCTCAAAAATCCCAAATCAACAACTTCCCTGTAAATTCAAAAGACAAGTCGGACTCCATCAGCCCAGCAGGTAACTGTGCTCCTGCAGGCCAGATTCATTCATCAGTATCTGCTACCAAGGTGACGACGGCTCCAGCTAAACCTGACAACAAGTTTACCAGTGGCAATGGAGACGATTCCACAAGTCTTGATGCATCTCTTGGATTCCCGATGGATGACTGGGATGATTTTGATGACTTTGAAACTCCTGTCAAAAATGACTCATTTAGTTCAGAGAAATCTGGGAAGAGCAAAAATCCAGTGTCATCTTTCAGTGAGGAAAAAACACAATCCTCTCGTATGATGTCACAGTCTAGCAACAGTTTTGAAAACAGGAATGGTCTTTCCAGAAGTGAACAGTCTCGTATGGAAACAGATGAACCGGAGCACAGTGTCTACAAAGTTGCGGATTCACCAGGACCTAGTTTGAATAAGGAATCAGCAGAGTTTGAATTTGAGGTTTCTCCACTACAACCGACCAGAAAACCTCGTCCTGGTCATCTGAAGTCTGTCATCAGTGACAGTGAAGAGGACAACGATGATGTGCTTGAGCCTTTCAAAGGAAAGACGGGTAAAAAACTTTGTTTGTTGTAGCATTTGTATTTTATTTGTATATTGTGGGGCAGATATGGGTCTGTAACGCATTGAATAATACTACAAACGCAGGCTATATCTTTTTGCATTTTAGATGATATGAAAAAATGGATTGACCCAAAGGTAATACAGCTTGATGACAACTCAGAGCCTGAAGATGATCTTGATTACATTCCCCCTTCTCCAATCCCCGATGAGATATCTTATACTACTTCTGCATTGGAGACCAGGTCAGTTCTTTTTGTTTCTTATTTAATGTAATTACATTTTTGTGTGAAAAGGGACAATGGAGAACTCCACCTTTTCAGGATGGCACTCCTGGAATAAACGATGCACATTAAAAACATTCCACACTTTCTTCCTTCCTTTTATTTCCAACAGATCTGCTGCAGCTGATGCTAAAAGCAGAGACAGTCCTGTGCAATCAAAGGGACCCATCACCACACTACACGAAACTTCGGATCACCACTCAAAAGACAGAACAAGTGGGTGTTATGCATTCTTCTGATTTGTCCGGATCATGTGCACATTATATTTAGCAAAGCAGGACTCTGTTCTTTGTCCCTGTTCATTATTTTTGTTGTTTCTTTCTTCTGATCACGTCACAGATGAGCAACTCCTCAGTCTTATGCAGTCCATTTGTTCTCTGGTTGATTCCATCCCTGAACATGAACTTATAGCTCTGTCCTGTGGAAGTGAGCTTTTGCTGAAGAGGGCTCAAAGGTGTGTACATTTGAGTGGAAAAATTGCTTTGTTATTATTTGCGATATTTAATAATAACTGTGTAATTGCTAACCTCTTGCATTTCTCCCCCAGGAAGAGGATTCTTGCAACTGGTGGTTGCAATTCATTGAGAATGCAGCAGCCAGACAGCACTATGATTTCTGAGTCCAGCTTAAAAGGAAAATCTTCTTTTAGCTATGACACTTCAAGCGTTATGTCATCCAGCAGCTCTGTGCCTCTGGACTACAAGAAGCCTCCTCCGATCAGGAGATCTTCTGTCCTCTCTGTGGACTATGACTCTGATCACTCCGACAGTATTATTAACATGAAGCCCTCAAATCTGAGTATCTGTGACTCTCCATCAATCCACAGTCTTACAGATCCACCTTTTAATTTCTCTAAGAAAACAAGCACAGACCTGGATGGTTCAGATCTCTTCTTCTCAGCCAAGAAGCCAGAGACTGTTGTTCAAAACAAATCTAATACTCCACATGCCAGTACAGCTGCAGAAGACACAAAACTAGATGACTTTTACGATGACTACTTTGACATAGATGACTTTAATGACTCTGATGTCCCTGATTACTTTGACGAACCCCCAAACTCCAGCACCGTGACTACAACAGTGAAGGAAGGGGGATCAAGTGTGTCTCCATGGGAGAGGAAACCAACAACACCTGCGGCTGCACCCAAGCCTGCAAAGATCTGCTCTCCTGGTATGTGGGCATGACTTGTGCTCATCAAATGTCTCCGAAGAAGTCTTATCTGGTCCCAGATTTTCAGAACATCCATCCATTTTTGTCCTTGTTTTAGGCGGTAAACTGCACTAAATTTAACTTTTAAAACCGATGAGTTGTAGTTTGTATCAGATTATAAAATATATTTTTTGATATTTCAAGTAGATATTTTAAGTTTTTTTTTCTCACCAACCTGGTCAGTCTTTGAATGTGTTAATTGCACTCTAAAATGAGATGTCATCATTAGTTTACAATCTGTTGTAAAGATATCATATAGAACTGAAAAATATTAGTTGATATATCTACAAGCAGATCTACAGAAAATTTACCGGCAACTTGTTTGATAATTTACTTTTTTTTAAAAGCCTTTTTATTTGTTTATGGTGGTTAAATGGACTGTTGCACCAAACAAACAAATATGTCAACTTGGGCATTTTTTACTATACTTTTTTAAGACCAAACAATTATGAACATGACTACTACGTAGTCTTTGTTCTACCCTCAGCATTTTTCTCAAATGTTCTTCAGAAATGATTAAAACTGATAAATGACTAATACTCAATAATCACAGGCCCTGATGAGGTTTACGGTCCTGTGCTGCGTTTTACTGACACGGTTTTCATTTTTTCCAATGCAGAACCCAACTTCAGAAACCCAGCCCATGATCGCTTCAGAGGGTTCAACTTCCCCCACTCACAGGAGATGATGAAGATTTTTCACAAGCGTTTTGGTCTTCATCAATTCCGATTCAATCAACTTGAAGCAATTAATGCTACGATTCTGGCAGAAGATACGTTTGTTCTGATGCCAACAGGTTAGTAGTGATCAAAAATTACAAAACAAGTTTTATCCTGGTGATGTTACAATATATTTAGGATGTTAATGGCAGTGAAAATGTCCTCATATCTCTGAACCTGATGTATTCATAGGTGGGGGTAAAAGCCTGTGCTACCAGCTGCCTGCCTGCGTGTCCCCAGGAGTCACTATTGTCATCTCCCCACTCAAATCTCTCATCGTAGACCAGGTCCAGAAACTCACTACACTGGATGTAAGTATGGTTTCTCCTATTGGATCAGTATGAAGTATGGTACAGTAGGTATTTATAGTACCCAGAAGGTGCATTAGCTATTTTGTAATGTTTTTATTTCAGATCCCAGCAACGAGCCTCTCTGGTAATAAAAGCGACAGCGAAGCAGGGAGGATTTATATGCAGCTCTCTAGGAAAGACCCTATCATTAAACTTCTCTATGTCACTCCGGAAAAGGTGACACATGAATGATTCACACTCTGAATGTTGGTATAAGTAATTGTTGTAGTTACTCATTTTTCTCAACACTCGTGCCTTTTTTCCCCCCCAAGGTGAGTGCAAGTAACAAGCTGATCTCCGCCCTGCAGAACCTGTACGAGCGAGGCCTTTTGGTCCGCCTCGTCATTGATGAGGCCCATTGTGTCAGTCAGGTGTGTTCCTCTGCTTTATACACAATCTGCAGTATGCTTTTTATTTTTGCAACAGCCATTGTGAATCATCCTGCATCCTTAAATCTTTTAGTGGGGTCACGACTTCCGTCCAGACTACAAGAAGTTACACGAACTGCGTCAGAAGTTCCCCAACGTGCCGATGATGGCTCTGACTGCCACCGCCACCCCCCGCGTTCAGAAAGACATCCTCAACCAGCTGAATATGACTCGGCCGCAAGTGTACGTGCTCAGGCCCTGTCTTAGACTTCTAAACGATCTCTATTTTAATATTTTATTTATTTCAAACAACCAACAGCTTCACATTTTTACATCCAATATATTTTCAGGTTCACCATGAGTTTCAACAGAACAAACCTGAAGTATTCTGTCCTGCCCAAGAAACCCAAAAAGGTTGACGAGGACGTCATCGACTGGATCAAGAAGCACTACCCACGTAAATAATTCAGAAGTACTTTTTCTGATCCTGGTTATTTTGGGAACACTGCCATAACTGTTTGGTTGAAAATGAAACTCATATTTGTTTGTGTGAAGGCATCCTGAGTGTCGTGTTATATAAAGCAAGTTCAATTCCTGTGCTTGTTACAGAAATCATTTGAAATCATTGCTTTTGTCAAATGCTTATTTGCTTTTGGAAGTAGCCTTGTGATAAATGAAAGCATGACAATGACTTGAATTATCCCAGTGGGGAATATCTTGTCAGTGATTACAGACCCTCTCTGACTATCTTTTGTCTAATAATCTGCTTGTTGCAGGTGACTCTGGCATCGTCTACTGCCTGTCCCGTAATGACTGTGATGCCATGGCTAAGAGTCTGCAGAGAGCCCGTATATTAGCTCTGTCGTATCACGCAGGCCTGAGTGACGGGGACAGAGAATACGTGCAGAACAAGTGGATCAACCAGGACGGCTGCCAGGTGAGGTCACTACTCACTCACTGATCTGACGTGAAAATGACTAATAGATGGTAATGGATACAAAGCAGTGATCATAAGAGAGGTAGCGGTTTGCAAGCAAGAAGCTGTTTTAACGATGTTAAGTGCACATTGCCTTAATGTCCCCGCTTCCTTTTGTCTGCCAGGTCATATGTGCCACCATAGCCTTCGGCATGGGCATTGACAAACCTGACGTGCGTTATGTGATCCACGCCAGTCTGCCTAAGTCAGTTGAGGGCTACTACCAGGAGTCGGGGAGAGCTGGCAGAGATGGAGAGATCTCTCACTGTATTCTCTTCTACTCCTACGCAGACGTCGTCCGCATCAAAAGGATCATCAGCAGTATGTTTCAATAATATAGGCCGTTCTTGGTTTTGGTTGTGTGATTTTCATTCTCTTTTAATCTCAAGCTGTATTTCAGTCTGATATATTAGCCAATGTAGTCTCAGATGGCTCTTCTTTAAATCACAGTGGACAAAGAAGGTGACCGTTACACCAGGGGGACTCATTTCGACAACCTGCACAGCATGGTGCACTTCTGTGAGAACATGATGGAGTGCAGACGAATTCAGCTGCTCGCATACTTTGGGGAGCTGAAGTTCAACAGAAGCTTCTGTAAGGAAAACGCGGACGTCAGCTGTGACAACTGTGCCAAACCCAACGTAGGAATTATTTATTTAATTAATCGTCACAAATTCCAAACCTGCTCTGACTGTTTTCTAATTGAGCAACGTTGTTTGACCTCCTGTTCCTGTGTGCAGCAATACAAGATAAAAAATGTCACTGAAGATGTGAAGAAGATTGTGAGGTTTGTTCAGGAAAACTGCGAGAAAGTTGGATCAAGGTTTCGGACGCCTCAGCAAAACCGACTGACATTGAATATGTTAGTGGAGATCTTTGTAGGTAAAGTAAATGCACATGATCGGGATGAAAAGTCATTTTGTAATTGTGAATCCTGCATGATGTCCTCTCCTGACGTGTTTATATTCAATGTGAACTGCGAACGGTCTGATGCAGGGAATTGTTTCTATATGTCAGGGTCTAAATCTGCAAAGATACAGACAGGAATGTTTGGGACGGGAGGAGCTTACTCTAAGCATAATGCTGACCGTCTCTTCAAAAAAATGGTTCTGGACAACATCCTGGGGGAGGATCTCTACATCACCAACAACAACCAAGCTGTGTCGTATATCTCTGCTGGACCCAAAGCCATGAACGTGCTGTCTGGAACCATGCAGGTAACCTGACGTATATCGACTGTTGGGCCGCATGAAGCGCTACATATGTAACATTTGATTAAGTATAATTATATATATATATATATATATATATATATATATGAAAACATTAAACACTAAACGGTACTTGTCTCATTGCAGGTGGAGTTCTATGAGACCGAGAGTGCGTCTAGCATCAGGAAACATAAAGCCGCTGTGGCCAAGAATGTCTCCCAGAGAGATGAGAAGGTTCAGGAGTGTCTGAAGGAAATGACGGATCTGTGCAAGCAGCTGGGGAAAGCGTTTGGCATTCACTATTTCAACATCTTCTCTACTGCTACCTTGAAAAAGATAGCTGGTAATTTCCTAGATAATCGTTAAGACTGTCCTTTTAAATAGCTCGTATGAAACAGCAAGCATGTTATAACATTTTTTTCTTCACATGAACAGAGAAGCTTTCTCCTGATCCTGAAGTCCTCCTACAAATTGACGGTGTGACGGAAGACAAACTGGAGAAGTATGGAGCTGAAGTCATTCAGCTCCTAGAGAAATACTCTGAGTGGCAGCTTCCTGGTGAGAGAACAAAATAAAGTTTTGCATATTTCAGTTCTGCCCATTGTGGTATTAATCATACATGGTGTCTGTTGCAGAGGAACAGACTGATAACGGTGGAGACGGGTGGATAGACACGGCACAAGGCCGCTCATATGGAGATGACGAGGACGACACGGAGTCCTCCACGTACTTCCGTGGTCAGTCCGCACAGGGACAGAAGAGAAAGAAAGCTCCATTCTTCAAATATTCCAAGAAGAGAAAATCCACCTCTAAAGGGTCTGTAATGTGTTTGTCTCACATTTTATCATGTAGCTGGAGATTGTTTTTAGCAAAAAGCTTAAATTCAAAGCTGAAACCTTATTTCCTCTTCTCCCCACATCTTCTGTCTTGCTGCGGTGTTGTAGTCGTGGCTACAGCAGCAATAAATCCTGGTCATCGTCCAACTCCAGAGGTGGATCAAGTGCTGCAGGCCGGGGGTCCAGGAGCTCGACGGGAGATGCATCAGCTGGCAGGAGACCGGGCTTCCTGACTCTCCCAACCCCGCAAACCAACCAGCGACCTTTCTTAAAGCCAGCCTTCTCACACATGGGCTAGGACCGGCTTCTGATCCGACTTATCGGAAAGCAAAGTACTTTTTCACTACACTTTTAAATAGTTGATGTCGTTAATGGTTGTATTTACCAGTGATGTCCCAGCTGTTTATTTAAACTTCTAAAATTGTATATTTATGTTCTGTACAGTTATTGTCATTTTTGTAAATTGTCAGTTTTTTTTTTATATATATTAAAGTCTTTTTTTTTTTTGCTAGAGAAAAGCAAGCTGTGTGTTGAATTTGTGTTGTATCACAAAGCCAAAGAGAGCCACATCGTGTTTTTAAGCAATGTTTATTTCAAGTTTGAATTGTTTTATTTAATGGCACCAGTTACAAGGGACTACTGGAGAGAAACAATATTTTATACTGACTTGTACAGAAGGTTACAGTACAAACATGGGTTCGGAATGGATCAGAATGAACAAGAGCTGGATTTGGCACATGGATTTATATATGTATATATTTATATATATATATTTATTTGTATGTGTGTATATATATATATATAATGTAATTAAACAGCGATCTCCAATCCCAGGATAACGATGCAGACTACAAAACACACCACCAGACATGGATATCCGCACACACACTTATTGACGTGTGTGTGCAACTGTGTGAGGTTCTGCCAACCGGGAGCCGACAGAAGGTCAAAGAGCAGATCAAGATGCCTTCGGCTATGACCAGTTTAATACATCAACCCCTCAGTTCCACATGCGTCATCCTCATTAATGTGACAGGGTTTTAGGCCAGGAATGAAATTTAGGTAGCCAATTGTATATAAATCACTTGATTCAGATCTTAAAACTGAATAAGCAGTTCTTTTTTATCACATAAATAACAAAAATATTAAAATGTTATGCTAAAAGGACAGCCAATGATAATATTTGAAACTCAAGACCTGAATATGTCATACACGTGTTTGTTTTTTGAGACTATAATTAAGATTTCTGATGATTTCCGAAAAATGTTTTGCAAAACATATAATAGACATAATAACAAAAACAAGTTATTTAAGAAAAAAACACAAAGTAAGACCTCAGATATGACCCAAAACATCCCTTTGACACCGCCTTAATAAAAACATTTTGCTTTATATTTCACCAAAGTAGGATTAGTTGCTTGGTTGTTACATAACATGGGTGTTTCTATTATTGAGTCCATCCCCTGTGTATTCAATTTAAACACAATAATCTATGCTTCAACTTCCAATGCACCACATTTTATTTGCATGGCTTTATCTTCTCTGCTTCTTATCAGGGACGGACCAGCTGTTTTCTGATTCGTAAACCGTGGATGACAATCACACTCGTTCGTCAAAAGTCACATCTGGCCAAAACTGCAGCAATCTCCCATGAAGTAAAAGAACTGTAAAATTTGTAAACATGACACGGCAACTGAAATGTAACATTAAAGTCAAGTTTGTCATAGGAAACCTTCAAAGACAAATCAAGATATTCAGACTGCAGGCTTAAACAATTTCAGACAGAGATGAACACTGTTTTTTCCCTCTTGGCCTGGGAGATTTAAGATGGAGTAGTCTGTGGTACAGTTGTTAGGCATGTTGAGTCTTTCGTTCGCCATTCTTTCATCTTTGTCACTTTGGTTAACTGCAGAGTTAGGATCCAGGCACAAGGAACAATCTGTCACTTAACAATGAAACAGCAAAGAAAACAAACATCCACAAAAGAGGTCTCTATGGAAAACTGATTTAAAAAAAGTTATTAATGAATGCAACAGAAACCAAGTGTCTCAGTGGGCACGTCATTGTTAGACAGGAATTAACAACAAATTGTTGAGTGCTTTTATAGAAACAGAAACGACATATTTGACTTAGTCTTTGTTGGTTTTTTCATACATAAATTTGTAAATCACACCTTTTTGCTCTCACAATTATTGCTCCTTGAATAAGGCTGCCTTTTTCTTTTTTCAAATTGTGGCATGTTCAGAGAGACCACTGAAGCTACATAATGCTGATAGATGTACGAGAAAATACCTTTACAAACTAACCCTTTAAAAGTGTCCTGCTAACAAGTCAGCCTGGCTGGAGTGGTCAGTCATGTTGTCCTTTATGTCAGTAAAGAAGTAATAAAAATGAATTATGAATATACAAACAAAAAAAAAAGTCTACCCGCCCACCCTGCTCCACCCAGTTAGGAAAAATGTGCTTCATCTTTGCATCGCTATTTACTGGATGTATCCGAGTTACAAATGATTACTTGACATAAATAAGCTCCTACACTGTATGTAGGACAGTTTTCTTGCCAACATAGCTCTAATGATGAGATATTCCCTCTAGCATCTTGCTGGGAAAATGTCAGTGCTGCTCCCTTCACCACGGATAATCGAAAGATAATGAGCTACAGGAGTGGATCCAGCCACAACGCCAGAGTGCTACTCTGTGGTCAGGACTACAATTTAGCCAAGGAGTGACACGCTCGGATTACACAGAAGCAAACAAAGAAGGTAGCACCATCGGGCGTTCAGTGGAGCAGCTGCAGGTGCTGGTATGAGAGTGTGGCGTTTGAAATAGCAGTCCAAAAACAAGCAACCCTGTACAGCCATTAGAGTGATGAGTCGCTGAGGGCCTTCCTTTACCAAATTGTTTTATAAATCCTACTTACAAAGAACCTTTTGCTAAGGTGCTTTGACATCCCTCAAGTCTTCTCTACCTTTTTTTTTTCCTTTCTCAAAGTCCTCACAGTCCCATATTTTTTACATCTCCTCTCAGTCTAAACATTCACAGCTACCACCTTTAAATCTTGTCTCCATTCCTACACACAGACACAGTTACACCTGCACTTGGTGCAGGAGGTAGACACGCAATACAAAAAACTGATTTTACCCAGAATCCAGCAGCCGTGGCAGTTATTGCTTCCTGGAGCTGTGAGGCTGAAGAGCCTAGAGCCTGACCGACAAATCTAAGGGCAGATATTATGTTTCAATATCGGCTTATCCCCGGTATAGTGGTATATGTTTTTATTTTGGCTGATATGAAAATAAAGGGAAGGAAGTAACTATTGTATATAATAAAAAAATGTGCACAAGGTACTTCAGAAAATGTCATCATTACATACTTCAGTACGTCAAGCAGACTTGCACCAAATACTTAGTTTTTTATTTGTCCATTCTTAATTTACTACTGACCAAATGTTATGTTTATTTATCTATTCATTTTCAAATTATTTTTTGGGATCGATTAATTGTTCGGGCAATGAACTGTCAGAAAATGGTGAAAAGTGCCCCTTATAATCATAATTTTCTCAGAACCCAAGTTGACATAATACATCCGACCAAAAGGCCCAGACCAAAACATATTCAATTTACAATAATGAATAAAAGAAATCTGAAAAATCTGTACATTGGAGGAGCTAAAACCAGAAAAGTTTTACTTGATAAATGGCAATTAGTTGACTATCAAAATAGCTGCCAATTCAGTTTTTTCAGTTGTTTAAATAACCGTTAGAGCTCTAGTTTTGCTTCCTACTTTTTAAAATGAATTCCAGTGTCACAAGTCACAACATGCAGTATCGGTCAGGCTCGCAGTCACTTTTCCAAACTCTTCAAGTAAAATAAGATATGGAGAAATGTGCTTTTAGCTTATTTGGTATTTGTGGTTGTATAATGATATCTCCAGATTTCATGCTGTACAAATACATGGTCATTAAAATGATCATTAAAATTGCCCGCACACTGAAGGCTGATTCACTGCTGGTGGAGTGATGAGGTGTGATCAGTGTTGAGTGGATCTGGATAAAAACCCTGTTTTTCAGTCCCCACTACCACATTTCCATAAATGCTTCTGACCTTACTTGAAACACGGCTCTAAAAAAGGTATAATTTAATCTTCAATAACAAAATAACATTTCAGTTCTGTTAAAATATACATGGAAAACCTGTCAATATATATTAGGAAACAAACTAATTTGTACAAAAAGTACATCAGTATTCTTATTCTAATAATAATAATATAGCATGTTACATAAACCTTAAGAGCAAGGTTGATATGAAACAAAATAAATCATAAACTCTTCATACAAAGAAATTATTGAAATTCGATGAATTTCAACTTCATGTAAAATGCAAATCAAAATTAATTGGAGAAATAACAGAACAACTGAACAAATGAGCACATTCAAAAGTACTTAATTATTTAAACCATATGAGCATTGCACATCTATCTAGACTATCATCTACTGGTGCCAGCAAATCTTTGCTTTCATAATTATTTCTCTAACCGCAGCTGACACTACTGGGTCACATAACACTATTGGAACTGGTTTATTTTACTGTATCCCTAAAAATATCTTAGAAAAACAACTCTTTGTTCTTCAACAGTTTACTTAATACACCAGGGTATACTTAAGTGTAACTGTTTCTCTATCTATCCACATAATTCTGTCATCAACATCTTCTCAAAAAAGGCATTTGGTTATCACCCAGTCTGCTCTCTGTTTCATCAACCTTTACCATTATTCCCTTCAAATTGTTCTGTTTTTTTGCTGCTGAGGTGAATATAATGTTGTGCTGTGTCTAGTTGAGTTCTGATGGGGATGAACCAATATCAAAAGATGTTATACTACTTTGCATCACATATACTTCACAGCAAAGGGCCTATCAATTCTAACATAACTCACTTCCACCTTCATTTTAATAACAAATCAACTTCCTCGATTGCTGTTCTTCTCTTCTCATTTCCTTATGCAAATACATGTTTAAAAGCAATAAATAATAATGAAGGCAACTTTCATCCAATGCAACGAAATCTTCTGTTCTTTAAAAAAAGAAACTGTTTCAACTTCTTCAGTTCTTAGATTTTTTTTTTCTTTGTGTTATTTGAAAAAATAAAATACCTGAAATGAGTTGAAATAAAAAAAAAGAAAATGCAAAAAGGTGTCCTCTGGCTTTGTAGAAAAGAAAAAGAAAACAAGCGAAACGAGGAGGTGGTTGGGTGGGTAGGGGGGTTAACTCAAAGTGGAGAAGGGGAGGAGAGGTTCTGGCCCGGTGTTACCAGGAGTGGTCCAAGCTGAATGTCTGCAGGAGGAAGATGGGAGAAGCAGGGTTCATGTTGGGACGAGGCTGCCCTCCATCACTCCGGAGTCCTAACCATCATCTCAGACCCCCGAACGGGCTTACGAACTCTACGACCTCTACGACCTCACTCTCACTTGTCAATGAGCAACCCGCCCACCCAGCGGAGCTTGCAGGCAAACCACCGCCTGAGGGGACAAAAGTATTCGTAATGGAACTGCTCAAATTCGGGGGTCTGGCGGATGTCACGTAAAAATGCAATGTCGAGGTCTGACTCGGTGAGGATGATGAGGAGGAGGAGCAAGACAAAGAGGAGTCCAATGGTCACAAGGAGCAAACGGAGGACACTTAAGACAAATTTATTCACCTGTTCCACCTCGCTGAGGGCTGAGTCCCCCCCTGCACCCTCCTCTGCACCAAAATCACCCACTTCCCCGCGCATGGGGGTGCCTGCCTCCGACTCCTTCTCCTCCTCGATGCTGCAGGGCGCCCCGTTGATCTGGCGCGAGACGGCCATCTCCATGCTGTGCTCGGCCACCGGGGTGGGCAGGACGCTGTCGGACGGGCTGTAGGCCTCGTCCGAGATCACCGCAGTCCTCTCGCCGGCGTCCGTGGCCTGGCTCCGGGAGCGTGGCATGAAGCAGTCCCCGTGGGACACTGAACGCACCGGTGTGGAGTGAGCGCTGTCACGCAATGACTCCAGACCTTTGTGTGGTTGTTCAGGGAGGAATAGGGGGAAGGAAACAGAGAGGAAGAAAGAAATATTACACACATTTCACAGCATGGGAAATAATTACTGATATGATGTGACCGTTCATTCATAATAAACTAGTGTGGCCTTCACTGACACAATAAACTACTGTAGCTGCGCCTCTGAATGCTGAAAGGTCTACTCTGCCGTTTGTCCAGCAGAGATCTGTTACAGAGACACACAGTCTCCACCCTGAGAGCAGAAATCTGATCAAGCTTTTTCCCCAGAGTCAAGTAGACAGGGGGGAGTATTGTCATTGCAGAAGGCTCATGATCTGATGTAATGCCTAATAATTATCTCTAATGGAAGAAATCATCATGTTCCACTTGCACTAGACGTGTATATATTATTCAACATCCATTTGAGTGTTCAAACCCGTTATATTAAGTATACTTTACACCAAGCCTGCTTCCTGATAAAGTTGCACTTTCAGCACCCTAATCTCCAAACAATCAGGCTCTAGAATTCCCAGCACTGATCCCACTTTGACTATTAGATTTCCCAATATGTAGGTTGGTTTAAAAGCTTGTGTAAGAATGCTTGATATTCTTCGAGGAAATTAGGATTATGATAAGGATAGGTTTACATTTTTTATCTGTCACAATGCTGGCGTGCTTCATCCATACTGAACATCCCTTTCTCATGCAGTTCAAATTTAAGAGATGAGGGACAAAATCCACAGTTCTGGTTCAGTGTAAAATGCATTGCAAAAGTTCAGGTAAAGTTAGAAGATTATACACTGTATATTAAGCCTGCAGTCTTTGACGAGCCAATGCAAATACAGGCATGTGAGTGGTAATATAAGAAGACTTTAAAGGAAGACTTAATGCCAATAGAAAACTTACAACTACCCTGCTTGCATTTGCACTAAACTGTTTAATTCTCTTTTCTTGTTAAATCAAACCAAAAACAAAAGGTAGGCAAAAAATAACTAACCTTCAACTAGGAGTGAGCTATCTAGATGAAATCTTCTATGACAGACATTTGTAATCTGATATTGTGATAAAGGAAAATGTGTTTACGGATACACAACATGGCTTATTTCATCTGATTAAATACTACAAATCAAAGTACTCCACAAGATTGATACTAAAATCATACAGGAATCAAATATTGCCACAAAACAATAATGCTCATTGACTTGCAACATTGCCAACAGTGGACTTATGCAACCGTAGTTGTTAGAGACAAATATATACCTGCCAGAAACTATTCAACAACACGTTTCAAGGCATGATAAATATTTACTGCTACTGTAAACTATACTGTTCCTTTTGCAGAAGAAGTAACAGAACAGTATGTGAGAGCTTCACTGCAGTGTACATGTCAGTGACGAAGAGCTGCGGTTGAGCCCCTTGCTGACGATATCAAATTCTCCAGAGTCATAGAGGCAACATTACACCTTCACTATAAAGGGAAGGGATTAAAATTCAGCTTTCGATGAGGAAGCAAATCATGAAAAGGACTTTTTTGAAAGCTGCAGGAAAAGTAGAACCAATTGTGTCCAGTGTGTAAGCCCCTGCTGACATGAAACTCCTGTCAAGTGACAAGAAGGACGGTTGGGTGACTGTCAGCAGCCATCTTTCCTCAGTGTTGATCTGCCTCAGCTTATCCTACATTCATCTTACAAAGTGAGGCAGCAAGCAGAAAAAACATTGCTTTAATTTGAAATTCCCATGTTTATAGCTTTTAATTTGAAACGCTTACATCAAACACATCGAACCTCTTGAATTACTGTATACTGGTTGGAACCAAACATAGCTGCTATATGAAGAGTCCTCCAATCTAAAAATCAACGAAATAACCCTCACAAAATCACTCAGAAGAAAACCTCCAGGAGGCAGAGACAACCACAGGAACGATGTCGCTCTCGCCACGCCAACGTTGCTGAGAGAGAGACTGATTTAAAATAGAGAAAGCCATCGGCACTTCCATGTAAAGCACATCCCTGGCTGGCTCTGTGATGTTTACCTGGAGGGGTGCTGGACTGAACGTAGGGCAGCGGAGTGCCAGGTAGAGGGGTGACGCTGGCAGAATCCTGCTGCCCCGTCAGGGCAGGATAAAGGGGCAGGACGCCCAGGGCCTTGCCCAGCATACGAGGCCCCAGGCTCAGCACGCGAACCTTTACATCCCGGTAGCAGTGGTTGATCATACGCAGGTGGACGTTCACCCGGGTGGTGATGCGAATTAGACACTTAACCATGGTTGCGGCATGCACGTGTTTATCACGTCCTTATGGTCCCTGTCCCGGAGTCCAGGCCACAGTCTCGCTGTGTGTATGTGTGTTAGGCCGAGGGGTCCTGCCTTGGCTGCAGTTTGCAGAGACGAGTGTGTGAAGCAAAACGGTGGCTTTCTGCAACAGTGCTACGGACGTCGGCATTGGCCTGGCCTGATTTGGCCCCACCCAGGCCAGTGACATACATGGAGTAGAAGACCCAGACTATTTTCAGCTGGGGTATTAATACCAGTGTAAGACATCCAGTCAGCACACACTGGGGGTGGGAAGCTCATATGGCTCTCTTGGACCCACAGAATAAGACCCTCAATAGACACAGTACACCTGCCTCTGAGCTCCATTTATCTCATCGTAGAAAGAGTTACAGTATGTACTTGAGGCAGGGTCAAAGAGTCTCACTAGTGGTTTTACCCAGAGCCACGCAAGACATACAGAGGAAGTGAGGCCACCTGTTCTGGGCCGATAGCCTGCAGGTGGGCTGAATGAGTGACTGTTGCTGCCACTGTGTTTTGTACACCAAATACACGATCACTCAAACACACCCACAGCTGTGAAACACGGGAGCAGGCCGACTGACGCACACACCTGCAGCATGTCCCACTAGCGCTGTAAGCATGCACTGGGCCAAATGGCTCAAGTTACAGCATGTGTGTGTCTGTGTGTGTGTGTGTGTGTGTGTGTGTGTGTGTGTGTGTGTGTGTGTGTGTGTGTGTGTGTGTGTGTGTGTGTGTGTGTGTGTGTGTGTGTGTGCATTTACTAATGGCGTCCTGATGCAGTTAAGATTTTATACCAGCCAGTAATAACGCATTATCCACAATTATATCTGAAGACTGGGATCGTTAATGCTTCGGAAACGAGAAATGACGTGTCTCAGAGGAAGAGGATAACTTGCAAACAACAACATACTCACTGTGAGGCCTCTACTGAACACATAATGTCTTGTGAAAACACAAGTTTGCCACAAACACTTCCATGGCATGTAGGGGATTAGTTGCTTGCTTAGGCCTGTTGAAGCATGGGGGGTGAAGATAAGTTCTTACCCTCCATAATAGATATGTGCACAGCTCTCCGACGCGTGCGCGGTACACTGGTGAGGCGAGGCCCGTGGGTGATGGATGGACAACTTCTGCTGGGCACGAGACCAGCCCTGCAGAGACAAACAAAAAGAAAAGGCACATACGTCACTGCACAGAGAAACAGCTACGAGCAGAGGTAACTCATACTGTAGCGAGTAGGTGCTGCTGATATAAAGACTTCTACAGTAGCTTGGTGCCTAAGAAAATAGAAGAAAATGAAAAAAAAATCTGATTGAGGACATTCTGACCTCTCCTAGAGTTTAAAACTCTACCTGTGTATTTCTGGAGGTTCTCGTTTGATTTTGGCACTCTGCTCCATCACCTCTTTTGCCACTCGTCCACTGTTATAAAGCACAGACACGATGCTCAGGATGAGTTACACACAAACACACACACTCACACGCGCGCACACACACACACGCGCACACACACACACACGCACACACACACACACACACACACACACACACATAACCAGGCACCCTGGTTCACCCAATGCTATGAAAGCCATCACTGCAGTGGAGGAGTACAGTGCATGAGCATCATGATTGAATTAACCCGGTGAATTCAGCGTTGTGTAACTGAATTACCACCAGTCAGACAAAATGCATTCACAGACTTGCAGGCAAAAATATCAAAACAATGATCATGTTTTGCCCTTTAACAGTAAACTCAACATTTAACTGACCGGGCTTGTGATTTTAGTTCAAACAAATCATACGTAGCTAGATACCACTAAAGATAAGTGAGAAATGTTTTTGGTTTAATCACTTTGGTGGACTGGTCCTTTAATGAAGGACAATATGTTGGTCATACTACAGATTTTTAGCTCATACAAGGTGAAAATGCCTCATGTGATCAGTCCCCTTCATATCCCCCCTGTGTGTCCTCTTGTGAGGTGTCAGCCATATCCGCCGGGCAAAAGTCCGCTGACGTTACAGCACAGAAGGCCACGAGGCCAAGTCTTCTGGGAACACTTCTCTCCACTTCCAGCTGGGGGGTTTTCTGCAGTGTCCTCCCCTCCCTGTCATCAGTCATACTGTCGTGTTGTGTACTCTACCTGTAACGGAAACGGCTGCCCTTGAAGAACAGGTTGCTGCTGGACACCGTGCGAACCTGACTTGACTTTTCAAGCCTGATGGAACAAGAAAAGAAGAGAAAATTGAAGCCTATTGCACCAAAACACTTAGGAAAACTATTAATATGAACTTGTGAATAATATTAAATAAACCCCACTCATTATCACAACAATATGCTTCCTATATGATCATACTGTTGAAGCGTGTTTATACGTAATTCTTGCTTTCTGAATCCCAGAACAAAGCAGAAACTAGGATCAAATACCCTGCTATTAAATGCATGTCCACTTCCTGCAGTATAGGCACTGCAATCTCGACACGCCTCCATTCAATATGTTTTTATTGTTATAGTAAGTGAGACATTAATGTTTAATGTTTCATTTTGCTTTCAAGATATGTGTGCTTCTCGGAAAAACATCTCGATCACATGTTCTCTTGCCTTTTAGTTCCCCAGACTCCTTATTACAGGAAGATTTTAATAAGTGGGAGGCAGATAAAATATTATCAGTCTTCCACTTCTGAGAGTCATCCAAAGGTCACATCATATTAACTAAAATACCTTTGCCCTTCCCAAGCCCCTTCTCTTTCCATCTGCTAACCCCCACGCACCCTTCATCAACTGAGCCATCAGCCCGGATCATTACCCCACTGCTCCCTGGCCTCTGAGCTCACAGGCTGCCTGTTCTTGATTTTTCTTTAAGATGGAGAGAACAGAGGGGACCTGCGCTATTATTCATGGCTGACACAGGGGAGCCATATCTCAGAGGGAGCGGTGAAGTGCTTGCAGTCTCGTGCCAGCGTACACTCATTCACTAAAGGTCAGAGCCAACTCACACCTCATTTTCCCGCTGACAAACAACCCAAAGGGAAGTGGATTTTAAGGATACCAAGATAGTGTGACGGTAATCTGTAAAGCAGGAAAACTACATAATGACAGCGCAGGAAAATAAGAATAACATTGAAATTAAATGAAGGAAGAAATTTGTGGACTCACTTATAGAAAGCTTGATTCTCCACTCCACACTTCCAAAGGTGCTTGCATGCCTCCGGTGTGGGTGCAAAGTACGTCAAGATGATCTTTTTGTATAAAAGTAAATATAACTATTAGTATAAAAATATAACTAACAGCAGTGCATGTAGAGTGTAGTTTTCAATCTTGGTTTTGTGCACACATCCAACAATTCATGCTCTCACCTCCTTCTGATTTGCATATACGTGGAACGTTTTGCCCTCGAACTTCAGTTTGCTCACCTCGTTCCTGCCCAGGCAAAACAGTCACACATACAGAGAGTGGAAACCAAAAGCCACAGCTTCTTTAAATATTCATGACAACCACTTTGAGATCACATAAACAGCCACGGTGCACGTTTGGCTGACAAAACAAATAACTGATAATATTCCCTGCAGACTGGGGAATGGAGAATGAGAGTGACCTGAGCGCTACCAAAAAAAGCCAGAATGGATACTGCAACAATAATAAGTCTGTCTTCATTAATGTAACAGGAACCTTTTCAGTTAAAAGGGAAAAGACAAAACCCAAAATGTTAAATAGAAATGCACCAAATTGTATACATTTCCAAGTTATCACTAAAGCATCTTGCTGATTCATATCAGTGGGTGTAAGCTAGTGTAATTAGCCATCTGTGCACATACTGGCTGCTGGCTCAGATGGATGAGCTTTGTTGAGAGTGACTGTACAACCAGTTGTAGTGCGACTGCTGTTTTAAGTAGAACGCCCTGCATATAGAGCATGTATGTCAAATCAGGTGAAATTAAGGCCTGCAGCACAGTGTTTGTCTATTTACATCCTGCAAGTGCTCGAGGAACTAGTGCGCTGCCGTTGGCTCACATTCAGACAGTGTTGCACATTTGGCTCACCATTTGAGAAAATGAACCCTCTTGTTTCCCTGAAGCACCACAAAACCAAATGGTGTGAAGGCGAGGAAAGCTGGGTTCCCCGACACATCCTGAAAGAGAACAATTTCAAAATATAACTTGAACGCACACATTTCACATGAATAACAGATAAATTAAGAGACTCATGTTTAAGCATGTGCTGTATGTCCCATGAGTTTCAATGTTCATGTTGGACAGAACTGTTTGCTGAAATGTTTACTGTCTAAAAATAGTACAGCAGTGCTTGAAAAACCTTGCATGGATGTGGATCAACACCATATGTCTCCAGCATCTGGGCTTTCTGGAGGAAATTTCGCTCTGATGTTTCAGGTGTCTGTCCACTGAGGGAGAGCAACAACACACAGAACATCTGTGTCAGTCCACCAAAAGCATAAAAAATGCAACACAAAAGTTTTGAAAGGCCAAACCCCTTCAGAAGGATTTCATTAAGAGAATGAAATAGGTAGACAGAGGTTAAACAGATACACATACAGCTATTTTTAAAAAGCAAGTATTTATCTCCACTTGAATTCTTGTTTCATTCAGGCTGTCCAATCAGTGTGAGTATTCAGAGTGAAGCACTGTTCATTTGGTGGTGAAGAGAGAAGCAACCACTAGTGGGCAGCAGAGTTTCGTGGCGTTTGTCATTCTCCTCTTTCAGCATCAAAACTCGACTTGATGTCTCTCTACCTCTATTGTGTCTTACTGTACGTCATTAACACAGTTGGGGGAGTTAGATGGATCAATGTGTGAATGTAACCCTTTAGCAGTTAAACTGCTGTCTGTTAGAGTTGTGTGTCTGTTTGTGTGTGCGTGTGTGCATGGACCTGCTCTGTCTGATCACTTTCATTACTGTGCTCTGCTGCTCTTCCATTTGAAGCTGGGGCTAGGAACCATCACTAATAACTATAATAATGGGCAGGTTATGAGTTATTTGAGTGGAGAAGAGACTGCTATCTGCTCAAATAAGCGACAATAACCTGTCTGGCCAACCCGATACAAGAAAAGCGGGTCTCATTACTGCACTTAATTCTATAAATGTCAGAGAGAATATGATTTTGTTCAGCCTTTATATGAGCATGATCTGTAGGTATTTGAAAAGAATAGATATTGAATGTGCAGTTTTATATTCTGAAACTTACATCAGCTCTGTCTTGTGTATGTCTGAAATCCGGCGCTCCAGCTTCTCCGAATGTTTAGGGAAGAACTGGAATTTGGAGCTGTAACCTTCAGGATGCTTCCCAGGGTCGTAATTTCCGATCTCAGCTGGAGGGAGGATCAGAAAAAGTGGAATGCTAAAACATTCACAAACATTCAGGGCAGATAAGTTAAGACAATGTCTACAGCTTCCAGCACAGTGCTGCTTTTGCAGCGTTAACATGCCCAGGATTATATGTGTTCCTTCATGCCACACTGCACTCCCTCGGATGACCCTGATGCTGATTTCTCTCTGCGAGGAGGAGCTGACCAGGCAGCCCATCTTTAATTCATCAGCCCCTCCTCCAGAGGACCTGCCTCTCCGCAAATATTGTGCATTCTGTGATGTAAACTGTGCCACCATACCTGATGTGTGTTGCGTTTGTTTATGTGTGTGTGGTGATGATAAGATGCAAGATAACCACTTCAAAGATTTTATAATCAAGCGTGGTTTCTTCGTTTATAAAAGAGTGGCAAGGTCACTAATTATCATAAAAACTACAGAACAGCCTTTCACTTTGTACAAGTTTTAGAGTCGACATCAGTACAGGAAATAGCAATCAATGAGCGTAATGTTTACTATATGTCTAAAAGCATATACATCTTGTGTGAATTAAAAAAAATATATAATAATAAAACACTGTTAGCATATTCGTTTAGGATCATTATGCTCTACATCACCATCACCTAATTCCACTTCTTTGTACATAAAATATATATTTGCTTGGCTGGCAGCTTCAGACTAAACTACAGGGCATGCTTAAACAGAGGTCACAGAACACAGAGTCATTCCCATCCGTCACCTCCCGTTACCTTGAAGGATGTGTGCAGCAAGCATGGCCGCGTCCGAGGTTTTACACAAGAGCCGACCGTGGTAGAGGTCTCTCTTGATTTGCAGGAAGACAAGATATCTAAAAGGAAAGGACGGAAATCACGTCAGACGATCTGACAGGCCTGCTTAAGAGAATACTGATGATATCCACTCTGTCATCCAGTTACATTTCTCAGTGAAAACACAATACTGAGGAGGAGCAGCAAAACAACGAAACCTGATAAACCTCACAGACTCTGGGGTTCATTGTCCCTATGGGGGTTTTGAATATTTCTTTTTGATTAAGCTGAAATGAGGGTTTTGTTTTGGGGAAAGGAGGGTAGGAAGGCCCTGAGGGAACAGCTGCTACTGCCGCTGAGCTTCTCTTAAAGCCTCCAGCCTAGATTCAGACTGAACCAACCAATCAGCTCTTGAAGCATGAATTTTTCTGAGACAACATCTGAAGCAAACATCACAATGGTGATGATGACTTTATTTTTTATCACTTTTGTTTAAAATTCTAATTTTAAACACCCCCACAACTATGAACAGGAAATCAGACATTCATCTTGTGGCTTCTCCATCTAGTGCATTTCCACAAAGGATAATAATGCTTTCTGCTTGGAGAGATACATTACTAAGCTGCTTACCTTCCCCACGTTGTTTACTTTGCAACACACCCCTTAGAAGGTGCGACGAGTACAATAAATGGGTACTAATTCAACAGCCATTTAGTGCTTATGGCTGCTGATGTTTTGACTGTATTTCAAAACATATGCATAATAAAAACATGCACTGTGAGACATAGCACACTATTTCGCCTTTACATGGCGGAAAATGTCCTCTTAATATGAAATTCCTTTTTTAAGGCTACAAGGGCAAATTATCTGTTGAAGGCTTTCAAATTAATGTTTGTAAAAATGGCATTGTTGATTAATGTGTATTAGCCCCAGTATAATCAACTAAAAATGTCCCAATTATTTTCCCCTTCTTTGTTTGCATTTAGTTTTTTTGTCAAGTGGCTTTTCTCCTAGTGGGAATTGCTTTGCCTGTGAATTGCCATTGTCATACATGTTATGCTGAAGGCTTAAAGACGAAACACATCAGCAGTTTTGTCAGACCATTTCTTGGGAAAAGAAATACAATTCAAAATCAACCCTTTCACTTTTTTTGTTTTTTTAAATCACTGAATTGGCACATTTTTTCTAAAAATTAAGATTCCCCAAAACAAATAAATTTGTTTTTGGGAAATACACCTGGAAAGCATGTTAACAAAACTGAGTCGGCGTATTTCACGGAAGATATTTTGACATGTCACAGTGGGAAAAGCACAGGCGTATAATATAATTAATGATGTCTGAAGCCCATGTAGCTGCTTCAGTTTCAGTTCTGTCGCGGCTTACTGGGAAGCTGAACAGAGCCATCGTTAATGTTATTAGTAACACCTCTGCTTCTCCCACTACGACAAGTCAAAAAGCCTGGTGTGAGAAAGGCCTACAATATGAGAGGCATCACCATATATTATGGAAAAGCTGCCTATTTTTTGGCGTCTATAGAATTTTTTTTATTTGACATTAACATTCTGTCCAAAAAAAAAATCCTTGCACAATATGATGAGAGGGAGTACCCACTGAATGAGCCTTGTATGTGATTGATAATTTACCCCTTTCCCTCCCTCTGTGGTTTGCCCTCTCCACTCTCATCAGGGTTAGGGTTAGGGTTTCACTCTCTCCTCCTCACCCCCAACCTCCAGCCCTGCATTCACCCTGCTTTTTCCTTTTCACTCTCCATCAGCACTCTTCATGGGGTCAACATTACATCTCATTACACCTCAGGGAGAGAGAGAGTGTCCTACTCTCCCTCGAGTCAGTGATGAATGCACGGATATACCAGCTGGCCACTCTTCATTATCTAAAGACAGTGTAAACTCAGTTCCCTTCATGCTCTTAATTAGTCACTTTCACCTTTCTGCTAATTAATCAGAATCCCATTTAGGAAGAATTACCATGGAAGGAAATGTGTGCCTTTAAAACACAAAAAGACTCTTGGAGGCTTTTACATTCCTCGCTGCTTCACAACTCCTCTTTCAAACTGTGCTCTGTGTAATATTTATCATAATGTTTTAGACGGTTAAGTACTCAGGCATTTTAATTATGCAAGCCCATAAATAATGTTTTAGAAAGACACATGTTGGCTCTGTGTAAAAATTTTAGAGCACAATCTGTACTACAGGAAAAATCCAAAATAAAAGACAAGTCAGAAAAGGACAAAACACAGCTGGTTTTCACAGGTTTGTCGAATGATGGCAGTCTTTCTTCCTTACTTTTAAACTGAAACAAGAAGGTACACCGTAGCAGCATAAGAGCACTTATCAATTCATCTGAAGTGAAAACAACAGAAGGAGTTCATACCGAGTGATTTCCTCCTTTAGATAAGCAGGTTCAGGAGGGTAGAACTTGACTCTCAGACACATGGTGAACGGAGGCTGAGCTGGAGGAAACATACAAAAAACATTTAAGAAACAGACAGGAATCCTTTCATTGCAAGAGATCAAACATCATTCAGGAGATTGAAGGAGACAGCAAGGCTGTTTTAAGAGTCAGAGGCAGATTTATCCCCATGAATTCAAAGAATTCTCCAATATCAAAAAGGGTAGCAACTAGTTGTTTGTCTTGATCAGTCTTCTGCTATTTCTCTGTGTGGATATTTATTATGATGTTTATATTCATTTTATGAGATATGATGTTTTATTCTATTTTTAGGGCCAAGGACAACAGATTAACTAATTGACAGTTATTTATTTTGATGATCAATGTGCATCATCCGATCACAAGTAAATCCTAAAAATAAATAAACTATTAATTGTCAAATAAAGAAAAATCAACCATTTCTCTCTTAATGAATCATTTACTGATTAAAATGACACAAATAAAGATAGCCTTTTTGTCTGGTTAACCGTTGGAAAACCCAAAGGCTATGAGAAAAGCAGGTAAGTTGTAATAGTAAAACATTGACGAAACTTTGAATAAATAATTTATAAACTCAAAGTACTCACATTTCATTTGCTTTGGAATTGATTTTGAGAGCTCCAACCAGTGCTGCATTGGGAAAAAACAGATGAATGCAAATCAATATGCCGAAGCAGCATCGAATATAATCAATTTGTATGGTGTTCTTTTGCAAACATGACTAGAGGTCTCTTGAGACACTGTTAGAGCACGAAGGCTGATTAGACAGTCACTCTTTTGGCGAGATTCAGATTCTTCTTTGTCTCTGAGAGCATATTCTCTCCATCTTTCTACCAGGTTGCCTTCTCGCAAAACCAAAACCCACCCACCCACAGCAACGGCCAACCGAAATAGTCCTGAGCGACAGCATAGGAAATGCAGCATCAGCAGGGCTTTGCTCTTGTCTGCATGACTACAACATGATCTGTGAACATGTGAATACTTCATGAGTCAAACAGTGCTACTCGATGCCTCACAACAGAAGAGCCCGACGAAACAACCGTCCATCTCAAAGGCGGCGTGAATAAAAGAAACTGAAGAACACAACTTTTCACTCTGGCCCACATTATCATCCTTCCAGCTAAATCAAACCCAATACATTTTTTAAAGTATAGCCAGTCATGTGATTTCTATATCGACACAAAGCAACAGAGTTATGTGTACACAAAGTCATTCTGAGTTTACATTCAACCACCTCTGCCTTTAAAACATTGGAAGCAGTGGATCTACCATGACATATTCTAAACTTGTGATTTTAAAACTTGGTCTAACAACAGGAGTTAAAACTATGCCTTTTTGTTTGAACTATCAACAAGGCTCTATTTTTGGATCCCATTGCAGACTATAAAGTAATAGCTCAACACTTTGGGAAATACTCTGATGAGAAGCCTGTTGCCATTCTGTGTGTTAAATACAAAGTTGGAGTCAGGAAGCTTTTATCTAAACAGCCAAAACAGGAAGAAACGGCTAGTCTGACTCTTGAAAATTCAAAATTAGGCCTACAAGCACCACCAACATGTCAAGCCAGTCCTTTTAACCAGCAAAAATGGTACCAAATCACGAAGCTTCACACAAAACACCCAAATTATAAACTTGAGCACTTTACTGTACTTTCCATCTTATAATTGGAATATACTGCAAAAAAGCAAATTACAGGTTTTTAACCAAAGGATTTTGAAGCAATGATGTCTCAGTTTGCTTTAATGTTTGTGATTTATTTTGGGACATGGATTTGAATAGTATGGCTTATTGAATAGACATGATTTATTTTTTAAGTCTCTTTTCAAAAACAGGCTTTACCCTTTTAAAAAAAAAGCAATCAGTGATGCAAGTGCACATGAATAGCCTCTATCAGGCTCACACACACTTACCCGCTGCTTGTCTGGATCCACATATCTGATGCCAAAATAGTCTTTCTCCAGCAAGTTGAGGTGGTGGCAGATGAGGTCAAACAGATACTGTCCCTTTGCATCCCGCTGTAAAGGAAGAGAAAAACAAAAAATTCAGCAAGCATGCCCACAAAAAATAAAATCCCAAACATATCTGAATATGTTGCCAAGAAAAGATTCAACAAAGGTACTGTCCTGAGTTCAAACATGAGAAATAATTTCTGCTAGCAGAATATGCTTCAGTTTTTTGTTAAACCCTGCCAGAGATATCTCAGATTCATCCAATATTAATACAGTCGGAGCTATCTGAAGTGTCTTGAATAAACCCTATCCACAGCTAAAAGAGGAGCTCAAAGAGCGGGTGGATTAAATATGCTGAAATCTCACTGGGGTTTTGCGACAGTAATACTCTGTATTCGGTCCTCGTGAGGATGCTTCTGTTAGAGAAACACTTGCTATAATGCAGCACAGAGAGAAGCCTGAGCATCCTCCACTGTGTCCAGTAAACATCTGATACCCCTCTTCCTGTTCACAACAATGTATCTGCATAACGCTTCTGAACATTTGGATCAAACTGAAAGACATTTGGATCAAAATGGCTGAATAATGAGATACAACTAGTGAGCACAACTGTGATCCCTGCAGAGGAAAAGTGACAAATAATCACACAGTGCAAATCAGTGTCAGTCACCGTAAACTGTAAACTGTAAAATTATACCTGAAATAACTCAGTATGTAATAAAGAAATTTAAAATAAATTTGCAAGACTAGATATTAAAAACTGAAGTGGTTGGGGGCATTTTTCAGCATTTTGACTTCTGTGACAATAAATCATTGCATCAGAGCATATTTCGAGTTAATGGGGTGAGGTTAAAGGTGATTGTGATTAATCAGAATCAGAGAGACAGCAAATATAAAATAGAGCACCACTCCATTGCTGTTACTATTCATCGGCTTTCTCCATGACAGAGAGACGTCATGCCAACATACTACATCACAGTCTTGTCTCATGGGGATTTTTTTATTTTGAGGATTGATTTGATCGGTCATTCAGCACAAACGCCCTGAGGAGTCTCATTGTTTATGGGCATTTTGGGAGGCAACTGTAAAAAAATGTAAAGTGATTTTTCTTTAATTCAGAGTACTGCCTATCTTAAGGTATATTTATACACGGTCCATACTTCTTGCCACATTTTTTGATGAACAATGGGTGAAATGATTGTGTAATGTGAAAGTTGCTGCTTGTAAATTATGAACACACCCAACTGAAAGTTTACTGTTTCACTTCACTAGTACCACTCTCATCAACCTGCCTACTGCCTGGTGTATCCATCCACAACATATAAAAAACACTTCGCACTACCCACCCAAATAGCAAGGTAAAGGGAAATATTTCTCTCAGCAGTTGGTGGAGACTGATGTGGTTAGGAGCATGCAAGAGCATGAAAACGACCCAAATGCAGATACAAAAGCAGGCTGACCGTTGTAGTTGAATGATTTATTAAACAAAAAGGCTCACAAACTGAGAGCCCAAGATGCAGGCAGGTTAGGGGCAAACAAAACTACAGGCGATAAACAATAAGAACTGAATGAACTGACTAAAGAAAAGCACAGAGACTTAATACACAGTGAATGGAAGGAGATAATGAAGGACAGGCGACAGCAGGGCTTGACGAGTAAAAGGTGAAACTAATGAGGGCGGGGCAGATAATCACACAGGCTGGAAACAAAGAAAGGCAGGCAATAAAACTAGTCAAGAAACCAGAGGAGATCTATAACAAAAAAAGGACCATGACAGAGACCAAAACAGAGCTAAAAAGAAAAGAGAATATTACACTTATGGTCATCAGGGAGCCAGAAACATGACAGCAAATACCAATGATACAATAATATTATGATCCTATCCAAGACAATGATTGAATCACACGTTGGCTGAGGTCTGATGGGCACTCAAGTCTCTCATAATGGCTAATTAGTAGTTCTACTAAAATCAAGATCGTGCAGCCACAGTTGACAGTCTCACTCCTCCTTCCTACTCTCTCTGCTCGTTTGTCCTGTGAGGGCAAGTAGAAGTCACTGGCAGCACTCTCCTCCATGTCATTACGCAGGCTGTACATAAAAGGCACTTCATTACGACAAAGGCCTGTCGATGGTGGGCTTGTCGCTTGACCGCTGTGACCAAATGTCGATAGATGCTCTGCTACTGGAGGTAACTGACCTTTCTGTAGTGAGAGGGCTTCATGGATGCTGACACTGTCACTTCGAGATTATTTCCTCTTTGTTACATTGCTAACCAATCTGACGTGCCTGCTAGTTTGAAGGGGCTCGATCCTTGTGGTGTGCTCAGATGGCATAGCACATGTATGCGTTATTTGAGAGTCACAGACACTTGCATGCAGACAAATACAAATAGATTCCCTGTGTCTGTAATCAGGTTAAGGGATTAGGGAAACACGTATTTTCCCTGATAAATTTATAATGGAGAAAGTTGATTTCTTGGTTGAAGTATGTAAAATAATCTGCCAATCCTGCATAATCTAAATAAAGTTAATCAGGTTGTGTGCCCTCAAAATACAAAAGGACACAATGAAAGCTAAAAATAATATTTCTGCTTTCAAATTGTAAAGCATGCTTCCTCCTGTGGTTTTATAATTTGGCTGAGAAGCCTGCTAGAGGGAGCAACAAAGACAACCACAAATAAAAAAACGGTTCTGTATGGAGAGGACATACTGAGTCAGAAAAAGACATCTGCTCTTTTGTTGCAAGGAGCAAGTCTGTTAGTATTCAACAGCACTCCCACCAACTCCCTTCCTCCTCCCCCATTTCTTTATCCCCATACCTCCGTCTCCGCTCCACACCAAGCACAGCTGCATTATTCCTGCACTGGTCTCTCTAATGACAAGACTGATGTGATTGCGCGAGAGAAAGGATGTCGTGAAATTACTAATTAACACTAATGAACCTTTTTTCTCGCTTAGATTGGCACCTCAATATAGCCCTACAGGAGCCTCAACAGATTTACAAAAGTTGGTTTGACCTGAGTTTTAAAATAACCAGGTGACCAGGTGAGACCCTACATATTGAAAATATCCAATAGTGCTGTGTTGTATTTGTCTGCCACTTCCCTACAAAGTAAAGTTAATTAAATTGTGTGAAATAATAGGATAATTTGTGAAAATTAAAATGGGGATGGATTTGTTGACTAGAAAATCACCGTCAAATTTCACTGTTATACAGAACAATATTGAAATAATATTTTTACACAAAATGATTTGTTGCCTGACAACAGAGGCAAAAAGGGCATCTCAGAAAAACACATGAGAATTAAAAAAGATCTTTCTGACGTGCCTCTACCTGAAAACAACACAGTTGTTCTTTTACTTCCTAAAAAGCCCCTAGTGTGCAATGGGCACTTTCCTTTCAGATTAATCATTGAAATGGTCTCCATGTCAACGCAGGAGCGCAGACCATTAATAAAAGATTGTATCACTTTATGGTGAGAGGAGTGGAAACATAATGCCATTGACTGCGTGGGACTATGTGTGTGTGTGTGTGTGTGTGTGTGTGTGTATGGGTGAACAGTGTACAGCTAAAGGTACATTTAGTACCCTGAGGCGATTTATTTGGTTTCATAAGCAGATTAGTTTCTTTTGTCCCAGGAGGCTGAGTGGTTAATGTGTCAGAGCGATTAAGCGTCCCGACCGAGCTGAATGAAGTTCAAGTCATGACCGAGCCACTTCAGCAGGGACTTGGGGCAAACGAAGACCGACCCACAACCACTTAGAATTAATAAAAAGCTATCTCTGCTGTAATATCATGTCTCTTTCTTTTAAGTCATAAACTGGTTTAGTCAAAGCACACACACAGTTAGTCGTTGGGCAGGTGTTTACATAGAGCACATCACGTCAGTCTCTGCATTTACAACTATTTTTAGTGGTGAATCATGTATAATATTACTACAGTAGGTATTTTGGTACATGTCATTATTATTTCATTATAAACCAACCGTATAACGGAGGTTGTTTCAGTGTCAAAGTGAAAATATCCAACAGATAAATCCATCAAATTTAACACCCACTATTATTGTGGTTAATGATTCAATTCAAGGCCAGCTCGTACAGTATGAACCATACAGGTTGAGCTCTTTTTCAGAATCTTCCACCATCTAACAATCACTGCCGCGAGGGTTTTGAACTGTAGAATCAAACAGTTATGAAGAGAAGACTGCAACAAACTGCATTTATGGGGTTAATTCTCAAATACACTCCTCAAGATAACACCACTGGCTAATGGAGTGAAAACAAGGAATAAACTGAGAGTTCTGCATCTTTAAGATAAAACGTACTCTCCCATCGAGCCACAGTCAGCAAGCAATTATCACACTCATTAGTTGAGGCGGAAAATATATGATTTTTTTGAGGAAATTACGTCAAAGGAATAGAAAGCAGAAAACATATGATTTACTGCACACAGAAAGACATCTACATAAAAGAAGTGGTGAGGCCAAATGCTCCCTAAAATGCAATTAAGCAAAAAGGCTGAGGTGTAGAACCAATTTATCGCCATATGGTTGGACGTTTGCCAAAGTAGCTTAATGGTAGCTTTTAAATAGGGTTATTAACTTATGTGTAACCCCGGGCGGTTGAAAGAGAGACTGAACATGTTATAGAAAGTGTGAGAATATCTTAAGAGTAATTAGGATGCTTCACTCAGACTATTTTAAATCATCAATCATGTAAATATGGTTGATAAAGGGACATGACAACAAAAGGCACCACAATGTCAGAGTGATGCCTTGAGGAACAACACAGCAGAACGCACAAAGACAAAACAGTGCATATTTTAAGATCCAACAAAAGCCTGTAGCAAGTGTAAACAGAATATACACAGATTTCCTTTTTCCAGTCAAATAAGAGATGTTTAATTCATATAAATGAAAGAAATGGACTGCTCTAATGGCATACACAGATATAATGTGATGCAGTTGTAATGAGTCTTTGTACAAGACGATGCCGTGAACCAGAAACAGTTTGCAGCACAGTCTTACAAGGCGGGAAAGTGGGCCATCATAACACGATGGGAATGTGTGAGGATTTGCCCCAGAAATGTGAGGAATCAAGAGAATAAGTGCAGGAAAAAAGAGAGCTGTGGATAGAGCGATATGGATAATTGCTTTTAAAGCTTCTCAACGGTGGATAGTTTGAATGGGTGAAATGTGAGTTGGCATTTAGGATTAATAGAGGAATTTATGAGAGAGGAATATTCTATTCAGCTCAATGCCAAGAACGCTCACATTTTTTTTCATAATTGCTATGTTTAACTGTAACCCTGCTTGACACTGTTAGCAGTGCTTTCAATAAATCAACGACATTATGACCAACGTTATTGTTTTTTGACATAAAAAAAGATTCAGAAAACTTGAAGAATAGGCCAACTGTTATCTTCTTGTCAAATTCTAAATGTTACATTGTTCGTTAGCAACATTTTGGGGGTGAAGTTCATTAGTTACCTTATCTGGTATGTTACAAGATTGGAACCACAATATTCATATGTGGGAATGTTAAGTAATTATAGCAGGAAAAAAGAGAAAATAGTCCAATTAAAAGTGATAATTAACTTAATTTGTACAGAACATAAGTCAATGCAACAGTATGTCTCTTACTACCTTTAATGCATATTTGAATATGTCCTTAAGGCTAGCACACCAAAAGCTCTATGTCCACTGTTTTCAAGAATTACTTTTTTATGTGGGCATATTCAAATAAAATTTGGGGTTTTAACAACTCTAGAAACATACTTTCTGATGGATATGGATAAGGATTAAAAATCTTAAGCAGGCATAATGCAAAACTTTTGTAAACTAACCAGTTACAGATTTTCAAGTTGACAACTACTCGCTAACATTTACAAATTTTAATTTTGACCTAATGGTGGCGCTAAAGGAAATGTCAAGAGTTTCTCAAAGTTATTACAATTCATCCTGTGGGAACATGAATATTTCAACCAAATTTCATGGCGATCCAACAGCATTTGGTGAGATTTTTCCGGCTGGCCCAAAGTGGTGGATTGATGGACAGACCGATTTAACCATCCATAGAGCGATGCCCCTAGTGTGGCTTAAATGGCATAAAGTTAAAATAGCTATTGCTCCCAAATTTTGTTTCAAAATAAATGGTGCACTAAGGGATCAAGAATTAGAAAGACATCTTTGCCACAGTCTTCACTGGACTACCTAATCCTGTAAAGTTCACACAGGTTTGGCAGCAGACTGGTGGAGCACAGGAGTGTGTCTGCTTTAACCTGTACAGTGTCGTCACTCTCAAGTAAATAGCATTCATAACAGAATTCATATTCATTCATAAATAGCCATTGCAAAACACTGTTCATGACTACTGAGATACAAACAGGATGTATCTCAGCAACTAAAAAAGTGGCTCTAGATGTGTGTTTGATGGAGAGTTGTTTGTGACGTGTGCCTAATGATACTCTACCTTCATGCAGAAACAAGGAAATGAATACATATCACAATGAGGATTTCTGAGTCATCAGTCCTTCAGCCCACCAATGATGGATTTAACTGCCAGCCTGGTTCTTTTCTGTCACATCTCTCGAATGCAAATACAACTGAGCATTTTATGTGCAGCTGAGAGATTGTAACTATGTCTAAATATACTCCCTGTAAACCTTAGTGCTGAGATTTTTAATAATCGTAGCAAGAATCAGCAAGGCATTCGATTAGTCTTTTGTTACTTAATATTTATTTAAATGTTTTTCTTACTCTACACATCCCTGGTTACCATATATATTTTAGTGAGCGTGGAGTTGCTCCCACAACAGCTAGGTTTTCTTACTAAAAAGTGTGACAAATACCCCCCAAAACAGAATGAGCAGCACAATTGGTGTCATGCTTGGGATTAGCATACAAACAATGCCTCATTTTTCTGGCTTTTGCACAGCTTTGGTGATGCGCCAGTTTGGTCTCCCCCAGTGTAGTGAAAGGCTGTCGGGCAATGACTCAGTGTCGCTAATTCAGACTGTGTCAGCCCTTCAGACCTGACATTTATTCTCATGCACTGTTAACCTCTACATGAAATGAGAACTGGGCAATCTTACGGCATGCAATATTATCATAACTACATCTAGGTTTTAGCCCACAGGACAAGTTGTACCAGACATGCACATTCCAGTTGCTGTCAAAGACTCATTCACACAATGACTAATGTCTGCTGTTTATCAGTGTAATTGCCATAAGCGGTATTGGATTTCTTGGCAGGGGAAGCCGTTAAAGCCTCTGAGCGATCAGCGTTCTTTTCATCCATTTTATAAATTACATTTAAGAACATAAGACCCTAACAGCAACTATTCCCAAGCAGGTTCGTTGTGAGAAGTTACCGTTACAAGCTGCACTACATGGTCTACTAATTGGTCTCAGGCTATAAATTTCACAATGTGTCACAGCACTGGGCTTTTTCTTAACAATCGGACGACCAGTTCACTGAGATCCAGCTTCATCCTCTTTTCCAAAGCTAACCCCCGGTCAAGAAAAAGGCAGTCTTCACCTGTGGCTCTTCCTCTCCAGCCTGCCCTCTCTGAAATATGTGTGGACACCCATCGGGCCTAATTGTTTGACGACCAGGACACCGCCTGTTTGGCATGATTATCAGTGATACTGTGCTGATAATGAAAAATTCCTCGCTGTGAGGGCGCACACCCGCTGGTTTCGTCTCATGATCCCCTCCTGATTGTACACTGATGAACTCTGATTGCCTTCTTGTGTCAGAGTATTTCATCTGCACATTTGCTGACTTCACCTACAATTTTACTCCCGTTTTTCCCACTTAACACTCTGCTCTGATAACTGTCCTTTTTGCTGCTACTTAAAGAATGTGTTGACACAAACAAAACAGCTGGTTAAAGGATTGTGTATCTCCTTCAATAAACTGCTGCAGTCAGATCTTTAATGAAAGGCAAGGATGCATGAGATAGAGGGCAGAAAGAAAAGGGCTTTCTGGGAAGAAGAGAATTCAGTCATACACTCATATTTTTTACTGTGAAACGGTGATTTCCCGTCTGAATTCTTGGTCTTTTTCTATCATTATTGAAGAGGGATATTTCCCAGCCGCAGCTTCTCCTATTTTTGTCAAGTGGGCTGATTGAATGTGAAGTCACAGGAGGAAACATTAGTTGGGAATGACCATTTTTTCATCTTTTTAATAGCATCCCAGGTACACAGTAAAAAATATTGCATCTGAATATTAGAGCAGCGGTTTCCTAAAAATGCAGAACAATTGCTTTGTGTTGTGTTTGGGTACCTGAAAAGAATCGTTTTGCACTACACGGTCATTTGGGTGACAGTGAAGAAAAAGCCTCAAGGCTCCATCAATGGAGATTCTTGTTCGTGAGATTCTTGTTCGTGAGATTCCCTCCTCCAGTCACATTTAGTTAGTCAAATGTGAGGCTACCTTGTCCAAAACAGTCAACTCATCAGCGATCTAGAACCAGTGTTGACCAGAGGTGATGACAGACACATCACCTAGTGTAGGGGTGTTTAATAAATAGCTTCAGAAGAGTATAATGGAGTTAAGACGTCTTGTTTCATTACAGGTACAGGGATATAAATAAAGGTAAAATTATGAGGCAGAAATTCCAGAAGAGATCCTTTGTTGTCAGAATGAGCTTTGGTGTCATCATATGTATTGTTTGCTCGAACGGGAGCCAATTAAAACAATCAAAAAGCTTGACTGACACCAGCAGTTGTAGGCTTTGCTTTCTTGCTGTCCTGGTGGCTCTTATATATCTGCAGATCACTAATACAATGACAACAGTCTCTGTGTTTGAGAGCCTCTATACCTTCTGCATAATTAAGAGTTTTTGAACAACTCTGACTAATTCATCTCCCCAGTAAAGGCCATGCATAAGTTGTAAGTGTTAATATCACAGCAGTGATATAATGAAATAAATATTTTGCAGACAGGTTCTCCAACTACTTTCTCTGCCGCAAAAACATGCTCACCGATAGCACTGTGCAGCATATTGATGGCTTTAGAAACCCCAAAAATGTAAAACTCAAAGCACACAGAGGCTCTATTATTTACAAGGCCATGTAAGTAAACTGCACATTTTGCCAGCAGGACACAGAGATAAGATTTCTGCTGTAAAGTCCAAAGCAACACATTACAGTGAGCATGAAGAGACAAAGGCAGCAGAATCCTTTTGAGTGAATTCAAGCTTTTCTGTAGTGAGTAGGTGGAAGCTTGACTTTTCTGGCTCTGCTGATGAAGTCACTTCCAGATGGAATAGGGTGTGCTTAGTAGACACACCTGCTTTTCCAGTGGGACTCTGCATTGTGGACCCACTGAAGAAGTCATTGTCAGTCATCTGAAAATAACTTGCCACCATTATCTAATACACCTAGAGATGTTAAAAAAATTGCTACCGTGGTATAAACAATACAACAGTGAAGTTATGAAGTGGTGCTTCTTTGTAAACTGCATTCAGCTGCCCCCTCACTATAGTGATGCCTGAATGTTATTCAGTGTGCCT
Source organism: Anoplopoma fimbria (assembly GCF_027596085.1). NCBI lineage: Eukaryota > Metazoa > Chordata > Actinopteri > Perciformes > Anoplopomatidae > Anoplopoma > Anoplopoma fimbria. The sequence goes on along the minus strand of NC_072467.1, from coordinate 2,138,834 downwards.
TTAGTTCTTCTGATGACCTCCCACATATTTTGCAACTGTGTCTGACTCCAGCATGCCAGCGGCACTCAGTGAGCTTTAAATCAGAGTCTGCTCAGGAACCACTGCTGCTACAAAATGTAACAACAGCTACCACGGTTGGTTGTTTACTTTGCGGATTTACTATAATGTGTAACATACTGAATATCTAGGTCTGTATATGGTGTAAGAGCAGTACTTGTGTGACTGGCAGACATTCTGGCTGATTGACTGGTGGAAAGATGTTGAGCTCCATTTCTCAGACTTCGCACCCTTTGGCTGTCTTAAATATCTCACACTGAGGAGAGGAGGCCATCCATGGTGCCACTTCACCCCCTCCATTGTCTCCAGAGCCCCAGGAAAGATCCCTTTCCAGTGGTGAATCCAGCCATAAAAATGCAGAAAGCTGTTTGGCCCCGGAGACTAGCTGCCTGTGCACACAGGCGTGAAAGGCCCACCACTGCCACTGTGTGTAAACGCTCTAATGGAGGCCCTAGGGAGATGCAATCTACTCACTAAATGATTCAGAGAAACAAGGTTCTCGTAGAATGCAGTTGCACCTAGCTATGACAAGGGTACATTTGGCCAAAGGTGGGTCATCAAACTTCCTGCTCATGTGTGCTCTTATGTACTGAATGGTTGGCGAGAAGATTGACTCCATTCAGTGGGGAGGAACAGCTCAGCACAGAGAGTTGAGAACGATATTTTAGGAGTCAAAGGCTTAAGAAGCTTTTAATATTCACTGCAATAGTTTTTTCTAAAGATGCATTATTGTTCTTTGTTACAGAGCAGACCATCTGCATAACTTAACTGTGACAACAATAAAATTTATATTATGTTATATAAGGGCTGCAAATAATGATCAATTAATCCATCAGGCAATCTACAATTACTTGGTAGCATTTCTGATAGTTAATTAATTATGGTTCATTATGATTACCATGGGCTCTGGGAAATTGCAATAGACATTTTTCTGTTTTTGACATTTATAGACCAAACTATTAATCATTTAATTGAGAAAACAATCTACAATGCAAATTAATAAATATTGAAAAATAACAATTAGTTTCAGCCTTAATATTAACTGCGAATAGCTACCGGACAGAGCCAAGATTCAAGTGCAAATTGATTTTTAAAACACATTTCAAATCTTTGAAACACTGCAGCTTGCTTCAGACAATGGTCAGCAGTCATATGCTGTATGCATGATATGTAATACACGGGCTAAATAGGAAGTCTATTACTATCAGGGGTGCACTAAGGTGAAATAGCCTTCAAAAAGTCAGAAACTCTCATAAAAGCCAAGAAATGCCAGGCCTCACTGTAATTGGTGAAATTAGGTAATGAACTTATTGGTCACACACAATTGGATCACTTACTGGGAAACAAAGGGATGTGTCTTTCAAAACTCCCAGAAGACACTGCAGCAAGTCCTGGTTCTGCAGGCGAAAAAGTAATTAGGCCTTACATAACCCACTGTCTTTCATGACCATTTTAAAATTCTTACCCAAGATATATCTAAACAATGCTTTAAGTTATTTTAGGATTGCAATTAGAACAGACATTAAGGTAAACTGCAATTGAATTATTAATACAGAATAAACCATGTTTATCATGCTTTAATTTAAAGAGATTTAACAGAGTAATGTTCAGAAAAATTGAAAAATCTGTTCTGTTTGATTTAATCTGATGTGATGTAGTCTCTGGCAGGCACTACACACTCAAAACTGTCCCAAGTAGGTTGCTGAGTTGGACTTAGAACACAGCAGATCTCTACTTCACACAGATTTTTGTTGATTATTTAGTGTGACAGCCATGAAGAGTGTAACTATGAAAGTTAGGGTGCCTGCTGTCTGCAACCCACTGTGCTGTACATGGCGACCAAACAGCGAGGCAGGAGAATCTAGAAAGTGCTGCTGAATTGTCGGCTGGGGATTTGGAGAGACAGCTTATTTGAGAGATTTACTGTGCTGTCAATTATGAGGCTTCAAGGAGGAGTGTCCCACTACTGCCTAAACCTTGACACTGTTGGTGCTAGATTGGACACACTGGAAATGTTTCCTTTGATCAATGATTTAATGAGGACAAAGGTAAACAAAGTGGCCATCCATTGAACAAAATTTGAGATTTACAATTGGTAATTACACATCTGAGAGTACAAAAATGACTTGGAGTTCCCCAAGGCTCCATTCTCAGGCCTCTTCTCTTCAGAATCTACATGCTCCCACCAGCATACTGCACATCTTTTATACAGATACATTTGATTTCAAAGGAAATGCTTTGTAATAGACAACACACCTTGACATCTTCTGTTATATTGCAAAGAGACATAGGAGATGGCCAACTATGACAGATACTGTTAGTGTGTGTGTAGGTCACCTGCATGAAGTGCTGACAGGAGTCTTCAATGAGCTGACATGACTTAATCTTTGTCACTTTAAACTAGAAGGACTTATGTATTTTAGCACAAACCCTGTGAAAGTGGAAGCCTCTGAAACTGACCTTGTCTAAGGTCAACCACGGGGAAAACGAAGAAAAGCATAAATTAATTGGTTTGCATGCTTAATTAAAAGCTGTTATTTTGAGAGCAATCTGATTGTGCAGCTAATATAAATTAAGCCTCTTAGGATGAATCTCCAGAAGTGGAACAAAAAATAGGACTTTCAAAGGCGTCTGTGAGAACAGTTATAGCCGCCTTTCAGCTTCAGTCCCATGCAGCTTAGGTTGATCTCCTCAGGGGAGACATGGTGCTGATTTTCTAATGGCCCCACAGGGGCCGAGGGTTAATAACCTCCCATACAGTCATATGGGATCCAGCAACATTATTTGGTGAGACAAAGCAGAGACTGCGTCTCTTAGTGTTCCAGAGATTTTACAGTAGCAAAAAAATTGCTAAGCAGGTAAGAGGAAGATATGTTAACAAAACTGACACACTGAAGCACAGTTGATTAACTGGGTCATATAGCTTTTAGTAGACAAAGTAATTTCAAACCCAATTTGTCATGTGACCCCAGATTTGTGCCCTTTCCGAAACCATCACTGACAATCTGAGCGTATTCCCATAACCACTTCCCTCAGCCTCTTAAAACTTAACACAAACCCAGATGGACAAACACGGTTTTCTCTCTCCCTGATATTCATGTTGTCTGAATATATATTGTGATGATAAGACAGTAGTCCACAGTGAAAGAGACAGGAGGGGAGTTATGCACAAATACCATAACATACAGTGCACTTTTACAGCACCGGCTTCTTATTCTTGCTAAATTCAATGGGTACACTATTGCATGTTCATAGTAGAAGGCTTAGAATATTTTTGGTGCATATCGTCCTAAGTATTAGGTGTTAAAAATATTTCAAATTTTCCCAAAAAAGAGCTGTTCTTCAAACATGTTTCCGACAGTCTCATAGCAACAGCAGTATCCATGAGCACCACTTCTTACAAGCCTCTCTTACTAAGAGCCTTACTCTTCAATGCATGCCCTTTGAATGAAGGTAGGCGACTTCTTGCAGAGCATACACAATATAAAGATAGCACTCACTCTTCTTCAGTAACAGAGTCTCAAATTCTTCGCCCACGCAGCTTACATAAGGTATTGATTTGAGTGTGCCAGACTTCAAATGAAAAAAACAAGTGAGTAAGAAACAACTCTAAATAACTTAGCAAATAAAATATTTAAATCTTATCGAAGGAGATTTCTCAGAGTTAATGCTTTCTATCTCACAGTAAAATGGCACCAAACTCACACCTTGACATTGGGAAGAGTGACCTCAGAAACAATACTTTGCTTGAAGCATCAACCTCACTGTGACATGCCTCCCTAAATTCTGAACATTTGGGGAAAGAATTTAAAAAGAAGAACACATTTTATGTAGAGTGGTTCACTAACAGTACCCATCCACTGTTTCTCCCTGACACACAAACGCGCACACACACACACACACACACACACACACACACACACACACACACACACACACACACACACACACACACACACACACACACACACACACACACACAATGTTATTATTTGAAACTGACCACTATACCATGCTGAAACATTAGACAAAGACTGCATGTGTACTTCACAAGCAAGCAGAGCAGAAGAGAAGACAATGTCAAAAAAGACAGAATAAATAGAAGTAATGTCATTGCAAAACATGCAGTTCAGTTTGTTTAACAACTAAAGTTGCTGTTACTTTAAATGTTACTTAATCTTAACTTTCTGTCACTCAGTTTGCTGCACTAAACTGTAGGGTCAAAACATTATTTGGCTCGTAAAAAAACAAAAAATGTTGCCTTTTTGTAACAATTACGTTGGTGGTGACAGCAGACATTCTCTCAGTTCAGCTTCTGTCACACTTCAATTACTCTCATGCTAATCTTATTTTTTATTTTTCTGCTTTAATTGATATAGAGAGACAGAGAGGAGAGGCAGGGGGAGAGAGGGGATGACATGCAGCAAAGGGCCCTGGGCCAGACTCAAACTGCGTTAAGGACTCAGCCTTAATGTTATGCACTCTACCCGCTGAGCTACCAGGGCACCCCACAGTAGTCATCTTTTTGAAGCATTTTGACATTGAGCAATAGCACACAACTACACAATACATTATTCAGTTTCTTACACGGGCCGTATAGCTTTGATAGAATTAATCTGCAGATTGTGGACAAAACAATGTTTTGGGGCATTAAGTAAAAGGGACTTTTCGTTTTGTTTTCCCTTAAATTCAGTATTTAATTTAACTTTAAAACATTAGCGCCTGGAACCCACCCTGCATTTGATATGTACACAACAAGAAGATTCACCAGCAATTATTCAGTTATGCATACAAGACTGAACATTAACAATCCAGGGAAAACATTACATCTAAGTCAAATCCTGAAAGAGATTTGCCATTTACATCTTCATCCTCTAATTAAGATATCTTTACAAGACTCTCCTACTTCACATGGTAAAATTAGATTCTTGCCCACAGTATTGTAATACCACAGTGGAAAGCACGCTGTAAGTGTGACTTAAAATGTAGGGCTCCTTGTTTTCACCATTTGAATACCCAACTTCAACTAAGATGGTAGAAATAAGAGAGGTTCTCAAAAACTGACAATTACCAGAATAAACATGACTATTTAAAGAAAGAATTTGGTGTTTTTCAGCAAGCTAATCCATAGTCTCACACATCCATAAAGCGGATGAAGCGTTCAAATGGTGTAATGTCACCACAAAAACAATTTTCAAGGAAAATGTAAAATATTCATCTTTAATTTATTGCTCAGTCTCTTGCGAAGCCTTTGCGATGCGTTGATGGATCAATACTCAGTGGAATGTTTAATAACTCAGTGCTGGGTTACAGGTTTTTGTTCTGTGGTCTGAAAGCTACGATTCCTTACCAATGAACAGGGAGAGACGCAACTGTTGTAAACCAACAAGTCAATACTCCCTGACAAATACATCTTACTTAAGTATTGATTATTTCTCACTATAGATGAGGAGCTAATAACGTAAAGACCAAGAGAACGTGTGAGAGTTTGACACTACACAACCTGTTAATGTAGAAGAGTTAAATGGAAGAGTTGAACATAAAGCGAAATATTATAAATAAATGTTTTCTCCTTTGCTTTTTATATCCCCTTCGCCTTCCTAGTAAAAACTACTACGTCTATCACAAGGCTACAATTTCCTTGATTCTACTGCCAATAAAAGCTTCTTTGAAAACCTTGAAAATTTCTTGGGGGCTCAAAAGCTTTCTCATTTTGTAGGTCAAGGCTTCTTGCACACACCTTGACTACTGCAGAGAGTGACTGAATGAGGACAGTGGATTGATGCTGCAGGTAAAAAGCAATGTGAGCCTGCTGACTGACAGAGTGGAGATGTGAGATCACCCCAGAGGGCTGATGGGAGTACAGGTGCATACTGGTCCAGACTGCCCAGTCCGGACCTCATAAGTAAAACAAATAGCATTCTGGCCCTGGAGCATCCATAAACCATCAAAAGGAAGGTGAATTTAGAAAAGTCACTCAACATCAGTGAAATACTTTCAGCTACTGTTCTACTTTCTCACTAACAGAATCCACAACATCAGAGACTAAAGGCTGCAGGATAAGGACAACATATGATGTGTGATGAATGTGATGGATACATACATCAAATGGTGGAAGTCGGGAAATTGCACTTCCATTTCATTGTTTTCTTACAAGCAGCATGCAACATGCTTCCAAGTTATTGCATTTAGAGTCTTCCAACCCAAAACGTTGCGACTCACAGAAAAATGTCTCAAATTTTTTGGGTCACAGAATCTGTTAATCGTTGCACCTGATTTAGATCTTTAATCTTTTCTTTTGACAAAAATGCAAAAACGTTTTTGTGAAATTTGAGTCATTGGATTTTCTTGGTTTAAGTCAACAACAAGACCGTTTAGTTAAATTTGTCATGCACTTTTATTTTTTGCTTACCATTTTAATGCAACAGCTGTCGGCATCCTTGTTATGTACAATTACCATGGTTACATGTGTTGTGCCCGTATATTGCTAGGTTGGCAGAAAAGGCACTGTTTGCTTGTTCACACTCACAGTGTCCATGTCACTGTGCTCAGCAGCAAAACAACAGACTGAATCTGCTGGGTGAAAGGTTTTAATTTCCAAACTGACAGATTTAACAGAACTGCTCATGCACTGATGTTCCTGCTCACCTACCATTGCTACCATTGCTGCTGTAAGCCTGCAAATTTCCCCGCTGCGGGACTAATAAAGGATTATCTTATCTTATCTTATCTTATCTTATCTTATTACCAATAGCAGGAGTAACAATAAGAAACTTGAAAGTAGTAATAAACTGCAGTTTTTCTTAATATGTCACAACCATTATCTTGTGGATTGACTTAGTCTTCATGCCCTTTTCAAGATGGACAGGGCCAAGCAGAAAATGTAAAAAGCAGAAACAGCATTGCTGGTTAAGCGCTGCCTGAACCTGCAAAGCTGTAGCAAGAAAAAGGCTGGGTCACTTCACAGTGAGCAGCCAAGAGGAACAGATTGCTTCTGCTCTGCACGATCACAGTAGGGACTGGCCTGAAAGGGGTCTTTGTTTGCCCAGGGGGAAGCAAGAATGGCATGGCTTGGCTGCACAGGGTGGCATGTGGTCTGGTCTAACTGGGACCGGGGTGGCGTGGGAGGCTGCGCTTTTTCACTGCAGGCCCTTTCCCCCTGTCTTTCCAACCTCTACTCAGTCATGCAGCTCTGGGAGCTATGATGTCATCCAGCGCTGCAGGCAGTGGGAAGCCTTCCTGGTGAGTCTCACTAAAAAATAATCTGCAATGTCTGAGATTTAAAGAAAGGCTCAAATATTCCTGTATTCTTTACCTGAACTCTATGCTTGATACAAATACTTAAAACAAAATGCCTTTCCAAAGTTAATGAGAACAATTTGCTTAGTCATGCTTAATGTCAATTGTGGATGTATCTGCGGTGTGCTGACATGCATAAACATTTCCCTCAAATCCCAGAGGGAGATGGTCAGGAAACCAATTAGCAAGTACCATCAACAGAAAATTGCGAGCTTAGGAAACTAATCATTCCATCTGTACTTAGTATAGCTGTGTAAAAAATGTTGATAACATCTCTCCTTTAAAGCAAAATAAAGAGTTATCTCTCTACACACCATGACGGGAGTAAATGCTGAGCTGAATAGGACTTTGACGGTGGTGGGTTTGGTAGGAAGCATCCATCTGCTCAGAATAAAGCGAACAGAGCGTAGTGGTCCCAGAACCAAACGTGTGTCTCATCATTATCATCACCTTCTTCGCCCCCTGTGCTGCTGCTGCTGCTGTTTTGCTCTAGATGGATGAGTTGTTGTGTAATCGCACAGCCCATAAGATGAGAACTTCCTTAGTCAGCAACTGAAAACTGCAACTGGGAAGTATGCTGATAGGTTTGTCAGCATACATGAATTTATGACTCTAGGGATTTAGACTGCGCACCATCAAAACGACAGGAAAAAGGGATTCACTGTAATGAATGGAAAGTATATGTATGAAGCCTGGATACACAATGCTGACATGTCCGATTGAGGTTTGAGAAATATGCTGAGATATGCAACCTGTAAAGACACAACTAATAAACAAGTCAACTGAAAATGAACCGGATGGGGCCTCTAATTTTACTATAAATGTATTTAAAAGTGCAGTATTTGTACATAAATTTGAAGAAAGCAAGACACAAAACAGGACTAAGTTGTTTGAGCTGAATTTCTGAATGGAAAAGAGCCAAGTTGTTTCAATCCCACGGAAACAACACAGCCACTAAATCTGTGTTAATCCTGCCAAAAGAGGCTCATGCTTCTTTTTGATTTACCCTAATTAATAAATACTTGTAATCAAATTGTAATCCCTGTTCTGGGATGAATGAGGGCATAAACACTCATCCATTCATTTCCATTATTTGAATTCAATGACAAGACCATCAGAGACAATGTTGATCTATGGGCACATCATTAGGGAGATGTAAAACTTCAAACAAAGAAACACTCACTGACACACACTCAAACATACATCAACCATGTGTAACTGGCTGTCTGGTCCAGTGACAGTGATTAATGAAGGTACGCTAAAAAGGGCGTTAGGATGATACGGCTTATTTAAATACCAATGGTCACCGCTTATGTGATTCTGTGATAATAATAATCAAAACAAAACAACTGTCCCTCACTCTCTCACTCGCTTCTACTCCATCAGCTGACTATGGCCGATCCCTCTATATTAAGCCAACCAGCTTTGGCCTCAATCTCCCTAAACCAACCATATCGTTGCCCATAAAGCTTTAAATAAAGATTGTTCTCCTCTCTGCTGTCAGTTCTCATTTTAGTGCAAACGGATGAGACCATCCTCCATCCGATTCATCACCAAAGACTCTCCACAATTCTAACTCTAAGGTGATACAGGTAATAAATGTATTTATTTACTCAAGTCTCTCCCGATTAAGACATTATTAGTATCGTCATTATCATCATCGTAATCATAAGCGTTCTTTATGCAGACATGTAATATCAAAAAAGAAAATTTCTCATAAGAAGTTGGAATGATCTTGGTTGATGAAGGCAATAAACACAAGGCGCGGAGGTTGACAAAGACAACCTTTAGTCGAATTCACAAGAAAAAGTCCTTCAAGACAAAAGTCCTCTAAACTCGGCTGTGGAAGCCCTGAGAGAACTCTGCAAACCACCAGCTTGAGCCTAAAATGCTGATCTCATTACTACCATGTAATCAACCTTTTTAATGATCAGCCTCCCTCGGATGACATCATCCATCTGCTCCACTAGGATTCAGTCCTCCTCTCCAATCCCTGAGCCCACTGGAGCACCGGCGCTGGATTAGCAGAACGCTGCACCCTTCAGGCACTAATTACGGCACCAGAACAAGCGGATTTTCATCTGCGGGCTGTATTGCTCACAGTAATGTGCCACCACTTGCTGTTGTTTCCCATTTCTTTCTGGCACGATGGATTTGGTAATACAGAACGGAAAGACAGCAGTTTGTTTAGCGAGCTGAACAGAAAAAAATCTAACTATAACAATGATAATGGTACAGTGCAACACAAGGTGAGACATAGCTGGGAGCAGAGAGAGTTTGAGCACACATTAAAAAGCACACCTGGGGAGCAATGACGAAATGAGCAGTTGCCATGGCAATGAGTTGCTACAGCATCCCAGAACTCCAAGGACATGGAAATGTAATTTCTCCTTGTCTGCCACTCAGGAACACCGAAGATGAATGAGAACACGAATAACAACCGAAGTGCATTTTTGAGGACGCGCTATGGTGTTCAGACATTTGAGCGCAGAGTCCCCAGCTACAGTTCACATGTCTGCTTCATGTCCAGAAAGACTCTTTGCCGTACTCATGCATTACAAAACTGGGCATCACACACATACAAAAAATTACAGTTATAAATAAATTATTACATCTTCTATATCTAAAAGTCACCAAGAGTCATGTGGACCAGCAGTCAGCCAGGCCATGCATCAATTTGAATGGAGAGCGTTGTAGACCCGCCGAGAAATTAAGAAGCATTTCATTTCTACCTGATATTTGTTTATTAAATATTTAAAGACATGTTTAAGTACATGTACAATGAAGCCTTAGAAACATTAAACCAACCATGTTTTCACACCAGAAGGATTATTATTCACATGCAACATACAACAGAAAGTAGGGACGCATCTTAATGGCTCATTGGACTAAATTCTAAAAGCGGAATGTTTTTCTATAATCCTCTCAGGCTAGTGGTTACATAATAAATCTTGATTGAGAGAAATAATCCACTACTGCATATCAGAACAGGGTCACAGACAAATAACCCTGTAGAGTGGGTTGAGATCTACACATAAAGGTTTGTGTGCAGAAATAAGTGCAGATGGAGACTCAGAGCATCTAGAAAACCTGGATTAGACCTGCACAGCTGGAATAATGTTCAAGTTCAAGAAAAACATCAACGTAAATGTGGGAGATGATTATGGGGTTTGATCGGTCGAAACCTTCTACTTCCAAGAGCAGTATAAAAAAGATGGATAGCAGTATAATATAAGCTTTCAATACCTCTCATACTTAATTCTCTGTGAATTTGATTACTGCTGCCTTTCTGTGAGCGTATTCTCTAAAAGGAATGAGGCATCCATCTGTCTTTCTCCAGTGTGGACATACTGAAGGATTTGTGACCACTTAAATAATATTATATTGTTGGTTTGGCAGTCTGCTGGGCCCTCTCCCTTTCACTTATTGCTTCTCCACAGTGACTCATCAGGCAATAACCTTGACAAATGACCTTCAACACCCACAGTCAGCACAGCAACTCTGACAAGATTTAAAACGCTCTTTTGAAATTGGCCTTCATTTCCTTCCATCTGTCATCTTCCCAATTACGTAGGTCTTCAACATTTATATACTCATGATTCAGCTTCTGACCAATCTACCAGGGAATTTGATGCAACTTGTGGGTTGGTGCACTACAGATGTAAGTATTACTGCCTGACTCAATACAGATTTAGAGGCAAACTCATGCTGTACCTTGCTGGTGAGGATGTTAACCTTTTGTATTTGGGTTTTACACAATAGAGCTATCTGTGATATCTAGTTTCTTTGTGTTAGTCTCAAAATAATAAGTGTCACTGCCACTCATGAGGAAAAACAAAACCACGATAATTTGTTGTGTGGCGTACGCAAGGAGGAAAAGTAGAGCAGTGCAATATGCCAAGCACTGTCCTTAGGGACAAATGCAATCTGCAGCATGTATATTACTGCCAAAGAAATGCTTGTGCCTATTTGAATTGGGTCAAACAGACATGCTTATGTTGAACACCTCATGTAGTTTAGAGGAAATGCACATGTTCTGACGCCACTCGGAAAACTGTAAAAACTATCAAATAACCAGTACTGTAGGTAGGAAAGAATATATTTTACTTTTTAAAAGCAGAAACTGTGTGCAAATCAAGTATTGTGTCAGTGTGTATAACTGATAACTAGCTGTCCAGTTTAGACACAAAGAGGAACAGATTGCTCTAAAACAAATTGTCTTGAGCAGCACGGGTGTAAATCAAGTCTCCAAGGACGCGCTATGGTGTTCAGACATTTCAGACAGAGTCCCCAGCTACAGTTCACATGTCTGCTTCATGTCCAGAAAGACTCTTTGCCGTACTCATGCATTACAAAACTGGGCATCACACACATTCAAAAAATGACAGTTATAAATAAATGATTACATCTTCTATATCTAAAAGTCACCAAGAGTCATGTGGACCAGCAGTCAGCCAGGCCAAGCCAAAGAAAGATGCTAATGAACATGCATTATGGACATGCAAGTAAAAAGCGATAGATACATTTTCATAAAAGTGTATTTGCTGGCTAAGCACATTTAACTGGAATGGATGGACTACTTAGTATTAATGCTCCATCTAATGTTTAAAACATCCATGTTAACACAATGTATATCTTCGAGCTATAACGTTCAGTAGAAAACCTCAGTTTTATCAAAGATATCCATTAGTCTCCACTGACAGAGGCGGACCAAGAAGGGATTTGTGTTGTTTAGCAACTACTGTGCCATTGAACAGAGATGCTAATAGCTTTATTCACAGCAGATGTTTTGCTTGTCATAGGAAAGGCAAAGATGTAACTATTGGAGTTGTTAATTGGGAGGGTCAGCTAGTTTTGTCCATCTACCATCTCAAATGTTTCCTTAAACAATGTCCTCAATGTTACTCCTGGAATATGAAATGACCCTTTAGGTTTATACTCTGACCACGAGATTTAACTATTTCAATTTTTGTGTTTGAGATATTATCTTACGTTCATCATTTTGGCTCGCCAGACAGCTTTTAATATTATAAAACGCATGAGCCTGAGCCACTGTTGCCATGGAGAAGAAGCCAGTCATAGGCACGAACCAGAGAAAGAGAGGATTGCGAACACTTTGGCGTTGCAGTTGGGAACAGAAGAGAGAATTTTTGATCTGTGATTGGATGTTTGTGGCCAAAATGCACCTTTTGAGTTGTAGGTAACATCTACCACTAAGAGTTTAAGTACACAGGCTTGTAATTTAAACTTTTTATGAATAATGCAGGAGATTTCAATTTCGTAGAAGTAGAAAAGTGAATGGGAGTTTTACTTCAGACAGTTAAGGGGCAGGGGCTCTATGTTAATGGTGATTTTGTTTCATCCAGGTAACAGTTAACCATACCAGTGAGCAAGCATGTACAATCACAGAGCAGTGAAATCTGTAAACCTGGCATAGTATGTAATTAATGATATATCTTACATCTGTGATTGGCCAGTTAAAATGTGCATCATAAGTAAGTTTGCTGTAAGAAAGGCCAAACAAACCACAAAAGGAATATTTTGCTGATCCTTCCCAGTCACTTGTCTCTTGTGCTTTGACTCAGAGGCAACAGCCATAGCAATAAATCAAATCAAGGTGATGTTTGCAGTGAATGAAGTGGGCAGGGAAGTATTGACTGCAAAGTCTGGCCAACGGTCAAAGAGCAAACAGGGCCTGACAGCTGGCTGGTAATTACTCCACCTTTAGCTGAAGGGCACAGCCTTGGCAAAGACTCAAACATTATTTTACCCCACCTACAGTTCAAAAGGATGAAAGTTCAAAACTCAGTGAAAGACCAGAGACAGGCAATATGCAGATATCTTCTAAATTAGAAATAACCAACCTTGGCTTTGGTCGAGGAGAAGTCCGTAATCTACATCTGGTTTCATTAATGTAAGAGGCAGTGCATTATGAATTTCCTAGTAAAGCAAAGTAATATCTGATTATCACACATCCCCAGTATCCGTAACAAAATGCACCATTCCTATATGCGCTTATCTATTATTTATCCACTTGACATTTTACAAGTCTGGCTGAGGCAATGATGTAATTAGTACAACATAACAGAGAATGTACCACATCATCTTGCGATTTCATCACTTCCCTGGTGGCTAAAATGAGGACTGTCAAACCTGCTTTACTCTTGTTTCTTTTTAATGATGCCCCAGTGTACAGATCATGATCTTTTCTGTTGTATGACAAAGAATCAAGCTTAGAGACTCTGGTGATTGAGGGATGAAAAGAACACACCTAAAGAATAATAAATATACTGACAGCTGTTACGCAAGATTTGTAGCTATAGCAAAGAATGATCTGAGCTTGATTGCACATCCTATGGACTGCAGCACTCCTCAGCCTTGACTGCCACCGCTGCATCATTACCAAGCCGGCAGCAGCAGTCACATTCTGCTCCCACCAGAGTAGAGGGGTAATGGGATGTCCTGAAGGGCACTCCAGGGGTCTTTCCATTAAAGCTCTGCTGCCACTCTTCAGTTAGCTACGCTCATTAATTATAGAGGCAAGTTAATGCCTACTGTATAAGAGGAGTTTCAGGAAAGCCCAAAGGAGGCGGATGTGAGAGAAGTGGTCAATGAAGTTGCTGCAGCAGAAGCCAGCCTTTCAGGACTCAGGGGAGAGGGACATTTTTCACTCTGTTGAATCCCATGGAGAAGGTATAAACAATAAACTGAGTCAAGTAACACAGATAAACAAAATGTCCAGGAATGTCCAGGCAATGTTACAGCATTACTTGATGCAAAATGCTCAAATCACTTACCATGTACTTAAAATAAGCATCTGTTTCATAGAGGGGCAAAGTTCCGCCCCTTCTTTAGGACCACTATGGGATCTTATTTTGGAAAAAATATTTATTGATCCCTTTTGAATTGTGGCATGAATTACACTTTTGATGTTTGTCAATCTAAAAAACAATTTTGTACATCAAGTCGTTTAACTATTAGCGTTTAAAAATGTGATAATACATCATTTGAGAGATTACATTGCTCGTTGCTCATTTTCCCGCTTCCCTTCTAATAAAAAGAGACGCAGGATAAAACACATCAGGTAAGATGACTTGAATTTCGTGCATGGATACAGCTAAGTTATCTAGCTTGCTAGCAAGCCAAGGTAACAACCGTGATGGTGGCGTACATTGTGCAGGTCGAGGCGAGAGATGTAGTTCACTGAGCGGTTTTACACAAAACTAAATGATGAACAAACCTACGACAAAATGCAACTTTTTTGACTTGCAAAATTATCTTTCAAATTAACAAAACATCATATGTGTAATTAACTACTTAATTGTGAGATCAAATATTTTTTGTATTTTGCCGTTGACTACTGTACATCATTTTTCCAAAATAAAATCCCATTCATGACATTGGAAAGGGAGTGACTTTGTCTCTCTATTAGCCAAGCATGTTAACATATATACGGAATTTGATCCTGATTCACTAGCTCTCAATTGTACATAATACACCATACAACTGATAAACACGCTAATAACTAGTAAAAGGCTAATGTTAGGTGTACTGCAAATACCTCAAATATTATCAGAATGTTTGGCTAAACACATTTCTTATGTCACGTTTGTGTTGACGAAGTGTTAAACGTGTGAAATGTGTGTGTTAATAATTTGCTTGTTTGGTTGTTTGTTTATGCTTTGTGCCTTGTTGTGAGCCTTCTATTGGAGAAGGCGACCACAAGCTTCTTTTTATACAGCGTGACAAAAATGTTATGACTCATTTGACTTGAAAGGCAATAAAACTGTAGCATAATATGAGCAACACAATCAATCCAAGATATATAACTTAATCTTAAAAGTGTTTGTGCGCAGGGCACGGACAGATTAGATAATGATAGTCTCAGAATGTGTTCATGATTCATTAGCTTTGCATTGTGCTTGAGGCAGCATGTGGGCGGAGGTGGCTAGGCCAACTCCTCTGTAGAGTTTACTCTCTGTACCTGCAATGAGGAATGACTTGGACTAAAAATAGCTTAGCTCACCACAAACTGGACCACAGCGTGATCAGCATCATCAATACAGTACAACTGCAGCCCACAGGATACCTAATTAATCTAAATTGATTGGATTGATCCACACTTAATTGCATTCCATTTAGGATAGCTCATAAACTCAAAAGCTAAATATTTGTTCTCTAGTCTGATATATTTACAGAATATTTTGCAAACAGAAATAACTGAGGAGATGTGTGAAGGTTTTTCATTATCCTCTTACCATCTCACATATATGAAACTCTACTGAAGCAGCGCCTCCCTTCTTGCACTGCACACGCAGCCAAAGAGGCCCGGGGCAAACAATCACTCTTCCCTTCTAAATGAGTTGGGAGACTGACGTGCTGGGTAGCTGTGCAAACAGCGCTTCATTCCCCTCAGCAGCACCTGTCTCCCACCCAGGGGACGGAGGGGAGCTCCATGAACGCCATTTATTGAGAGGAAAGCACCACTGTTGAAACAATCCCCTCCAGACTGCTATTCTGCTGCCATATGGCACACCTCTGTCTGTGTGCTCAGCCAAAACAAAGACACAGAGCTGCGACCAAAGGCTAAGATTATTTTCTGAAGGTCTTTCTTTGTTAAAAATCCTGCACATTTTCAGTAGTACCACATCTCATATAATATAAACATAAGACAGCTGACAGCAAATTTCTTTACCAAAAATGACTGCTTGATAGGTCAATTTGAAGTTACAAATTCAGCCATGATTTGTTTACAGGGCATTATTTTTTTTAAAGCATCATCTCAGTATTTTGTCTTTGCTGGTGTTATTGTCGGACAAGACTTCAGTGATCCCCTGATTTTCATCTAGCACCACACGCAGGTCCAAGTTTACACACAAACATTTGAAATTGGTGACCTACTGAGATTGGTGATCCCCTGACTTTTCATATAATGCTATCATCTTCAATTTCACCAATACTTTTGGTTTATAAATTGCAAAATTAATTCCATTCCCGTCAGCCTCAGGGGTACCTTGTGTTTAGTGCTAATAAGCAAATGTTAGCATTCAAAATCCTCACAGATGCTAGCCTGGCTGTACACTCTAAGACTCTAACCATACACAGGATGTTGTACTTTCCTACAGTTTTGAAAGGATTTTATGGATTCTGCCAGGTTGTTCACGCCAAAAGTTTTTAATTAACAGTAAATAGTATGGCTTTTGAGTACCTTTTTTTTTTATTTTTTATACAACTCCTCCAAAAGATGTCTCTTACAGACAATGCTGGCATTCTATAGTCACTGAGAGGTCTCAATTTGATATTTGGTTTGGAGAAGACTGAGCACAAGACAATACACCATAGCAGCAACTCATCTCTAGTTTTACATAACAGAAAGCAGGGAATGCATCTGATTGCTCAGAAGTTATCGTGCTCTACTCAGTCAGTCATGACGTAAACAACCCTAGAGACACAATCATATGCACAACTGTTAAATCCTAAACCCATGTCACTACTTGGCCTGAAAACATTTTTTTCCTCAATACAGCAATGCAGTTGTTCGGCACTTACGCCGTTCGTAATCTGATTTTCTTGTGCTAGATGTGGGAATAGTCTCCTGTTACAATTACAAACATTATAGGGCACAAAATGGAATTTTCAGAACCAAATCAAAAGAGGAGGAAGACACTTGAGAAATATCTTGAGACAGGCAGTGGTTACCTGGTCATAAAGGCTGGCCCGGCCTGTTTCAAGGTTGTCCAGCTAATCAGAGACTGAATAAATGAAACAGAAAGACATTCCTCATGAGTGATATAGAGAATTATGCGATAAAGGTATAAAATACCTATTATTTTTTTGTAATGCTGTAAAGTTAGGGCTAGAGAATCTTCTCGATCACGAAGAGCTAGGGCTGCAACTAACTAATAAATAATTGTTTTCTTTATAAAATGCCATTCTGACCATAACAACTTCCAGAAGGCCAAAATGAAATCTATCAACTCCTTGTCCCATGAAAAAACATAATTAGTATAGAATCATATTAGACAGAAATGCATCAAATTATCCCATTTGAGATCAAATAGTTAATGTTGTAAGAATGATTTTATCCGACCTTACAATTACTAATCAATTAAATGTATCCTCATGCATTTTGAACCGCAGGTACAGAAAGTCAAACGGAAGAGTTCAACCTCCTGATGCATCTGAGGGTGACGTTAGACTGCAGCAGAAGCAGAAAGGTATGACACATCAGCTGAACTAACCGTACATGTCAGCAAAGACCAGGTGAAAATCCAAGACCCCTAAAAACAACAGTGCATGTAGATGCCTGCCCTTCTAGTAAATGTTACAAAAGACCTGCATTCTCTTCTATTACATTCAAAATAAATATCATTACAAACTCAAAAGAAAACTATTTTAATTGGCAAACACTACTGTTACTGTTTTTAGCAAACACATCTTCTGAATTGACCCAGAACCTGCAGTGGACAGCTGGCTTTGTGTCTGTGGCTTGTTGTGTATTTCCACTGGCCAGCCTCTTTGTCCCCTTCGTGTGTTCATCTATCTCCTCTCCAGAGACACTCATCTCTTCTGACTGCTGCGCTGACACACACACACAAAGGAAAAGGAGACTGATTGCATGCATGAATAGCTGTAAGTGTAATCTGCAGGCCCAGACACACGTGGATCAACGAAAGACCAGGCCTTTATTTGATGCTAAGATGGAATAAAACATTGACTGATATATGATATGGCATGCAGATATACTATGAGCACCCAGGAACACGTAAGGCAAGCAAACAGTGTTAATGCACACAAATAATGACTCTCATAAAGCAGCTCAGCCTGTCATCTATCTACCGAGTGGAAACATAACACCTCTGGAGGAAAATTATCCAGAGTGGGTGGCAAATGAGACTTGGATGAATTAAACATTCACAAGGTGATATTTCAACTCTAAATATCAAAAAACAACCAGCCCGCCTCGACTCAACGTCTTGCTGCACCAATACACACGACTCTCTTCAAGCTCCTCCGCTCTCTTCCTCTTTCATTTCCATAAGCGGATTTGTTCAGCCGTTTGCCGTGGCACACCTGAGACACAGTGTGTATTGTCACTCTTTTGAAGAGAGATGAAAGACGGAAAAGGAGAGCAGCAATCAGACCTGCTAAGAAAAAACAGACCTTCCACTCTCAGTGCAGCTCAAGCGGCCCTCTTCAAAGGCTCCTACCCACATAAGCACGAAGATGACAGGATTGTGTACTTCTCATAGAGTCAGGTGCTCATTTATGAGAGTGCACTTTCACTTCGATGCTCAAGATCAGCCACCTTCCTCCTGGTAAACAGCACCAACCTGCCAGCTGTCGATACACCACAGGAGATTATCCTTAGGGATATATATAGTAGAACATATTAAAGAGGGAAAGTGCTGTTACCCCTCCTTCATTTACAATTACATTACAATTATAAATCAATGTCAAAGGCATTTTTATTGTTTTGAGCATACAATGGTGTTAAAAGATCATCATTCCGCAATAAAGAGCTTAATGTTAGCTAGCAAAACAAGGTACAGAATAGATAGAAGCTAGAGTTTCTTAAATCAAATTCTAATTTTAACGTCAGCATGTCAGTTTAGACACCTGGATTTGTTGGACCTCCTGTACTTGTTCACATTAGGCACTGATACACCAATCTGAATTGTATCGACACTGTTACCTACCATGGCATGACCAATTAACATTAAATACAGGTTCTTATACAAATTTAGAGTTTTCACTATCATTACAATCATTCACTCACAGCTGGCGCTTTTTGTTCCACAGCAGTAAAAAATAATCCCACTGTGTTCCAGGCAGAGAGGCATACAGATTTTTAATAGGGTAGAGAAATAGATGAATCAGTGCATCCCTTGTTTGGACAATTACATTTTATAAGCTCTCAGTAGTTTTATATTCTTGTCCAGGAGCAGAAACTTTCTTTGTCCTCTCCAGCTGCAACGGACAGGTTGTGCATTGTCAGACTCCTTCATGCAAATCACTACTGCACCAAGCTGTAACTTGAATAACCTCCCTATCACTGAAGGACGTTTGTTAACATTATGGTTTTTGTATATTGCCATACTCTTGGCAACCTAATAGCCTGCGTCAAATATCAGGACATCATGCCATAGCTGTGCACGTGGCAACAATCAATTTTATTCATATATGACTGACTCACTGTCTGGTGGAGTTTATGGTTGGGCCTTTTTAAAACATAATAATGTACTAAGTGGAAATTGAGGCTATACATATACAGTGGTTAAGTGCTGTTTATATAAGGATAAAATAAGCTGTTACCAAACAGTAATTTATGCTAAACTGCTAAACATGAAGCGTATAGGATGTGCCAACTCTTCGTTTGAGGAACTTATGTGTGACATTCAGCCAACACAAAGTCAGCATTCCAGTCAAATTAATACACTGTAAGTAATACCTCAATCTGCTGGAGTTAAATCCCAGGGGGTCTATGAAAAGAGGTGCTTTATTAAATTCAGTTGAACTACAAATCCAGTTTATATGAACACACTCAACTTTGGAATAAGCATCGGTCCGAAAATGTATAATGGCACAGCTGGAGGACTGAAAGAAACTAGTTGTCACTATGCCCTTAAAAGCATTTTTATATCCTGACATACTAACGATGACATCAGATGTGTTTCTTGAACAGCAAAGACCACACTGAAAACATCACAGAGGCAAGATCCCACAGAGCACGCTGAGTAGGTAGATCTGCCGAGGAGACAAATAAGACACTTGACACTGAAGCATGGATGGAGGAAGAGGGAGATGGAAGAAGGGGGGGAGGGACGGCAATCATTAGCTCAAAAAACCCTGCAGTGAGGCTGTGTGCAGCAGAACCACAAGCCTGTAGATGCAGAGAAAGAGGTGACCCGTGGAGCAGATGAGGGTGGGATAAAAGAGAGAAATAGCAGGAGGACAAAAGGGAGAAAGGACAAATACGTCTCACCAAAACAGCTCATTTTTTCTCTTGATAAAAGCTCCCTTGTAGGACATCAAACTTAAATGAAGCAATGAAGACTGAACTGAGAGTTGAAGATTAAATTAACCTCTCTACCCCACTCTCTATCAGTACTTCTCTGACTGTAACTGCTCTATTGGTTGGTTGGCCAACAGAATAGTGTCACGGCTGTCAGACTGCATCTGATTTCAACTCAGCACCTGTCCTGAGAGTTGATGAAACCCACATTATAATCAATTTCCATCACAAAGCAACTTTTGTGTTGGATCGCGCGACCAATAATTATTCACAAGAAACAACATTGTTGGGACTCATTAAATATACGCATATTCTGTGCCCCCACATAGCAGATAATAGAATAACAATTGCATCCAAATTTTCCGCCTGCCGTTGCGCAACAGCGTCAACAAAAGTGCTCTTCTGCTGTTTTTCACTGTGAGTGTGCATATTATGCCTGTGTTTCCTCATTAGTCTGCAGAGGCACAGGGCCTTGAAGTACAAAGCGGGACAATGGCTGTATTCTCTTATACAGCAGAGTCCTGTGGCCCAAAGACAAACTGGACCAGAGCGATGAAGTAGAGAGGCTGGGACAAAAAGGAAAGCCCGACTTTGGATAGCATCACAGAAACATTTGTCAATTAAAACTTTTTTTTTTTTATAAAAGGTACACAGATCAGTAATACAGCAACAAAAATCAAGCAATCAAATCATAGTAAATGGTAAACAATCAGACAAATTTCAGGTTCAAATTGCAACGCTGCGAACATTTTTGTTGAACAATCTTCCCAAACAACAGAAACAGATGTATCACATCTAATGTAAAATCAAATATGTGTGCGCTCCATTAGCAGCAGTCTGCAAAGCTGCGATTGAGCATGCTATGGTCCCAAAACAAAAACATTAGGGCTGTTACACAACAGAAAAAGTGCTCTGCACCAAATTGCGTCTCATTATAAAACATAACCGTATATCAACCAAGGCTGTTGTGTTGTCCTCCTACACTTAATGCTGAGCCTGATAAAACAATGCAATTAAAATTCAGTTTGATACCCAAATTGTGGTCACAACTTTTTGAGGTCAGCGTTTGAAGACAGCTCTTATCTGATCAACTCTCTGGCTTGAGGTGGTGCATCACTCCTGTGCATCATAACTGCAGTTTACAAACAACCTCTGTTATCTGTAATTGATCAAAGCAACACTGTATTCCCCATTTAAATAAGTTAAGATACCCAAGGCTCTCCCTTTTGCAATCCCCACCAAGAGTTTCACTGCATCGTGTTAACTCATTTATAAGGCCGCTGAAGTATATAAATATCACCAACAAGCTGTGCAATCTGTTTGCATTACTATGGCTGCAGGCTATCTCCTGTTAAAAGTGAACCTTGGCCTGACAGGGGAGCAGGATCATCAGCACTGGTCTGCTCTTGTCCACTTCTCTTATTAGCAGACCAGTCACCACAGGAATATATATCGCTCTGGAAGGAGGTTTAATATGCATGCCTCCAGGTGGAGCATAGAGTCAGGCCCCTCTGTGTTCCCTCTCCGTCACACAATACATCCCAGACAGCACAATGGAGGGCTCAGCAGACTGCCTTCGACACACTGACAGACTGCCTGCCTGCTCTCCATACAGCCCGCACGCACACAAACACACACACACACACACACACACACACACACACACACACACACACAAACACACACACACACACACACACACACACACACACACACACACACACACACACACACATACAAAGAGACACTGGGGAATATGAGAGGGCCTTTTGGTTAGACGAACCCAAACAAGCTCTGCAACCACATTTAGTGGCTTTAGCATCTTGATTCAATGCAGTGCAACAAATTGAGAAAATGGTTTTATGTGTTGTGAGCTTTTAATAAGTGCATAGCCAAAGAGACATTTGGCATCTCATATTCAGCAAAGCTCTTTCATGAATCCCAGTAAACTAATGCAGGTCAGGCAATGTTTGTTTCCCGAGTAATACCTCTCTGGAGTATCAGAGTGTGTGAAATAGCAATGACACACAAAGGCTGAAGATC
Source organism: Anoplopoma fimbria (assembly GCF_027596085.1). Taxonomy (NCBI): domain Eukaryota; kingdom Metazoa; phylum Chordata; class Actinopteri; order Perciformes; family Anoplopomatidae; genus Anoplopoma; species Anoplopoma fimbria. Next base: position 2,116,420 of record NC_072467.1, on the reverse strand, counting down.
AAGGACCAAATCCAAAGGCAGCAAAAGAGAATCAGCACTTTTGCAACCTTGACACGATGCAGCAGCCCTTTCATTATAAACAAGACGTGACTGATAAAGAATAACTGGCAAGTGGCTGCTCCCACCTGTCAAATTCCCATGAGAGAGATTGGAGAGGGCTGCTCTGCTGTGTAGATGCTACAGTGATGTAATCCTTAATCGCAGCTAGCCATGTGCCACAGGTTCAGCCAATCGTGATGCTGGTGCGCAGTGATGCTGGTAAACACAAGTGACGTTCTCCGGAGGTTACTCCTCATGAAACATTTAGACCTAGCACACATTTTAATCATTCATATGAAGCATAGCAACAGTCTGTCAGTCTCAGTGAGCTCTGAACACACACACACACACACACACACACACCTGCAGGGAGACGCACATAGAAGTATGCACACTTCCAACCCTGAATGACATTTGCTCTAGTGTACCTGGCGCAGGATACTTCTGAAGGTCCTGACAGTGTAAAGTCAGCAAAGACCTGCAGTCACCAGGGATCTCTGAAGAGTCACATTGTACAGTGCAACAAAACTTTTATAACTATATATAAACAGCTTTGCTCTGGGCTGGTTGCATTCTTGAGCAAGGATTATTTTGTCTCATTTTGATAAATGAATATACTCAATATATATGTATTTTTTGTAGCGACTAAAATGTACCTGTATCTCTGAGTATCAAAAACTGTCCAGAGGTACCAAAATCAATCAGTCATGAAAAGTGTGGTCGGATTTGCTATTTTATTTGGTTATTCTTTGATCACATATACTGATTTCAGTCATAATTTGGCAATTTCTTAAGCAAAGTTATTGTTAACGTTTACATATGAGAACTTTCGTTTGATATTTACACAAAAAGGATTTGACAAAAAAACTGCTACTACTTTTCAAAGTAAGGGTAAAAAGCATCATTTTGGTATGTTTCATGGCAAACGTTTTTCACGTGCTATAGCAGGAAAAGCACAGGTGCTACAAATAACATTAAGGATGGCTCTGTTAAATTAAAGTGTCCCAGTAACAGTAACACAGTGAGCCAGCATGTACAATACAAGGACCCTGAATCTGAAGCAGCTAAATTGAGCCATCATTAATTCTAACACTGTGAAGTCAACTCAGGTATTGCAGCTGCGCAAGTATCAAAAAATGCTTCAATGATTCCCAGCCCAGAATGCAATTGCCAATTTTCCAACACATCTAGCTGTTCATATGAGCTTTAACTCGCAGATTATCCATGACAATAATGACACCACAGGAGGTAAAGGACTGAATGTGTGTCAGGGGATCGGAAGGTCAGTCCCAAGAAGATTGTCCTGGTTGGTGTGAGCATGGCATCAGTCACATCACCACCACTGTCCTCCAATAGCATTCAGGAAATAAATTAACTTCCTGTGAGCGCTAACGGCCGAGTCTTTGTCAGAGCTCTTTGGAAGGGGAATCCTGACCAGTGAGTGATCTCACATTTTGTTAGGGTAACTGTGGAGTCACCGTAGCAACAGCTGAGACCCAGGCCCCCATGTAAAGTAAAGTACCCTCAATACACACACACACACACACACACACACACACACACACACACACACACACACACACACACACACACACACACACACACACACACACACACACACACACAGGCTCCCATCCCCCGGCAGTCTCCTCACCAAGATGTCAGCCGACCTCAGGAGAACTTGTTCACCACTGGTCACAACACTAGTGAAAGGGTGGTCTTACACCAGCTATTAATTATCTTGGCACAGACTTCGGAACACACACACTTTTTCTTTTTTACATTTTTACATTTGGGTGGATTAGTGACCTGAAAGCTGGTGGTTGTGTAATCCTCAAACAAAACAGTTATTAGAAAACTAAGGGAAATCACAGGTTTCACAGGTTGTATGCTATAATTAACTCTTTAGCTGAAATAGAGTGGGTCAGTTCACTGTGCTGACAAGACATTCATTAAATACATAATCAATAAGAAGCACAGCGACAAAACACGGGAGGTTTTCGTAATGCGTGACAGATAGTGAAGGAGAAAATAAGGCTTCTCTCCGCACACAAATCTCACAATACCTCTTCAACTGTTTTACTGTGACAACAAGCACGCAGACAACTTCAGAATGGAGATGCAGAAAAAAATATTAGCAACAGACTGTGTAACCATGGTATTTAGGACTTCTTTATATGCACAAACTGTGAGACAGAACTTTTAAGGTTAACTGGGGATGAAAAAAAACTGCATTTAGATATTATCAATATTGCATCTGACTGAACTAAAGTGTTTGAGTTATGCTTAAGTTCAGACCCACGAACAAATAAGAGGGAATGCTTTATTTATAGTGGGTAAATCCACTTGGTTATTGTCTTTGATTAACTAAACGGTATTTTGTTAACATGTGATTTACCTGTTATTCAGACGTGACACAAATTAGAGACGCTGCTGAAGTCTGACTCTCTGCTGCTATATTGCATTAAAATCAGAGCAGAAGAGGCCTGAGGGCAACAGAGGAATCCAGGCACTTCCATCAACCTGGGACCAGTTGAGAGCTAAATCTACAGGTCTGTGTGATGATGAGTGCTCCCTTTTCCCTCCTCCAGACATAGTGGGAAGATCCATAATTCATTAAAGCAAAACTTCATGCATTACAGCTTTAAAGCTGGACATATTTTCTGCCCTTCTTTTGAAAACGCTGAATGCCCAGCTGAGGTCCATGCATATTTTGTGTTCCCAGTTTCTGTTGAAGGTGGCTTTATAAATGTAGACACCATGGGGTTGTCCCTGTCATTGAGGAAGTTCGATACCTGATTCAATGTCAGAGAATGGAAGGAGGCTATCATAAGCCAGGGGGAATTCTGAATTCGAGCCATCAAACAGTGGAAACAGGTCTAGTGGGAATAAATTCTCTCCCACTGGAAACAAGATATGAAGGTGAAAAAGATAAAGAGGAAGAGACAGAATCACATTGAGAGGAGATTACAAGAGACTGAGAATATCTGACCTAGTTATTATGCCTCTTGCATTCCTTACTCTAGGTATCCAGGGTATTTTTACCTGGCCCGCTACGGCCAGGTAAAACAGAAAGATATTCCGGATGCCAGACATTCACAGCAGAGCCGGAGCATTCTCCTCTTTCACTCCCCATCTCCCAGCCTGCTGACGTCAGCCACCTAGACCACACGACTCTTCTGCAAACAGCACACCTGCTGGCTTCGCAGGCCATCTGGCCCGGCTCCATCTTTGGCTCGGCTCTCCAAGCAGAAATGCAGGTCTGTTTACAACCTGGGCACACGGATACAATCCTACAATATTGCAGTATCTATTTCACGCTTGCTCCTGGGAGGAAAGAGGAGCGATCGCAGTATAGCCTGCTGCTGATAACGGATATCAAAGTGGCAGGAAGCATGCATGTCTTATTAATGTTTCATTGTTTTACATTGCAGGTTAAATGATTCCTTGCTATGTTGTGGACCGAATTTAATGGAGCGGGTCTTCATGTTGCTGTCTAGTCAGAGAATTCTCTAAGGATTGTCTTACACCCCTTAACTTCAAATGCACAGCATCCACAAAGGGAACACTTTTGTGTTGCAATTGATGTGACAGGCCCTCTCACCTACGTTTTTTATGAAATCAGCATGAACATAAAACTGCACAATCATCAAAGCAGTGCTTGTAGTGGTGAGACAAAAGGCACATCTCAACATCAGGACCTGGTTTTCTTCTTTACAAGCAATATATGTCAGCTGACAATATCAATTGTTTTCCGCTGTGTCCACACAGTATGGTGAATTATCGTTTTTTAATTATCAATTATGAATTATCGTTATTAAGAGACAATGTAATCGATGACAACATCCATACCTGCATCAACACCGCATGCTTTAGTTTTGCTTCTACCAGTGTTCATCTAGAAGGGTAACATAATGTAACTTAGTAGGCATGTTCTCCAGAGCAGCAACGGGATCCCTAATGTGCATTATTGATGTCAGTGGTTCAAAAGAAAACTGCATGAGCAACACTAAATGATGGTAATTAATATCAACAAGCAGTAATCCAACAATCAACAAGGAATGTAAAGACACAAACTGACACATGAGAAAAAATAATCTTGGCAAAAGGCCCTTTCAGTCATGAATTTCAGAGTACAGTGTGCTTTTTGACAGCCCATCAACCTGAGCTTGAGGGACCTGTGAACCATGTCTGTCCTACAAAGCTCCCTGAAAGCCTGCCACTAAATTCACTCATGAACTCTGGAAATAGTGGGTCAAGTGAAGGAAGTGGCGTAGTGGAGAGCAAGGTAGTTCTCCAATCAGAGGGTCGGTGGTTCGATACCCGGCTTCGGCAGTCGATGTGTCCTTGGGCAAGACACTTAACCCCAAGTTGCTCCTGAAGGCTTGCCATCGGTGTGGACTGGATGTTGCATGAATGTTAGTCAGAGTCTGATGGTGGCACCTTGATGGTAGCCTGTCATCAGTGTGTGAATGGGTGAATGATATGTAACATACTACTGACTGTAAGTCGCTTTGGATAAAAGCATCTGCTAAATGACTGTAATGTAATGTAATGTAATGGAAGTACATCAGCTTTGTGTTATTCCAAATTATAAAAAATGTATATAACTACTATATATCATTCTATTGAGGGTCTATATTGTCTGTACACCAGCAGCAGGACATGCAGACACTTGCTGTCCCTGTCTGCCATCTCGGACACATTTGCATGGCTATCTGGACGACAGGTGACTTACCTGAACGGTGCAGGTATATTCCGTATCATCCAGCAGCCTGACGGTGCAGCTGTATTCCCGTTCGAGATTCCTGATGCTGCCACTCATGAATCGGCTCAACATCTTCCCAGAGAGTCGCTGCTCTGCGTCTAGGACCAGAACAATAGAGCTCAACACCAGCGTGCCAGTGAATGTCACATTGACCACAATCCTCGGTCTCCTAAACTGCCTGCAGCCACGGATTCAGCAACCGAGGAGTGCAACATTGTCGTGTTAAGAGCAGAATCCGAGGATACCCGCATCCAGATCCAGAGGAGAGCTCAGCCCTGTGTGTGTGTGTGTGTGTGTGTGTGGTAGAGGATTATCTCTCACCATCCACTGGTCCCAATAAGAACTGACGTCAAAGTGAACCAATGGGAGTGCGTCTCGTTTTCAATGGGCTTTAATATCCAATATTGTTTTTTATTATCTCGCATTCTGTCTTGACACACAGCTACGTATAGCTCAAGATCATTAAAAAAAAAAAAAATGTTATATGTTGTGAAATAATATATATTAATTATACTGCAAAACTGGTGATTCTACCAAAGAGCAGGACTGAGTAGTTGTATAGTATGTGTATTTATTGTCTGTGTAGTTGTATTTATTGTCTGTGTAGTTGTATAGTATGTGTATTTATTGTCTGTGTAGTTGTATAGTATGTGTATTTATTGTCTGTGTAGTTGTATAGTATGTGTATTTATTATCTGTGTAGTTGTATAGTATGTGTATTTATTGTCTGTGTAGTTGTATAGTATGTGTATTTATTATCTGTGTAGTTGTATAGTATGTGTATTTATTGTCTGTGTAGTTGTATAGTATGTGTATTTATTGTCTGTGTAGTTGTATAGTATGTGTATTTATTGTCTGTGTAGTTGTATAGTATGTGTATTTATTGTCTGTGTAGTTGTATAGTATGTGTATTTATTTATTGTCTGTGTAGTTGTATAGTATGTGTATTTATTGTCTGTGTAGTTGTATAGTATGTGTATTTATTGTCTGTGTAGTTGTATAGTATTTATTGTCTGTGTAGTTGTATTTATTGTCTGTGTAGTTGTATAGTATGTGTATTTATTGTCTGTGTCTGTGTAGTTGAGCTGCTGCAACACTTGAATTTCCCCCATGGGGATCAATAAAGGAATATAATAATAATAATAGCTGCAGTACCAGTTTTAACATAATAAATCCGAGACAAGAATACTTTTCTCTGAGAGGTATTCATGAATAAAATATGCGACTAAGCCTTAATACAATATATAATATATCCTTTAGTTCATTTGTGAGAAGCTCAAAATAATATCTGAATAGAAAATATATTTGGCAGTATCCTTTGGGGGTTGATTAACTGGCTTTCAACCAAAAATATGCAAGTTCGACCTAAAAGTATTGGCAAAGGTTTGTTTAAATATAAATAGTTTTGTCAAACGTAGGTAAGAATCCTGGAAAGAGGCAAGGCATTATGTATCATACCTCTTCCGAGGTCATGTTGGGTGAATATTGAATGTACTCTACCGCCACCTGGAGGCCAGTCATCGTTAGTGGAGGATCATCAATATAAAAATAGTTGTAATTGTACTATTTATTTTTTTCCACTCACTTATTTAAATTACTCATAGCAAAATTGACCAAGTCATTATGACAATGACACTGTGCCTTTTTTTTAAGATAAGATAAGATAAGATAAGATAAGATAAGATAATCCTTTATTAGTCCTGCAGCAGGGAAATTTGCAGACTTACAGCAGCAGAGAGTAAAGTGCACACAAGAGACATAGTAAAGAAAGACAAGATAAAAATAGAAAATAATTAAAAAAAAAAAAAAACAAGTATTATAAATAAGCAATAAAAACAGTAGAAAAACACAATAACTGAAATATAATATTTACAGACAGAAAAAAAAAATTACATGATAATCCAAGGTCTTTATTACACCTTTATTACATTTTAAATAATAAAGGGTTTTATAATGTGTCTGCAAGTACTGTAACATTTAAAAATCTCTGAAAAATCGACCCTCCTTTTGTTTCTACCGACTAATTCACTGCCGTGACCCGGATTCGAACCGGGGTTGCTGCGGCCACAACGCAGAGTACTAACCACTATACGATCACGGCGAGCTAACGGGGCTGGTGCAGCCGGGAGACATTTTCTGTATAAATCATACACATGATATTTACTGTTTTTAAATTTAGTTAGTTGCAAGATGCTGAAACTAGCTGCATTTTCAACTAAGCACTAACATTAAGTTACCTAGTTTAACGTTTCACTGTTTCTTCTGTTACTCTGAGACTATGTTGAAACACCAAATGGGAAATGTCCTATTTCTCCCCTGTTTACTTACCATAACTAATCTTGGTTCCTGTTCATTTTGTCTTCATAATGATGGTAACTGTTAATTTGCTCGTCAAAAAGAAGAAGGTACACTGAAGGTATTCCCACAGAGATTAAACAAACCAGAATTCAGCATCAGATTGTATTGATGGTTCATTTATGTGCAGCTAGTCTATTCAGTCATACAAGTTTGTAATCCATTTAAACATTTAATTTGACTAAGTTAACAACAGAATAGCATGTTTCAAAAGACTGAGAATCAAATAGTAATTAAAGTAGTGGTCTTTATTAGATAAATTATTAACAGTAACAGTCTTTATTTGTTAAATTGGGCTTGCCAGCTCGCCACTGATAACAAATTAAAAAAAAAAAAGTATTTTACAATGCACGATGAAAATCAGTGGTTAGGAAAAGTATTAAGTGTTAATGTTTCTTCAGTGTTAAGATACGAATTGATGGCTGGTAATGCAAACCAACCACAAACCTCAGACATTCATCATTACCATCAACCCCATGCATGATTAAGATGCATAAACAGCAAACTGAGTCCTAATCACATCAGTAAAAAGCATCACTTTTTCAAACTAGTATGTACAATATAAGCAGGAAGGTCTAATACCGATGAATGAAGTCCTCCAGTTCATTTTCGTCGTTCTCTTCGGGCTCGTTGCTCCTTGGTACTGCAACATTAGCTGCACACTCTGCCTTTCTGGTGAAGGGGCGACTTGGACCAGCCGGAGTCTGATGCAGACGTGGTTTGCTGCTTGACATGTTGCCCAAACTTCGAGCAGAAGCACCTTCTTGTTTCTTGGCTTTTGTTGCATGATTCCTCGTGTACAGTTTACAGGATGCAACCAGAGGAGTTCCTATGTCCACCTGTTGGCTTTCTGTCTGGCGCAGCTTACTGTCCATGTGAGTATAGTGTAGGTCCACCTTGATGACCAGCGATTTCTATAAAATGCAAATGATAAAACAATATTACACATTTATTTTTTCTTGTAAATACTTGCTCTGTTTTGATTTAAAAATATAAAAAAAAACACATCATAGATACAGAATCAGGACACATATCATCAACTACGTACCTTGAGCTTTTGAAGAGCACAAAGCCGCAGAGTACAGTCCGGGTTGTCAGATGTATTAAATAGTAGAGTGTCCATCTCCTCTGACCTCCCAGGGCTGGAGAATATGTCTTCCATTGGCTAAGGATTTAAAGCATAAAATATGTTGTCAGCATTATCAAAATGTTAAGCAACTATATAACATTAATCAGTTTACTCTCAATAAAGCAAATTCTACTAGAAATGCACTATATCACTGATGCATTCATAAATCAGCCACTAGATGTCAGTATGAGCCACGATTCTGCATTCAAGCGAATGGATGTATTACCACTAAGAGAAGTACAACAGAATACTATCACTACATCCTGCTTTGTATGTGGCTGTAGCAGGCTGGAAGTCCATATATGGGCAGAACTTCCTCAGACATGTGATATATGGGGGTGAATGGTCATCGTTGAGAAATTCCTGCTGACTCATGGAAACGGTGCTAGCAACATGGAATTAATGATGTAGACATAACTTGCAGTTTTTAAACTCAATGCTGAGTTTAGTCACTCTTAAAAAGACTAAATCTGACTAAACGTATGGGTATAAAAAGAAAAAAAGAAAGGCAGTGATGTTGAAATGTCTGTATAGAGTGCCTTAGAATAGATCTTTTGTGGCTCCTATTTGGACAAGAACAAAACTTGAAAGGATAGTTTTTAAGTAAAATAAATATTTACAGGTATGCTGCTCAGGGTGACGGTGCAGTCCTGTGTGCCTTTAGTCTTAACAGTGGCAAAAGCCACCAAGACATTAGAGAACAAAGCTGAGAAGCTGACTTCCACTTCCACTGCGCATTCAAACATCAGTCGCTTCTTCGGGGGTAGCTCTGAAAGGATATATGAAAAAGTGTTTTGAAATTGTGTTCAAATTTTTAAATGATGACTACATATAACATGCTCCACAACTGTTACTACTACTGCACTTTTGTTATATTATGGTATAAAAATACTGAGATAGAGCAGCTGATTTAGCTAAACCTTGGACTAAGCACATAAGGGACTTTCAGCCTTTCTGTTCATTTAAGCCATTTTATCTTTCACGTAGTCTGGGGGAGAGACTACGTGGGAGAGAAGATTCTTAGATTATTTTACTGTTCTATTATAAAATGGTTTAGGTTAATTTGAGGAAGTTATGGTGTGAAAACACAACTTCCTTCCATTACACAGGAAAATACTCTTCATAAAATGAACCAGTTTTGTGTTTGATTTATAAAACAATGAAATTATCACAAGAAACCACAATGTCTGCACTTGGTTTGTCACATGCTGTAGTGTGGGAGGTGGGGTTAGAGTAAAGAGAAAATCTATCACACAATCAAGGTGACAACAGATCAAGAAATGGAACTGCGGTTTACTTCATGGAAAATAAACTATATTTGGAATGTAGATGTATTTTTTATTTCCTTTCTGCAATGCGATTTGACCTAGAATTTTATAGACATAGGAAAAACACACAACACACACAAAACAAATTTTCCTTAACTCACCATTTGCTTGTCTCCAGCAGGCCTCTCGCAGGTGAAGCTCCCTTGTGTGGCCGGTGGTGCGAACTGGGTCTGCAAGGGATCGAGGTTCCTTCAGGGTGTGTTTGATCTCCACCTGCTGCTTGCCTGTGACCAGAGGGTCTCTGCCTAGATCTGGTGTAGAGAAAGGAGGAAAACACAGGTAAATCATAATGCCCATAAGAGCTGAAGATAAAACTCTACAGCAACTTTACATACTAATTTCATTATTTCCAGAGTGTTTTCCCCCTTTGTACTCAGTCAACTTTGACCAGTATTGAGTGAATCACCACTTCATTAACAACTAAAACCTTCATAAAATTGTCAGCAACAACAACAGCCTGTCCACTCATACTCTGGCTCATGGGGCTGCCAGAGTTTTGCAATAGCACAGAGAAAAGGTTCATCAGATTCACATGGCTGCCTTTAAGGAACTCAGGGAAATTTTAAACATTAGATAGTTAATATTCACAGATATAATAATAGTTATGAACTTTTTTAATATTTAATAATAGTTTTGGAAAACCCCTATTCACAAGAGAAAATACATGCCAACATAAGAGTCATTTAAAAGGTTAACAGGGTGGAATAGCTGGCCAGTAGTGAAAACATGGTCAAATAATTTAATATAGATTTATGCTTGTCTTTTGAGAGCATATGGCATCAGGAATATTTGGGGCGGGCTGTCTTCGCTATAATGGATGAGCAACCAGCAGCTCATCATCATCATCTCTTTTTCCATCTCGAAATAAATCCCAGACAAGATGAGTAGATATCAAAAAACACAGGCGTGGGAATTTTTAAGCTGCTTGGCTCGGAGATTTCAAATAACAAGGGAAAAAGACCTGTTTTAAGAATGTCATAATCCTGGTTCATTTGTTCATCTAAATATATCCACAGACACGCCGTTTTCTGTCAGCAGGACGTCCTGTGAGCCCATGAGAGCAGTGGCAGAGGGTGCCCAAACGGCAGAGCAGCTGTCTTGCACTGTGCAGCTCTCAGGTTTCTTGCTGTTCTCTTGCCAACAGTGTGAATTTCCAGAGAATGAGGTCACATGCTAATGGTACCTCGAAAGATTATTCTACCAGAGACCCATCGAACAGACAAACACACTCTCAAGACGGGACAACTTAATTACTCTGTCACAGCTATACTTACAAGTCCTGAGTAAACAACAATAACATTTGTTGCCAACACTTATAAGACCTCTCTGTGGTGAACCCAGTGCACCAAAGAACAATCTGTTCTCTTCAGATCTGTTTACCCCGAATATCTACCAGAATTGTCACCCTACTGAGTGGATACAAGTAAAAAAAAAAACTTTTTGGTGACACACAAGCTCTTCTTCTTCCCAGCAGGGTTGATAAACTGCATTTATCCTTGTTACAGCATCATTTTAGATTCATTTTAAGGCTGAAATATTTTGGGTTTAACATCATTCTCAAAAACCCAAAACACAGTCCTAATTAATCAACTTACCCTCGGACACCTTCTCTAAGACATGTGTGACTTTCTCGGTCTGTAGGATGTGCTTGTTCAAGTATTTAGTGAAGATTCCAGTACTTTTCCCCCCATCCTGGACCTCGTACGCCTCAGCATCTTCACACCTGCATTTGTTAACAAAGGAAATGTTTTATTTTTTTTAAAAGACAGCAAAGGATTTAGTTCTGCTTTTTAAATAAACATAACTTTCCATTCTAAAAATAGGTATCGTTTCTGTATTTGTAATTAAATATTTATAAAAGAGCTTATAAAAAGTGCGTACGTGGCATAACCATAAACAGTGTTCCCACTGGGTCCCAATGGCTCGATGCCTGAAGGTATGCAATCCTGGTTGTACCTTCAGAAGGAAAAATACAACTTTCAGAAGACTGAAGCAATCAAAAATAAATCCTGATAACTTGCATATTATGAAAAAATCTACTATTATGTACAGTATATCATAGTATCTACATATGTATAATACATTATGTATAACCATCAGTTTACAAATAAATGTGAAAATACATGTCACTGTTTTCTATTAGTGAAAACATAAATTAAAAACTGTGCCTACCATTTTCTACAGGTATCCAGAAGAATTACACTCAGTGCAGTCCGTCTTTTCTGCATACTGAGCATGATCCTCTGCACACAGACACAGTTTTCAGGTCGGTACGGTTGGGGAGCATCGATAGCCACCAAGTAATTCCTCCCAACACGTTCATATCCATGTCCCGCATAGTAAAAAAGGCCTGTCAAGGGTGTTGAACCAATATAGTTACCACTTATAATCATCACATGGGTAACTAATATGTAGTGTTTGGAGCGGTTTAGAGAAAGGTCACACTGGGGAGCAAAACACTGAGTCCTATACAGAATGATAAGTTTCAACTCTACATTTTCCACCTTTGTTTCATTATTAGCATGAGAAAGTAGAGTATGGTATCAGAGAGTATCATTCTGATGTAGCATGTCAGTTTTCTAATCATCGCTTCTCTAAAATCCTCAATATAATTTCATATGACAGCTATATCATTAGCATATCTGTCTGCTGTTTAATAACAGTAGTAGCCTTGCTCCCCTGAACAATATGACTTGTTCTTGAAGCTGTTTGCTCTATTTATTAATAGCTGAATGTTTTCATAAACTTCAATCATCTATCTTTGTTGTGTAACACTGTATAACTGATTATCACATGTCGAAAGACTTACATTTAGTTAATTGTTTGCCTAATTGTCAATGACCCTTTTCAAATGTGTTACAGGCATACAGGAAGTGCCACACATAATATATGAGGTTAAAAACGCCTACACTTCTTTTTTTACCCCTTATCCGCCCACTCAAGAATGCATGCGTGTAAAGCTACCGGTTCAGTAAACCACGCAGGGATTCATGACCCATGACAAGTGGACAGCAACAGATAAGAGCCACAGAAATTGGGGGAGGAAGTTAAATTGTTATATTTCATCTCCCACGAAAAATCTTTAAATAACTGTCAGCTTTTCTCCAAGAACACAATTTGAAGTCATGAATCAACAAAAAATTGCAGCTTATTAAGAAAAAAAAAGATGTATCGCTAATTCTACTCACCATAAACTCCTCTGTCAAGGAGCTGAATGAACTTGTCGATAGCCGCCAGCATCTCCTCCCTGGTGAGATCCAGCAGGGAAACCACTCTGAAGCCAAGCTGCTGCAGGAGGTTGGCCAACTCATGTACATCCATAATAGGGGCCATTAAGGGAGGGTGATTGGAGTAATTCAAGTTGCCAATAAGGAGGGCAACTTTATCAGTGGCTAAAACAAAGAACAAAGTAGAATTCGAATTACAGCAACACAAGGAAATTGTCATACATACCGTGAATGCTTTCTACTGTAGCACACTAAAAATAGCAAGGGTTTGACACTGTGTTTCTTTCCATAAAACCGTACCTGTGGGTGCTGCAGGGGGAAGCTGATCGGTTTGCACTAGAGGATATAAAAAAAAGAGGTGCAAACAATCAGTTTTATAAACAAAAATCTGATTTAATGTACTATGATTTTGTCCAGGTGACACATATCAGGCAGTACAATTTAACAATTTTAATTGTGATCTGCACTGTACATGCCAAGACATAAGTTACAAACTGGAGAAACACGACAAGAGCTAGTTTCACTTTACATCACTTTCCTGTGTGTGTGTCTAAGATCAAGTACTATTTGGAGTCTAACTTCCTTTTTAAGTCTGTAGAAATGGGAAAGTACCTGCTGCATAATGGAAATAACTTCTAAGTGCTAAATCAGTGGAATGAAAGGAGTGTTAAAAAACAGATTTTTCATTGGAAATGGAGGAAGTAAGGTCTGATGAAAAAACAATGATAAAACTGGGAAAAGTTTTAACCAAGTTCATAAACTTTAACCAAGTTCATAAACTCAGTTCCAGTCATGACTTACCAATGTCAACATCGACTGGTTCAGTCCATGTCTCCTCTAGCACGTTAGATATGGAGCACAGGTACGATCCTCTATGTTCGGCTGTTGCACGGTCAATCTGCAGGTACCACAGTAGATTATAATCCTACCATTGTTTGTCTTTCTCACTATTCCCCCACATGTAAGATTACTCATAATAGCTTTGGCAATATATTAAGCAAAGGGTAAATGATTCAGAGCCATGGAATTGACACAGTAAATACTACATAGTGTAAACAATCACTGTCAGCACTGAGATAAGTAAACACCCCTTCCTTACCTGCAGCATGCCACTGGTCTTGTCATGCAGCGGCTGTCCATTTCTGTACCACTGATACTGCGGAGCGGGAATTCCAAAGGCAGCGCAGCGGAGAATGAGTTTTGTGCCTTGTCGGCCTGTCTGGGGTTTAGGGTTGACAGCAATGTGTGGTTCACCCATCCAGTTTTCTGGCAACCCTGATGACAGATGGAATTTAAGCCCCAAGCAAGATACTAGCAATGTGCATGAAACTGATTGATTTCCAACAGACAGGCAGAGGCTTGCATGCAATATGCAATAAAACAACCACACTACAACATTACATATCAACATAAAAATGCATACCTGATTTATCAATGTCCAAAACCTTCACTTTCACCCAGTCACTGAAAACCCAGTTACAAAAGTGGTCATTCACTCGACACACATAGAGCTGAGATTTTTTGGCTTTGATGATCAGGTCGGCATTAGTGCCTCCACACACCTTGAAAACAAAACAAAATGATATTTTAACTAAGAACAGAAACGTTCATGGAGAAAATATTTCTCGATATTGACGTAATTTTTTGTAGCAAACTGGTCCTTTATTTAAATGGTGGTTTCATTGAGCTCAATAAACATGTACAAGCACAGACAAACAGAAAAATGTATCACAATAGACGGTATATCCACATAAAACAGTTATAAGTGCAATTTAAAGTACTACCCTGAGCCTTCCTCGTAGCACTTATTGCACTCGTATTAGTTGTTGCACTTACTGTATTCGTATCAGTTCGCTGCACTTATTGAATTTGTATTTGTTTACTGCACTTATCCTATTCGTAGTAGTTTGTAGCACTTACTATATTCGTATTAGTCTGTTGCAATTATTGTTTTCGTAGTAATTTGCCTCTGCACTATACTTTTGCTCTGGTTTATGCTTTAAGATGCTTGTTTAAGAAAGGAGATGCACTTATGACTTCTGGTGACTAGTAGTTCTCTTGAATACCTATGTTGAATACACTTCCTGTAAGTCGCTTTGGATAAAAGCGTCTGCTAAATGACTGTAATGTAATGTAATGTAATGTAAAATGCTCCAGTATGTTTGAAACCTTCAAAAGAAATGAAATATTTTGATTTCAAAATTGTTTGTAACTCAAACACATAAGACACAAGTGAAATCCACAAACCTCCTGATCATCATCAGTGAACCACTGGTAGTGGAGGATACCTGTGCCCTCAGCACGGACACTCAGGGTCACCTTGTGGTCCACAGGTACACACACAGAAACAGGATGGCCCACTATGACAATTTCTGAAACAAATCAAAGTTAGAATCTAAGTCATCTGAAATCATACTATGGTGTCTTTATGGGTGAAGAGAGAGAAGTGCCATACCACTGATCATCATCCGACAGGGTTTGGTGCGGGATCCAGTCATCTGTGCATTTTATTCTACAGACTGTAGGAAGTTGAGTCAAAGTTTTAAATTAGTATTTTTTAATAACTTTAAGTAGGCTGCTGGCCCAAAATCAAAAAAAAAAAATACAACAAAATCAATATCCAGCCCCTGACACTAACTTCTCGTTTCCCATGAAGTAAGCTTTAACTGCAATGTTCAGGTTATACCACAGTGAACAATAATGTAGTTTCGGTTAGAAAAGCCTATAATATAATGTATTCATAACAATGATCAGTGTTCAAAATTCCTCAGACACTTATGTGCTAATGCATACCTGCCGTCAGCCTCGTACCTGTTGATCAGCTGTCGGATCTCTGTGAATGTTTTCCTCTTCTCAATCTTCACCAATTCATAAATATCGAGAAAACTCTCCCTTTCCCGGAACGGACAGACAGGGTACACACATTACCGACAGGCCTCTAATACGGGAGCATCTCATAGAATATAACCTTTGGCACAATGGAAAAATACAGAGATTTACTTTTATTTTTAAATGGTACAGCTGTGATTTAAACAATGTATAAACAGACTAACTCTGCGCAGGTGAAGTCCATGTGAATCATGTAAGGGAGATGTGTGGAGCCACTTTATTTAGACATTACGGTAATGATCGTTCTGGCCCTTTTTCAGGTGCTGTATTATCACAAACTGAAGGGTTTAGGTAGATAAGATTGGACACAGTCACTGTGTTTCTATATTCTATATTCAGCCTGATCTGTGTTGAGATTCTTACAAAGATAAGATATAAAATGTATGTTCACCATGTAGTGACGATTCATTATTCTATTCATAGCTTATGTACACAAAAACAACATTTCACTCCCACTAATTGCTCAACATTGTAGGTCATGTGACCTTTATACTGGAAATTCACATGCATTCACATGCACATAATATGTGTCAATTATGGAGCACATTTGTAAAGTGTCACACTATAACAACACGACATTTTACATTTTAACACAGAGTTACATTACATTACATTACATTACAGTCATTTAGCAGACGCTTTTATCCAAAGCGACTTACAATCAGTAGTATATTACATATCAGTTAGAGTTATGGGTTATTACTTGAAATACATAGAAAGTCTTTAAATACTTTATAAGAGTTTATGATCCTTTATTGACATTTCAATCATATCTATTCAATAATAGGTTTATTATATTTACTTTGTACATTTTTTGTATTTTCTGTATACTGTTAAGTATATAAATGAATAGTTAAAATATTTCTTAGTATTCCTTTCACAATGCAGACATATATGTTTTCCTTTTACAGAACGTTATTAGTTTTGAATAAAGATATTTGCCTGATTTTGGGTGCATTTTTTCTTGTTAAAGCTACAATATATTCTATTATTATTTTATTTCACCTTAATTTAACCAGGAAAGAAAATCTATTTTTCAAGAGAAATAAACTAAATATCAGCATAAAACAACTCAGGAACTGTTATAAAGTTTAAAAATAAGACCAAACTTAAACAATAACATAATTTACACATCAATATTCTAAAATACACTTTCATGATTAAATCAGACTAGGCCATAATAATTTATCAGCTGAACCTGTTTTTGTCTAATTGATGTGAAAGGTGAGCAGCAACTGGGTCTCTATGTTTTCATCATGCGTTGCAACATAAAGTGAGGGGGGCTGTCCCTAAGCAACTATTGAGCAAAGCATTGGACATAAACTATTGGTTGTCATCAGCTAAAGACAGACATGTTTTGCAAGTCCACATCCACATCCACTAGTGTCTCAAAAATGGGACACCGTTTTTTCTTGTTAGGACAGATCAAAACAACGCAGTAACATTTATACAACCATTGAGGAAGGGATTTTCAGTAATGTGTTCTGGTTTCAATGGTTAACTTTTACTTAGATTAGATTTCTAAACTTCTTTCTTAAGTCTAGTTTTGGAAAATCTTATGTGCTCTTGCCCCTATTTGTGGGGCTGCTATAAATAGGCCCCTGCTGGCAACACATGCATGTCTATGATAGGCAGTTACAGAGATTTTCTTCACAGACTGTGGCTCCAAAGCAACACTGACGACATCTCGATGGTAAGTTGGAAAACTTTACTAGTTTTAAGGTGATCAAGAAACAGCTGAATTATATTTCCTAACACGTACAAGTCAATAACACGTCTTTGGTTCTTGTTTGACCACTAACAGCCCTTCCACTGCCTGATAACTGATCCTATTTATAACTTGCTCCAATGCAAAGTACTTTGCCCGGTCAGAAAGGACAAGCATTGATACTGAACTGTGTGTGTTTGACTTTTGTATGAGCAAATGTTTACAGAGTGTATCTTACACTTTAGTCAATTAACAACAACAACCGGTTCTTTTATATTTCTAAAGTGCTCCTTTTTTTTCTTCTGCAGGAGCTTTTACATGGATGACTAAGTTTTATTTAAGCCTTGACGACCTGTGGACGTGAACACGGAGTAGTTTCATACTCTGGGTGATACATTTACCACAATTTTTTTATTTTATTGTGAATTGCTTGAGTGGAATATGACTTCCAGAAGGCCAATGACTCGCTCTTACTCTGGGAATGGGAGGACAAGCAGCTTCAGTGAAGAGGAGGGCAGCTCTTCCAATGGCCGCACAGAAAGCCGCAATCCTTACCTCTCGAATGTTAGACCAGAAAACAGGTAGAAAGTCTCACATATATTTCTAGTATATGTGGAGGATGTTTCTTGTGAAGCAGATTTGTGTTTTATTTATTTATCTATATTGCATGGTGGTAAAGAAAAAACATCTGGGTCTGGGGAAAGAGTGAATGATATAAATAGTCAAACCAAAGATTCTTTCCATATTGTTCTGCACATCACAATGTGGGTCATAAATCACATTTATCGTATAAATTATGAGTGTTTCTGTTTCCAATCTAAAAACCATAAGAAACAAGAAAGTGCTCCTTTTGTCAAAGAGGAGGGCAGTTATTAAACTATTTAATGTAATTGGGTTATCTATATATGCGCAGAACTTAATCATTGACGTCCCTTCATTTGCCTCCTCTCCGAATAGCTATTCAAGGTATTCTCACTACAGGCCACCGAGGTAATCCACACTTTTAAAACATTCCTCCCAACTAACATCTTAACCACAACAACTGGTTTACCCCAAGAATGAAACCTATACACGTTTGAACTGTAATGTAAATGTCCAGTTTGTCCAGTGTTGTGTTCAGTTTTTAATGATGAACATCGGTTTTAGTGTTGAATTGACAACTTTGTTTTGCCTGATGCCTCACAAGACTCTGTGTCACTCTTTCACACCCTCGTCACTACCCGAAGTCTCCATTAACATCCTTGTTTCTTGATTGAGCAAGTTATTGGAATGTACTGCACAGAGGTGAAGGGGTCACTGAAAATATAAGTGTAAAACTGTCGTTTTGAAAGCAATAAATTCTCTAATGTATCGGTGTTTGTTTCCAGGAGCACTCTGTGCAGCGTCATGGCTCAGCTGACTGATGACATACAGCCATCCTTTGAGACCACCTTGAAATCAAAGGCAGTGTCAGAAAAATGTAACATGAAGTTCACCTGCGTAGTATCAGGTAGGTCTGTTCATTTGTGTGTCTCAGCTTGTTGTTTGTTGGAGGAACTGAAACCTTTCAGATTGTATGTGATGTACAAAGACAGGATGTGATTAATCTGAAATCAAAGGAAATATTTCATTTGAAGTGAACTGCTTTTCCTGAACTGATACATAAACTCAACAGACCATATAGTATTCAAGCTGTTTTTTGGGGATGTTGTGTTTTCAACTGCAGTCAGATTGGATGGGTGGATCCGTCCAACACCAACAGCTGATCCAGCAGCTATCACTTTAACTGCCTAAAAACACATTAATGCCAAAGCTTCTATAGTGTATTAATTTTACTGTACAATTCCCAAGACAAAATAATATTTAGATAAAATTTAGTGCAAACCAAACTAGCATTTTCCCTGAGTAACCAATATTCATAGATAGAGTGTTTTGTGGCACATTTATAACCCAGAGACAATAAGTTAATTATAGTCTATCGATGTTTTTAGGTTACCCAGCTCCAGAACTGAAATGGTATAAAGATGACATGGAACTGGATCGCTATTGTGGACTCCCAAAATATGAAGTTCATCGTAATGGAAAAACCCACACCCTCCATATTTACAAGTATGTAACACAACCATGCAAAAATTGTAGTGTATTACATCGAATTATTAAAAATGCAGCTTTTTGTTGGGAATTGTAATGCTGATAGTATAATATCAAATTAATAAGTGTTTCTGTTTTCAGCTGCACATTGGACGATGCAGCCATCTATCAGGTTTCAGCCAGCAATAGTAAAGGTATTGTCTCGTGCTCGGGAGTTTTGGAGGTCGGCACCATGAACGAGTTCCAGATCCACCAGAGGTTCTTCGCC
Organism: Anoplopoma fimbria; assembly: GCF_027596085.1. Taxonomy (NCBI): domain Eukaryota; kingdom Metazoa; phylum Chordata; class Actinopteri; order Perciformes; family Anoplopomatidae; genus Anoplopoma; species Anoplopoma fimbria. The sequence goes on along the minus strand of NC_072467.1, from coordinate 2,096,639 downwards.
AAGCTGAAGCAGAAAGCAGACAAGAAGAAGAAAGATCTGCTGGAGGACACCAAGAAAGGGGATAAAGAAAACACAGAACGTCCTCAAAGGAAGCGGCACGTCCCTCCACAGGAGGAGAGGCCAGCGGTCCAGGAGCCTGAGGCTGAGGAGCAACTGGGAGCTGCTGCAGAACCTAATGGTGTTAGCTCTGAAGTCAAGGAAACAGCTGTGACATCCAAAGACCTGGAAAAGGAGATAACTCCATCCGACGACACCTTGGCCAAAAAGAAAATAAAGATCACAAATGGAGTCGATGATGGGGTTAACAACAGCAACAGACGCAGCAGCAGAAGCCATATGATGGGGAATGGAGGTGAAAACTGTTACGATGGAGGAATGGGTTTGGCACAATTTCTGGCAGAGACTCTCCAGTCCCAGGCTGGTGAGGAGAAACAGAGCTCATCTCAAGGGGAGAAACCTAAAGAGATAGATATACCTGTTATAGGTGTCAGTAAAGAGAAAGAGAGAGAGCAAGAGAGGATGCAAAAAGGTAGGGAAGAACAAGACAAAGTCTTAGAAGAAGAATATGAGAGAAAAAGAAGAAGAGAAGAAGAAATGAAGGTAGAGAGGGAGGAAAGAGAAAGGCTGTTGAAGACGTCGCATACAGTCCCATACACAAAACATGGTTCAGAAGGCAAACATCACAGCAAGGCTCATAAGGATCATGACCCCCACAACATCCAGGCTTCCATCTCCTCGGTGCTACACACAGTCAAAGATTTCTTCTTTGGTAAGACCAAGAAGGACTCTCATGATCACATGGAGAACAAGGAGAGAGAGTTTGACTACTCGCATGCCTCAACGCCTCCATCGTTTCGGCTGCAACCGGAGCAAAATCAGGTGTGCACGCCTCTCACAGAAGACATTGTGGCTATGGAAATAAATAAACCGAAGGAGCCTTCAGAGACTGTGGATACAGAACAACAGTCACCGAAGCCACATGAACATAAGCGTGAAGACAGTGTTCTACACACAGACCAGCCACCAGCTCATAAATTGGCACCCGAGAGCGTAGAGGAGTCCACAGGGCGGAGTGTCAAAGCTGCGGATGCTGCTATGGAGGCCATGGAGGTGTCTGTGGGGCAGGAGGGCGGCAGTCCAGGTGAAGCAATGTCATTGTCTGGGCTTCAAGTTCTCACTGAGGTATGTATAGTGGTCTTCAAGGGCAGCTGGCTGCCACTTCAGAGTTATAAATAGGCTGCATTTGTGTGACAAGATAAAACAAGATGAGCTACTTCAGGGCCAACGCCTGAACTATGTCAACTATGACACTGCTGGTTGCAAATGTGGTAGATATGCCAACTCATAGTTAGATGTTATATTCATGGTGTGGGACAGTCAGACAATACAGCCCCGTTTAAAACATACAGTATAATATCAGTGATGAGTGACTGGTGGAGTGAGTCAGCCTCACCATGTGAGCTTGTGGTTTAACTGCCTTGATATCACTCAAGAGCGTCAAGCTAAACAAGATAGTGTGGGAGAATTAGGGAACCATAAGAACTGAGCAACTTGCACTAAATATGTGTGGGGGTGGGGGATGTTGTGGAGCGAATCGGTAAACTGTAAGATAGGATGGGGAATATCTCAGATGTTGGCTGCCATGAGTGGGACACCAGTGCGTCAGAGATCATGATGAAACCTGAATGTCAGAAGCGGTTCTCAGGTTACAAACAGGCTTTGCATGAAAGACGGCCGTGTGTTCTGGATGAGTAGGAGTAGAGCGACAGGTCTCTGCATGAAAGGACGGCCTCGTCACATAGGACACATTCCCCCCCCATATATCTATATATATATAAACCTCTTCCTCATGTAGAGCAGTAGGAGGAAGCAGTACTTCTGTCATCTCAGTGTTCAGTTTGGAGAATTGATTGTTTCAAGTCTGTCATGTGTAGGGGATTATGATCATCATGCTATGATTAATGTGTTGTACAGTGTATGACCATACAGTAAGAAAGCTGATAGGGACACTTAGTCACTTGTACTTTTTGCTTTGTTTTGGGTTGCACTGATATAGTTCAGTTTGGTCATGTGATTGTGACACTCTTGGCATTTTAATATGGATTTGTGTCTTTTTGAAGTGATAACTCTTTTTTTTAATGGTGCAAATATGTGAACATGTATTTTCATCTAGGTTGCAAAATTTCAACAAAAACATTTTAACATTAAAATTCTGAAATTATTTTTGAATAAGATGAATTTGTGTCTGTTGATGCTAGAGTGACACTAGTTTATTCGTTTTATACTAATTTAGACATAGTTTATGAAAAGCAGTTACATATGTTAAATTGTATATTTAACAGTATGCAGTATACAATGTTAGAGACAGGAACAGATTGCTAACATAGTTCCATCTCAATAAACCATTAGTGATATGTTCTATATCACTTTCAAAAATCTTTTTGAAAGTGTAGGTGATTAATTTAACCTATCAGAATCAAAATTTCCCTGAAAGTTAGATATTTGTATGTAAATGTATTCTGAGTTTGTGAATTGTTTTGTACCCTGAATTTTGCATGAAATGCTATAACACAGCAGATGTATTTAATTCTGCATTTTCCATTAACATCCAGTTTACTGGTGCTGGATGATAAGTGAAAAGGGGAACTGAAATATGTGTTTAAACATGACCAACCTGCAAAGCTATTGCTTATCCATAATGTGGAACATGGTTGTAGACTATGTGCCCTCGTGGATTACTAGTTCGAGGAAGTCAAAGGATTTATCTGAACAGTGTTTTGTCACATGTGTGTGACATCTATTTACACTATCTGTGAAGTGCCAGCCACAGCTTCATTTTTAGAACGTGACACCAGTTCCCTTCCATTGAAAGCAGCAACTTCTTTTTTTCTTAGTAGTCACTGCTGGCCAAACATGTTGTCACGAGGGGGCATTTGGCTTCATAACTATTCTGCATTCACCTTAATAGTATGAAAGTAAATAACAAAAACAGGGGCAGTGAGGGGGGGAAAAACACTTTTATATGTAGCTTGACGCTTTACCTGTAGATCTTCTCTTCAGTGCTATGCACACTCAAGTGTAAGTTGTTCTTATGATTTGCCTTTTGACGAAAGACAAGTGACACTGCCCAGAAATTTCTTTGTGTAAACACCACATCATGTCATCATGTGGGAATTCCCCTGTCCGTGCCTCAGCATAAGAGGCAGAGCACACAAGCAGTTTCAAATTAAGATTAATCATAGACATGATTGGAACCTTGCACAGGTAAACACTTGCTTTCAGCTACCTCGCACGTGATATGACGTAAAGAAGTTCCTGAAATAAGCTGACAGGTCATAAAACCAGAAGATATCTTGATTTACTGTCGTTGTTCTGCATGTTTTTTTGAACTATTTATTGTTCAATATCAACTAGTAATTGATCAGTTGTGTTCACAGACTGACCAGGATACACTTCCTCTCTGTCGGGGAATGTAACACACAACGCATTGAATGTTTTTCAGAATCGGTCACTGTTTATGCTTCTGTTGATTTATGGTAGCAAAATGTGTCTCAGTCTAAATGTAGCACGGTGTCAAAGATCACTGCAGTGAATTTCTTTTAACAAGATTCTTAGAGAACTCCTGAACATAGCACTGAATGTTTTTTTCCATTCGGTTGTGTTGTCATTAACAAATCAGACTGTTAAAATTACTCTTTATGCATGTAAAATTAATTATTTTTCATGCATGAGAAGTTTAAGCCAGCGGTTTAAAGCATGTGTGTTTAATGTAGTTCTTTGTGAAATACAAATGCTGCTGCAAATGCACTGAAGTACTAAAATGATTTATTTGTTTACTTTTCATCAGGTTGAAGAGAAAGATCCTAAAATAGTATCTGTTATGAAAGAGGTTCCCGTACACCAGCAAGAGCCTGATTGCCTGGTCGTTTCACCACAGACTAATCATCAGGCTGGCAGAGCTAAGTCATCATCCAGGGAAGAAATATTTGTTTTGTCACAGACCCAAGACTCCTATAAAGAGGAATGCTCCTCCACATCCACCCTGACTGGTTTGGAAGAAAGCTGGATTTCCCCTGACAATCTTGTCTCGGCGTCAAACAGTCACAGCCTTGGAAAGGCACCCAGTGAAACTTCACAAGAAGAAAAGATGAGTGTTGATAAGATGGGCAAAGAAGGTGAACCAGACACGGAGGAGGGCAGCTCCTCCAATAAGCTATGTGAGGAAGAGAAAGCTGATGTGAAATCAAACAGACAGCCGTGCTCAGAAATAAACAGATCTGAGATTACTGAAATAACAACATGTTCACTGGAAGAGAGAATAGAGCCATGTCAGTCTAAAACACCAGATCATGTTCTTCCGCCTTTGCCTGCTCTGGCCGCAGACAATGTAGAGAGAAATGATGTTAAAGAACAGGCCAAATGTACTTCACTGATTCAGGAAATGAATGTAGGGTTTCCGCCCACTGCAGCCCGAGAGAGTTTAGAAACGGGTGACCTAAAAATGCTGCAAGAATGCACTTCTTCTATTGGACAGGAAAACACTGAAGTCAACAATGTCAATGCAATACAGAGTTCAAACACAGGTTTTAGAAGCAGTGAATTTAAAGAGGTATTGATTTCTGCTTTAGATGTAGAAGTAAACTCTGCTAGCAATCTAAAAACCCAAGAGCAAGTCATTTTAGAAGGGGACAGAGCTGAAGCAAGAAATGAGAGTTTACAGTTTGAAGTGGAGACAGAAAAGAGTGATCTAGTGAAAGAAGAGGAGTTGGATGAATCAAAGAGCTTCTCAGTAACACCAAACAAGATGGTTAATGATTATGTTTTGGAGAAACAAAATAATGTTGCACTTCAAGAGAGCAGTGAGAGACAGCAGGGTCTGCCCTTAGCGAATATCCCACAAATCCAAATATCTACTATTGATGACACCCCAGATATTAAACCAACTGTGGCAGGTGTCACACCTAATGAGAATTTTATAATCCCAAAAATTGAAATAATTGAGCCACAGCTCATAGAGTGCACTCTGCCACTTACTATTTTGGGACAAAACAATCAAGAATCAGAGCCTGCTACTTTACAAGATTATGATGCAGCTCATGGGTCTGACGTAATAATCCAAGACCACAGCATGGATGATTTAACATGCTTACTGCCCACGCAGAAAAGTATGCAGAATGTTAACAACCTCTTGCTTACAGAGAATGAAAAGGAAGTTGTGCAATCAGATGGCGAGACAAAAATGTTTAAGGGAAAGCAGCCCAGCATGATAAGTAGTGAACAGCTCCCTCAGATGGACTATGCATTAATTCCTGTTATAAATGTTTCGTGCACTGATGACAAGGAGGATGATATATACATTAAAAAACAGGTTACAGATAGACAACAGCCTTTTGAAACTCCACCAGTCCCTTTGTTTGTGGTGCCACCGATCTCTGTCACTTGTCATGAAAGTGATTCTGGACTCAGACTGCCCACAGAATGTGAGTGGACAGAAACTGAAACTTCCGCTGCCACGCAAAGGGGACCAAAGCATGATGTTGACAATAATAATGCCACTGTGCTTGAAAAAAGTCAAAATAGAAAACAGAACCTAGAAGAAACAGCAGAGAAGAGTATAAAAGCTCTAATACCAAAAGTTAATGACAATGTGCCAACATTCATTAAATCGACAGAAGATAACATTGTCCCTGAAGTCTTGAAGACAAAACCCCTTAAAGAGGCCAAAATAGAGAATTCCGTGTCTGTTGAGGACCTTCAAAGAAACAGATCATCTGTTGAGAGACTCTTCTCTAAACCTCCGGCACATCCATCATTGAGTCCAGCCAGTCTCCGTAAATTCATGTCCAAGACTGCTCCAGAACCAGACGTGTTCACTGTGGGTGAGCGTCAAATTGACAAAGCCGACGAAGATCTAAGTGGAGGCTCAACACCGACATCATCCCTCTCCTGTGAGAGCAGTCCCCGTCTGAAGCGCAGAGACAGTCTGTCACTCATACGCTCTGCCACGCCTGAAGAGTTGGCCTCCGGAGCTCGTCGCAAAATCTTCATCCCCAAAACTAAAGAAGATGGAGAGGGAGCAGTGGTTGGTGCGCTGGAAGCTCAAGGCAAGAAGGAGACCCCCTACATGTCACCCAGCCAGGCTCGCAGAGCGGCATTACTGCAGGCTCCCACAGGACAAAATACCCCACCAATGGAGAAACGCTCTCCCCTGCTGAGCCGCAGAAAAGTCACCTTGGAGGTGCCAAAAGCCGTGGAGGAGACTCCCAAAGAAGAGCCTGTCAGCACCAAACAAGAGGAGAAACCAGCTGAAAAGAAGCTTAACCCTTTGAAAGGTAAAGAAGAAATCCTTAAATCCCCCCAAAATGTAGTTTTGTCTATGTTTTCCAATAAAGTTTGTGTGGACTTGTTGGCACAGTATAATATATTATAGCTAAATACTCACATAATATCACAATATCATAATACAAAGGGTTCTGTGAAATATTTAGTTTGTCAACACATGAGTCTCACTGGTACACCAGTGTGTGAGGAAGTGGAAACATGAGAAAGTCTCCACTCTCTAGGACAGTATATATTTACCTTGGCACCCCCTCTCTCATGCACCACCAGCTCCACAGGTCATCCGTAAAATCAGGGGAGAGCCATTCCCAGATGCCTCCGGACACCTGAAGCTGTGGTGCCAGTTCTTCAACGTGCTCAGTGACTCCACCATTAAGTGGTACAGAGATGAGGAGGAAATACTAGAGGTGAAGAGAAGGTAAAACCACCTTCTTATCGCACAGTGTCAACTGTACTCTAACCCCCTGTAACACAAATCAACAGCAATGTCTCATGGTGTTCAATATGTTGTATTTCTTGTCACCTTTTTTTCCGCTGCTATTGCTGTGAGGATTTCCAGCTGACATGACTGGTATAAATGGACAAGTTCCAAATCTGAAACAATAATGCTACACGGATGAGCAGGATTTATTTGGGCCTCAGCGTGCATCCCATGGCCTTCTGTCATTCTCATATTCTCACTGCAGAGACGTCCAGCTCATGTGACTGTGAGCCCCACAGCTATGACACAGAGAGGTGAATCTCTGGCTAGACACAGAAACTGTAACCTGACACAATATATTTCCAATCTCCAGGGGGCATTAAAAGTCTATATATGTGCTATTGGCTGCTGTGTCAGCAGAATGCTGCCTCACATCGTGTCCATCTGTCTCACAGTGACACCTTGTGGGTTGAGGTTGAACCTTTGACGTTTAGTACAACTCAACTTAGGGTGTCTTGTGATTATGGTTTTATCTTTTTTGTCCTCAAGTGGAGGAGATGAAAGCCAAGTCGCACTGGCTATTGTTCTGGCATCCAGCCGCGACTGTGGAGTATATGGATGTTCGATTAGTAATGAATATGGAAGTGACACCACTGACTTCCTGCTCAGCGTAGACAGTGAGTATATGCCTTGAGAAATCAAGTGTGAAATCTAAATGTTATAATATATAAATAATGATTTATGAGTCTTTCTGTTTTGTATTTCACAGTTCTGTCTGAGATACTACTAAAAGAGGATTTGGAAGGTTACTGTACCTTTTTTGTTGTTGTTACATATCAACTTTTTTTCTTTAACATTTTTTTTCGTGAATTTACAATATCCATTGTAAATATGTGTCTTGTTTTCGATTAGTTGGAGAGGAGATCGAGATGACCCCACTGCTGTTCAACAGAGGCCTGGCCGACTGTGGCAGCTGGGCTGAAAAGTACTTTGGCCGCATCATGACCGAGACGGCGCACATCGGTGAGGGCTGTGCTCACAAAGCCAGTAGAGTGAAGGTCATTTACGGCCTGGATCCCATTTATGAGTCTGGAAGCGCCTGCATCATCAAGGTTCAAAGCCCCATCGCTTACGGGACCACGCAGGAGAGCAACCTCCCAGAGAGAAATCTACAGATAACTAAGCAAGTGAGTGGTGGATTTAGTGTCCAAGAATCTTTATTAAATTGCTCCCACAAATGTCCTAGTGATCATGATTGCGATAAACTGATCTGCTTTAATAAATTGTTTGTGTCGCCAGGAATGCAAAGTCCAAAACATGATACGAGAATATTGTAAAATCTTTGCGGCTGAAGCAAGAGTTATTGAGAACTTTGGCTTTTCACTGGAGTAAGTACCATGCTTATTATACAGTAGCTCTGATTCCCATCAAATGTGAAACACTGCCTTGTGATAAACCCACTATTTGTTTGTGTTGCCCACAGAGTGATTGCTCGGTATCTGATGTACCGGCCTGCGAACTCTGTGCCATACGCCACGGTGGAGGTTTATCTCGAGGGTGTCTTCCTCGACTACTGTAGGATGGATCCTAAAGGAAGGCTGATTACACGAACCGTTTCTGAGGTGGAGCAAAAATGCAGCACCTTCCAGCACTGGATACATCAGTGGACGCATGGCAACTTGCTGGTCTCTCGGATGGAGGGTAAGAAACTCATACAAGGTCATAAACAACACATTTATTGGTCATCTATTACTGAGAATGATACAATGTATAATCTTCTGTGATTTATTATTTTCAGGAGTTGAAACGAAGATTACAAATGTCAGAGTTGTGACCAAGTCAAAAGGGTTCGTATCTAAACCAGGAAATGCAAATGTTATTGTCTGTTTTCTATAAGAAAAGCTAGAATAAAAAGTTGTCCCCTGTATTTCAGATACCAAGGATTAACAGAGCATGGCTCTCCTGAAGTGTTTGAACAGTTCCTGACACACCATCAGTGCAACTACTACTGTGGACTTCTTGGCCTGCGCTCCCTAAAAACTATGGATAGTCTGCTGCAACCCAAGATTAAGGGCTCCAGAAGCCCCCTTCTCAACCGCAAGCTGGGCTCCAACAGCCCCCAGCTGCAGCGGAAAGGACACAGTCCTCAGATGTCTAGAAAGGCTAATTCTAGTCCAAAGGTGACTAGAAAAACTCAGGAGACAGAGGACAATAAATCAGGCACCAAACCCAAGCCTGCAGAAACTGTTGATGTCCTTGAAATGAGGTAAGAAGAGGTGCTCCTTCTGTGTCATGCAAGATTTTACTGCTTGTAATGGTTTAGTATTACCTGTTTCTTTCCGGTTACCAAAACCAGCAAGGACTTGAAGAGTTTAAAGGAAAAGGAAAAGTTTGTTGACCTGACTTATCACAAAGAATTACTGTGAATGTCTAAGTCTCCATTACAATTACAGTAATAACACATCCAGCAAAAGCAGTGTTTTTAACTTTACTCAGAATCTTATCAGCTCAATGATTGGACAAACGACTGTAAACTCAAAATCATCATCACTGAAAAATCAACCGTACTTCACACTGAAATTTTCATTGAAGCTCTTTTCTTTTAATGAAGAGTTGGAACATTTTCAATAGTTATGGAGAAGAAATACCACAGCCATAGAGGGAGTTCCATATTAATCGTTGCATGTTCATCTGTGATGTACAGCATGTTAGGAGGACATAAAGTTAAGTATTGAGACTTATGTACGGCTTGCATTAGAAAAGGCCTATGCAGCATTTCTTTAAGCAGCAAAGTTGAGCTCATGCTGTGGAATTACAGCACCATTTTTAGGTCAAAGATGTTTGCGTGCACGTTGTTTTTGGCATTATTTGTTAGTAGTTTTTAAGTGCTTTGTATCTGTTGTGTCTGTGTTTTTAATAGGTCCTCTCATAGTATTTCAGAATACATACCGGCAAATGCAAAGCAATGGTCAGTAGGGGCTTACCAGTAAATTCTTTAACAATGGTATGCTCAGGGTTTTGCTATTGTACAGTTAGTCAGCAGAATAAGAAACAGAATGAAAAATATTCATTTATCTTGGGAGATTGCAAAGGTTGTCATGTTGAATTCCAACAACAGTAATTTGCCTTTTACAAATAATAAAGACTGTTATGGGTTATTGGATAATGATCAATGAAAATCGTCAAAGTATTAATCTCTTAAACTTCTGAAATTGCATGACTGAAAATTCTAAAAGAGGTTGACATTTCGACCAGCTAATGATAGTGAAAAATATTGTAATGTTAAATGTGGTGTCATGCAAACTAAATTGTGTTCAGGTGTACATAAAGTCAAAGGATGAATATCTGAAGTAGTGTGCGAGTGAGAAAATGAATGAGTGATTAAGAGAGATGAATAAATGTGTGTGCTGTCTTCGTTATGTCACATCACGTCAGCAAATGGTTTTTTTTTAAATAAATATGTTAAACCTTTGTGTCCAACCATTGATCACATTTTCCTTTCAGGTTTTTTTTATTTTTTTTATAGTATGACTGTATGTATAATTGTCAAATATTTAAATTCATCAAACTGTTGATGCCTAAATATTTCCTGATCTATACTTCCGAAGGGGTGTCCTCTTAATCCATGGCTTTAGATAAAAGCCAATATATGAATTAATATACTATATAATACATTAAATATACCTTTGTAGCGTTGTTGCTGGAAGCAGATTTAATAAATACTAACAAATTAAGTCAAAGATATGAAATGAGTATTCTTAATTCAATTCTGATATATTAACCTAAATTAGTATAAGAGAATGATGGTACACGGTTTACGCCATAAGCCGCTATTAATTTAACTAGCAGAATTTACCATTAGATTCAATTTTGGATGCCACCCAATTTTAGAAAAATAAGGAAATCTTAAGAATTCCATATTAATCAATTAAATCTTAATCTCAGGGTTGCTACGGAGTTCTTCTCAAGGTGTACAGGTACCTATTATTTAATATTCACACAAATAATATGATCAAGTTCTTTATAAATGGAATATTTACTAGAATAACTACAAAACTAACCAGAAAACAAATGAATATACTAAATAAACGGAATGAATGAAGAATATGATGAACAATGCAATGAATAACCAACAACAAATAAATGAAAAGGATTGAATGTGACCAGCTAGAATCAGTGACCCATATCATTGATTGATGTCTATCAATTAAATCCGTAGTTTGACATTTATTTTAAATTTAGCTCAAAACATTTACTGCAACATTTAATATATATATATATATATATATATATATAATATATATAAATACAGGGACTTACTACGCCTAGGACTAGCATGTCAAGTAAAGGTTACCTTACGTTGTTTATTACAGTTGGATGCTTCTCTTTGTCCTCAGGAATGTGGCTGATCGTAAAACCTAAAGGTTGGGTCATGAAACCTTGTATGGTCAGCCTTAACGATGGTCTTATAGTTCTTAAATTGGCTTGAGTGTCAAGATTGACCTCAAGTCCTATCTTTAGTTTGTCCAGGCACATACAAATTGAGAGTCTAACCATTTAGTGACCTATGGGTCGTGAGGGTAGTCTCTGTACAAAGTTTATTAGTTCAGATTGTGTCATGGACATTTCAGTTTTATAATCTTTCGGTGGATGTCCGCTACACATTCATCTTTAATCTTTAAAACAGACTGACATGGGATTTTCTCCTCTAATTACAAACTGCCACATCAGAAAGACCACAGCACTGACAACATTTAGAGAAATACAAAGTGGCGTTTGCTACTGTGCTCCACAACCCTTCAAATGAAACAGTCCCATTGTTTACAGCGCTGCAAAAAAATATTTAAGATGTTAGTCCAAATAGCCACATATCATAGAAAGATATACTCAGCTACCTGAGTGCACATGTAAGAATCTAATAACACTGTGTTTCCCTTACATTTTTATTCCACTACTTTAAAATGTACATGCTTACCTTTGAAAGATGTCTTCACAGCAAGTTTGTATATTTACATTTGTGGCATTGAAAGCAGATTCCCTGAACAGCGCCACACAGTCAAGTGGAGGAACAAAGAGGATTCCTAAAAAAGGAAAAAAAAAGGTCTAAAAGGTACTCAGTTACAACACAACAGGACTGAAGTGCAAGTATAATTAAATGTTCTCACCTGCAACGCAAGCATTGATGAGAGAAACACACGTCGCAGTGATCATAGCTCTCAACACCAGAGAAGAGACATCACCTCTTTTGGATGGGCATATAGAGGCTTTGGTAAAAGATAATTCATTGCTGAGAGAGTATTCTGTGGCAAGACAAAAACATGACAATGGAATGATGAAATACTCACATAAGCCTCCAATCATGATACCCAATGAGCTGAAGTTGGCAAACCCACAAAGAGCATAAGTGGTGATTATTTCTGACCGGACCTGAAAAAAGAAAAAAGAAAATCGTGTAATGTTATTTTGAATTTTGTATAATCGTTTCTCTTTTTTTTTGTCCAGTGCTCAGGAATTTGAACCTGTTACACCCATGCACTCACTCCAATATTGAACATTTACTCACAGATATCCATTGTCTTTCTCCGCCAATAATTTCATCAAGTCCATTGATTCTGTTGTCCTTCAGTTCAGATAGTTTCTCATAAGCCACAAACTCGTTGAGGAAGAGCTTTGTGCCGATTAGTTCAGCCACAGTGAAAGTCTCCTCGTAAGGTACTCCCATCATAAAGGCCACGGGCATGAATATGTAAGAACAAATCAGCTGTGAGCACAGAGAGGCATAAGGTTATTTGGATATTGTTAGACTCACTTGTTGAATTTACAGTACAAAACCTGTGATTATACAGATACACTTAAGTTATAAGTCTTTTCATGAAAAGTACCTGAAATGTGATTGAAGGATATCCCACCATACCGCCAAGCCAACTCAATGCTGCATTTATGAACCCGAGGATGGCCAGAAAGGCTATCAAATTTGCTGCAATGTTAGCAACAAGACCTATTGAGGCAGACGCTCCACTGCTAGCAGCCTCCAAGATGTTCTGTTCATCTCTAAGGAGTTAAAGTAAACACTTTAATTCACAAAAAAATCGCGAAAAGGAGAAGAGAAGATATTATCAGACAGATATACACACCCAGAAGCCACTTTGATATCCTTCTCGTCCTTAATAGGACTCTCCTCTGTCTCTGGGTAAGAAAGTTTGGAGATGGCCAAGGCACAAGGAGCAGCCATTACAGAGGCTGATATCAAGGAAGATGCATCAATCTGCAAAATACAAAGAAATGTCCTTAAATGCGGAGTTACTGCAATAATCAACACAGTATACAGACACAGTATTTGATATTCTGCATGATTATTGTTGAAATGGTAAAACTGCAAATAAGCTAAACAAAAACATCATATTACAAGTTTTTTTGTTGTTTTTTTGCTTTTTTAGCTCAGCATTGGTATTAATCCTCATTATCTAAATATACACTTGCAGCTTTTTACGGAGGTAGGTTATTCACATACTTAGAGCTCGCCTTGGTGTTTGGTGCATGCAGTAAACAATAATAATCATATTATACAATAAACATATTGAAGAAATACAAATACAGCCCAGCAAGAGTCAAGAATATAATAATACAAAGATACAGTAAAAAAACTATAACAAATATGTACATATACTGTAACTATATATGCTTACGCTTAAACAATAGAATATATGATATTATTTATTACTTATATATATATATACTTGTAACATTGATCAGTGGATGTGCAAACGTTGACAGAGAAGAAAATACCTATCTCCAACCAGCATCTTTTCCTGTTTTAATGTTATAAGTAGCATTTCCTGTGGTGCCCTTGATCGGATGCCTAGCAACTTTCTGAAGATGTTTTTTGATTGTTTGTCAGCAGACCTACTGCAGATTATTAATCGTTCCCTACAGGTTATTCAGTGACTTTCTAAACTGTTTTGGTACAACCTCTTTTTTAGAGGAAAAGCACTCTAGATGCCAAAAATGAATTGCTTTGAGTAAAATCCTTAAGAAACTGGTTTATCATCAGCTTTCAGACTTTATTGGCTCCGCTTGAAGAAACATGGGTTAGGCTCTTAGGCACCGATCTAGATTACCTAACAGCTGGAGAATAATTTATTTTCCATTGGATTTCTCACGGTGTGCCCTAAGGTTCATTCCTGGGCCCCATACTTTTCTGACCCGAGCCCCATCTAAAGCCTTGTGATTTGTTTTTTTTCAGAAATTGGATGACTCAAAATTATCTTTATTTAAATAAGGACCAAATAAAGAGTTTGACCAAAGGAGGCAACCTTTGTTTTACATCTCTGGCTATGAGTCTGTAAAATTTGTAATAGCAGTATAGTAATATTTGATGGCAATAAATTGGCTGTGAACCACTTAAAGAATCCCATGGTCACGTCATTTTTTTCTTGCACGGCAACTGGGGAAAAAACATTTGTGCTTTTGTTTACACACTTAACATTTGCAGCTAGGATCTTCACCAACATAAAACTGAGTGCACCTATCATCCCTCAGACTAACATCTTTACACCAGCTGCCTGTCAACACGGTCCTCATAGTTTATGTCGGATACTCTCACATTAGCTGTTCCTCCCTCCACAACTGAAGCCTAAGGTGATGCTGAATTTAATGCATATAGGCCCAGCCTCTGGAGCAGCCTCCCTCTAGATTTAAGAATGTTCACCAATAACTTTTAAAAGAAAATTTAAACCTGCTTTAGAACGTTTTACTTTACACCCACAATATAGATTTTATACATTTACTATCCATTTTTAGACATCTTTTTTATGTGTATTTTGAAATCATCTTTGTGCATCAAATGTGCTATATAGACATAATTAATCATCATTATTTGTGGGCTATGTATGTATGTTTAATGTGGTGGTCTAAAAACAGCTTCATCTCACCCCAAATGAGATAAATGCTCCCATGACACTGCCTGCAATTGTGGCAAAACCGCCAGTCATTACAGCATGGATCTCAGATTTGGTCATGTCCTTCAAATAAGGGCGGATCAGCAGAGGAGCTTCAGTCTGATACACAAACAAAGTGGAGCAAAAGTAAACAAGCAGAGGAACCATAGGATATTTTACTGCAATTTTTATATAATCATAAAAGTAAACTACACAGATAGTCTAGCTCAGGAAATTTCAAAGCAATAAGTCAGACTAGTGTCAAATATAGTGTTGCATCAAGTCAGAATACCTGCCCAACAAATATATTGCCTGCCACACTCAAGGTCTCTGTGGGAGAGGTTCCCATCGTTATCTGCATGACCCATGCGATCTGAGTGGACAAAAACACATGGCTCTTAGTCATAGTATGACACTGCAGGTGTAAGCAGTATACAACCAGATTTACAGGAACCTATAATGCAGTGAGGTAGAAGTTTATAACTTTCTTTACCTTCAGAATGACCCACTGCATTACTCCCAAAAAGTAAAGGATCGACATCACGCTGCTGAAGAACACAACAATGGGCAATGCCTGTAGGAGAAATCACAAAACTTGAGTTTAACATTTTCAATATTCAAGAAAGACCAAAATGTCATCCACTTACTTGAAAGGCAAAAATGTTGCCGATCAGGTCCCCAAAAACAAAAATTGACCCTTCTTTGGTATAGTCAAGGAATATCTGTAATCATAAGACAAGGGGGGAAATGGGTTATAGTATTTCAAATGATTTTTTATTTTTTCAATTAATTCATTGATGAGATCTATGATGCAATTACTCATTAATTCAGGTTTTCTATAGGCACTCATTGAACTGAAGACCCTTGCCTGAACTGCAAATTAAAAAGGATTAACAGACCACATGCCTGTGGGCAGATTCTGCTAACTCAACCTACCGATGACCCAAGAATATGGGTGAACAACATAATAAACTAGTTCTACAGATAAGCATGTATGATCCAATCAGTTCAGGGATATTGTGCCCCGGTAGATAAGAAATACTGTGTGCCATACAAGCAAAGTATATTGTGCAAACCAAGAGCTTCAGGATCACATATGATGTGACTGGCTAGAAATTTTACATTAATAGTACTCCTTGATATCTTAAATAAGAAATGTAAATATTGGATTATTTTTGTATTAATATAAAATGGATGTTTTTTGCAATTGACGCTCATAATAAAAGAAAATAGTTTAAAATGTACAAATGACTGTTAATGTTGTGTTTTCTCTTGATTTTAAAGTGAATATTAGTGATGTTCATGGGGGAGGAGAACAGCCTTAGATAAAGAAGATAAAATTCAATACCTGCACTTGTTTTCCAAGCCATTGGAACGCTATGAGTCCAGGCTGTGTCCGTATAACAAAAAGGCCGATACAGAACTGCAATCCGAGACCCCAAAACACAGGCCTCCATGATACCTATAAAAGATTAGCTAATTAGTTCTATGATGCAATAATGCATCATAAGCATAATTATATTGTGTTATAATTATGTTTATGGCACTGCACAATCTTAATTCAAAGCACTCATAAATATTCAAAATTATGATTAAAATTATAACAATAATCATAACAACTTAACAAGAATTGTATAATGACTCATAAGGTCAAGTAATGCTGTTCACATTTTTAAGGATGGTAGGATATTATAATTGTTATTGTTGTAATGCTTTATAATATTTTTACAGCGCATTAGAATAACTGTTATAATGCACTATAATGTGATTATAGGTTACTCTATGTGGTCATTGTTAGCTTTAAGTAAAATTGAAATTAATTTTACAACGCATAGATGTTGCATAGATTGAATTACTTTTTTCACTTTATGTAAAGCAAACAATAAGCACTCCTAGTTACTTATAATCACATTATGATGCATTATAAAAATATTATAACGTATTAACATATATGGGAATTATAAAACACCATGATCCTTGCAAAAACTGATATGAATAAAATGATACTAAATGTTAATTTATAATGTGTTATGATTATTAAGCACTATGAATATCTGATTTCCTATAACTATAATTAAAGAGTGTATATTATAATACATTCTAAGTTTATAATGCATTATAGACGAGCGTCATAGAAAGTATTAACAAAGATTTTTTAAAAGAAGTAGTTAGTTATGTGTATAAGGGAGTCTCCATAAGGCCTTATGTTATCACAAGGAAGCATTTCTGCTGAACCTTAAGATGATATGGGAACAAGGTCAAATGATATCCGAAGTCTCAGCAAAACAAACCAGAGATAACTTCAGTGATAACGCCCAAGAACATGTTCTGAAACGGTTGTCACCACAGTGATAATTCATCCTTCTAGTAGAGTCAGTGACTCCATGCAGAACTCACCGCTGTCCTGTGTGCTGACAAGAGGAACACAAGCACGACAAACATGCACACACCTCCAAACGAGATCAGCTGCACAGGACGCTGGCTTGTGTCTAAGACGAGCCACAGAACAAGCAGTAGCACAGCTGCTATAATGAAAACCCTGAAAAGACGATAAAACACACCTTCAATAGCAGATTGCATAATGTGTAGCTCATTATCGTTGACTGAAAAACAATACATTCACTCACCATTTTAACCATCTCAAGTTAGATTCAAAGCATCTCACTGCAGGACTGAAACACTGTCTGATGCTTTCTCCTTTGTACTCCTTCAGAAGTTCATATGATTTAGCAACAATGGCCACGCTCGTTAGGACTACAAGAGCGATGGCCCTCTGGAAATCCAAAACACAAGCAGCAATAAAGTAGGCCACATAACCTACAGGACAGAAAAGACTGTTTAATCAAAAAACACGGTCTATATTCACTGATTCTACATTTTTAACACAACAGACTATTTATATTACCTGCTCCAAGTATGCCCAGCACAATGTATTTGAAGGTTTGTGAGTGAGCCTTGATGTAATCCTCTGTGGCATTAATCGGCTTGGAAACAAGGCTGAAGTACACAACAAATGTACACAAAATATATTTATTTAAAAAATCATTCTCTTGTGTGATTAAAAAATGTCCTTCACATAATTATAGAATCAAAAGTTTATAATAGCATAGAAAACAGCTGAACAGATTTTCTGTTGGATTTATGTTTAGCATTGTACATTCATATAGTGTAAACATGATCAACATTGCAGAGGCTTAATTCTGTGCACCGGCTGTTATAATTGCACCCCAAATTAAACAATTACTCCTTTACAAAAATCAATCACTTGAACTGACACACCTTAAGCTCAATCCCTTTTTAGTCTTTTTAGTCTGGCCTTTGTCGTTAGTAGTATCAGTATTGCTGTCGTCCTAGAAAAATAAAGGCATTTTATTTAATTTTTAAAAGATCATGTTGTGCCTTTTTCTTTAAAAATGATATGTGACACATACCTCCATTTCATAAGCATGGTTGTCCAAGCCATTTCCATCGGCATGCGTTGGACTTTCAAGCCTGATGCTGTCGGTTTCCGCTGAAAAACACAAACATTGTTCACTTCTAAGCTGCAGCTTGCCATGTACTCTGTGAGATTAAAAAAAACAACTTAAAATAAGTCCAGAGAGTCCTTGCGGCTTTTCTTGTGAAGAATAGTGCACAAAGAAAACCAGTTCACAACTGCAGACCAAACGGCTTAGTTCAAGGAAAGGCAGAGCTAATGGCTTACTCATTGTGTGTCCTCTGAAGCCGAGTTGTCAAATGCTGTCCTGCAAAAACAATCTGCGGGAAAAGAGTCTGCCAATGAAACTTCTAATCATTAATCGACAGAAACGTTACGTGCGGCTCTGATCTCACTCAGGAAGTACGGGACACAGTCATAACTGTGATAATGCAACAGAAATTATTTAAGGGGTCATATGAAGCAACATTTGATTAGGAGTGAATTTGAACAAGTTTGCGAAATCACTGGGGCAATAGATGATAAAGATATGAATCCTTGTTGACAGGTATGAATTCATTGGGTCTGACTTTAAGCTTTAAAAGCCAATATGTTATAATACAAGGAGAATGCAGAGTGGATTTATCGTGTGTAATAAGTTTATGTGTGGGAGGAAGGGAGCCAATCATGCAATAAGTCAGTCATAAAAAGTCATTGTGATTAGTTTATATAGAAATCATTTCTCAGAAGTATGTGAAACAAACAATGATTCAACAATTGCATGATGGATGAGGCGTAACTCGAATACAAATGTTCTTTCTTTTCTAATTTTACTGAACTACAATACAATTTATCTTGTCTGCACAAAAATCAACTTTAAACATATTGAGAAGAAGAAAAAAATCATAGATAAGCTAATTGTCTTCCTCTTAGATAAAAATGCAAGTTAACCTTGTACAAACAGACATACATACAGGTACACTAAACTTATTGTAAGTTGTAAATGCTGTTAGGTTTGTTGCAGGTGACCATTCATATTTTCAAACAGGCTGCTGTGAACAACCCATTTTATAACGTTTGAATAGAAAGAACTGTAACGTCAGCGAGCACAGGTTACTCTAGTAAAAGAGCCCTAAGATAACTGTGTGAACTTTGAATCTATTATATGACTATGGGAAGTTAAATGTTCTGCGATACAAACAAAGTTCTTTGTGCAATGTCAAATTAATTGGCATTTCCACGACATAATGTCATATCTTTAAATCGTTGTCTTTAAGATTGGGTACTTGAGTACTCACTGCAGAATCAGGTAGCCTCGAAATCAGTTAGCTATTTTATCAAGACCATTAAATATATTGCAGTGCAAGCTGCACTTTAGTTTCAGGAAGATGGTTTATGATTGGAAAAAATGGCAGCTATTAGTTCTACTCACTGCTGTTCAAATTTGATCTCATCACACACAAAAGAATCTCTGATTCTTCATGAAATGCTGTTTGCCCATGGCTCATAACACTCAATGGGGCATCAGTCTGTCTAGATGGATTTGATAAACATTAATTCTTGTTTAAAAGTACAGGATATTTTTGGATGCAATAAGCTTTCAGAAAGCCTTCCAGACCCTGACATTAATTAACAGATGTTAATGACCTAATAACAGATTTTGCAGCACAACATTAAACACCTTGGTTCAATTAGCCAGGACATTCATTTTATGTACACCATCAACCTGTTTGCCAACAGCCTCAATCTAACGATTAGATGTGACAGCCAAAGCTGTGACTGAGAAAACATCCGTTTAAAGATGATTGTAACGCTTAGCCTACAATATTTTTTAGAAATCCTGATTTATTCAATATTTAACTGAATGTATGCAATGTTTTACCATTCAGTGTGCTCACCTCTCCCTTTAATCTGACAAATTAAAACGTATATATGGTCACTGATATGCCACATAGCTGTTAAATCATGTAACATAATTGCTTCTGTTAAGTTTACATTTACTGAAGCTTTTTGTCTCTTTTTATTTATTTTTATCTGATACCAAAGTGCATAAACTGATGTCACCACTGCACAGCCTGACTAGCAGGAAGAGAGAGAAGGCTATTGAGTATTGATTGTCCCTCACCTTTGTCTTACAGGTATTCAAAAAAATAACAAATTTTCTAAAGGCCATGCTTTGTCCCAAATCAGAGGCTTCTGATGGTCATGGATCCAGCGACCCTAAAGGTGAAAACCTGCCCCTCCTCTCCAAATTAAACTGGTAAATCACTGACAAAAATGTAAAGCAACAATTGCCTTTAAATGGGAAATACCCATAGGAAATACCACTTGGAAACTGGGGCAAGTTCCTGTTTATTGAGATTTTCAGATCACAGTATGAGTTGTGATGTCTCACATTATGGAAAACCGATAAATCTAATTATAATTCCACTCAGTATCAATACTGCTTGCCAGAAAATCCTTGGTGTGTAAAATTAAAAACAAACAGTAAAACAATATCTATATCTTTCTCTGTAATACCATGTGATTTACAGCACATCCAGGCTGCTAAGAAGAACAAACAGTGGTATTGATGCCTGGTGTCCTCTGTTTACATCCTGATGATAAATGAACAAGGATCAACACGACGCCATTAAACCAACTGCCACAAGGGATTGGAGGATGGGGAGCATAACAAAGGATTTATGTTTTGCTGTTAAACTCGACAATTTATCATGAATGGGATTGTAATAGCTCTTCCGCTAAATTATGCAGAACACAAAACAGCCTGAGGGACATCAGCCAAATGTCACTGCAAGAAAATCCTAATTAAAGGCATTTTGGTCATGAACATAGTTTGAAATCGTATTTCACTGTATGTGCAGTGCAATGTTCGCCATTTTGACTTCATTTGTACTTTCATCAGGGAAGAGGGGTCTAATGAAAGATGCTTGATGCTTATACTAGTTACACTGCAGCTTCAGTTTCAAGACTACATTTTTGGAGTACCCCTTTAATTATCCACATGCCAGGTTTGTTATTTGAGACACAACCTGATATATTAGAAATGTGCAGTTACAAATAATTTGTACTATATTTTTTTTATAAATGTTACAAAGAAAGCAAGTTCTAAAGCATGGCAAGAAGGAGTAGATACTGTTGCACTGTGGTGATTAGTAAGGGGTCAATAACACATTGTGCCAGGGGCCCCCGGGGTTGATAGTTTGGACCATGGTATACATGACACACCTTCTCATTCAACTACTTTGAATAAGCGGCTGTGGCGTAGTGGAGAGCAAGGTTATTCTCCAATCAGAGGGTCGGTGGTTCGATACCCGGCTTCGGCAGTCGATGTGTCCTTGGGCAAGACACTTAACCCCAAGTTGCTCCTGAAGGCTTGCCATCGGTGTGGACTGGATGATGAATGTTAGTTAGAGTCTGATGGTGGCACCTTGCATGGTAGCCTGTCATCAGTGTGTGAATGGGTGAATGATATGTAATTGAAACTGATTGTAAGTCGCTTTGGATAAAAGCGTCTGCTAAATGACTGTAATGTAATGTAATCTAAAATATAAAACATATTCTGGTTTGTTGAGCATTTGTTTGTTTACCACATAATTCCTTCATAGTTTGGATGTCTTCAATATTAATCTACAATGTAGAAAAAAATAAAAAACCTTTGAATGAGAAGGTGTGTACTGTATATCTCTTATTTGTCTCCTTAGTATAAGGTGCATGCAAAAGGAAGTGCAGTAAAGGAGGCACCAGGCGGTTTATGGAGCCGCCTCTCGTCTGCAAGACACGACCGAGGGCAGCAGTCGCCTTCCGCAGGAATAGGAAAACGAAGTTAGCGCTAGCAGCTAGCAGCCTAGCTATGAAGCCCTGCTACAGACACACCTCACACTAATCTCCCACAGTTAACTGGCTTTATAGCTTATATTTACTAGAGCTGTTAAACATAACCGGATCAAATGGTAAGCCTGTGAGTGACGTGTTTACTAGCTTGGCTAAATGGTTTACGCATTAGCATGTTGCTAAGCTAGATTGCTAACCTGATGTCTTGACTCCTTGATGCAGCTAGCTGTCTTGTTAGCATCGTAGCTAGGCTAACAGCTAACGCTAAACAACATTAATGCAGCTTGTTCGGCCTATGATAGAGTTAATATTGCTTAGTTTCCTGCATTAAATGTCCATGTGTTCATATATATTTGCATGTGTGTTAATGCATTAGTAACGTTAGCTGCATAGTAGAAGACCAACACATCTTGTTAACGTTTAGCTTGCTAGCTGAAGCTAACGTTAGCAAAGAAGATGTTTCCCAGCTGTTGTTACTCAAGTTGACAGTTTCTTAAGATGTCCCTATAATGCTGACTGTGTACATTGTAAGATAAGATATTAATAAGCTGACTCTGTGTGTGTGTTTCTGTAGGTTTATGAGACTGTGCAGCCATGGGTGACATGAAAACCCCCGATTTTGATGATCTTCTGGCTGCATTTGACATCCCAGATGCCACTGGGTTGGATGCCAAAGAGCCCATCCAGGGGAGTCATGAGGAGACGGACGGTCAGCTGAAACACACAGGGATATGTCTTGATGACAGCTTACTGAGTAACCAAGCTGTCACAGCGGCAGATGTTCCCGTTGTAAGTGTAATTGTGAAAAACACAAGTCGCCAGGAGTCATTGGAAGGTTTTGAGTCATCGTTGCAAAACGGGTTCGGTGGACAAGAGGCCTCCATTGACTCTGTTGATAAAACCAACACCTGCTTTTCCAAATCCTTTGTCACTGCTTTGAATGGGGAGAACTCAAGAGAGCTTCTTGGAGAGGCTCCTCTTCATCACAAACCTGATGGAACACCATTATTTTCCCAGCCACTTTCGCATTTTAGTCCCATCTCCAGTCCGGAGTCTGAAGACACTCAATGTAGTAGAGATGAAATGTATCCAAAACAAGACACACCCTGTTTCCCAGAAGCAGATTTGGCCGAACCTTCTATCCCAGACTATCCCAAAAAACTGGACTTCAGCATGTTTGATGACTGCCCGAAGGACTATATTCCCAAGAACACTGAGGGGAGCAGAGAAGAAAAAAGTACAAGCGAGGAGTCTTCTGACAGCTGTGTCAGAAACAAAACAGATAAATCCCCTAGATTACACAGTGCACTTCCCCCAGCAAGCGTTAACCAGAACTTAAATGAAACCAACTACAATTCAGCGACCACATTGGAAGTTCCCACTTATCCGCATGTCATATCTCAGACATCTAAATTATCTTCCTGCCTTGAGGCTCTGGTGGCTCTGAATGCTAGAAAAGATCCCAGTGAGCAGATAAATTCCAGAGAGTCATCAGCTATTCAGAATGACTGCATGAAAGCAAGCTCCGCCGTGCCTATATCCCCACGAAGTCCACTTGAAGCTGTGAAACGGTTAATGAAACCCTCTGATAGTCCTGTTAGCATCTGCAGTGATAGTAGTGGCAAAGCGTCCCCCGCAGTGGCAACTGGGTCACCCCCTGCCATACCAAGGGTCAGAATTAAAACCATTAAAACCACAACTGGGCAGATCAAGCGCACAGTCACCAGCGTACTGCCTGATTCAGAAACCGATGAAGTTCACTCTGCATATGAGTCCTCTCCATCGCAGAGTATGATTAGTGAAGATTCTTACTGTAATATGTCTCCTCATCAATCTCAAAGTGCGTCAGTTGATGGTATTGTTGGAGTACAAATTAAGAGTATGCCAGATATTACATCTTCACCAAAAGTTTTACGCAACAAATCAGAGGTTAACTCCAGGAGGTCAGGCATAACGCAGTGTGCAACAGTATTCCATAATACTAGTGGTCCTGTCAAACGGTCTGCTGCACATCAGGGGCAGAAACCAAAGAGAGGATCAGCCACAGCAGCCCATACAACTACCACCAGTTTTCTTCCCAAAGCAATGCACTTAGCTAGTCTGAACCTGGTCCCTCACAGCGTTGCTGCTTCAGTAGCTGCTCGATCCACCTCGCATCAACAAAGCCAACACACACTCTCCTCTAAGGTCTACAGCACCGTCCCACTGGTGCATCAGGTCAAATCAGCCAACCCTCATCCTCGCACGTCCATTCCCAACACAGCAGCCGGAACCTTAAACAGACTGTTGAACAATGCCAACCCTGTGCCTACATATGTGCCCAACCTGAACCCCCCTCCAGAGAGCAATATCAAACTACCACCACGCGGATACTGCTGCCTTGAGTGCGGGGACTCCTTCGGGGTGGAAAGTAGTCTTGCCTATCATTACAGCAGGAGGAGTGTTCACATCGAAGTAGGATGTACCCACTGTGCAAAGACGATGGTGTTCTTCAACAAGTGTGCATTGTTGGCACATGCAAGGGAGCACAAGAACAATGGCATGGTGATGCAGTGCACACAGCTCCATATGAAACCCATAGCAGAGGAACAAATGTTTGTACCTCACAGTGCTGTGAATGTGGACTCTTACAACTCACCTGCACTTAACAGCCAACCTGTCCTGCCCCTATATCCAGACAATGTCAAGCGCCACCGACTCTGTTGCCTGGAGTGTAGCAAGCCATTATCTGACTACAAAGCACTTGCATGCCATTACCAGAGGCTGTCTGACGATGTGGAAGGACTCGTGAGTAGATGTTTTATTGAATTATTAAAGGATATTTTTGTTTTTGTCAACTCATCCCCATGCCTGTGCGTGTATCTTTAAAATGTTAAAATCTATATATTTGAATAGGATTTATTGAGTGTAAGAAAATGATAGAACATCACCAGACTAATCCTTTAAAGGCTCTGTGGCCAGTATTTATGTTTTCCATGTTTTGGGTTTATCTTTTTTGACTTTTCTCTCGTTTCTTATTACAGATGTGTAAGGTGTGCTCAATGCTGTTGCCCAACAAATGCAGCTTTAGAGCTCACCAACGCATTCACGCACACAAGTCCCCTTACTGCTGTCCTGAGTGCGGTGCCCAGAGTCGTTCTGCAGACATACAGAAGCATGTCAGGGAAAACTGTCTGCACTATGCTCGCAAAGCTTGGTACAAGTAAGTCAGCAAATGAAGAAAAAGCAGGCCTCAAAACATACAGTACAGTGAATTCATTATGTTTCTTCTTTATCCAGATGTCTTCACTGCGATATGGTTTTCAAGACCCTTCAAGGACAAAAGACTCACATTGAGGAGAAACACTGTGAAGTTTTTTACAAGTGCTCCATCTGTCCAGTTGCCTTCAAGACCTCTGACAGCTGTGAAGTGCATTTCAAAAATAAACACAGTGCAAGCAAAATATCCCCGCTGTAAGTCAGCACCTCATGACCTGACAGTTAAAAGTTGAACGTTTATTTTTTACAACTCGTTTTAGCTGTTTTCTCTCTCTTTTGCAGGTTAATCTTTAAGTGTTCATGTGAGACGGTTTTCAAGAAAAAGCAGTTACTGTTGCAGCATTTCCATCAGAATGCCAACAAGCGTGTTACGTGTGTATTCAAGTGCCCAGAATGCAACTCAGTCTTTCCACAAAAGCAGCTGTTGGTGCAGCACTTCAAGGTATGCCAATTAGCCAGTGTTTGTCAGTATAAAGTTAATAGTGATCTATTTGGCATGTGTTGGATTTCATTATGTATAAGGAGTTTATTTGTTTATCAAGGTAATTGTTTACCTATTTTAATCTTTCATAATGAAAACAAATGGCAACTGGAATTCTCAGGAAAATTGTGTGTTGCAACTGTTCAAAAAATGAAATTTAACCTGATTCTAAAACGTATGACCTATAGTGCATGATCATAAACATGAAACAAGAAAAAGGTCTCGTTATATTCCGTTACTTTTTTGGATTTCAGCCATTTGTTTTCTCTTTTGCAGGGTGTCCATGTAGGAAACGTGACAACAGAGACAGTAAAGACCAGTGAACAAACGGACAAACCTGACGGGCACCAGGATGCTCATTCTGTCCAGCAACAGAAGAATCCCAGCGCTGTTAAACACAAAGATACTCCCAGAAAAAAGGCCGAGCAGGACAGAAGACCTCGTGTGAAGCCCACCGGCTGGACGTGTGGGGAGTGTCTCCAGTGGTTCCCTGAACGAGACTCCTATGTTTCACACGTGAAGACCAACCACGGGAAGGTGAGAGATCATGAACTACCAATGTGTACATGTTCAACCTAAAACATGAATGGCTGCTGCACTCACTTGTAATTGAACATTATAGCATTGTGAAATGGGGTGGCTTACTCTGCTGCAACTTTAATTTTTGAATCTTAAAATTGAATCTACAGTATTTTGATTATATTTGTTTGTTGAGTTCATATGTTGCTGTTAGTTTTAATACAATACAGATATCAATGTTGTTAATGATGTCCTGATATGACGTCAAGTTGGCAAACATGTTATTATCAAAGCTGTAATGTGGTTCCAGATTAACTTTTGTGTGAAGTTTGCTTTCTCCAAACTTAAGATGTTTGCTCCATGCATGCTTAAGAGGAAATCCAGACCTAATCTCCAGACCTAATCCAGACCTAATCTCATTAATTAACCTTTTGTTTTTGCTTACAGCCCCTTCTTAATTTGTGGTAGAGCTCTAGCTATTTTACTAACCTACTTATTGCTCTATACAGACGCAGAGAGGAACGTTTGCGACCTGCACAAATACATTACCTCTCCCTTTTTTCTTTTCAATCTCCTAGTGTATGTTTTTCTTTGAGGCAGATAGTAAAGCGTATTCTATGTCTAGACTGTCGGAATCACACTGACTGCGTAGCATAAGATGTTTCTACATGGGATACGTTCAGGCACAGTATTGAGTGTAGGTCACCTGTGTTTTGTCAGCGCACAGGGTTCAGAACACAATCAACGGAGTGACATGCCTAAAAAAACAGAAAATACACATTATAGTGTGTGTATATATATATAACAGCATGAGTGAAACTCAAGTCATTACACAGCCTGTGTAGACGCCTGTATTGAATAAAAAATTATTTATATCTGTTGTGTCAAT
Organism: Anoplopoma fimbria; assembly: GCF_027596085.1. Taxonomy (NCBI): domain Eukaryota; kingdom Metazoa; phylum Chordata; class Actinopteri; order Perciformes; family Anoplopomatidae; genus Anoplopoma; species Anoplopoma fimbria. Next base: position 2,069,546 of record NC_072467.1, on the reverse strand, counting down.
CAAACATAGATGACACAGATGTCTAGAAATTGATTGTAAGGCCGACAATTGCGCAAGGCCTCCGGTTTCACAATTAGCTCTCTGTTTCAATATGAAAGTATTTAGGCCTGTTTGTCAGGGTAATAAATCGATAGTAAAACTTAATTGGGATTTGAGGCTTGATATGGTCTTAGATTTGAGATATCTAAATATGTCTTAAGTGGTGTCTTTTGCTGGTTTTAATTGTTTCTTTACAGTAAACTTCCTACCTCTTCTGTTCTATTATTGTCCCTTCCCTACTCCTTATATCCACATTAATGGTGATTAAAGAAATATCATTATGTAATGTTTTTGTAAAAAGCCCAAATAGTGCCCTACAACCCTACAATAATGTTGCGATATCAAGGCAGGGTAAATAGAATACTTGAACCAATAAATTAAAATCAAAAACCCCATTTTTTAATTGAATTCTTGTCTTGTAGTCTACCTGAAAACGATGTTAACACTAACCGGGTCAATAGTTTTGGTGGCATTTCTTATCCCCTGATCTGAAACATTTTGGCCACCGCTGTTGATGAGCTGCGCTGTTGAAATGAGGAAATGGTTCTGGGGACAGTGAGTCTTGATGTCAGAGTGCTTGTTGGTTTAATGGACTGAAGCATCATTGCATGAGACAATCTGCTGATGTCTTGATTCTAGTCTGGATTTTGGGTTATAGCCCAAAAGGGTTTTGCCAAAGTATTACCCCTTTTGGTAATTGTGGTCTTCGAGATTTTTATTTGTATTTAAGGTGGCCTAGTAATACATCCTAAATCTATCTTTTTCAGCTGAGTCTGGCACATTTGAGATGTTATTTAATGTGAATCCTGAGAAAACCACAAATTAGATTATTAGTTACGGTAACCATTGCCACAAATCATTAAGTAATCTCTTAATGGTTACTTGTCCGTGGCTTATGAACTCATTAGAAGTTAATAATTACCACGGAAGAAACCTTTACTTCTATTTGTCAAGCTTGGTTTGTCACACCTTTTTTTTCCTAATTTGTTATTTATTCCTCTTTATTGTCAACAGTCAGTTAAGAAGTATCCATGTCGACATTGCGAGCAGTCTTTCAACTCTACAACCAGTCTGAGAAGACATGTTCGCAATGACCATGATAAAAAAAAGAAAATTTACACTTGCTGGTAAGATTTTAATGTTTGAAAACGAACAAATCACTGCTGTCACAGAGTATCTTATTAAATTACTCAGGAAGTTATTCAAATTGATGTCAATTTTTTTTGACAATTCAGGTATTGCACAGACACCAAGACAATATTCACAACGAGTGTCATGTTGAAGAACCACATCAGTCTGATGCATGGAATCAAAAATCCTGATCTTGGCCAGATGCCCAAAACAGCCGTCCACGAGTCAAAAAAGGCTTTTGGCAAGGTAGTAATTTATCATTTTTTAACACAAACAACAAAATAATAACTGCAGGGTCAAATGAAATGTTCAGTATCTTACTAATTATCATTTTAAAGCGTGTGGCTTCTGTGATTTTCAGGGGCTTTTATCAGAGAGACCTGCCGTGGACAAACGGGAGGAGGGACAGGATGGCACTCGTAGTCTCGGGGCTCCTCCGGCGAAACGTCTGAAAACTCAGTTCCGCTGTTCAAAATGTGGTTTCGTCACAGGCGACAGCACACAGTTCCAGCAGCATTTACCACAGCATAAAACGGATGAAAACACTCCTCAGTGCCTTCACTGCGGCTTGTGTTTTACGTCTGTGTTGTCTCTCAACAGACATCGGTTCATTGTACACAAAGTCAAAGATCCCCAGGAGGCAGAGAAAGGAAGAGGAGAGGAGGACGAGGCAGCGGTGAGGGAGAAGGTGCAGGTGAATCAGCCAGTTAGACCAGCAGATACCGATGAGGCCAATGACTTGTTACCGGAGCTAAATGAACCCAAGCCCTCACAAGCAGGAGAGCCAGCTAGTCCGCACTGTGACAAGACCTCGGACTGTAATTCAAAACAGAGCACACACTCTCAGATACAAGCAGTCCCTCTCCGGTAGTGAGTCGTCCTCAAAGCGGCTTTAATGTCTTCAGTTTTCATGTGAAAATAACAAGGGATGCTTGATGTTCTGCATGGATGTGTTTGGGCCTTTCAATTTTTATTCCTCGCAAGTTATTCAGAGGCTGTGCGGTATATATTCAAGCACATCCTACACATTTAATAAAGAGCAGTATTTTTTATAAATGAGAAGACAAATTAATATTAATTTTTCAATTGCTTTTATTTAACTTTGCATGTTGGTAATATATTTGTCTTTGCCTTTTCAGTCATACCTGCACACGTATTACACCTTAAGCTATTTTATTTTTCTTTCCACAAATGTTCCATCCACCCTGACAAGAGACTCAGGAAGGTCTGTTGGTGTTGAGGTCTAGTATTGATTGATGTCACAGTGAAGAGGTGGATTTCTTGCCTTTGTAATCAACTTCTATTTTAATTGCTCTTTTGTGTTTAATGCAACACATTATTTACCTGAATGGGATTCAGGTTGCAGTTTTAATGTCATGACTGTGTTGCATTAATTTGCAGTACAAAGCTAGAATTTTAGTCGCAACTTATTACAAAACGGTATTCATTTAAAATCGTATTTCTGTATTCTTGATAAACAGTTATTCGTAAAACTATCCTGTGAGATTAAATACAGGCGAGTTGTCTTGCTAAACCAAGCCTACTAAAGTTATGGCTACTAAAGACTTTCTTTTTACTTTCTTTCACACATAAGAACAAGACTTTCTTTTTACTATTTACGCATTTTGAAATAGTTTTGATTCTATGTTAAGTGAACGTGTTTGAATTGTGGGTGTATGTGTTGTTCCAAATCTGGCCTTTTTTTTTTGTTTTTTTTATTTGAACGAGTGTTAAGGTGAAACATGGAGAGGTATTGTATGAGTGGTGCAGCAGTATTGAAAATACCTCAAATTGCCAGAAGTGTATTTTTCAGGCAAGTGAACCGTCAATGTAATGTCAAATCAGGGTACATTGTTTTGGAGAATCCAGAGCAGGTGTGTGAAAGTGAAGTTTGGCAGCATATCAGAGAGATTGTTTTATAAATCAGGACCTGTTAACATGATGAAAACAATACTAGTGGGATCAGAAGGATTTGTTAATTCCATAATGACTTTAGAGGAAAGAACTTTTTTAGCTCAGCGCTCATAATGGTGGGTACTTCTTGTTTGCATGTCCTGGTTTGTAAAGCAGCAGCTCTTGTTTTGTTTTGAATACATGACAGTTCCTACCTCCATGGTTAATGGCAGTGATTGTTAAACAAAAGAAGAGTTGAGGAGTTGCAGGTAATCTCAGTGCAATGTAAAAAAAAAAAAAAAAAAAAAAAATAGTTTATAAAAATGTATTATCCCATATTATTGAATTTTATAAATTATTTTGGGAATGATATTAAGGCTATATGGTCATATTGACTTAACAGGCAAGTGAACCTTTCTATTTAAGTGCTATGTGAGCTCTTTATTTCTCTGTAATCTTGGATCCTTAATTTACCGTGCTGCAGCTGTTGAACTGCAGAGGCTGAAAAGAATGACTTGTTCACAACTTGTTCTTTTGTATTGCTCGTTGAAAGATATTTGTACTTTTGATATCGTGTAAAGCGAGGACTTGTGTAGGAAAGTAACCTGTGTACATAAGTAGCCAATGAACCCTGGATTCACAGTATTTCTTAAGCCATTACATCTATTCAGCATGCAGTGGCCCATGTGCCTTGCTGTAATGTTTACGTCAAAGTACTTACAAATAAATTGGTGCATTTAATTATACATCTGCTGTTTTGTCTTGTGTGAAAATGGTATTTGGACGTGATATGTGGTTCTGAACTGAGGTCACGTCATATACAAGCATCATAGCAAGTCAGGCTGACACAAGGCACTCTAATGTGCATCATGGATCCAATAAGAAACCAACCACCGATTGATGACTTCATCACATTAGAATATTTAGCCCGTCCTTTCTCAGTATAACTGCCTGGCCCCAAAGTAACAGGAGAGCAAAGAGATTTGAATTAACCGGCACCAAATTGTGTAGAACACGTTTGAGGAATGAAAGGCACTTCGACGAAGATCTGCAGAGCAGGATTCCTGTCTTCTTTCATTCTTGTCTCATACATTGCCATGACATCTTCAATGACTTTTGATTTAACTGAGCTGAGAAATAAAGTTTCAAAGATCAAGGTGAATCCAAGGGGGAATCTCTGGGCAACAGGTAAGAGAATTAACACTATTTTGGCTAATTATTTCATGTTTTTGTGCCATTTTAAAAATATATATGCAGAGATTTTTGAAAGTTTATATTGACGTTTTTGTTTTAAGGGCATTTTATGGGCAAGAAAAGTGTTGTGGATAGTTCCTTAATGGAGTCTGCCTTTGAAGATGTAAAATATCCAACTGCCAGAGCTGTTAGTCCTCTGTACCGAGTGGAAGACCTGCAGGCACTGCTCATCCAGATGTTGAAACCTGCCCAGCAAACACAACAGAAACAGGCATTGAACATGTAAGATGATGGTGATGATGATGATGATTATTATTATTATTATTATTATTATTATATCAATTCATTCACTGCATAGCTGATTATTCTTTCCATCCATTTAGAGGTGGAAGGGATCCTGCTTGAGGAACACTCCAACCAACACTACCAATATGAAGTCCCACTGATGAAGAGGAGAGTTTTAAAATCTTCTTTTGAAAAAAAAAAAAAAAAAAAAAAGCTCTATTATCAATATGTTGACGTTTTTAATGTGATATGTCACATTGTATGTTCGATACCCGGCTTCGGCAGTCGATGTGTCCTTGGGCAAGACACTTAACCCCAAGTTGCTCCTGAAGGCTTGCCATCGGTGTGGACTGGATGATGAATGTTAGTTAGAGTCTGATGGTGGCACCTTGATGGTAGCCTGTCATCAGTGTGTGAATGGGTGAATGATATGTAATATACTACTGACTGTAAGTCGCTTTGGATAAAAGCGTCTGCTAAATGACTGTAATGTAATGTAATGTAATGTATGTGACAATGTTTAGTTCCTGGGTCAAGTTATTCTAACCTAATGTATCAGTACCACCTGTTAATAAACCAGTACAGAAACCCAAACCATTTGTCAGCCATGCTTTTCATCTTTATGTCAAAAATGTATCATTAATTGTAATAAAAATAGCAACAAATGTGTGTTTAAAATCTTCAAAGTAAAATCTTTTCACATGATGGCTGAATATGGAAGGACCTCTCTCTGCTCTGTGGCGCCCCCTGCTGGTCGTCCTTATAAATGTTATTAGTAATCACATCCGGGTGAGAGAGCCAGCATGCGTTTCATCACCTCTTAGTCTAAGTGTGTTTGTTAAAGTTAAGAGTTATGCCTCTGATAGTTATGTGTGGTTACCCCTGTAGTGGTAAAACACGAAGGGCAGAAGAACTGAAGGTGTGCTTTGAACGCAACACTGACAGAAAGGTTCACGTCATAGGAGACGGAGCTCTGGGCGTTGACAAAAACACGGTTTACGCAGGCAAGTGGAGCTAATGCTATCTTGGTTTTTTTTGTCAATGAGTCCGTTTGGGCTGTCATGTGACGTGTGACGTTGCCATGGAGACTGTGTGTAGGGGTCAAGGGGTTAAGCCAGCATTGATTCGATGGTATTTGTGAATGTCAAAGGCAATGCATGTGTATTTATGTTAGACAATTCAATATACATGTACATTTTTATTACTGTTCTATCTTTATTTTGTTGTATAGTATGTGTATTTATTGTCTGTGTATAGTATAGTCTGTATTGTATTTATTGTCTGTGTATTTATTGTCTGTGTCTGTGTAGTTGATAGTATGTGTAGTATGTGTATTTATTGTCTGTTTATTGTAGTTGTATAGTATGTGTATTTATTGTCTGTGTAGTTGTATAGTATGTGTATTTATTGTCTGTGTAGTTGTATAGTATGTGTATTTATTGTCTGTGTAGTTGTATAGTATGTGTATTTATTGTCTGTGTAGTTGTATAGTATGTGTATTTATTGTCTGTGTAGTTGTATAGTATGTCTGTGTAGTTGTATAGTATGTGTATTTATTGTCTGTGTAGTTGTATAGTATGTTTATTGTCTGTGTATTGTATAGTATGTGTATTTATTGTCTGTGTAGTTGTATAGTATGTGTATTTATTGTCTGTGTAGTTGTATAGTATGTGTATTTATTGTCTGTGTAGTTGTATAGTATGTGTATTTATTGTCTGTGTAGTTGTATAGTATGTGTATTTATTGTCTGTGTAGTTGTATAGTATGTGTATTTATTGTCTGTGTAGTTGTATAGTATGTGTATTTATTGTCTGTGTCTGTGTAGTTGAGCTGCTGCAACACTTGAATTTCCCCATGGGGATCAATAAAGGAATATAATAATAATATAATAATAATATAATAATAATAATAATAATTCAAAGCGATCTACAGTACCTGTCAAAAGTTTGCACACACCTTCTCATTCAATGGTTTTTCTTTATTTATTATTATTTATTTTTTTCTACATTGTAGATTAATATTGAAGACATCCAAACTATGAAGGAACACATGTGGAATTATGTGGTAAACAAACTCAACAAACCAGAATATGTTTTATATTTTAGATTCTTCAAAGTAGTTGAATGAGAAGGTGTGTCCAAACTTTTGACTGGTACTGTACATACAACATAACAGACAAAGTGCAAATGAAACACTGCAATTAAAGAGCCAAGATAATAGAAAAATTTAAAAAGCTTCAATAGATCAAGAGAGATATTATTGCAGTCTCAAATGAACAGTCACAGAGAAGACTGGATTCTAAAAAGTACCCTTTTGACTTCTGTATACTTCTGCTGTAATTCAAACCTGGTTGGATATGTTGCAGATTCCCAAAAGGAAAAGAATGTCAGAGCATCTCTGAAAGCTGAAGTAGAGAGGTGGGTTTTTTCCAGATCTGTTCTTGGATCAGATTCATCAATGATGTTCTGCTGTCACCTTTTTAACCTTCATTTATCTGTTGTTTAGGAAAGTCAACAAGGAGGACATTGTAATTTTTGATTCATTAAATTACATAAAAGGTAATTCTTGCTAACAATAGTTCTGCTATGTTATGTATGAAAACATTATGACTTGTTCATGCTTTTACCTTTTTTAAAGTTTAAATACCTTACAGGTTACCGCTATGAACTGTTCTGTCTCATCAAACATACACAGACACCACACTGCCTGGTGAGTATACCATTTCTATTGATAGACACAATTAATACATCTGAATATCTATAAAACTACAACCCAAACACTAATCACACAAGTCAAAATCACATACTTTCTTTTGATGAAGGTATACTGTTTGACGTCAGATGAAGTGAGCTCAACGTGGAATACCAGCAGAGATGCTGCTGAGCAGTACACCCAGGACATGTGAGTGAGAACTACTTTGATTGTGATAGAAGATTTTGGCAATATCGCCCCTTCCCTGCTGCACATAAATAGTGCAGGTGCATGTCAGGATTTGTGTTTACCTTTGGTTAGAGTTTTAATGCCTGTAATTGTCAAAAATGAAGAATGTGCAATGTCATTTTTTTATTTTGTAGCTTTGATGCATTAGTGCTGAGATTTGAAGCTCCAGACTCCAGAAACCGATGGGACAGTCCCCTGTTCACCATCCTGAAAGACGACACGCTTCCATATGAGGACATATCTGATGCACTTTTCAAAAGAAAAGCACCCCCACCTAACCAGTCTACACAGAGTGTAAAAGACTGCTTTTTTTAATACAATTATACAATGTTCAGTAGATGTAGATGTATGCTCTTTAATGCAGCCTTTTTGATTATCTGATATTTTTTTTTCTCTGCAGCAACCACTGTCATCTTCAAACTTCTTGTACGAGTTGGATAAGATCACACAAGATGTGTTAATGGTAAGTCTTCATCTGTTCATTTAACAACAATGTCTAATAGTATTGCATATATTATTGCTATTTCCCAAGTGCCGCAACCAGTTACATCACTTCTGTTATACGATGCAATGGTGAAACAGGAAAAAAACAGTGATGTTATCCAAACGTCAGAGATTGACATCGGAATCTTTGAATGTGTCAGCAGGACGTGTGTCATAGGGGAATTGTTCTTTGCTCACAAGGAGAAAAGAGGAAAAGCGCATTAGAGATCTTTCTTTCGATATGATCAGCAGACAATTATTATCTAAGTAAGTGAAGAATGTAATGATTTCTACTACACTTGGTAAGAAGTGTTCGGGTCTAATGCGTTGTAATCACCAATGTGTCCTCCCTCTGTGGACAAGTAACGTCAATTGTCCTTCATTATTGTTATGCGGTTGTGTGTCCTGTTTTGCAAATACCTTTGCTGCTGTAATTATTTATCTTCCTATTTATGTGATAGGTTGTGTCTGCTATTTTCTGTTAGCCAATAAGAAATCAACTGGTCTGTGCCCTTGATTTACTATTTATTACTTCACCTTTTAAGTAATTTTGCACAAATTTACTGGAAATGAAATGATCAATTAGAAGAACATGTCCTTTCTTATTTCAACTATCAGTCCAATTAAATTCTCTGTGTGCAGATCTCAAACTCCCTACAAACCAAAGCACCTGGGGAGCGATATTTGTATTATATTATATTATATATTTAAAAAAAACTACAATCTGTATGTCATGTGTGTGTTTGATAAAAGTCTATTCAAATTTTCAGGCAATTTTTAACTCACAGAAGACAAGTGTTCCCGGGGATCTCATTGCAGTACCAGGAGCTACAGAAAAAATATCCTCTTTACACATTTACATGTCCACATTTTAATTTAAAACCCACCTTTTGAAGAATCATTTCACAGGTGGTTCTGTTTTCATGTCGGATGTCACAAGTAGCAGTGACCTTTCACAGCTAATGACTGTAATGAAGTTTGTATTACCTCTGTTCATTTGTCCTAAGGAGGCGAAGTACTCTACATCAAATGACGTGTTTGAAGGAGAAGGTGGATGAATGAATGTCCATCAAAACCCTTTAAATGAAAGGCACAGCGGCTGACTGTTAAAGGTCTTGCCTGTAATAACACACTGTGGGATACGTAGACAGCAATTTACATAGATTGGTGGCTTTTTATTGGCAGCTGCACTGTGTCAGACCTTCTCAGAAGCAAACCCTTTGATTTTATCCTTTTGAACGTGTCGGTCAAGGCAGAGGCTAACTCAAAAGTGCGCTATGTTCTGCTCCGGTCAACCGTTTAATTGCAGCTGCTACGTTCAATACTTAGTGCTGTTCTCCTTAAAGGTTAACACGTGTGACTGTGACATTCGGAAACTTTGTAAATTAGTGATCGCTTCTTATGTTTTCAGTCAAACTGTAGAAAACTTAAGGCAAATTTTCTGTCTTCTTCTTGTACTTATGTCCTTAACCTGACGTTTAACATTGAGCTCACCAGGAGCATCAACATGGCAGAGCTGAGGAAACTACGCCGCCAGTTCATCAGCTACACCAAGATGCACCCAACAGAGAACACCGGGCACATTTCCAACATGTTTGTGCAGTATTTAAATAAAAGTCTTCACTGAAATTTGTAATAGCATTGGTTTCATTTTTTTATTTTCTGTGACAAATAAATGTATTTAATAATATTTTTTGCATGTTTGTGTGTTATTGACTTGCATTGCATTTTTTAAATGCAAGAAATTACATTAATTAGATAACATTAAGATCACCTGAAAAAGTCATGTTATAGTTCATAATAATATGATATACAAATATGCAATAATACTAATGTTGATACATATTTTATGCACAATGGCTGTAAAGGTAATATTAAGTCATTACATTACATTACATTACAGTCATTTAGCAGACGCTTTGGTCAGCACTTACTGAAGGGGTTTTCCTTAATTCCTCTTAATGTACATGACCTCTTGGCGGCCACCCCGACAAACAGTACTTGATTGTCTTGTTCAAAAGCTTCTTATGCCTTAGAGGAATTTGTTGGCAAAAATATTGCTGAGGTCATGATGTACAAATAAGTATGTAATATTATGTAAGAGGATTGCAAGAAAAGGAAGTTAATAAAAATGCTTTGCTTGTAGTTGTAACTAGGGACTGCTGGTTTCTGACTTTAATTTAGTGTGATTATGCAAATATGACATACATCGAGCGTGATGTATTGAATGTGTCCACATGAGCATGACTTTTAGTCCATATAACAACACTATAAACAAAAGTGCAAGAATTTTTGTAAAGTTAATGACTTTATTGAAAGAGAGGCCATAAAAAAAATACACTTCATCTCACATAGTCTCACAAAGAAAACATGGAGGAGCAGCAAAGAGGTAGCAAGTGCTATAGAATTCATAGTTGTCAATGATATAAAGAATAATGGATTGTGAATGTCACAGTGCTAAAATACATACAGATATAACATTAGATGAAAATGTGTGCAGTATTTACAGAATTCATTCATGTCATTATCTCCCCAAAGTCTTTTTCTTGAGAGGAACGGCAGTGCCAAAGATTCTGTCCCAGTGGCTGAAGAAAGGAGCGTAGTTGCTGCTCGGCTTCTGGTGGTGCATGTCATGAGCCGGTGCACCGCCCAGCAGACCAAAAGGCACCAGGTAGTTTAGGGTCCACGGCAGGTCATAACCTATGTGGTCCTCCACAGACAGCCAGATGCTGAAAACTGTGACGCACCATGTGGTCAACGGGTGGCACTTTAAAAGAATTGGGTCCTGGTTGCTCCAAAGTCCAACAGCCATCAGCTCTGGGATGCTGAGCTGCTCAGTCGACCAAGAAAAAGGTGCCATGTATTCATGGTGGACTGCATGAATCCACCGGTAAAGCTGTGGATTCTTGTGATGTATGAAATGCCAAATAAAGTACTGAGTGTCAAAGAGAAGAAGTATAGCCAGGCCATCAATGATTACCTCATACAGAGTAGGAGCGTCCTGTGGCAGTATTGGTGTAGGCAGTATGAACATGGTAATTATTACAGCTGGTAGAACAAAGAATATGTGGTTATACATGGCTGTCATGAAGCTCCTAACCATCATTCCCACTGTTGGCTGCCTGTCTGGTTGGATCTTGTACTGATAGAACAAAGGAAGTCTTTCTCCCAACAGGTCCAGTGTAGCAAAAGGTATGCTGAAGAAGAAATAGCTGGAGAAGGCGAGTAGGACGGGGAAAAAAGGAGACGAGATGAGAGGCAGGTGATGAGAAAGCAAATAATCCCAGAATGGCTGCAGTAGACGGTCTGAGGCCCTGGAGGGCAGGAGCTGCAGGGGAAGCTGACTGACTGGCATCTCTGTGGAACCACTGAAGGCTGCTGCTGCAAGTCTCAGAATCAACAAAAAGTTCTGCCTTTATATAGTGGAGTTCAAATGAAGGGGGCTTTTCTCAAAATCAGAACAAACGAGAAACGCCCCACCCCCACCCCCCTTAGCTCAATGTCGACAATCAGACTTTAGCAAGAAGATTAACAAAACCATTCAAGAACATGCATGAGACACAACAAACTGATAAGCTTGCAACTGTTAAACCAGTACAAGGTTGAATATTTTATTGTATGGAAGGAGGACAAAGACATTTTTTTTTTTTTAAGTGAAATATTCGTAAAGTGAAATAGTCGGTTCATTTTAAAATTAAAGTTATTTTATTTTAAAATGAAAGGACAAAACAGCTGCTTATTTCAGTGTTAATGTCATTGTTCAGGACATGCCATGGTGTGTCGATACAGCCAGGGAAATTTATATCAATATTGTATTTAACTTCTCAATACCTTGAGCAGCTGATGCATCATAAAATGGTCACACAACTGTATCATGCTGTATCATAGTCCAAATGTAGCCTAAAGCAGTTTCTGCCTCTTTTCTTGCCCTGTCCATTCTCCTACAATAAAAGGATAAACTAGGACAGTTAGATTAGAATGCTGGACTACTTGAATTGACCATCTTATCTTTTCTCACACTCACACTAAAGGATCATAACAACATGACTTATTGGGTTAAATATGCAACAATTTCATTGAAATCGATGATCAAATTCACAAATTCATAATTCAAAAATGAAGGCAATATTGCTCTTCTTGGTCAACTACTTCTTTTCACTGACGGCCTTCCTTGAAACCGTTTTGTTGGTGTTGGCATATTTATGTCGATCATTTCTGAAAACAAACAAAGTGAAAATCTTTTTTTAATCAATAAAACTACTATTTCTATTATGTTTTCATCAGTAATGTTGACAATAAACAAATGTGAACCTTTAGGTCGTTAGATAGATGTACCTGCTCATTTTGACTTTGCTTCTGCATCCCAGTCCTCCTTCCCAGTGGCTGGTGCGTGCGCCTCTAGTCATCATGGTTCCACAGCTTACGCAGGGCTTTCCATTGCTATACGGCTGCAACCACAAAAAATGTAAACAATGTTTCTGTTCATAGGCAAAGTCTAACATCCACCTTATGCACTCATGCTTGCAGACACTGACCTTCATGCTCTTTGCTAGTGTTACCTTTAAGTTGTTGCTTCGGGATATTAGACCTATTCTCTTCCATCGATAACAGTACATTGCAATTTTACTCGTGATGATTAAAGTTTACTCTTATCTCTGTGTGCTAAAATATCACATAAAGTCTCACTTGTTCTTTGGCACAGTAGCCACAGATCATCCTGTTGGCCAGTTCCATGGGGTGGTCCTGGTCCATATCATGGCACACATCACAGGGGTAAGCCCGTCCACAGCAGGGAAACCTGAGGGCAGACAGCGGCATGAAGCTCTCACGATGCTCTACATGTTCTTCTCAGAGCTTCCATGTCAGAGACGTGAAATGTGAAAGGACACAGAGATGGTGATACCTTAGCCAGCGATGGCTCTGTTTGTAATGTTTGCACCCTCCTTTTTCTGGCAGTGGCTTCCCTTTTTGCACAGCAGGATCTCTTATTGTCTTATAATTTACAGCACAAGCACTTGAACCTGCACAAAGGAGAAAAAAAATTATATATATTTGCCTTTCTGATCGGTTTAGATTCAGTAAGCATTTAACTTTGCGGATGTATAAATGCACTTGTGTGAAGTTGTTCACTTCACATTTGATTGAAAGAATGTAGCTCTTTCAATCATAAATAATGTGAAGTAACATTGTTCAGAGAGCCAACTGGGCCAGTTTGTTGTTTGTAAGATCTCAAACCTGCGTTGATCCCTTTGATAGCAAATGTGGGTGAGCACTGACCTGCTTTGTTGGCGCGTGGCTGAATATACTGGAATCTTGTGCTCTCAGCCAAAATACTGAGTTTGTTGTGGCAGTGTTCACAATTAAACTCCTTTGTTTGACCATAGGAAAGGTTCTGTTGAGAATAAAAAGACCCAAAGAAAAGCAATTTCAGAGAAGACCAGATCTATCTAAGATATATTTATAGTTAATTGTGATATTTCAGTTAATAGTGATGTTCAGACAAGACAGATGTGCAGTGTTAAGCAGGACTGAAGGTTTAATCACCTGCACAGGGCCCTCCTGGGAGCAGCTGAGGCAGCCCACGATGAGATCACAGTCCTGAAGCACAAGGTCAGCAGGTGCAGCATTGTGAAGGTCCAGGTATCCCAGGACATCGCTGTAATGGTGCAGCAGGCAGGGCCTGAATGCAGCATTGATGCTTGCACTGCACTTTTCACACTGAGCTGTGCAGGTTGTCCTTCCAGTCAGTGACAGATCTGCAGTTACCTTACACCTGCAGACAGGAAAGAGACAGTCAAGCTTTCAATTGAGTGTCATTCTAAGTAAGCAAACTCTTAATTAGTTACATGGATATGACATTTAACTTGTTTTCCTCACCTGTTACATTGAAGGCAAACAGTGATTTGTTGGGCCACCACTGTGGCTGTGTTCTCTCCCATCCTCAGTCCCAGCAGCTTCACCTCTGTGCCTCTGCGTGGATCGCTGATCTTAATGTTCTCCACCAGATGACTGGCTTCCTCCTCTTCTTCTTCCTGCTGCTGAGCTTCATCACAATCTGGACCGTCCTGCTGCCCTAACTTCCCTCCCTCCATTGTCCACTTTCCCTCTGTCTTGTCCACTCCTCCTTCATCACTGACATGCTCATCTGCAGCAGCAGTGTCAGAAGAATGATCGTTCCCTGATTTTTCACACACCGTTGCCTGGAGCTCCTGGTACGTTATGAATTGCAATCCAGCTTTTTCTAGATCAACGTCTTTTTTCAACTGCAAAAGCATTCAAGAGAGAATCGTTCAGCATTAGGAAAATCTGAAAAATAATTTCTTTACAGGTCATTTCAGTAGACTCAAAGAAAAAGCACACAATTCACAATCTCCTGCTATTCATAAGTCACAGACTCACCTGCCGGGCTCCTTCAGTGAACAGTCTCTCCAAGCTACGATCTAGCCAGCGAAGAAAAGGCCGGAAGAGCAGCTCTAACTTTCCCAGAAGCTGATTGGTTGCATGCTTTGCTTGAAGCCACTCCAGTGACGCTTGCTGTACATGTCTATTTAGCAAGTGATTTATAGAAGAGATTCATATAAATGTCAACGCCAATGACACTAAACATTAAATGTTTAAAATAAACCGTACATGTTTTTACCTTGCCATTACCGGTGGAAGCTCCTGGTCCAAAGGTATGTCCAATGTTAAAACCTAAGAAAATGAATCAAGGTGATGAGGAACTGTTCTTTCCATGGCAACAATGTACTGTATAGTATATTACATAACCTGTAGGCTAAATGGAAGCAGTGGGCTTTACCTCCTGGGGATAACTGTCTGGGAAGCTCACCATGATGTCAACTTCTTTCAGGTCAAAGGGCTATAAATTCAAATGCAGAGTTAGTATATTCCAGATAATACTGTAAGCTAATTTTCATCTATGTTATTTACTATCAAACCAAAGCATGGTAAATGCAAGACAAGTTGGTTCATTCAGGATTTAGAGTATAAACCTGTGGATTATGGCTTTAACAAGGCTTATAAAAATGGATTCATAGTTTTGATATGCCATTACTGGGGTTAAGAGGCTAACAAACTAAGGCAATACGCCAAGTTTTAATCACTTCTTTACCCAATTTCTTAAAAGACAAATAGGCTTAATTTAATCTCAGTGGTGCGATTGATACAAATCCCATGTCCACTCTTCCGGTAAAATCACAATGGGTGTTGTCACAGCATGGTAGAAATGGTTCTACTATTTATTGTCTATGGAGATGCTTCAGTATATTTCTCTCCAATTACAGTTTCACTTTTGGGTTAACTAGTTAAAGACAGACTTGTTGAAGTTCCCTTATTGTAACTGAGCTGAACTGTATAATAGAAATAATATGTGGGTGGATTTTTGCTTTAAACTCTTAAAGGAGATGAGAAGAAAGAAGGTGGAAGAAATTCTTACCCAGTCTGGATCAGTGGCCTCCACAGTCGCCCTGTAATAAGTAACTTTGCCATCACTACGTTCCTGAATAATCAGCTGATCTTTGGGAAAGCGCTTCTTCAACTGCTTGATCTCTGTGTCTCGTAGCTGCTTGGCGACTTCCTCTGTCAGGTCAGACAGCTTGACCTCCTGGAGGATGCCTGGACGGGGGACCGGTGGCATCCTCTGTGCAGGTCTTGGGTAATTGCCGGGAACAGACTGGTCATCCACTGGTGGGAACTGTGGTGGATGCCAGAAGCGACATCTGTCTTCCATGGTGCAGTGGCCTGAGATAAAGTAGCGACAGGGGCGACGGCCGGCTGCTGGGGCAACCCTAGAGTTACCAGGAGGAGGCCTGTGCCCCACATCTCCTACAGGGACCTCCGGGTTAGGAGATGTGACATCTGACTGGCTGTGTGTCCTGGTGGTTTTCTTCTCATGAGCTTTGGCTTCATCTCTTATGTGCAGGAATCTGCATTTCTTCCCAAAATTGCAGTGTCTTCCTTGAGAGAAGAAGCGACATGGCTGCTGTGTCCTAAGCACGGGCACTGATTCACCCATCTTGTCTTCCTCACCATTCTCCATCAGGATATTCACACCTGAATGACTGAATACAGCAACACAGATTTAAAAAAATAATAATAATAAAGGTTGTGAAGCACTGTTTTAGACAATGCTGTTCTTCCAACATTGTGGCAGCATTTTAGGGAAGCCCATATATGCAAACACTACAGAACTAAAAGGCAATCAGTATTCCACTTTTATGTAAACACTACATGTCCAAACATATGTGGACACCGAAACACCCATTTGTGATTAACATGGGCAGGAAAATAACAATATCGTGTCTTCTAAGAAGAATATGTTGGTACCCGGATGCAGGTATTTTGCTCTCATTTAGCCAACAGAGTCTGAAAGTTGGAAATACACTATCTTCTAAAACAGTACTTCACTAGCTTTTTGACCTGTGCCTCTATTGAAATAAAGCCATGCCTAGAGATAGACCTTAACCACCTGGTTTATTGCTCTACGTGAAACATTGGATTACAGGTAACCTCACATGGGTATGCATGTCATCTGACTTTGTACTTAATTACCCCCTCAATCAATAGCAGGGCATTTAGCTCTTGTGTTAGCTTTAATATGGACAAAAACAAACTATGTGTTTTGTTGATGTTATTGACTTCATTCAGATCAGAGTTATCATCAGAGGATGGCATTACCGAGAAATACAGATACCCACAAGGATCAGCTTTAAACTTGAGTTCATGAATAAGGTTTTAAAGTGGTCTTACCCTGCTACTCTGTCAGGTGACTGCACCGTTTTGTGTCACAGGAAACGCATCGGCACGTTTTGGGCGTAGCTGTCTACGTCATGACGTGCGTTCTGTCGCCCTCTGTAGTTTAGGAGTGTTACATGTGAAGGAGGTCAAAGTTCATCATGACCCTGGATACAAAAAAACTCACCACAACGCAGCTTATAGACTTAATAGAACTGAAATGGGTCCAAAGAGGCAATTTGTGGTACAGAACAATAAACAATAAACATAATGAAGACACAATTTAAACACACGAACAACAGAGACAACAACAACAATCCATGATCATGATTATTATTATTATTATTATTTATTTAAATTCATTTATCAGCTCAACTACACAGACAATAAATACACATACTATACAACTACACAGTATACAACACACAGACAATAAATACACATACTATACAACTACACAGACAATAAATACACATACTATACAACTACACAGACAATAAATACACATACTATACAACTACACAGACAATAAATACACATACTATACAACTACACAGACAATAAATACACATACTATACAACTACACAGACAATAAATACACATACTATACAACTACACAGACAATAAATACACATACTATACAACTACACAGACAATAAATACACATACTATACAACTACACAGACAATAAATACACATACTATACAACTACACAGACAATAAATACACTATACAACTACAGACAATAAATACACATACTATACAACTACACAGACACAGACAATAAATACACATACTATACAACAAAATAAAGATAGAACAGGAATAAAAATGTACATGTATATCCACATGGGGGGGCTGGTCAGCATGTTGACAGACTGTGGTCTCCGCTGATCTATCAATGAATAAAACTTGTTTTTTTCCTTATGAACTGCACCTCCTCGTCTATGAGTTAACATGACATCCTCCCAACGCTGTGCTGCAGGTCACCCTACCACAGCTTGGTGAATTGGGTTATTGTGTTGCATGTTGCCCTATAACACAGCTTGTTAAATTGAGTTAAAGGCATTGAAATAAATTACTTTTCAAACTTAGTTTGCTCTGGTTTTAGAAGATCAGAGGGGAATGTCCACTGAGAGTGAATGAGATGTATCCAGACATACTTTGTCTGTCTTTGCTGTTAGCCTGGTCAGGTACAAACTGCTGCATCCCCATGATCATTCCACAGGTCTTTTTCATAGCTCATTAAGTAGCTCCTCCGGAGTTTTCAATCAATTTTTTATCAGTAGATGTCGTTTGCTTCGTGGTAATGGAATTTTCATTCTTCTGAGCACTTATGATACTTAGCACACATCTTGGTTTAAAGGCTGAGGAGCAAAGTTCATTCTCTGACTTTTGAAAACAATAATTCCACAAGTAACATTTATTAGCTGTTCTGAACGTTTTGACCATAACATCATTAATCCACAAAAGAACATGGTTCATCCTTTAAGTGTTAAACTCTCCTGAAGGGAAACATGTGGTATGATTAAAAGCTCAAGAACAGCTACTGAATGGACCTTGAGGTGCAGATTGTTTTCTCAACACTCAGAACACTTCTTTCTTTTTTCACACAGTAAACCTACAGTGGGCCTGTTAAAGTGCTGAGACTTTAAAACAACAGCACAATGAAATATAAAAGCTGTTCACTTTTAATAGAAGTATTTGTATTTTATATATTACACTTAATATTGTCCAGATTGGGTACTTGGTTAAAATAGACATGCTAGTAAAATCTGTACTGCATCAATAAAAGTATTTACTTAAGTAGACGCGAACACACAACTAAGCAACCTCCTACTCTTTGACTTCCAGTACTTCATCTGGCACCTGCTCCACCACTGTACGTCACTTTCCATGCCATCCATCATAATTACTCATCTCCCTTTGCTTTAGCCACTCAGTGTCTTGGCGGCTGGGAGCTGGTCACCAAATATTTGGCACGCATGCTGATTTCAGCTTCTCTACTGCTACGAAATAGAAGGCCCCACCACTGGTAGCACTTATAGACAGAGAGCTGTGCTTCCGTGTGTCTGCGATTATTTATCCAAATCATGTGGATATTAAAATGTAAAGGGGTGACAGTCGAAGAGAAACCCTACATATTTCTTTGCAAACAGATGAAAGTGTGTCACTGTATTGTGTTTGAAAATATTAAGATGGTTCCTGTAGCTTTAATGATAATGAGCAAATAATAATAATTAGTATGTTGAATCATTTGAACTACGTGCACAATCTAAATAATGCCTCAATCAAACTGTCCCCAAGCATGTCTGGTTTCCTCATTTGAATGTGATCCTTAGCTTTGGACATGGCTTACGTTACAATTTCCCCACTCTTTCCGTCAGTTGGTTTCATGTCATTTGACTGTGTGGACAAAAGGAGCAATATATTCTGACTCCATTTCCACTTTGAATATTCATAGCAGGGCTGGAATTGAATATACACACAATCAAGTTATATGCACATCACAAAATACCATCCCTTTTTTTTTTTAACCTCTGTAATTCTCTTGTCACACCAATATCTCTTGTGTTTTTTAGGGTTTTTTAGGGTCATGTAATCTGACCAGTGATCACAGAGTGGTGATACTGGTTTTATCTTGTCTTTCTTCTACTATGTCTCTTGTGTGCACTTTACTCTCTGCTGCTATAAGCCTGCAAATTATACTAATAAATGATTATCTTATCTTATCTCTTATGATACACTCAAAAAAATGTTAAGGCACAATTAGGTAAAAAGTAACTTGTCCACCACTAGATGTCACAAACGCACCCCTACTGCGAATATGATTACATTTATTATATTGTCTTTGTTAATAGTTATCAGGAAAATATTTCAAATGCATTGCATTTTGCTCACTAGATGAATAATATGCACTTCATGTTTGGACTGGTTGGTTGACTGGTTGGTTGACTGGTTCTGTAGAGTCACTCTGGTGGTGTCGGTGGCGCAGCGTCGCTCCGGTGCGTTCACTGACTGTAGGATTCCAGTGACACAGCACCGCCGGGACATGTCTGACTAGAACCTAGAACCCCGCAGACCTCCCACCACACACATCAGACCTCAGACCCACGGTGACGATGGGCCAGTGCGGCATCACGTCGTCAAAGACCGTCCTGGTCTTTCTGAACCTGATATTCTGGGTGAGTTTGGAGGCTTTTGTGGAAACGTGCGTCACCAGCTAGCAGCGTTAGCTGTGTGTGTGTGTGTGTGTGTGTGAGTGTGTGTGAGTGTGTGTCTCTGTGTGTGTGTGAGTGTGTGTGTGTGTGTGTGTGTGTGTGTGTCTCTGTGTGTGTGTGTGTGTGTGTGTGTGTGTGTGTGTGTGTGTGTGTGTGTGTGTGTGTGTGTGTGTGAGTGTGTGTGTGTGTGTGTGTGTGTGTGTGTGTGTGTGTGTGTGTGTGTGTGAGTGTGTGTGTGTGTGTGTGTGTGTGTGTGTGTGTGTGTCTGTGTGTGTGTGTGTGTGAATGTGTGTGTGTGTGTGTGTGTGTGTG
The DNA here is from genome assembly GCF_027596085.1 of Anoplopoma fimbria. Taxonomy (NCBI): domain Eukaryota; kingdom Metazoa; phylum Chordata; class Actinopteri; order Perciformes; family Anoplopomatidae; genus Anoplopoma; species Anoplopoma fimbria. The sequence continues at coordinate 2,049,314 of NC_072467.1, read as the reverse complement.
TGTGAATGTCTCTGTGTGTGTGTGTGTGTGTGTGTGTGTGTGTGTGTGTGTGTGTGTGTGTGTGTGTGTGTGTGTGTGTGTGTGTGTGTGTGTGTGTGTGTGTGTCTCTGTGAGTGTGTGTGTGTGTCTCTGTGAGTGTGTGTGAGAGTGTGTGTCTCTGTGTGTGTGTGTGTCTGTGTGTGTGTGTGTGTGTGTGTGTGTGTGTGTCTCTGTGTGTGTGTGTGTGTGTGTGTGTGTGTGTGTGTGTGTGTGTGTGTGTGTGTGTGTGTGTCTGTGTGTGTGTGTGTGTGTGTCTGTGTGTGTGAATGTCTCTGTGTGTGTGTGAGTGTGTGTGTGTGTGTGTGTGTGTGTGTGTGTGTGTGTGTGTGTGTGTGTGTGTGTGTGTGTGACTCTGTGTGTGAGTGTGTGTGTCTGTGTGTGTGTGTGTCTCTGTGTGTGTGTGTGTGTGTGTGTGTGTGTCTGTGTGTGTGTGTGTGTGTGTGTGTGTGTGTGTGTGTGTGTGTGTGTGTGTGTGTGTGTGTGTGTGTGTGTGTGTGTGTGTGTGTGTGTGTGTGTGTGTGTGTTTTCAGTCAGCTGCTCGGCTCAGCCTTTGCTTGCCAAGGGAGGGATTCGTTTGTGAAGGCAGCAGTCAAAGACAACACATTTAATGTTTTTTTGGGGGGAGTTTTAATGATTTACTGCTAACAAATCATTGGTAAATGCAGCACCTTTCATTTCGTGTTGGAGTGAGAAATACCCGTTGTCTGCTTAGAGAAATACAGTGTTTCCAGTAGTGGAATGTGTCTGTAGGTAACGTTGCATTTAATGAAGTGCTGTGCTCAACCACAGTTTTGAGGTACTTGAACCTTACATGACTATTTACATTTGAAGCTATTTTTCACTTCAACTCCATTACATTTGGCAGGCCACATTGTACTTTTTACTCCACTACCTTTATTTGATTGCTTTAGTTACTTTGCAGATTTAGAGTATTAATACAGAATGTAAACCAACTAATACATTATGATGTATTATTATAGGTTAAGCTACCCATCTGTATATAAAGAAGTTATATTTAGCTTTACCTTGAGCTGTGACACTAAAGTGATGAGCAGTATGATATATGAATCTGACATGGGCCATTCTGCATAATTAGTATTGTTTTAGTTTTTGTACGATTTCGATGCTGCTACTTTTGTACTTTTACTTTAGTAAGATTTTGAATGATTGACCTTTACTTGCAACAAAGTATTGTTGCACTGTGCTACTGCTTTCTATACTAAATAAAGTAAAACATCTTATACTTCTTCCACCATTGTTTGTTTCTATGATATGATGCAGTACTGTACTACTGATCTACACATTTGTATACAAAGTATCTAACATTGCACACACATTGATGAAATATTTTACATTTATACATCAGTGAAAAACCCAGAATAGTTCAGTAGTGCAGCATAACACGCATACTGTTTTTGTCCCGTATGTCATTGGTGCAGCAGAACTAAGATTCACACCCTTTTTTACTCAATTGCAAAATTTTGCTGTGGTGAAGTTTGTGTTACCATTTGCTTTCCCTTTGTGAATAGGCTTGAGTGAAATACGTTGTTTTTTTTGTCACCCTCAGGCTGCTGCTGGTATCCTGTGCTATGTTGGAGCCTATGTCTTCATTACATTTGATGACTATGATCACTTCTTTGAGGATGTGTACACGTTGATCCCAGCAGTGACCATCATAGCAGTTGGAGCCCTGCTTTTCATTATTGGGCTCATTGGATGCTGCGCTACAGTGAGAGAGAGCTACTGTGGTCTTACAACGGTCAGTAAACCACTTTATAGGTTTGGCGCAAACAATGAGCTTCTGTGTAGTAAGTCATCAAGGTTGCACTTATAAAGAGAAAAATGGGATTTTAGGATAAGATAAGATAAGATAATCCTTTATTAGTCCCGCAGCGGGGACATTTGCAGGCTTACAGCAGCATAGAAATAAAGTGCACACAAGAGACATAGTAGAAGAAAGACAAGATAAAAATTAAAAAATCAAAATCAAAAAAACAAGTATTATAAATAAGCAATAAGAAACAGTAGAAAAACAACAATAACTGAAATATTATATTTACAGACAGAAAAAACTATTTTAACTAACCTGCATTAGAACAGGACATTAACATATCAAATTTAGTGATTTTTTTTTTTACAGAAGTACAAAAACTACGAAACTTCCGAAGCTATTGAAGATTTTAAATTACTGCACAAAAAGCATTTAATTCAAGCATTTTCTCACATGGTATTTTTTCTAACTTGAACATGCCAAAGTGTCCACTCTTACTTATTCACACGCAAGTGTCTGTTGTCTGTTCATCTTAAATCTTGAAATTCGATCTACAGTTTGTCGTCATTCTGGTGCTGGTGTTCATGACGGAGGTGGCTGTGGTAGTTCTCGGATATGTTTACAGAGCAAAGGTGAGAAAGTCAAATACAAGCCTCCATGTTTGTTTTTCTAAGCCTTATGTGTTGCTTAACTTGTAATCCAGCAGATTTTCCAAATCACTGAAACTGTCAACCATAGATAACTTTATCTAATCTCATTTTTTCCACAATCATGTTGGTTTGTACTGTTCAAGATGTCATACAATGTTAAGTCTCACTCTTCTTAACCATTGGCAGGTTGAAAATGAAGTGAATGTTTCTATCAAGAAAGTGTATGATGAGTACAATGGCACCAACAGCAATGCCCAGAGCCGTGCCATTGACTACATTCAAAGACAGGTGAGGACAGAAGTCTTTTCTCCTCAGTAAATCAGATATAATCATATTAATAATAATAATAATAATCAATAATCAATCCTTTATTAGTCCCACAATGGGGAAATTATTTCTCTGCATTTAACCCATCCCGGAGGAGCAGTGGGCTGCAATGAAGCGCCCGGGGAGCAACTTGGGGTTAGGTGTCTTGCTCAAGGACACCTCGGCATGTTGCCGGTAGAGGGGTTTGAACCACCAACCTTGTGGTTACGGGACAAGCGCTCTACCTCATGTGCCACAGCCGCCCTACCAACACCTCCTATTTTTAAAGAGGAGTGACTTGTTACAGTTTATTGTTGCATTTCTGTGTTTCTGTTAAACTTGTTCTGACTGTGCAAGTAGTTGAAATTGATCTTGAGTTTTCATTGTTTTCCTTTTTACAGCTTCAGTGTTGTGGGATCCACAATTACTCAGACTGGCAGAATACACACTGGTACGAAAAATCCAAAAACAACAGCGTACCCATCAGCTGCTGCAAAACAAACTTTGGAAGCTGCACGGGGTCCCTCACTCATCCTGAAGATCTCTACCAAGAAGTAAAAACACCTCTAAATGTGACATGTTTTCATACCAAACACCTCCTATTTTTAAAGAGGAGTGACTTGTTACAGTTTCATACGTTTAAACATATTCTCTCTGTGTGTAGGGCTGTGAAGCTCTGGTTGTGAAGAAGTCTAAGGAGATCATGATGTATGTCATTTGGACTGCACTGACATTTGCTGCAATCCAGGTACGTAACTGTCATCAAGATAACTTGTTTTGTAGGACATCACCGGTTTTCTGTACAACCTGTATTCTCTTTTTTTAACTGGACCTTTGCCACATTTACTTTATTTCTATAGGAAGTTGAGCAAAAGACCCCCAGGACAAGTAATGAAATAATGAAATACAGTCAGCAGCCTAAGCCTCAGTTTTTCTATAAAAAAAAGATGCTTGCTATATTATAGAAAAATCACTGTATGACATGCATCATTTTTCTACATGCTTGAGAAAATCAATACCACTCTCATGTCTGTCCGATAAATATGATCATACAGCCAGCAGCTGATTAGCTTAGCTTAGCACTGTACCCGGCCAAGAAATAGTCCGGCATATAACCCTCCATAAAACGACAACTTGTTGTTTTTACACTTTGGCTTTGGTGTGAATTAATCAAATGAGATGTTAGGTGTTAATTAGTTTAAAAAGTGTCGGTAGGTGGATTGGTTACCTTTGGACTGAGCCATGCTAGCTAGTATTACCAAAATGTTTAACTAATCCTTTAATTATTTGGGTCTGTTCGTTTTCCGTCTTGTAAAAGAGTGCTGCAGGAATGAGTACTAAAACTCAGAAATCCGTGAGCATTTTTCCTTGTCTCTAAGTCAAAGGGTTTTTGGTTGGATGCCTAAAATAAGGTCTGTGGTTAACACAAGCTATTTACATTGTGTTCTATGATATGAAATACGTCAGCAGATACCCCTCTCGTGAACTTTGAAGCTTCACGTGTCTTAAAAAAGGCGGTTGCTAACGAGTGGCTGAATGAGACTACAAATCGCCACAAGCCGAGCTGTTGTTACTCAAGCTTATGCAACCGTGGTGTAGAATGTTTATAGCTTAACTTTAACTTTTTACACCTGCCGATTGCAGTCATGCTTCAAAAATCATAAAAGTTAATTTGTGAAAATGATCTTGCTGAAACAAAACATGTAAGTATCATCAACTTGTAATTGGCGCAGAGCTTATTTTCTGCAATGATACATAAAATCCCATTAGCTTTTGGTCAGGGGAACCACTTCAATGCCAACATCTGGGTTGGCCTATAAAAACCACAAACCTTCACCACTCTATGATGGGTATCTTAATACAGAAGTCCAAACCAAGTGTCGCAAGATACACATATACAGTCAAACTCCACAAACATTTCTGAAGGGTTGTTACTGACTAACGAGTGTTAAAGAAAATGGCAAAAGCATTAATAAGGTAACTGTCTCTTTCTTCTAGATGCTGGGGATGTTGTGTGCATGTGTCGTGCTGTGCCGCAGAGCCAGAGATCCTGCCTATGAGCTCCTTATTACAGGAGGCACCTATGCATAAAGGGGAACACAATTCTCACCATAACACTCACCCTTTCATTGGTGAGAGCATGAAAATAATATATATTACCACACTAACCTTAAACAACAACCACACTAAAGTTATATATTTTACCTGTTTTTCCAAAAAAAAGCTATAGACCAAATTCTTAAATGGTCAATGTTAATGAGATTTAGAAAACATTCTGTTACTTAGGATGGCAAGAGGGCGTGTGGAGTAAAATTACAATGGGATGTTTCCTCATATATTAGTTTGCACTATGTGTATGGCTTTGAGTATTTTATATCTAAATCTGTGCTTTACTTACATGAAATTTGACTTAAATTAAATTTACCTCCACTACTACTACTGCTACTACTATTCTACTTCTATTACTACTATTACAGCACAGATTTGGTTGAAAAATCACCTTTCAGCAGCAGTATTCTGTCAATTAATAGTGGACTCCACAGCCTGAGCTAATGACAAGTTATTGCATGTAAAATGTGTAACTTAACTGGCGTTGGTTTGTCTAATCTTTCTTTCAAGAACAAGCTTTTTAATCCCCTTCAGTGTGTGGGGTGTCAAGTAGGAATGCATTCTTTAATCAAGATAGACTTTGTCCTATAGCTGTTTGTTTTTGTCTCAACAGTCCACTCATGGTAGTTAAATAAATTGATTTGCTGATATGTAGCAATTGCAAGGCTCAAGAATGTAAATAAAATGTGGCAAAAGGTTGAAAATTAAATGAGTGAGTTCTCTAATTTTTTGTTTTACTTTCTCTGAAAATTCTTTACAAAGAGATGATATTGGTTCCCAAAATGGGATTTTCCCTATCATTCTGTCTGGATAAAGCTCATATTAACAAGTCATCAAAGGGCAGTTGTTTCCCATGAGGAAGAGTTGTAAGAGGTTCACATACTTAGTCAAATGCTTTGGTCTGTGTCTAATCTTTTATGCTTTGTAGCATTTCGTCTACAAACTAGGTTCAAGGTTACCGTGGGCTCAAAATGTAACACATGCATATAATATATGAGCTCTTATTGGAAACATGAGATGTAGTTGTATCTTTCTACGGAACATTTAGTGACCACAAACAATCATTGTGTACTTTTATACACACTCAAAATGGTGCTGAAGAGCCCCTGCTTTGGTTACTTAATATACACTGACTTAGTCATGTCTCTCCTGTTGCTGGGTAACAAGATACGTTTGAACCAGAGAGAGCAGAATGCTGAGCCGCATGACTCAAGAATAGTGCCTGGTTGCATTTCAGCTACTTTATTTGTATTGTTCTGGTAACATTAACATTCAGAATAGAAACAATAACTATACATAAAAATGATATACAGGTCAACAACAGAAATAAAGTATTCTGCTTCATGTTTAAGACTGCAGATATCAAAGAGTGCCACAGTGTATGAATAAACTTAGTGCCGTAACCTTGTAAAACAAATCACTTAATCTCCCAGCTGTCATCGGTATGAGGAGCACTCAGCACACCAGCAAAAAGGGCAAAGTAAGATGAATATGTGCCATAGCAATAAATAATTCATCATTCCACACTGTCTTGTGCTAATGTATGTCGCTGTCCCATTTTCAAAACCTACAAAAAGGGGCTTTGATGGTGCGTCCAAACAAAAATATGAATAACAAATAAGGCAATATATAAGGGAATTTGAAATGACAAAGGCTTTACAAAATATCACATGAGGGACTGTAGTAGTCATACAGTCCTGCATATGGCTGTCAGTGAAACTCATTCTTTGGCAAGGTAAGAGCCTGGGACCAATCCAGTGAAGCCATTTCTTTTCACTGTCCACCAGCCATCCTCACCCTGATCTAAGACATCCACAACGTCCCCAGCAGACACAGAGAGCTCATCATTCCCCTGAACAAGGACAGAAACATTCGGTCAACACAGTCATCTCTTGAAAATACCAACAATTAGAACATTTGAATGTGTCTCATGTAGAAGCTGACCTGTGCCGCATAGTCGTACATGACCTTGTGCTCCTCGCTGCTCATCCGCGATGCCTGACCTACAGGAATGGAAGCGTATACTCCGTCTGATGTCTCTGCTGAGGAGTTGACAGGATTTCAGACATAATCAGCACTGGTTCGTTTACTGTGTGAAGCCACTAGTAATTTGCAACTTCCCAAACTAGGGACTAAGATGATAGTATGACATGCCAGGTGATCTCAAGTATCCCTTCGTCAAATGTGTTCATTTTGACTCAAACCTGGATGTTATTTAAGACTGTTTAATATATAAAGGTGGATACCGTCGTTTCACACAAAACATGTGATCATGCAAGTGTCGGTGTGTGGGCTGTCTTCAAATAAATATACTTCACTCCTAGCATCATTTTGTTTATCCTATCTGTGTTCATAATGTTCCTCCCAAACAGAGAAAGGTGGATATGTGCATGTATTCATTTTTTCTAAATCTTAACTTCATTTTTTTGTTCTAATAAGCTGAGCTACTACACAATGTTTCCACATAAGCCCTCATAACTGCCGAAGATCCCCCTGGAGTACGATGACCCTAGTTGTGAATCACTGGTGTGAAGAATAATTATATGTAAAATATAGTTGCTCCACACCTTGTGTTGCAAGGCCCAATGTGGCTTTCACAGTCATTTCTGTCATCATTTTGGAAATTTCAGTGTTCCTGAATAACTTAAGTACTTTACCAGCAGGTTGTGCAAGAGCTTCATTGATGCTCAATTTAGAGCCACTGGCACAGTTCGTCTGCAGAAGATTTGAAAACCTACAGATTGGAGAAAAAAATTAAATAAGAAATACACAAAACATAATAAAATACATAATAATCACTGTCATCATCGTCCGTTTTACATTGTGTAAAAGCTTTACATTGTGTAAATCTCACCTTTTCATCACTCCTCCTACAAATCCAGCACTGCCATTGCTTGCATCTGCAGCATCCCTCTCATAGTAATTTTGATATTCAATTGGAGCTGTGGAAGAACCATTGAAATTCAGTAAATAAAAAAAACTAATGCTTTAGGGGCAATGACTTGTTACGCACAATCAATCACCTGCTTCCAAAGGAGTCAAACATTGTGTGTGTTTTAGCAGCAGCTAAGAGATAATATTAAAATTTTCACTTTGGAACATATTCAAATCCAAATCAGGAAAAAGAAACAGGGCGGGTGCCTACCTGGGGGGGTCGATCCGGTGCTTTTCATCTCCACAAAGTTGTTGTTGTCTGCGATGATGTCACACTTTTCCAGTGTTTTCCTCACATCCTCGTTACACTGAAAGATCAGTTTTCACAGAGAGAATTTTGAATAAACAGTATATTGTAAGGGCTTGCTGAAAGTATATCTGATACAGATGTGTGAGAACAGCTGCACACACCTCATCATCTTTAACACTCTGCATTGATAAATGGTTACAGTGCACCCACAAAGCATCCCTTAGTACGCTGAGGCGGTCCTCTTCCTGCTGCTGAAAGCTCTGCAAAACAATGTGATTAGAAAAAAATTGAAAAAAATCACTAAACAGTACTGTATGTACACTTCTGAAATATATTGATGCAATTGTCAACCTCTTGCACAACACAAGCATCCAGCATTGTTTCTAGTCTCTCTGTTATCTGTCAACTCAGGTCATTTGAGTGTTTTTTAATGCTTCATACTTTTAAATGTTTCATGTTATTTTCCTTTCCTGTTCTTTTTCATGGTTTCTTGTGTGTTTGTGTATTGTCCTGTGTTATAAACTACCATTGACAATTAACCTTTTAAAATAGGGATGAATAAGGTAGTCTAATGGTTGCCACACCTAAGAAGGCTTTGTGGCCCAGAAACAATTTTGAAGATTAGTGACTCACATTATAGACTGCTAAAAGGAAGTATCGTACATCCTCATTGACAAAACAGGCCTCGGGTATTGCCACTCTTGGTCTAAGTCTATACTTTTAGAGACGCGTTATGCCCTAATGTGTATGCCACACTTGATAAATCCAGTGAGAAGAGAAATACAGCTTCTATTGTCATACTTTACCTCACATGTGCTGATGTGTGTGGCCTCCCACTCTTGTCGGGTCTTGTCAAGATGTTCAATGTTTGACATGTACTGTTTCTCTAAAGAAAGTTCAAAAAGTTCAAAAATTCATTGTAACAAAAAAGTGAAATCAAGATTTTCTATAACGCTTTAATAACTTTGAGATTTATTTATAAACTGGATCAATCTCTTTTTCAGGGAACCTCAATAAGAGGGAAGCAAAAAAGTTTCTCAGAAACCATAGAGGCTTCCTAGATAAGATGACAAAATACAGCATCTCTCCGCTATTATCTGTCCTTACCAGCTTCCACTGCAGCTTCTCTGCACTGTTTAGATTTGTTGTTCATCTGAAAGAGTAGAAATAAACAAAGATTACACACTGACTTTATATCTGTAAACATGTAGTTTCCCAATAAAAATAAATAACGTTTATAGCTTAGGTGCTTGGAAATAATAAAAAGAAAATGATGTTCTAATTCAGAACAGGAACTCACTGCTTATAAATGACTATATTAACCTTGGTATAATTTCTGATCAAACCCTCTCCTTCCAATCAAGTCAATCATATCACAAAAAAAAGCCTTCTTTCATTAAAAACATTGCACTTCTACGTCTCTCCCTTTTCTCCTAAGCTGCTGAAACACTCATCCACGCCTTCACCACCTCTCGACTGGACTACTGCAACAGCATCCTGCGCGGCAAATCCATCAAAAATCATCAACAAACTACAATACATCCAAAACGCCGCTGCCCGTCTGCTCTCCTACTCCCGCACCATAGATCACATCACACCAGTCCTTCAAAATCCCACTGGCTCCCCATACTGCAAAGAATACAGTTCAAGTTTCTCTACAAAGCTATTCACAACCTGGCCCCTTAATACCTTTTTGACTTCCTGCTCCGACACACTCCCAACAGCAACCTCAGATCCACAGATATCCTCATATACCAATGACAGTTATCTTAGACAAAAAAAAAACCATTCAATTGTGAGTTGTCTTCTTTCAGTCAAACAATACAGCCGTGGTTTTTAAAGAAACCTGGTGGAGATCTGAACTCAACTGGGTACACCTTTCTAGTTGTTACTTCATTCGGATGTTTGACCATCACCGTGTAGAATATTGTATTAATCAAATGAATCTGCTGAAGGGAAAATAATCTCTGTGTTCACCGGAAATTTTCAGACATGTACGCACAAGCAGGATTTTGTGACATCACATCTAGTCTGGTAGACAACTGTGATCTGTAAGCTCAAAACCTCCAGTGTGCTTACTTTTTACACTGAGAACAGACTTTTAAGTGAACCAGAGACATCTTGTGTCTAGTAGTTGAATTATTGAAATGAACAATATTTGCATATTCATAGATTCTGGATTTTTCAAGAAAGGAGAAGTGGATGTAATGAAAAGTTGTGTTACTAGGAAATTGACAATTTTATGGAAAAACATATCAGACAGATTATTATACAAAGCAGAGTAGTTGTAATATCTTAAAAAATGTCTAGTGGGGATCTTTAAATATTCATTGGTTGAATTAATAAAAAACAGTACTTATCCTTTTATAAAGTCAAGCCTAGCTTTTCATTTATGCACTGGGCCGTTAATGATTTAAACTAGAGTGCAGATTTACCTTCTCGACCTGTTTGGGAGTGGCTGAGGGAGCATTGGCCATCTTCTCAGCAGTTTGCTCTGCCTCATCTGCATCCCTGCAGCGCTGCTCATAGGATTTTTTAGACTAGAGGGAAACAGAACAGAAACCATATGAAACTATTACACCCATGCTTTGTTCATCAGCACTTCGCTCTATGAGCCATCAACAGGAAAAGGGGGAGGGGGGGCAAGTTCAGTCAAGAGATACATGCCATGTATTTAAAAGAACATCAATGTGCAGCAAGTAAGATCTCACTTCCTTCTTCTGAGCGGAAAGATGTATAATTTCATGCTTCTTAATGTGTCTACAACATCATTGGGTTATCACTGGCATTGACCCATCTTGCAAAACCATCTTCCTCTTATATAAATCTTAAATGTAGACGGCAATACTTCTCTGCTGAAGTCTTTTCAGAATGCACTTTTCTTGCACATAAAGCAAGATGTAGCTGCACTACAAATGCCACTGAGATGATGCATGCTGTTTACCACTGCCACATTTATATAACAAGAAAACTGAAAACTCTGTAAAACTGTCATTTACAAGGCCCTCCACACATATGAGGTCTGATCATAGATCATCATGATAATATGAATTGACCTTACGTCTATTGTTTTCTTGTAGAGAGAGACTTTTGTCTTCTGGACCTTCTCCATAATGGCTTCAAACTAAGAAGGGAGGAACATAATGTTGTTTAAAAAAACATCATCGTCATCATAAAACCACAGTGAGAGGGGCATCTTATTTTAGATTTCCTCTCTGTGCAAATAAGTACCTTTTTTCTCTGTTCTTTCTGTCGCTCTCTGAACTGCTCCATTCTCTTAACCTCCTCCTTTAACAATGCAGAGAGCTGAATATGCAAGTTTCCTACTTTTTCAATTTCTGAAAAACACCAAAACATATAGGTAAAAACTCAGAGCTGACTGAGAAAGGTATGAAGTGCAAAATATAAAATAATGCATGAAATACATCCTGTGCTTACGTGTTTTCATTTCATCAAAAGATGTTCTCAAAGTGCTGTAAAAACAAAATGAATAATGAATAAAATGCATCTTTTCATGCATTAAATACTCCTTATGGTGCAGAACAAATGTATTGCTTAGAAAAGCAAACTTGACATATGATGAGGTCATCAACACCAACCTACACACACATACCTACCAGATATCATATAAACCCCCAGTCTTGCGTGCGATTGTGACCAGTTCTTTGCCATATTTCTCCTCTGCTGATGCCCTAAATAGACGATACCACAACAGAACTTAACCATATTAGACTGAGCTCACTTAAATTCTTCATTAGGTACAACGTAACAGAAATTTGTGAGCCCACCTCATTTTTAAGAGCTCCTCCATGTCTTTGCACGTCCGTCGACCATCATTAAGTCTCTGACAGATAATCTCATACCCAGTGTTACTGATAAAGTCCGCTCCCTGGAACCATAAACCATAATACTCATACTGTCAGTGATGAGGTAAAATGTGCACAGGGATATATCAGCTTTAATACAACATGATATATTTAGGAATAAAAGTCTCAATAAATGCTGTTTTACAAAATGTTTTGTGTCCATTGGAAATTAAATATTACCGCTTCTTTATTGCTCAGTATTTAAGAGACCCAAATGATCCCCAAATAGCCGATGATTTCAATTTTACTCAACAGAAAGTTTACCTTTGATGACTTTTTTTTACAAGTAGAGGTTTTACAGGTGTTACAAGAATTGAAACATGCTGTTGCTGAGGTTTGAATGGAAGGCAACCAAATGAGAGAACCCCCTCTCATGAAGAAGGATTCCTACTTTGCTGAATTTTAAATAAGGTGGAAGTACAAATACTGATGTGGAAATCTCTGATGTTCATTTATATTCTAGCTTGGTTATATTTGACATGAGAGTACTGATAGCAGGAAGATAATAAAGAAGAAAAGGGAAGCAAACAACTTCACAATGTGAACTGAAGCCACAGTAGAGTAACACTGACTGTTGTTTCTAACTGCTCAGTTCCTGATGCTTTGCTTAAAGCTATGATAAAGAGACTTGTATTAAGTTGCATAACCATTTTGAGTTCCGGTCTGTTAACAGGTGCTCTGTACAGTTCTGAAAAGGCGGTGTCGGGAGTCGAAAGGCACATAAGGGAGATGAGATTAGCCTGATTAAAAGTTAACCCTCAATAACTCTACAGAACAAACGGTAACTGCCATAGCGGCAAAAAAAGCATTACTGATAAAGAGCTGTTTAGTTTGTTTGACACACCTGATTTTAGGTAGAAACTATACACAACCCAGAGATAAAAAATAAAAAAAACAATTGTATTGCCTATCAGGACTGCATACATAAAAACATGTTAATGTTTTAATCAAAGCAACAATTCAGTACCTGTTCAGTGACTTTCAAAAAGAGAAAAAGGAAAGAAATCAAAGCAGATCAGAAGTCAGTGTTAAGCTAAGTGTAGTCAAAGACAGGCTTCAGATAACAAAATACATTTCTAGTGAATGTGGATACTATCCAGACAAAATGAATACATAGCATAAATACAGAGGAAGTGGTAAGGTACACAACAGAAATGACCTCAAAAAACTCCACTGAATACAATACTGACTTCACAGCTCAGTAATAAGATAAAACAACACAACATAGCAAAATATGGATTAGTAGATTGGATCAGCATCGCACTAACTCACCCAAAAGGCATCTTTAAATAGTAATGACATCTTGTCAGTGGTTAAAAATAGTCCCTCTTGGAGAATGCACTCAACTCAAGTCACTTTATAATGCCCAGCAGTGTAACAGGCTGTTGCTTGATGCAAGTGAAACGGATCATGACACATTCAGGAAACAGCCCTCTAACGGCAACACTCACTCACCTACTCATTTTATTTAAATGAGGAAGAGCTGCAACATGTCAGCGGTTACCACAAATGGAATAATATTCACGTGTCAGTTCACTTTTGGTACACATGAAAGTAAAATTGATGATACACTAATACAGATCAACAAACCTGTTGTACAAATGTTATCAAATTTCCTTCAAAAAGTGGTTACACTCATATTTATAGTTGGACTTCCCTGTTCTTCATGAGTCTGTGTATGTAGAGTGGACAAAATAACAGGAATGGCTCACAATATAATGCAATCCAATACAACAGCTGTGCAATATGTAGTACTTTGCGAAGCTTCTGATATCTGTTGTCATTTAAGAGTTGCGCATCTTGTATTATTGCTGTCAAGGTTCCCACCCGTTTCTAGACGTCATTTCTCAGGACTTTTCCAGGACATTTTCAGTGAAGATCTAGTTGCTTTGACCGTGCCATACACTAATATGTTCCTCTCTGTGAAAGTCTGTTCAAAAAATCTAAAGTATATGGCTATAACTTTTCAATGAAATCATCTTTTACATGCTTAGAAATTATAGAAATATAATAATGAAAACGACCACAATTACCAGCCAGCAGTGACTATTATTTACATTTAAAGTATAACGTAACTCACATTACTCGGAGTATCGGCAGTTTAAGTAGTAATCTGCAATTGCTATCATGTGACGTATCAGATGGGGGGGGGGGGTTCACAGCGTTTCCACAACATAACACCCTGCACACTCGCCCATAAGCTATCATTTAACCGTTGATATGATCTTGAACATAACTTAGCCCTTACAGATGGCGATGTTATCTGTTTTGGGGAGCTCTGATAGATAGACTAGTAGTTCATTCTCAGCTAAAGGTAAGTCCCTTTAGCATCCCTGTGCTGTATTGTTCCGGTGTTGTCTTATATCTTTTCATGTTATTTTGTCCATGTCATCCAATACTGCAAATGCTTGTTGACGGATAGGATCAACTGTGACGTAAACTCCATGACAAATGTCGAAGTACAAGAAAATAAACAACACTACATCTTCATGGAAACAAATGAGAAAACAAGAAAAATAAAGTATAGTTATAGTTCATCATGTGACGCATGCAGCTGTCTGCCGTAGTCTGTCACTTCACTGTTCATGAATGTTTCTTGATTTTTCAAGACTTCAGTTTCTGAGATCTGCCCGTCTCCATCGTGGTCCATTTCCTTGATGAGGTGAAGGGCCTGTTGATGACATGAGAGCAAAACGAGGAAAATAAATCAGTATTATGTTGCCATACTTTCACTGAGAGCAGTTATACATAATCCCACAAAGCAATATCAATCTATTAGGGCAACTAAATCTGGGCGAAAGTTGGAGCAGTTGAGTCTTACCTCTTCTCTTGCCGCTCCGTAGCTATTGGGGGCAACCCAGCGGAGCTGCTCGTCTCGATTCAACATGCCATCCTTATCTTGATCATAGAGGTCTTTGAACCGCACCATTTCTTCAATCTCCCACTGAGAAGGGGAATCCTCTGACAACAAAAATGAAGTGTTAACAATGGGACTTGGGATGGAAATTGGGCATAGCAGAATAAACTAACAACAAACAGATCCTTCTATGTTTTAAAATAATCTATGGTGTCTTACCCTCATCACGAACATCTCCAATAAATTCATTCAGATTGATGAGTCCATCTTTGTCGGTGTCATATTCATTTAATACATCTTCAATGGCAAAATCCTATTAGGAGCAAAGGGAAAATGATTACATTGTAAAATGAAATATGAAGGGCACTCTTATAATGTGTGGAAGATTGCATTATGATATCAGGTGTTGCAGGAGTCTGAGCTAAACTCCTCTTACAGCCATGTGATCCACTTCAGATGGGTGGGTGAAGGCAAGAAACTCTGTCACATTAAGCCCAGATGTGCCGTCCACATTAGCAAAGTCAAAGCGTCTCCTCTCCTTCAGGTGGAGCTAATAGGGATATATGCCAATGTTAAGTTATTACAGATAAATCAGGCTGTGGTTTTAATGGGATTCTTAACCGGACAATTAAAGTATACCTACGTGTCTGAGAGACTCTTGCTCTGGATCCTCCAGAACAGCGTCTTCATTAAAGTTAATGAGCTGGTCGTGAGCAACCGTGTTGTATTCCTCCCATGTTACCTCACCATCTTTGTCAGAGTCAAACTCAGGGAACCGCTCCTTTGCGTCATCCAGAGCATACTTTCTGTAGACGTGCTGAATCCATAGTGTGATCTCCTCTGTTGATTAAAACACAGCAGACTGAGTTTGACCCTTTATTATTTTTGAATGTCGAGAGGGAAATCAATTTACCTGCATTTAGCAGATTGTCAGCATTTGTATCAATCCGCTTGACAATTTCCATCATACTTTTCTTCTGTTCGACTGGGCTGAGTTTCTTTATCTCCTCTGTGTTCTAGAAGTGCATGAAATAAGTAGAGGGAAGAGTGAGCAATGTGATTAATAAAAAAACACAAATTGGGCTAAAGAGTTTAAGAAAAAGAGTAAAGATTTTTTTACAAACCTCATCTCCCAGCAGGATGTTCAAGTCATGCTCAGGGTTGTGCTGCTGGCCAATAAAATGATCTTCATGGAGATGTTTATTAGAGCTTTGTGCAAATCCAAACTGAAGGACCAGCATTACCAACAATGCAGAGGAAACCATCTGTTGAATAAAACAATTATTTAACAGTAACAACAAATTAGTGCGTGAATGGAAAACACCACAAAGTGCTATTCAGTAGTTTACAGGACAGTCTTCTAGTTGAAAACTAGGGTGGTGGCATCAGGACTGGAGATGCCAACAAGCTCAACAAGCTGGTGAGGAAAGCCAGCTCTGTGGTGGGTCTGGAGCTGGACAGTCTGGAGTCAGTGGGTGAGAGGAGGATGAAGGCCAAACTCGGAGCCATCCTGGACAATCCCTCTCACCCTCTCCATGAGGAACTGTGGCAGCTGGGCAGCTCTTTCAGCCATCGGCTGATTCTACCAAAGAGCAGGACGGAGCTTCAGACGCTCATTTGTGCCCACTGCCATCAGACTGTACAACAACAGCGGAGACCACAGTCTGTCATCATGCTGACCAGCCGCCCCTGTGGATATACTGTACATTTTTATTCCTGTTCTATCTTTATTTTGTTGTATAGTATGTGTATTTATTGTCTGTGTCTGTGTAGTTGTATAGTATGTGTATTTATTGTCTGTGTAGTTGTATAGTATGTGTATTTATTGTCTGTGTAGTTGTATAGTATGTGTATTTATTGTCTGTGTAGTTGTATAGTATGTGTATTTATTGTCTGTGTAGTTGTATAGTATGTGTATTTATTGTCTGTGTAGTTGTATAGTATGTGTATTTATTGTCTGTGTAGTTGTATAGTATGTGTATTTATTGTCTGTGTAGTTGTATAGTATGTGTATTTATTGTCTGTGTAGTTGTATAGTATGTGTATTTATTATCTGTGTAGTTGTATATGTGTATTTATTGTATGTGTATTTATTGTCTGTGTAGTTGTATAGTATGTGTATTTATTGTCTGTGTAGTTGTATAGTATGTGTATTTATTGTCTGTGTAGTTGTATAGTATGTGTATTTATTGTCTGTGTAGTTGTATAGTATGTGTATTTATTGTCTGTGTAGTTGTATAGTATGTGTATTTATTGTCTGTGTCTGTGTAGTTGAGCTGCTGCAACACTTGAATTTCCCCATGGGGATCAATAAAGGAATATAATAAACTCAAACGACCATCCAAGGCCAAACAGAGTCGCAGTGAAACTGTGCGACCTTGTGGTCAGCTGGTGGAAGTTCATAATAAACTTTATGTACGTGATGTCCTGCATCATAATGAAAACAATGGATGCTGGATGAAACCTTCTGAATCTATCAGGAACAAGTACGTTTAATAGTTATTGTCTACAGTTGTTTTCATAAACTCCTGCTTGTATTTTATGTGTTTGATAAAATGAAACAGATGTAATGGAGGACAAAATGAACAGCATTAAACAAAGAAATGGAAACAGTTAAAGACAACGCAATCAAATGCATCATTAAGAAGTAACTGCGACACATGATGTAAATAGAGGACGCTGTTATGATCGTCAAAGAACTTACATTTGATTTTAAAAAGTCTTCTGCACAAGTTGTTGACGCGAATGTTATTCACCACAGAGAACACGTGTACTTCCGGCCACGCATTTCAAAGTAAACGTTTTGTAACTCTGGTGGATGTCAAAGGTTTTTTTTTTTTGGTAGTTTATTAGGATTAATTTAATTAATTCATTTTTTCAAGACTAATGCAAAGATAAATCCAAATGTACTTACTAGTTTATATTTTTTAGAATAAATGTGTTGGTTTTTAGGTAACGATGTATTTTAAGTGTGAAACCACATGTTACAGTTGTCCAACCAAAAATAGCCAAGTTTGCTCAGAAAAGATTTATGAACAGTACAGAACAGGCTACTCTGCTGGGAGTGAAAGATCCAGAATAATCAGCCTCTTGGTATAAGCTGTGTGTTTTGTAACCAGACTGCCAGAAGTCAGAACATTTAGACGTAGGATTACAAAGGCAAATCATACCTTCTTATAGTAGACTGTTGGGTACACTGTGTACTTTTGTCTTTTTGTTTTTGCATTTTTAAAATTGAGTTAAGGATGTTATTGCTCACAGGGTGTTAAGCAGATTTGGTCTCTGCATTAATGCATGAGCCGTTTGACCAAACTGTTCTGTGACAGAACGTGTCTCAGTGGGATGGGGATGCAGAGAGTTGTTGATGAATAATCAGCTTGGTGAAGATATTAGAGCAGCAGCAGCTTTGTGCAGAGAAAAGGGGCAATAGTCTAAAAATGAATGAGAAAATAGTTTAAATAACTCTCAGTATTTCACCTCTC
Source organism: Anoplopoma fimbria (assembly GCF_027596085.1). Taxonomy (NCBI): domain Eukaryota; kingdom Metazoa; phylum Chordata; class Actinopteri; order Perciformes; family Anoplopomatidae; genus Anoplopoma; species Anoplopoma fimbria. The sequence goes on along the minus strand of NC_072467.1, from coordinate 2,031,050 downwards.
AGTAAGAATTTGTGTTAACTTCAGGGTGTATGCGGTTGACCAATGTAATTCTCTCCAACTAGATGATAGCAGGCCGAAGTGTTTCACAATACATGTTTAAGGAGTTATCTGAATGATGTTGTTAACAGTTTGTGTACAGACAGGTAAAGCCAAAAACAAAATGCTGAGACTGAGAGTTTGTCTCTGAATAAATATGAATGTTGTTAGTCACTTTAGGATGTTGGATTTATAGATTTATAGATTTCGCAGCCATACATTTAACATGGAATATAAGCATACATATGAACACATTTATACATATACACATTTGGAGGCAGGCCTGATTTCATAGGGTTTGAAATCTGCTTTTAGTGGTGGTCATAGGTCAGGCACACTTTATATGCTCTGATAATTTGTACAATATGGTTAAAGTTAATCCATTCAGTGAATTATATACAGTTAGATCAGAATCAGCTGTATTGTAAGGCATATAAGGAAATGGAACCTAGTTTCCAGTGCCTCTTAGTGTACTAAACTATAATATAACTATAATTATTCTGTCTGTATTTATAAGATTTTTTTTAAGTTATTGTGGATTTTTTTATTTTTCTTACTTACTTACTTATTTAAAATACTTGTTTGTTTTTTCTACTATGTACCTTGTTTGCACTATATCTATGCTGCTGTAATCCTGTACATTTCCCCGCTGCTGGACTAATAAAGGATTATTTTATCTCATTTTATCTTAAACACACAATAGCAAAAACAATGTACTGGAGTATAGACACCCAGCTAAACAGAAATCAATCAAACATAAGATATGTGCAGTTAAGTAGGTGAATCAATAGACACACATACAGAGATAAACAAACAACATAGTTTGAACAGAGAAAGGTCCACTCCCAGAGGCTTTTATTTTGAAGGTAGGTTCACTGCTTGACAAACGTGAGCGATCAACCGAACGTCCCGCCCGATCTTCAGTCTTCACGGTTGCCATGGTAGGCAGTCTGAAGCCCCGCCCTCTGACCTAAACTATACTGTACGTGATTGGCTAGCGCGTACGTGTGTCGAAATTACAGCGATTTGATTGGCTAACACCATTGCCGGTCAACGTGTGAACTTAAAAGACTTCCTGCTTTTGTTAGGTTGTCCTCTCTGTCATGTTTTTATCTGACATGTTTTTCCATCAACTCTGACAACAAGACAACCGTGTCCGTAAGACTGTTACTTCTCACTTTAAGCGTTAAGCATTGATCATAGCATCGATGTCCAAAGACAGCCGCCATGATGGACGACGACGCGGGGCTGGGCAGCACCGCCTGGGCCCGAGAGTCGGCCAAGGTGTGGACGGGAGGGAGAGGTCCGGTAGCAACAGCTCTGGCTCCTCGCATGGAGGAGGCAAAAGCAAGAACGCATCCATATCCGCTTTAAAGGTACGTGATGACATCTTAGCTGGCTGCTAACAGCCGAATATATATATATATATATATAGTTAGCAGGCAGCTTAACTCAGTGCAATGCTCCCCTAGCTAGCTAGCTAAGTGACTGGATCATTGAGGATGGTTTCAGCAGGAAGGGGACATTTGTGTGATGTTGTCAGCCCATGTGGTAAGGTACTGAAGTGTCACGCATTTTTATTTATTTATTTTTTTACTAAATGATGATAAATGGCCCTGTGATCATGCATCATGGGATTTTTAGCATTTTTTACATGATGTTTGGATTCTCAAATGGTTTATTCCTACATTGTAGTTTAATATTGAAGACATCCAAACTATGAAGGAACACATGTGGAATTATGTGGTAAACAAACCAGAATATGTTTTATATTTTAGATTCTTCAAAGTAGTTGAATGAGAAGTTGTGTCCAAACTTCTGACTGGTACTGTACACAAGTACATATTTGAGATACTTCTTCTTAATTAGTTTTAAGTATTTCCACAAAAATCTGCTTTTAAGAGGGAAATATTTATCTTTTTTCTTTTTAAATACAGTACCAGTCAAAAGTTTGGACACACCTTCTCATTCAATGGTTTTTTTTATTGGAATACACTCTCTTGTGGTACTGAGTATTGCTATTTGACATTGAATAGAAGGATCAGGGATTTGTTAGTCAGTTTTTATAACAATTAGTCCTTTTTATAGATCTTTAACATTTGGTTAAACTTATTTAGCATTTTTTTGTGTTACTATGAGGCACAGATAGGTGTATTTTTCCTTACTACAAACATTTTACGTGTGTTTTGTGGCATTTATGTCTATTTTTAGATTTGCATCATGTGTTTATATGCACTCTGTTACACACCTTCTCATTCAATGGTTTTTCTTTATTTTTTTCTACATTGTAGTTTAATATTGAAGACATCCAAACTATGAAGGAACACATGTGGAATTATGTGGTAAACAAACAAATGCTCAACAAACCAGAATATGTTTTATATTTTAGATTCTTCAAAGTAGTTGAATGAGAAGTTGTGTCCAAACTTCTGACTGGTACTGTACACAAGTACATATTTGAGATACTTCTTCTTAATTAGTTTTAAGTATTTCCACAAAAATCTGCTTTTAAGAATACAGTACCAGTCAAAAGTTTGGACACACCTTCTCATTCAAAAAAATGTCTACATTGTAGATTAATATTGAATACATCCAAACTATGAAATAACACATAAGGAATTATATGTTAAACAAACAAATGCTCAACAAACCAGAATATGTTTTATATTTTAGATTCTTCAAAGTAGTTGAATGAGAAGGTGTGTCCAAACTTTTGACTGGTACTGTATTGTCTTATGGTCGGTATAACAGAAATGGGTTAGTAGGGCAACACAGGAGTATTCTGTCTGTATCTTATGGTCTTGCTTCTCCTGCTTTCCCCGTTTAGCTCAACTTTTTCTTGCACACTTTGTAAGTTTGTATCATTTGTAGGCAGTCAAACCATGTGTGTTTTGTCCCCAAGTAGCCTATGAGTCATCGGATGCCGAGTCCAATCAGATCCAGAGCATCACCCTGTGAGGCTAATGCACGGCCAGGCTTGCGTTATAACACACAGTCTCTGAGCCTGCAGCCATACTCTCATCACAGGCAAAGCAGGATGGATGGGGGGGAGGCAGAGCAGCAGGCTTGCTGTGTGCACATGACTGCGCAGTGTTGTGGCAGAAGGAGAGTGAGAGATGAGAAACGGAGAGAGAGAGAGTGAGAGAGAGTGAGGGCTCTGATGCAGAGCAGAGAAAGCAGAGGAGAGAAGCTGTAAATATTGGAAGCTACATGCAGTCGAGAGCAGAAGAGAGTGGCAAGCAGACAGGCAGCAGAGAGTTGGGCCTCAGAAATTGCTGCTAACTCAGAGCACTGAGGGCTCAGGCTAGATTACAGACAAAGTGAGAGGCAGGACCGGCGGACTGCTGAACACTTGTGTCTCTCAATCGCCACTGGGATAGGAGTTGACACAGCTGGGCAAGTTGCTATAGCAGTGTGGACTACACAGTAGGAGTCTATTTTTGTTCCTGCCGTCAGATGACGATGTCACCTTGCACAAGTGACAGGGCTGGTGTGGGGGAACAGGTTGCCTGAAGTGGGCTTGCAAAAGTATGTCAGGGGTGGATAAGGACGAGGAACCTGCTTACAGACTGTACTTCTATTCTGTATGTATCCTCTAATCTTTTGATTTTAATCTGTGTTTCTCCTTTTGAGCGAGCTCTCACCCACTGTCTTGCTACTTGCAACTGTTAGTAGACCTTCCCTACCCAAAGAGAAACCTTACACTTGCCCCTTACTCAGCACAGTCATGAAACTAGGCACTCTCTCTGGTGCATGGGGAAGGATTTGCCTGGCCAGAGAATAACACAGAAGTAATGCTCCACAATGTATCTTGTTTTCTACAGTGTAGCGCAGGACACAGCTTGTTTACAGCTGGTTAAGTGGATAAAGAGAATGTTGCTGTAAGCCTTTTTTTGCCTCAGGCTGCTGCACATAGTTCTCCAGCCATCAGTTGTAAGTAGGTAAAGTTTTCCCACAACATTCATCTGTCATCAAGTGACTGCCAAACCCAGTAACCGCAGAGTAAATATTTACAGATTGTACATGGGAGATGGTGCATTGATGCTGACCTACGTCACTACTTCTTGCTCATTGTAGGCTGGCCAGTGTTCTATGATGTTCTTTTATCTCTTTGTAGTCCATTTCTACTTGGCCAAATAAAGCCCAGGCCACTCGACATGTAAAGAATTTTGCTCACCAAAAGTAGGTCAGCTGGGTATCTCCCCTAGGGACATTAAATAGCATCAGACCAATATACATATGCGGTTTCTGCATGTGTAACGCCTAATGAGCCATGTTCACATTTACTGGCATTGAATGATAGTCTGCAACGATTGGAACGTAAAATAAATCAAGACCATATTATCATTTTCATCGTCAAATCCTAAACATAAACTGTATCCCTCCATTTTTCAATTGCGAGTGTGTTGCAAGAGGAATAATTTGGCTGTAGCTTTCTTGTGTGAATAGTGTTGGTAGTGAGAGACAGAAAGGAAAAGAGAGAACAGTTTGTTCCATGACTCATTTGCTATTAAGAAGAGAGCTGGCTCTCGATTTTTGTGTTGGTTTTTAGGTAACGATGTATTTTAAGTGTGAAACCACATCTTACAGTTGTCCAACCAAAAATAGCCAAGTTTGCTCAGAAAAGATTTATGAACAGTACAGAACAGGCTACTCTGCTGGGAGTGAAAGATCCAGAATAATCAGCCTCTTGGTATAAGCTGTGTAGTTTTGTAACCAGATTGCCAGAAGTCAGAACATTTAGACGTAGGATTACAAAGGCAAATCATACCTTCTTATAGTAGACTGTTGGGTACACTGTGTACTTTTGTCTTTTTGTTTTTGCATTTTTAAAATTGAGTTAAGGATGTTATTGCTCACAGGGTGTTAAGCAGATTTGGTCTCTGCATTAATGCATGAGCCGTTTGACCAAACTGTTCTGTGACAGAACGTGTCTCAGTGGGATGGGGATGCAGAGAGTTGTTGATGCCATGTTTCATCACAGGACATCTGAATGTCCCAAAGTTAAAGGATGTGATGAATGACTTCACGCAGCATTTGTTTTGGTTCCCAGTGTTTGCCTCACCCGAGGTTACAGTCATGTTTACTGATGCATACCCAATGTGTAGGTCAACCATGATGCATGCTGGGCACACAGCGGGATTAGAGCTCCTGCCTCTAGCTGTTTCTTGTCACAGTCATAAACATAATGTGTGCAATATTCTGGCTACAAACCCCTGCTCACAACCACCCACCAGGGTTACGACAAACAGTTGAAACATCATATTGGAATACACTGTCTTGTGGTACTGAGTATTGCTATTTGACATTGAATAGAAGGATCAGGGATTTGTTAGTCAGTTTTTATAACAATTAGTCCTTTTTATAGATCTTTAACATTTGGTTAAACTTATTTAGCATTTTTTTGTGTTACTATGAGGCACAGATAGGTGTATTTTTCCTTCTACTACAAACATTTTACGTGTGTTTTGTGGCATTTATGTCTATTTTTAGATTTGCATCATGTGTTTATATGCACTCTGTTACACACAGTTTGATGTCAGTTATGTATTGAACTTATAATTCTTTGAATAAATGCAGATTACAATTGACTTGCTTGTTTATAAACATATTTTTGCATATTTAGGGCTATAATAACACACAATGCTGTTGTCGACATTACTTAAAGCACTGTACAAAATGAGTGTGCATGGTGTATTAAAATGGAGGTAACCATCGCATGACTACCCGTGCTTCAGACTGTGTTACTGGTTAACTCACCAGTAAAACTGTTTGGTTTAAAGAATAAGGCTGTTGATCAGTCCCAATGTCCCTACCCTGTCTGCGGCACTCCTATTGAAGATGGAAATCTTTGAAACATACAAAAAAAGGCTAAGTAATTTACTCATACAACTTGGCACTGTTGTTTTAGCAAATGTTATTAGATCAGGCATTAGTGCAAGCCTGTTTGTTGCGGACTACTTTCAGCGGCGGTATGCCACTGAATACTTGCTGCCGAAAGTATGTGGGATTGCCTCCAAATGCTCCAGAGGCCATGTTCCCCATTATGAAAGAACTTGTCACCAAGTGCAACTCTGTGGCTTGTTGATGTTTATTTGATGTAGCTCTATGGCACAGAGGAAGAAGATACAGTATAGAAGGCTTTCCTTAATGGCTATAACCAGGCAATAACCTACATGTTTGTAAGATTTGTTGATTTATTGATAATCACCTGACTTATCTTTTAAACTGACTGTAAACCAAGGAGGAATGATTGTGAATGTCAGGGCACCTTGTGTTTGTCATGCATTGCATCATGTTTCTCAGAACTGCCTGATGGAAAATATCTTGATATCATATTGAGGTCAAGCCAGTAATCGCACATCTTTATTAAAATTTCAATATCACCTTTATTTCCCAACCCTCTGGTCTCTCCTATTCATCCATTCCCCCCCCCCCCCCCCCCAATCAGGCTGTAACTGTCCACAACTGACTATATTAATGATAATGGCAAAAGGGAATTACACTAAGATGCAAAAAGAAAGACATAATCATACATACTCCAACACATAATAATCCACACATTGCATTCCTACATAAAAGAAAGCATTATGATTCATTTTAAATGTGTTATCCCAGTCGTCACAGTAGTGAAATAAGCTATAAATGTGGTTTACTTTTTACTGAACTCAATGAATCTCACATCTTTTCCCTATTCTGTCTATTATCACAATTCATGACTCATGTTGTACTGCTCTACTCTTTCTTTCTCTTGGATAAAGTGAAACTTTAAGGGGTTTTGAATCTGTTTCTTGTGCAGGCATCTTTTCAGCGCTCCAACAGCCATGACAAGGTGAGGAAGATCGTTGCTGAAGAAGGCCGTGCTGCTCGGAACCTTATTGCCTGGAGTGTACCTCTGGAGAACAAAGAGGAGGAAGGTTGGTAGCTGCATGTAAAGCAGACTTTCTATACATGCTAATATGCTTATTATTCTGCTGTGTTGCAGGTTTCACACTTTTGCCATATTAACATCACAAGTAAATGGAGTTTGACGTTTGTATTGTGTAGGTCCTCCATGTACGGAGGTAACTGTTACAGTTAATGTTTGCTTTCGGTGATTTGATTTCCCATATCTTTGGGACAGTGGAAAGTAAGATAAGATAAACGAAGGAATGTTAAGATTATCTGAAGTGGGTTAAAGCTTACACTCATACCTCGTCCTTTGTTATGTTGAAGAAGATATTTTTGGTGGCACAGTTCACTGCTTTACTGTGGTTTACTGTGTTTGGTCGGTATAATATTATATAATATAGGCTTTGAATTGTTTACAAGGTTTTTTGAAATCCTGAAATGTCTAATAAAAATAACTGCTAAGATGGAAGCTTTCAACTTTTATGTTCAACAATATTGTTTCCTGTATAGCATGGTATTGCCACATCTAATAATCAAAGAAGCTTATTTTAGACCAACCTACTCAGAAACCTTCACCACAGCCTCTCACTTTCTCACTTTTTGGTCCCGGTCTCCCACTTCTATGTTGTTCAATGCTTATTTTCTGCTCTTGAGTTCATGCCATGGATGACAGAAATCTTACAGTTTAAAGGGATTGTTCAGATTTTATTAGGGTTTTTACAGGGAAACTCTGGCTATTGTAAGTAACATCAAATGTAAATAAAAATTATATTATCAATTTGTCATAAATCTAAGGTTGTAAGAGATGATTTCAAGTTACAGCCATAGACTGCACGTCTTTTAAATGAGAGAGAGGAACATATTAATGTACGCCATGATCCCTGCTGCCATTGCAGCTAGATCATCACTAAAAATGGCCTGGAAAAGTCCTGGAAAATGATGGGAACCCTTATTTTAGCCACCTAAAAGAAAGGCCCAACCAAAAATATGTGTTCAGTTTAAATGAACGCCATATTTAGAATATTTTTTACCGCCTTACCTCATCATCTAATCTGCATTTGAATGTGACCTTCATCAAGAATATTTGAGATTCTTTATTTAATCAGTCACTATTCACAATATACGACTTATTTTTCTCCTTCCCATAGCAAAGTCCAAAAGCAACTCCAGTGGCAGTTCAAGGGCCCAGAGGATCAACGCTGGTCATCAGAGGAATAAGAAACAGGTTGGTGTGTCATCTTCTTCCACTAGAGGGCACCATTCACCAAGCTAAGTTATCAATGTCTTTTGCCGTACACTGCAAGTGTCATGAAACTTCCTGTTTTTGCTTTTGTAAGAAGTCAGTCTTAGAAAAGCTGAGTTCACAAAGAAAAGGAGAAAAGGGTGACCAATCCTAGTCTGCAATTGTATTGTTTGACGTGCCTAAATATTCAACAATAAATGATCTTGAGTCATATCTTTTAATTTTATTTTTAGTCATTAGGTGTTCCAGTATTAGGTTGCGAAATTTGTAAAAAGATATGCGCTAGATTGCAACAGGCTACAAGGATGACGTTATTAGCTGGGACGTCATATATTTACGTGACAGCAAAATGTTGCCAACCACAATTTGTCACTCACTTGGCTAGTAAAATGCTATTTAAGCTAATGAATTTTCTTTTATTTAGTCCCCTATATATTGGTGCTTAATGCATTGAGCCAATATGGCCACAAGGGGGTTCAAATCTCCCTATTTACCTCATGCTATACATGCATTGTTGGTAATAAAGGCATATAAAAGCTGAACCTGATGTCCCAGCCAGCAGGAAAAATGTACTGTGGTTGCTTTATAGAAACAACTAAGGACTTGCATGACATGATAACCATAATGTTTGTTCCATGTTTTGTCTCCCCAGAATGCTGGAGTCGAAAATAAAGGCACAGCCGGTGTCTTGTTGGAAAAGGGGCCAGAGAAGAGCCCCACCAAAGCCAGACAGCCCCGCAAGGTGGACCTGCGAGCTCGCTACTGGGCTTTCCTCTTCGACAACCTGCGTCGAGCTGTGGACGAGATTTACGTCACATGTGAATCTGATCAGAGTGTCGTAGAATGCAAGGTTGGTCTGCTTTGAGGAGAGAAAAAAAACAAAAAAACAATGGCCCTGGTAGAAATGTACATTCTAGTGTCGGGTTCAGTGGGATCATGATCCGAAATGACCAAACAGACTGTTTGTGGAGCCTGAAAGGTTTAAGATGTATGTACACTAGAGGGGGACTTTGAGATCATAACACAATATCTCCCTCACAGCTCACATTCCTCTTGATTTCTGCTTTATGTCAGAGTGGCTGTCTGAAGGCTCGCTGCTGAAAGAATTATCACAGGACTCTCTCTTGGGCCTGACTGCCTGGACTGAATATTGATGACGGACTGTAAACAATATTGTATGTGCACTGTGTTTGTCATGAGGCATTAGCTGAAATCGGGCTTGGCCATTCCGGCTCCTTAATGGTCAACATGTTGCACATCTAATCAACAACACTATTCTCTGTTTTGTAGATCGGTGTGTTTGTTTTGGTGGAGTGACACTGAGATGTTGCTCCAGGGCGTATTGGTATGATACTGATGGTCCCGTGTTTTATTGATTCTTCTGCCATGCTGCATAATGCTGAGCACGGTTCTGGTGACGTTCTGCGGTCAGTACCGTAGCCCAGTTCCCTGTGGTGTTGTTGGCTTGCTGTCAGTGCCACAGTGCATTTCCCTGTGGTGTGATCAGGATGTTGCCAGTTGGCCTGTGTCAGACATCTGGCTGGTTGGTGTTTTTTTCCCCCCTCATACCACTGTATCTCTCTACACCTTAATGCTGTCTAATGGCCATGGAGCTTGGTGATGTTCATAATCCCCTATCCCACCCAGCTTGGGCTTAATGGACACTGATAGATGATGGAGTCATCTGGAGGGGAAGCAGAGTGCTCTGATAGCCCCCGGCCACAAACCTCCAGTGTAGCTGTGGGCAATCTGCATCGTGTGCTCTCACACAAATTGCTAACAATTTTCCACCCACGAACTTATGGACATAAACATAACAATTGTCAGGAAGGGATGCCTAATACTCGATTAAGGCTATGATATGCTACTGTAATGCTTTGTGGTAATCTGCATGAGAGCCTCAGTGCTGATGTAATATGTTTTCACACTCGGAATAATACGTTCCGCCAGCAGAATGATTCATATATGCTTAATAATAATGCCCACACCTCTTTAACCCGCAGCCCCCAGGCCTAATTAGTTCCTATCAACTGTTCCTTTATCCCGTCTCTGATTTATTAGACTTATCACCCAGACCAGGCAAGAGAGGTACTTGGTGTTCCTGTTCACTTGGATGCAAATTAATGAATTGAATTCATTTTAATTTATATGATTTTTTTTTTTAAAGTGAACCAAAATGGGTTATTCTGGTCTTGAATGATTTGACTTAAAAAACTAAACAAAATCAGAACTGTGAATTATTGACTAGAGGTCAGTCACTCTAACCTAGGCTGTACCTGTTCATTCTTGTTTCTATGTATGGACCGCAAGCTTTTACTGCCCATCCTATTTTATGGCAATGCCTCTGGAAGGTTAAACATTTTGTCATCCCTCGTGAAATGTTATGTGAGGGTTGTATTTAGGTAAGTGTGCCTGTTAACATGCTGAAAGCCACTTTACGGTGCCTTCACTCATTGTTGGTTTATCTGTCAGAGGAGCAGCAAACCTCTCTCCATCTCAGCCTTCATTACCAAATGAACACCACGCCATAGCGGTGGTCTTTGCCTGTTAACCAGCTCTAATCAGCAGACCTGCTGCTGGACACATCTTTCACTGGCCTGACTTGTCTATTAACTAAAAGCACTGTGAAGCTTTACTCTCAATTACCACTCCCTTCACGCTCCCCATCAATCAGTTGTGTTCGTTTCATTAGAGCTCTGGGAAAAAGCTCCACACGGCCCACCACCTCTGGATAATCAACACTGAATCAGTTCAAGTGCAGATAAAAGGAATTTGGGTTCTCAGTTGTTCAAACCTTTCAATCAAGCGTTTGTCTTTTTTTTTCTTTTTCTTTTTTCTACTTGATTTGAACACACATAAGACTTCATAAAATCCAGATAATGAAAAAAATAAGAAATGTCAAGAAGCCTCAGACTCTTATAACAAACCTCCCCTCAACATAAGGAGAAAACAAACTATCATAATTCATACAACAATATATAAATTAGTTTTTAAGTTTTTAAACTGATTTGCACAATCAGCAAGCATTTCGTGTGCCAGTTATTGGTTTTAGTTGGAAAAAAATATATATATGCTTTTTGTTTTATCAAACTGATGAAATGGTAAATATCACAAGCCCTTAGTAGAAAACATTAACAAAGACGGAGAGCATCATTTTATGCTTACATTATGATTTAATTGTTTTGGAAAACACGGTTACATGAGGTCGAGTTTTGAGTGTTTGAGTGCTGCATTTCATAAGCACTGAAATGATAGTTTCTTGGTATTTGTTAGGTTTATGAAACAACATTTATTGCTTGTGGACATTAATCTTGTCCAACAAATGTTCTTGAGTAAAATCTGATTCATGTGTGTCAACCTACCTTTCACTGCTGCATTGGACCTTTTCTTTATGTTTTTGTTTTAAATCTCTGTCATTCTCCATCCGGTTGTGTCTGCTGTCTTCAGGAGGTGTTGATGATGTTGGACAACTACGTACGGGATTTCAAAGCTCTCATAGACTGGATCCAGCTTCAGGAGAAGTTGGAGAAAACAGATGCCCAGAACAGGTGATCTTCACTTTCTTTTTCTCACTCCCTTCCTTTATCTCTCACTCTCATTCAACCCCCCGTTTTCAATTGCTCCCTGAGGTGAAACGGGAAGTGCCGGTGTCTGGTCCCTGGCTTTGAGTCACAAACAGAACGGATCAATAGCCTTGGCTTTAATTCCAAGAGATCCATGAGTTTATTGGCTTCTATTTAACACAGTGACCACTGCAACCGTAAATTGACTAAGAAATGAAATTCCCAGTGCTGCTTCCCAATTTGTTCATTTAAAGCGTACTGTTAATCAATAAGACAACCTGAAACTTTTACACGCTCCATTTATTGCGAAAATTGCTGCAAGTAAATCAGCCATTTAACTGATTTGCCAAAGTGTGAGCCAAGTCTATGCGTGTTTGGCAACTAGGAATTTTAATTAGTGTTAGTTATGTAATGTGTAATGCCGCTTTCACTTCAGGCCCACGTCTTTAGCCTGGGAGGTGCGCAAGATGTCTCCAGGACGTCATGTGATGCCAAGCCCCTCATCGGACAGAATGGTTCCCTCTCCAAGTGCACGTCGCGCCATCAACTTTGGGTAAGCTCTCATGCTGTATTTCTAGTGGTGTGCTGCACCAAACCCCATTAGGCATTTGATCCGTTGAAAGATCAACATTTTATTTGATTTAAAAATTGTATCATAAGGCATCCTGTTATTAACCAATCAATATTTTTAAATGATGCCTGTTTTTAAAGGGGTTAGAAAATGCAGTCTAGGTTATCTTACAATGCAGCCATTGATTCCTGATGGTGAAGCATTTGTTTAATGCAATTTGTCGAGTCTCTCACTCTTTGGCCATAGAATCAGTGGAAGGTGTAGATGAAAGTGTCGGTTAAAGACTGCTGAAGCATCGGTTCAATATGTGCACTGCTCTGTAATCGGATGCTGCAGGAAATGGATATTGATCATAACCGAGGCCTGTTGTCCAATACAGTCTCATGCTGTCTCAGAGTGGAGAGTGCTGGGATGTTAGATAGGCTCTGTCTTCAGACTGCTAAAGCTTCTTAGACAGACTGGTATAATATAATTGAAAATCAAAACTTCAGACAGTGAAGGCTTCATTGTCGGGTTCATATTTGTATGTTCCCATGCATGATGTGTGTGTGTGTGTGTTTCTTTTTCAGTGGTCAGCCACCTACACTGGCTGCAGCCCGGCTTTCCCACACAGGCCCTAGCTGGGCAGACCGAGTGAAGTGCACTCAGTCCGCCTCTAGCTCCAGTCAAATGACCACCGGCCCGGTAGAAAAACTGGGTAAGAATTGTCCTCTGCAGAGAACCAGATTGCACTTTAAGAGAATGCGGTTCCTTCTAACTTAAAGAGTGCAGTGACACATCTTCTTCTCCTTGACTGACACAGTACCTCTCGTGTTTTCTAGGTAAAAAGGATGCTGAGGGCTGGGAGACGGTCCAGCGAGGACGTACTGCCAAGCCTCGCTCTGCCGCCATAGTTGCCAAGGTCAGTCCTGTCTTGGCTCATGTGCCCCCGAAGCAGGACAGCGTCGAGTGTGACCAGTCACATCTGCCACCAAAGGAGCAGCAAGAACTACATCCTCTGTGCCCCTCGGACAAGGACACGACCCAGAAGGACGCTGAGCAGCCAGTCCCTGAGGAGCCAGACTCCCTGGAGAAAGTTGGACATCCAGAGAACGGGAGCATGATGGAGGTACTGAGGTCCAGTACCTTGTGACATCTTTCTCCTAGAGTAGTCCCTAGATATCAATTATTCACAAGGAGCAGAGTAATACTAGACCATTTTATCAGTCACATTTGTTTTTGTTTTGGGCTCCTTGGTATTCATAGACAGACTGTCCAGACAGCCATATCAACTTTAAGGCGATTGATTGTACACTGACATTTCAGAGGCAGAAAACCCATTTTCACTATCATGAAATAAATACTCAGTTGATGCCTCAAGACACACATGGTAAGAGTGTGTTACAGCCATCGATTGATTTTGATATACAGATAATTATTTCCAATCTATCAGCTTATTTAGATCATAATTGGATATTTAGGGCATGTCAGTGACAGCTTTCCTGCATGATTTGTGTTTTCAGCTATGTGTTGAGTATTGATTGGTTTGATTTTATTTATTTTTTTAAATGTTTTTTTATTGCCCTCATGAATTGCTTGAAATGCGCATGTGTTTAATTGAGTTTGCGTGTGTTTGTGTGTGACTGTCGGTGCAGCCCCCAGCAGAGAGTGTACAAGACTCGGGGCAGTGTGTCGACGCACCCTGTGAAGACGCGCCTCCCCCCATACCAGCTCCTACCCCATCCCAAGCCCCAGAGCCCCCCCCATCCTCAGCCACAGTCCCATCAACAGACATTACCTTATCAGTCCCAGTCCCTGCTCTGGCCCTCTCAACATCCCCAGACCTTCCCCAGACGGATGAGCTTGGCGCACTGTTGGCCTTTGGGGACAGTGTGGCTGAGGGTGGCGTGTTGCAGGGCATGGCCACATCTGCTCCAGGACAGGCTGAGACTCCTGTGACAGCGGTGAAACTGGAGAGTGTGTTGGACCCCACAGAGCTTTCTACTGTGAGTGCTGAGAGATGGAGGAGGGGAGGGAGGGGGCGGCCAGGGATCCCCAAGGGTACTTCACCGCCAAAACAAAGTCAATCTAAAGAAACCTCCAGACCAAATGTGCAGGGAAAGACTGCATAGCTCTGTGTAGTGTTGTTATAGCGCCTCTCACTGTGAAGAATAGCTGCGAGCAGATGACTTTTGTACTTGAGCTTGTGCTCCCAGGGTGCGGCCTAAAACTAATCTCTCAACTTGTTTTAGTTATTTTGGCCACTTCGACTACCAAAGTCTGTGCAAAAAAAAAAAAAAAAAAAAAGGTTAGAGTAAACTGTTTCCTAGTGCAAACCATCAGTCCCCTCCTTCCACCATCTCTTTATCCTCACGGTAAATGTGCCCTGCATGACTCTTGAATGCTTCCTCACTTGTGATGATTGTGTGGTACAAACTGTGATTGGGTTGATACGGTGTTCCCCTCAGTCTTTGGACTGTGCACAAAAGTTTAAATCAAACTGCACAGAGGCTAAAATGTAGTATAAAAGGTGCTACACACTGAATATTTTTTAATTAAAATAGAAATATTTACCAGATTTATTATTTCATAATTTGCACCACTTGATTTTGTCAACATAATTCACTTATAGAGAGCTGCAAAATAATAGAAACTCCTCTTTGACATAATGTAAGCAATGATAGAAAAACTAGGTACTTATCTATACAATTAGTAATGTTAAAGTTATGTGTTTTTTTTCTGGTTACTCAACATGTATGAAGTGGAAAAATGCTGTGTGTGTGAGGTAGTATCTGTGTCATGTGTTCAGCCACAGTCCATGGCTGAGGTCCTGGCCAAAAAAGAGGAGCTTGCTGACCGACTGGAGAAGGCCAACGAGGAGGCGATCGCCAGTGCCATCGCTGAGGAAGAGCAGCTGACCAGAGAGATTCTGGCCGAGAACAACGACCTGGAGACTGACAACGAAAGTGACTTCTCTGTAAGATTAATCATGCTTATTTAAACTGTAAATGTTTGGCCCCTTTTTAGTTGGACAGCCAATAAAGTTTTGTTTTTTTTACTTCATTGACATATAAACAACACAATGGTTTTCCACAGGCTAGCATCGGCAACGGAGGTTGTGGTGTCAATATCGATTGGACTGATGTGCTGGCAGATTATGACGGTATGGACGTCAACATTTGAATGGAAACTGAGCTCTCATTCTTTGTAACGGCAAACATTACACTCATCTGTTTTATTTTCCTTGCTCGTATTTCCTGTAGCTCGTGAGCCATGGCGTCAGAGTACCTCATGGGGGGACATAGTAGAGGAAGAACCCGCTCGGCCTCCTGGACATGGAATCCACATGCATGAGAAATTGTCCTCACCGTCACGCAAAAGGTGCAAAACATTTTCTTTATGCTGTGATTGGTTGAGCACATCTGGCCCTCTCCCAACTGCTTTTTTTTATTTCTAACACACATTGACAGCATCCACACAATTCAATTAGCTTTTTCTACTTGTTTAGTGCCCTCCTCATTTACAATCCCCTAACCTTACTTTGACATGGATTTAACCCAGCAGCCTGAGAGTCAAATGCCCACTTACTGCGTATGACCTCTTTCTTTTTAGGTTGCCACCCAGTACGTCTAAACAGGCCCTTGTGCCTATCAGAGTCTATGTCTGCCTTTTGTTGATAAGGAGCTTGAGATGAATGATTTGTTTCCGTGTTTTTGACAGAACCATTGCGGAGTCAAAGAAGAAACATGAGGAGAAACAGCTGAAGGCGCAGCAGCTGAGGGACAAACTCCGGGAGGAAAAGACGCTCAAACTGCAGAAGCTCTTGGAGAGGGTGAGTACAACATGCCGAGTTGACGGAAAGCACCCTGTAGAAACTCCATGCAAGCTAAGCCCAGCCTGGCTCATAATGAGAGGTTTTGTCAGCACACTGCCTGATAGAATCACTAAATATTACAACCCCCTCAAGTCGCATCCAGGCCAGCTGGCCGCAGACAGCCATGAGAGAGACCCCCTGGCCAAAATCAACAGCCTTTCATGAAGTTTGTTTTTGTTCTGCAGGCCATGGCAGGATGAGTGAGTCCTAGAATAAATTAGGATTAACCACATAAAAACATAAAGTGTTGTATATTTGCGTTAATCCCCATGTGCACACACTGGTGAGGGTAGCAACTGAAAAATTAAGGATCCATTGTCTGTGATGTCCTGTAGAATGCACATTATTCATTTTTTCTTCTCACTCTTCACTTTCTGCAGGAGAAGGAGGTGAGGAAATGGAAGGAAGAGTTGTTGGAGCAGCGTCGCAGGATGATGGACGAAAAGCTGTTACACGCAGAGTTAAAGCGAGAGGTTCAGCTCCAGGCGATTGTGAAGAAGGCCCAAGAAGAAGAGGCCAAGGTAGAGGAGGGAAAATGCAGTAACCATATACATGTGACAGCTGAGGAATTTTGGGGTTGAGTTGTACAACGTGGGACATTTGAAGTTGTACTTGTAGGAGTGCATGTTTTAAATGACGTTCATACGTACACAATGTCCCTGAAATAAGAGTGGTGTGGCTTGGTTGTGGAAGTTGGGTTGATTCCAGCCAAAACTATTTTTCAACACTTGCGTAACAATATTTACGCGAGATACTTCTCTTTGTACATGCATTTATGTTTATTTACATATTGTATAATATATGTGTGTTCATATCCTCGGTAATAAGTGTATGTGTCTGTACAGGTGAATGAAATCGCATTCATCAACACTCTGGAAGCCCAAAACAAGAGGCATGATGCCCTGGCCAAGTTAAATGAGTATGAGCAACGCCTCAACGAGCTGCAGGATGAGAGACAGAGGAGACAGGAGGAGAAGCAGGCCAGAGATGAGGCTGTGCAGGTGCTACAAAAAACATTGCACAATTTGAATTGAATAGTTCTACTTTTAATTTTCCCATTTAGGTGCATATTCAACAATATCTTTTTCTTCCCTGTGCAGGAGCGTAAACGGGTCCTGGAAGCAGAGCGGCAGGCCCGGGTGGAGGAGCTGCTGGTGCGGAGGAAGGAGCAGGAGGCTCGTATTGAACAGCAGAGGCAGGAAAAAGAGAAAGCTCGAGAAGATGCAGCACGGGAAAGGGCCAGGTATGTATTCCCAAATCCCTTCAATACCGAAGTATGTGTACACAGGAGGCAAATTTGATAAATGTGAGACTTTCACACTGCTTTTCTATGTCCTATCTGAAGAGATCGAGAGGAGCGTCTGGCTGCTCTTAGTGCTGCTCAACAGGAGGCCATGGAGGAGCTGCAGAAGAAAATACAGATGAAGGTAAATTTAAATTATGACATTTCCATCGGACACCACACAGGAATCACAGTTTCCCTCATGATCCTTGTTTTCTGGTGTCTTCCATAGCATGATGAGAGCAGCCGCAGGCATATGGAGCAAATCGAGCAGAGGAAGGAGAAGGCTGCTGAGCTAAGCAGTGGTCGACATGCTAACACAGACTACGCCCCCAAACTGACACCCTATGAGCGCAAGAAACAGTGCTCCCTGTGCTGCGTTATGGTATGTACAGTTTCATCCCTAACTTCTATACACTATATTGTTATAGGGATAACTTCCATGGCCTAAATACAATACAAAGTCCGGATTACTTTCAAATGTACACATGGGTGTGAGGAAAAGAGAATACACAGGTGCTGCAGCTGAACAGCTCTGGCCAAACTCTCCAGTGTTATTTGGCAGGTTGTTTATACATAAAAATGCTGAGGAAGGTGATTCAGAGGATTTTTGGAAGAGGGCACATTTAAATGCGTATTTAACTGCATTGATTATACAAAGATTTATGACTGGGCATGATTATTCTTTTTCAAGTGTCAGGCAACAAATCCACAAGCAGACATATTTATCTCTGATAGACGGGCTTCCACGGCAACAAGAGTGGGACACCTTGAGTCTACAAACCAGCATCAGATAAAGAGGAGGGTTGGGAGTCAAAGAGGGAATCTTGTTAAAATGTTGGATGACCTTGGCCAGCATCTGACACCAGAGATCATGGATGGGTCAGCAGCAAGCACTTAATTTAATGACATTAAACACAAACCATTTTAAATGGGCTGCTTTCCAGAGATGGGAGAACAACACTGCCTGCTGTACACCTGACTCTTGTTGTGTCCATTCCTCAGACCTTTTATTGAGACATCTAGTCCACAACTGTCCTTTGGCAATACTTGACTGAATATTTTTTATGGCAAGCAAATAATTATATTATTTTGAAAAAATTAAGGCATTTTGAGATCTTTTTTTTTTTTTTTTAATATTGAACTTTTCTTTGTTTAGCATTACGATCCCAGAAGAAAGTTGTTGTATTGAGAGGTTTCCCCAGCAACAGTGTTGCTGTAAGCTCAATTAGTATTGTAAAAAACAGATAATGCATTCATGAGCGCATCTTATCTCTACAGCCAAGTTACACATAACATTACATTTCCTTGCTTTGTCTTTGCTTTAAACTGAGGTTCAAGAGAGACAGGTCATGTCCTTTTGAAAAAGCCAATGTGGTATATCGTTTCACCAGAATCCCATGGGGCTCTGTTGACCCTTTCCTGCCTCTGTCTCCATTGTGTCCGCAGCAGTGACCTCTGACCACTGTGTTTGTGTTTGTAGATCACCTCAGAGGTGCACCTGTTCAGCCACACCAAGGGCAAGAGGCACCAACAGGCCGTGCGAGACAGTAGCAGCATCCAAGGACGGGAGCTCTCTGATGAGGAAGTGGTGCGTAGTACCAACACCCTGCCAGGAACAAACATCCACTCATCCTGTCAAAGATTACTGCCCTACTGCTGCATGTGTCATGTGAAAACACAAAGAGACACCGTAGTTGTCTTTTATGACGTGGTCATTATTATTGTTTATGCATCCCGTTTTTATACTGCCACAGCTCTGTCGCTGGCTTTGTGCGATTACAAATGGGCCTTGAAATGTACACAGTTAGGGTTCAGTGCTTCAGTGGAGAGGTGACATCACCCCCTTGTCTCCGGGCTGTTTTTGTCATGGAGCGCTTCTCCATGGGAAGGCAGCTCGTTAATGCAAGGTAACCTCTCAGGCTGCAATATGAGATTGGCTTTTCAGCAGTGCTCATTGTGAGGCTGACAACTGTTGGTACTATACGCAGCACCTTTGGCCCCAGCAGCTCCTTCATTCAAAGCTTTTTTCAGCGAGGAATAATTGATACCCCCCCCTCCTTCCTTTCCTCTAAATCATTTCCTTTCCAAATGCAGGTCATTTTTTTTCCTGTTTGACAGTATGATAAACAAGGCAACGTAGAGAAGCACTTCACCAACATAGCACTATAAACAGTCCATATATGAGCACTTCTTCATATACATTTGCAATATGTCTCCTTCCCTATGATATAGTTTTACCAATAACCATAATGTTGAGGTTTTACTGTTTTCCCACCTTCTATATTGTCTTTTTGTCAATACTTCCAGCCCTTGCTGAAATTCGTTCTTGTCCTATTCTGCATCTGGCTAAATCTAAATGTGAACACTTTGTATTAGGTGAGTTATTAGATTGGCTTATTAGTCAGTGTAGTATCTCTAATAGATGATATGTAGATGTCTACTATTTCTTTTTCTACGTAAAAGTACATTAAGCTGTCTAATAGCTCAACGCCTGGAGACTTTGTTTAGATAGACTTATGTGTCTCCTTGTTATTTATATCAAACCTCATTTTGGTATCCACTATTTCATTCATACCAATGCCAACTATATTCCAGACTGCGGCTCCATAACTCTTCCTGCAATGAAAGATTTTTAATTAAAATGAAGATGGTTGGTTCTACCGTGCAGAGGTCACTCCATAGTTTTTCGGCAGAAGCGGGCGGCAGATGCCCTGTGCCTTCATATTTGGTCATTTCCTCTCATTCTGACTTGTGAATTAAATTGAAAATACAAGGATTATCAACAGGGTAGGATCGATGCACGGGGAGGGAGCTTGAGAATTGCAATCATTCTTTTCATCCGTCCTGGTTTAATATGGTGCAGGTAATATTCAAGATGCATGGCTTCTGACACAAGGACTTTATTTATTGATCACCTTTAGACATAACAGCTAAAGAAAAAACTGGGCCTTGCCCGAGGAAAAACTGTCCTTCTGTCCTGCTTGTCTGTAGTGCTCTGCAAGCACGGCCAATAGAGGGATCACCAGGCAGCAGAGGGTATCAGAGCTGCCCTCCCAAAGGCACTGAAGAGTGCTAAAGTTCTTGTAGTCAAAGCTGCGCTGATGGCCACAAATTGAGAACCTTGATGAAATATCCAGACTGCCAGCTGAAGCGAGCCTCTCCCTCCCCACACTGTTTTGGGATCCGACATTTGTCTAGTTATAGCAGTGAAGCTGCTGTTGAAGGAGAGAACCAATGAATAGTTTTCAGTTTTTTGTCTATGAGTGACTTGACCCCCTCCTTAAATGTCACTGATAGTATGCAGTTCAATACAAAAATGTCATGTAAACCACTGTAGTGATGGTAACTCAATACAGCACATCTCATCTAGTAGCCTGTGTGAAATACAGCTGTTCGTTTCACGCCGAATGGAAAGCCTATCTCTCAGGCCTTTTGTATGTGACAAAAGAGGCAGTGGATGAACATATCCCATGTAATCTGTATTTGTGTGGGAGCCTTTTTAGATCTGTATAGTTTTTTTGTGTCGGGGAAAGGGGGAGATGTGTAGTCGGTATCATATTTCTCCCACCAGAGGCTATCTTCTGTATCGTGTGGTGACAATGCCCTCAGGCCAGCGTCGTCGCTGCTTTGTTACAATGGTTCAGTGGTAGACACCTGTCTGTCATCGAGTCTGATTGTCTCAAACACTCGCAGTCTACACAACTTCTAGCATTCTTTCTCGCCCCCTAGCAACAGGAAATGGGATGTAATCATTATATATTTATTTGCCCTCATAGTCCGTATCATAGTTTGTATGTCAGCATTCTACCATATTTGACAGCTTAATATTTCAGGTATCCTTTTATGTTACCGCTGTGATTTTGCAAAGATGCTTTGGATGTGTTACTTTAAAAAATTCCATTAAGTGAGTGGCTTGTGCACTGGATAGCCTCTCAGAGAGATTACTGAACAGCTGCCTCCCATGAGAGGGACAGCTACATTCATGAGTCATGACTGACCTGTGGTGTCATGGAGTAGAGGGCAGAGGTGTGCGCATACAAATACAAACACACACATCCTTTGTTTTAGCATTTTTCCCCTACTTTAATGTTGTTACTTTTAGGCCTAAAAAAAGCAACTAATATAGTTCTTAAGTTAGTTACTTGATCTTAACTACTTGATCAAAATTAAAGCTCCGTAAAGTGGTGCTTCAAATCTAATATATTTCTCCATACTATTGAATATGCATTACTAAAGGCACAACAGTCAAACTTAAACTCTCAATAAATTATACACCCAAGAACTCAATCAAAAGCCAATTTGCGTAATTAGGAATATGTTGGTGTGGTATAATCAGATTTGATTAAAATTGCTGGCAACACAGGCAAACACGGCCACAACTGTCGTAACATTTTGACTAAAATATTGATTGGTGCAAGGAAATATGTGCCATCACATTTTCCCGCTGATCTCCAACCATTGAATTATGCACAGACAACAATATAAACACAGAATATGTGTCATGTAAGATAACCAAAACATTTCAATTTTATAGTAAGAAGCTCCTTTAGATAGCAGGGTTTCTAGGCCTTTTGGTCCAAATGGTAAAGACACCATTCAGATTCAGTCAGTAGTTTCGTGGCACTAACTTACTTTTGCCGACATAACGACACCTGTTTTTGCCAACGCACCTGAGTGAAAACCTCAATTCAGGCAGCAGGTGCACTGACAACACTTGTGACCAACGGGTATGGCATCCCACGCACAGGTTAGCTCGACGGCTGAATGCAAACCGTTTATCTGTGAGGCCATCCTTTCCTCTGGGGTGCTGGATGACAGCATAATTGGGTAATTGGTTTCTTGCACATGCATCATGTTGTTCAAATTGGGTTACATTCCCTTGTCTCCCGGTGGAAATATCAGAATCATCTGACAGGGCCAGACAGGAGGCAACACCTCCAGCCTTTTAACATGTCTGTGGGGCGAGTGGCTTCAAAAGACTGTAGAGCATTGGAGGTAATTATAGGATACAATGGTGATATTGAGCGGTATAAATCTACATGTCACACAATATATTCAATGCCACACCTGAAGTGTATAACCTCTGCTTAGAGACATTTGACAATCATTTTATTTGTTGCTCTATTTTCATAGTAATGGTTTTTTTTATTTATTTGTTTTGCAGTAATTGTGTCAGTAGTGAGAGAAGTATTCAGATACTTTACTTAGGAATATTTTAACAGATGCATTAATGTATAAGCAGCATTTTAATGTTTTAGCTGAACAGGTAAAGCTATACCTATTTCACCTATACCTTTATATCCTTGTTAGTGTCACCTATAATGCATCATACTGTATTTTATAAGCTGATTATGTGTTTTGAATAAAATTTAGATTTAGAGCTTTTAGATACATTTTGTGCAGTACAAAGTGCAATATTTCCCTCTAAAATATACTGGGGAAGAAAATGGAAGTACTCAAGTATGAGTACCTCAAAACTGTTCTTCAGTACTGAGTAAAAGGTTTTTATTTACTTTCCACCAGTGATTTATGGGCTTGTTGTTGCACCAAAAACGGATGCAATAGTTTTTTTTAACAGCCTGTTATAAGTAATGGTACTAGCAATTGCCTGCAATGTCTTTGATGTATTGATTTGTGTCTACTTTAGGAACATCTTTCCTTGAAGAAATACATTGTGGATATAGTGACGGACAGCTCTGTGTCTTCTGAGAGCATGAAGGATGGAGAAGAGAGGCAGAAGGCTCGTAAGAAAGCAAAGAAGCTCCGCGCCAGAATGAACTCCAGGTAATGTATCCATTTTCTTTCTCTCTCTCTTTCTGTTTCTCCCTCGGCATCCTCTCAGAGGTACAGAGGACAAAACTGTGCCAGGACTTTTTTTATGAGTGACAAGGAGATGGAAAGCAGATGTTATGTGCATCCTGGCTGTCCACAAGGTAACACTGATGAGCTTAATTTATAACCACTTTCCGTGATTGGGGAGCAAAACTGCAAATCGATCTGTAGGGCCCCAGCTTTCACCTGTAAAGAGCTTTCCTCCAAATTGCTGCTATGGCATTGCCAAATCTGAAGCCTTCCTCCGTGTACAGGATGTATGTTAAAGTATGTATGAGCCATGCCTATTTTTCTTCTTCTGAGCTATTGATTTTTAAATGAAGTATCAAAGAAAATCAATAGTAATCAACAAATAGGAGGCTTATAGCTGCTGTGTGTCAGAGCCTGGAACTGAGCTACATCAATTTAACTGGTTGTCACAACAGGGAGGGAGAGGAGTGGAAAGAGACACAGTCCTGACAATACTTACTGTAAGATGTTATTGATGCAGAATATTGGAAGTATTCCACCACAAACAGGAAAACATTAATATCTGAGACGTACGATCTAAAGACAGTAACGTTGCATACTAAAAATATATTTCGAGACATAAAGTAAGATATGGCCTCTATCGATCTCAGTCGTGGCTGAGGAATCACTTACACAATTTAAACATAAAATATGTGTATAGTAGAGAAGTACAATAGGTTATAAATAACAAAGTCACATTTTTGTTGAAAAGAAATTAAGCTAAAAAGGACTAAAAGCCCAACACAAATGTCCAGACATGTTAATCACATTGCAAAATGCTGATATTTTATTTTTACGTTTGTAAACTAATATCAGATTTAGCGGGCTGTACTTCTAATTAAACATCATTCCCCATCAGCTTGAAAAAAGAAAACGGGCCCTTGAAGTGAACTCATTGGCATTGCTCAGAAACCAACACTTCTTTTTTCTATTCTATTGTTAGTTTTTGCAAGAGAGCATGAATATGAAAAGAAAAAATGACTTTATGATGTGGCTGTAGCTCAAGAAGTAGAGTGGGTCAACCATAAATCACATGGTTGGTGGTTCAGTCCCTGTCTCCTTTTTTCCACATATCTTAATGTCCCTGAGCAAGGCAGTGAACCCCAAATCGCACCCACTGGCCGGTCCAGTGCCTTCAGCGTTTGTGTGTGTGTGTGTGTGTGTGTGTGTGTGTGTGTGTGTGCGTGTGTGTTTGTGTGTGCATGGGTGAAAGAGAGGTAAAGCCTTGTACAGCAGCTGTGTCCCACTCAGGTTGAAAAGTGCAGTCCATTTACCATTAACGATCTAATGGAGGGCGTGTTGATAGTGTGGTCTTAAAGGTTGGACATAAGTAATCCAGTTATACAGTTATCAACTATTATAGCATTTTGATTCTTAAAATTATAAGTAACCCTTTTCATTGCATCCAATCTGTACACTGACATCAACAATATTTATTAACACAATAGGTTCACTATTTCCTAATTTTTTCATCTACTAATAAAATACCTCTAACATGGCCAATTACAGAAACGGAGAAAGAAAACTCTGTTGTCGTTTGTTGTTTTCTGCTCAAAGATCTATAAATTGATATGGATCATGGCAATTAGGATTTATAAACTTAGGGTTAGGCTAGTGTATTCAATCGTCAGGACTCTGTTTGAGACACTAACTGACTTATTGTAAAGAGTCTGCTCTTCATTATCTTTATTGGGATTATGATTAAGAATTTTTTTTGGACATGACCGATACACTGTTCTAATGGTAACATTCGTTGTGTATATCAACTTAAAAAAAACCAATTTCTATTCACCTGCAGTACTTTTTAATTATGTTAAATTTATTGTTTTGTGGTTTCTATTGAACAGAACCGTTAGAAAGAAATGGCAACGTCCTCCTGTGAATGTAGGCAGACTAATTGATCCTAATAGAGCCTCCAACCGCTCATCAAGATTGACCTGTGGATTTGACCCTGAGTGAGATTTCTAAATAGAGAATTCATTATTATTAGGCTATTCAGGAGAAAGTATTTATTCAAAAGAAGGCGACTTCAGGCTGAAACACTGTTGCTGCTCTAGTGCTTTATTCTCAGTGCTGCTGTTTTTGGCTTTGTGAGGCTCAGCGGTACTGAGAAAGTGACAACATGATCTGTCTCTGTTCACCGTCACTCCTGCACCGGCCCTGCTGAGACTAGCACTCAAAGGCAGCAGGCTTTCAGAGGTCATAAATAACACAGAGCCCCAGTAAACATAAAGGTGAGCCGCTCCACCACTGGGTGGAAATGAACCGTTTTATTGGAACACCGTATGGTGTCCGTAAAACGTGAGTGGTTCTCACCAGGCCAACATCGCAGCCTTGCTCTGTCGTAAAGCAGCGAACACACTTTTTAACCCCCACGTTTTTCTTTTCTTGCAGTTTGGCTAACCTTTTGTAATAATAAGTGTTTTGGGAAAGAAAAAAAGCTATTAAAATTTCACGTAAGTAGTCTGTCAGTTAGTGTCAGGATGGGTTCTGAACTTGGAAACCAAAGTCTCCACTTATGCTTTGGCACAAACTGCATGTCTGCAGTTGGTTGCTTGTGGTTTGCTCTGCAGGGAGCCGGGTCGTGTGCGTGTGTGTGTGTGTGTGTGTGTGTGTGTGTGTGTGTGTGTGCGTGTGTGTGCGCCTCAGATGGTAGTGTGTATACAAAGAAACTCCTGTTTGGTCAATGGTATACAGTATGAGGTGGTAAGCATGGCCCTAACAAATTTTATCGTCTGCTGCCCTAGATTAAGGGAAAAGGTCCTGCTCGTAAATGAACTTGCGTCCTTAACAATGCATATGCAAGCTAAATGGGTTTAAGCACATTAAGCTCTTAAAGTATAAGTATAATTTTAGGTTTTCTGTAGGCTATACTTCTCTTTATTGCCATTGAACTGATGCCTGGCTTCCTTTCTAGGTCTGTGTTGTGTACATTGTCGTCGCATTTTGAATAATGTTTTTTTTTTTTGCAGCATTGGATAGAAGTGTGTCAAAGAAATAGCTGCAAAAGGGGTTGAGATCTGTTGTGTTATAAACTGCTTAAATTAATTATAGAGTTGTGCTTTTTCTTCTTGTTGATCACTGATATTTATTGCTGAAGGCCCAACATGGGCTGCTTCTGACAGCAATGAATTGCTCTGCAATTGCTCCCTGTTTAGTCTGTTTAGGTATAAACCTGTCTGATATTAATAATGTAATATCATGAATGGCAAACAGGGCAGATATAGTTTAGGCCTTTCTGAGAGCAACTCGGTGCGACCCATTTATCGTACTCACCGGACACGAAAAGTAACTAAATCTATAATTAATGTATATTGTTATCCTCGGTCACAACTTGATCTATTGAGATTTCTACTTTGATATTTGAATATGAAGAAGTGTATAGTATTTGATAAGACAAGGCTGCTTTTTTTTATTCTAATCTTAAGAGTTTTTTAAGGGATACATCTATCTATACAGATAGTTAACAATTTAAACCATGTAACAACAAATTAGATATAACACTAATATCTTCTCAAATGCTAGAATATATGCCCTCAATGTCCTGATCTGGATGTGAGGTGAGTTATCAGTTGTTTTTAGATAACTGCGTACAAGATTGAATACAAGAGATTGTGAAAAAAGGATGAGGCTTTGGTTGGTCCACGTACGGCCTGCCGGGACAAATCCACCTGTCGTCTTCCAGGAAGTTTTTGATCCTATCAGTGTATAGGCGGGTAACCGGAAGGCGCTCAATCTGACTCTGATCAATAGTTACTTATCATGTCTGGGAATACCTGACTGACTGATAGAATCCCTCCACATTTTACACACACAGACACACAAGCACACGGTTTGTGTTTCTCAGACGTCCTCTCAGAGTCTGGCTGTTGGCGTAATGCCCCGTAGATACCAGTCCCCTAATGACCATGACCTTTTAGGAGGTCACACATTCAAAACACTGGTTGTAACCCTCTTTAACTGTTTATTTGACAATGAGTCAAGTGAAGAACTTGAGCCTCCCTTGTTAAAAAAACGAGTCAAAGGAAGGCAGAATTTAAAGATAGAATTAAGTCTTCATAATATGAGTCGATGGCAGCAAAACACTCCCTACAGAGTCTGATTATTTTAAGCCACGTTACTTGGTGAGTGGCTGACAGGCCAAATATACAGACTGAGTTTGAACTTTTTCTCTCTCTCTCTTCACACTTTCATCCGTTGTGCTCTTTCCTGACAGGCCAAACACTTTTTTTTTCTGGTATTCAAATAATTTTTCCTACTTCTCTCTCTGCAGGGCAAAGGAATATGAGACGACAATGGAGGCAAAGACACAGGTCTCTGACTCCCCATACAAGGCCAAGTGAGTGTCTTTCTTTTTTTCATAATTAAAAGTTTCATTGGTTTCTTCATTTCTAATGTTTTACTCTAATGATTATAAAGCTTTGGTGGCGGACGGCAACTTATAATTATTTCATATTATCCCGAAAAAAAATATATATACAGTATTTATTTATTTTTAACCAAAAATGCTCATCAAAATGACCCGCACTTCCAGCCTCTGTAATGTAATATATATGTGTATATATGTGTATATATATGTGTATATACGTGTATATATATATATATGTGTATATATATATATATATAGGTGTATATATGTATATATATATATATATACAAACACCAGATCCTTATCCATGTTTCCATGCTACTTCAGCCAACTTCTATCAATCAACAGAAAAAAGAAAATGTGATGATCATGTAACTGTTCTATTTTTCAAGCATTATGAAATGAAACATTAAATAAATAGAATAAAACATTAAATAAAGATATTAAAACATTAAATAAAGAGAATAAAACATTAAATGAAGATAATAAAACATTAAATAAAGAGAATGAAACATTAAATAAAGAGAATATAACATTTAATAAAGATAATGAAACATTAAATAAATAGAATAAAACATTAAATAAAGATAATAGATGATGTTTCAGCCTTCGTGGCATCAACTTAAGATCTTAAAAATAAGAACTTGAAAATGTAAATATATACATATATATATATATAAATATATTGTGTTTTATATGTATGAACAAATGTCTCAATAAAGTTATTGAATTTAAAAAAAAAAAAAAAAAAAAAAAAAAAAAAAAAAAATCTACCCGGCATGCAATGCGCGGTGATCGCCGGAACCTATTTCCCGGTCACCGGGATTCTACCGGGACGCCTCCTCTAGCTCCCAGACGGCTCAACCTCCTCTAGCTATGCTAGCTATAGGAGGTTGAGCCGGCCGGTCCACCGGTACCGGTACCGTGAAAAACACCGGTAATCCGGCACACCGGTATACAGGAGGATGAGCCGTCCAGATAAACATCCGTGAAAACATCATGACGTGACGTCACTGCACCGCGACTGTGACAAACGCGAAACATTAAATAAAGAAAATAAAACATTAAATAAAGATAATGAAACATTAAATAAAGAGAATAAAACATTAAATAAAGAAAATAAACATTAAATAAAGATATTAAAACATTAAATAAAGAGAATAAAACATTAAATGAAGAGAATGAAACATTAAATAAAGAGAATATAACATTTAACAAAGATAATGAAACATTAAATAAATAGAATAAAACATTAAATAAAGATATTAAAACATTAAACAAAGAGAATAAAACATTAAATGAAGATAATAAAACATTAAATAAAGAGAATTTAAATAAAGAGAATATAACATTTAACAAAGATTATTGTCAAACATATAACAAAGATTATATAAACATATAACAAAGATTATATATAACATATAACAAAGATTATTGTCAAACATATAATTATATTATATATATATATATATATATATATATATATATATTACATTACCGAGGCTGGAAGAAACACAAAATATATATTCTCGTATGTTCAGGTTGCAGCGCCTGGTGAAGGACCTGTTGAAGCAGCTGCAGGGTCAAGACAGCGGACAAAACGCCAACAACAAAGTGTCTGGTCTGGACAGAACTCTGGGAGAGATCTCTCGCATCTTAGAGAAACAGGTAAAGCACAAATTCATCACATAGATACAGATACAGTAGTGTGAATGAGTTATACGTATCTTTTATTAGTGAGGGGATTCTTTTTTTATGATATTGCTTGTATATTAATGTTCAAACTGTTTCATGCACCTATACCCTTTCTTTTCTTTACCGTAGATGTCTATGTCAATGGTTTCTGACTAGTTCACGTCCTCTCTGGAGCATTTTGTGCTGTTCTGCTTTGTTGCTTGTCTATTGACTAAACAGTCTGCAAAAGTGCACAGGTCATGCCAGCCCTTTGGCATGTCTCCTCGGTGATGAGTTGTGTTTGGCTGTGTCGCCTTGTGTCTCACCCTCCCAATGTAGAGTATCACTTACTCCAAACCAACTTGCCTTTGGTTATTGGCTAATGAAGACCAGATTAACTGTGTTTTCATTGTGCACATGGTACCAATAGAGGAGCTTCCTAGCACGAGAGCAAGCATTGTCTCGTGCCTCGTGTCTATGTGGCTTGCCCCACTCAGATGTCACTGGTTTAGACAATAGTAAATTGGATTTCCAGATGAAATGCCATGGATTCATGAGACTTTATTGAACAAAGGCAAGCAAGTTTGACATTTTTTCAGAGATTTGGCTTTTCCGTTACACTTCATACAGCTGTATAAATATATATAATTGTCAGATATAATGGCAGACATTTATAACTATAGTTGATGTGAAACATCTGTCCCAGAGGTTTTGTTGCAGGACGGGTTTTTTTTGTACAGTAAAACTCGCATCAATTTTAGACTGAGAGGAGGAATTAAAACACCTGCCATCGTGTTTATGATGAAGAGAATATACAGCCCACTTCCTGTAATGAGGCATAAATTTCCTGCCAAGTTGTGGTCCGAGCCATCATAACATCCCACTGTGCATGCCTCTGGGCGTGAGGATAGAGAGATTATGGTGTCCCATCAGTGACGAGGGGGCCGGCTGGAGAGGCTATTACCGAATTTCCCCAGAGAGGCGAAGAAAGAGGTGGCTGAGGTGGCTGAGGTGGGTGGCACAGCGTCCTGTAAGGAGAGAGGAGGAGACCAGTGTGATGTGAGTAGCTCACAAGCTGTCACTACATGAGGGCTCCTCCCCTCAGCTCCACATACTCCCAGTGGGAGGTCAGAGGTCAGTGGGCCACAGTAGATGTGCTCTATTCAACAGCGGTGTCGCTGGGAAGGAGGCAGCTCCGTCCGGGGTGCCTTTGCTTTGTCTTTTACCTCGGCACAAAAGCATGTTTTGTCAAGTTCTGCTTCACCAGCTTCTTAGAGAAGTATCCACCCAAAGCTGAGAGGAACAAAGTGATTGGCCAATAAGGCCGCCTAGGGAGCACTTCCCTCTGTAATCCCTGGACAAAGTAAAATAAATAGAGTCTCCGTCAGCATGTCTGTCTGGCCCCTGAGTCACATCAAGTCAGGACCGTTTAGATTATTTGACCTAACAAGCATCTCTCATGTCATTGACTCACCTAGAGATTTGTTTTTCTCCCCCATATCTGATTCAGTCTCCACTTTCTCTACTAATTCCTTAGACAACACCCGACACTCCCCCTCCTGCACTGCTGTTTGGGTCCCACCCCCCTCAGTCCTCCCCTGCTTTCTAGGCTACGTCTTGTCTCTGACCCCAGTGTGTTTCTCCCTCTGAGGCCTCTAATGGTTTATTTCGTGTCAAACCTGATTTTTTTTTTTTTTTTTTTTTTTTTTTTTTACTCACAGTGATTAAGAATATCAATTATCCCCAATATGCAGCTCTTTTCTTGCCTTATTACTTTGCTCTTGTATTTAAAGCAGTGTTTACCAATCCAATTCCTTTTCTGTTCTCTAGAACAGATCAACATGAACAACATGTTGGTATGAACTGTCTGGCATGGTGCTCGGAGAACCAAAGACCTAACATTTTCCTTTTACCAGCTGTCAGAGCCTGGTTGGGGTTGTATCTGGGGACATGGGGGAAGGTGAAGGGCAGCTTGGCAGGATAATAAGGTTTCTTGCTTGGGCCTCCAGCAGACTGACAGATACAGCACAGAGCAGCAGTGTCAGAAATTTGTCACAGACGGCAAAAGTGAGCAACATGCTATTCAGTTCAGAAATCTTTGATACAAATTATTCTTCTGTCACACTGTTACTGTCACAAGTGCTGTATTTTTCATTACATCTCGGTTTTAAAGAAAATTGAGTTTTGACTGACGTCCCTATCCGTCACTAATAATAACCTATTCCTTGTTTGTCATTGACCATTAACAAAGCTTTTCAAAAGCATCAACTCTGATATTATTCTAATCTTGTAGACATATTAATGGATGAATATTAGGTTTGTCTTTTTTTAATTAATGTTTTGTTCAGTGGACATGATGGTTTTTGTCCTTCAACAAACAAAACTCGCAAAAAATTGTAAATTAGAGCTTTTAGATTTGCTCGTGAATTTCCTTGCTTTTACTTTAGCTTCATATGTTTAAAAAAGTAAATGTTTTCAACAGTAAAAGCATGAAGATTCCTTTTGCCTATGGAATGTGCATGTGCCAGTATTTTGGACATTTTAGATCAGATTATTTATGACATGAAATAGAATATTTAAAAGAAGTAATTATTAGTTTCAGCCCTAATGTTATTAGAAATGTGTATCATTATAATCAAGGCTGCCATTTGGTTGTTCAGTAATCTTGTGATTAATTGAGAAAATTAGCTTAGTCATTGCTGGGAAATCATGTAAAAGTTTCAGCTCTAATGTAATTGTATTTCCTCATTGTAGACTGTAATTTTTTCCCCACACAGTCTCATGTTTGTTTCCTCACCACAAGACAAATAGGGAGTGAAATGGTTCTGAGCTTCTTGGTGTATTAGTTACAACTAGAGGCTGTCTGTGGTTTCCGTGGAAGGTTTAGTTTTGCACCACACTGGCCTTTGATTAATCTTGGCTCATTTTATTGAATAAACACAGTTTGTAGAATTATCCTTTTCCATGTTTGCCCAGCACTCACATAGTCTACTAAATCATATGCCATCATGTCTTGTAAACACAAAAGTTTATACTGGACCTTAAAATGCTTACTCCAGCAGCCTTGTTGTGGTTTACAGTGGAGTCGGCCCAGAGAGCTTTGTATACCACTCTTAAGCTTTTCTATGAAGCAAGATAATGATGAAATTTGAGTAAGGAGAGGGTGATCATATTCATCTCTGTCTTAGTTGTGAAGGAGTGAACTCCGGATTTGAAGGTACAGATTAAAGTTGAACGCAGTCCTTAATGGACTCTGCCAGTTGTTGTCCATCTGTTGGGGGGGCAGGACTGAGGCTGTGCCCTCCTCTCTGCTTTAATTAAATTGTCTGGTGGGAGGAGACTACAAAGTGCAATCTGGCTGGTCTGCTGGTCTGCGGACACTGTCGCAGGACTTACCAGCTGCTTCTGGCCTCCCATCAGCTGGGGTAACAATGGTCACCCTGGCCAATAATTGGATAAGATTCCCCCTGTTGTATTATTCAGGAGCCATCCTCCCAGCTTGTGTCTTAATGCTCAGCTCTTAGTGGTTTCTCTTTTTTTTTCAGTTTGAGGGAAAACTAGTTGCTCATCCTGTTACTGTGTTTTGTTGTAGCTTCTGTTGGGGTGTGACCGGGCACTGATTAGAACTTAAACGGACACTCCTTAAATTTGGAAAATATGTTTGTTAGCTGTCTTACTCGCCGCTTTAATTTCAACTATGTGTTTTCAGTACAGAGATACTGAAGTTCTGGGACATTGTTTAGCCAACCTTAGCACAAATATTTAGAACAATGGTTAATGGTTAGCCTACAATTAAAGGGCAGTTTAGTATGTCACTGACCAAAGAAGACATTATGCAGTTGTTTTCCAAGGCTAAGTAGTATTCACAAATGTACTTTGACATGTAAAATCTGTGCAGTGACCCCCCTTAAAGTAAAACAAGAATAAGAGTCTACAGATTCACCAGCAGCTCTTTGCACAGCGGGGGCTTTAGGCTAAATGCTAATGTCAGCATGCTAACATGCTTATATGCATTTGGTATAATGATTGCCATGTTCACCATCTAAGCTTAGCGTGTTAGCATGATAACATTTGTTAGCCTACGCATCCAATAGTCTCTTTGGTTTTGTTCTTAGCCTTAACGCATGGGGAGGTCCCTGATAACTACTCGTTTTATCTAACTTTGGTTGCAAACAAAGGCATTTTTAAAAGTGGTGGAGTGTCCGTTTGAGAACATTGGGTGGAACCGGGTGAAAACATTGTTTCATAAAGTTTGTAGATGCCGTTTCCCACTCGCTTAGAAAGTCAACGCCTTTGCACAGCATGAAGATCAGCGTTTGCAGAGCCCAGAGATGTTTGCCAAAACAAACCTTTAATTTAAACATTAGGTTTTTTGATGAGACGTGTGTCCTCACAGTAGGATTCTGTTGCCTGCTTTGTTTTCTGTGGACCATTGCATGCAAAGACCACCTAAAGATAGTACGTCAGGTAGTTTGAACCTAATCCTCTTCACTCGTATTGTTCCATCATCACAACAGATAAATCTATCAACAGAGCAGAAAAGGTACAGACTAGCCAAGAAACCCAGCCAGGACTGGGCAGGTCCCAGTTACCCCCTTTAATACCATTTGATAAGCTGCTATGAAAGAGCTGCCTTTTCTCATTTAGCCTAGAAGCTTTTAGGTAGGTGTGTTGATGGGAGGGTTAAGAGAGGGGTTAAGCCAAGCTCAGTGACTGAGACCCAATTGATTAGGCATGGAAACTGCTGGCAACGTACAGAAAGAAAGTCGTAATGAAGTCTTTTCACAAACATTGCTCAGACTTTTGAGACCGTCTTTGAGACATTTCTCATTATGTTAAAGGCAAAGGGTCTTTGATCATTTTTTGTGCAAAACCCTCAAAGATTGTTCAGTGTGTCTTCTGTGTGAGTGTAACACAGAAATTGAGGAGCAGTTGCCTCAGCAGCGGGAATGAATGACAGATGAAGAGCTTATCTGTAATTTGGTAAAGCGCTTCTCTCTCAATGTGTTCAGGCTTGTTGGCAACTTCCCATGTGCGGAACAAAAGTGTTGTGAAGTGGCTGGATCTTTTTGTGCTGTCACAGCACTGAGGAGCCCGTAACCTCATTAGGTGTAGGAGTGACCTGCAGTGTAACACGGCCCTCTGCAGTTGTGTGAAGAAGGCCCTCCATCAGCAGCTCCCCTCCAGCTCCTTTCCTCCCTGTCGACCCAGGCACAAACACGCCTGATAGTCAGCGCTCGCTCCTGGCTTTGTACTTGTTGATTTATAAGACACTGTAGCAACAGCACCTGACCTACTGCCAATTACTCTATCATCACAGGAGCCCAGGACCTAACTATTTACACGTGTTCATAAATCTAGTGTACTGGACTGACTTTTTCCGGTACTAGGTCAGTTTGTAATCTTTTATTTTTTATGGGATAAGTAAAGTGAGAAAAAGGAATTTAACCTCAAACAACATAAACCAATGGACTTAACTTAAAAAAAAAAAAAAAAAAATAATAATAATAATAACAATTACAAACACGTTAGCATGAAATGTAGTCATTTTTACCAATGTCCTGGCACTACTGCGCTTTTTGTTTATTAAATACATTATGTAAAAACTTTTGACAGTTTAGTTTATTAAAGGTACTCACCGACTAGAAAAAGGAGACATTTGTGACTGGGTTGATAACCTAATAAAGCTGAAACAGGTGTTAGTTTAAAAAAAAAAAAAAGTCAGGCTTATTCATAAGAGAGTAATAAAGGAAATATAAAACAAAGTTTTTATACTGTCATAAAAAAAGTTTAACCTAATGTCAAATTAAGCAGTTTGATTGGGCAAACAATAAATGTTTTACTGGTAGTTTGACTTGAGTTACATGCGAATGTAGAGACCATCAGGAATTAACCTTATCACATTTTTCTTTAACATTCCAATTAGTTGCTTTTTACAGATTTGATATTTTATATTTTTTCCAATCTAAGTTTAAAATGCAATAAATGGGCCACAATTGAAAGATCAAAAAATTATATTTTATTACCTTGATGTTCACAGAAATATCTTTTTTCGAAGTACCCCCTCTAAAATATATTTGCTTAAACTTAATTTTTCTAGTAAATAATGTATTTAATAACCTATCCATGCCCCTGTTGACCCCTCATTTGTATATCTAAAAACGTTTGTCTGCATATTGTCTACACTCAGATTTCCATTCTAATGTAAAATGAATAAGACGAGGAGAAAAGGAGAATGAGTCGAGCCATTAGAGCCAAAGCACCACTTTGAGATTGGACTATTTAGTCAAACACACTGAAATCATGTTGTAAGAAAGTCTGCCATCCGTGTAAAACTTTCAGATCTAAAGTAACGAGAAGTGTTAGAGGAGCTCTTTTGCAAGCGAGTGAGGCAGGACAGTGTTGAAGGTTGAAGAAACGTCTCTGAACACGATTGCATAGCTCTTTGATCCCTGTAAATGCTGACACAATAGGTGAAGCAATGTAAATGCTGCATCTTTTATAACCTCAGTAAATCTAAGGCATTATCAATTTACGTT
The DNA here is from genome assembly GCF_027596085.1 of Anoplopoma fimbria. Lineage (NCBI taxonomy): Eukaryota > Metazoa > Chordata > Actinopteri > Perciformes > Anoplopomatidae > Anoplopoma > Anoplopoma fimbria. The sequence goes on along the minus strand of NC_072467.1, from coordinate 1,995,185 downwards.
TGATCAAGAAGGTAATATTTTTTTTTCAGTTAACTATCCTATTAGAAGGATTGTCTTAATTTAAGTTATGTAATTCCCCCATTCTTTGTTTGGCCAAGTGGCGTTTTTCTCGGTTTCACTTAGTCCGTGGTCATCCGTTGAGACCACCCTGGTGCTAACTGGAGCCTGCAAAGCATTTGCCTTCCACTGAAACTTGACGGTTGTAGGGCGGAGTCGGGTTGTGCACTTTTGAGATTAAACAGGAATACTTTGGGGATCACTTTGTTTCAGATTTCAATCCTTCGCCCCTGTTGGAGAAAGAGCGTTTCCCTCTCTGGTGAGAGCCATGTAATCCCCTGTCCAGCCTGTGGCTTGTTGTCCCCTGACTGTACCTCTGTTTCACCATATCTCTCTCTCTCTCTCTCTCCTTCTCTCTATCTCTCTCTGTCCTCGCCTCAACAGAACAATGCAGACCAAGTGGCCTTCCAAGTAGGCGGCGGCCTGTCGGCTCTGGAACAAATTCTGCAGGTCGTCGCTGCTTCTTCCACACCCAATGCAGTCCCTCGTATTCCTCTCAAGTGAGTACTGTTACCAAATTGAAATACTTAAATTATAATAAACATAATGATACACTTTGAGAGTATAAAAGTAGATGGTGTGCTCGGGTATTTTTCCATGATTTAACACACAACTCAAAACTCTGCCCTTCTGTTTATTATCATGACTTAATCAAGTTTCTGTTTCAAGCCAGCAGGGTGAGCTGTCTCTTTAGCTTATAATGGGAACAGTTAGATTTCTGAAACTCCGACCAGTTGTTGTTTAGATCAGTCATGACATTAGCCATGAGTGGATGTGATCTCGTATACTAGGTGTACGCCTAAATTTAGGTTCATTGTCAGAATAGGAACAGGTGTGCAGTGTGATTTTCTGCAATGACAGATTTTCCCTGTGAGTCTGTTTGTAATGAACAGCACCTGCATTAAGATCCCACTGATAATACAAACATATTATCACCTCTTCTCTTTAAATAGATGTTGATCCATAGTGTTTATCTAATCAAATGTATAAAGATAAACACATTTTTACATTTCACTTTGGCCGTGTACAAAAACTCTGAAAGCTCTTTTTGTTGGGATACAATTTAGCCAATGCTGAAAGAATAAAGATAGTATTAGCAGATTTTTAATAATGCATTTCTGATTATGTTGACAAAAGGTAAAGGGCAGGTAGACTACATACTGCTTAATGTCTGTCTTCTCTGAGCTTTTTATTTACAAGGCTTCAAACAGCTGTTACAGTCCTTCTTCCCTCTGACTTCCCTTTGACTGTATCCTTTCTCTGACCCTCTCTGACCCTACTGACAACAGACTTCCTTATTTCTGCTCTCTTTGTTTTTTTGCAATTCCCCAAAGTGAGTGAGCTAATCTCAACTAACCAACTTTATCATTGTTTATAGCTGTTTCAACTCAATAAATTTCCTCAAAATGTATTAATGAGTAACAGCGCTGCCCTTCTAGAAATTGAGAGCATTTCCGTAATCAATTTGTGTTCATTCTTTTCTCTCGAAACACAAAAAGCACATGTGTCCCATCTATCATTTAGAGTGCAGAGTATTTTTGAGTTGTGGGTCTGGTGTTTGCATGGCCTGGCAGTAGATAACCTCAGAGAGGCTGCCGTACTCACTAGTGGGACTCTGTAATGGACTCGAATGGCCTTGCACTCCCATTCATTAGCATTTACTGGTCTCTGAATCTCTGCTAATGGACAAATGCTTCTTATATTTATAAGGCTTTTAAAGGGCATCACATGTATATTGATTTTTTTTCTACTCTCTCTTCCTCAATCATTGTAATCTGAGGGAATTTCGAGCAGACTTCTGAATTGAAAGAAATGTTATTATCTTAAATGGAAAGACTGTCTTCTCGCACAAAGCGTTTGTTTGCACTTCTGTGCATGACGGTGTGTTAGCTTAAGTGCACACAATACCTCCTCGTCTTTAAAGACATCTTCTTGACACGCTGTGGTGAAGAAACAGGAGGTGCAGATTTTCCACTTGTGTTTCTATCCTGTGCACACCAGCCCATTCAAATTAGGGAGTGAGTTATAGATAACTATAAAATTATTTTCTTGAACTGAACCTTTCCCACATGGCTTAACCGGTTTCTCTGCAGAGGAGTTTTACACAAGCATGAGATTAGCAGTAGTCACACTACAGTATATTCAAGGCCTAATAGGTTATTTCAGTAGCTTGTTTAGAATCAGGCTTAATACCTCAGTTCACCGGCTCGCCTGTCAGTTCATCCTGTGCTGCTAATACTGCCGGGCCCTTGAGAGTTTGCCAGCTGAGAGCCGAGAGCAAAACCCGAGATAAGTCCTTGATGAACACATCAGTCCAGCACCGTTGAGACATTCATCCTGACCACATATATTGTATGTAAAATGTTCTGTAGTGTAGATTGAAACGGCTTGTACCAGGATAAATTATTTTAGTCATTACAATACAGCTGTAGGCTTTAACTGTGTGTATAAAAAAATAAATTAAAAAAAAAAGGCTCTTTATTTTTATGAATCAAAACAAATCTCAATGTTTTCATGTTTTGTAAACCTTGTAAAGTGCAGAAAAGGTCACACTTTAACCTTGTGATGCACCTCAGTCAGGTCCGTGTAGTTGGGAGTGGGTGACGAGATGCAACACAAGGACGCAGCCCGACTGTCTACTTATCACTATCAATCATCTGGATGGCTGTGTGGCCTAATGGGCTGCTATGTAGACGCTCGCCCCAGAGTGCGCTACATTATCTGTTTACAGTGATGCTGCCGTATTGATCACCTCCTCCTACCAGATAAGCTGAGTGATTTACAAAAAAGGCAGCTGCGGAGATGCTCCTGCCATATCTCTCCCCGGGGAGGCTGATTCCATATTGTTACCATTACATTAATGAGCTAATTCCTCTGCGAGGCTCTGCTAATGTCCTGGTGTAAGCCTGTGGTCACTGGAATGTCTAGATCTGGGTTTATGCTGCCACTGTCATTAGCTCCAGCTGGAGAGATGATATCAAAAACGCACAAAACGCATAGTGGCATCCATAATGTTTGCATGCAATGACATTTATTTTACTTCATATTCATTTTATTAGTTAATTAGCTTATCATTACGTTAATTCTTTTTCTTGGTGATTCATATTCATGGACTTAAATATGCTTAAATCACTTAACACCATTGTTAAAAATATGTAAGTAGGGCTGCAACTAACAATTAATCTGCTTATTATTTTCACTTAGAAATAGAAGTCTAAAACAATCTGTACATATTCCCATATGAGATAGTGAATTTTTGTCATATTTAATTTTCTGTCAATCGTCTAATTATTAATCAGCTATTATCTTATCCTAAAGTCACTTTAATAACCGCTGAAAACCAAACAGGATTATTCAGAGAGCTCATTATGTATTTAGTGTTGTACTGTATGAAGTGCCCCGTATACCTATAATATGTACCAGCATTTGTACCAGGGAAATATTGTATATATTCACTATTATATTATTGAAGCTGTTTTGTCCTAGACTGCTTAACTAGTAAGGACAAAATGAATAAAGGGACCAACTGTTGTTTGCCTATCAGTAGTTAGTTTGGATGAAAAAATCATTTTTGTCTTTCCATTATGAAAACTGCATAATACCAGTTAAACCCAAACCCAGTGTCAAAGATGTCTAGAATCTTTATTTGGCTTGTCCTTATGTTTTCCTATAGGAGTCACTGAAGAAAAGACCTCTGGATTGTATGTAAATGGTCTCAGCACTAGACCCCATCTGCTCGTACACAACTTATGCTTTTAAACAACAAACAGAAAAGACGATAAGACCAAAAATCTCATTTAAAAGTAATGTTTTTTTTCGTACTTTACGTTGACCATTTCCATTGATAAAAGTAAAAAGAAGAGCAGAGCTATGATGGCAACTTGAACAGGTGATCTCTAGTGAAGGGTTTAGGAGTCTTTGGACATTGCGTGTTAACCCAATTTGTATTTCCACCACTGTCTCACATGACCTGCTGTATCCTGTGAAATTAGACCTGCTACTTGTGGTTTTATTTCAGGATGTTTTCCACCGTGTGTGTGTGTGTGTGTGTGTGTGTGTGTGTGTCTGTGCACGCACTTCTGCTTCTGTGTGTGATGCTGTGTGACGGCTCATCAGATTTCTCCCCCTTCATACCTGGCCAGTGTGGCACGACAGCAAGAGTAGATGTCTTGGAAGCACTCAGGGTATCAGAAAGATCAACAGCAGAATCAAATTAAATGTCATTTAGATAGAAGTGAATGAAGGGATTGTTTGACAGCACAAGGAAATGGATTTGCCTCCTCACCTTTTATTTTGGCTTAGGATTCTTTTTCTTCCCCTGAACACAAATTTACCCTGTTTAAGAAGCAGGGACTCAACCTGATCTGGAAGTTGGTCAGATTTCTGCAGCGTTGCTCCGGTCAGGCTCGACTGCGCACATAGGAAACGCACAGAGAGGGCGAGAAATGTGAGACTCAGGTTGAGGAGCACAGATCTCAGGCTTGATAAGTGAAGGCAGTGACAAAAAGCATAAAGAGCCTTTTACATGCTTGTTGTCCTGTTGTCCACTGAATTGAGAGTTGGCCATTTACTTTAATGAATGGCTTTATGTTGAAAGATGTACCTTGTTTATGGGTTTTACTAGTGATTTATTTTTGAGAGTTAACCAGGGAGTGAAATCTGGATGCTTTTGATTCCTGTTGTGGTAAATAATTACCATCAGGAATAGTTTCTTCTTCTTTGTCTTTTTATTTAGCTGTGTCTATCAGCCTTTTACCTAAAATTAATGAAGTGATATTTGAATACGAGGGTTTGAATTCAGAGTAAGTTGCACAACAAATCCCCACCTACACACAAGCCTTCACCTTATCATGCATGGGCCTGTTGGCCACCCAGGCAGAGCCCCCAGAGGGCTATAGAGGGTCGGGACAGGATCAGATGTGCTCCATCCCTCTACCTCTTGTCCTCATTTCTCTGTGGATCTGAGTCGCTTTGCAGGTAAATTGTTATTCCCCTGCTGTGTGAGGTTAAGCTGTTTAGTGTAGATGGGCAGATTACATCGCTCATATTAACATCTCACTTCCATTCTCAAGTCCAACTTCAAAGCAGAGCCAGTATAAGAGAGTGATAATACACTAAATGGATGGTGGTTGTGGTCATTTCTGGAACATGTGAAGCTAAATCTCTCAGAGTAATGAAAACCCCCCTTGTGGTGTAGGTGGAGGAATGTGGCTGGCTCAGATAGACTGGCACACATCAGTCCCTAAAAAGTTTTTGTGCAACATGAGACAGGGTGGTGTGGCACTTTACTAAATTGTTTTACAAAATCTTTGACTGGAGCTGTCATGAGGAGTATTGAGATAGCGAGAATCCCAGAGAGGGCGGACTATCAGGTGTCGTGCTCATCAAGCTCAATTAGGTGGGAGGAAACCAAAGACAGATCACTGTGATGGTTCATTGTACAAGCTGGTGTAAGGGCATAACTCAGACATGTCTTTGACAGCCTCCTCATTTGTTCACAGACGACCAAAGACATGCCTGATTAGTTGTGTTACAAAGCAATTGCATGCTCATTAAATGAGCAGTTGAGTGAGTCGATTGTAAAGCCAGAGGGCCCGATCTGTCTCGACAGAAGTCAAGTGGTTTAATTAGAATATACTTGTCAGTTTGTAGAGAGAAAAGACAGCCTTGCCTTGAATAAAAATTCTCTAAGCCCTAAAGGTCTATAATACTACTTTCCTATTTGTCATTTTTTGTAATAATATCCTAACTTTCCTTTAATATTTTAGAGTTCCCTGTTTATACTCTAAAGAAGTGTGTGACAAAGGGACCAGTCTTAGGAATCATTGCATATTATGCCAAACATGAAAAGACTGCATTTCAAAAATGCTCAATGTCAAAATGTGTCCGATGCAGATAGAGCGACAGTTAAAAGTGGCTTAACATTACAAAACAAAAATGTCATTTACACATCATTTCATTCTAAATTTGGCAAAGTAATGTTTATGGCAAAGCTGCCATGTGGAAACTGCCTCTATCAGATGTAACAAACAATACGTTTTGATATTTGTCCTAGATGGGAGAATTGTTAGCAAGATAAATATTTTTTGGGCATGTTGGACTTTATTGAGTCAGAAAGAGTGCTTTGACTCTCCAGTCAGCTGATCTAAAACTTCTCTAAATCTTTACGAGAAGTCCAGAGTTCAAAGCAGATTACTGCTTTCTTCATTTCTTCTTGAAGCAACGATTGAATATCCCATTATAGCAACTTGCGAAGCAGCATTCCAAAAAGGATTGAAGCTGTTACAAAAGAAATGGTGACACCGCTGCTTCCCAAGTATACTTTACGTACAACAAACATTCATAAGGAAGAGAGCATCAAATCTCAGATGTCACAGGTGTTATCTGACTGCAACCATTGAGCGAGATGAACTCTATCTGGCTCTTCATAAACCGTTCTTTGACAGTAATCTAGTCAGCCCTGCGTAGTCATTTTTATCTCTTGATTGGTCATTTGATATCCCTACTATTGTGCTCTACTTTACTCGACGGGCACAAGATCTTGAATTCCAGGATAGTGACTTCAAGTACTTAAAGTAACTCTTGTCCTGTAGAGGAATGTACATGTCAGCTACCACAGCTTGAATTTCATAAGCTGTTTGAAACATATAATTATAAAACAGTGTTTGAGGAAAAGATTGTTTAGTTGTCCATAGAAGCTGATCTTTGTCCCTTGTTAACTGGAAAACGAGAGTCCTGATGCACTATGGCTGCGTACAGTTTGGTTGGGATCTCATGTTACCTCCCTTCTTGCTCCACACAGACTGCTCAATCAGTGCACTTTACCATTATGGTTTAACTTTTTCCACCGTCTTTATGCTTTAATAAAATTACTGTCAATATAGCTGCCATATAGGACATTTACAATGTGCAAGAGGGCTCTACTCTGTTATTGTTTTTAGGTGGACGGAAGTGAGCTTTGATGTCTGATTTGGACACTATCCGATCACTCACAATATAGTGCTTCTCACATTAACACCACATTCCACGTCTGACAGCTTTACTCTGCAATGTCAATAATGATGCAGCAAAACGACTGATCCGCCCACTGGCAAATGCAGAGCAAAGAATAGAGGAAGTTATCGACAGACTTGGGCCTGCCTCGGCCTAATCTATTTTCCTTTCCTATGCCAGCGTGGTTTGACCGAAAACGTGCAGCAGATGTGAGGGTTTCGGTAGATATCAAAATGTTTACGAGTTGAAATAAACATGGCCTACTTTAGGCACTGGAGAGGCGGATTCCTTTCCTCCAGCGAACAGATAGGACACGCCATTCCGCCAATGGCTAAAATATACAGTTGTCAGAAAATATCAACTGATGAAACGGGGGCGAGGGGGAGTAGGAGTCACAGCAGAACGATGACCAGTTATCTGTAACATTAATCTTCTCTGGGGCTTGTTTTAGAGCAGACATGATGCAGGACATGCCGACTGCCTCAGCACTGAGGAGCTGCTGAGAGGAGAAGTGTTATCTCTCCGGCGGAAATGCTGAGCTATCTCAGCCAAGATGGGACTGAGATTGCGTTTAGCTCCTCAAGGTGGCTGTAGTGGGGGGAGTCTCCGCATAAGTAGCTGATATGAGTGTTTTATTCCTGAAATCGGCTTCCTTACTCGCACTGTCAGTGAGATATGCTTTTGACTTCTGAAGACAAACTGCCCCCTTAAGGAACCACAAATACAGAAGAGTGTGTTTGGTTTCCTGATGACTGCAGATAGTCTTGTCAGTGCCCAGGGCTAGACATTAACATCCCAGTAATAGTGTTTCTTTAACGGATTGCAAGGGGAGTAGCAGCCTGCCTTGAGCTGTGGTTTTTTTTAATGTATGTGTTTTTTTAACACGTGTGATCAATAACCATTTGTCATCTTTCTGTGTTAGATCCCTCTGTGCTGCTGTAAATACCTACTACCTGGCATGTTCCGGCTGCCCCCCCAGCTGCTCCTATGTGCTGTTCAGCAACAAGATAGCTCTCCTCATGGACCTGCTGCTGCATCAGCTAACAGTAAGTTTATGCATCCCAGAACATGACCAGACCTAATTTGCCATCAATGACCCTCTTCCTCACAAGTGATGCAAGATTCACTATTTGTGTAATTACTTTGTGCCAACAGCATTATTTCAATTTGTATAAAGTTCAGTAAATGTAAAGAAGATGGTGGATATGTTTAGATACAGGGTATTCAAGGCGTGATCAAGTATTTCTAGTGAAGCCACACATACATTTAGACTTTTCTTTTTTTAAAACCTTCCTTGTTTTCTTTACAATAATCTGTAGATATACAGTTCTTTGACCGCTGAGAAAACTCTACATTTTTGATAGTGTTGGTTCCTGCCACAGTGTTAATGAAAGACAGAGACAGACACACGCTAGCGAGTAACAAAGCGTTTGCCCAGCCTCTCCGCAGATGCCTCCTGACTGAGGGAATGTGAGAGCGCAGGCAGGCAGGCTGCATTGCGGCGACATGTCAGCCCATATCCTTCAGCACTCTGTAAGAAGGACTGTAAACATCAGCCCACTCTAAACATCTAACGGTGGCGGCTCACTGGGGCCGCCTACACTCACAGCATAGACAGGACAAGGCACAGGCACAGGGTTGTGGTACATGCATGAACTCTTCTGGGGCTTCCTCCTCCAGTGAGTGAGTTCCAATCCAAAGAAGTCATATTTCCTTAGGGCACACAGGGAGAGGTTAGCCTGTTTGGTTCAGTTTATATAAAACATATCCCAGCAGCTGCTCTGCTGACTGACATATCCAACAGCACTGCAGGAGACAAACTAACTGTTCTCCGTGTGTCCAATGCAGATTAAGAGTTAGGCTCGAAACTTATTCATGCTTTGATAAATTGTAATTAGATTTACATGTCAGAAAACAAAAACCTCGCACAGCTTTAATTTTGTTATTTTATTATTTTTATTGCTTGACTGAGTGTGTATTCATCTCTATGTCTATGTTCTGGTATGCGTGTGTGTAAGCAATAGAGTAAAGCAGTGGGGGTTGCACTGCCATATGAGCATGTACCCTTTTAATTAGATTTGTGGAGAATGTCGGTGGATTTACCTATGCTGTCAGCATGCACCCCAACCATTAGACCAAATGAGAAGGTTTTACCTTTGCAAGGTTTTCCTCGTTACTCAGTAGCACTATATCTTAAACGTGGCGTTTTTTTTGTGTGTTAAATTAAGTTTGTCTGGAAATGCAAATTAAATGAAAAATGCTTGGCTATTTAATTTCGTTCTACAGCCTTGTTATATGGGATTTATCTTGTCACCATGTAGCTTGATCTACATCTTTACTTGTTCATCCCAGCTTTTTTGTAATTCGTTTGGCTGAGGAAATGCCTTAAACAGCTACTGAATGCCTTTGCTGTAGCTGCATAGGTAGGCTACCGTCTGTAACATAATTTTTCTTCCTTTCTTGCAGCTGTATGTCCCAGATGAGGACAAATCTATTTTCGGGCGTAGTGTGAACAAACAAGTCTTTGAGGGTTTGACGACAGGATTGCTGCAAACCATTGCTACCATCCTAGGGTCCCTGTGGCCCCATATCTCTGAGTCTACACAAGGCGAAAACACTTGGATTTCCTCCCCAGATGCCAAGGTCAAGAGCTCTGCCTCAGAGTCCTTCAACACTCGCACACAAGACCTAATCAGGTATTTTCCTTCCTACGCTCTGTACTACCCTGACACTGCTTCTCGTCCTCCTACATGGCACCTCTTCTTCTCATTTCCCGACCTTTTTACCTTCTTTAGTACATCCCTCCTCCACTCCTCTTCACTGGGTTGAGAGTTGGTCAACCTCTGATTTCCTCAACAGCGTGCCTTATGTAAAGAATCGGCTGACAAAATGTCAGATCTCTTGGAAGTGGTCCAACTGGTGTCTTGTTAGAATGGGAGTAGTGTGAGAATCAGGGTGTATTCTGGCGTCCATCCAGCTTGTACTTTTTCCGCACATTCAGCGCCACATTTCAAGTAAAATCAGTTTTAGGGGGAGGGCACAAAGTAGCATAAACAAAGAGCACTTCCAAAGCTTTGAAAGGCCTCCTTGAACCTGGCGTTGGAGCTAGCCATGTGGGTCTGGGCTGTAGGAGTTGGGGCTGTGTTGGAGAAATGTGGGCTGTGAGGAAAGGCAGGCCCGGCCTGATGAAGCCTTGTGGAAGAGTGCAGTCTTTCCACCACCCCTCCCACAAGCCATGATTCATCCGGACGTAGCAGCTGCACAGGCCCACCACTCTCATCCACTGACCCAGTCGTAACCCTGGAGACAGGGGAGGGCCTGAGAAAAATGGTGTCGTCAGACTGGTAATCCCAAGTACGAGCACAAGATTTACCTCAACTGCCTTGTATAATGTATATGCTAGTGAGGACAAAAGATCAAAACTTTTTTAGCTTTTGCAACACTCCCATTATGCAAACCCATATATCACATATAGAGGAGATCGCCATTTCCTTTCCTCTAATTTCCAGTTTCTCAGTTTGGCTTTCAGTGCTTTTAGTTACCTATCATTGTCAAAAATGTTAAGACACCGAGGGGGCAAGTTCGACCACCAGGCAGGTTGTCAAACAGAGAGCAGGCATTGCACAAAGCAGTCGGTGTGAAGAAAGATCCTTTCAACCCACGTAAAGCTGTGGAAGAGGATCAAGTCAAAACAATGGAGCTTGGTTCAAGTGTCAGATGACCTGCAGTGGAGGTTGAAACGGTCATAATCACCTGTTTTGAGAGGACCTCAATGAGTGGCAGTTCCAACAAAAAAGGTATACGAAAGAAGCAAAGAGTCGCAGTGATTAGTTGAGGACCCGTGGCTTCACAGTGACCACATCAGCTACTAAAGAACCTTGATTGCCAGCTGTAGTGCTCTATAGGTTTTCATAAGCTGTTGGTGCCTGAGCGGAGCCCGAAGGTCCAAGCATACCGAAGCTGTGAGAAGACGGCCCCAGGTCAGCAGACTGTCAAGGGCCCAGAGCTGGGCTGGCACAGGGGCCACAACAGCCCTCTAATGACACTATTAGCAGTGATTTGTGGCTGAAAGAGTACAGGGAACATGATCATGAGACCTGTCATTGGCAAAGACAAATTGGAGATATCGCAGTAATAGCAGGGGTGGAGGGCTTAGGTGAGGTATCCGTTTTCAGTTTCTGTGCTGTGGAAGTATGCACAGTAAAGGCCTTTGTTTGCCTGTGTGAGGTGAGCTTTTTTCAAAGGAAGTCTACTACAGTCCATTTGGGAAAAAGTCTATTAACCACTGCATGTTTTTTTTTTTCTTTTGTGTGTTTCTCCCAGCTATGTAGTAAACATGGGTTTGATCGACAAGCTGTACGGATGCTTCCTGTCGATCCAAGGTCCTGTAGACGAGCATCCTAAGATGTCTGCTTTCCTCCAGCAAGCCTCGGCTCTGCTGCACAGCATGTGTAAACTGTGTTTTGTCGTAACCGGACGGTGAGCATTTCTCTTACACACACACACACACACTAAACATCTATGTGATCTCTTGATCCTCCTCTGACAAACACACACACACTCGCAGAGACTGAGTCACTGTCAGTTCTTTAATGTCACAAGGATCCATAAAGACGGGAATCCTGGTTACTCAAACAAAGCCTGTGGTTCCTCTGCAATCAGCCAGCAGGTCGTTTCCTCCAGCCCGCTAGCTGGCTAAGCTGTCGTTACTGCAGATAGAGATAGGCATCTACTTGACCCAGCGCTCTGTCACTCACCATAAACCTTAGCCTGCAGCGTGGGGGGAGCCCACCCACGTGTGCTACAGTGACCTCCACTCAGAGAGGTTCAGTGGCGCCGCTGACAGAGGCGACGCACACAGTCACACCAAGGGACATCAAATTCCTCACTTAAAAGGAAAAGAAACGCTGACCATGGTAGCAGGGCCAGAAATGCTTTGATGTTGCCCATTACAATAAAATTTGAAATGCAATAAGCTCCATGCATTGTAATTGTCATGCAGAAATCTAGCTATCAATCAAGCCAATTCAGTTTCCTTTCATATCAACCCAACCACTTGGCAGTACATTACTCCATGATCTTCTAATTGCGTTTGAAGTGTGGCCCAGTGTGCTGCAGCACCTTGCCAGCTGCAAGGTGCTGCAGCTGCTTCACACCAGCAAAGTAGAAAGATAGCTACGGCAGTTTGTCACTGAATATCTGTGAGAAAACATAGTGTCAGACTTTGCAGGTTTGATAATACCAGTGTTATGATCAATACAGCAGCCAGCGAGCTCTGTTCTGCCAAGATTCTCCGTGCATATAAGAATGCTCAATTGGCTTGTAGAATATTTTGGCCATGCCAGTTGCTGTGTCAGGGGATTATAATGGCATTAGGAGGCTGTGTTCTTGCCTAGCAGCATATTTCACGCAGAGCCTGTTGGCTAACATCAAGTATCAGCATGCGCTGTAGGTTCCATCCAGAGGTCACACACCCTCCTTTCTACATGGCTGCAAATCATAGCTGGTGCTGCTGCGGTAGTCTTAAATTGTCTGTCTGTACGGGCCGGGGGTTTTCACCAGAGTCTTCTGCGTTGCTACTGAATGGAATTAGTAACATTGATGCATTCATTTCTCTCATTTTCTTTATCAATGCAGGGTTTTTATACAAAAATAATGCAGTAATGTTGAGTCTGGGGTTTAATTGACCCTGCAGGTACTGATATTAGATAAAAACCTTTGAACTTATTTCATGTTGTTAAAATGTTTTAACTGTTTATTTTCTAGGATTACATTCTTCACCTAAATGTCTATCTTTTAAAGCTCCTAGCATTACACATTTTCTTTAATAGGTGGTAACTAGACTGAGGCCTTTTCTCCATCCTCTGAAGCTTTTATTTAATGTACCTGCCCTTTCCAAGCAGCATTAATCCTGTCTTTGTTGTTAAATGTGATGTTCAATGAAAGGATGGTGTTACCGATCCCTTAACTAACAAGGTGGCATCTTGTTGTAACCAAACAAACATATCACCTTGAATCCTCTCGAGCGCGCCTTGATTAAATGTGTTGGCGCACTCAGCACCTTGTCGGGCAGCTCTGTGCAATCTGCCAGCTTGAAGTAGCTGCCATGAGCTTCACGTCATGGCATTACTATGTTTACTGTAGCTGGAGAGGGGGAGGAAGAGACAATCTTGAATCTTGAATGTCCCACTCTTTAGCTGCATCCAAACTGGCTGGCATTGAATTTTACGTTAAGTTTAAAAAAGCGAAAACGGATTTGAAGCTCCTCGCATGCAAAGACTGAAAAACTGTTATCCCATAAATAAACAGAAGCACGTGAGTAGCAGAAAATGAACTTAAGGAGCAGCTGTGATCCAACATGTCAATATGCAACACATGTTAAACTCTGTGCTCTTCCATTCGCAGCAGTCAGTTAAGTCAGTAGTACAGCAGCACAAACGGGGTAGTATCTCTTATGTTAAGGGAAAGTCATCTCTAAGCCATCGTCTGGAGAGTAAATCGAGAAGCCGCCGAGGTCTAGACCGTTATTTGTGTCCGTAGTCGTGGGATGTCGCAGTGAGAGAACAGTCTGAGGTTACGTTTTGTTTGTTTTATGAATGACACCAGCAGCATAAAAGCACAAATAAAGACCGTAATGCTACAAAGTCTTACCTTGTATCATATCAGTGTGTATTTGTTTATGAGCACTTACATTAATGTTTGGTTTTGCTGACCACACACTTTCCCTTTCCTCCTCTCCAGCGCTCCCAGTATATTTGACAATAAACGCCAGGACCCGACTGGACTGACGGCCCTGCTGCAGTCCACAGACCTGGTGGGAGTGGTGCACACTCTGTATTGTATCTTGCTGCACAGTTTCTCGCCAGAGTCTTCTTCCCAGAGTCAGGAGCCCTACGGCCCCGGGGTCATCCAGGTGGCTTTGCAAGGCATCCGCTTCCTCAACAGTTTTGCGCTGCTTGACCTATCCGCCTTCCAGGTATTATCCAAAATATACTCTTTTCACTTTCACAAATATAGAACTCCATAAAGATCGAGCAGCAACAGGATGTTAGACATATCATTTTTTTTACAGAATGGTATTTGAATAAACAGTCGGAAGAGCAATGTAAATGACATGTCTCTCATCACATGTCGTAAACATTTTCTACAAATATTTAAATGATCCTCCCTGGATTTGATAAACAAAAATGATGTTAGTTCCTTTGTTAAGAGCCATTAGAAGAGGAGTTACTCTCCTTAGCACAAAGCCGACCTGTGGACATAAACACGTCTGCCCTCTGACCCCGGGTCAGTGGTTGGGGTTGAATAGAACCTGGTGGGTCAGCAGTAAGGATGGAGCAAGAGTGATTATTACTGTATGCAGGGCCGTACATTACCCACCCTGAGGAGGAGGGGCCGACAGCTTCACTGTGCTAAGTCACCGCGGAAAGGCACAAGAGCAAGCGAGAATGCTGTTAATTATTTTAACGTCTTGTGGTAATTACTTTGAAGCAGCTTCCTCTCACTGACCCGCCACACTCGGGCAACTCAAAACAGCTGGAAATGAAAGCATTTCACTGCCAGAGTTTTATGAACATTTTAAATAATGTTTCTTTTTTTGGCAGGGGGTTGTAATCACCTTGTGTTTCACATTACCTGCATAGCAACAGCTAATATGTGTTGCGGTGGATGGATGATCAGTTAATGCTATCTGCTGCCGCATCAGCTCCCAATCATTTGTTTAGAAAGGAATTTCAAAAGGGTTCAGTGCAGTATGAATTTTGGCAAAATAAGCAGCAACAAAAACATTTATGTGAAAGAAGGAACAGTTCACATTCAAGCAATGTTTTTTTTTTGTTTCTTATTGTTTTTGCTTATTTTCTTTTCAAACTGCGAGTTGATTTTTTTAAAATCTAAATTTATTTCATTATTGCTCAATAACAATTAGCTTTTGTTCCATTTGACAGCTGCTTAGATGGTTAAGTGAGTTTAATATGTTGCTTGCATGTATAAGTTATGAGGCCTTAAAAAAGCCTTTATTGCATTTAGGGATGTTACAATGCTAACACCCAAACTTCCAGCGGTATATTGATGATCTTATGGTGCTCCGTCACACTGACATGTTTAATAAATACTGTCTGTGAGCTTCTCCTAGCATCTCATTTCTGAGCGGGATTTGGGTGTTTTATCGTGGGACCCCGCTTGAGTTGCTTATACTCCCAGCAGCAAAACATATTGTTATTCATTACTTTGTATTGTTGTTGTATTGAGCTCTTTGTAATCACAATCATAGAAAATGTATGCTTAATTTAATGTAAAACATACTAACATGTTTTGTCTGTGACCTGTCAGTCTGTTCTAGGAGCCGAGGGCTTGTCTCTAGCTTTCCGACACATCGTCAGCTCCCTGCTCTGGTACTGTACCCAGCATTCCTCTGAGGAGCTTCTGCACGAAGTCATCATCTGTGTGGGATACTTTACTGTTAACCACACGGACAACCAGGTAAACCATCTCGCACCTGCACTGACTGCACAGAAATGAATTCACTTTCACTAAACCAAACAACTCTAAACATTGATATACATATATATATATATATTTGTATAGTTAAAACTTTAACCTAAAAAATCATTTTTTTATTTATTAATCTACCAATTTTGGCAATAAATAGTTTTTTATTCTTCCGTATATAAAATCTAAAAAATCATGACAAATTATCATCTTAATGACCAAAAAAAAAATTATATTAGATGTCTCCAAATCTTGAATGTTTTCACTTGATATGTGACTGATATTTTCTAACATTTTGTCAAAGAAATGTTTTGAAATGTACATTTTAATTCCCCATAATATAAGTTGATGTTTGCTGCTGATGCTTGTTTTAGCCGATCAACAGTATAAAGCCATAAAATACTCAGTTTACTTATACCCATATAAAACATAGAGAATAATCCTCATAATATGAGAACATGGAATCAAGTAATTGATTATCAAAAGAGTTACCATTTTTTGTCCATTGAGTAATAAACTCATCTACGTAATGGTTCAGAACTACATAACACAATTTATCAATTGCTAAAATTGGAATTGATACATTTTCTGTCAATCTATTAATTGTCAATTGTTTAATTGTTTCAGCACAGGTTACACTTAATTCTTTCAGTTGTGAAAAGCTGTCTTCTAGGTTAAGAAGAGCCCGGTAATATCATCTTACTATTGTTCTGTTCATGTATAATTTGTCAGAAAAAGGGTGTGGTATGTAATCGTAACAAAAAGCACCTGTTCAAAGATTCATGACTTGGCACCTTCTTGCTTTTGGTCTGTGTGTCGTCTATTGTACCACAGAGTGACCCATTGTTCCTTCCTGGTAAAGCAGAGCAGGGTGCTGGCCCCGGTGTTACAACTACTTAGGGGCTCTGTGGAAGCGAGCAGGATGTGATGGAGCAGACCTGGCTGCTGTGTAATTGGCTGTCATGCATGGCCCGTCTACCGGGCCCCTGATTAGCCATGCTACAGTTGGCTGGGCTTTGATTATGTTAAGCCTGACCCACACAGGCAGCCACCACAGCTACAGCCTCAAACCTCTGATATGTCATTTATGTCCACACGGTCGCAGTCAACCCCCATGACAACTATTTATAGGCTGATTACTGATTCTCTTTTACCAGATTTTTTTTACTTCTAATTGAAGGGTCTTCCTCCAGTCTATGGTGCTTTCCTCTCAGCTCCTATGCAATTTAATTATTCTGATGTACAGAATTAGCATCTGTTGTTCATTGTAGATTCAATTTGCATATTATATTGAATAATTGAATGAGGAGTGAAGATTAAATTAAGCGGGTGACAGATGATTCGCCTTTGTACACTCACAGCAGCGTTAACAGGGCAGTCAGGCTTGATTGTATTTGGGGAAAAAAACATGTTGCTAATTTGATGCAAAATCCACAAACTTTATTTTGCCAATAAGAAAGTTTTTGTGAAAAAGCAACAACAAAAAGTCCTCTTACCTGCTTACAACTTAAGGATTTAGTTTAAAAGAAATATCATATTTAAGTATATTGTCGGGAAACAAGATCCCACACAACCTCCGCACAGAGTTGATCTTTGCCAGTGGTCCGGTTCCTGGAATGCGTCCACTCAGTTCCGCACCAAGATGGATGGCGTTAAGGAGAATATTTAGAGCAGCTTGAGCTTTTCTCAAGCTAATGTAAGCATTGGCAGAACACAAAAGCAGCCCGACCCGAGGCCTACGCGTTGGTGGAGACTGCTGATTCACTGTCGGCACACCAGCTTTTGTTTATATATATATATATATGCTCTGGAAATAGGGCTGCTCATAAAAAACTGAACTTTGAAGAGCAGCAGTATATGTAGTGATGTATTCACTCTGCTCTGGGGGGCATGAATAATTCACCTTGTCACACGAAAAGCCATTGGTAGGGTGACATATGTAGGCTTGTGTTTTTTTTAAAGTGTGTCTCTGTTGTCGGGGCCACCGAGCCATGTAGCCATATGTTTCATTGTCTGTTGGGTGCGTCCCTAGAGACCTTTTGACAATAAAAAGCAGAACAAATGACAACTATTTGCAACTGACATGTAACTGTACTTCCTTTTTCCCCTGCAGACAAATGTGCCGGTAATCTCCTTGTCTGTGAATACAGTGATTCATTTGTGAATCATCCGTGGTGATGATCTGTTGAATCTTTGAGCTGACGAAAATTTAATTGTAAACCGTTGACATGTTAACCCACCTGATTCCTGTATGCTCCTTAGAAAGACGCAAGCCAATTGAGAGTGTGGAAATCTTAAGAAAACGTTGCATTTTTCCAGTATATGGAAATGCGCACACAGAAGCGGGTCTAATTTCATGGACATTTTAGAAATGTTATGGAATAGTTTCCCCTGCACTGCCTCCTGAGAAAACCTGACTCCTCTGTATATTTCGTAAACAGTTTTCTTTATACACGTAAGCATAACAAGAGCTATGGATCACCTCCAGCCTTCACATCCCACACACATCTCCAGAGCTCAAGCCTTATCTGTGGGGTCATTCCTCTTCTTCCCATTCTCTACGAGGGCGTTTCCTCTGCCCTGCAGGCCCAAGCCAAGCTTTAGGCCTGTAATTCCTGCTAACCTGATGTTGAAACGCTCCCTTCAGCAGTCCATTACAGCCAAGACAACCAAGCCCTCACTGCCTGCAGGGTAAGTGCAGCTCGTGCAGACCATAGGGAGCCAGCACAAGGGAATGCACACTCTGTATCACCCAGCAGAGTAAACAGAGGCAGAGTAACACAGACAGACACACTCTCCACTGACTGGCAGGAGAGAGCCTGATTGTTAGCTCGGTAGATGATTTACACGCTGCTTCAAGGGTGAGCGCAGGTCCAACTGACTTTAAGTGAAGTTGAGGACATTTTTATCCCTGCAGACCTTTCAGTGAGGAGTTTCCATTTGTCTGTAACACTGTCGTCAGGTTAGTTTTAGAGCAGAATTATCAGCAGTAAAGATCTGGGCTGGAATGACAGCGTCAGCTCATAGAGATAAATAAAGAGTTATTAAGCTTCTTTGTGTAAACGGCAGTTTTTTTTTTTTATGGGATTTTAAAACAAGTGACAATTGCTTTAAAAGTCAAGTTGGAGTGTCTATGTCAATGTCTGCGCCGCCAGCATCTAATTGTCCAAAGGTAATTTACGCAGCGTCCTGTGCGCGTCGCAGTCAGCCATTGTAAATGTTGTAAAGAGGCACTAAACAGTCATTTGACTGACTTTGTTTTGTGGCGCATGCTGTGCTGCTTGCCTTATCAGTAAGGCAGTTCCACTCTGATGGATCTGGTTTGTTTTGTGGATTCTGTGTCAGATATATGGCCCTGCTCTGACGCTGGTTCTTACTGAGGTGTTCAGGCTGTCTAGACGATGGTGAACGGAGATTCTTATACACCTTCAAGATTGTCACTTGTCTTTTGTGTGTGATTTAGAAATGTATGGATTCATATATTTCTGCCTTATTCAGCAGTGCTGCAGCCTCATCTGCACAGGCTAATTATGCTATTTGAAATTATGCTTAAATGCACGATAGGGAAATGACTACCTCTTCTTTTTCCTCTCCATTCTTAAATCTGCTTTAGATTTTGTTTCTGCTTCGACACTGGGTTTGTCCCGAGAATTTGTTTGCGTTTCACAACATTAACTTTACACACTCTTTGTTGTCATTGTGGACAGTGAGGAAGTTATGTAAAGGAGGCGTCATAAAGCGGCACTGTTTGAAAATGCCAGGTCTCTGAACTTAAGAAAGAACAGAGCAGCCAAGACACTTGAGTTTTTACTGGGTCTGCGTTATACGTGAGCCAGAAGCATGGGTTCAGATGCTTGTTGTTAGTTTTATGATGTCAGGCTTTGACCTGCAGATACTTCAGCTGAGCTGGGAGAGGCAACGCTACGGCATAATCTCTAGTTGGAAACCATTTCGGTCTCTGGTGTTCCTCTTCACCTGGTAGAGGCGTGGAAAGTTGGCAGGAGACTGAGTTTCTGTAACATCCATACTCTTCCTGCCACCAGATTTTGTTTTATGTCTTTCTGCGTCTTCAGGCACTTGAGGGTGGACAATTTGTTTAGGCAGCTGAAGATGGAACTGTGCGTAGTTGAGGATTATGAGATCGCTGGGTGATTTGTGGGTTGGATCATCTCAGAGCCCCAACTCAAATATCCAACACTTGCTTTGGTGTTAAATTATGATACATTAACCATAAATATTCTGGATTAAAACCAAAGCATGAATATAGACTTTAGCTTTTGCAGAATCATGGTTTTGGCTTTCTAAAGAATTCAGCTGCATAAATCACTCCCCAATGCCAGTTTGTCTTTGGGCAATGTTGCAACCGACAAGATAAATATGATGATGAAGGATTTAACGGAAAGTAGCATGAGAATGCTAAAACTACATGCAGTGAAAATAAACAGCTCTACTTTTGAAAACAGCCAGAGCTTGCCTTTCTTTTTTTTTTTCCTTCCGTCAGTGGATGAATTTGTCCGAGTCCCACATTCCTTTGTGGAAAACACTTATTGAGTCAGTGAAACTGTGGGGATTTTGTTCATCCACTGTTACGCACACATATTCACATTACGGTTATACGTCTTAATAATGTACACCAGACTATTATTTTATTTAATACAGCACTCGGTAAAACACACCAGAGCAGGAATTGTGTTCTCTTAGCTTCAAAAATTAACACTCACATTTCAGGATGACAAATTCAGTGCTCTCCACATTTTTAAGTATTTGTAATGCATTAAAGTTCAGATTGTTTGACCTATCCATATGGATCCTTTAAACAAAGGATGATAGGAAGTGGCACTGTTTTGTGTCCCTTTGAACGCCGCTGTAGAGGGCAGCTCTGAGAAGCTTCACCTTGAACTGATAAAAGCGATGAATTATCGCTTTGTTTATCCTGCTGTTGAAACTTGGAGTGCATTATCAAAGGAGAAGCCAATGGAAGAGTATTAGAGGGTGTATTTTTAAAATCTTGTAAATCTTGTAAATTTATGTCACCGTGACTTGGGGACCTCACCTTCCCCTTCTGGTTTCTATTGGCATTGAGCCCCGGTCGCGTAGTCTAGTGCCTCGTTCAGCCAGGATTTAGCATGCTGACCCCCTGGCTCTCCGAGGGGTGCTCAGGGTCTTCTCAGGCTCAGGGGAGATGACCAGAGCATTAGGCCAGGACCCCTTCATTTGCAGCAGTCCCCTTTCTAATCAAATGAGGCTGGGAGTGATTTGGTTTTAATACTGGTGGCCCGGATGTGATGGTGTGTGATTGACGGGCTGTGATGAAGAGCAGGATGTCGGCGGGGTGAGAATACCATTAATGGTATTGCTCATTTCTCAAAGTGGGGGTCGCCACGCTGCTGGTGGAGGTTTGCTCACCCTGCCTTTCACCCGCCACCCCACCCCTTCATTCCCCCTGTTGCACTATAAATGCCCTCTCAACCTGAGCTTCCCTCCTACGGGGCGGTAACAAGCTTTTTCACTGGCTATTTGCTTCAGTGTTGCTCAGAGAGCTTAACACATAACTTGAAAGTGAAGTCTTAACCGCTAATAATGACATCAGTTCACGGTTCCCTCTTATGTTACAGCAACTGGGCTGTTGCCGTTGGTACAAAGGAAGAACAAAAACATCCCTTCATTGTGTTTTATGGCCCATAATTGCGTGGTGGGAGGCTTCGCCCCCCGGGTCTCCTCCTAATGGCTGTTTGTGTGTTGTTTTAGTGGCAGATTTACATGTGGGAGGGACGCAGTGTTGAGATTTACAACCAGCAGTGCCACTGACTGGCTGCCTGACGGGCTTAGTGACTGACTGGCCTTGCTCCATGTGTGTTCCAGGTGATAGTGCAGTCTGGCCGCCAGCCCAGCGTGCTGCAGAAACTGTGTCAGCTTCCCTTCCAGTACTTCAGCCACCCGCGCCTCATCAGAGTGCTCTTCCCCTCTCTCATCGCGGCCTGCTACAACAACTCCCAAAACAAGGTCATCCTGCAGCAGGAGATGAGCTGTGTGCTGCTGGCTACATTCATTCAGGTAACTATAGGAACATGGTGTCACGTACAGTAGACGTATGCACATACATTCATCATAGTTTTACACGCAGATGTAACGTAAGTGAACATTTCAGTGGTTGAATATTCAAGCCAAAGCGTGTGAATGGAGCGTCACAAAACAGGCTATAAAATAATATATATATTAAAGAACATACTAATGATCAAAAACTTCCTCTTTGGCTTGACAGTTTCATGCATGTAAATAAAACATCCGAACACAATAAATTACTTTTAAATCAGAGGGAAACCTCTTTGCCTCGGCTGATTAACAGTTGCTCATCTTGCTCACCCGGTGAATCTGTAACAGGCAGGCTTTTACAAAGATAAATGGCTTCCTTCACAGTGGCTTTACCTGCCACTGGTTCAACTCCCAGTAAACAGCTTGTCTCCTTCATCTACCTCTGACAAACTGCCCTCACCACTCTGCAACCACCACTGTTTAGACACCGATTAACTTCCATTCAAAGGGAGACAAGCTATTGTCATTTCTTTCAAACAAAGCAATAATGCATGGTGCCTTGCCCCGCTGCCCTCATTGTTGAGTTAACCTCAAGAACATTCTTCGGAAAGAAACAAGTTTGATCCCGTACGCTTCTTTAGCACCCGTTATACTAAAAACATATATATTGATTAGAAAATACAATGAGATGTAGTGGCAACTTTGAAATAATATTTTATGTATTTTTTGTGACTGGAAGGTTTAACTAATCTTGGATAAGACCGATTAAATTGTACACACACAACACTACTAGTACCTGCAGGATACCGTTATAGCAGCCTCTAATGCTAGTGTTAACTCCCTCAGGACTGTGCTGCAAATGAGAAAGATTCCGACAACAAAATAAAGCCCGGAGGTAAGTTATCCCATTAAATATATCAAATGCATAACAAGAAAATGAATTGGATGGATTGAATTGATTTTATATTTTTAATTCTATAAAGATAGTTTGATGGTTTAAAAAAAGTGTTTCCTCATGTCAAAAGAGATCAATCGATCTGGAATATTTTTAATAGTAATATTGAGACTAAGGAATATTTAATTGTGACAAGTTTATCTTAGCACACATTGGTTGATTGAAGTTTTTGAATGGATTTTTGTCGGACAATTATTATAATGTAGTTGTTCTTTTCTGTCTGTGTAAAGTTTCCCGGCTGCTGGATTACTGTGAGTTGTCTAACCGCTTTCCAAGAGATCAGTGGGACTCAGCACTGCAGTTTTTTCTCAAGAAGCAGGAAGAGTGATGGAGTCTGCTGTCTTCAGAATGGATAAGCACAGTATGAACACAAGTTGTTTTGGGATTTTAGTTTTTTCTCCCTTTCTTCCAATTTTAAGTCTGAACACTAGCAAATATGTTCTTCAGAAGTTTTCATTTGTAAAGATTGTGAAGCCTTATCATATGTTTGTGCATCTGTTTTGATTTCTTTGAAATCAGATTGATGTTTACGATTATTTGCACAAAATGTCTTGTTTGTTCTTTGCAGTTAGAAAACATGCACAACTATTGCATTTCATTTCCATACAAGCCATTTGTTTATCTTTTTGTCCCTGTTGTAGATAGAAAAATATCCATTTCAAAGCAGTAACCGTTTAAACCTGAAACATTTACTTATACTGTAATTTATAATTTGCCAAGTGTTTCATCAATACTGTTTGTGTTAATTTATTGTATTTGTCTCATTTTTGAATGTGAATGGCCAGAATGTTATTTCTAGTCTTCATAATGTCAGTTACAAGTTACATGACCTGCCTTGATTGCCAGCTGAGAATTATATTTTTCAAGTTCACGTCTTTTTCTTTTCTTTCGCTCTGTTAGGAGGCAGACTTACAAATTAATATAATTTATTGAGTTATTTACCTTCATCATGTAAAATAAAACACTTATGGCTATATATTGTTGTCATTCAATTTTATTCTGTGTAAACTGTACAAAGTTAAATTGATGTCAGGAGTAAGCTATAGCAAACATGAACACTTTGTGGTGACTTGTGTTTCTGTCAGTTACATCCTTGTGAACTTGAATAATGAAGATGTCCTAATTTAGTCTTTGGCCAAATGCAATTTGTAGAAACAAATGATTTAATCTAAAAAAACACATGAATAAATAGGATCTGGTGTTAAATGTACTTTTACTCCTGTGAAGTCCTCTGAAACTGACACCCTCGGGGAAAACAGTTTTTTCGGTTGTAAGAGGAAGCCCTCTTATTCCGTACCTGCCCTGCACTTATTTATTGGAAGTTTATTGATTTGCATATCTATATTCAAATAGTGAATAGTCTTTGTTATGCAAATGGCTCAACACTACAGCATCAATGCAGTCCTCTAGTTCTGCAAAGATACGAATCAACTGCTGTGGTCAGGCAGAATTTAGATTATATATAACGGGCCAAAGGGAATTAAAATAAAAGTCACATTCACAAAACTGACTTTTGAATTTTCCACAGTGTGAAAATACTGGAACATTAATCCGGTTTGCCCAGTTTTAGTTTGAAGGCAGATGTGATGATGAACATTTCGGAGCTATTTAATGTGGTAAGAATAAACAAGAAAATATTCAAATTCAGATAACTTGTGTACTTATTTTTTTTAATGATTTGTGATTAATAGCCTTGTCTTTTTCTTATTAATATTTTCTTCTTGAGTGTATTGTTGCAGCAGTTTCTCTCTCATCTTAAAGTTAGCACTAGGCTGTATCAGCATGTCTTAACAGACTTAACAGGATTTTGAATTCCAATGAGTCTCCTTCTCTGATAAAAGTCGATCCTCCCCAACAAATTGTTGAGGTGTAGTGTGTCAGCCCGGCTTGACCTGCATGCTCTCTTGTCCAGAGGCTATTTGTCGTCCAGGATTCCTACAGGAATGAAAATAAACTCAGGACGAGCTCCTTGTTTTGGGTCCATTCAGTGTATCCTTTGCAGGTGATGCCAGATGCAGATAAGCGGCTGCCTGTCCTCTGTCTAGACTTGTATCCACGGGCCTCAGGTTGGTGTGGAAATGTGACATTAGTTTAAAAAAAAAATTGATCGTTTTAACACTATGATGGGAACCAGATATTATGTAAAATGTGCAATATAAATATAAGATCTGGCCATAAAGAGGCTTTGATTTAAAAAAAAATAATAATAATAAAAAGAAAGAAAATGAGGTGACCTATGACACATGGGCCAAATGCTTAATATCTTGTCAGGCACTGATCCACTTGGCTCAGAAATGGAGCAGGCCTATATATATATATATATATATATATATATATATATATATATATATATACATATATATGTATATATGTATGTAAGCAGGGCCTCGGTGAACTGCAGCTTTCACACAGAGAACGGAACCCACAAATGTTGGAAACTGAACATTTAAATGACCTCAATATTTCATTTCTGATTGCCCAAACGTGTATATTTAACCATTTATTTGTATGAGCTTTAGGCCGTGTCATAGCTTAAAAGGTTGACTTGTATTCTAAACAGGGAGCTCCACGTATCAAGCATCTTAAGCAGCTTTTCAATTCACCTTTTTAACTGATTTATTTTTGCCGACTGTAATTCTAAAAAAAAAAAAGGTCTTATGGTTTACAGAACAAATGGAATTTTGCATGCAATAATCAGTTTAAAGTATGGTTTTATTTATAAGATCGGCTATGTCTGTCATAATAAATAGTAATAACTTATTTTCTGGAGAAAACGCGAACAATGCGCCTCTCATCTGTTTCGTTCATTTACAAGAGTCGATATTGAAACAAATCATGCACATCTACACAGTTTGGTTCCTGATAATCATATTGTAACCTTCAGAAGTCCAATGCAGGACATTGGTTTGAATCCCGTAACATATTCACCACGTTATGGCCCAGTTCAGGCCTTGGCATCAGGTCCGATGAGCCCATAATGTCCATCAGCAGCTGTGAGTCCTGCCGAAGTGTCCTTGAGCAAGACAGTGAGCTAAAATGCTTAAATGTAAAGGGAAGAGTCAGACCTCCATTCCTCCAGTCGGCACCTAAATGCAGCATAATCCATCCTGGTCCTTTAATTGGTTTTTCTTTAATTGGATGTCTCTGAGGTCTCTTGGGGAGGGGGGTGGGGGGATCCAGGTCCAGGTCCAGGTCCAGGTCCAGGTCCAGGTCCAGGTCCAGCTGACCTCGAGGCCTCTTCACGTGTCGACTGGACTCGGCACCATGCTGTTCGGTGTGTCCGGTAACTGAGACGAGAGTGAGGTCACATCACTGCCCGAGGAGTTGCCCAGAGAGCCCGACTCAGAGAAAGACACCTGAAGGGAACAGAAGGAGACCAGATCAACCCCCAAAAACAATGTTTTTAAGAGTGATTGCTTATGTATTTATTTATTTTTAACAGATTTTCCCTCTGTGCTGGAGCAGAACATCTCAGTTAAAGATGTCAACATAAGGATGTGCTCATGACAGGGCCTTGGATATATATATATATATATGTCTATTAAAACATACCGATACATATCACCTTATCACTGCTGTAAATCTCACCAGACCACTTCAGACATGACTACACCAGGTTGATAAACACTTTGCACTTGAATATTTCGAAAATCAACTCGCCAACATGACTAGATTAAAGAATTGTTTCTAATTCTAAGTGTTGATTTTAAACTAAAATGAAGGCCACCATCATCATCATCATCTGAATTAATCTTTGATATGATTGATTAACACATCCTCCCCTTTCCTTTCTCTCTCTCTCAAACTCCCTTTGTGTTATTTTTAATGGCCTATTGTTAATTTTGAATATAATGCACAGAAAGTCATCCTACCAGCTGTTGGAAAGCAGGCTGGTCCAGGTCGCTCTGCAGGGCGAAGTCGCTGAGGGTTTTCCAGGGAGGCTGGTAGGTTTGCACCTCCACAGGATTCCCCTGCACCGTGTTGTCGTGCCGGATGGGACTACCTGCCACCAGAGGTGTGCCTGTCATGCCCTGCAGGTTCTACAGGAGCAACGAAACACTCAGTCTGATCCAAAGACTGGCCATGCAGTAATAATAATAATAATAATAATAATAATGGATTTTATTTATATAGCACACTTTAAAATACAAAGAAATCTCAAGGTGCTGCACAGGGTAGAACAATCACAATAATCAAATATAATAATAAAACACTAAAAACAAACAAACAAAAAAATAAAATAAAATTTTAATTAATTCATTAATTTAATCATAATGAAATCTAAGAATATCTATTAAAACTGAACAACCACCCAAACACAAGCAATCTAAATTATCAAGACCAGAAGAGGAACAGGTGAGTTTTAAGATTTTATATATGGATTATATATATACTGCCATTCAGCCAAATCATAATTTTTTATTTTTTCATTTTTGTCATTATGAGGGAACCAACAGCCAATTGTGAGCAACAACAAACATAAAACTTGCTGAAAGAGATTTAATGTTAATCATTAACTAGCCCAACAACATATTAAGTTTATATGAGCCTGTAAAATGGTCTCAATCTAATTGTGCAATAGTCAAAGGATACATTTGGTTTAATGTGGTATGCTCTGCCAAACAAATGCAGAATTAAATAAATTATTTTCTCAATTAAAAATAATTTCAGTTGAGTAGGCTAACTTAATTGGAAAAATCATTTTCTGATTTTTTTTTAAAATATACCACCTGTATATTTAAAACAATATTGAATATACAAATATTGGAAAAAAAAAATTCTTAAATGTTGTGTGACACACAGTTTTATTTTCTAAATTCTTCATTTACAATAATCAGTCTAAAAGGTGTTTACTTATCTGTTATGGTTCCTCTCCAGCAGTATTGATATTTAATTATCTATTTCTCTATCTTATCTAATGTGTGGTAACACGATTGCACATGGACATTATCTGGCTGCCTAATCATTTACACAGATGTTGATGTTTTATTTTATTTTAAACCAGAGGAGAAATTACTCAAAAGTGAGTGACAGTAAGCTGCACAGTCATAATAATCAGGGTTAATAATCAAGATGAGATAATGCATTATTTGTATAGCTATACCATGCACATATAGAAATATAACATAACATAATGCATTATTTGTATAGCTATACCATGCACATATAGAAATATAACATAACATAATGCATTATTTGTATAGCTATACCATGCAGAAATATACATAACATGCACATATACCATGCACATATAGAAATATAACATAACATAATGCATTATTTGTATAGCTATACCATGCACATATAGAAATATAACATAACATAATGCATTATTTGTACAGCTATACCATGCACATATAGACATATAACATAACATAATGCATTATTTGTATAGCTATACCATGCACATATAGAAATATAACATAACATAATGCATTATTTGTATAGCTATACCATGCACATATAGAAATATAACATAACATAATGCATTATTTGTATAGCTATACCATGCACATATAGAAATATAACATAACATAATGCATTATTTGTATAGCTATACCATGCACATATAGAATATAACATAACATAATGCATTATTTGTATAGCAGCTATACCATGCACATATAGACATATAGACATATAACATAACATAATGCATTATTTGTACAGCTATACCATGCACATATAGACATATAACATAACATAACTCACAGTTTTCTCGCTGTGGGCCTGTGACTGGAGCTGCTTCATCAGGATGGACCTCTTCTTGTCTTTGCACCTCTTGTTCTGGAACCAGACCCGGATCACCCTGGGGCTCAGGCCGGTCATCTCCACCAGCTGCTCCTTCATCAGGGCGTCCGGTCGAGGGTTGGCATTGTAGCAGGTCCTCAGGGTGTGGAGCTGCTTCTCGTTCAGCACCGTCCGGATCCGAGTGGTCTTCTCGGACTGCTTGTGGACGTGGTTCCGGTGATGGGGAGGATGTCGGACAGAAACAGGTTCTGGGAAAAAACGAAAATGTAATTAGAAACTTAAAATGAATAGAAACATGTTTTAGGTCTGAGAAAAGTAAATTTAAATGAAGAAATTAGAGCAACAAATAGCAAGTAATCAAATAAAAAAATATTAAATAATGCACCAAGTATTATAAGGTCCTCATATACAACTCCAGACAAACTGTATGTAGGCATTTTAAACAATTAAATGATGAATTATGCGATTCATTTTTATTGTAGGCCAATAAAATTGTGAATTATATTAAATCTTTTTTTTTTTTTTGTAGGCCTATATGCACAGAAAATATAATTATTCTTCAGTCGACTGTTTGGATTTTGCCTTGAAAATAGCCATAAGCATAATAATAATAATAATAATGATAATAATAAATAAATAATAATAATAATAATAATCACAATCAATAATAATAATAATAAGAATAATAATCACAATCATAATAATAAGAATAAGAATAAGAATAAGAATAAGAATAAGAATAACAATAATAATCACAATCATAATAATAAGAATAAGAATAACAATAATAATCATAATCATAATAATAATAATAATAATAATAATAATAATAATCATAATCATAATAATCACAATCATAATAATAATAATAAGAATAATAAATAATAATAATAATAATAATCATAATCATAATAATAATAATAATAATAATAATAATATTTGGATTTGGAATACTTTGGATAAAAGCGTCTGCAAATGACTAATAATGAATGTAATAATAATAATAATGTAATAATAATGATAATAATAAATAATAATAATCAAATAATAATAATAATAATAATAATAATAATAATAATAATAATAATAATAATAATAATAGGTTATAGCATGCAAGATGTTATGCATATGCAGATCATTTCTGCGCACTGTTGGTTGTATAGCTTCATATAATTATTATATGTATTATATTATAACACATCCTCTATACCTGAGCTGTGCAGCTGTCTGCTGTGGATGTTGTGGATGTTCCCCGGGCTCATCGGGCTCCCTGCAGAGGTCCGATCCGCCAGCAGGCCATGATCGGCCCGACACAGCAGCTCGTCGTCCCGCAGAGAGAACTCGTCCCCGGGCAGCAGGTGTCGGCTGCACACCGAGCACCGAAAACACTCCATGTGATACACATTATCCCGAGCTCTCATCACCAGGTCGCTGCTGCAGAAGCCCATGTTACACTTTGCACATTTGATGCCAAATAACCTGAAAAGGAGCATGGAGACTACATTGGTCTCATGCAGTGGCCCTAAAAACGTTGCAGACTAAACGAATCTGACGTTTATCTCAGTTATAGTATAGTATAATATGTGTATTTATTGTCAGTTGAGCTGCTGCCCATGGGGATCAATAAAGGAATATAATAATAATAATAATGATCAACAGAGAGTTGATATAATGCTGGCAACATACAATCTGAATCAGGTTTTTATTTCATGGTGCACTTTCATTTACACACCCTGAGCTTTTGCATTGAAATGGACATTATCATTATGAGACTATTATTTAATGCCCCAATACTTTCTTTTCAACAACCAAACAAGGTCTTTTTAGGAGAGTAAAACAATTTAGGAGAGTAAAAACAAATAAAAAAATAAAAATCCTGTTGCACTCTACCTTGCATAATCTCTTTTACAGTAAGTTTTTCCTTCTCTGACAAAGCAAGTGCAGGTCTCGTCCAGGTACTGGCTGCATTCTGCACACTTCAGGCAGGCTGCATGCCACTCCAGGTCCGGGGAGACTCTCAAGATGTACTGGTCGTGTATCTGACTTCCACAGCCCACACACATTGCGATTCCCGACTTCTCTGTGTGAGGAGGGGAATGCATTAATGCAACACTGTGTGTGCTGTTTTAATCCCCATGACATCCCTGTTAAACCAACTTCACCTTAAGGAGAGAACATCAAACATCAGAGTTCTTCCAAGAATATTGCAGATTTATTATAAGTAGGCCACAGGAGCTAAAAATATTACCAAGCAACCTAAGACATGGGTCACTTCAAAACGCAGGAGCACAGCTATAAGTTTATAAGTATATTAGCCTATATCAATATAAGTTTGTTTTTCGTTAGGACAGGTCCATTCATCATGCCTTAGTTGCAGTTTTCGATATTATTCTGCAAATTAATCGAGTAATAAATCAGCATATTTAAGAGAGTATGTCTTTAAAGGAAAAAAACTCACAGCAAAACCCCGAAATGAGTAAAAGGAGAAGAGAGAGAGAGGGATAACTTACTTTTTGAATGATCCCCCATATCATCCAAGAAAGAAGTATTGAGCAGGATATCCACCATGCAGGAGAAACAGCCCGACAGATGGAGGAGAGGCGAGGTAGAGGAGACGTCCCTGACTGG
Source organism: Anoplopoma fimbria (assembly GCF_027596085.1). Classification (NCBI taxonomy): domain Eukaryota; kingdom Metazoa; phylum Chordata; class Actinopteri; order Perciformes; family Anoplopomatidae; genus Anoplopoma; species Anoplopoma fimbria. Next base: position 1,964,278 of record NC_072467.1, on the reverse strand, counting down.
ATGATAAACTTGTTCCTCCACCCAGAGGTGGAGAGAAAACAAAGATCCTCGACCAGTGACGTCTGCAAACCTGGACCTCTGTCGGTCCGAGGAGAGGCTGCCATGCAAATCTGCTCCTGGACTCCTGCTCTTTTTTCTTCTTTTGACTCTTTCGACTGGCTGTGAGATTGTTTTGCTCTTCATCTTTTGTCCCACAGCACTGCCCTCTCTATTTCCTCAAGTGAAAGCATTAAGAGTGCTATTGTTCTGACTGTGTGAGTGTGACATATGCTGTTGTTGGTATCCCATACCCTTAATATTTACCCAGGGCTAACTTATTGTTTATTTGCAGCACCTTGAGATTTCTTTGTATTTTAAAGTGTGCTATATAAATAAAATCCATTAATTCAATTCAATTCAGTTTATTTTGTATAGCCCAGAATCACAAATTACAAATTTGCCTCAGAGGGCTTTACAATCTGTGCACATGCGACATCCTCTGTCCTTCCCTTATTATTATTATTATTATTATTATTATTATTATTGTAAGCTTATCTTTGTCAATATTCTTGTTACTGTTATATATCTTTTTTTCCTTCTTTTTTATATTTGGATTCCCACCAAATTACAGAGTTGAACTTGTAAAATGTTTAATATTACTGTTCATGATTTACTACTGCTATAAATTATGAAAATGATCCTATAATTATTATTATTATTATTTTATTGTTTTAATATTTTTACTGCCTGATTGTTTATTCTAAAACTCTTAAATTAATTATTTATTTTTATTCTAACTTTTTTAATATATTTGTTTCATTCTGTTTAAGTTTGATAATGAACCCATAGTCTACTGTAGAGAGCCCTCTACTGGCTAAACTATCACACAGAGATCTTGGATCCACAGAGAGCTCAATAATCTGCACAATTTAAGATTTAGAAATATATATTTTTCTTTTTCGTATGAATTATCCAGAAATTCGTACACCAGTGCTTCGTATATTTGTTATTGATAGTTGATTGAAAGCCTCTGTAAATAAATAAAGACTGTAAATATAAAGGAGCATCACATACACAAGACTCAACTATTCAATAGAATAAAAGAGAGAGAGGGAAGGAGTGAGAGTCACACAGCCCCTGAAAGCACAGTTTATGCCTGCAATTAAAGCAATTGAAAAAATATATAATTTCCATTGAGATAATGATTGTAAATTCTACATAATAGTGTATTTCTACACAGAAAAAAAAAAGAAGATTGTCTCATATTTGTTTTCATGTATTTGCAACTAGATGTACTGTTCTAATATTTAACATTATTTATGAGTTTTAATTATTTATTGTGGTCTCTACTTGTTACCGGATGAATTGTACTTATACAGTTAGTTACACTAACAGTCACACTATGATGATTAAAATAGGAATGGTGAAATAAGCTGTCGATTTTATTTTGTCTCTTAGGGAGAAATTAAACAAAAATATTATCCATATTATTATTATATTCCTTTATTGATCCCCATGGGGGAAATTCAAGTGTTGCAGCAGCTCAACTACACAGACACAGACAATAAATACACATACTATACAACTACACAGACAATAAATACACATACTATACAACTACACAGACAATAAATACACATACTATACAACTACACAGACAATAAATACAACTACACAGACATAAATATACAACTACACAGACAATAAATACACATACTATACAACTACACAGACAATAAATACACATACTATACAACTACACAGACAATAAATACACATACTATACAACTACACAGACAATAAATACACATACTATACAACTACACAGACAATAAATACACATACTATACAACTACACAGACAATAAATACACATACTATACAACTACACAGACAATAAATACACATACTATACAACAAAATAAAGATAGAACAGGAATAAAAATGTACAGTACATCCACATATAAAACCTTGTAATGACTCTTTCGAATCAATTAATCGTGATTGTTTCCATATGACTAACTTGTTGTAATAAAACATCAAACTATTCTTTATTTTGATACAATTCTTCACTTTTTTTCCCAAGATATCGGACAGTGACCGGAAGTAACGCTCAAGATCTCGCGAGAACTCGTCGTTGACGTCACACTACCTTTGACACAGATTGGATCTCGCCACTGAGTAGAAGAAGCAGCCAGAGGGTCCAAGATGAACAGAGCTTTCAACAAAACAAGCCTGAAACAGCTGGTAAGAGCATGACAGTTATAACTTAATAACATATATAGACATGGCATTGATATGTTCTCGTATTAGCAGCTGCTAGCTTGCTAGCTTGCTAGCTCCCTTAGACGCTGTGCAAGTTGTAGCTAGCATACTAGCTAGCCTAGCATTTATGCAACCAATACACAGCAGTTACGAAACTGTGAGACATTGACGCAGCAGGTGATACTGACGTGTTATTAATTACCTAAAGCATTGAATCTCCAGTGACAGGTTCAGCAGTAAAGGCTATAATATCTAATTTAGTAATTTAGCATGTGGGATTACATGTTTTTGTTTGACTTGATTAACTAGAATGACCTTCATGCACTGCAGGTGTTCAGTCATATCCAGATGAGTCTGGTATTATCCTGTTTTACTAACACAGGACCAAAGTTTGTGCTGAACCAAAGCTGTACATTTCCACTAGATCCTAGACAAACACGGTTGAATCAAATACACAATGTTTTCTAGCTAAAGCTGGGTGATATTGCAATACAAACAAATAAAAACAAGACACACATATTTGATTACATGAGAAAAAAGGGCAGCAGAAATAACTCAGATATGGACCATTTTTTCTTAGTTATTAAGATGTACTATTGATCTCTATTTTGTGTTTCATTTAAGATTAAGAATACCTGAGTGAAACCTTGCCCAGCTTTAGTCTTCTCCATTTTAATGTATATACGCACAACTTTGTATGTTGAAAGCAGTGTCTGTAAACTACTGTATTAATGAGATGTCGACATTGTTTCCAACAGACTGGGGTCCTACGAAGGTTTCAAAGCACCTTGGTGGTTGTAGAGCACAACAATGAAAATCTGACCCCTATCACACTCAATGCCATCACTGCTGCCAGTCAGCTGGGTGCCGACGTGTCATGTCTGGTTGCTGGAACAAACTGTGCACAGGTAGGCAAAGCTTTTTGAATTGACCTGCTCAAGGGCTGTTATTTTGGCGTCACCATACCGCGTTGCGTATTAATAAATACAATCACAGTATAGTTGAGGATGTCTACATTTTGAACGTACATGGAGAAAAGAAGTCTAAATAAATTGATTCTGTCTTCTCAGGTTGCAGAGCAAATCAGCAAAGTTCAAGGTGTGAAAAAGGTTCTGATTGCTCAACATGATTCTTACAAAGGTGCCCTGCCAGGTATGTAAAGCAAAGGAAAACATGACGCCTATTGTTAGTTCATTTCCACTCACAGAACAAATGTATACTGAACATGTCTGTTGTTGTTTTCAGCAACAAACAGCATCAAATTTGCACAGTCCCACATATTCACAGCTAGTATATGTAGTGCTCAAAGGCATCTCGGCAGTAGTAACTGAGGGAGGGGAGTTTTTTTTATCATTGATCCATGCTCATATGTTCAAGATGTCTAGAACTGGCTCAGCAGCAATCATTTCTATTAATAGCTGATTTTTTGGGGGGGGCTTTCTGAAACCTTTTATTTATTTATTTTTTTACCTCAGAGGAGTTGACTCCGCTTATCCTGGAAACTCAAAAGCAATTCAATTTCACCCACATCTGTGCTGGTGCATCTGCCTTCGGAAAGGTAAGTAATGGAGAGTGATTCCTGTACAATTTGTAAATAATAAATCATATTATATTTTCACTACACAATTATCCTTGCCAAAATAATTCATGGATATATATAGAAAATATGTTATCAGTCAAATTCATATTTAATTTTTAATTTGTAAATATCTAGGAGGGGCTGGATTATTAACCTGATATTATCATATGTGTATTATTAACATGATACCATTATGACATTTCTGAATATCACAGCTATTTTCAGTACCTTGTATATAGCAACTCCCCCAGTAGAAGTATAATATGCCATAAAGAGTCATAGTATATAGTAAGTCATGAATTAATAGTGTAGTATGTCAAGTCAAAGAATCGTATGTCATAAAAGATTATAGTAAAGTCATAAAAGTATTGTATAGTTTGACTTAAAAGGCACAGCATAGTATATGTGTGTCATAAAAACTCATACTATAATACGTCATAAACACTTTCTGGACAAAATAGACTTTAACGGGCTGCCACAGACAAGGTAATGAATGGAAAAGGTTTTAAGCTCCTGCTTCACATCTATTAATTTTTCAAAATATTATATTATCCACAAATTGTTATCTATCTATTGTCTATCAGCCTATGAACTGCAGTCCCCCTTTCTTCCTGTTGATTCTTCATCAAGGTTGATCATTGCATATTTCGCTGCTTAAACACCATTTTTTTTTCACCAGAACCTGCTTCCCAGAGTTGCTGCCAAGTTGGATGTTGCTCCAATTTCAGATATTATTGAGATCAAGTCTCCAGACACTTTTGTGAGAACAATTTATGCTGGTAAGCCCTATTTCTATCACGGTAAAGAAGCAATAAATGTTTTACTTCAGAAGTTTTAAATCATGTTGCATGGATTAGGTACAGCTTTGATATGATGCAGATGAACACTGCTCATAATTTTTGTCCGGCAAGTTTGTATTAATGATTTCTTTATGCTTTTGTTGATAATATTTTCATTATATAGGAAATGCTCTCAGCACTGTGAAATGCAATGAGTCGGTCAAGATCTTCACGGTCAGAGGGACATCCTTTGAGGCGGCTCCAACAGAGGGAGGAAGTGCTACATCAGAAGACGGTACAGTAGCTCTCATATTCATCCAGAGAGCTCCGAGACAGTGCATGCAAAGATATCACTTCATATTATGTGAAAGAATTGTTGATGTTGTTTTTAATATGACAAAAAAGATAAAATATACCACAAAGAAATAATTAAAAATGATTTTTGTTCTTCATTTTAATACAATGATTATCCTTGTCATTTGTGATCCTCTCATTTATTGACTGCAGTTGCTGCTTCTTCTCCCACTGGAGTTTCCGAGTGGCTGGAACAGAATCTGACAAAGAGCGATCGCCCGGATCTGACCAGCGCTAAAGTTGTGGTGTCAGGAGGTGGGACATCTTTCTGTGTTCTCTAACACAAATTGGGGCCAAAAAATGTTATTTTTCAGAGCCATTTTTTGTGTTTTCAGTAGACGTTGGGGTTTGTTGTGAATTCATTGACTTGTGTGCTTGTTCTGTTTTTCTTTCACAAAGTAGACTAATGCTGTTTTTGTTTCCTAGGAAGAGGCTTGAAGAGTGGTGATAACTTCAAGCTGCTTTATGACCTTGCTGACAAGATGAATGCTGCAGGTAACATTGAATTTTATTTTGTTATTTATAATCTTACTTTTTACTTATCAATAGTTTAAATTTCAAAATATTCTTTTTCCAGTTGGTGCATCCAGAGCAGCAGTGGATGCTGGGTATGTCCCCAATGACATGCAGGTTGGACAGACAGGCAAGATTGTAGCACCGGTAAGTTATTAGTTTTTCCTGAAATGAAGTAATCAATGAAAATATGAACAGTTAAATTCAAAATCATGTTTAAAGGCAGGAAACACTTGCTTTTGACAAATACCTATTTAACAATACACAGCATGGTTGCAATCCAGTATGATCTGCTCTGCCCTTTTAAAAAGGTTAACTTCCCATTATGTGATCCGGCCGGGTTACCCCAGCTGTAATTATCCACACATTAGGCCCTGCAAAATGTACTTGATGGCACATTTAGGGCCCTAAATGATTTAGCTGATCCATTACAGCAGAGTGCAGTGGATGTCTGGTCATAGCGTCGGGCCGGGCCAGATTGTCCAAATTGGATTTTCCAAATGTTATGACAAGCTTGTTGAATTTGGCTGAATTTATTAAATATGATATTAATCTAGTTTATTTTCTCCTCCCCCCCCTATTTAAAATGTTGTGTATTCAGTAAAATGAATGATTTATATGTATACATGTAAAATAATCTCTTATCTGCTGATTCATTTTCAATTTATCATCACAACATTTAGTGTTAACATCAGAATCAAGTGTATTTAAACAGCAGTTTGTCTCTGTTTAAAGTGTGTTAGAAACAGTTTGGCAGTGTTTGAGTTTTAAAATGCTGGACACCTACCATCATATCAACATTATTTCCCCTCTTACATGATTTAATCCAGAGATGTAATTTGAATGTAATTGATCCAGGGATTGTGATAAAATGTATGTCATTGAGACACAGTATTGACCACAGACATTAAATCTTTTTCGACTGGTATTTTTGTTAAAAAATATATATATTCAGTTTGAATGGCCAAAAGCACCTTGCTCGAAGTGTCCATTCCCGTGAGCTTTCATAATCTCGTAGGAATATGTTGCCTCTTTGTCTCTCCTGAGACTTCAGCTGCAACATTAAATATGCACTGAAATATTCATATGGCAGACATAGTTTTCCCAGCGGGTGTGTGGTGCGGCTGACCCCTTTGCGTACTTGCCCTGGCACCCTCTGATAGATTACAAACCGTGGTCATTATACCATCAGTCAGCTAGTTGTCCTGAGGTATAACTTTTCCAAAGGCCTGAGATTACACTACATGTCTACAATCAAGTAACACTCTTTTGGTTGTCTTCTGTTCGTGTCCACAGGAGTTGTACATCGCTGTTGGTATCTCTGGAGCTATTCAACACCTGGCTGGAATGAAAGATAGCAAGGTAAAGTCACTGCAGACACATGAATAGACCGCCAACCATTTCGTTTTATTCCCCCTATGCATTTTTAATAATGGAATAAAATGTTCCACTTTTAATGTGGATTTTAAGTCGGCCTTAACTCTCTAGAGTTTGGTCATAGACATTTGGCAGAGTTTGTAAAAACGACTTGCTCCAAGACAATGCGTAAAGCCCCCACATAACTCTGGTTGTCATACCCTTTAATATAATGTGTGGATGCTTCTGTATTGTTTGCAATTAAGAACCAAATGTAAGGCTAATTATTATATAAAAAAAGTCATAATTTTGCATTTAAGCCTAATTATTTTTCTGTTAATTGAATGAACATAGTTTAGTTAACAGTTTAGGCAATTTGCTCATTTGTCTTCTGTGTACTGAGAAAAACATGTTTTTTTTATCCAGACTATTGTGGCCATCAACAAGGACCCAGAGGCTCCTATTTTCCAGGTGGCTGACTACGGCTTGGTCGCTGATCTTTTCAAGGTAAGTGTTTTGGAATGTTATTCCACTACGGTCTTCCATTAGGAAACAACCAAGCAGTGAGTCAAAAACACCACTCAATCACCTTCTGCCGGACTTCCGGGTCCAGAGTGACAGTTGGAGTATGACATTTGCTTTCTCACTGATAAATTTTGCACGATGCCTTATTCCACCTAATGGAAATGTGCAACTGTTCAATTATTAAGTTCTTGAATTAATCAGAGGAGAGTTGTGGCTGCGCTTGCCGTGAAGAGAGAAACACATAAGCACGTCAAAAGAGATTAATGGTCACTTGAAAGGTGGCTTGAATTTTGAATTGAGATTCTATTTGCCAGGCTTTTTACACGCTTAGTTGCGTTCTTGTATCTAGCTGGTACTTTGGGAGAGTGAGCCAGGAGTGTTGGCACAACTAACACGGGAGTCCAGTGCTGCTTGTGAAAGGCTAGTAGGTTATACTTTCATGTGTGTCCTGTTGGTCATGTTTTATTTAGCCCCCCATGAGCAGCCCAGGTGTCCTGACAAACTCTGTAGAAGTGATTAGTAATAATAGCTAGTGGCAGTAGAGTTGTGACCTACGGGGTGAGATCACCTTACACGTGATCACTCCTCAGATAGCTGATTAAAATGGATGGGCTTTCTACTTTACCCCAGAATGGACAATTGATACCTTGGACAAACTCGGACAGTGAATGATGATTCAGTTCTGAAGTTGTTTAACTCACAAGGAAACTTTGAATAATTTTGTGCTTACATTTAAGTATTTGAATGTGTCTTCTTCAAAGCTAAACGACAGGCATCATCAGCGTGTTCATTTATGGGCCAGATGCCTCTCCTGTAGAATCGTGCTCTGCATTTGTCAACCTTGCAAACACTGTGATAAGTGTATGCTGTCTGCTGTGGTTTTGATAAATCTCAGAGGAAAGTGCTTATTTATATGCTGAGCAACAGCATGCATGATGGTGTGTTTGATAAACCAATAAATATGCTGAGTATGAAAATAACAGGCGCTGGAGAACATTTGTCCCCACATTTAAAACCTCGACATATTTCAAGTGGACTTCAACAGAAAGTCTAAATGCCTTTAAAGATGTCAACTGTTAACAAGTGATTCATTTCAAAGTACACTGGATCAATTACAAACATGTAGTTTGACTCCTGTGGTAAATACATTTAAAGAGAAAATATTCTGAGTTTGGTCCTGCTATAAGGTCAGTGTAAAAGGTTTGTTGAATATTTTATTTTTAATTCTCTGCACTGTTTTCTCTTCAGGCTGTTCCTGAGATGACTAAGGCTCTGGACAAGTGAGGAGAAACAAAGTCATCACACAATTGGAACCTGCTGTAAAAAGAATATAAAGAGCGACCACACGGCCCCATAGCCACTGCCTTAACAAATTCCTCAATCTGTATGTGTCTGCATGCAGAAATCATACTGACTGGAAAAAGAAGATCTTTTCAATAAAGAAATAAATGCCAGTTTTTTATTAATACATGAATTCAATATCAGTGTACATTTGTACGTACCCGGGGACAGTGTTTTATGCCTTTAGTAGTAGTGCAGGTGTTGAAATTTGTATTTAATTTTCTGGTTTAGCAAAGGGCATCTCTGGGAACGCCTGACTTGTCTTCGACCTAGTTGACTGTAAGATGTAGCTCTTCATGCTTACGTAGAGGATGTATACTCACTGAGATGCTCTTGGGAAATAATGTATTAAAATGACAAATAACTTCTCATTTAGCCATGTTTTCTCTTTATTGGATTCATTTTGCAATGCCCTCTTTCCACGATCAAGATAGAAAATGTCTGTCAACCGTACAACAAAGAGTTGGTTTCTATAAGAGGCAAATCTTGAAGGTTCATGCTATATTTTTCTTGTTGACGTTTAAGTGTAACTCATCTTCAAGTCCCTCAATAGTTTGGCTGTGATAAACCCATCTTGAAATATTTACACAGCTTCTAAACATTAAAATCATAAAAAGGTAATATTTTAGACCCAAATGATATATCATGTGCAGGTAGCTTTCAATGAATTTGGTTTGTTTGGGTAATACTTTTGGGTAATAGTTTGCAAAATCTCAGTAAACACTTGGTTTGGTCAGATTCTAGTCATGACACCTGGATTAAAACACTCTTCTCTTAATTCATCCACCAGTCAAATGTCTGCCACACTCTTCCTTCTCATAGAATCAAGATAAAAATGTCAACATTGCTAATATAGAAAGACAAAGATTAGAAAGACGTTGCGACTGATCCAATGTACCCTGCAGCAGTCCCATCAAAGAGGACTGTTCTTTGTGAGTTTGGAGACACTAAACTGACTATCAAAACAGCAGACACACCTGCACATGTCATATATCCATGCCTTGTAGCTTGTGGAAAGTTTGATTCACAGTTTGTGGCCCTCATGATCTCATCTGTTCATCATCTCCAACTCCTACAAAGTGTATCAAAGTAACTAAGCCCTCAGCATCATCTCCTCACTGGTTTCACCTCCTAGAAATCAAACAACTTAATATATAAAAAGCCAGATTTTTTTTTTTCCCAAGCAAACCAGTTTTCTGAAAATGTTAGGACTCGAGCCCTGTTGCTGGTTTCTTTTGGTAAAATTTTTCATAATACTCAAAAAGTGTTTTTGTGAGTGTCAATTCCTGATAAGTGGTGCCTGATAACACATTTGCCTCCTCAAGTCTTCGTGCCCTCTGTTTTTGTGCTGCTCTGGCAAGTTCATCCTCTCAGTCCCAGCAGTACAAAGAGGATGACGGACACCGTTTATGTGCCAGTGACTCCCAACAACACCAGAGTTTTGTAGAGCGTTTCATTTTTGCAGTTGATCTGAAGAGCGAGTCCTGTGAAGTCCACATGTTGGCCAGAGTCTTATGTCTCTGACAGACGGTTGACCGGGATGTCTACCGGCTCCATCATCCTGTACTTCTCCTCTAGAAGAGGCTCGTTGCCCTGCAGATGGATGAGAGGCTTGGAGTGCAGCCCAATTCTGCTCTCCTGGTTCCTCTTGTTGTAGATGTTGACCCTGTGATCCAGCTCGGGGCTGGTTTTGGTGGAACCTGCCGGGCTGGGTGGTTTGAGGTTAACAGGGTCTAGGACCTTCTGGGTGAGACAGGTATTCTCAGAAAGAGAGGAGAGCAGCTCCTGCATCACGGCGCTGGGACTGCCCCGCGGCTGAGGGCCCAGGGCCAGAGGGCTGCTGTAGGGTGGAGGGTAGCAGCGTTGGTCGCTGTAATCCGTGGAGGTGGAGGCCTCGCGCACCGTGGAGCTGCAATCCGTGGTGGAGCCCAGCGTGTGACTGCTGATGCTGTGCTGGCGGATGCTGAAGCTGCTGCGGGACACCGTGGTGGTGGAGGCTTCGCTGACGGAGCTGCCGGTGCGCTGCAAGCGACTGGACGACACCGCGTCTGCACTCACCAACGAGGAGGGAAGATGGCTGGGGTTGTTGGGCAGGTGCACATCTATGGCTGCTGTGGTGATGACCCGTGCAGGGTCCGGGATCCCCATATCTACAAGAACAGAACATAACGCACAGGGCCGTGAAAAATTGTGTCGTTTCATGGGCTTTGGAAACGAGTGAAGAAAGATCTGGTTGATGCTCACCGCTGCTCGCCTCGCTGTAGTACTGGCTGATGTAGTTGTTCATGTCGTCCTGACCGTGGTGAGCTGAAGAGGATTAAAAATGGACACTTGACGTAATTTGTCACACACACAATGAAACTGAATCCAGTGTGAATTTGCAAGTTAATCACAGGTAGTGTTTCACAGTCCATATGAGCAATCAGTAGCTTTTTGAATTATTTAGAATCCATCCAAGTTGGTTATAGTTAGAGAATCGAAAGGAGCAACATACCTATAAATCCTATAATTTAGCATTTACTCAATTCATTGTTTATAAGTATATCTCCTCCTGTGGGCACCCATAAGTGGAGGTTGATGTGTAAACAGATAATGAATAATAATATAATAAAACACAGGTGTAATAATATAAAATGTCTTAATATGAGAAGTAATAATTGCTGAAAAATACTATACATTAAAATGTTCTGACTGTACATCTGCTTTCAACTACATTAATTATGTTTTATAAAAAATGTATTACAATTGCTCAATAGGGGGTCTAAAAGTAAAATCTTGCCTGGAAAGCTCATGGTGCCTAAATATAGGAATGCATCAAATTATTTTCATCACTTTAAGAAGAAGCTCCTCATTTTTCAAAAGGTAAAATGATAAATTGCTGCAATTTTTTGCTTGATAAATATCTTAAAATAACTAATGAATCATTAAAAAAAAATAATTACTTAAGCATTAATGAGAAACACTTAGTGTGGATGTGTTCCCCAGATCCTAAATCAGTCCAAGTGTTTCCTTTAAGTGCTATTCAAGGTCCCACAGGACTGTTAGACGACTTACATTCAATTGTGTTTGGGTTTCACGTATTCATTTTATGAATATCCCGAGAGGGGACACGTTGTGACAGGGACCATCTCCAGATGATCAACAACACACGAGTACATGTATATAAGGAGCAGCCCCAGTTAAAAGGATGTCTGACTAGAAACACTGTGGCTCAGAATGTATGGCAGGTCGCACTATGATTCATGATTTGATAAAGCAAAAGCCTCAGTGTTTTGAGCCCTGGCATCACCTGCACTGACAGCGCTTTGCTGCTTGAAGTCCTTTAAGTTATGACCTGTCAGTGTTTGAACAGTTTATAGTCCATCTCGGGGTGGCACCAGAATATTGATGTGGTGAGACGAAGGCTTTTGACTAGAGGACAGAAACTATTAATACTCTGTCCTACAGCCCAGCATGGAGATTCAGAGCTCCTATTTGCAGAGGTGTCTGGTTTTTGCAGGGATATGTTGTGCTAATTTATATTTTTTCTCCATTACTTTCAATAACCATAAAGGTCTACTGAAACAAGTCTACCATACATATGTTCCATTCCTTTGAAATATTATCAGTGTTGTTTTATTTCTGACTGATGAGAGTTGCTGTTTAGGATGAGGAAGGATTCCTTGTTTGATCTTCCAAAAAAGCCTGAAGAATTGAAAACTGCAGCTTTGTATGTAATGAGTACTTTGATTACAGAGTCAGCAAGGAGTTCCTCCATAATATGGACTATAATGAGTAGTTTGATAAAAATTGATTTTTATATCATCTATGATGACCTTTTAAAAAAGACCTATATTATTATTAATAAAATGATGATATACTGTACTTTAATGTTTTATTACATACATAACTATGACAAGTTTGTCATACTATACCACAACTTTTAATGATATACTAAACTATGGCTTTTTATGACATGCTATACTGTGACTTTTTAGACATAATTTACTATGACCCTTTATGAATATATTATATTAGGACTTTTTATGACTTATTACACTTTTTATTTTATAATGTACCTTACTATGACTTTTTATGACATACTACAATATGTTTTTTTTGTGACATACTGCACTTTGACTTTTTATGGCATACTATACTATGATTTTTAAAAAATACTATACTATGACTTCTTTGACAAACTATACTATGACATTTTATGACATATATTGGTAATATTATTACATAATATATTAGTATTATTTCATGCATATAATACACAGACATACAATACTATGACTTTTTTGAAATACTATAACATTACTTTTTTATGCCATATTAAAGTATGACTTTAAACTACATACTATACTATGGCTTTCTTTTACATATCAAAAAAATACTTTTTATGTCATTTTATAATATGACTTACTTTATTATGACATATTATACCAAGAATTTTTACAACATACTACACTGTGATTTTTTTGACATTCTATATTACGATGTTTTATGACATAATATGCTATTACTTTTATGACATATGACTTTTTATGACTTACTCAACATTACTTTTTATAAATACTATACCATGACTTTTAATGACATATTATAATATTACTTTTTTTATGACAAAACTTACTATACTATTACTGTTATTGGCAAAATATACTATGATTTTTATAAAGACTATATTATGATTTTTTTTAAAGACATTACATTCGAAAATACTATACTATGACATTTTTTCACATAATATTTTATCACATTTTATCCCAATTTTTTTTATGCTTACTATACTATGATGTTTAATAACTTACCAACTACGACGTTTATGACTTACTTAACAATTACTTTTAATTTCATTCTAAACCATTACTTTTTATGACTTACTATATCAATACTAACTATAATATGAGTTATTGTCATACTATACTACGACTTTTAATGACATACTATGCTATGACTTTCACTTAAATTCTATACTTTGACGTCTTTTACATACCATAATATTAATCACTATAATCAATGTTTTATGACTGACTAAACTATACAAAATTTAGACTTTTTATACCTTAACTTTTTATAACATACTATGCTTTGTTCATGACTTACCTAATATTTACTTTTTATGACTTTTCATGACATACTGTTTATGACATTTTTTTTTTTGTGATTTACAACACTATGACATTTTATGACATCATATTGTGACTTTTTATTACATATTATATTAGGATTTATTCCTTTTTTCTATGACTCACTATACTCAATGTTTTATGACTGACTGACTGTCATAAAGTTTTTAAACCTTACATTTTTATGACATTACTATGCTATGACTTTTTTGACATAAGATACTATGAGATTTTATGACATTATATTAGGACATTTTTAAGACAATATACTATGACATTTTTATGGTATGCTATACTTTTTATGCCATATTATATTATGACTTTTTATCGCATACTTTACTAGGACGTTTTATTACTTATTTTCATATGATGTTTTATTGACATACTATACTATGACCTTTTGTTTACATACCATACAATGACTAGGGCTGTCATGAAATACCAGTATTTATATTGACGTATAATCAGGATATGTTTTTTTATTTATTTTTTATATATCCTTCTCTACCGTTTCAACCATCCCTTATGTTGAAAGGCTCAAAACACTGAGGAGTGTCTACAATCAACCATCCACTTTGTGTGGCCATATAAAGCACAGCCTGGATCCTCCCTCATGGTGCAAAGACTTCTTTGATAGCTTGCAATACAATAACGTTGGGTGTTCCAGACGGTTACCTGCAGGCCCTCCAGGCTCTCTTGCTTTAGTCGGCCCGCGAAGCTCTGAGGCCCCAGAGGCCAGTCCATCCACCTCCTGGAAACTGTTGCTCTGTTTACCCCACATGTGGTGGATCTGCATGGCTGCTTCACGCTCTGCTACCAGATCTAGGTCCTGCTGGGCCAGGTGGGCCCTCAGCTGCCTGATTTCAAACTGAAACAAAAGAAGGACAAATGGGATGACTGGAAAAAACTCCTCAAAGTAACAACACACAGAACTGTATATTCTACTCACTAATATGCCATCTACTAGATGTCCAAGCATTTTATTTGCTGTAATATGTTGCTATGTTGCTTGCATCACAGTTCGACTTTACATATACACTGAGCTTATGCCAAAGAGCACATTTCCACCCTTTCTAACATTTGCAGTATAACGCTTGGAAATACAGTAGAGACTGTTCTCTTCCTCTGGGCAGACATTTGAGAAATATAGAGCACTCAGTGGATGCACTTGCAGTCACACTTATAAAGTCAAAGTTATTCTTCAGCTCACTAATATGACTTACTAACAATATTAGAACTATCATTATCAAATTGTGAAGTAGTCAATAGATTGCTTTGAGATAATGCACAGCGCTGGCTATCCGATATCCACAAGACTTCTGTAAATGTATTATCTAGTGATAAATTAGGATACATTTTGTAGGCATCTTTTATGCCTTTATAAGTACTTTCTATTTCTTGCATAGTGCTTTGCTGCCCTCTGCTGATTACATGCAGCTATACATTGTAGACTTGAAGGCAGAGATGCAAATCTGAGTTGTTTCAAGTCTCTTATGGTTGTAAAAAATGTAAAACCATCGCTGCATACCATCTCGTCTGCTTAGAAGATTGCATAGCCATATTTAAGGAATTCAAAGCATCTATTGTATTATCACCACTCCTTTATCCATTGCATATGGAATGAGTATTGATTCGTTTTTTTGGTATGTGATCACTTTAAACAGTGCAATATAAAAATAACACAAAGAAGAATTTCCTTTAAGTTAATAACTGTATTTTGGCCCTAAAAAGGGATACAGACTAATGTCAATCAAAATATTATTTATAATTAATGTAATGTAATAATTTCCAAATAGTGACAGCTTATAATCAACTGTATCTTAACATCCCTCTAGCCTCTCAAATCAAGAGATGCTCACGTCCAAATTGCAAATTCAAGTCAAGTCTCAATTATTTGAGAGGAAACTCTAATTAACGTCTTTAGTCACTGTATGTGCGACTTAAGTGTGACTGGAGTCCAAGTCCCCATCTCTGCTGTGAGGTAAAATATATGAGAAAGATAAAAGGACATACTGCCTGTTCCTGGCAAATCTGGGTGAGACGGTCCAGCTGTTCCTCCCTCACCGCCTTGGCCTTCTCATACTGCTGGATCTCCAGCTCCATCTCCACCTTCACTTGCAGCACATAGGCTAAAACAATAGGATAGATAATATAAATCAGTTTTCCTTCAAAAGAAACAGTTAATCCTGTGTTTGTCAATCTTAATTTCAACTAAATCTTACATTGACTAAATTAAATAATTCCCCCTCCAAAAGTGGAGTTTGCAGATAGTGTATTATTGCACACACTTTCTCTAAATATCCATGTCAACCACTGTTTTGTTTAAAACAAAGTCTGCCACATTCACTGGCACATGACAAAGGACTTTGACTAACATATTGTACACAAGGTAGACAAAACAACAGCACAATGGATTCTGCAAACGACGCTACCGTTGTACCGAGACTGAACTAACTATAAAGCATTAGTTTGTGACAGTGTTTTATTGCATTGTGTTAAACACAATGTATAATCCCATTGAACATGTACTGTACTAAATTCAAAAACCACAAGGGGGAGCAATACTGTTCAAAAAGCATTCCTCCTAATAAATAAATACTCTGTGTGCACCTATATGCTAAAAATAATTTGCATGTAACAGCTGTCGTTTGAGCTTCGAGTCATGGGTTCGTTACGACAGACGGTGACCTACCTGGTGAAAAATAAAGAAAAAAGACGAACAAATAATTGAGCAAACAACCTCAATATTGAATGTAGCTGATACCGCAGAGAGCACACTGCAGTATCTATCTCTGTGACCTGACAGTAAAGGACAGGATATAAAGGACATCAGCCACTCCCAGCCTCACCATCAATGATCCTCTTGACCCTCCAGATGCGCAGTGTGATGATGAGACCGATAGCGTCCCAGGGGCTGCTGGGGCCGTTGGCCACTGTGGAGGCCACCATGGGGGCCAGAGAGAGGACGATGACAGCTCCATCAAACACCTGAGAAAACACACACACACACACACACACACACACACACACACACACACACACACACACACACACACACACACACACACACACACACACACACACACCAACTGTTATGTCTGTAGCTTCCACAGTGGTATGACATTGAGGGAATGACACTGCAGTGAAAGGAGCCCCGAGTAACAGGACTAATGGGACCCATGGGAGCTTACCTCTACTTTGTTCTCTATGTAATCCCATATCCCCAACACCACGATCCTGAACACCGTCTGAGACAGACAGAGGGACAGAGATGGAGACAGAGAGCAGGTTACACACAGGGTGCGATGGAAGAAAACACTGAGAGCTAAACAGAGTGAGACTGGATGATGGAGGCTGAGCATACTGGGTAGTAATTCCTAATAATTAACCTGACAGTCCCAGTAAAAGGCATTCGCAATTGCGATTCACATTTCTTTCATCCCTCAACTGGTAATTCATCAATGACATCATATTTATGCACATCACAGGCAGCGCGATAGGATTTCATCCAAACAATTAGATTCACTGCATTTAGCTCCTTCTGCTGACACAGCAGGGGCTGCAGAGAGCAAACAACTCTCCCTTTGTCTCTGTTCCTCCTCTGCCATCCCCTAGCCTCCATCCTCGTTTCAGATTTTCAAGGTTGCACTGAAGCAGAAATCAGCCTCCCTGCTGTTTCTACTCCTTCAGTGTATCACTGGGTGTGGATGGGGCTGGGGGGGAGGCTGCTTTTATTGATAAGTAAAACTCCAGCTACACAAAAGTTAGCAGTGGGGTGGTCAAGTGTAAGGAACTAAGACAAATGTGGCTGGCTGTAAAGAAAATGGTAATCAATACAGCGCACCTGAGGCCTAGAAATTATTTAAAACTAGCAGAACAGAAAAGCTCCATCTGCATTTTAAAGTGTTTGTGCTGCGGATCAATCAAAGAACCCGAGAGGGACCAGCTGTGCCAGCTTTAACAACAATAGTTATACGTTTTTTTACAGAATACTGATCTGTTAAGTACACTTTTAATAGAGTCGTACACAAATTAACCTCTACTAATCAAAATATAATCAAGCTGTGACAGAGGGAACGGGGCATTTCATGGTGTTGTTAGTATTTCTAATGAGGATTTGTCATTGTACCTTACTGGCCCCACATACTGCACAACATAGCATTAATCGACAGGCCGCTGCATCAGCCGTAAGTGAGACTGCGTTTGTGTTGAGCACAGGGAATAAAGAGACTCACCTCCGTGAAGAACACAGAGAGAATAGCCAGGCTGATCCAGTGGATGATGCTGGCAAAGTGGAATGCATTATTAACTGTAAGAATAAAACAGAATAATTTGGTTACTTTTAAGGACAGTTTCTGTGACATTAAGTGGTGAAAGATGTATGTTTTGTTTTTTGATGGTGTTTCTAAGAGCCTTAACCTGCTGCGTAACACTGACAATGTGAAAAGAATTAGCACATTCATGCACACGCGCATACATTAATGCTCAGACATAGATACGAAGCAATCAAAACATACTGTACATGCATGTGTCTGTATCTTTCCGTCTATTCATCAGGCTAATTGTGGACAGCCTGAAACAGCACTCGGCTGTCAGCTGAGGCGTTTCTCTTCACGCTCCACCTCTCCCCCCATCTGTCTGCGTTTGCCATGTTCAGTGATCTGTCTATTAGTCCATTCATCTTCCTCAAGTCCTCCCCACATTCATCCACCAGCCAACTCTGTATTGCCTGATTTCTTTCTTCCCTAATATCCCTTCATGAATTTGTCTTACTTTTCCTTTGTTTTGCCCGTCTAGTCAGTCAGGCAGTCAGTCCCAGGGGAACATGCAATTGGATACTGCCGGAATGACATCTCAGCTCTGCGACATCAGGTATGACCCCTTAACCTTCCACTTATAATAGATGAGGACGTTTTCCACAATACCAGATGATGTAAATGAAGGCAGTACTGGGGTGACATGAGTCATAGTGGTATTTCGACCACTTGACGTTTTGTGTTAACTGTTGAATACTAATAGGAGGATTATATTCCCCAGATCATGATTGATCAGAGCCTCTTGTCCCAGGATAGACCATCAGTGACACAAGCTCATTACACAGTTAAACGTAGACCTTTTGCACATGCTCACATAAGTGTTCTGTGTACATCTATTTGTGTACACAGAACATCATTTTCCACACATACACACATATATATATACATACAAACACAAATATACATGTATATATGCAAATATGCAAACATGCAAATACAGACACACATAAATACGTACACACACACACACACGTTATGATTAGCTGCCATAAAAAAGGCTTGTCACAAAAGGCAGGCGTCTGCGTGTTTAGAGTATATTGGTAACAGCTGTTATCTGCATTATATCGCCAGGTGCAGCTAAACGGTGCCTATACTTAGTTAAAGAAACACCTTCACCTTTTTGTTGTTCTGTGAGAAAAATGTTTGTATATATATTTTTTTTCATTATTTGCTTTATAGCTTTATGAAAAAAGAAAATTCCATTCAAACTGCAGCTCAGTCGAACACTATTAAGAGTACAAGATATATCTGCAGTTTTGTGCAAAATAAAGTTCCTGTAAACTTACTACTCGGTCATATTGTAGATCTGGAGTCAATGCAGTGACCAAATGCCTTTTTATAGATATTTATAAACATTTGTCCTGAGTAGTGCACTTTTCTCCCTCTTCCAAAATGCTATTGAGAGCCAGGACCATAAACAATGAGTGTAACAAGCCACTTCAACAGTATCCTGTCCCCAAAAAACCCTTCCTTATAATATAATATTGAATCTCAGGTGGCTTTACACCGTCTTGTTTTCTACCACTCACACTGCAACAGCTTGATGTCTATGAGCAGCTCCAGCGTTAGCAGCACCACCACCAGAATGACACAGGCCACCAGGAAACAGTTGAAGCCCGCCGACAGCAGACAGACCTGCCACAGCGCTGCCCTTCGCCCACAGCATGGCTTTAGCCAGTTCGACCTGAGCAGGGGGAGAGGGGGTGAGAGACAGAGAGGGGAAGAAAATGTGGTTAGAGGATCTCTTTGTGCAAAGATAAATGGTGGGTCTTGTTGTGGTGTTATTTCAAAATGTAATACTGGTACAGAGTGCGGATCTGACAGGCAGCATGCAAGGTCAAATCAATAAAACACAAGATACGTCAAGATACACAAATCATGTAGTGTATTCAACCTTGACTTTGCTCTGTTTTCTATCAGTCAATGTTCTTCTGAATATTTCTCAGCAGAGGGCACTATTCTGCATACATATTCAGAGCATGCACGCTGAAATTAATTCACTCTCTTAAAATTGATGGGAAGCATAAATACATGTTCTGCTGGCACTGAGATGATATATTAGTATGAAGTAATTCATATGAATTCATGCTGTCATATTTCCCCCCCTTTTTTTCTCCTTGTCTCCCTATATAACCGTTTGTTTTGACCTTACTGCAACCCTCCACTTCCTGTTAAAGCTCTCCTTTTGTACATCACCAGGCAGGGTAGTACACTTACTGCAGCAGCCATTAGTTTTTGTTTGCCTATTTTTGGAAACGGATTACATGACGTCTGTTGTAATCCTAATTTGAGCATTAAATAGTTTGCTTTCTTCCTATCCGAACATGCTTGTGTGTATATAGCGCTAAAACATTGAAATATCAGAACATCTATAGAGGAGTTGATCATTCAATGGTCTTATAGTCTCTTGGTTTTGTTTAGAAGTGTTTCACATCTATAACCTTATAATAAAGTGTGGTTGTGGTTAGATTAGAGTCTAACCACAACCAAAAAAAGAAAACTGTCCAGGTAGCTGAATGCCCATCTGGGCGACTGTTTAGCTAACAACCCGGCTGGTAGTTAGCTCACTGGCTCTACTCTTGTTTGAGCCCTGGATGACTGAGTAGCTTGCTGGCTAGCTGGCTGGCTGACCGCATGATGTAGCTCTCCTGGCATGACAGTGAGGCTGCATGTGCACCATCTGGAAGATGTAATCACACCTGGCTGGCTGGGTGTTGAGAGACCATCACTCATAACTCCTGATCCTAGAACATGTCATTTCTTCCACTGATTACGCAGTGACTGCTCTATACACCTTTATCCACATTGCTATCTATTTTCCCTTAGTTTGGAGTGTCCTGGTGTCCCTCATGTGCTGGCTCCTTGTCCAGGTACATTGGTTCTGAAGATGCGAGTGTGGGACCTGCCTTAAATCCATTCAATCCATTCCTCTCCACTTCAAGTTCCACCAATCAGATACTTACTGACTGAGACTCCTGGGGATTTATGGTCAATAAATAATAACTAATTTCCAGGAGGCACACAGGGCTTTCCCTGCCTCTCATTTACTCAGATGTTCTCTCAGAAAAGCAGAAGCAGAAAAAGGAAGGGGTATGTGTTTGTTGGGTTGCTGTCCGTTCTCTGGGGCAAAACTGAGAAAGGCAGTAGGTGTCTTTGAAAAAAGCAGCTATCTGTTGTGACCTGTCCCCCATCAGAGGAAAGCTAGTGGCAATGTCTGTCAGAGGACAAAAGAGGATGCAATTTATTCTACTCTCCTCTTGAATCAGTTCAATATGAAGAAGGCTAACACAGAGAGGAAGCAGGGTGCAGCTGGTTCAAAGGCATTGGGACTCGTCCAAAAGTGAACTGGAGAGAGAGCCAGGGAGGAAAGAGGGGGGAGGTGGAGAAGGAAGAATGAGAAATAAACAACAGAGAAAGATGCAGATTGAGTTAAAGGACAATTGCAGTTTATTAACTTGGGTCTTATTTGTCGTCATTTTGGCCATCATCCTATAGGTTAATATTACCAAAAGGAATAATGGACAAAACAGTTCAGCACTCAAGAAGTTAATTGCTAAGATTTGTGAACGTGATAGTTCTGGTTGACTCGTTGTTTCTGCTGTATATCCAAGAGACAACAAAAGGTGAACGGTACATTTATTACCCAAATTGTTCACTATAAAATCAGTTTAATGACCGACTCTCTGGTGAAGCTGTACTTGTACTATGAGGGTTTATCATTGAGAGTTTGGGCACTTTACGTTCTGGTTTCTTAGAAATGACTTTGCCGAACAGGAATCATGGCAAAAGCTCTAAAAATCATAATTAAATATAATAAAAGTTAACTGTTGCAGTGAGGAAGAGAGAGAGGGGATTCTAGTAAGTGATGTAATTTTACAGTCGCAGCTGAACCTCAGGTGTAGCACGGCTACACATCATCTCCATCCTTCACCAAGGTCAGCAGAGAGGCTGGAGCTCGGCCATATTTTGTCAATGCTCTCCCAGAGGCTAACTGGTGCACTCAGCAGAAACCCTCAGTACCAGCCAATCCCAACAGTTTAGGGGCTCAACACCTGGGGTGACCAAGAGGTGGTGGAGGGTAATGGTATCATTAGAAGATACCATAGAGACTTTCTCCAGCACCGATTTGTTCCCAAGAAACAAAGTCAAACCCCATCTGCCAGTGGAGGAGAGCCAAGAAAAAGAAAAATTTACCTAATGATACGCCTAACACACAGTCACCGCACATTTGCGGACCATTATTTAGAAGACAGAATGAGCAGCACACACTCCAAGAGACACCTCACTTACCTTCAGGACTGAAAAGCATGATTCAACTCATACTGTGTGGAATAATTCATTCAGAACCCTCCCACAAGCCAGGCAGAAAAGGTATTAATTTAATAAACCTGTAAAGAAAAACCCTGTCTGGAAGCAGAGTAAATGGCAGTGATGGATAACTCCAAGCTCAGAAACTTAATTTTAGGAAAATCACTTTAAACCTTGAATGCTGAGGACCTGAAGTATTTATGAGAAAGTGAGGCTGCTTCACTGGTGGAGGAAGGCAAGGGAGGACATCACCTCACTCTCTCCCAGGGTCACGGCATGTGAGGATCTGATACAATACCTTGAGGGAAATGCAAAATGATGTGTGCACAGGCAAACATCACACACACAAACGTGCACGAGAGCACACACACACACACACACACACACACACACACACACACACACACACACACACACACACACACACACACACACACACACACACACACACACACACACACACACACACACACACACAGTGTTAAGAGCAATGTGTAGAGGAAATGAGAGATGCAAGGTGGCGTTTGCTGTGGACAGGTTCATAAAGACATCCAACAGGCCGGCAGCTGCAGTACTGAGGGAAGATCGAAGTGGGCTCGACAGCAGCTCAGAGCGAGGGGATTAGATCATGAGACCGATCAATAGTGGCCTCAGATGGAAGTGAAGGCATGCTGTACATGACGCCGGCTGCAGCGGTCCTTGTAGCCGAATGGCCAGACTCGACAGAGCTGACAGAGACGTCAGGCAGAGTGACTGGCACAGAGGAAGGTGTCTGGTCGCTCTGTTGGGGCCCATTCACACAGACAATACAGAGCTTTGGCTCCGGCCCCGGCTAAGTAACTCTCAGTGAGGTGGGGAGCCTATCACAAGGTGCATCTCTTTCATTATACTGTCTCCTGTAATTGAGCCGCAGTAAAATACAATGTACACTCATTAGGTACTTGTTAAATGGAAATTAAATCAGAGAGGTGGTGCTCTGTTTGTGTGTGTGTGTTTGTGAGTTAAGACGTTGAGTGAGAGAAAAGGGAAGGGCTGCAAAGGGAAAAAATTCATTCAGAAGTAATGAGTCTCAAAGAGTCTATCAACTTGTCTGAGGTATTGATTGAAACACAAATACACACAAACACACACACAAGCAATGAACAGCTGCAAATACCAACCTCTCCTTCAGAATGTTTGCAAAGTAAGGCCTAAAATAGTGTCGCTCTGAACGACACTGCTGTGCAAGGCCTCTAAATAATTGATTGCAACTCTTGATTGATGTCTTGATTGCACATTTACAACAGAGCACATTTTGGTGAAAAACTCCAGCAAATCAGCTCTCACTCAATTACATTTGCTTCCAAAATGATTAATCATGCTATGAGTCGAAAAAAAATCTTTACATGACCAAGACTCTTCTCACTGTGCCTTGTGGCCAATCATTTATTCAAGCACACTTGAAAATTTGACTTTTGTTAGAAAATATGTAAATTATTTTTAGGTGGGTTTCTTTTATCAAATTCTTCATTTCAATAAAGTAGATCCCATCATATTTTGCCCATGCCCCCCTAAAGTAGATCCCATCATATTTTGCCCATGCCCCCCTCAAAATGAAGCAGTGTCTATATGTGGCGCTTAATGCTCAAAACATCAATCAGATTGATTTATTTGAAGGATTTTTAGAGGGTTGAATAGGTGAAAGTATAAAGAATTCATATATATAGAAAAGTCAGAAAAAAATGGAATGCCTAAACCATTATAATCTTGTGAGCCCTCATATTTATCTTGGGTTGCAGGTAGGCCATCAAAAATGATAACCCAAATATTTTTGGCAAAAGTACTTCTGTTCATTTTATAGATTATTTTGATAAACAAAGATCTTAATCTGACTGTGGAAGTGCTTTTAAATGTAATACATCCTCTTTGAAGGTGTTCGGGACAATGTCAGATTCTACTCTGGCAGCATTTTAAAATGATACTACTACTTGACTCAAGTTTTCTGTCTCCTCTCAATTACTTTCTCTCTGTACTGATAACTATATAGCCCTGTGGTTCCTCCAGTATACACTTCTACCAATTCACACCAATCTGCTGAACTCAGCAGGCTGGGCAGGCAAGAAATGGACCACAACTGTGCGCCTGCAGGCTATTGAACAGCAGAGGTTGGAGGACTTCATCCCGTTCGGGCTATTCAAACTCAACATTACACTTGTTCCCTTAAATTACTTTAGACATTTGAAAGAGGCATTTCCTTTAATGCCTGATATGCTTTTTTTTTCTCACTCAAGAGCTTCTGTTTCCTGAGAAAGCAAAGGTGGGGCTTCTGCCTAGATTGCTTGGAAATCAAGACAAATGCCAGCATAACAACCGGCTAAATCCTTTCCTGTGTAACCACTGCTGAGTCATCTGTGTTGTCACAGCCAAAAGAGGAAAAGAGGCCCAGAGAGAGGAAAACCAGCTAAGCAATAAATATGCTGAACAGAGTGAAGTTATCAAAGGTAATCAATTGTGCATTTTACTTCCACGTCTCATAGCTATTAATCTCTCACAGTCTCATGCCTGGGGAACACTTTTGCTGAAAATTAACAAATTAAATGAAAAGGCCTAATCGATTAAAGATGCCAATAAACAAACTTTAGGCTTAAGCATTCCCTGTGAGTAATAGGTAAACTTTTTCTAATGTCTTTTGAAAATGCAGGCAGCTTTCCAGTATAAACAGCCCTCTCCATTGGTTTCCAAGCGCAATCAGCTAACATCTCTGCACTCCTTGCATCCAACTCTGTGGTACAACCTAGCAAAGGAACTCTGAGCTGGTATTCGCCAGAGAAATGGGCCACAGATACTAAGCAAATGGAGATGGATGGGGCTCCATGTGCAGAGCAGCAGACAAGCTGTCCCTGATAAATGGGTTTTCACCAGGACACTTGATCTTTCTCGCTCTCAGCCTAAAAAGCAATCTCACACTTTGCATGTCTGTGAATATTAACAAACCCTCAAACCCTGCACTCAAATGTCATCTATTGTGTCGCACATGGTGCCAGGCAAGAGAGCCAATTTGATGGAGAGGACTGTTCCTCTGTGGGTTTGAAATAGAGTCGGGGGGTGGGGTGGGGGGGAAGAAAAATCCTGTTCTCTTTTCAGACATCCATCAACACAGAACAGGTATAGTATGGCTGTGGTTTCAAAGCCCCATGAAATATCGCTGCTGCCAAGATTCATACTAGACTCTGGCAAAGGTCCGTCAGTGCTATTTTCTACAGTCTAGATCTTTTATTCCATTATGCTGTTGTTAACCTAGGTATGATTATGTATATATTGACGTACTGCTTTATTAATGCATTTTAGTGACTAGAGAACTTTAATCTCATTGGTGAGGTCTGAGCACTGTTGAGTAATGTATTCACTCTAGGCTGGCCTGGGCTTACTTAAGATTATCTAATATCCAACATTTCACCAGACACTGTATTGGCTAAGTGTGGCTGTCGCCATGCAATGTGGCACAGGGTTAATCCCACAACACCGTCCAACATGTACAGATAGGGCACTCATCAAATGGATCCATTTTCTTGTGATCTGCAGCCTGCAGCTTTGTGAATGAAAGTGTGGAGGAGTGTCGTCCTACCTCCATCCTTCTCTTTATCTCCTCCGCCTCCCCTCTCCTCCAGTCAAAGCGGCAGGTTGACCCATATGAACCATCTGTCATTACAGCAGTGCCTCACACCTCTCAGCCTGGCCCCTGGAGATCAACGGCATATGCTGCTGCTGCTGCTGCTGTGGTCAGCGGGCTGATCTGGGTATGATAACCCAGGACAAGTGCAGGATGTGAAGCACGGAGACTAGGTCCGGGCTGGTAGATACAGTCAGGATTAAGGTGGAAGAAAATCTCACCACAGCTCCTTACTACTGCACCTTCATTTAGACCAGTAAAGTTGAATTGCATGTACATGTGCGGTGTCTAAATTAAAAAATAATTATTCAAATTCTTTGAGTATTCTGTGATCTCCAACATATTCTGAAATGACTATTGAAGGGAGTTATTGGTGACAAAAATGTTGACAGCCAAAACTAATTTTTGAAAATTGAAAATAACCCTTTGATTTATATAATTAAATTTTAAATAATAAAAAATAGCAAATAATTTAAGAGTTTACGCACGCACAAACAGCTTTTGTCACTAATAGTAATCATCATGTCTTTTAGGTATATTATGTTGGTTAGGTTGCAACAGTTTAATTAAAACAGCAAAGCATTCATATCCACTTAAAAAACTCACATTCTGCAGTTTGCAAAAATATTATCCATTATTTAAATTGACAGAATCTTTTGAATAATATAAATAAGACACTGCCTAAGTGACCAAATGTGGACGTGAAATCACACCATCCTAATCTTGGACTTTCCAGCAAGTTCTGGAGAAGATGCTGCTGCCAAATCTATTAATATTTCCATCCAGCTCACTACTGCACAGAATATGCAAGGACTGCGTGTGCCCCTTGTAGACCGCAAGAACATCCACCTCCTACATAATCGCCCACGTCTCCTGATAAAGAGCCACGAGGAGCTGGCATGCAAGACTAAATGCGCACCTCTGGTGTGTAATCTTCAGCTCATTTTTTCATAACCATATGTAACAAAATAAAACCAAGGCCTCATCATGGAAAGATTTAGCAGGGATCTCTTACTTATCCCATCGCTGGCCATTGATATATAGCTATTCCTTTCACCTTCATGCTTTTCCTTTTACCATGTCCAGATCCAAACAAAACCAGAGGTCAATATAAACTTTACAAACTAAACAATAATCATATTTATGATCGAACTGAAATCAGTGCTCAGCTGCTCATATATCTACAACCACAGAATAGAGTCGCGTCCCCAAAATGTCATAACTTAATAAAAAAAAACCTTCTCAGGAATGTAAGTTATTGTAGCTTGAGAAAACAAACCTGCTAAGCACCAAAATAAATGCACAGAGTCACTGCAATACAATAACGTGGTTATACATTCTTGTACACAATCATTTACAAAAGTGCTAAAATTAGCCTACAGAATGCAGAGGAGTCTCCGTGATGACAAATTCAAGTAAACAAGACCAAAATAGTTTACAGAGCAAAGAAAATCAGTCAGTTAATTTCCTTGCCATTATGGCATTTCTGTCATTCCTCTGATGTTACACAAATGAGTCACAAAGGCAGCCAGATTCTGTGGCGACAAGCCGGCGATTTCCAAGAGGGCTTCCAAAAGACGAGTGTGTGTACGAAACTGTGATGACAGGTATGTCCTGGAATGTCTGTGACCAGAAAATCAGGAATTCCAATCTAAAAAGCTCATTGAACATGCTGCAACAGTCACAGATTGCACACTGTTTTCACTAGTCTGCTTCCTGGACTCGGGAGGAAGGCGTTTCTATGATAAGAATGAATGTCGACTTACTTTCGTGATAAAGAATGTTCACATTGTTGACTGGATAAATCCCTCAGAGACATGTCTTGACACTGCATGACTTTTCCACTGCAAGATGCCAAACTCTATGGGACCAGGGTGTCATATGGTGCCGTATGAGAGTGCCCACTGTGATGATCATTTTGCTGGGATGCCAGATTCTGCCCTCTGCTGTGGCATTGCTAAGTGCACATTTTCTTCCCCTTTTTGTGAGCAAGACGGAGTGAGAAAGCTATGAAGTACGATGAGAGAGTGGGTGTTTGGGACAGGACCAATCTGTCCCTGCCCTGCGTCCCACAGAGCCATCGGCCCGGACCGGGCCAGACCAGGCAAAGTCCAGCCGGACATGGTCAGCCGACACACCGGGGCTTGGATGGCGAAATGGCGGATGCTATAATTAAGCTTATGCTGTTTGACGACTTTCTCTGCATGGATGCCAGCATCACAGCTTGCCAAAGGGTTGTGAGTCACGCTTCCTGAGTGGAGAGCCATGGACACTTGCTACAGGGGTGCTCTAACAGGGGCGTGTCCTATCATGAGAGTACTGAGCCTGCAGCATGGTGATAAGAAAACAACACGAACCCTGGACAAGCAGGCCTTGTGGACAGAAACAGCACCACCACAGGGCTCTGACATTTTAGGAAAGCTATAGTGCTAACAACACTCTTTGTTTTCTGCCAGGAATCGACGTTATGAACAGAAGCCTGTCTGGTAGTGAGAAATTGCTGTGTCATTGAGCTGAAATGAACACATCAGTGGAGACATTGTCCATTTAACATGGTGACACTAATAAATTCATTGCCAGATATCCTCGACTCCCGGAATCTAATATAAAATGAAGGGTGATTCAATACGCCAGGTGTAATTACCATGTGCAATAACTAGCAATGGGAGAGTGACGGCAGAGCTTTCCTCTGCCAGGGTAGATTATAGATTGTAGTAATTGCGATTCTGCCTTAATTATGGATGTAGCACTTTCCCGCAACGTCCCCAACACCATATTTCTGGTATCTTCTTAACTGTGATGGCCAACATCAGGAACATCAATCAATATGTAATTATATTTCGGGCTCTTTAGTATATAAATTAATTATAGAAAGATTTCAATGATAATCATGCTACTCATTTTTATTTCCAGAGTCCTCAAAATGTGTGATGTTTGATATTCTTCAAACGATGAAAGTGTTCACTTTTATGAGCTTCACATTCCTTGAATACAGTCCCTCTCTTTCTACACAAACACACTCAAGTTGTTGTTTCAGGCTTACCAAATCTGTCAACTAGAAATTGTTTTACTGACTATGGTCAAACTATCAAGCAATAAAAGAAGGTAAAGGGTGCTGTCTGAGTAGATTTGTGGGACGTACCCGTCTCTGTTGTCCTCTTCGTCTGGGTTTGAAATGAGCTGGGATCCAGCCAGCGATATGTCCAGGGCGGCCAAAGGCAAATCTCTGTAGGCGAAGCTGACCAGCTGGACAGGGGCCACACACTGGTTTTCCTCCTCCACTTGCTGGGAGATCACCTCCAGCTCTGAGGCTCCGGCCTTGGGAGGAGCCCTATGGTACACAAACACACATCACAACCAGAGCAGCATCAGAGTCATGTATGGTTTGTGAGCGTCATGTTTTACCTCAGTATACTTTAGCTAGTTGTTTTTCTGCATGTTGTCACCTTGTTTAGTGGTGTTAAGTCTTCAGCAGTGCAAGGTTGTACGGAAATGTGCTGTTTATTTGAATTAACTAGTTCACCTACTTGGGAAATGCTCCGGGTAGCAGAGTGTGATAATAACTACTGGGACTATGCTTAATTTTGATGAATGAAAACACAAACAAGGTGTGAAATTCCTTGTTTGTAGTGTTTTCTGGCACCCTTAACAAGGGCACATTTACCTGGCAAGTGATAACAAGCTGGTCTACATTTCTAATCGCAGAGTATCTACCAGGTAATAAAATGACTAATAACATCACTGTTACTATTTGACAGAATAATGAAATTAATGGAAACCAGTTGCTGCTTGAAATCAATATAAAACATGTTAAACTAGCAGCATAATCCTACAACCAAACATTTTTTCAAATGGGAAAAAAAACGTGGATAGCACATAAATAAGTTTATTACAGCTTTGTTTTTTCCATTTTGATAAATCCACTGTACTGTCCTCGTGAGGTTTGTTTTATTCTGAAGAACTGGACAAAGCGTAATTTCATCTGCCACTGAGGTCCTGAAACTTAAATGTGTAGTGAGGGCTATGATACTTCAAGCTCAGCCAATAGCGGACAAGGAGAAGTCACCCTGGAACAGGAGTCTCACACGGCTTGGCAGCTGTCCCAGTGCAGCCACTGGGGAGACATCAATAACTCCAGTGCTTAACAGTGGAGGAAGGCATTGATTACAAGACAGAGGGAACAAAGGCCATTGGCTTGGTGAATTCTACAACCTCTGTGCTGGAGGTGAAACTAAGTGGGAGGAGAGAGTTAGTGAAGATCACTGAGCAGACCCACCTTCCTGTTAAAAGTTAATGTAGGCAGGCCTGGAAAGAGAATAGGTCTTTTTCATGACTTACTTCTTGACTTATAGTGGTTGAATGGACTCTCTTGAAAGGTTATTTCGTTATTCTCACAGAAAACCAAGAATCACTTGAACTATATCAACTTAAAATGGCACAGTAGGGCGATGGAACACAAACTCTTATTCTTGTGTCCTCACTACATTAAATACCTTGCCCTTCGTCTTTTAGCTATGTGTATCCTGCTGGATGTGTTGTTTAGCCTGAGGGTCAAACGGCCATATATTAACATGCTCGCCACAGAAATGCCTGTGCATCCCAGTGTTATCTGTGGACTTGGCACCTCTGACTAACCGCAACAAGGACGCTAATCCGTCATGACAGACACAAACTGTTCAGTGCATCAAAATCACATTTCCAGACAATCACAGAGTGGGCCAGGAGCCATTATGTGCAGAGCCCAGTGGAGTGGCTGGTTGCCATCCTGGGGAGGGAGTGGAGGCTTCACATCTGAACACCCTGCTCCCTTCAACAACGCAGGCAAGGACAGCCAGTAGCATGCTAAAGGCTGGGATGTTTTCAGAGCCATGTGATATTAGCAATGCCAAGAGGAAGCAAAAAGGTTAACATAGAGCATGCATGGCTGGAGGGGAAATCTGCACCCATACAGAATAAGAGCTAAGGTTCATCATGAAGCCTGAAAGGCTAAAGAAATATGCTTCTAAACTTGCTAATGCTTCTGAATGCTGGTCTGATTTTATTACACATGGTATTGTTCTTACAGTCACGACAGGCTGTGACTGCACTAACATGCTAAATTATATTATTGTGAAAAATACTAAGATGTAACTGGTTATAGCTCAACTTTTCATCTATTCAGCACAGCTATCATAGTAATTATACAGGTACTTCGCAAAAATAGCAACTTTAATTGGTAATCCTGATTCAATGCAGAGGTTCGTTCTCAGGAATGTGTAGTTTGGGTTAATATTAATTTGTGTTTTGGAGAGTACTGTAGGTTTAAACCCCGTTTTGTGTTTTGAAGGATGTTTATTTCCTATATTTTGTGCAATTACGGCCAAGGATTAGATCTCCAAAGTAACAGTGATGCATAGTTATTCCCCCAGCATTTTTATATCGCACAACTATAAATCACTGTGCAGTGATCAATAAATATATATAAAAATATAATCGCCTGCTGCTATCTTTCCTTTCCAGTTCTACCTTTAACAGTGAAATGCCATTTATCACAACATGACAAGCAAAATATCATTATTATTTACATTGAATACAATTTTTTTTGTATATTTGATCTCATTTGCCCTTTTTCAGGAGGTATAACCGAATAACACCCTCCATTAAGAGAGACTCCCAGTAACATATTTCTTGATAATACATACAAGAGCGCTGGGACATTTTTCTATAGGAACATCTTCTTGGCAATACTCAGTGGTTCCATAGATCTGGAGTTTAAATTAATCTCACTTGTAATCTATTCTAGCCTCCGTTTTCTGCAGCCGTCTGTGAGAAAGGTACTCAAATCCCACTTAAGTCCAATACTGCTGACCTCAACAAAAAGTAAAACTATATTATATCTTTTTACTCTGAATGCTTACTCCATCGCACACAAAAGAGGTTCAAATGCAGACATAAGATACATTAGGATGGAATATGTTAACCTCTAGGGCTTTAGCTGGGCCATGTTAACTGTTGGTTGAAATAGAGACTGTTTAGGAAATATGTGAAGTTAAGACTAAAGACTAAAACCAGTGTTCATTGAAACTTTTTCTTTTAATTCAGGACATTTTAAATGCCTCAACAATTTGTTCAAATAACGTTATTTTTTTTAACTTAACTTTCTCTATGGTAAGTTTGAGATGACAGACATCTGCACCCAACTTTTCTCTGGATTGTATTGGCAGATAAGTCTTTGGGGTAAAAAGGCAGATGTGGCGAGTGGGACTGGTCTTTCGTTCAAATTCCCTACAATGGCTGTAAAACTGTAGCCAACATTTCCTACACACAGCCATTCAACCTTCAGCACTCAGGTGTAATTTTACAGTGCAACTATACAACTTTCCTTGGATAAATAACTGTTAATAAAGTCAAACTAAACATTAAGGACAGCTTATGTTCATTATAATATGATGCATTCCAACACAGGACAACAACAAAGATCAAACAGTATAGAGCTATTCTATCAAGGTGATAAGGGATGAAATTGATGCCTGTTACTTTATATCTTAAATCACATATTCTGAGCAATACATTCTCCGCTCCTGTCACCTCAGTGGATTTAAAAGTGCCTTCCCAGCATGAACTGGTGGTTTGCAGAGGGCATCGGTATCATTGTCATTCTGAGCGCTCACTGCCACAGTACTTCTGGCCAGCGGTCAACATCCCAGCCGCTCTTTCTTACCAAATAAGTTTGTGTACAGACACTTGGCTACTACTTGCTGCACAGCAATTCACTGCCCTGATATGATCAGGAAAGCGGAACCAATGTGTCAAATCACTAATATGGGCACCGTCCAGATTTCCCAGCAGCAGCAGCAGCAGCAGCAGCCCTGACAAAAGCTCCCGGCACAATGGTACATTTGTAAGATCAGATCTTTTAGGCAATGCCTGCTCTTTCAAGGTCCAAGGGGAAATTCCAGAGTTCACAATTCCACTGCATCAATGAAGAGTGAATGTGTTTTTGTTGGTCTTCTGAGTTTTCTTTGTACTGTTAATAGAAAAAAAATGCTTCTGCTGTCGTTTTATGTTCATATAACCTCCATTCACAGGCAGGGATAGTGAAGCCTGAAAAATTAAGATTTACTCTGCAGACATCCCATCAGCAGCATTCAAGTCATGTTGGATATGGACACACAATAACACTTTAAAGGCTATTATTATTCATTCCTTCATTATTCTATAATTTTCTTATGGTCAAAAAAATCCTAAAAAATGCTTTACACCAACATTGTGTTTGTCCGTTTTTCAATACTTCCCATACCTCCTTTGCCACTTAATTCCCACTGAAAAAGTAAATCTTAAATAACGGGTCACAAATACATAGTTTAAATTCAAAAAGGGGCGAAGTCATTTCCTAAAACAGCGTGCTACCATTGTTTTTCGCAGAAGGTTAATCAGACTGGAGGAATGATGCATTTGTTGCAGACTATTTTCAGCCTAGGATTAATAGACATTTAATGACTCAAAGTAAACTGCAGTACCCAGGTTCATCATGATGGAGAAACATTTCATACTGAGCAACAGGGCATCTCATTAATGTGTTTTCAATAGTTTTTGGACAACAATAGAGGTCTATTAAAACATATATTACAGTCTATCAGGTTTTAGCTTCAGAGACAATATTTGTAGCAGATAATTGTTGGTTTTGGTAAATTTCATGGGATTTGTCCACAATAAGAAAAATATATAGAATATTGCCAGAATATTAAACCATAACATTTTGAGATTGAATGTATTATCTTAGACTGTTTTATGCTTGAGTAAGGGGAAAAAACAATATTATACTTAATAAAGTGATGTTTTATTAAACTTCAACTGAAAACATTTTAACACCCTTACACATTATAGCCTAAATAATTACCAGACTCTTATTAGGTAAAAAAATTATTTGAGCGAAATTAAAATCCAAAGGATTTTATCAAGACAGGTTCATCAATAGATTTCTTTCGTAAATTTGACATAAACATAAAACTGTGAACTACACTTAATTTAAACGTGGAAGATCTGAATTATGAACATAAACAGAGACAATAGATGCTTAGCAGTGACCTACTAATCAACAGACTTTATTCTAGTGATTGTCGAGGGGCTTTCATTATGGAGAGAAATTAAGAGCAGCAGGACACTGGATCACGTGACACAGAGGTTAGTTACAGTAAATCTGACCCATTTCAAGGCTGCTGGGCTCCTCAGGGTTTGGTGTTTGCTCTGTTGTTTTTTTACAAACAGCACCATAAAGGACAAACAAGAAGAGTACTACCTCATCTTTTTCTCTTTGCATACCGTTTCTTTTTTAAATGTAAACTACAGACAGACAAAGACATATCTTTTTTAAATACATAGTTATGTGAACATTGCAAGATAAATCCCTTCTCATTTGTTGTGTTTGAGCATCTAATAATTTCCCCATCCCGCCTCCCACTGTTTCCACAGCAGAGATGCTACAGCTCGTCAGAGAGAGGGAGAGAGAGAAAAGGGGATTTACAGCAGCATCAAGTCAAGAGAGCAGGGGTGAAAATAACTCCAAAGACCTTTCTCTGCACGAGAGTTTCCCATCTGTCACAGAGAGTCACCGGCATTCAGCAGCATTAAATCATGCCTTTGTACTAATAACCAGTCAACAAATTCTCTATCTTATCAGGTTACAGATGTTTTGCACCAGCGTTCTTCTTCAAATGGAATCAACTGCACTAATCTGCTGGTTTGAGGCCCGGACAGAGCTGGTTGGAAGCAGCATCCTGTGCCTTTAACCAGAAGATGCAGCTGACTGAACCCATTTTGCATTCACCCTTCACTCCTCTCCTCTCCACCTCCTCCCACTCCACTCCACTCCACTCCACTCCATTCCCCCTGCTCCCTCTTTTCCCTTCTCTTAGCCCCAACCGTCGCTGTCATCAAAATGCAGGGGCTGTCTGGGGGACCACACACAGAGTAATTATTAATAAGAGAAGATGACAAGTGAACATCCCTCCTGAATGCTAAGAGATGCCAGCGGAGACTGGAGATGGCCATCCAGTCTCTCACTCTGGACGCTGGACGAGGCTCCGCGTTCTGCTTAAGCCATTCGCATGAGGGTCACGAGAATATGCAGGTCCCATCCTGCTAATCATATCCTTCCACGCTGAGATTCCCTTTGCATAAGACTGCGTGTTCATAAATAGAGATTTAAGATTTCACACTCTCTCAGACACGGTATTAAACAAGGCCCTGGCGGGTTTTATACTCACTGTGGGTTGCTCATGTTGAGGTCTTGTTGCTTCAAATAGATGTCCACACTAAATGACCCCAAGTGTGAAATGTGATGTCACCACTGCAGAGACCTGGCTCATACCACACCTATAGAAAATATAAAAGAACAATGTGGTTACTACACAAAGGAAAATAAAAGGAAATAATGAAGAAAATCATCTGCAAACTCCATCTGCTGAGGAAGATTGTGAGATATGATTGGAAGCTTCAGAGCAGCTTTTTTGCCAACTGCTGTTTCCTCGCAAGGATGAACATTTAATCTCAAAATCATGAAATATCTATTTACAGTTGAGCAGTATAACACATATGCATGCAAAATTATCAATGAAGTATTAGTGTTTATGATTTTCCTGAAGTCGCCCTGTCCTAACTTCAGATTTAGCTATGCTCGGATCAACTATTTTCCTGGGGAGCACTAAACTGTAATGGATTTTAAATCTCCTCCAATATACGCTCCGCTCCGTGAATCAGGGACCGAGGAACATCACACCTCTTGCATAGCAAGTATAGCAGGATGCTAGCTCTTTGTGCCACAGGATAGAGAGCCATTGATGTCCAAGTCCGTTCAGTGAAAGCCCACTCCAGCTGCTTTGCAGGGAACAGACATGACACGGGCAGACAGGGAAATCTCAAACACATAGATACTGATTAACATGT
Organism: Anoplopoma fimbria; assembly: GCF_027596085.1. Taxonomy (NCBI): domain Eukaryota; kingdom Metazoa; phylum Chordata; class Actinopteri; order Perciformes; family Anoplopomatidae; genus Anoplopoma; species Anoplopoma fimbria. The sequence continues at coordinate 1,928,277 of NC_072467.1, read as the reverse complement.
TACGTCCATTATTACAAAAAAACAAAACAAGCATAGGTCTCAGAGTTGCAAAGTAAAAGTAACACTGAAACACAATATTTGATGGATTCGGAGAAGCCTGTGTGACACACAGAGCCACAGTGAAAACCTAAAGACAAGGAGAGGTGAGGAGTCAGCATTCACAGCTGCAGCAGACCACAGCAGAGTAATGTAGTGAAGCACAGCAGATTAAATGCTACTCAGGATAAATCATCCCGGGTCACTCAAGGGCTGAGAGTGTCACTGTTTCACTGCAGCACGCAAAATATGTGGTCTTTAGCATTACACTCAGGAGAAAAAATATTGATCTGGCCATCAGATGAGCTGAAAGTCACACAGCCAAAACACTTAACAAGGTGCTTCACTTTCTGTAAGGGCAACAGAAACCCAAGTGACTTCAAAGATTGTTTCTGGGTGTAATTTACTGCAGTGCAAAGTATTTATGGACACGAGTAAATCACAGTATCGGAGAGATTAAACTTCACAATCAGCATCTTGAGCTGCCAGTTATTACTATAAGTACAGTCTACAGTAAGTGATTCATCAGCGGAGGTGGCTGTCCACAGAGGCAGCAATTTTTACTATTCGATTTCACAAAAACAAGCACCGTGGGGGCCAATCTCTATCTTTGCATTCCACCAAATCAAAATGTACTTGCAATTATATTTCCCACCGAGTCGTAGCTACATTAACAGTCATGGTGCTGTAATGTTTCCCTCCACTGTGCTTAGAGGCCACACAGTCTCATTCTTGCTCAAAAACACCAACACAAACCAACCACCACCGACTGGGAAAAGAAGCACAAAAGACGCACTAACCTCGTACGTTTTTCTACATTGTGTTAAGTGTGGTCGTGACTCCTTTGCCCTCGCAGTGATGATGGTAATATCTCCCTTCTCGCCGATGATGATGATGAAGATCAGTGTGAGAGAAGCTCGGATCTTGCTGTGTGTAGGCTGCGATGATTCCCCTTAAATCTGCGTTGGCCAAGCACCCGTATCGCCTCTGAGAAGCACGACGCAGACACCTACTCCGGACTGAAAGCAGCATCCTTCAGCGGAGAGGACCAGGGACCGTCACTGGATCTGGAAGATATCATCATCTCTGGAGGGAGGCATGATGTGTTGCAGGGCTTCCCCCACAATCACCCCAGGGACTCCATGTGCCCGATGATAATAATAAGAATAATAAGAATAAGAATAAGAAGAAGAAGAAGAGGTTCACTACCAGGAGCTGTCCAGGTGCTGAAAACAGGATTCCAGATGTTACAGATGTGTGACGAGCAGCAACATCAACGAGAAGGAAACCGGGCTCGATCACACATTGATATGAAAATATAACATATAAGTAGATTGTTTTCCTATTAAGCCATAAGAGCCTGCAGCCATCCCTCTCTCTGTGCCACCCTGGAAGCGTCGACGTTGAGAAATACTCTCGCTTCACTTCACCTCTTCAGCATCAGAGTTCCTCGCGATAACAACCCATTCTCTGCACGAAAAAAAGAAAAAGAAAAAGAAAAAACCCACTAATACTCATACAGTGACCTCAAGTGTTTCTGTGGTGTGTTTATGACCAAGTGTGCTGTGTTTAATGTCATGTATCAGGCTGCAGCGTGATGATGACAGTTGGTGTTGCTTAGATATTTGAGTTCTTAAGAATGTAGTGCAGGAATTAGGCCATGGAAACGCATGATTAAGAATAAGCAAATAAAAAAAATTGGCTGCCTTGTCATTGTTTTCACTTTTGGATAAATAAACATTGTAAAGGGGCTTACAAGATGTAACGAATGGCTTTTTTACACTCATGACAAGGTAAAGCCTTTTGGATTTGTAAGTATATGTGCTGGAAATATGTGATGTGACACTAATTGGCAAAATAAGCATCACAATAAACAAAAATATGGCCAGTGTTCCAGGGTAGATTTTTCCTAAGATATGTAAGAGTAAGATATTCCCTCCTCACAAACAATTCTTACCAATCGCTCTCTGAGGGTGTAAAAAAATGAATGGACAGCATAGCATTTTGGAGCTGGATCTGGTCATGATAGAGACATTACATTACATTACATTACATTACATTACAGTCATTTAGCAGACGCTTTTATCCAAAGCGACTTACAGGAAGTGTATTCAACATAGGTATTCAAGAGAACTACTAGTCACCAGAAGTCATAAGTGCATCTCCTTTCTTAAACAAGCATCTAAAGCATAAACCAGAGCAAAAGTATAGTGCAGAGGCAAATTACTACGAAAACAATAATTGCAACAGACTAATACGAATATAATAAGTGCTACAAACTACTACGAATAGGATAAGTGCAGTAAACGAATACGAATACAATAAGTGCAGCGAACTGATACGAATACAATAAGTGCAGAAACAAACTAATACAAATACAATAAGTGCTACGAGGAAGGCTCAGGGTAGTACTTCTTGAAGAGGTGAGTTTTCAGCCTGCGCCTAAAGATGGGCAGCGACTCTGCTGTCCTGACGTCGGTGGGGAGTTCATTCCACCACTGAGGGGCCAGGACAGAAAAAAATATACAACAGGCTACATCGTCGTAGGTCATATAACCTGTGAAAGACCTGGTCCTGTTGCACTATAACTGAAAACAACACACTTTCTTAAAAAGAACACAGCAGTGGTAGAAAGTAATCAAACACATTTACTCAAGTACTGTACTCACAAGTACACGTTTAATGCTATATTCTTCACTTATGTAAGAGCTATGGTTACTAGCTCTTACATAAGATTTTACATACAAACCATGACCAGTTTATAAAATATGATCAATTGTTACTGAATAAACTACCAAATGTAAGTACTTAAAATTAGCTCCACCTTGACCAAAGACAACATCAAATTACGAGTTAGATACAGTATTAATATATAAATGATAATGATTCAATAATAGTTCAACACAGAGTACCCACTCTGCAATATGAATCTTTTACTATTTAGTTTAAGTAAATTTAGTTGCCAATTCCTCTATACTTTTACTTGTAATTGACTATTCTCATACTGTGGTATTACTTAAGTATATAATTTGGTATTGTGGTATTATTTTGTGGTATTACTTAAGTATATAATTTGAATAGTTCATCCACCGCTGGAACATGGTGAACAATTAAAAATGACCAGTTGATGAGTCATCTAACGGTTCTGAACGTACAACAGTGATTATCTGTCTGAAGGAAGTGTTTTTAGACTATCAAAAGGTTCCCACGATTCCATTCATGTCTTCTTTGCATACCAATCATTCATTTGTTACTTACCAAACCCAAACAGGCGGAGCTCACATGCACAACAGGTGATTTGCTCAGGCATCTTCGCATGATGCAACTAAACCAACATGAACAAAAACAAAATATAATGTACTCAGTCTTAATCTGTTGTCAGATGTCAACATTGTCTTTGCTTTATTTTTTCTCATGACATTAAAGGACACCCTTTATCACACACTACAAAGCATCCTGACGTTTAGCTTGCCATTTACAATGTGGACAAACTGCAATCACAACATTTTTAAGGCCGAGGGAGGAACACGCCCACATGACAGCGTCTTCAGGTTAAAACAAAAAGCGGATGGAGGTATTGTGAACCGTCACTATGACTTGACTCGGCAACCTGCTCGAACTACTAAAAGCTGGGATTTCACAAGCTGGTAAGGACAGATTTTTTGATTAATTTCAGTCAGGGTTATGATATATTCTTCTCACAACACAACATTAGTTCAGGAAGCCTTTCAGATCTAAGAACCTGTTTATACAGGCAGAATCTTTGTTTTCACTATTGGCATCTGAAACTTCTGGTTATGCCACGCTTTCCTTAGTGGTGAGAAATTACTTCCTTTCTCAAACACAAATGTTTCTTGTGTTCGCAGGAAACAGCGATAAAACAACATTCCAAATGATGGCAGGTAATAACAAAAACTGATCAGAAGAAACAACAAATCATTTTAAGAAGCGATTATTCAGCCATGTTAAGCCTGTCCTTCCTGAAATATTGTTCTTATGTCTGTAGAACATGGAGCACTTTGTAATGGGCAGGAGGACACTTATTGCATGAACGGAGGGACATGCTATAAAATACTTTCCATCAATACACTCTCGTGTGTGTAAGTGAAAAAAATAATTCAATTGACTTTGATATAAAGAATGAGACTTTAGGAACCTTTAACTTTTATGTAAGAATATCTGTTGATGTCACAAGATGGCGATATTGTTGACAATTTTCCTCGTATCTTAAATCAGGTGCAAAGAAAATTACAAAGGCAGCCGTTGTGAGGAGTTCCAGCTCTTCAGCATAAACACCAAGGCACAAGAAGCAGGGTTAATTGCAGCCGTGGTCATTGTTGTCCTCCTCCTCTTAGTGGTGCTGGCAGTTGTTATCTACTTCATCCGCAAGTAAGTACATTATGGATTAAGGAATACTAAATGTTCTACGGCGTCTAAAAATAACATCAGGATGTGGAAGTGTTTTATGTGTTATACAGTCTTGGTATTATTGAACCTCAGCCAGAATGTATTCTTTGAAATCCTATAACCATTACTTTTGTCCACACATAGGATGTTGAAAGCCAAGCAACAGAGCCAACAGAACATTCAACAACAGTATTGGAGAGTAAAACCCAGAGTATGATCTTTCTACATTTGTTTCTCTTTTGGCTGAGTGTTGGGTGGGATGATGAAATAATTCTCAGAGATAAGTGTCACTTGCCTGTTGGACCTGGTACCGTTTTGAGTGTGACTAAGGACCAATAGGCAAGAGTAGACTGTTGCATTGACCTTGAAAGGGTAAGCTCATTATTTTTCACTCTATTTTCCCCGTTATTTGTGTCAAAGCGACTAATGGGGACAACCGTTTTAAATTGGTCCAGTATTGAAGAGTACACTGCAGACGGCAGCCGCTAAACAGCTGTGATGTAAGGGGCAACTAAAAGTTCTTGCTTTTTTCACTGACAGGTCTGACAACATAATGGAAAGACCTTACAGAAAAAACAATGTTTTTCTTTATCCTTCACTAAATCCTTTCTCTTTGTTATTGTGAGTCTTGCTCGGAAGTGTCTCGATCTGTAAATTTGCTTGGCATTAACATATTCCAAATTAGCGTTAATATTCAACTTTGACATCGGAAATCCTTTAGATAACACAAAGCTACAGTTTCTGTACTCCAACTGACTCCAACACAACAAACTCTGTCAACACCGGTGTCCCTCTGCACTCTAAATTGACAGTGAGAAGCTTCCTCGAGCGATTACGTTGCAGCTCTTTTTGCGGCTGGTGTCTGCAGCGTTATCCCTCAATACCGGACCAATCCAAAAATCATTGTCCCTATTAGTCACTGAGACACAAAAACATGGAAAAATAGGGTCAAGATTGAAAAATACCAAAGTTACCCTTTAACTTAAGTCAAGAGTTGATTAATTGCCTCATGAGATTTCTTGAGTCCATGCTGTTTGCTACAGAAAGGTGTAATTCATTTACACACAAACAACAACTGTGAGTGGGTGGGAATTGAATCACGCCTTGCACAGCAGCCTTTTTAACAAAGCTATGAAGTTGTCACTGGTGTTACTCATTTTAAATCACATTTCAATCTATGTGCTTTGCCCTGAAATTTACAAAGCATAGTTGGGCTTTGTAATATTATGTGAAATATAATTCTAAATATTGAACTTGATATACCCGCGACCCTTAACAGGATAAGCAGTAATGGAAAATTAATGAATGAATGAAATTGATATATGGAATTACGAAATAACCCCTTGTATCAATTAATGAATATGTTCAATTTGCTATTAAATATATAATACATATTTTGTGTTAATATATGCAATGAACCCTTCTGAAATATTTGACTGTGTTTTTCATTTCTGGTGGGATACTGAACACACACACACACACACAGTTACATTTGAGTATCATAATGGACTAGTCATTCTCCATCCTCTAAAAATCAGCACTTCATTCCTAACCTAAACCTTTAGCCCATTCTTAACCTAATCCTAAATTGTATCCAAAGCCTAAACCATAATTGCCCCTTGAAGCAACCAGGACTGGTCAAGATGACCTCACTCTGTTCTCAAACTGGTTCTCACAAAGCTGGACATGCAGGAACACTCACACGGTGTGGGAGTCTGTATAATTAGCGTATCCCAAGCCATTCATCAGTCCTATAAATCTAAAAACAGGGGCACAGGAGATCCCAGGAGTCTTATAATGAAAATGGTGGCATCAACTCTGCTTCAATTCAGTGAAGTTAAGAGATAATTAAAACTTGTTGGACTGCATTGCCAAAAGTTTGTTAGCCTTTCCCTTTTGATGGACTTCTAGTATTCTCCAACAGTTGCTAACAACAAACTGTAGGCGAAAAAAAAAAAAATGACCATCAACAATCTATCTTTGCATCACACTCATTCAGGCATCAAAATCTGGAATTGGTCTTGTTTCTTTAAACAGGCCCTATTATGCTATTTTCCGGGTGCATATTTTTATCTCAAGTTACAGTTACAACATGTTTACATGTGTTAATGCTCATAATCCGCCTTGTTTTTCTCATCCTGGCTGCCCTGCAGCACCTCTTCTCACCCTCTCTCTGAAATGCTCCGTTGTAGCGCTTGCTCCTTCCTCCAGAAAGCAAAGTTGGCCCTGATTGGTCAGCTAACCCGTTCTGTTGTGATTGGTCAACGTTTCACATCTAAAAAAACTCTTCCTCCAGAGCTTTAGCTCCGTCTCTCTCTCTTTTGTTGTTTGAGGGCCAAACTAGCCGGGGAGGTTTACGTCACTTCCGTTACATTATGACCTCATAAAGTAAACTGTTTCAGGCAGCTCAGGAGCAGTGATTCTGAGGGGGAGGGTAACTCCTTTTAGGCGGGACTTCAGGTTTTATACTCTACGGACCCTTTACAAAAATATATATAACATATCAAAGACAATGTCAGGATGCTTCTTGTGCTTGAAGTAAATGTTACTGCAACTACCATTACAACAACTGGCTCAGCAGTAAATACATCCCCAAAGGAACTCATGTTGCTATGAGGGAATAGCCTAAAAGTCACTACATGTGATGAAAGGACTTTGGAGGTGTACCATGCTGCTTTAAAACACAACCAACCTCATCCCATTGTATATGAAATGTTTTTCTTGTTAAAATAGCATGTATTAAAATATAGTTGTGTGAGCTTTTAAAAAGGTGGAGATGCATGAACCTCTGTGTGAAGCTGACAAACTAATGCTTTAAGTCAGAGGCTTCTTTTGTGTTTGTGGTAAATTGCTTCCACCTAGTGGCAGTATGGTTTCTCTGCCAGGTGTTGTAATGGAAAGTAATATGAGTTTACTTTGCAAATAGCATTATCAAAAAATTCATGGTTTCAAGGTTGATCTGAAATACTTCTCAGTAAAATATGAAACTCACATTTCTGTAAACAACTTACTCTTACAGGCTTCTTGCTTTGTCAAACTCGTGTGCAATTTTCAGTGCTGTGCTGTTGAGTCCAACTGACTGCATGTTAGTGATGATGGTGACCACCACTCCTTGAGGGAGGAGGGGGGTCTGTTCTTGGTTCTCATCTATCTCCTCACTGGGTAACACCAGGAGGACACTGCTAGCCCCCACAGCGCCTCCTGTGTGTGACACATAGTGTCTACGGTTCCTGCACTGCCCATATTTCTGTAGTTTCTCCACTACCAGCCATCCTTGGGCATACAGTCCATCCTTGTCCCAGCTTGCCTCTGTCCTGTCAACTGGTGACCAAAGATCTACGGCAGTCTGGGGTTTGAGAAAGCCAGGGAGAAAGCCCTCAGTGTCCTTCAGTTGGGCCACCTGGTAGCTGTAGAGCAGAGCGTTACCGAACAGCAGCAGGTCACCCACCGTGGAGAGGAAGCCGCCTCCTGCCCACTTGTAGGAGTTGTCTACATATGGGCAGTTCACCACACGTCCTCTCTTGTTGAGATGATAGTATCTGTGGAGGAGCATCAACACATGATATGGTCTCACTATAGGATTTTTATCATGTTGTGCACACTTGTAACCAACTTCAAAGATATAAGAGATCTCAAGAAAAAAACATCTCTAGAGTTGCTCAGATACAATGTAAAATGCTGCAGCAGGTATTGGAGATAACCCATCATATCAATAATGAACTCATTAACACTACAAAGGAACAACAACAACACGTGTCACTCGCTACCCAATCAGTCTATTCTGCCCAATCAGGATTACCTGGGTTCCTCCAAAACAAACAATCACTGTGTCTGAAATCAATGATGACGTAGTTAATGAGTGAACCAAGTTGTTCTTCCTCAGTACTGTTGAGAACAGCACATGCACAGTACAAATCGGGGATGGGTTAGCGGCGTATGTAGCATTAACCAGAGCTAGCAGAATGTTAGCATTATGACAATATTTTATACTAGAAGATCTGTCAAACTAGATAATAAATGAAGGTTCTATGGCATTCACTCTCTGTATGTATTCGTTGTATATACATTTTTGTCTTAAGATTGGTACTTGTATCAGCTGATACGCAAGTTCAGTTATTGGAACCAGCATCGGGAAGGAAAAACATGGTATTGGAACATCTCTATACATCTCCACTGAACTAAATTGTGACACTCTGTCACAGCAATTTTTCACATAACTTGACATTAATGTCGTTATATATTACCTGGATCGGTGGTAAATAATAGGGTCGTTCTCATCGGGCACAGTATTGAGCATTCCCAGCTCATGGAACATGTTCATCATGACATCCAGGAAGCGCTGTCCAGCAGCTTGCTCCACAGCAGCACTGAGCAGGGTGAAGGCGTGGGTGGAGTACAGAAAAGTGGTGCCTCCACATGGTAAAAAAAAAAATTCTATCTTAATCATCAAGACATTTAAATTGAATCATATTTAGCAGGCAGATATGTGCTTTACCTGGTTTGAAAATGAGTGGGTCGTCCTTGAAGAGGTCCAAGGCCTGAGTGACACTTTCGAAGTTGTCCTTCAAGTAGTATTCCTCGTGCTCAAACTCTTTTTTTTTCGCCTGAGTGGCTTCTTTACCTTTGGTGTTTTGTTCTGTTTCAGGTTTATCTTTGTTTTCAGATGAGCTCTTTTCATCTTCTTTCTTTGCTGGCTTTAAGAGATGCTTAGCTTTCTCCTTGTCCTCCTTCACTTTCTTTGCATCCTTCTCATAATGCCGTATACCGCTCAGGTGGGACAGAATCATACGAGGGGTTATTGTGACCTGCAATGAATGATGTGCATGTGAGCTAAACAGCATGATATTATTTCTGATAATAAGAAAAACTCTGACATTTTGGTTCAAGTAACTTACATCCTGTCCACTAAATTGTTTCTGGGGAAATTCGGGTACATATTTCTGGACAGGGACATCAAGTTCCAGTTTCCCCTCCTCACACAGTCGTGCAGCAGCAGCAGATGTGAGGGGCTTACTGATGCTGGCGATCCGCATCACTGTTCCTGGGCTGCACAGCACGCGGTGCTCCAAATCAGCATAACCGATTCCTGAATTACGTGAAGAATTGAAATGCAACATAAACGAATGTCAATGTGTTTTTAGAGGATGATTTCATGTTATGCAAATTTAAAACCATTTATTGTGATGACCCACTATAACTACATTTTTTATACATTTCAGTAAAGTAAATGGTTCTGCTGGCTTGATTGAAGGCACAAACAAATAAAAACACATAGGTTGACAACTGGAAGTCGGTCACTTGTGCTCCAAGGCAAACCGAGCTAAGGCTTAAAATCAATTATTTTGTTAACAATTTATTTGTCTCTGGTGTTTTTTTACTCTGGTCTTTACTTTATCTTTAAAGCTGACTTTGTAGGCACAAACCTTCACTCCAGACTTCTGCACCATCCACAGAGACCCCAACCACCAGCCCTGGAGCCCCGACCTCCGTCTGAGTGACAACAGACAAGACACAAACACTGAAGTGATACAAGTGGCACTGTGGTCAGGCAGGGAATCACATGAGAATGGAAAGATAAGATAAAATAAAATAATCCTTTATTAGTCCCGCAGCGGGGAAATTTGCAGGATTACAGCAGCATAGGGTACAGTGCACACAAGAGACATAGTAAAAGAAAGAGGGGGGCGGCTGTGGCATAGTGGAGAGCAAGGTAGTTCTCCAATCAGAGGGTCGGTGGTTCGATACCCGGCTTCGGCAGTCGATGTGTCCTTGGGCAAGACACTTAACCCCAAGTTGCTCCTGAAGGCTTGCCATCGGTGTGGACTGGATGTTGCATGAATGTTAGTTAGAGTCTGATGGTGGCACCTTGATGGTAGCCTGTCATCAGTGTGTGAATGGGTGAATGATATGTAATATACTACTGACTGTAAGTCGCTTTGGATAAAAGCGTCTGCTAAATGACTGTAATGTAATGTAAATGTAATGGGCTTTTTCAGGAAAGTCATTGAAACTTGCACATTTTCAGCAATGATCTGTGACTGATTTCAGCATTCCAACGCATTTTCTGCAGGATTGTATTATCTATGCGATTGGACTTACTTTTTATTTTCAAATGTACCTCAAATGAACCCCAAACTAACCCTAAATGAACCCCATTGATACAGCTGTCTCACAACTGTTAATATATGCAACGTCTTCGGGCAGTAGCAGCCACACTAGTTATTATTATTATTATTATTATTATTATTATTATTATTATTATTATTATAGCGTATGTATGTACAGCAAGAACTTGAAACAGTGAGCACTAACCGGAATTGTAATTTCTAGTTTTAAACCTGGTGATATTCGAGCTGTAATGTAAAGACAAGATAAAAATAAAATGAAATAAAAACAAGTATTATAGATAAGCAATAAGAAACAGTAACTGATATATTATATGTACAGACAGAAAAACTATTCTAGCTATAACTGCACAGTGTAAGCAGAGCATAGTCCTACCTGAAGGCTTACCTGTATCCTCTCCACCAGGTCCCTGCTCAGATACAATGTAAAATGCTGCAGCAGGTATTGGAGATAACCCATTATATCAATAATTAACTCATTAACACTACAAAGGAACAACAACAACACATGTCACTCGCTACCCAATCAGTCTATTCTGCCCAAATAAATAAGCAATAAAAAACAGAAAACTATTCTAGCTATAAGTGCACAGTGTAAGCAGTGTATAGTCCTACCTGAAGGCTTACCTTTATCCTCTCCACCAGGTCCCTGCTCACTCTGATGGCATCTCTGTATCGACCAGTCTTCTGAGCTTCTTCTCCTTCATCATCACAGGAACTGGTCGCTGTGTCCTGGGAGTATTTCAGCCCGACAGCTATAGCAATCCCCACTGCAACCCCATAGATCCAGACCCTGGACTTTGACCTGCATTTGATCTGCTGCTGCATGAAAACACTCTTAACTAAGTGCTGCTTTGTTGACTGCGATGTCAACAAAGGAGGCCTGCGAGCTGCTAGTAGGGAACATTTAAGACAAAAACGATTTGGCAAAAACAATCGTGACATTGTTGGATTCTCTGCTTCTCTTGGTCTTATTGTGGAGATGCCTTTCTCTTGTTGGTGAGCTCAAATAAACAACAACTTACTGCTGCTGCTGTGTGCGTCGGTGGAGCCAGACCCAATGAATCAAACCCCGATTCAGACTGAACCGAGCGAGTGAAGATGGTTTATTCTAAGACTGGGAATAAAAGATTGAAACTTTAAACAGGTTTATAACATAACATATATATTTAGACTTAGAGAATATCTGCATGAATACAGGAAACGGGATTAAAAAAGCTGGAATATCACCAGGTTTAAAACTAGAAATTACAATTCTATCTACTATAATAATAATAATAATAATAATAATAATAATAATAATAATAATAATAATTATCTTGTCTTTACATTACATTACATTACAGCTCGAATATCACCAGGTTTAAAACTAGAAATTACAATTCTATCTACTATAATAATAATAATAATAATAATAATAATAATAATAATAATAATTTATCTTGTCTTTACATTACATTACATTACAGCTCGAATATCACCAGGTTTAAAACTAGAAATTACAATTCTATCTACTATAATAATAATAATAATAATAATAATAATAATAATAATAATAATAATAACTAAGAAATGTTGACTGTGTGGCTGCTACTGCCCGAAGACGTTGCATATATATATTTCTGTCTGTACATCAGTTATTGTCGATTTTTTACTGTTTTTTATTGCTTATTTATAATACTTGTTTTTATTTCATTTTATTTTTATCTTGTCTTTACATTACATTACATTACAGCTCGAATATCACCAGGTTTAAAACTAGAAATTACAATTCCGGTTAGTGCTCACTGTTTCAAGTTCTTGCTGTACATACATACGCTATAATAATAATAATAATAATAATAATAATAATAATAATAATAATAATAATAATAATAATAACTAGTGTGGCTGCTACTGCCCGAAGACGTTGCATATATTAACAGTTGTGAGACAGCTGTATCAATGGGGTTCATTTAGGGTTAGTTTGGGGTTCATTTGAGTTTCATTTGAAAATAAAAAGTAAGTCCAATCGCATAGATAATACAATCCTGCAGAAAATGCGTTGGAATGCTGAAATCAGTCACAGATCATTGCTGAAAATGTGCAAGTTTCAATGACTTTCCTGAAAAAGCCCATTACATTTACATTACATTACAGTCATTTAGCAGACGCTTTTATCCAAAGCGACTTACAGTCAGTAGTATGTTACATATCATTCACCCATTCACACACTGACAGGCTACTAAGGTACCACATTCATTCATGCAACATCCAGTCCACACCGATGGCAAGCCTTCAGGAGCAACTTGGGGTTAAGTGTCTTGCCCAAGGACACATCGACTGCCGAAGCCGGGTATCGAACCACCGACCCTCTGATTGGAGAACTACCTTGCTCTCCACTACGCCACAGCAGCCCAAAAGCAAAGAACTGCACTGTTGAAAAAACCTGATAGTTGAATTGTAAAACTGGCAGAGATGGAAGCTGAACTGCATCATCAAAAGAAGCAAAGAGCTGAAATACAATGAAGAAAAATCTGGAAGCTGAACTGTTAAACTGTAGAGGTGGTAGTAATAGTAGAAGAAGCAGTCATAAGAAGAGTAGTAGTTTTAGAAGCTGAAGTTATAGTAGTGGTAGTAGTATCTGTAGCAGCAGTAATATCAGTGGTTAAGTAGAATAAATAGTTGAAACAGCAATAGTAGTAGAAGAAGAAGTTGTTGCAGTATTAATAGTAGTCGTGCTGAGTTACTGTTGGCCATAACTGGTGATAACACAGGGAAGGTTCTACCTGAAATTGTGTTTGAGAGAAAGTAAGGCATTGAGAGATAGAGACACAGAGATTAGAGAAAGAGAGCGTGAGTGAGTGAAAGAGAGAGCAAGAGTAAGAGTGAGTGAGATAGAAAGAGGGAGAGAGAAAGACTGAGCAAGTGAGAGAGAGTGAAAGAGAGAGAGTGTGAGTGAGCGAGAGAGAAAGAGAGGGAGTGAGAGTGAGTGAGAGAGAAAGAGAGAGGGTGAGTGAGTGAGAGTGAAAGAGGGAGAGAGAGAGACAAAGAGATTGAGTGAGTGAGAGAGAGAGAGAGAGAGAGTGTGTGTGAGTGAGTGAGAGAGAAAGAGAAATTGTGAGAGAGAGAGAGTGATCTAGTGAGAGAGAAAGAGAGTGAAAGAGTGAGTGAGAGAGGAGGGTGATTGAAAGGAGAGAGGGTGCGTGAGTGAGAGATAAAGAGAGTGAGAGAGAGAGAGGGTGAAAAAGAGAGTGAAAGAGATAAAGAGAGTGAAAGAGAGAGGGAAAGAAAGGGAGAGAGAGAGTGAGTGAGTGAGTTAGTGAGTGAGAAAGAGATGAAGAGAGAAATAGAGAAATACACACAAAGCACTTTTGAAAAAATATTTTCTGAAAGCTAACACTCTGACGAACGCAGAGATGTACTTTTTATGTTTGTTGTTTTAAAAAAATATGAGCTTCAGAGCTGGTTAGAAAACTGGTACCATCTGCTTTCTTTGAGAAATTGTCGTCAGAATTAACATGGAGTCTAATGGAGCAGTTGGTTGGAGTTCATGTTGCTTTCAGTCACATGGAGTCAAATGTGTACGTCTGTTGGATTCCAGTGTTATGGCTGCGACTAGAACAAGTTTATCTACAATTTGAACCAAAGAATTATGCCTGAAGAGTGAAAATTGTGGGAATTCTGGCAATTTACACTTTACAGCCTTGTTGCTACACAGCCACACAGAATAATAGGATTTATTGGTCATTGTACATACATACAGTACCAGTCAAAAGTTTGGACACACCTTCTCATTCAATGGTTTTTCTTTATTTTATTTTTTCTACATTGTAGATTAATATTGAAGACATCCAAACTATGAAGGAACACATATGGAATTATGTGGTAAACAAACCAGAATGTTTTATATTTTAGATTCTTCAAAGTAGTTGAATGAGAAGGTGTGTCCAAACCTTTGACTGTTACTGTATATACACAAAATTTAGCCTCTGCATTTCACCTGTGTTGTTGGTAAGTAGATCAATCCATACAGACTTAAATGAAACATGTTATTAACCTTTTAAACTTATAAAAATGTGTGTGCCAAGGCCTTGAATACTACAAACCTTGTTGGCATAGTAGTGAATCCCCTCAATTCTGGCAGTCACACTTTCTGTATAAATGTAACGATTGGTACAGCATTACTTATGGAATGGTCTGTCGTACTAAAAGCCTCACATTTTATACATCAGAGTTGTGGTGACTCAGGTGCATGAGTTTATTTGTCCATTTTGAGCAAGGCCTGATAAATATGTTAGACCCTGGGTATAAATGTGTTCATTTGGCCCTATTGACACACCACCTCCCACATTATGTGCATTATATATGCAACTAATCATGTCTAAATTCCCCATATAATACGGAACACATAACACCCTATACATCACAGCTTCTTTATTTTCTATGAAACCAACCATTACTCATTTGCACAAACACTGACATCAGATTCTCAGTGCTAACCAAAATGAAAATAACATTAAACATATTCCAAATAGGGCTTCTCTAGGCCTTTTGGGTGCCCATCCTTAGTTATGCGTTTCAAGTTACTTCTACAACTGAAAGCTCTACCACATATTTTGCAAGTGTAAGACTTCTCACCTGTGTGAATTATCTTGTGTCTCTTTAATAGTGAAATGTAACAGAATCTTTTTGGCTCATTTCTGGCAAAAATACGGCTTTTTACGTGTATGGGTTCTCTTGTGGCTTTGAAATGATGCCAAGAATCTGAATCTTTTCCCGCAGGTTTTGCAAAGGTATGGCTTCTCTGTGTGGCTTTTCATGTGGCTTTTCAAGAAATCTCTAAGTCTGAAAGCTTTTCCGCATACTTTACAAGTATGCGGCTTCTCACCTGTGTGGATAATTGTATGCCTGTTCAATGCTGCGACTTCACGGAAACTGTTCCCACAGGTCTTGCAAAGGTGCGGCCTCTCATCTGAGTGCGTCCTCATGTGGACTCTCAAGTGATTGCTAGATCGAAAATGTTTTCCACATATTTTGCATGGATACGGCTTCTCATCCGTGTGTATTATCCTGTGTCTCAGCAAATCTGACTTATATTTAAAAGCTTTCTCACATCCGTCACATTTGAAAACCTTTTTACCTGTTTGACTATTACAGTGAATAGATGATTTAGTAGGATTATATACATTTTTATTGTCAAATTTGCTTTTGTGATGCTGAAACTTTTGTTTGGGCTCTGCACTAGTTGATCCAGAGTCTCCATGCTTGCCTCTTTTCAGATTTTTTCTTTCAGCTTCATGAGATTTGTGAGAGTTCAGAGTCTGATCTTGGTACATTTCCTCATAAGTAGGAAACTGAAAGTCATCTGTCTCCTGCTTCAGTTCAAGTTGCACTTCCTCCTCACAGGTGCGGCGTTCCTCCTGTTCTCTATTCTGCAGAGGCTTTGGGTCCTCTTGGTCCAGACTGGAGTTCCTCACCAGATGGTCAGAGAGAACCTCCTCCTCCTTACAGACATGCTGCTGTGGGAGCTCTGGAGGGTCGAAGGACAGAAGGAACAGGATGCATTCAGACATCTGAGCAAAACATACAACACGGCGAGCAAAACATACAACACGGCGGTGGCTGTGGAGAGCAAGGTAGTTCTCCAATCAGAGGGTCGGTGGTTCGATACCCGGCTTCGGCAGTCGATGTGTCCTTGGGCAAGACACTTAACCCCAAGTTGCTCCTGAAGGCTTGCCATCGGTGTGGACTGGATGATGAATGTTAGTTAGAGTCTGATGGTGGCACCTTGATGGTAGCCTGTCATCAGTGTGTGAATGGGTGAATGATATGTAATATACTACTGACTGTAAGTCGCTTTGGATAAAAGCGTCTGCTAAATGACTGTAATGTAATATATCTTTATATTATTGGATCATTATCCCCATGCAGTAATATATGAGCAGCATTTTATGTTGCAGCTGGTTGAGGTTTTTTGTTTATGTTTAGGTAGTAATGACTGTAATGTAATGTAATGTGTGTCTTTAATGCATTAGGATCATGCATAAATCATATTAATCTCTTGGCCTGTTAAAGACAATTTAGTTGTTGTTTTTTTGTTTCTTTTACACACCTATCCTCTGTAACTTCACATCAGGTTTCCAAACGATATTCAACAATGTGCGCTGCCTCTGGATCTCTTCTTCATACTCCACGATTGCTTTTGTGAAGATTCCGAATATTTCCTCAGCAGCAGCAGTGAGTCGCTCGTTGACAAACTCTCTCAAATACGGAACTACAGACATTATTGTGAGCAATATGTCCTTCTTCTTCTTCTTCTTCTTCTTCTTCTTCTTCTTCTTCTTCTATTCATTTAACTGCGGTTGGAATCCAGCTTATGTTCGCATTACTGACACCTGTGGGTCAGACAATAAACTTAGAATATCCCTAAAAAAAAAAGAAGCCTGTCTGGTGCTTCCCTATTAGTTTCAGTGTTTTGTATTGCTTTCCCACCTTTGTACTAATTTGCATATCTTTATTTTCAGACTCTAACTAACTATTTTATTTTTTTTTTAAAGCCCCTGTTTGAATCAAAATACCTTAAACTTTCATGGCTGTTGAGCATATCAACACCTTTTTTATTTTTATCTTGTCTTTCTTTACTATGTCTCTTGTGTGCACTTTAACTCTATGCTGCTGTAAGCCTGCAAATTTCCCTAATAAAGGATTATCTTATCTTATCTTATCTTATCTTCTCATGTCTAGTTTTTTCCACCCATCGTCATGCAATCAACACTGCCAGCATCTCTACTGTGTAAACCCCTACGTTATTGGATGCTCTTCTGTTTATTCCAAATCCTTTAGCTGGTATTGACACCCTATATCCTGCCTCTTCTGTCTAAGCACCATCTGTGTAAATCTGTGTAAAATCATTATACTCTTTCATTACATGAATGCACTTACCAAATCAACTTTATCCTTTTCTTTCCCTTTGACCTCTAACAAATACCAGTTTATATTAGGCTGCAAGAGCATTCATAAAGCCACCAACTGGTAAACAATTTTGCAGTGTCTTTCTGCCAGACTACCTGCAACCCTCCTTTTGGAGGGTGAGAATCGTTGTTTCCCTGTAAATTAGCCCAGTAGTTTACCATCAGTTGTATCCTCCTTAAATCCAGCAGCATTTCTACCTGCAGGACATGTGCTAGTGATGTTTTAATTGCTCCAATACACACTCTTAATGCCATTGCTTAAAGTGAGTGAGAGACTGAGTTTCTCTGCTGAAAGGTAAGTTTTAATTTCCTTGGCATTGCATCAGGTTTGATTCATCCACCCAAAAATCTATTAAGGCCATTCATTAAGGTCACCTCTAAATGGACAAAAGGCTATGTATACATCGCAAAACTTTCAAAACGTGCTTTTTATTTCCTTAATTTTTACATTTTAGATATGATAAACACTTGAGACATCTACATTAATACAATGCTAAAACAATGCACAACCAGATGACTGAAATCATCTTTATAGACAACATGAAACATTTTTGAACCATGGTTTTAAAGAATAAGAATATACTGTAATGCATTAGCATTTTTGGTCATTGCTTAACAATAGAGTAGCACCAGTATACATGATGACAGGCATAGCCAATTTAGACTTACACTTGTTAGGAAAGTTTCTGGGTGGAGGGCATATATATCTTTTTAAACATAATTTCTCTTACAGAATTCAGGTTCAACTAAGTGCAAAATGTATCCACTTTGTCCTTCTGTATGTGCATAATCTAGGTGGAATAGAACATACCAGATCAGCTTCAATGCAGTAGAAAACAATCTTACAAATGCCTCTTCACCAAATGACACAAAAAAAAAACCTATCTCAAGGATTTCAAAAGGCAGACATCATTACAAGATTAAAAGCTGGCTTGCAAAAAAACAATATTGTTTCTCAGTTTAGGCTTTATCAAAGGGAATGGTTAAGCTTTACTTCCCCTTATCTTTGCCCCTTGGTCGAGTTCCACTGAAGGCAGGAAGGTGAAATAGGAAATGCATTTGGCCGTTTCATCTCCACCATGGGCAAGGTATGAGAGGAGGGGTTTATGGTAAGCAAGGTGCAAGTACAAAAAGCCAAAACCACAGTGCGTTGGGGATCAGACCGTGCTTTCACAAATTATTCAGTTCCATTAGAGTCTGGTCCAGCATCTGGTGCATATCGAGGTTCTCTTCCTTAGCTTGTGACAGTTTCTCTGTTAGAACATCAAATGGAGAAGTTATAACCTCACACAAGCAAGCAAAAGTGAGTGGTTAGCTTGCATTAATAATCAAGCTGGCTACATCACTAAGGTCAGTCACTAAAATTAGTTAAACCTCAGCTTCATGGACAGAAAACAGGAGAAACACATTGATTAAACAAGCTCATATTATGATGTGCAAGCCACCATGCAAACAGGTAACTAAAACAGTATTATCAATACACATAAACACAACGTAAATCCATTAAAAATGATTGTATTATATCATAATACTAGGTTGCAAGACTATACCGTATTTTCCGCACTATAAGGCGCACTTAAAAGCCTTTAATTTTCTCAAAAAACGACAGTGCGCCTTATAATCCGGAGCGCTTTATATATGGATTAATTCTGGTTGTGCTTACTGACCTCGAAGCGGTTTTGTGTGGTACACGGCGCTCTGTCAACATGTTTTAGTACGACTTTGGTAAACTACAAAGCCGCACCGCTTGCAGCATTACGGCCACCGTAGTCAGGAGCGTCGCGGAGTAATACATACTGTGCTTCACCATAATATTACAGTGTGTGTGTATAAGGACCCAACATGGCTCCTGTCAAGAGACACGCTTACGACGCGGACTTCAAACTCAAGGCTATCAGTCACGCAGTAGAACATGGGAATAGAGCAGCTGCGAGAGAATTCAACATTAATGAATCAATGGTAGGAAGTGGAGGAAGTTTGACTGACTGACTGTTTTGTTTCGCTTAATGCGCCTTATAGTCCGGTGCGCCTTATATATGAAAAAAGATCAAAAATAGACCATTCATTGACAGTGCGCCTTATAATCCAGTGCGCCCTATAGTGCGGAAAATACGGTACATGTACTATATATATATATATTTGAGGTAATCCCTGATTTTCAACATACGTCAAGTACATTTGGACAAACAGTAACACAGACTTCAAGCAGTGCGGGCATCGTACGTGGACAATGCAAACGGAAGAACTTTGGATCTTGCTCTGGATCAGATTGTCACACACACATTAACACAAAACTGTAACAAACACGTAAAACATTCACGCAATTTAGTCCTCATTCAAGGCCACGCGTAGTTCGTTAGTGAGAAGGCGGTTTTTCTGAAGTTGCTGGTGGAGGAGATCTTTGCAGTCAGAAAGCAAGTAGAAAAACAGAGAGAGGACAGGAAATCAGAGGAAATGGGTAAAGAGAAAATGCCTGTTGACACCTACCGTCTCCAGAACAGGCCATCAGTTACTTTTTTAATCTTTATAAAACACACCGACAGTATTTGAATAGCCATTAAATAACATAATCAAACAGTGTTTTGATGTTATTGTTTTGGTGAGGGGATTTTTTGTGTAGAGTGAAAACAGAGGATGAGCAAATGTCACCTTAAAAAGGTTAAAAGGTTAAATAGCGGCTTAAAAATTAAACCTTTAAAACCCGGATAGTATGGTGCATCTTATCATCTGCTAAAATACGGCAGATCAATATCCGAACTGAGAATCAACCAGTTTGTTGTTGTCTGACAGTGTAAGAATGTGGCTCACCTATTACTCTGCAGTCCTATTTGAATTTCTGACATCTCAAAACACACACCACCAGATAATTGCTTAGTTCTGCTTATCGCTCTGGAGTTATGGGGACAACTTTAATAAAAACACTCAGAATATGTGATTGTTCATTTATTCAAATATATGACAGGGTACCGTGTATCATACAAAGCCAAGGTCTCATCATCACTGATAGCAGTTTACTCCAATTTTTCCAGCAACCAGATGAGGTTCAAAAAATCTTACATGATGTTCTGTACTCCACCATTACACCCAATACTCTTCTACGTCACCACAATCTTCCCAATACCAATCCAACAGTAATTCCCTACAATTCTCAAGTCCTTCCAGTCAGCTCCTTCTGTCACAGTACTAAATGTTAAAAAGTGCTTGCATGCATCAGGCTCAAACGCTAAGAGAGAAGACAACTTGGCTCAGTTTTCAGTCAAGTACCTGTACTTGTTCTAGGTTTCTGTGCTCATGGCACTACTGTGATATTCCTTCTATCTCAGCTTCACAGAACAATATTTGAAGAAAATGAAAAGAACAAGAACAAAGGAAAGCTGGGTGAAGCTCAACTAATGGCTTGTTGAGATGCAGAAAGAAAAAGGAAAAGCATGACTTAAAATCAAGGCTACTTGGTTTTATTAGAGCCACTTGAAAATAAATAAATTAAGAAGAAGAAAATAAAAGGACAGAGTGAAGTGATACAGCTTACATAGAAGGAAGGACTTTTATTTTTTTACACAATGCAGAAAGATCTAGGAATCTGTACAAGTGATGGGATGCAATTAACTTTGACATGAGGATGAAAACATGAGGATGAAGGGTAAGCAAAGCAAAGACAGAGAGGGATGGGAAAATTGAGAGATGGCTGGAGAGAGCAGACATATGCTGCTCAGCCGGCAGGAGGCGTCTTTGATGAGGTGTGAAATATTTATCTGTGTGGGAGAGAAGAGGTACAGTGAACCAGGGGGTCGGCGTGGGACCTACGGGAATCTGAGCTGCGCACCACAATGCGACAGAACCACAGGAGCGACGGCACGACGCTACAAAGCCAGAATTCACAATGGCGGTGCATTGTGAGGTAGCAGATATTGGCAAACACAATCTGGAGATCGGAACAAATCCTTCCTTTGATTACATCGAGACCTTTCTGCTCATACACGAGGAGCACTGCGTTACCAAATTGATACAGTCCGCTTTGTCAATCTCCTACAGAAAGGCCAAATGTCTAAACACTAATTTAGCAAAACTGGGGTCTAAACGACAGTGGTGCTAAACAGTGATAGTCAACCATCAGCGACAGAACAAAGGGGGCTCTCACAACACTCAGGGGCCTTTCTTCTGACAGAAGTAGACCGTGTTAGTAGAAGAGGAACGTGGCAACACTCATAGCAGTGTGTTAGAATCTGATTCATTGAAATGCTTTCGTGATACAGTTAACAACATTTCAATAGACAACTTCCATGCATAGCCAGGTTGTCAAAATATCTTGTGAAAATATCACAAGTATTTAAAAATGACTATAAATCTGTAGAAATTTATAGACTGACAAAATCAACAATGCATAACAATACTCAAGTCCAGTGTACACTATTCTCCAAACAGAGGGCATTCAGTATCATAACCACACTAATAAAGAAGTGTGCAGGGGAACCAGAGAAAGTTGTATCTATTGCCTGTGGACTTGGATGACACAGACATGTAATACCGCAAGGTCTGTCTTAAGACGTTAAACTTTAAGACTATATAAAAACATAGCTACACAGATACAAGGGTTGGATGTACTAGGTGGGTAGAAGAAAACATAAGGGGGGAGATGAAGGCGAGGTAGCTGGTGTACAGGGGACAGAGGTGCAGAGGTGCAGGGGGAGAGAGTGGCGGCGGAACAAGCAGGCGCAGCAGGTAGAAAATTACATGGAAGTCATGTCGTTGAGGGCGTGGTCCAGCTCCTCGCTGATGGCCTTGTACTTCAGTTTCTGGGCATACAACTCATCTATTGGTGGGCCAAGGGTACAGGGGGAGGGTGGGGGCAAAGGTGAAGGAGCACATGGCAAGGAGGTGAAGGGTGAAGCATCCAGAATATTGACAGGAGAGAGAAAGAGACAGGAAGAGGTGGAAGAAAAGAAAATTGAAAATATGGGGAAAAAAAGGAAAACAAAGTTATACCAGAAAATGACAGAATGGAAATGCAACAAAAGTGATGGGAAATTCCTCAGTGCCATGAAGAAATGGACCATATCTTTCACTCTCAGTCCATAGTCCTTGAACACTAAGTCAACACTGAGGCCTGTTAAATCCTGATAAACATCGAAGCCATTCTTTCCTACCTTGAAACTCAGAAACAAATCAACTACACTTAATAGAAAAATAATAAGAGTCACCACAAGAAAGGTATGATGCTGTCTGGAAAAGAGCCATGATGGCAGTAAGAGGGAAGCAGAAATAGAGTTCAAGAGCAAAGCAAATAATGTGCTAAAGATTTGTTTTTCTTTTTTTTTTAGGCCTGACACCATCACTGACACAATAACCATTTCAAAATAACCAGAGTAGCATTCTGGAGTGAGGGGCAAAAAAACCATACCTTCCAAGTCATCAATGGTCTTCTCAAGCTTGGCTACTGATCTCTCAGCGAACTCAGCACGAGTCTCAGCCTGTGATACAGAGACAGATGTGAGAGTGAGTCCAACACTCAAAGTGTGACACAGCACCTGTTACTTCTATAAATTATCCTGGAGTCAGCCTGCAGCCCCAGATAAGGCCTTGCGAAACTTTACCTCCTTCAGCTTGTCGGTGAGGACCTTGATCTCCTCCTCGTATTTGTCCTCCTTCTGTGAGTACTGTGGGACAAAACAAATGACAGGGGTCAAACATATGGACATGGAGTCAAACTCTGAATGTCATACATTTCTATATTTTTTTTACGTATGTGGATAGATTATGAAATAAAACTGAAGTGAAGACATTCGGCTCCTCGAGGCTCCTCCGCTCCCCATCCACCCAGTCTAACTGGGAGCTGAGGGGTTTGACAGCATGCACTCTTCCAGAAGGCTGCACTTACCTTCTCAGCCTGGGCCTCCAGTGACTTCAGGTTGTTGGTCACAGTTTTCAACTCTTCCTCAAGCTCAGAGCATTTGCTGGTGTTTTAGATGATGGGATGAAGTTGCGAGGGATAAGAAGAGGGGGTAGAGGAAAAGGAGGGAAGCGAGGACGGATGGAACCAGAGGCGGACACGAACCAGGAAGAAGGAAAGTAAGAAAGAGGGAGAGAGGAAACAAGATAAATAAGAACTACAGGGATTCAACGAGGAGGGAACCCAAAGTACCTTCAAAAGTGTCTTAACAGAGCAGGATTGTGAGAATAGCAATGTGAAGCTAGTGATCACACAAAGAGTAGTGGGTTGCAATGAAATCGTTAATTTTGTTAAAAGGTATTTCCGTAACTTAATATCATGCTTTCTCTTAAATGTGAGGTGTTATTCTTGCACAGTCTCTGCCGTGTTAGAGACTTGAAATAGTCTAACTACCCCGAACATAAGAGCGTAAAAGAGGAAAAGAACAAGCGTAGCAAGCAAAGCAGAGGGGACACTTAACAGCATGAATCACAGTGGGAGGAGCCACTGATCAAAGATATGGGTTAGTTTTGGTTTGTAGTACCTGTGTGACTGAGGAGTTTAGTGATTTCGTGCTTTGCTCCAAAACCCTTAGCTCTTCATCTGCTCTCCGAGCCCGTCTGTTTATGGGTGCGGCGTACGTGTGCAAGCCAAAACCATTCAAACCGTGGAGAGCATGCAAATGATGAGCACATACAGTAAGAACACAGGGCACACTGTTCAAATGGATACGAGTCTTTTACTTTGTGTATTAGTGCTCTAAGCTCAACTGTTGAAATGCCAGTGCACGTGCAAATGTAAGTGCAGCTTTAGTGCATGTAAAGGTGAAACATCTTACCCCTCTGTCAGCTCAGCACGCTCCTCTGTGCGCTCCAGGTCACCCTCAATGATGACCAGCTTACGGGCCACCTTTAGGTGCAGCACAACAAAGTGTTACGACGCAACAAATGACTGTGACACAACTAGGATGTGGTTTAAGTATTGTTCCTGAAAATGTAGCCCCCTGATATTGAAACTGCACTACGTACCACTATACTTTAACCCCCAATATTTAGGATTTATAAGCATGACATTTGTGTGTAAATGAATGCACAGTATTTGTCAATAACTATAACTTCTTCTTGGAAGACACTATTCATATTATTACAACTACTTTTGGTGGAGCACTTATTACTTTAAAGTGAAAGTACTAATACATCTCTGTAAAAAAATACTCCATTACAAGGAAATTCCTGCATTGAAAATGTTACTTAGGTAAAAGTGTATAGTGTTATCAGGGAAATGTACCTAAAGTATCAAGTAGTACTTAATATACTTTCAACTGAATGAAATATACCAGTAGATTAACCAACTACTTGTTTCAGCTCTACTTGTATATGTATGTGGTGAAGTAGAACGTAATGTAAAATGAATCTACCCAAGTAAAGTACCACAAATGTTTACTTAGGTGCCGTACTTGAAAAAATGTATTTAGTTAAATTCCACCACTGATTATGATTATGTTTTACTATATTATCATTCACCAGCCACCACTAATGGGTGGCCACAGGAGTAATAGGTTTAGGCAAATGCGTAAATTAATTCTTACATGTGCTTGCATTATAGTGTTTTATAAAGAATGTATTAAATGCCTATATACTGCCTATAAATGATTAAGTAAATCAAAGGGTTATCTTTTTCAAGGAAGAAAAATCCAGGACCCATGTAAACGGTGATTTTGGATTAAAACTTCAAAAGTGTTATTATAATTGAGCAAAAAGCTTCTTTATCGGACCGTTAAACATAAATAAGTTAAATATCGAATTAAGATATAATTAAACAAATATCTTAGAAATCCATCTATATTATCATTAGGGTAACAAGTCCGTCTCACAATTACTGGTTGCAGTAAATGAGCAACTGTGTGTTTGATGTTACAGAAGTCTTTTTGAGTGGCTGCCAGTGGACGGAAAACTCGCCTCCTCATATTTGCGGTCAGCCTCCTCAGCGATGTGCTTGGCCTCCTTCAGCTGGATCTCCTGCAGCTCCATCTTCTCCTCGTCCTTCATGGCCCTGTTCTCAATGACCTTCATGCCTCTGTGTGACAGAACAAACATATCATGATATGTTAGAAATCAGGAGCGGAGACCTGACAGCCTACAGTCTCCCGGAGGACACACATGTCTAGTGTGCAGTAGTTCAGGCTGGTAAATCTTTAATATGTCCTTCTAAAGTGAATGGCTATTTTTTTCTGACAGGAAAAAGGGATAAAATACAGAATTTGGGGATGTTAATAAATAAATATACTATATGACACAGCATGTGTGACAGTGAGCTGTGTGACATCCGGCTACGGAGCACAGAATCTCTGCTTGTACACCATACAAAGAGACAGAAACAAAGCCCCGCCACCTGGCCTCTGCAGCGAGACAGAAAGATCAGAGGTCTGATACTAAGCTTATCATGAGCACCCACCTCTCGCTCTCATCAGCAGCCTTCTCAGCCTCCTCCAGCTTTGTCAGGGCAGTCGCCAGACGCTCCTGAGCACGATCCAACTCCTCCTCAACCAGCTGGATACGTCTGTTAAGGGAAGCGACATCTCCCTCAGCCTAAGGAGAGAAGAGGAGCAAGTGAGGAGAAAAATTAGGGCTCAACGTCTGTAACAAACAACCTGGAAATTACACCTAGTGCATCCGTACAAGTCAGCCCAAAGAATGAACAGTAGGTGGTGGATTGTATATTTTTGTTTTATGCCAGGTGGGTGACTGTATTCGCTGTTGTGCAGAAGGGTTTCTGTATGCAACCTGTTGGGAAAAGCCCTCTTTGTACCAGTGCTCCTAATTGACTATTTATAATGATAACAATGTCCCAAGCTGACAGAAGGTTGAATACCCAGCCTCATTACTAGGCCCCTGAGAGAACATTAACAAGTCTCACGTCAAAGCGAGACAATTAAACTGATTATGACTGCTCTCACGGCACACATACAAAGAGGGGACTCCCTGGATAGTTACACTTCAATGTCTCTTCAATGTCTCGTGTAATTTAACTTATCACATTTTGATCCAATTGGTGAAAAGTGATCTGGTATCTTTAGAGAAACGTTACTATGCATTAATGGGGATTTGAAAAAGAGCAGACCTTTTCAATGCTTATTCAAACCTGTAGCTACACTTCTCCTTTACGACGTTTAGTTCAGAAGGTTTGAGACTTGCTCTGAAAAAAAAACAGGCTTCAACTACCAGTGGTTTGACCGTTTCCCTTGGAGTTCACGTTTGAGTGCGCAGTGGTGGACCAAAGTGCATCTGAGGTAGTGAAGTAACAAGGAAGTACTAATAACCTAGAAACTGAAGCAATGCTGTCAACTCCGCTTGAAACACCTCACGGGTGATTAACATAAAGCCTGAGATGGGCTCAGACAGATTTATTTCCCGTCTAGATAACTGCTGCTATGTTCACAGAGGAGGGGGGGGAGAAAGATCACTCTTTTGAAAAACCTATTGTCCTTATAAGGGCAAGTCAAAGAGCATAAACCAACTGAGCCTACTGGCACCTTTAAATGTTGCCCCAGATTATTTGCAACTTCCTGGTTGCTGTGTTTCAATGATGTATTCAAATGTTTAAGCTGTGGTTGGCCTGCAGAGTAGAATAAACGGAAGTTACTGGAAAGCAGGTTGAATGGGGACCTGGTTAACTGCAAAGTGCATCAAAGGAGCTGCAGGTGAAACACATGGTTGATATGAAGCTGCTGCAGGGGGTTTATTCCAAGTGATTTGATTCGTGCATCGGTGGCCTAACATTACCAATTATACACCCTGATCCGAGTGCAGCAGAGACACAGATCTGCGGTGCGGTGCGTGAAGAGAAATCCCTGCTATAATCACAGTTGTAGTTTACATGATATATGAAGGATGTGTAATATTGCATTTAATACAGAAGCAGGTAAAATGAAATTCTTACTTGTTCCCTGGCTTTCCTCTCTGCAAGCAACTCCCTCTGTAATGTCTCGGCTCTGTCTTCTGCACCGTCTGCCTGATCTTGTAAATACTTAATCTTTCGTTTGACTGCCTCAAGCGATGTAGCACCGGCCATTATTTACTATATATATATATATAAAAAAAAAAAAAAAAAAAAAACGCTCAGGGCTGCAGCACAATTTCCGAGTAATTGTCAAAAGGGAGGAGGAGGAGGAGGAGGAGGAGGGACGTCCTTGAAAGCTTTCTGGAGACGCTCTCTGCGACGCCTGTCATCTGTCCAGGAAGTGCTGCTCATTTCAGAATAGACCTGAATATTGACTATTCTGAAATATTGTGCAAAAAGCTTTGCATTGTGGAAATCATGATGGATTTCTCCCCCCCATAAAATAATAAAATGTGAAATTGAATTGATGCAAAGTAACAGTGCATTTCTTTTTTTTTTGTATTAATGACAAGAACACACCCAATGCACTGTAATTGGCCTGCTTGTGGGTGTCTTAATAGAGCAACAGCGCCATCTGCTGGTGAACTGTGAGTAGTACACACACACACACACACACACACACATGGCAGTAAAATACTTCTATCGACTGACTACAGGCCATCCAGTAAGTAGTCTTCACTGGATACAGTAATTACAGACTACGTTTTAAACTTTGCAAATTTCACAACAAAAATATAAAAAATTCAAGAATATGAAAGGGGAAAAACAAGGTTATAAAACACTAAGTACTAGTTCAACTGTTTAAAGCACAAGTTAAACCTCCCTATATGGAAATATTAAGAAAAAAACACTAATATATGGGCCTAAAGGGAAAGAAATATAGCATCAAGTATGACAGGGTAGGCTAAAGTCACTAGTCCACAGAGTAGTCACGCTAAGGCCTAACTCCCCGGAGGAATCCAATTAAAGGATTTTTTTTGTTATCCTGGAGGCCACTTATAAACCACACTACAGATTGATTCCCTGATTGACTCTTGTGAACCAATTCTCTGTTGTACGAGAAACTAACTCCACCATTCACCGGATTTTGTTGTCTTGAGGACCTAAAGTGTATTTTCTCCAAAGCATGTCACCACCTTGAAACATGCCTAAATTAAAATGCTTTACATAGTTCGGTAACCATGTGTTTATCCAAAGGAAATATATTTATAAAACCGTCATTTATTCACGGTGTTCCCCCCTGTGGTTAGTAAAGAGCACAGCTTGCAGTATGAGCTCTAACCTGACCATATAAAGCAGTGGGCTATATTTAACCACCCCAACCCTGCTCCTTCAGGGACACTTTACTGTTCACTCTAAAGAAAAAACACACTTATTCAGCCTAAGACCTGTAAGACTGAACACACCAAAGGCCTAAAACTAAATATAAATGATAGGGCACTAATGATATGAGTTATTAATTGGATTAATTGGATTTGGAGTATTGCAGTTAAACTGACATTCTTTGGGCAGACTTGTGTAAGTGAAATGTGCATGTGCTCCTTTAACATAAAGCGACAGTTCAACAATAATTGGACATTTGATGAAACATCCACTTGGACATTGATGCTGAAGTTTAAAGGACAGAGAGGTTGAACTGTCGCTCCATGCAGTCACAGTGATGAGAGGATGGAGGTGTGAAGAAGCGTGCTGTAGGAATGGTGCCATTGTGAACCCCCTTTTGTTACTTACATCAGCAGCTTTCTTCTCAGCCAGCTCAAGTTTCTCCTGGGCATCCTTAAGAGCCTCGGAGTACTTGTCCAACTCATCCTCAGTTCCCTTCAGCTTCTTCTGCAGAGCTACCAAATCGTCCTCAAGCTGAGGTGCGTTTCAGAGGCCAGACAGTTTCAGAGGTGATCAGGGTGAAAAAGAGGGTGTACAGAGACACAGGACAGGACAGGAGAGGACAGGACAGGACAGGACAGGGGAAGAGAGAAGAAAAGTTAGGGAAGCTCATGCAAGTCAGGATCAGATACCTTGGTGGCGACCTCATCAGCAGTCAGCAGCTTTTCCTCAGCAGTTTGGAACTCCTCAAACACTTTATCTCTCTCGTCTTCACTTATACGCAATTTCTTTTCCAACTCTCTTATATCGTCCTCTAACTATACATGCATATAAAAAAAAAAAACATCACGAAGTTAAACACGATATGAAAATGAACATGCAATTATTGAATAAATTAGCAAAACAAGTTCTGTCTAATTTACTTTTTCTAAGTTATCAAAATAACTTTCTAGGCTGTATTTACATCACCAACACTGTTGAGAGGAGGATTTAAAGCATCCAAAAAAATTCAAGAAGGATGGATTATTCTTATTTGGGATCATCCATGAAAGTAATTAATCCGGATTTAGGAGGCGATCCATTTAAAGGACAGCTGCTTTAAACTGCTACTGGTAGTCCTGCTTTTTTTTTTCTATGGATCTTTGGGATTTTCCACAAAAGAAAAACACATCAGCCGACCTGTTTGCTTCTGTCCTCTGCTGCCTTCTTGTCTCCCTCAGCCTGCTCAGCTCTGTCCAAGGCATTCTCCTTGTCGAGCTTGAGCATCTGCATCTTCTTCTTGATGGCGTCCATGGCTGCTTATTGTTGATCGACAAAAGTCCGAATGAAAATGAAGAAGGGAGTGGGAGAGTGGCTCGGGCGTCTGTGCCTAACTGAACACTAAGCTGGAGTGCAGGGCGCTGCCTGGAAGTGCCCTGTCAAATATGTACTTCAAGGGGGGGTGACTGGATTCCTTTGGACATCCAATACTTTTTGGGAGGGGGCGTGTGGGTGCCCAGGCGTTTTTTAAGGCTCTGCTCTGCTATTCGTTGCTCCCAAACATTTGACTTTTGGTAAGTCTTTATATGGGGTGTGATGGACAAGCAGGCAGCTCCCAAGGAAAGGCTTCCTAATGGTAATGTTACAGAAGAAGCCATTTAATGCATGGAGAAGATGCAGATGAAGCTTACTGGATGAGCACATCATAAAAATCCCTGCATGACACTTTGTTTTACCACTGTGGCAACACATTTAAAGGCAGCATGTGGTATTTGTGTCTTTATTGAGTGTCTTTTTTTATTCATTTCCAGTACATTACATTACATTACAGGCATTTAGCAGACGCTTCTATCCAAAGTCAGTAGTGTAATACAGAAATCGGGGATGACGTTTGCTGTTCATGTTAATTATCTTCACAGTATTCACTTGTTCATCTGTGTTTTGTCCTGTTACAGACTGAGTGGGACCACAGGCAGCTGCTATAACAGTTTTACTGGGTCTTTGTCAAACTTGCAGCAACTGGTGTGTGTGTGTGTGTGTGTGTGTGTGTGTGTGTGTGTGTGTGTGTGTGTGTGTGTGTGTGTGTGTGAGTGTGTTTGGGTGGGTAGGTGAGCATATGTGCGGTAGCTCAAGCCAAGTCTGCTGTTTGAGAGGAGATGCTTTCGATAAGCCCAGAAGGCCCTAGTGGCATTGTTCACAGTCTGGGAAGTGTTTACCTGATAATGTATCGGATATCCTCCCTGTAAACTGTTGATGTGTCATTTGACTGTGGTGGCAAGGCTTCCAGCCCATGCCAGGCTGGATGGGTTTTATACCTCAATTACAGCAGCTGAGCCGCTAATTGACTTGACATTTAAGATATGTTTATTGCTATATAAAGTGCTAAAGAAGAGTATTTCAGTTAATATGTAGCACATTTATTAGTAGCTTTACATCTAAAAGGGTTTGCATGTGTAACATTATATTCTATGGAATTCTATGATTTTCTGTTATTACAATAGATAAATTATTAGTTCATTATTAGATCCAATAATCCCTGTTTTTAAAGTCATTATATTACATTACAGTCATTTAGCAGACGCTTTATAAAAAAAGAACTGAGCTAATGAAATGTTAAAACACATAACTGCAGTGACTGAGGACACACCAAGTGTCTTCTAGTCTTCACAAGGACCCTCAGGGTATTTTTAGGGTCGCCTTCTTTTTCTTGCACCTGCCTTCGTCTGTAATATGGATCAACGACTCTGTGCCAAGAGGGCAAGGTCCAGGGCCATAAGGTATGTGTCCTAAAATAATCCTTGACTTGTTCAGGCTTTGGTCTGTTTTACAGAATAGTATTGCTATAGATCTGGCTGACTTTCAGTATTAAAAAATTACCAATATTAGGAATAGTGTTACACATTTCTAATAATATTGCTTTACAATAATTCAAGATATGTTCCTGGCAATTCAGGCATCATTTGATTGAAAAGCTCAGTAAGATAAACATTATTTAGTAAATCTTGGGCCAGCCCAAGTTCTAATAGACTGGTATTTATAGAATTGTGACTGGTATTGAAAAGTACTGGTCACAGATCAGGCCTTATTTCTGCCGGCCTTACACTTTCACTGGATTAAAATCAGGTTATACATGTGAATTTAGGATCACATGTTTGGAAAGGGTATTTTTATTTTCCCAACTTGCTATGAGTAAATAGCTGGGAGGTTGTTGCTGCACAGAAATAGCAGTGAATATGCCAAGATAATGCATTGCTTATCGAATTATGGCATTTACTTTATCTGATGTAGAAAGAGCGGTGTTCAAACATGCTTCAAACATGTACATTTAACATGTGAGATACGCTGAATTACAGATATAGTTGTGAATGTTTCTATTTCTATTATGTGATTATAGTATTTTACGCTGTTGTCATATTTATTATCTTCAGAATTACTTGTCTTCATCAATGTCCTAACAACATTGACAGAAAGCCCTGGTTTTAATTATAGGTTGCAATTTGATCCTAATTATCTTAAACAGCCTTTTCAAGTAATGGATTCCCAGGCGGTTTGTAATGGCACACTGGATTTGCTGTGGCATTCTGGGAATGAAAATAAAATCAATTATGATGTTTCCTTTAACATACTGGTGGTACAGTAAAAAAATAGCCCAGGGCCCAACATGCTTGCTTTGATTAAAGTAGTCTCAAATCTCTCCCTCTGTCCAGACGTTGTTGAAAGACTGCTGCGTTATGAGTTACATGGGAAAATGAAAGGCACTTAAGATAGAGAAAGAGGACATAAAGCAAAGTTTTCTTGCGTTCACTACATGTTATGAGAACAGCAATAGCAAAGTCTTTAATATTTAAGGAAGGTTTTAGTCTGTGGTGGCGTTGGAAGATAAGAGTTTCTTTTTCGTGGCTGCTTAAGTATATACATATCATTTTGTGCTCCTTGAAAAAAGAATCTGCTTCTCAAGGCCTCTAAAGCCTCCTACCAGAGGAGCCAATAAAAAAACATTTAAGCCCATGTCCCATCATCTACATTTTATCACATTTGAATTGGTACTGAAACATGAAAACCCATTATGTGTTAACTTGTATGGAGTTACTACTTATTCGTAGGAACAACATGAGTTATGAACAAATAAATGTTTGTCATACTCTTGCTATATTTTTTCTGTCCAGAATATTTGCCAACAGTCACATTAAAAAATATTTTTTTGTCTTCAAAAGGCTCCGTCTGTGTTGAAAACAGTGATCGCATGAGCTAATTTAAAAAGCCAAGAATCTTCTCAAAGTTCATCCTCAGAGGCGCCAAACAGCTGAGAGGATGTAGTGTGACTTTACTTCATTCCTAACAACATACTGTACATAAAAACAGACTTGCCGTCAGACAACAATTGCCCATTTTCTGGACAGATCTGAGATCGTGTGTACATGAGGCAACAGCTGATTGAAACAGGTGCAGCAATGAGAATGAATTCAAATTCACATTCACTAAGCTATCAATATATTGCTTTTCCTATAATGTGATATTTTTTACGGCAGCCAAAGTCATAAACATGGTTGTAAAAATTACAGAATATCAGAACAGCATTAAAACACGAGACAACTCTGAGGCCACTTAAGTATTTATAGCATTAAAATCAGTATATATAGATCTAAAGGGGGCACAAAAGTCAGCAGATAAGGTGTCAAATAACCAAATTTCACACGGATATTCAAGAAATCAACAGCTGAGGCCGAAGAGACCCTCAACTCTCTGACTTTCAACTCTGTCCCTTGGTGGTCTTGAGGTGGTAGTGCAGTTCCTCCTCTTGCCAATTGAAGTGACACAACGGATTTCCAAGAGCTTTATACTAATACTGTAACCCTGTATTAGTTAATCTGTTAGGCCTACAGTGACAACCCACTATGCATAAGGAATGTCCGGTTCTCCTCAGTCGCCGCTCAGGGAGGAGTTTGGCTGTTGTGCCTGAAATCATGTTTGCATAAGACTTCCCTTGGGAGATACATTAAAGGCTGTCTCAGGGCTGAAATGTTACTACATTAGAGACAGTATGTCTCTACCTCTGTTGAGGCTCAGTCACAATACCTGTCAGATTCAAAAATGGCAAAGGAACATCTTAAACTGCTAGCTAAAATAATATAATTTAGTGTGAAGCTATAGCATTCTGATGTGTGTTTCTTTTCTTCTAATGATTGCAATGGACACAGACAAGCAAGGAAGCATTGAGGGTAGCTGTCCCTCCATGTTGAGAGCAGCCACCGAGTGAAACTCTGAGAAGCAGAGTGCTGGCAGGTTCCTTGTCAAATACCATCTGAAGATTTCTGCAGACATTGCCCAGATATATATAGAGAGAACTCCTCTGCTCTTTCAGACGGTACCCCTGGAATTAGATAGCTCCATGCAGGGGCATAATCATTTAGCACAGCAAAAACGGAAAGAGGGGGTGCAACCCAAGCTGTAACCTAAGCCCAGTGCATGGCCTACTCTCGCTGGGTTTATTCACAGCAATGTTCCTCTGACATATACTGCTTGTAAGACTCAAACTGGTATGGTAGAGAGCACAGGTTGGCATCTAACCCCAACCATGGTACAGAAACTGCCACAGTGTTCTACTTGATGTATAGGTGCATAAGGCAGTGACACTTTCACTCGCGCAGTTCTGCGTGGTGATAAATCTGTCATTAAGGGTGTAAATAAAACAACAGTGTCCCTCAGTCAGTTGTAATTCCATTTAAACTTTCTCTTTAGTTAACGGAAGCTGAGAGTGCAGTGTGAGCCGCTCGAAATTCATAATATTTACCACGGGCATGCTTAATAATTTGAGTCAAATTCCTGAGGTATGAAGGTCAAATATTTTAGTTGCAGGTGCTCCATTGAGGATGGGAAGGATTCTTCTTGTGCCAAGTTTTTTCTACAGTACAAGTAGCTGCTGTTAAATGAAAGGATCTGTCATCTCTTAGACTGTAACGACCTGTAATAAAACTCCTACAGGCCAGGAATGGGGCACAAACTTTTTTGTCTCAAATTGTTTCTTAGAAATCCCCACCATTGGAAACGTTTTTTTTGTTTTTACAGATGCATCAGTGAAAGTTGAGATTTAGATGTCAAGTTTGCAGAGAAGCCGCAGTGGCACAATGCAAGCAGCTGCAACCTATTGAGAGAAAACAAGCTGAGCTTTGGTATAAAAATACCAAAAATGAAGGCTTCCAGCACTGCAAACACAAATGTGGGAAGAAGTCATAATGGAGGAATATTTGTGGCCTCGGCAGGACTCCTCCCAGTCTGTTTGTTTGTGTTCCCCTCTACAGATGGAGACACACAGAGAGAGGCAAGAATGTCAGCCATATCTGATGCTGCTCAGTCAGCTAAGACTAAAAGAGGGGAGGAGAGAAAGCATTCGGGGGGAACTGTCATGATTCATTTCAGACTCGGGATGCCATGCTAGAATTATTGTGTAAAATTAAATTCTCCAAAAGGCCAGACATGTCATAGCACAAATACTGGAATAGAAAAGTCAATCTGTCTGACATTCTGCAATACAAATCTGCCTTCAATTTAGGAAAACAACACTTTTTGCGCTTCTGTTGTGTTTATTTGTACACAGTAAAGGGCAAGAGGGAAGTGGGGAGTAAATGATTGTTTACAGGCAGCTTGAACTTCTCCCAGTTCCAGATTAGATTCCTTCCACCGCATCAGAGTTGTGTGCTCAGATATTCTTCCTTCAGGGATCAGAGGCTGTTGAAAGATCTGTTTAAGATGTTGACTTAAATGCTCACTGTCCTTTGCTTTGTGCTTGTTGATATCCTCTTACGGCATAATAATTGTTGCTTGCTCTTCCACAGCTGCCCAGCATCTCGTTGATATTCTTCTTGAAATATTTGCCTTCAATCTTTTGCCCCTCATGTCACAGGGCTAGAAGTTTCCGTGTTTGCTCACAGAGGGAGAATCTTTCATATATGTGTCCATATATGGGCTCTCTGCTGTTAGCGAGTTAGAGGAGACAGAGGAGAGGGCTAAGTTGCGGGGGCCTTTTGTGAGGTCCAAAGACGCACTCGATATTTCTTTCCATTCCACAGGGCTATAAAACTTCTTGGTATGCACCTCCAGCTCAGCCACTGTTACAGTCCTGCTTGTCAGAACCTTCGGCTGCAGAGAAACTAAACAATGGCAAGAGGAGGAGGATGCTGGTTAGTTTCCGTGGCTATGTTTTTGTGATTACAAACTTCTCTTTATACAGCCCCTCTTAACAACAAAATCCATCTAAGCTCCTCTTGAAGGAGAACAATTATAATCAAAACCTTTTCAATTTCCATTTTTGGTAAACAAAAAGTCCAGTTTTCTAAATTTGAGTGAGAAAGTGAAGGTTTTTATGAGCATATGAACTGCAAACTGCAAAATGACCATGGCTTAGCTGAAGAAAAGCCATAATGTGGAGCGTGTGTGAGAATCTATGGTGATGAGACATTCCAGTGTGGTTTTGAGTGGCTGTTTGAAAAGCTTGCGGGCTACGTTCACTATGACTGGGTCACAGTGGTCTCTCTGCAGAGAGGAATGCCACAGGAACCCAGAACTCTGCGGCACCTGCATTCTTATACCAAAGCCTTTCTGCAGCCCCGCGTTTGATCAAATGGCGTGACCGTTTCCAGCCAGGCTCAGACTCACCACACAGCTGGGGAGCTAGATACAACAGTTGTGCAAAGTCAGTAATGAAACAACTGTCTGAGAGCAGAGACGTGAGAATAAATAGACATCCATCTGGTGTGGTCTGGTTAATTCCTGCCCCGCCATCCAAGGCCTCACGGTCACAGACAACAATATACAGTACGATAAGAGTGTAATTATGCTACAAGTATGCCTAAAGAACACATCTCTCCCATCAAAATAATCAGAAAGACCAGAGGAGGAAAACGTCAGATCCTTTGGATAAATTAACAGACCAAATTATTAAAACAAAGAATAATCCTATGAGTAAAAGCACTGAAGTAATATCAGCAACAACAAAAAAAGGTATAAAGCACATAATCAGTGTTTAACATTTTACTGTAATAGCTTGTTGTGCTAGTTTTAACATCTTTATATACAGTTGTGTAGTTTAGTCTTGTGGTTTCCAATCTAGGAGTCGATCCTCCTCCTTAGGTCCACAATAAAATGTGAGGGGTCCTGATATGATTAAAGCCATAAAAATTCCACAACACATATTTTGTGACTTTTCTCCAATCCTTGCTTTTAAATAAAACCCTCTGAGAAGTTTAGAGGTCAAACGTTTTGCTGGAACTGTTTGAAATGTAAAAAAAGCCTTTTTGTTTTTAGAGGGTCACAAACTAAAATGGTTGAGCAATGCATTGTATTTAATAAGCTTATCTTTTATTTTGTATGTAAAATCTTAATCTGAAAAATAACTAGTGGCATATAAAGTAACATAAAATGGGAAAAACTCATGTAAAGTATTATTCTTGATTACAGTACTGGAGTAAATGTACATAGTTTCTTTCCACCAGACTGTGAAGACTGTGAACAAAGTTTTTTCGGTCACTCAAAGGTAATCAACTGAGACTCTAGCTGAGTAAATACAGCAAAAGAAGGGCAGACAGACAAACTGTCCATGTAAGACATAATAGTATGGATAAAGTCAAACTGATTAAATCTACTTGGCTGTCCATACACCAAATCCTTTCTAAGAAACTGACATCAATGTTGAGTAAAATCTGCTGAGCAGTAAGTGGAGTGACTGTTTATTCAGCTTTAATACAGGGCGGGGAGGCCGCAGGATTGAGAGAAGAAAAGGAGCCAAGGCCTTTTTTCTCTGAAGAAATGTGGCCTGTCATCTAACGGGTGTCGAGCAAAGTTCCCTTATTAAGACAGAGGGTTTGGAGGGACGAGTGTTACATTTCACTCTAGATGGCTTAAATCCCAGGCGACACCTCAGATCAGTTCCAGTCCCCAGCACAGTCTGAGACCGACGGTTCCCCTGATCAGCAGCTCATTCTCACGCTGTTTAAGAGCAAGACACCAAGAAAAATCTCTGTAAATCATTGGGAAAAGCCTAACTTTAGAAGAGCGGGTGTTGGAGTCACACATACATTTAATGGATATTTCTGATGTTACTTGTGGAGTCGTCCAAAATTAGCACTCAGGGTTTGAGTCTCAGCTGAGACCCAATATAGCCCTGCTGTCACTGCTGACTGAGAAATACTGTCCTCCTTACATAAAGGCTAAAGGAGCTGCTGTGCCATCATGGGAGAAATAGACAGCGATTACTGTCACTCAGCAGTGGATGGACAATCTGAATGTGACTACAACTAACTCACATACTTCAAATAAAATCACCACCCACCTGTTATCTCATGGAAATGGGTGAATTATGTCTGTTTTAGCCCACCATGAAGGCCAAAATGTGGAAAAACCTCCTGCAATTCGACACTCAAACCATCTCTTCTTTAACATTTGGCTGAGCAGTAGCAGTGTGTGAACCGACCTTGTTTGTCATGTTACATAGAAAGCATGGTTTTCATCTAATCTAATCCGCCCCGATTGGTCTCAGGAGACTTCCCTCTAATGAATATCTGTCAGATAGGCAATTACAAACAGCCATTTAGGGCAATATTAGAGTAACCTCTTAACTTGTAACTCTGTGAAATCACAGCAGATAGACAATTGCCATGTACTAAGTTAAGAAAGCACTGAGGTCATCTCTAGAGACAGTTCACTATTCTCATTAAATAAAAGACTCTACAGTGGAGCCAATACGTTGGGAGATACATGCTGATGACCTAAAATAGTCATGTGCTCCAGACCTGAGTAAATGGCTCTCTTACATCCATCAGCTGCTGTCCTCCAGGTTTATGTTAGGAAGCCCTGCTTCTCAGAACAGCTGAGGGCTGGTATGAGAATACGAGTAAACCACAGGCATCTTCTTTACTCAGTGACCTTCGGTAACACTGCCATATTCCTTTTCTTCAGCCTTTTCAGAGCATTTAATTGCCAACACAGTGCAAGTATGTTTACACAGTCAGTGTCCATACAGTACATGTGCACATACACAGGCTGCATCCACGAAAGTGCCTCAGAGTCTTGTTGAAGGAAACCTGGAGAAAGACGGACACAACAGTTGGTTCAGTCATAAAAGCCACCATCTTCATTTACATAACAGGTAACATAAACAATAAGAAAAGGACAGCTGGATGGAAAGTGTTGGTACTTCTCCTCTGCAGTTTGTAAAGTGGCTTCTATACTTCTCTCTGACATACAATCTTTGGGTCTGGACTATGCGAAACTCTCTGACAAAATGGACCAAAGCCAAACATTAATTACAGCTATTTACTGATGAACAATGCTGGTTTCCACTGTTTTATCAGCTTGTGCAGGCTGGAAGTTTCTTGGCTTGTCATGCACACCGCTAGACCCTTTCCTTTACTCCTGTAACATTTCTTAAAAATCCTGAGGAGCAGGCTTGATTTGAATAGAGATGAAAACATCACATAGACCAAAGTTTACAACTAGACCTTTCTATTCATCGTTGTTTTGATCAGACAAAATCATGAGAAAGTAAGTCAGTGTGAGATTGAGATGCTGTCTGTGAAAAAAATGAAAGTATCAGTAGCACGCTTTGGTCAAATGGCCCAGCCCAAACCAGAAAGCCTTTCCCAATGTGCATTTTTTCCAAACCTCACTTCCTCTTTCATCATTTTCTCTACAAGTGGAGAAAATTGGCTTATGGAAGAGACTGTTTCCCTCTTTCTATGCTTCAAAAGGCCAATGATGTCCTCTAAACCTTTTTTAAAAGTTTACCCCAACCAGAACTGGGTTTGAAACAAAATGCTATAACTGGATGCAAAGCGTCATATTGCGACAACTCTCAATTTCACCAGGGCTGTTCTTAGCACAAGCCATGACTCAATTCCTGCACAGTATCACTTTCGAGCCTACAGTAACTTGCCTTTTATTTTCACATGAAAATATATAAACAGATGGATTTAAGTAACCTATATAAAGCCAATAGCACTTGTTGTTGCCATGCAACATCTTATTTTACATACCGTAAATTAGTGCTGAAACGATGAAAGTTGAGAGTTGACCCAGTGTCATTTGGTTAAGCCATGGGTTAGCATGGTGTAATTTGTGCCGACTGTGGGGATTAGGAATGACACAGTGACAGTGGCTGCAAACCTTCTAACACAACAAATAGAAGACATTAAGGGTGCCAAAGATGTACACTGTTGATGTACATCTTTGGGATTATTGTTTGTATTATAAAACATTAAGAAACTTTCTAAATGTTTTAGGGTTAAGTTAGGTCCAGTGCTTCATTAAACAACTTTCTAAATTTCTGCACCATTATTTCAAACTGAAAATTCAAGATGTCTTGTGCATGATTCTGTGCACATTTCCCTGTAATTTAGCTCTACGTTTCTGGCATCTTTGCAAAAGTTTGGATCTTGACAGAGCTCTGGAGGTTTGAAACACGCTCAATATAACATGACTTTATAACAACAGACCTGCCAAAAGTCTGTGGGGTTGAGGAAGTTAATTATATCTGCCACTGAGCCAACGAAGTGCATCTGGAGTCCACACCTTCTTCCATGCACAGGGAAATGACATGTGACAGGAAGTCTCGTTAATGCCAACCAATAGGAAACCAAGGAAACAGCTTGTGAAACAGATATAGCTGAATAGATTGAGTGCATGAGAAACCCTAGTCCTAATATATTCTTTATTTTCATTTCAACCATTATGCTGAGCATGGTGCTTCTTCTGCCAAATGGACATGTTTCAAGGAAGTGCTATAAATTCAGGACACTTGTGGAAAACTTGATTATAGCTATAACAGAGTGGTGTACAAATCAATCATGAAGTTCAGGACAATAACAGGACGGACTCGACCAGCCCACATCTCTGCTTTACATCATTTATCTATTTTTTGATAGCTCCACACAAACGTCAGAGTTTACCAGACAAAAATCCTCCTGGTACTTAGGACTGGAGGGAGAGAGAGGGTGAGCAGTAGATGGGCGCTCCCAGTTAAACACATGGCTTCAGTTTCCCTACTCCACTGTGTGGCCTGGCCTTGCATGAGATCAAAACACTTAAACAACCAAATATGGTGTTCATTAGGAGGACTCAGTGTGTTAGTGGCCACCTCTAACCATCCTTTACACACTCATCGTATGCTGCCGACACAGAAAGACGATCACCTTCAGAGTGAAATAAGTTTGTATCACCTGAGGAAAAAAGGCCAAGATGAGGTACAAGTCTGTGTTATCGGCAGTAGCAGACCAACAACATGTCAACGTGAGGCTACTTCTAAACAGCCCTAAGGTTTTAGCTGTGTAACTGTGAAACCCAGATTGCAAAATGGATGTGAACTCTCATTCATGACCAAAACATCTAAATGGGAATCACTGCATACTTCAAGGTCTGGTCTGTGAACCAGGAGGGAAAAAAAGCACATCCACTATGTCCATATTTGGTCTGGCTAACATTGCCAATCCTTCCACTAGAACATTTTTCTCCAAACATCCACTGATCCCTCTGACTGAAACTGTGAAGGATAATGCTGACACCTGCTGGAAAGAATGCAGGATTACTTTTATATTAGACATCTTTTTTTTGTCAAACACACACATTGATGTGATAAAGGACAAAATGATCTTAAGGGTGCTGGTTGTTTGAAACTCTTTATTTTTGGTGAATACAAAAAATACTTTTGTGACCAGATAAATATTATACATACAGCATCAAATCATAAAACTAATGCAGTCTGTTAAAGAAAGCACGACACCTATTCATAACAGAGCTAGTAACTTTTTTCTAATATCCGTTTATACTCGGACAAATCAGTTAGACAATATATTTCAGGGTAATTCTTACATTTACTGATAAAAACTTTTATTTTTTTTATAGTGGTTAGACGATGAAACAAGGAAGTTATTAAGTCCAACATTTAAGAGAGACTTGGCATAATGATTTCAACAATTTCTTGACTCCAAACACAAATTGCCACATGCTCATGGAATGCAGTCTAGTGTTAGTCTTCCAACACGGTCTCTAAATCCTAAGGTATCCACAGATGCCCTTTTAAATCAGCATTTTAATATTGTAGGCAAGTAGGCCACCAGCCAAGGCATTGTATTGTATGGCAAAGGACTAAGTGACAGTTTAAGACCCCGATGGGGATTAGACTGGCATATTGTTCTGATCCAGAGAGGACAAGGCTCAGGCTCCCACTCAGCCTGATCTTCAGCTGCTTCACAGGGCAGACTCAAGTAAGGCACTAGTACACATTGCAGTCCAGACACTGGCCTGGACAGACTGAGGAGATGAACTGCTTCAAATTTCCAATCTATTATAAATCAATGTACTTAAGAGAAAAATAAGCATTTATTAAGTTTCCTCAATCAGAGCTTGAAGCTATTTCCTTCTAGTTTGTAAGAATAATGTCCTACATCTAATATAATGGAAGCGTTAAATTGCCGTCTTCAGTGCGTATCTTTATGAGAAACGTCAGTGCATAATGTATGCTCGCTTCATTCAATAGCCCAAAGCCAAATATCATTGCACATAAACAATCTAACAACCAATAACAGCGCAGACTCTCATTATTACCACGCCAGGATATTCAGTGTAATGTATTGCTATAGACAGTCGGTCTAAAGTGAAAATGCCTTTACCATGACAGGGCAGTGACTGGTGGAGGATAACTATCTGTGTGTGTACAGTACAGTGGGTACTCGAACTAAATCTGGCCAGTGTCAGTGTGAGAGGAATTAAAACATGAAGACAAGGGAGAACAAACATGACAAGTAATGTAAACATATATTCCTTACACAGCTCTGTATATGTGAGGGAAGAACCAATGGGGTTAAATGAAGTGACATGATGTTCAAGCAGCATGACATATTTGGTCACATATAGTCCAGATTTTCTTAATAACACCTGTCTGCTCTTTAAGAAAAAAATCAGCTAAGAATAAAAATCTTTATATCTAGTGTTGGCCAGTGGTCTGTCATTTTTTATCTACTCCAATCAGAAACCCTCATTGTTTGGCATCAAGCTGGACAACATAGTTTAAACAGAATTCTTTTTTTTCTAAAGATTTGCTAGTTTAACAGCAAACCCCAAATTCACATTGTTATTAGTAAAATACAAGTGCCTCTCCAAGCTTTACTACTCTATTGGTTAGTAGCTTCATTGATATGTATAGACATGGTGGTGCATGCAAGCCAGTGGTGAAATGAGGCATCCCCCTCCTGCCTTTTTTATTAACCCCTTGAGGTTTTTAAATGTACAATACAAGCTATGGACCCTTAGGTTTGTCCTACCAGCTGCAGAGATATCATCCGTTCATTTATATTTGCTCTAAACCTTCAACAATTATAGGACATTCAGTGATTATAGAAGATTTCTGCATTCGAAACATCTTCGATTGGCGATTGTAACAGTCGATAATGCTCATGATGCAGTAACACTCACAAAGCAATGCTACGCTTATCATACAACTTTATCATACTGTCTCCACTTGTGACAGCTGTAACAACCTTCTCCATATTGAAACTCTGAATGCCAATGCCGTTCACTGACAAATACATACACACGTCACACACACACACACACACACACGTACACGCACACAAATACACGACAGAGCACAGGCACTTGTTTTTCTCACCAAACAGGCCTGTTTCAAGTGCTGTATATTCCTCGGTAATATGAGAGCAAAGCAGCCAATCATACATCGGCAACGTCTCCCCATGACAGGAGGGTGTCATCGGTGCGGCTCACACCCCCGTCTGCCAATCAGCCTTCATCCTCCCTCAGTTCGCTGGGCAGGAACTTGTACTGCTGCTGTCGGATCTGAGCCAGCTTTTTCCGGGCTTCCTCCAGCTCTCGCTCCTTCCTCAGCATCTCCTCCTGAGCCGCAATGATCTGAGGACGACGGGAACAGCTGACAGGAAAATGTGCCTTCTACTCATCATAATCCCATTCCTGTGAATAGCTTCATATGAAAAAATCAACAGCTGCACAGTACTCAACTCACACTGTGCAGCCTGTTAACTCCAAACACTACCCATCAGAGACAATACAGCATCGTATAGTGACAAAGTATGGCTTATAGTATATTAAAATGAACCAAAAATGACTAAAAATGTCTATACATTTAGGTGGGTAAGACTGGAAGTGATGTTCGTAGAAAGAAGCAGTAAAACATTACAGCGGAAAGGTAATTTCATTACTTTTGGACTGCATTGAACTATATTGTTGAATTCATCAATCAGATTCAAATATTTTATGAACTGTTTTCTGAATAAAAATGAAAATTGGTAAAAAAGGATAATTAGCATTAGGCTATCACATATTTAAACAGCGTCGCAGCTGTATGTCTCCGCCAACCGGTTAAGTCCAAAATATCATCACTTTGTTTTTCGTCATTTTATCCTATTGCATATGGATATGCCCAAAAATGTTTTGTGAGGTCACAGTGACCATCCACCATCAGAGTCTTCTCCGTTCAACTTTGAGTCCATGTGGATGTTTGTGCCATTCCTAAGATATCAAAATTATGAGAAAGGGATAGCCGATAATAATGCTTATAACACTGTTATCATTGGGCCATTTAAGAAATAAAAAAACCCAGTAAATTAGTCAGACTCAGTCTAAAGTGGTTAAAGACCAAAGCGCCCACAAAAGACATTTATGAGAAATCAATGAGACAGTGAGCCTCACTGATGCCCAGCTGGGCTGCACCACCGACTGACACCGGAAGTCAATTAATCAAGATGAAAAGTAAAGCTTCCTGTGGCCCCCCGGAGTTACTTTCAATTTCTTGCAGAGATGAAACGGACGTGAGTTTTCAAGAGATGTGCTTGTTGTGCAGATGTGGGTGTCTGGTAAACAGCTTTGAAATGAAGCTGATGGGCTGTTTATCCTCAACGACTTCAGATTTCAGAAAAAAGGCGGGGGGGCATTTTGGCACATCAGCAAGAGCTTCAAAAACAAAAGGGCAAACCACACAACAGTAATGATTTCTCTTCAAAGTCTCACATATATTCAACATTTTTTACAGATTTTGTCTTACCTGAGCTATGCCTCCAACGAATTTGGTCTTTACCACCACGCTGTCGTCTTCTGTCTTGTCAAATGCTGCTTTCTGAGCCGCCTTCACCAGGTTGTCTGAAGCTCGCTTCACCGCGTTGCCGGCAGCCTTCAAACAGATAATCTCATAGTTAGAACATAAACA
The DNA here is from genome assembly GCF_027596085.1 of Anoplopoma fimbria. Classification (NCBI taxonomy): domain Eukaryota; kingdom Metazoa; phylum Chordata; class Actinopteri; order Perciformes; family Anoplopomatidae; genus Anoplopoma; species Anoplopoma fimbria. Next base: position 1,883,403 of record NC_072467.1, on the reverse strand, counting down.
TAGCATAACATAACATGCACATAAATCTGTATGCAATATCCATGGACAAGTTGAGGCTGTGTTTCAGTGATACCTGTAGTCTCTTCATGGCTTCAGAATCCTGGTCAGCCTTCACCTTGCAGGCCACCAGCAGCTGAGCCGTGGAGGCTGCAACCTGTTTGGCTGAAGAGATGAGCTTCTCCTCGCTGGCATGGCCCTGCACCGAGGCGTTGGCTGCCTCACACAGGCTACTGGTGGCCCCGGCTACCATACGCGCCTACAGCAAGCAACAAAAGGCTTTTTGGTTGGGCTTCATTTTGTTTTAATCAGGGTAACATCAAACAAATATATACAGTGATTTGTAAATGTGTTGAAGGGAACTTACAGCTGATATGAGACCTTGTGACCACTGACCATCATCCACTGCATTTGCTAGATTGGATCCCACCTGAGGTTGACATTGGTAAAAAGATATTATGTGTATCATGTTTTATATTATTAGTGATGTATAATATCTTGTTGAGCGTCTGAGTGTGTGTGTTGACTGACCTTGCCTTGTGCCACCAGTTCTCTCTGAGCTGCTGATGCAGATTTAACAAGAGCGCTAGTCGCTGCAGCGATGGACTTTGCTGCTTCTAATATCTGCTCCTCAAAATCCAGCGTCTCATCTGCCTGCTGAAAGTAGAACCACATATTAATTAAGACTTTCAACTATAGTAAGCTACAATAATAACAGATTAATATTACTGTGTCAACTTCGGCCGTAACCAGAATTTTATAAAATACTAAAATCAGTCATGATCACAAAAAACAAAGATTCAAATGTTTTTATAGTATGTGGAGTTTGTCATCAACTGTTTAACTGTACATTTTATTCCCCAACATGATGGTCTAAATGCTGTTTTAAAGCCTTTTCTACACTGCCAGGAATAAACTTCCGGTGGGGAAATATTGATTATTTTTATATAATATTGACATTTTTTTAAAAGCCTAAAATAAGTTGAATTTGCATACAGAGAATATTAAAAGTAGCCTATAAAATATCCATTGAGTAAAACATTTTTATTGAAGCACGTAGCCCATTCCAGCTCCCAAAAGCTCCCAAAATACTAAGTGCATGACCTCAGTGTCCTTAATGGTAGCTACTGCCTATAATAATAAAATTCAAATAACCTCTAATGTCAACTTTATCCTTCACAATCGAACATGATGTCCCATTTCCCAAACCTGAACTAATCACCATTATGACGATCCAAGTGCATCGGTTCAGAGACAGCTAACAAATCTCGGCCTCAGCAGTCAACAGCATGTGATTGAGCACAGACCTCCATAAACACATAAGGCACACGTGGCTGGAGACAGGGCGGGACACTGTAGGAATATGTTTGATATATAGTTGGACTGAATAACAACCTAATATATCAAACATATCAGACAGAGCCCTGCAGAGAAGGCTTCCAGGTCTACAACGGCTCAGAGAGGGGGGGACGGGGGGGGGGACGACGACGACGACGACAAGGGAGCATGCTGGGAGCAGAAGAGCCCTTCTTTTCTTAAATGGTGAGAGGGACATAGGAGCACAGAGGAGAGGGAGTAGAGAGGAGGACGAAGGAGAATACAAGCTGTTTCAGACGAATAACAACTGTTTCAATCTAAAGGGCTAGTTTACAGACGTTAGGTTGGCTAAGTGCATCTACGAATTGCGATATTTGTTAACATAATTTCAAAAAATATTTATGTGGTGTTTTGAAATGGTTTCAGACTACTTTGTGGACAACTTGAGTGAGCTTTAAGGCAGGAATCACTCTGAGCAATAAGTATATGAAAACAGGGCAAATATTTTAGCCTGATTCTGAATATAACTGATAGTAAGGCATGCTCATGTTAAAAAATGAAACTGTCCTCACATGGGGGAATATATGTAGAAGAATCCAGTGGTACTCTCCCGTTAAATGCGATATTGTAAAGCTTGTTTCCTGTTGGATCACTAGAGGGAGACACTGACAACTCAAAAGAGGTAAAGCCTTTAACTCACTAATCCCTTTTCATAAACACAAAGGTCCTCATAAATGCAGTCTGTAACTGTGGAATTATAGTATGAGACAGAGCATTATATGGGCTTTATTAAAGGTAGGGTAGCCTAAATATGCTTTAATATATATCATATGTGCAGAGGGGTGAAATGACAGTCACTCTGTGTATAGAAAGAGGCATAGAAAAGGGGGCAAGCACTACAGGCACAGGAGGAAGAGCACTAGGATCCAACTATCCAGTCTCCAGAGACAAATAACACAATCATGCAGTACAACACACCACAAACACAACCCTGTATTGCAAACACAACCCTGTATTGCAAACACAACAATATAAAAGTAATGTTACTTTCACAAGACACTATCACTACCATCTCCCAGGGGGAAGAATAACAGGCTGAAAAAGCCTCTCTCAGTTTAGTTTAGAAATTAGGAACACTGCAATAAAACAAAGGAAATTCGTTCAATAAGACAGAGGCCCTCTCTTTCAGGAAAGGGTCACAGCAGGTCATCACACATTTGAGCTCTTTCCAACATAAGCTTATGGACCCGTCAGTTTAATTGCGTCTCCTGGCAACACAACTCAAAATAATGTCCAGAAGTGCCTTTGAAGAAAGTTTTCTGAGCTATTATGTCAGCTCACCGCATGAGTCAACATGGTGTGTGTAAGGAAGAAACATATTTTTCTCCGTTAATGACATCGAGATAGCTACTCTGTCACTGGAAAAGATGACTCCACTTCAAAGTCAGTGTCACCTTTTCCTACCTTCGGCCCACATCGACTCCCTGCTGATTAATGGCCAAAAGCTGTGCGTGTTTTTTTGTGGGTTGAAAGGGTTGAGAGGGGCACTTATACCTTGGGCTTGGCTCTGGGTTTCAGCTGCTCTAGTTTCTTGGCTGCAGCTTCGATGGACGCTGCTGCTCCAAGGAGCTCAGTCTCAGCGATGACAGTGGGGTCCTCGGGGTCCACACACTCTGAGCCTGAAAGGGGTCGACACATACCAAGACGTCGGTTATCATATAAATACACAGTGAGAAGTAAGAAGGACATCATGCAAAACATTTTCATATTCTTATCCTTACTTTTTTTATTTCGAACCAGTGTGCAAGCCACTTCAGAATAAATCTGTTTGTACAAGTGGTTCTTACATGAGGCTCAATAATTCTGGGGATCATATCTTATTTAATGTAACAAGAGGTCAAAATGATGTCTCAATGATAACTCATTCACACAATCACAGAGATGCTAAATCTCTACACACTCCAAAGAATTGTTTGCAGTGTGACAGTAATGCCTCAAAGTTAAACAAGATAAACTAAAACTTAGAAGAAATGCACATTTGATGGATCATTGTTTTTTTTATTGTTTTTTAAGTGCCCATAAAACGGAGATGTTTGGGAACAGCTTGGTAAAGCAGATGGAGCGATGTTTTCGTAGATTACGTTGAGCTCTGGGGAAATCTGTTCTGCACCCCCACCCACAAGCCATCTACTCCGTTGCCCCCTTCTGACTCTATGAAAGGTGATCTGGAGGAACAAAATACACCATATCCCACTTACCTCCATCTGAGGCAGCAATGGAAGAGAGGGGGAGAGGGAGGGAAAGAGCACATGGGACATTAGAGAGGTGAAGTGGATAGCCCCGCTGGGTCTAAGGCTATACGCTGAAATCTAATTCTCATCCAAACACAATCTATTACTCCAGACAGAGGTAGCAGTGCAGCTTCTATAGGAAACACTCTGTGTCATAACCAGCTACATATCTTAATTTACACGGCAGTCACTCGATGGTGTGATTTAAATATTCTGAAATGATTTACACGACTTATCTTTATTACGGATGCTGACAGGTTTGGTGGCTTGGTTTATTAACACTGTAATATCATTTTTAGGAATCTCCAACATTTTATTTTAAATTGCTTCCTCATGGAAGTCCTTTAGCTTCAAACTGACTGTATTTTGCAATAAGAGCTTTCCTAGTTTTACACTGTGGTGGCTATAATGTCTCACAGTCGATTTAAAAATCTCAATCTGCTGCCAACAATTTCTGGACAGCACGCAAGCTTCTGTAAAATTCTGTCTCCTTATAAAATAACATTATACTGATTTATAAGGTACCATAAACACTAATACTAAATATAAATAAATGCCATGTGTCCAATGGTCCATTTAATCCGTCACAATGAGGTGACAAGTAACTAAAGGTTATCGAGCCTGACTTTTGTTTGTGTGCATTGTGTAAGAGTGTGTGACATCGTGTGTGTGGCCTCACCTTTCATGGCCTCAGCTGTCTGGACGAGCTCAGTCACAGACGCTGCCACATGCTTTGAGTGTAAGGCCAGCTGCTGCTTCTGCTCCGGTATGGGCCTGTGCAGCACCTGAGAATACAAAAGCCCATCAACACAGGAACAAGAGGCAAGAGTAAATGTGATGTAAAAGATGAGCGAGAGCGCAAAAATGGCTAACATTCACACGGCTGTCAGGGATAGTTACAGTAGAACAATTTCTATAAAAAATAAAGTGGCAACACAAATAATTAACTTGAATATAGCGACAGCCCACTCTTTGAATTCCACCACAAATTATAACACAAGTTACTGCCTGAATCAACATAATGTACTTCCACTAATTATATGAGAAAATGAATTTAGTTAATTAGTACCTTGATTAACAATTTTGACATCACAACACACTTGCCTTAACATAACGCATGGGGAGTGTTATTATGAAAGAAGGTTTTGCTGATTTTTATGTAGATCAATGCAACAAGGTGTTCAGAATTTAAACAGATCCTCTATGATGGATGTGGTTACAGACACATGTTAAATGTGGGCATAAAGCAAATTTCAAGTCTTCAGTTTTGTAATTCATTTGTGAAAGCTTGTAATCATTCATGGGATCGATCCCACATACACATACATATCCCTCATGATCTGGACATTAATAGATGTAGCTACATCATGTTTCGGCAACAAAGATAATTGTTGTTTGTAAGATCAATGTATTGCTGGTTTTGGTATTTTTGTGGGATTTGCTGACTATATCACAAGCCTCCTTCTTTCAGTTGAAGTGTTGCTTCAGTAAATGCAAGCATGACTGGCAGGAAGCCAGGAGTACATTTTCAAATATTAGAGGATGTAATCCTCCAGATAAGACTTGTGAAACCTCAGTTGGTAAAAGTAAATATCAGGATCCACTCTTCCACACTGTTGCTACACACATATACACACACAAATGCAAGTCACTTCCATATTTATTCATGAGACACGTGACTGTCTCATTCTAACCTGCAGGACTTGCTCCAGAAGGTTGATGTATCCGGCTGTGCACTCAGAGCCGTACTGCAGGGCCTTGCTCCTCAATTCCTCGCCAACTTCTGGGTGGCAAGCTGCTTGCTGGAAGGGTGAGAAAACAATGTTGTTTGATGAATAAAAAATAAAAAAGACACAAAAATTGCATTTCAATGTTAATATTCAACACCAGTCCTGATATAGAAGGGTAAACGTTATGTGTGAGGTCTGGAATATGCACATTATCTAGTGCCAATCACAAAACGCAGAAAAAATATTCACTTTGATTTACAAAAAGTCTAAAGCCTATAGCCTATAATGCTGTATTTCTTCTGTTTTTGTATTCTAAGTGCTCTACAGTCACTGAGGACATCATGACTGCAGCTCCAACGACTTTGAAAAGTGACTGAGTCATGGCCAGCATGAAGTAGACTGGACTCTAATGTCCTATCTGCTCTCAGCAGGCTGGGCTCACATGTTTCCTTTCAGCCCAGTGTGTCTGTGTGAGGCCTGTTCGGCAGGGTGTTGTGGATTAGCACCTTGCAGGAAGTCAGCATATCGGAGATGGCTTTTCGGCTCAGATTGGCAGTGGCGATCACATCCTCCTGCTGAGCAGAGTTTCCTGCAGCCACTGCCTTGGCAGTTGCTATGGTGATGCCCTTTGTCATGCGGATGAACTCCTCGGGTGTGTTGCACTTGTCTGGGACGTCCTTGGACTGGAACACCTGACATGATGAGGATACAAACACACAGGAAGTTGGATGCATAGCAGGCATGACAGGGGCTCAGATATGTTAAAGTTACTACGAGGAACTTTTAACTGGTTATGAAACAGCCTCAGTTTAATACTGGTGCCTCTATATGACCATTGGCGAGAATATTGGTTATTTCTCTACGGTTATTCTTAATGCTTGTCATCAAGTCCGATTCCCCACAAAATCCGACAAAACAATTTATGGCACATAAGTTTGCCAGAAACTTTTTCAGCTCAGACTCAACAGGGCCTCCTAGAGGTTTTCTATAGGTACTCCGATGCTCGCAAAAACTACCGCTTTTGCCCACAGGGAACGTCAAAATCAGAACAAAATAAAAGTGCTCTGTAGTGGCCTTAAAATAAATAGGAATATTCTAAGAGAAGAAATTAAGAAGTGCACATGTGAGGTAGACAAAACATCTTGTGCTGTATAATTAGGAGTCAGGTAGACTGTGTTGAATATGGCTTTTGGTAAAGCCTCCTCTCTGGCTGGGGGTCCTCCGATAAGGATTAACAGCAAATTACCAAAAAAACAAGCTCTTTAAATCTTCTTCCATTCTCACTCTGCCTCTGCCTGCTACTCAGAACCTGATAAGAGCACTGAGTAACCTGCAGGGGCTAAGACGGGAGGAAGGAGGAAAGGAGCTGGGCAGATAATAAAGGAAAAAGAACAAATAGCTCCCCTGTTATGTTCAGAATAATAGACATAGATATCCCTGACCCTCTTTGAGACAGTTTTGCAAAGAAGCTGTGTCTCATCACTCGACTCTCAACAGACAATGGAGAAGAGGTTCGGCCCGAGAGGAGGTCTTACTGTCAGCTCCTGCTTGATGCACTCAATAGTGGCCTCCAGTGCCCTCGTCCCGCGAGTCGCTTCATCCTCCACTGCCTTCACTGTTTTCAGAAGAGACGTCACGTTGGTCACCATGACCTGTCAAAGAAAGGGAGAAATGATGAGGCTCACAGTCAGACCAGGAGGTGGAGCTCTTTCTCCTCAGCTGCAAAACATTCAATTACAAAATTATTTTTGCCTCCTCCTTTACTGATTACAATACAGTAAATATTGGTTACATGTGTTAAAGGTGATATTCTAATGAAAATGAAAGACATCCACTGCTCAAAAAAAGAATGAAGGTTGAATTTCAAATTAAAAGAGTATGATTTACTAGTTGTTATCAGTTTATGACTGACACCTAGGATGAAAAAAATAATAATTAAAGTTATTTTCATGGTGATACATTCTGTTCTGTCAGTGCTGCATTCAGCAAAGAGGACATTATTATGTTAGGAATTCAAGCAACATGATCGCCAGAAATCTGAGAGGGTCCCATTTAGAGGTCACCATGTGTTGGAGGAACAGAAACAATGTGTCAACATAACCAAGTCCATGGGTGGCCCTCATTCCATTGAGATGAGAAAACATAAGAAACCCCATGCAATCATTAGAGTTACATGCTGTTCTTGGGATAATAGTTGTGAGAACAATAAATAAATACTATGAGGAAGTTTCCACAAGTCTAGAAAATCTTTGGTTCAGAGGTATTTGAGGCTCTTTCACTGATTACATACTTTGATCTTAGTTTCTCTCTTCAAGTGACCACGGCTGCACCAAGGTTACATACAAAAGGTCTGATCTCCAGTTTTCATTTTTTAGCAGGAGTGACAGTGGTCATGACAACCAAGAGTAAAATGGAAACTCTCTCCTTTCTTCTGTGCATGTACTATATAGTCCTGGTTAGTTCAGCTCTTGGCAGCACATGATGGTCCTCTGAATCAGTCCCAATAAGAAAAGCATTAAATGTTCACTGAAACTCTTCAACTTCTTACAGTTAGTTCCTGCATTTGCTTAAGATTACACTTTTTGTGTACTTCATATTCTTATTTGACTTTTTATTGATTTCATATTGTAACTTTTTTTCTCCATTTTGTAATACTTCTACTGCTATCTCTGTCTACTCAGTGTACATACGTCATCTATTGCATGTCTGTACATTCTCGAAGAGGAATCCCTCATGTGTTGCTTTTTTTTAGGTTTTGCCCATTGGTTTCACCTGCATGCACGCAATGTAATCTTAGTGATGGGTCAAGTAGTCCCAAAAAAAACATGTGACGGAAGAAGTCAAAACCTTGCAAACCCTGATAAGGACTGGCATATCATTATTTTGAATAATCCTTATTTGTACTGCCAGATACATCAATCAAAACAAAGCACTCACATAAAGAGAACATTTGTTGAATATAAATCTACATGCAGTATCGTGCAAAACCAATACACAGTTAAACCAGATGTGATAGTGGTCAAAGCAGCGTATTCCTTTACCTTGGCAGCGCTCTTCAACTGATACATGGACGGGTCGTCAGCTGGCTTGCCAGCAGCACATTTGGTGGCGCTGATGAGTTCGGCCAAAGCCTTTGCCACATCCCGCACCGCGTTTATCAGAACCACCTGAGGAGATAGATAGGGCTGGAATCAATACGGCACAATGGTTAGAGTATAGGTTTATCAGTAGCACCCTGGGGAGAGGATTTAACACTGCAGCTCTTATCACTCCCACCTACTGTAGTCATGATACTTCAGACTTAGTGAAGGGCAGAGATAGAGGCATACACACAGAGGAGAGAGGATTTGTATCAGATGAATCTGCAATTACAGAGAGAATCTAATGCTGGATGTACAGAAAGATAGAAGACATTCATTGTAGAGGACTAATATTACAGAATAATATAATGATAATGGGTTATAATAGATGGTTAAAGCTCTGTGCAGCTGAATTAAAAAGCAATAAATGAGCTTTGTTAGAAATTAAAGGCGTACAACTGTGACTACATATGGCAAAAACATCTGTGGTTGTATTAGACATTCTTTAGTGTAAATGTGTTCTAGATTTTCATCACCTGTGTCTCGGGGTCCTCAGAGCCCATACTGGTTGCTCCGAGTTTAACCACCTCAGTGAGCTGGGTGATGGTCTTGGCTGAGGACTGGGCAGCCTGGGCCAGTTTCTCCTGGCTGGACGCAGCTCCAGCAACCAGCAGCTTGGTGTCCTCCACCAGCGCCTTGGCTGTCTTCAAGATGCTCTCCCTGAAGGAATGGACACATTGTGTCACAATCTGCTCCACAATCACACAATCAAGGATCAGCAATATGAACAGAATGTGTGTTTAGTAGGGAGGATTTTTTCAAATTACATTTATTGTTTGAAATGCATCTGAATATTGAGTTTTATTGGCAATCTGCACTGAGTGAGTCATCAAAAGAAAGAGGGAGCTCTGGTGTCACAGTGTAAAAAGAAATGAAATCTTAAAATATAGTTCCACTGTGTTCATGAAACCTATGAATCATATACTCCTCTTTCAACACCTTCAAATGTTTATCTTCTTGTTGATTAGAGGTTTTAATCTAACACGTCTTGGTCAAGGTCATTGCACCTGTGGTCTGCAAAAGACTCTTCATTCTCAGGGCTCAGTGTTCCAGCTGAGGCGAACATGATGGTGGTGTCCAGGTCAGCGATGATGCCAGAAACAGCGCTGGCTGCTGTGATACAGGCCTGGGTGCCTTTGTTCCCCGCCTGCAGTGCTGACAGTACCAAGGACACCTTGAACATGTGAAAAAAAGCATTAGATATGCGGAGAGGTCGTTCAAACATGCTGTTTACAGAGGTGTAAAAACAGCTAAAAATAACCCTTGTTTCTGTACGCCATGCGCATTTTTCAGAACATTTATACATCAGTTGAGTGAAGTTGTAAATGTTTAGAATGTAAGATCGGAACGAGCTGGATTAAAGGGAGTAAAACAGACAGCAGGGTTAAACATCAAATCCGAGTCTGCTGCACCATCACATTTAAGCCAATGAGCCTGACTCTGCAAATCAGGCATCTCCCTCAAAGACTGCTGTCTGCCCATCCTTCCTAAATAAAAGGAAAGCCCTAAGAGGTGCATTTCAAAGAGGCACAGGTTTAATCAGCAAACATGAGACCACAAATTATAATTAATAATATAAATGATTCAAGTATGAGCCCTGAATCAAATCCTGCCTCAAAGTGGAAATAAATTCTAATGTGTGAGCAGCATGGTTAGCTGCTTCCAGGGTCGCAGCAGGAAGACATTAGTATTATCATTAACTGCACAGTGTGAGGGCGATCAGGAGAGCATGCTCTCATGACCTGCATGAATGATACAATAATACAGTAAAGCACCAGTTGTTACTACTTAAAATAGCATACATTAACCCTATATTCTTCTGATTCTATACTACTTCAACGTCAAGGCTAAAGCTGAACCTTAATAAAAAAATAATGAATACAAATTTAAATACAAAGCAAACCTGTCATATACTCTAGAGTATAGTAATCAATGATTCACTCCTGAACAGCTTATTCTTAAATCTTGGAGTTGCACACACTTATATCATCATATCTATCATCTTATTCAACTGCACTGACAGATGCATGACATTACCATAACAAAAAAACAGTTTCAGTCCACATAGCTTACCTTCTCTGTGACTGCGCGTGCACACTCGATGAGCTCTCTTTTGGAGAAGCTGTCAGTGGGGCTGAGCTGCAGGCATCCAGCCTTCTGGACCATGTAGATACAGCCGTGGCCCAGTTCTTGCACCCGTGTCTTTATCTGGTAACCAACCTGAAAGCATAACCAGCTGAGTTAGATCTCATCCATCTTTTCATTTGTGTCACTGTACTACACAATTCTGATCATGTCATAAACTGGCTCGTCTCTTGTCCAGCGGGTGGATGAACAATGATATCGAGCACCCTCAGAGAGGAAATGCTGGCACTACTCCTTCAATTTACAGACTGAGACTCACGGGTGGGTGGTACTTCATTATGAGCATCCCTATAGGCTTTTACACTTGTAGAGGCACAAGTCGCTATGGTAACCAGTAGGGTCTCTAGCAGCCTGTTATATACAAGATATTGATAAGAGCTGTGTCCGTATTAGTGCAATGTCTCTACACATATTTGTCCTCTGGACTTCACAGAAAAGATTTAAGAAAAGACTATGTGGGTGCTGAGATAAATGGGTGCAGGAAGGGTATTTTAAAGTTTGATCTCGCAAAGTCGGGAGCAGCTTTGAGACATTTCAGGTGATGAATTACAAAAAGATTTATGGCTTGATGTGCCAAATTTTATGTATGTAATTTTCCCTGTGTACTCCATAGGACAGAGAGCATGGCTTCTTACCTCCTCTGGCTCGGCAGTGGCTGCAGCAAGGCGTCCTTGGTGTGCTAGCTGTCCATAGTCCACGGTCACTTGAGATGCAAGGCCGCCAAGCTCTTCAGGGCAGGTTACTGACTTAGTCATCTGGCGACAGACAGAACATACATCATCGGCAGAATCAGATTAATGTTTTGTGGCTCTACTGACAAATATTGTCATGGTGGATTGGAAATATGATGGAAAGCACACAGAGTGAGGCATGAATATCTTACCATCTCCTGAGCAGTGATAGCGATGGCTTTGGAGAACTTCACCATGGTGGTCTGGTAGTCCACAAAGGAGCCCTCAGGTTCAGGAGGTGTTCCTTCATCCAGCTGTGAAGAGAAGCCCTTTAGTCCATCCATAGTACATAGTATATAGCTAACCTACAGTACCAGTCAAAAGTATGGACACACCTTCTCATTCAATGTTTTTTCTTAATTTTAATTCTATTTTTTTCTACATTGTAGATTAATATTGAAGACATCCAAACTATGAAGGAACACATATGTAAGAAGCTGTGAATTCCTGTATGATATTATTCTACATTCTGTATTATATAATTAATGCTTTACGGATTAGTATTATATTTTGGTTCCAGGTTGTCAGTGTATAATGAAGTGAAGTATTGTTTTGGTTGATCACCTGCCAATGCAGATTGACTTGTTTGTTTCGTGCAGTTATTACAAATGGACCCCTTGCATTGACTTTCTTATCCCTCTCATTTTTGGGAGAGCAGGCCGAACATTAAACATGAAGGGACAATAAATACTCCAATATTAGCTATTGTAAAGCGATCTCTCTGTTGTATGTGTTGGCTGATAAGTAGCAAGTAATTGTAGTACAGAAATGCCCAAGATATGATTTATTAACAGTGTCTCTATTACACAGTTTTTCATCCAGACAGCAATTGTAGTTTTCAACTAAAAAATGGCTCAAAACATATCTCAGTCATAATCTTAAAGAAATCCTTTTGCATGTGTCTGTTTTGGGCTTATATAAAAAAAATTAACACCTTGATACATCATGGTTATCAGATTTTTGAACTCTCAAATACCATTATTGGTATCAAAATCCAGTATCGGTCAGGCTATAGACCAAACATATAATGTTTAATACATTTATGATGGCAAACTTGATGGATATTAATAAAAGCATTTTCTCACATTACAATAAACTATCGTCTGCAGCTGAAAACTTTAATAACGTATTCATAAATTTACCTTGACACCATGAAGCCTTAATCTAGAAGGCACATTATTGTAGGGGATAGTCCAAACTAAGAAAGATTAGTTTAGAGGCCGCTACAAAGATAAATCAGACTATGCTGCCAATACCAATATTGGATGTGCACCATTTGGCAACTCAAGTTCTTTTTGTAGCACAACATGTTAATTGATATAAGATTTCTTAACAATTACAAAGCCATTAGTGAGAACATATAAACCCTTTTTATGTTAGCATTCTTGTAAAATAGGGCCTGTTTATATATGCTAATGGTGTTTAAATGACGGTTGCTCTGTTATGTTTAAGCTGAGGGTAAAATAAGAAATAGAAAACGAAGGAATAAAAATAAAAATGAAGGATAAGATCTGAGCCAAGTGTGAGTATGAGCAGATCATTGTCGATTATTAACTGTGCTGTCAGCACAGTGATATGTCCCCCAGAAGGTTGAGTGACAGCTAACAGCACCAGCGGGCTGTGGATTTAAAACTTGTCATCTACTGGACTAATGAGAGTCACTGACAAGGACACACTCTCGGCACAGTCACTGTGGAATAACTCTTTCAGGGAAGGCTCATTTTGCCTTCAGACAAATAAGATGGGGAATAAGTGTCAACCTGAAATCCATTTAAAACCACCTGAGCAGACTTCTCATGAGATGTAATCACACAAACAGGCTATTTCTGTCAAAACACAAACACAACCTTACTCACCCGGCCCATGGCCTCAGCGATGGCCTCCACCATGCCCCCGACCATGCCCCCTTCACTGGCGGCCTCATTCATAGTCACCATGATGTCGTCTACGGCCTCCTTCATCAGCTGGGCTGCTTCGGAGATGGCATCGTGTGTGTGGGACGCCTGGGGACAAAGTCAGCTGATTAACATTTCTGTGACACTCTCTTGGTCTAGCCAGAAGGAAATTGATCAGCTTGACAACAGCTCCAGAGTGTCCCTACAGCTGGTAAGTACACAGTGTATCACTAGAGGACACTCCAACAGGCTGGACTCTTGCTGATGTACTGACTTACTCTACTTTCTAATAATTCAAACTCCAAGTTAAACATGTAATAAAGTTCACACGCTTTACACCAGTAAAACTTGAGGCAGAAGTTTTTTCTTAAAGAAAGATAAACCCTTTAAAAACATGACTGCATTACTGTCTTGACCTGCTGAAATGTAGTTAAATTTCTCAGGTCACCCTTGAAATAGTAGTCATGGTAGGCTAAACACACTGCAGCTATATGAACTGCTTAGTACCTTTGGGTTTCCACCCCCTTCCTTGGCAGCATAGAGCATCTGCAGAGCAGACTCAGACAGGGTCTTGCTCTGGTCTAGGATGGTCATCTGCTGCTGGTGGTCGTGCAGCTTAGAGGCCAGGCCCACCGATGCCACAATGAGCGGATCGAAGTATCTTGCCAGCTGTGTCACCTGCAAGAACGGATGAAGAGAGGTGTCTGAGGAAGGGCTGGATCACATAGAAAACAGACAGAATCTTTTTTATCTTTCTAAATCCAGAGGGGATGAAGGGATATATGGTCAGACCAGCACCTTGTGTCCGAGTTGGGCAGCTTCGCCTCGGGCCGTCGTGGAGACGGGATCAATCAGATGCCCAATCTCCTGCACAGAGGACGTGAGCTGATCCTGGAGTGCCTGGTGAGTTACAGCGGCAGATAATTACTGTATAAGTCACAACAGAAAGACTACAGATCCCATTAAGTTCTTTCTGTCAGACAAGATAGAGCTGATGGGGTACTTGAACTCACTTCCATGGAGATATCATCTCTGCAGGGCAAGGTCTGCCCAACTGCAGCTAGGGAAGCTTGCTCAATGTCTCGGATACACTTATTGATGTTATCAATGGAGTAATCACACTCCCTCTGTCCTGGTGCCTTGTCCCTATCATCAGAAATGTTAAAAAATACATTCATTATTGTACAATAAATATAGAATACAATTTACAGTATCAATAATGGGGGGGGAAAAAACCCATTTAACTGAGAGAAATAGTTTTGAGAGGTACTCCTTTCCCACTTTTCTGACGTTAGATGAGAAAACTGACAACACTTTCATATCTGTACTAAATATGAAGCTGCAGCAGCCGATTAGCTTAGCTCCGCATACACACTGGGAGCAGAGGGACAGTTTAAAAGGTTAGAAGAAACCTCTTAAGATCACTGAGGAACCTGTTATATCTTGTTTGTTTAATCAAATGTAAAAATAGACAAGTTGTGGTTTTACAGGGATTTTGGTGTTGTCATCACCATGAGGTCAGCAGGCAACCATGTATTCATCTGATCTGGAGATTGATGATGAAGTTAGAAGTGGGTGGGGAACTACCTTTGCTAAAATGTGTTGCAGAGCCACCGTGGCTCATCATCTCACCTCTGCTCCACAGTGTTCTCTATTCTATTACAAGGCAGCGGGAATCTCAAAAGACATTAACAACTGTGGCAATTTATTGCTTAGCTGAGCATATATCATAGCATAAGCCCTCTGGCTTCAGAAACATTTTTTTTCCCTCTAACTGTGAGCAAACCATTACAGACTTTGATTCAGGATAATCCTGCAGGGACAAATGTGGCTGCAGGTGGGATTAAAACTAACCTGATGGAGGTGATGAGACTCTTGATGGAGTCAGAGACCGTTCTGGAGTGGCCGGCCAGTATGGACCATGTGGGAGGATCTTTAGGGTTGAGGACCAGCGAGCGGGCTGTTTCTAAAAGGTAAGTGGAGCTATCGAGCATGGAGCGGGCTGAACGCACAATAGGCTCCTGAGCTGCTGAGCCCTGTGGAAATGAAAAGATTAGGGCACGTGAAACAACAGCCCAGGTAGCAGCTCAACAGCAAAGAGCTAGACACAATGGTATGACAGAGTTGTTAATATTCCTTGACTACCTTGAAGAGATCAAAGGTGCAATCAAAGAGAGGGATGAGATTAGAAAGACAGCTTTACACAGATGCAGGGAGAAACACCTTCAGTCTTTATGATCCGAGCCAAAGCCTCCCTCGACAATTAGATTAACAAGCTGAAGATTAGAGCAGCTGTGCTGAGAAAGAGTGCCGTTAAACACTGCCCTCCAACAGATTACAGCCATAAAGCTTTTAGAGGACTGTGCGAGAACTGCTCCACTCGGATTGAAAAAGAGAAATCCATCTTTTCCACTCTTTTCTTGACATTAAAGGAAAAGGGAAAATTGGACCTCAATCCAATTCCCCCAATGTTCGCTGTACAAACCTTTATGTGTTGGCTCATATAAAAGCGTCTGTTAGAAGGGGATTGAGTGCAGAAGTCACAAACTTATTCATGAAATCTCTATAAGAAAAGCTTCAAGATCCTCTGTAGGATGTGTAGGAAATAATGATTAATAGGATGTTTCTGAGAACCTGATGGGAGATTGCCATTCATTTTCATTCAGCTAAATAATGACGAACTGTGGAAAGAATGAGAGAGAATGTTCTAAATAGGGCGTTACAAACAAACATCAAAATGGATGAATACCTCATTGCTGATTTGCGCTGGGATGCTCGCAAACTCAGGGTTGTTGGCAAAGGTCGACAGGTTTTCTACAGCCTCAAGGAGTGGGTTTGTAGCAACACGGCATCTGTTTCTGTTATCTTCTGAAAAATCCCCGTCTGAGGCCTGAAACAAGACAACGCCATATGAGTATTTGCCCATTTCAGTCATATTTTTGTAAGCGGCTGAATTATACACACATTTTCACAGCTTCTCACGTGACGAAAAAATTCTGTAACAAATTTACACTCAACGTTTTGATCAGTTGGGGAGTTGACCTTGATGGTTTTGACAAGGTTGGCTGTGGTGTTGGCCACCTCTTTAGCCGACTGGACAAACTGTCTCCTCGCTACAGGGTTGGAGGTTTTAGAAGACGCCAGGCGGCAGGCGTTACAGAGAGCCGAGGTGTGCTTGGCTACAATTGTTGCTGCGGACAAGATCTGATGAACAAAGAAACATCAACAAACAGGAAGTAGACTTGTATGAAATGAGGCATTCCGGTGTGGTGTGTAGAGAAAATAATTTATGATATTCGGGTCGATTTTAAGTTTTTCAAACTTAATGAGCCGTTTAATCACAGTCACATGAGATCTCTATAGTGCAGACCCCATATGGCAGGGAATGGTCCTGTAATGTTTTCAAGCCCCACATGGGCCTTCTTACCTGTGAGGGACTACTGGCTGGGTCTACTAAGTTCTGACAAGCCATTTGTATTGCCTGGTGGGCCTTTGCAAACTGGATGGGATCCACCAGCCCCTCGTGGCCTGACTGACTATTGGGATCAGACACACCTACGAGATAAGAGGCCTACAGGGCAGACAATAAAAAACAGAGTTATATTAATGTATCAGTTTGCCACTAGACAGGTGCTTTATTGTCCTCCATGACTACACTTGTTATCACAGACAGGCTCCCCCCCCACATTCAACATTATCTGATATATACATACATAAGTAAATGAATACATGAATAGATCCCTACATAGATTTATATTGTATACATCGGGCATAAGCTTTGTTCAGAAGGAACAAAAGATCTGTCAGAGGGTGCCCTTTTCCAGACAAGGCAACTGAATGTTGCATGGAAGTGAGGATGTTATTTTACAGCTTTAGGAGAGGGAGTCTGTAAAACCTCCAATGAAACTGGCTCACTTTCACGACCAAATGTCTAAATGCCATCTATGATTGGATTTCACCTGGTCAAGATGTTTGCATTACCTTTCATATATTGTTTAGAAGGCTGTATCAACCTTTAAAAAATGCTCAACAATTTGTTTTCTAATTGAAATGTAACGTAATTAATTCCAAGCATATATAAAAAAAAATAAACAAGGTAAGCAAAAAAGAGTGCAGAAGAGGTCAGAAGAAAACGGAAGCCTGGTAACGGAGGGTGAGTAGTTAGCACCATGCTTTGATCTCACCTGTCCTGCAGCCTCCGTCAGCCCACACAGAGCTTTGGACGCCACACCCACGCTCTCCCCGAAGGCCACCACGTCCCCTGTCTTACAGTGTTGTGAAATACCTGCCATTGACTCTCCTAGGACCTGAGGCATGCAGAGATGGAGAAACCGTGTACAAATGAGATCCACATCTGCCTACTAAGTAAAATATCTCTGACAGTTTAAGTATAGAATTCCCACAATTATTTTGAAAGCCAGTACCTTTGAATTCTCCATGACGCTCTCGATGCAGTCAAAGTAGGAGAGTTCGTTGACAGGCTCGTTTGGATTATCTAAGAGACCTCTGACAGCCTGTACACAGACAGATAGGAAGTGAAGCTACAATGGACACACCACATCCCTGCTATGATATTACACATTTATCAACCATATAATTTAGAGAAAAGAAACACTGAAATGTAAATTAAGCTGATACATACTGCCTTGACAAAACAAAGAAAATCAAGCTTTTAAAATGCACAGACCTATTGACATGCTCAGTTACTTGAGTATAAGTGAATGTAAGCTTCAGTATGCAAAAATGCTCTGGTTCAACCAGTGTCACTAATGCACTAAGTACAGTTATGATTTTCATGTCCATATACAGTCAATGGCTCTATGCGAGTAATGATAATAGCTGGAAGGGAAGGGTGAAAAACTCATCTAATTCCCTGATTAAAAACAGACAGGCATGTACAGGCAACAGAAAACAGGCCTGAAGAGAAGGAAAGTCTGTGTGTGGTACAGTGTATGTGAGGACGGCTACCTCCAACTCCCTCAGGGCGTTGTCACACTCCCTTTGTCCTGCTGCTTGCTGGGTACAGATCGTGATCAGCTGGTTAATACTCTCTGTCACTGCCCTGAAACACACAGGCAGCCACACAGGCTTTTTAGCTCTCACATGTGTCCTCTGCAAGCACTGACAGCCTGGCTTCCATCACACATGATGCTTTAAGCTCTGCTATTCAAGCATGGCACTGCTGGCCTCTCGCTGCGATAGACTAACAGGGGAGTGCCGAGATTGTCTTGAGTTTGTGTTCAGCTTTGCTGAGCACAGACAGGCCCAAGCCAAGGCTTCCATCTTCCTAATTAGACAGAGAGAAGTCAGTCAGGCCCAAAGCCCTATGGGACCAGCTGTTGGCTTCTCACTACATACTTCCTCTAGCACTGCCAAACTGAGACGGCTTGGGAATGGCGTACAGATACATCAGGTAGAATTTTTGTGACTTTTAAATATAATATCAGAGTTTTTCATTTTGTAAAAAAGCTCAATTCTGGACCAGGATTCATATTTTGGACAAAAATTGGATCAGTTTACCAGCAAACACTGAGAAAAGTAAATGTGTAATACATATCAGGTGCTTTCTGCATCTTATCGCACCTTGCTGCCACAGCTAGAAGATTCTTAGCGTTGGCTGCACCTGGATCCACTGACAGAGACTTGGCAGCCAGCAGCAGCTTACTGGATGCCATGGAGATGTTCTTCAGATTACCAATGACTTGGATCTGGTCGTCCTTGCTCTGCACAAACAAGGAAAAATAGATGTACAGGTGATTTTTAAGATGGATTTTAAGTATTTACTGTTAGGCAACAGCTGTCAAAAGATAAAGTATTGTAAAGAATGTATTTAAGACTCTCTATCATCTCTATCCTCTTTCCTCACTCAGCAGGCCGCTGAGCCTGATTAAAGCTGGGTGTCATGCTACATCAACTCCAATCCTAGACAAACTTTGCAAATGACTGAGCAAAAGAGCCAGAACAAGAACATCACAAGAGCTCATTACATCTAAATATGAATTAGATGAACAGGTCTAATTAACAAATTACTTTAACAGCTTAGGACATAAAGTGACACAAATCTATGAGCTTGGCCACTCAGCATTTAAGGTTTGTGCGTTTGTCCATCAGGGTTAGATCGCTCCTCTCTGTGTGTAAAATACTGCTGACAGTGGATTACCATTGAACTGTTTCAATGTGGAGGTGGTTGGTATGATCATGAAACCTACAGGGGTGTGTCCTGCCATCTCGATGCCAGCATCCAGGAATTCATCAAAGTCTTGGCTGAACTTCCCTGAGGCCGCAGCCAGCTGGCTGCTCGTTCCACGAGAGGAGTGGACGACCTCGCCTGCAGAGTGGTTGAATTCAGCGGCTGTGTGGTTCAGATCACTCTGGGCCTCCTGGAATGTCTTACTACAGGGAGGGAGCTTCAAAGACAAGACATGCATCAATTAGGGCACACTGCAGTTGTCAAAGTCAAAGTCAGATGGAAATAACCTGTTCGGTTATGGGATGGTATATGATTTATTTTATTTTGTTCAGTAGGGATCTTTTTGTGTAAGTGCAAACACACTAAATGTCAAAAATCCACCAGTTAAGATGGGACTCACAATGTCCACCAGCAGTTTCTTGCTGGCCTCACCAATGCTCCTGAGGGCCATGTCAACATCCTTCTGGCCTGGCAGGCAATTCACACAGTTATTCAGGGAGTGTGACACTGCTTTGGCCACCTGAAAAACAGCACAGCGCTCCGTCAATGCACTGCCATTAGTCATTCTAACAATGTGATGCACAATACAAAGTCCCAGAGCAAAGCTATAAGGGGAAAAACATCTCAAATGCAAATTGGGCTCACAGCATTGCACAGTAATCCCTGTCACTAATTTATGCTGCTGTCACAGATATAAGCCAAACAATATGTTTATCCCCCGAAGGGCTGCAAGAGAATGATCAGTTTTACTCTGCCGCTCCTGAGAGAGGAATAACAGGCAGGAGACAGAGCAGAGTGAAAATAGCAAAGCTTAGAGGGGATGATAGTTATGGAAAGAAGACATTTTTACAAATCATTGGTAGAGAGAGAGAGAGGAACAATGTGTTTGCTATATGAATATCATACATATAACTGGGAGCTTTACTACCTGTGCCAGTCTCTGCTGACTCTCAGCGTCTCCTGGATGAACCAGGGCCTGATGGGCTTCATGGATCAGCATGGCCGAGCCCTCCATCACACACTGGGCTGAGTCTAGCATCGCAGCTGATGCCTGAGGCTCCTTGGTGCTTGCTGCAACACCTCTGGCTGCTTGAGCCAATGTCCTTAAAGCCTGTGCTGTTTCTCTGGCAGCCACACCTACAAACAACCAATATTGAAATGGCATTGTGTGATTTTGTTCAAACCAAATCAGCATAACAACAGTATCAGTTAATACTAGAAAGTGAAGATACAGCCTGGCTGCATCATATACATAACATGTAACACAGGTGTAATATTCAACAGATATAGAGGAAATATGATGTTATGTAGTGAGATTAAGTAATAATGTTTCTATAAAAATTGAAACTGACGTATAACTAAATATTAATCTCAATCTCAATAGTTTTACTTTGCAGCAGTCCTGTTTAAGCAATACTAACTGAGAGGTATGTGCATTTCCCGTCAATGCAATTGTAAAATGCATTTTGCAAATCAGCTGGCAGGGGCTAGCAGTACCACACTAAGAACAAACTGTGACGCTGAAATGCCCTCATTGTTTAAATAAATGAGTTAATAAAATAAATATGGCTCCACATGGGAGGTGCCCTTAGCTTATTATAAACAGAGCCGAGAAGAAAAGCATCAAATTGCATCAAATTGCATTAACCAGCCAATTGGATCCATTTGCTGATGGAATGTTAAATCTAGTGAAAATAAGATTAATGAGTAGCGAGCAGCACCGTGGGCCACAGCATGAAGTGCTGCCTCTGAGCGTTCGTTGTTGGAAATTCTTTTCTCTATCTGTCTTCATCTCTCCTCCCCTGAGATCCTCAATTTGAGCCAGAATTGACGACAAAACAGCCAAGCCATGCTGGATTCAAATGGGTTAAGTTTAAGGCAATAGTGATGGCACAAACACAGCAGTCATACTTTTCCTTTGCCTGCTTTATCCTCACACTCCCACTTGGCCCAATTTAAAGAAACATTTTTTTTATTAAAATGCACCATCAGCAATCCACATATATGTATTATATCCATCCATTCTGGCAATGTAACTACGCTAGACAGCTACTTAAGCCCCTGAGACCTGCTTTCTGTGTACGTAGAATGCACTTCTCTTACCTGTATAATGTTCATTTCCCTGTGCAGCACATGTCAGCAACTGTGCCATAGAGGAGCCCACAGCCTTAGACGTGCTTCCTAAATCCTGAGCACATTTCTCCAGCTGTGGGAGCAAAAGAACAGACAAATTAACCATTTGATTCATAGCTGATCTCATCATCGTGTTAGTATGTAAATTAAACTTCACAGCAGGTGTTTCTACAGCTATGTACTGACCGACTCCCCAGGAAGAGGTTTGAGTTGGCCATCAATGACGGACATCTTTGCATCCTGAAGCTCACTCTTCAGGGTCTGTACAGTTTTGAGGGCTGAATCGATCTCCAGTGGACCACAGGCTTCATGCGCCTTTAAACGACACACACACATACAGTAAATGTTACTCACAAGCAGCCATCCATTATGCAGTGCAGACAGGATGCCGGCTTATATGCTGTGCATGATATCTCTAAATGAGATCAAAGAACTGGGCTTACCTAAGTGCAGCCTTACAACAAACAATGGATAGAGACACATTTCCTACATCATTGAGATGACTCCTGCTTTCTCTAACAGTGTTAGATACCTTCAGGGTTGCCGTCCTCAGCTCGGCAAGGCAGGTAGCCAAGTTTTTGGCACACTGTCCCAGTTGCATAGCAGCAGCCTGATCAGCCACCGTGGGAACTGCTGACTTTGCAGACGTCACCATCTTACTGCCAGGCTGACCATTGTGACAGAAAAACAACAACAACAACACTTCATAAGCACTAAAGAAGGATTTTTGTGTGTGTGTTTCTGATGACAGAGAGTTTGATAGTAGCTGACTGTGGTGAAAGGCCTCACCTGTAAGAAGGTCTGGCTGGCCATGATGAGGGTTAGTTGGGCACCAAGCTCCTCGGGCTGAGCCTGGCTGCTCCTCATCCCCTGTACCAACTGGGGAATGCTGTCTGCTACCGCCTGCATTAAAACACACCAATAATGTATGATTCATATCCACATCATCATGATTGAGAGAGCTGCATAGAATAAACATTATAAGGATTTTTTATTAAATTATTTCATATTTGTTAATACATCAGTTACAAGAGTACATGATCCTACCTTGCAGCTGTGTACTAGATGTTGGTGTGAGACGGTATTCTTGTTGGAAGCAGCAGCATTTTGGGCAGCTGCGATGGTCTGAGTAGCAGCAGCCGCTGCCTGCTTAGCAGCTATCTGTTCAGTTGATACAAATGGAAATCATTTCAGCTAAAGTAAGAGCGTGGAAGGATGAGAGTAACATTAACTTTTGCTCTGCGCAGTATTATGCTAAGAAGAGGGAAATGGGTGGGATTGCAGTGCTCAATCTTTATTTCATGGATATTTAGCATTTCTTTCCCCTTGCAATGCTTCCAAAACTAAAGCACTGAAAACAGATTGCTTAGCTCACATTAACTCATAGACACAAGTCTAGCTTTGAAGTGATGACAAGATCGAAAACAGAGGGAAAAGACATTCCTTGTTGAGTAGATGAGAAGGCGAGGAAGATAAAAGAGAGCCAGAACACATGATATCATTATACTGAGAGAAAAAAAACCAAGACTGAACTGCATGTAGATCTGACATGATAGGTAGGAGAAGCAATTTCTACCAAAAGCATGTGCACAGCTGCACAGCAGCTGGATGGCAGGCTGTCAGGAGACAACAGGTAAAATGAATGGGGTCTTAAGGGGTGACAGTGATAATTGTGACATGCACACTTGCAGTATAATGACACTTTAGTCTTCGATGGCTCACACATTTCCCTGATGGAGGCGACCATTAGCACCATTACTGTGACCATCTGATGCAAGGAGGCGGACTGAGATATATGTCTGATAGCAGGCTGATCCCAGCCCTGGGTAATGCATAGTTTATGTGCCTAGGAAATTGAACATTGGGGGCTCCTGGGGTGGGGGGGTAGTCATTAGGGGAAAGCTGATACCAAGGCCCAAACAGGTCTTTACACTCAGATAGCTCATTCACAGCACTAATGGGATTTATAGCTTATTGCTACGGGAGAAGAGAAATAACACTGACAAATGTACCAAATGGGCTACATTTGTGCAGGGATTTCATTATCGGTATTGGCATATGTTTCCTTTAGCTTAATGTATAAATTCTCCATTTATTTCTAATATCTTTATAATAAAGAGATGAATAAATGTAGGAAAGAGAAATGTATGTGATATCTTTGTTGGTCTGGAGGAACAAGGAGCAGTGTTGTGTTTTAATCCAGGTCGAACAACATATAGATGAGAACGCGTTCACTCTGTTGACCCACCTCCAGCCTGTTGACCAGTTTTTTCTTTATCGCGTTCTGAGCTGCAGCATTAGTGGCAACACGGAGGCCTTCAGCTGCCTCTCGAAGCCTCTGCTGCTGGTCCTCATTCTCTGGGTAAGCAGCCGCCCCCTGAGAGCACATGAACACAAGACCATGATACATATAATACAACAGATAACAACAGCTATTCAGAGCTCAGTAATGAAAGTTTAAGAACTCTGGTTACATATCATTGTGCAATAGATGCAAATAGGCATTTAGCTCTGTCTGCTTCTGGCAGTTTCCAAGGTAACCGTCAGTGCAAGATTCCCACTTCCTCTTTGATAATGGCAGCGTTGTAGTGATTAATGTGTCACAGATCAAAAACATCTAATGTGCCATAGGCAGCGTTGCGATTGTCTGGGTATTTTACACTGATAGCATCCTGCTCGACAGTACCAGGGGCTTATTAAGAGCCACTGATACTGGACCCTTTTATTTAGAATGTGAAACGATGCTGGTAGCTAAAGAAGTGCATGTTTGCATGCATTCAGTAGGTAATTAGATATGCAAGAACAACATGGCAGTGCTGATAGAAAAAGACAAAGACGGAATAAAATGCACAATGTCCACAGTTGTGGATCAAATTTATGTAATGGGATTAAACTAACTAACAACTATTATGCATTAGGTTTAAAGCACTAATTAAACTAAAGAAAAGGTAATGTAATTATGACAGAAAGCAAAAAACATTTGGTTTTTAAGTTGAGGTATTTAAGAAAATGAAACACTGTTACCTTAGCAGCCTCCACCATCCGAGCTGTGGCATCAGCCAAAAGTTTGGCTGCAGCCAGAAGTTTCTTGGAGTTGTCAACATCAACTTCTGCCTCTGCATCAGATCTCATGGCATTGACCAGGTCAGAGGTGGCCTGGGCTAACACCCTGGCCTGACGCACCATCTCACCTGTTCACACATACAGTAAGTAAGTAAGTACATAAGGGCAGATACACCACACAACTAGGATAGCAGCACAAATACAAGCCCATAATACAGGTGAAATTCAGATTTTGCTTTAAAGCTGATTTGATGTTGTTAAATGAGACCTGTTTGTTTTGCAGACTGCGGTAGATTTGTATGCATTTCGAGTGCCAGAACTTTTTGAAAGTGATGTTTACATTTTTAGAGGTATCATCATCCATTTAGCCTTTATATTTTATGGATATTCAGTTGAGGCTGCAGAGATAAAATTACCAGTGAAAATGTCTATTTTTGAATAATCAGGCGACTTGAATGAATATTTTAAAATACACCATGAATTTAATTGATACAAAAATCCTGTACACTGAGCTTAATACAATCAGAGATATTAAAGGGACAACCATTTTAAAACGAAAAGGTATAATGGATTGTCTGACAGTTGACAAATGAATGATAGCTCATGGTTTATATTATCATGTCACCCAACCCTTTTGCATCACTAAGACATTTCTAGAAGTGTCCTAGTCTTGCTTAGTCCCAATCACAGCTTCATTCACTTTAATAAGTAGCTGAAGGTGAGTCATCCTTTTTCACACAAATCAGAGTCTTTGCAATATATGTAACATCTCCCCACACATCTGCTATAAAAAACTGTGTTTCCCAAACACCCACCTCCAGCTGAAAATAAGTCTGTGCAATACAAGACATCTAGGTGCCTTACAACCTACATCCAGTGGCTTGGGGAATCTACCAATACACTGTAGAATGGATTCTAATCACTGAATGCTGATCATTTGCAACACGATTCTCTTTTTTTTTCTTGTTGATTTATAGGAAGTCAAAAGTTTGTCCCTCCAAAAATGCCCCTCTTCATGTGTTTCCTTTTAAGTTTCAAAGCCTCCCTGATTCTGATTGAGACCAGATTGAGAGCTCTGTGGTGGTTTTGGATGACATGTTTCTTACAACCCCTTGAGAATTTGCTGGGTTTGGAATTTCTTCAGCCTCATGGCTTGAACCATAACAAATAGCCTGAGTTCACAGGATTTTTAGATCACTTAACATGGACACAAATCCAGACAATGTCTTAATGACATTACCCACAACATTCTCTGGCCTTGAGTACTTCTTTCTGTACTCACCAGCATCCCCCATGGAAGTGAAAATGTTTTCTGTCACATTCATGATTGTGTCTGTGGCCTGGTCGTAACGTCCGATGGGCTCTCCGCAGCTGGCGTAGTGGCGGACGTGCTGCAGCAGGTCGCTGAGGGCCTGGCTCACCACACCGGCTGCTGCCCCCACTTGCTTCAGCAGCTCGCCATCGTCGCTGGCCGAGCGGCAAGCCTTGACGCAGGTTTCCACGGAGCGGTCCACCAGCTTCCCGGCCTCGACAAGCTGCTCCTGACACACTGGGGAGCTGATGGTTGGGCTCACCACCTGCACCATACACAGTCATTAGCAGGAACTGAGGCTAGTTACAAGAGTTGAAGACTATTATGATAATAGACAGACTTTATCACAGTAACATACAATAATTCAGGCCTTTAGACAATTTAAAGTTAAGTTGTCATTCAGTCATTTCTGATAAATAAGTCACTTATTTTGTTCAAAATATGGCACAAAGTCCTGATTTTGAATTTTAAACAAGTTTAATGTTGCACATTTTCATAGTTAACTCTAACAAAGCTGCATTATCCAGAGTCATACACACATTTTTGATGATTTCCTGCCTTTTGGTATGTCCTTTACCTACTTGGCTACTGAGATGAACAAGTTTTAGATTGGTACCTTGGTGCAGGCTACCAGCTGTGAGGTGGACAGGGCACACTGAGTGGCAGCTGCGATCACCCGGTTCTGCAACATGGTCTCCTCAGCCACCTGGGCCACGTTCTTGGCCTTCAGGACTAACATAGCAGCTGCATTGGCCACTGCTTTGGCCAGATTCATCAGAGTGTCCTGCAACATATAAATCAATGTCCTTTACTGAAACACACTACAGCTGTGCACATGTGAGTGAAGGGACCAGGAGAGTGCAAATGTTTTTAACAAATTTTGTTGAAATAGTGTGAATACTGGACATCTAATGCAAAAAGAATAACATTACTGTAACAGTTAAAATACCTCAAGCAAGGGGCATGAGTATTCATTTTAGGAGGTGAATAATAAAATACATCTTTTATACAGCAAAGCAATTTGGACACAAGTGGTATCAAGGCAATGAGAAGACAATAGATGTGTATGTGGCAAGTAAATTAATTTCAGTGTAAAAGCATAAATGAGGCAGATCTTGAAGGCTACAGATAACCTTGAGATAATGGATGTCTGAGACACTGTATTATCATTTTACAACTAAAAACTCACCCTCTGACACTTTGTTATAAAATTCACATGAAGAAACATTCTAATAATAAACTCTTGAGTGTGTATTGACATTATTAATGGTGGCCTGAGATTATGTGTGTGTCTTCCTGTTTGGCCGGCAGTGTCATAGGAACAGTGAGTGGGCGATGTCCAACCTGGAACTTCTCGTCGGTCTCGCCCTCCCCCATGTGACGGAGCAGGTCCCCGCTGGCCTGACCGATGCTTCCTGCTGCAGTAAGCACCGTCTGTCTGGGCTGTGGGAGAATGACATCATCACATCCATTACTCTGGCCCGGCCCGTTCTCAAACAGGCCTACATGAATTATCTAAAACAGACTTCTGGATCAAAAATCATCCCAGAATACCTTCATCTTCACTGGGACATTGATCAAAAATCACAACATGCAGCTCAACACAGTCTGGGGCTTTGTGGCTACCAGGATTACAGTGACGTCCAAATGAGTACAATAATCAGCGGGCATCTCACCTCAGCGGCTGCAGGTTCAACGGAGCTGAGCAGATCCGACACAGCTCCTGCCAGCATCCTGGCTGCGCCCATGAGCTTGTGTCCACTGCCCACCTCATCGTCCATCAATGCCGCCAGCAGCTTGACACCCCTGGACATTTCCGTGAGGTTGGAGGAGATGGTGGTGATTGCGCAGCCCACTGCTGTGTAGTCGGTTTCTGTGGGCTCACCTGTGAAAGTTGGAGCGCCATCACTACAAACTACACGTCTGCTGTGTATCTCAATTTGTTGTGCTGCTGCCACATTGATTTAGCTAATCCATGGGGCGGCGTGCGTGTCATATGCTATAACACACACATCAGTGTCAGTGTCTTAATCTGTGCCTATTTGAGATGGCTCCACGGTGATGAGCACGTTGATGAAGCAAGTGGCCGTGAAGAGGACAAAAATTTGAATTAGCAAGTGGAGGGAGTATAAGTGCGACCAAACAGATGGCAAGGTAAGATTAAAACCCTACAATAGACTGGCAGGGACTTGACTGGCATTCTGCCAAGAGACAAGGGGAGCAGAAAGAGACACTGCCAGTAAGTTGAGCTACTAAGTTGAGCTTTAGTTAAAAAAATGAGGTATTACCTGATTTTTTAAAACTAAACTAAACTTTTTTTTTTACCAATCAGGTAAAAAATTTGAAATGCACTTTTATTTAAAACATCATCATCATTGAGGGCTTAAGAGTGACATATTGATTCACACGATAATGTAAAGATAAACTTTGTTTCACAATATTGTCCAGCGCAGACTTCATAAAACAGAATTCTGGAGCTGATAATGAACACTGAAGCTGTTTAGTATTCTCCTGGGCACTCACCTGCAGTGAGATTGACCACAGATGCTGTTCCAGCAGTGATGGCATCAACCTGAGAGTGGATTTCGTGTTTGGATTCATCCACTTTGTTCTGAACCCAAACTCTGGATGCCTTTTGGTGGAGGAGGAAGAGGAGAGCTATTGGCTTTCATTACAGTAGGTGATTTTCAGCTCAAATAAACTTTCTCATGCAGGATTAAAGGACTAGGGCTGTACAACGCCTACGGCTTTGGAAACACTCAAGCATTAAATCCAGCCTCTATATTTACAGTCAGTACGGTATCCTAATTATATTGGAGAAATATGACAGACTTTGATGTGATGCAAATGCTTAATTCTTTCAAATCTGTCTTTGCTTTGAAAACCAGAGGCTGCAATATCAGTAAGCACACATTCATTAGTGTTCGACAAGTGGAACTCAAGGGGTTTCTGTAAATGATGCGATGTGGAGGAGGAGTAGTACAGTGTATCTATCCGTGCTGCATCTACTCTAAAATATTTCTCTAAACTGTGTAGTAACTAGGAGGGAGACTTACCAAATCATGGCCCAGTGGAGGCAGATTATCTACATATCCCAGGTCAGCCTGAGCCTGCTGCACAGCCTGCATACTGCTGTTTATGGTCCCCATCAGGGCCTGCTGGGCCAGACTCTGGCAACAACAAGCAACAGAGAAACACCAAGAGTAAATGACAAAAGCAGTCTATTTCCCTCCTCATAATGTTCACTGTTGACAGCAGGGACCACAAGCAGTATTTCAAAGGCTGCAGATCACATTTACATGATGTACCTTGACACTGTGTTCTGATAAAATTAGAGAACCGAGCACAGCTACATCATTTTCTCATTCCATCGGTGCAGTTTTTGGGGTTCACACAGTATTTTAAATCACACAGACTGGCCCAAAGTTGGATGCTTCCATTTCATGTCAAAATATGGTGACAACAGGGGAACGGGTCATTTGTCCAGGATGCCATGTTTGCTTTCAAGTGCAAATGCTCTTACTCACCAGTGGGGGCATGTGTCCTCTGTGCATCTGCCCGGTGGTGATTTGTTGCTGGGCGGAGGGCATGGTACCCACATTGAAGGTGTCAGGGCCGCCAATAGACCCAGACCGGATTATACCTGGAAGTGCTACCGAGCCATGCTCCACACGGCCCACTCGATTGAACTGCTGCTGCAAAATTGTGGACCTGACACAGAGATAGGACATGTTTAATTTCATAATTAAACACATTTCAATCGTGACATTATTTCAGTGTGTATGTGTATTCAACATACATGCACATGATGAAGTCCCACCTAAGGACCTGAGGATCTAAATGAAAGCATGTGTGTAGTGGGAAGATCAGTAATTTACAGTAAGGTGAAGAATCGCGTAGTCTGTATGTGTATAGAGGCGTTGCATTGGAGTTGAATTTTATGCCTCGTGCTACTTGTGAGTGTATCTTTAAATGAAGATAATTGTCCCAGATGATAAAGCAACTGTTTGTAATTTAGACGACGAAAATGACAAAATTATAATTAAAACAATTATAACGAAAACAACTGTTCACACGTTGAGTTGGCATCGTCAGAAAAAAAAAATATTGTAGGGGAAAAAAAAATCAGTTTTCCTGCCCAGCTCAACAGATGCTCCTGACTCTATTGGTTAATTATGGCTTGTTTTGAGAGGCAGCAATTATGTTTTTGTGTTGAGAACCACAACATGAGTCAATTGGCTCATAAGCAGCAGGAATGTGATGCCCCATTCTGCCAGAGAGTGGTTTCGTTAAGAGCCATGTGGATTTCCACTGACAACAAATTTCCAAGCTCTGTGTGATAGAGCCCCGGTCCATCAGCATTACCTTCATTTACATCATTTACTAAGCTACACAGGGAAATCAGGAGAGACGGCATCCAACTGGGAGATATAAATTAATGAATAAAACTGCTTTTAACAAGGTGATTTATTTACCTGCGTGATATCTTAACTTCTAAATGAAAAAGCTTACTTTTGTGAAATAAGATGATAATTTTGTGTCTCAAGCCTGAGGCAGGTGTCGTGTTTTGGTCTGCACAAACAAAAATCCTACAAGTAGGCAATTTAGCAGATTGTATTTTTGAATATCCAGAACAATGTTTTAATTCAAAGTGCTGTTTTTGTGTTTAATTCTAACATTTTCTCTCTTGGGGGTATACTGCTGGCAGAAATGTAATCACATGCACAAATAGAAAGAGTGAGGTTTAGATTCATGAAGAATAACTAGACTTTTGTTTGCTGAATCAGAATGGTAAACATTCTCCTTCAGTAGATAATACATGAGCACTACTCACTTCTTAGGGGACACTGATTCCTCCAACATGGTTGATTCCTCATCTCCCTCAAGGCCAAAACGATCCTTACTCTGCTTCTGTAGAAAGAAGAGCAACGGACCTTACAGTCAACAATATAGGCTGAATGTATCTTTAATACCAAAAAGTACATTCTTAATTACTTGCCTTTTTAAGAATGATGTCAATGTATCCAGCAATAAGTTGGGATATCTGCTCCCCCTCTGTAGTCTGGACGGAGTAGTAACTCTCCTGGTATTCTCCAAAATCCTATGTAACGTGTTAAAGACAGCAGAGATTCAGGGCAATATTTAACATCTATCTTGCATAGCTAAAACCTTCCATACCTAATAAGCTTCTATGGCCAATCCTATTTCTCCAAAGAACTGATTAAAAATGACATGTAGTGAATACCAAACTGTTAACTTCAAAGCAGTCTACGAAAACGCTAGGGTGAATATTTTCAGTTTAAATCAATGTTGGCAAATATACCTTAGAGTATATATTTTTTAATTTGCATAATCTATTAATCTTTAAATGGAGTGCTCCTTTCCAATATGGGAGAAAAACAGACAGTACTGTTGCCAGCAGCTGGAAAAGAAAATTGAAAAAGCTTTCAGATAAATAATACATCTAAATTCTGCACATTCTTCCCCAGGCATCTATTGTTAACTCAGATGAAATAGCTGGCTAGCATGCTGAAAACATTCAATATTGGAGTCTGAGGTCTCAACAATTTTTAGGATGCTGTTTTTATTGGGAAATGATGAAAATGGGATGCAGGGCCGTGTAAATCAGGCTTTTCACAGAATAACTGAATATGTGCATAGAATAAGGAGTACATAACATCTTCCATCTGTGAGTAATACTGAGAACTTCATGCAGAGAGTCGCTCAGTACCAGGGTGAAGCTCTTGGGGGAGGCAGCCCATCTCTTGACTGTTGTCAGAGGCCAGTCCTGCACCACATCCTTCGTCTTCTCATCCACTCGCATCACTGACTCTTTGGTTATTCCCAGCAGCCGCGGGACCAGCTTATTTTTACCCTTCATCTTTTCCTGTCAGATAGCAAAACATGAGACAACATTTACGTCAGTGCTTCACACCTACACAGATGATTCATTCAAGGCGAGAACGCAGAAAAAACGTTGTGCCATTCTGTTTGTGCTGTGGTAATACGCGCCGTGTCCATGGCTTAGAGCCTTGTTTGGAGGAGGAGAGGGGCAGCTGTGAACTGACCCGGCAGAGTTGGGCCTTGTTTAACTGCTGCTTTATTGAGCAGGGTCTCCACAGGGTTTAGTCACTGTCAGCACACAACAGCATGGTGCTTCCACAAGCTCCCTGCCTCAGAAGCTATGGTGTCCTCTACTCTCTGCCCACTGGAAAATCTATTACAGCTCACTTCAGAGACTGAGCCTACACTTGGCTCCCCTCCAGGGGTGCAGAGGACGACACAAAATTATCGGTTTGTAGAGACGGGGGAGTTTACAATACGTACATTATATGTCTAGAGGCTATTGTTTTTCGTTGTTTTTTTTTTCTTAATCACTGAGAGCTCTGAGAATATCACAAAGGCCAACAAGTAGAGCGGCTTCCAGGTTGAGGGCTCTTAAACACAAGGACAGATAACATTATCCCAGTATTCATGATATCTTTGTACAAAAGTTTATTAAAAACTTCCATTGTTTTAGGTCACGTTAACTGAACTTCATTATTATCAAGGCTGTATTTAAGCAGGAAGTTACATTTTGTAATCTGAAGTGGGAAGCTGAGGTATTTTATTATTTTAAATAGATTGACCTTGATTATTGTTGGGAAAATCTGCAAGAAATCACAATAGAAGTACAATAGAAGTAGAAGTACATGCCTGCAAACACACACATTTACAGGCTCATTTACTTCAATGTACAGTATTTCCATAAATGTCAAAATCATAGCAATAGAGGGCTTGCAAACCTAGAACCTGCAGTGATTGAAGACTGACAGATGAGAAATGGAAGGTTACAATACACTCTCAGATGTGCTTCGACAAGGCCAGGTCTGTGCTTTCGCCTCTGCTAGCATCAAGAGCAGAGTGCAGCTGGAGTGAATTATTTAACAGAGTCTTGAAATCTCCATCGCTACATCTCTTCATCGAACGCAGACATCGCTCTTACATGTTGATGCAGACGCACTCTTCCCATTCGCACACAAAGATAATCTGAACCCTGCAGTCTGCATAAATCACAGAGCCAAAGATTCCATTTATCGCCCATTAAGACCCCAGCAGACAAGTGAACGCTTCCACTCTTCCCCTCTTCCCTGCAAGTTCGTAACCAAATGGGCTGCTGTCAGAGAGCTTTTATAATGCCTGCTGGTGCGACTTCATCCCGTTCGCATGCGGCACTTCCATTCCACTTTTGTGGTCGCCAAACCAGAACAGAACAGAATTGCTATTGTCACAAGTATTTCACAGCACAGAGTGTGCTGCTGAACTGCAAAACGCACAAGCTTCCACACTGGGGCTTGTGATTGGTTGTGATCATGGGGTTTTGTTCTGTTTTCAACAAGCTTTCCTACCTGTTTGACAGCACAGTGCATATCAGAGCAGCTTTATAATCACAGCTGCCTCTCATTAGCACAGCAGCATTATGCGCCTGTTTTTCTATAACCAGATGTATCATTAAATTGATATTGCTCAGTAATTACTAAAGGGAAACCCTGGTTTTATTTTCGTATCTTTAGCCCTCATTTATATCAGTTATAATAACATTGTTCTTTAAGTACTGTGAGTTAACTGCTGAGACCTGCAAATGTGGCCCTTTACTACAACAAAGTTAAATGAAGCAGGAAACACAAGTGGCCAGACAATCACACTCACCGTTTATCTGCCACTTTTTTATGGAGGTAAAACTAGCAGGGTAGGTGCCAGAAAGCCTGTCTGTAAACTTTGATGGACGTTTATAACAACCAATGGATGTTTGGTTTTACTCATCCCCTTTGTTTTCTCTTCCAAATACGTTTGAAATACCAGGGCCTACGTCATGCAATAAACTAAAGTAGCATGGTTTTAGCTCTTACCTTTACCAGGAAGAAGGACACTCCGTATGTCAGCAGGGACCTGGCGAGCTTCACATACTTCACTTTTGCCTCAATCTCCGTCATCTCTCCACAGTTTTTATGGTCCTGGACAAATAATACAAGTCAGATTTCCACCTCCTTGACTGACTGATCATTACATAAGTTATGTGTTATATATGTTTTGTATTTTGCCCAATTCATGCCTAAACATAGAAAAAATGACTGTAATTCCCAGGGACCACACACAGTTTCAAACACATATTTTTTTCTTTCAAATTCAACATTCCAGCCATGTAATGTACATACCTGGAATATTTTCTTCTCAGATCCTCTCTGCTTGATGTACTCTTTAGGTAGGAACTCCTTCAGGCTACAGAGATAAATTACATGTTTAAATGGTTACTCTTTTCAGCTACAGACATTTCCTTTTCTGTTAACATACCTCCACGTATGAGGTCATTCTTGCCCTACTGCCTACATATCAGAAAACAGTTGTAACAGCTGACATCACCCCTGAGCTTTCCACTGGAGGAAATCCCTGAAGCAACGGCCTGTACTGAAGCAGGAGATAACCACTGTGTATGCACAGCTGTGAAATGGACGTATAAAAGTACGACATGCTGTACAGAGTTACAGTGAATGTTGATGTTAATGCATCTTTTCGATAAGGAAAGCTTACTCCAGGAATCCGGGCTTGTGTTTGTGCTCCACGTGGGGTCCGAACTGGATCTGAGCCTGGATGCCTGCGAACTCACAGGCTTTATCAAAGGAGACAGGGTGGGATCCATTCAATATATCATCCCTGGCCTGAAGGAGACATGATGAGAGAGGGAGGGGGGAGTAAGTGAGAGGCAAAAACACACATCCAGGAAAAGGATAGTTCTACAAAGGCATGGAAATTATCCAGAATTCACCCCACAGAGCTCCATAATGAGCACATCATTGTGTGCTTTGAATGCAGTGTGGCTTCAGCGAGGATGTCTTCTAAGTGAATGACTAAGTGTATTTCTGGAGCAGCTACATCATCACTGAGACTCATCCACACAGGGGAGCCAAATAAGATTTGTTTGTGACAATAAAAGCCGCTCTGCTGGCTTTCAAATGTAACAGATCTGAAAATTTGTCATCAAAGCCCATTAAGTGTTATTAAAAATGAAAACACATTACAGATATGTATCAGTCTTTCACAATATCCCATTTACATTACAGAATGGCCCTGAATATGATGTTGAGAAATCTAATGACTGGATTTATTTTCCAATGAGCAAAAAAGAAAAGACAGAAGGAGAAGGCTTGTGCCTTGTTTGGTGCTGTTGGGACATCACTTATGGTTGATGCTTTTTCAGCCAGGCTGTGGACATTATCTTCCCCATTTAGGCAGATGGAAAGGGAGACACCTTTCTCGACATCTTTCAAATGGTTGCCAGTGTGTGCTGTGTTCTCCAGGGGGCAGTCAGCTCTTCTCTCACTCCCTCGTTCTAGTTCTCTGCTGCAAAATTAATGGCTCCAAAAGCAGAGAGGCCTTGCTGCCAGTGAGAGAGACTCCCATCAGTGTTTTTTGCATTAGCATATCACACGGCGTGGACTCGACTCATTCTTAGGTCCCATTACATCAATGCAAAAACTAAGCAGCAGCTTATTGCTGTAATGAGGACAACAATCTCCTCCACTCACAATCAACTCCTTTCCCCAGTGCAATTCACAGTGGAGTACATACAGTAAGCTCTGACTGAAGACAAGACACTCTAAAATTAGCCCTCACACATGCCATTCACTCTGCTACACAATGTTCACTAGACGGTATTACTGTGAAGCAAGATGCTAGGAAGAACTCAGTGTAAAATATTTTTTTTCAATCAAGTATGCCTGCTATGCACAGATTGGTTAAAAACCCCAGTTATTTCCCCAATTTTTTGGGGTTTGCAATAGCCTCACTGGGGGTTTGCATTCATTTTACAATCCGTCCCACAGATGCACAGAAACGTTGAGTACAGCACAGCTGCTGTAGATACTAATATGCACACTAATATGTTATTACCATGTTTTTGGAGTATCGTAGTTGTGCATTTGCTTATGTAAATATGATTTCAGAAACCAGTTCACGCCTTTCCTGGTTTTGAGAAACTCAGATGTGCTTGCTGTAGCACTGATTAAAACTAAAATACTGTTGGATGCAGAAACTTTATCCAAGTTTCACAGAAGTATTCTCA